>NW_026294606.1:35330158-36582706 GCF_007827085.1 Peromyscus californicus insignis
GTGGGGCTCCTGGTAGGCTAGCTATGCTCCAGTATAGATGGCCTCATACCCAGGAGTGTGTGGGCAGTGTAAAATTTGAGTTGAGGGGTTATTTAAAAAAGAGAAAAAGAGGACACACACTTGGATTGCTAGGGAGGGAAGGGCGATCTGGGTGGAGTTAAGCTGAGAGTGGACGCTGAATATGGTCAAAATACATTGCATGAAATTCTCGAGGGATTAATAAAAACATTCAGAACAAAACCATAACAAGGGCTGGGGATGTAGCTCAGTTTGTAGAATGCTTGCCTAATGTGCATGAGGCCACAGATTTGTTCATTGGCACCCCATAAACTGTATGTTGTAGCTAGAGTTTTCTTGTCTGCCCACAGTCAGGGCAAATCTCTCTCACCCGCCAGTCCCAAGCCGCTCAAACCCGATCAAGTAAACACAGAGACTTATATTGGTTACAAACTGTATGGCCGTGGCAGGCTTCTTGCTAACTGTTCTTACAGCTTAAATTAATCCATTTTTATTAATCTATACCTTGCCACGTGGCTTGTGGCTTACCGGTACTTTACATCTTCCTTATCCTGATGGTGGCTGGCAGTGTCTCCTGACTCAGCCTTCCACTTCCCAGCTCTATTCTCCTCCTTGTCCTGCCTATACTTCCCGCCTGGCCACGGGCCAATTAGTGATTTATTCATTGACCAATCAGCAACACATTTGACATACAGACCATCCCACAACAGTATGTGGTGGCCCAGTCCGAGCACTTAGGAGGGAGAAATAGGAGGAGAAGTAGGGAGTTCCAGGTCATGTTCCACTACTGTTGGAGTTGGAGGCCAGACAAACAAGCAGAATTGATTATATGAAGCATTGATGGTCACGTCACGGATAGAGAGCCTTCCTCTTTGGTCTTAACTAGTTCTCTGCTGTTTTCTTAATGCATTTTGATAGGAAAGTATTTCTAGTCGTTGTTTGTGTACTGTGAGTAGGGATGACACTAAGAATTAGAACTCCCTGGAGATCCTTAGCCAATTTCTGTTACCCGCCAGAGCTACCTAGTGTTCTCCTCTTTTAGGTGATGTGCGCATGTGCTTCCTGAGAGTTTGCATAGGGGAGGGCCTTTCCATACCTGATATTCACTCTCAGGAAGACCATCCCAGTGATAAGGACTGATGCCCAGAGGAACTGATGCAGCTTTCACTAATTACCAAGCAATCCTTTCATCTTCCTTTAACCATGTGTTTAAAATGTTAAAAAAACAAAAAACAAAAAATACTTGTCAGGAAAGGATTAGTAATTTTAGTGGCACTTGAGAACCCTGAAGGATCAGGGAGAATATTGTAGTTGTTGAAGCTGGTGTTGATTAAGACTCTTATCATGTTCAGTTTTTACAAACCTTTATTTGAAGGCTTGTTGTCAAATCTTGGTCCATACCTACAGCTAGACTTCCCGAAACTATTAACTCTGTGGTTGAAGATGGATTTTGGAAGTGCCTTTTTAAAAGTAATATAGCTTTTGTTAGATATTTTATTCTCCTGGGCTGGGCATGATTGTGAATGTCTTTAATCCAGCACTTGGAAGGAAAAGGCACTTGGATCTCTGTGAGTTCAAAGCCAGCCTGGTCTACAAAGTAAATTCTGGGACAACCAGGGCTATCAAGAGAAACCCTGTATAAAAATAAATAAAATAAATCCCCAAAAGAACAAATATAAAGTTTCTTTTTGCTTTCATACTCATATGAAATTAAAATACCCTAAAATACACAGAAGTAGCTCTTTTTTGTTCTATAACACAGTGGTTTTGGTGAAACAGTCATTTAAATGGAGAAAAACGGAGTTTTTTTTTTTTTTTTTTTTTTTTTTTGGTTTTTCGAGACAGGGTTTCTCTGTGTAGCTTTGCGCCTTTCCTGGATCTCGCGCTGTAGACCAGGCTGGCCTCGAACTCACAGAGATCCGCCTGCCTCTGCCTCCCGAGTGCTTTGAGATAACTTCTCACTAGCCTTGACTAGCCTCGACTCTGAATGATCCTCCTGCCTCAGCCTCTGCCTCCCGAGTGCTGGAGTTAGAGGCCTGAACTACCACCCCAGCTCAGCCTCTCTTTTAAAGTGTTACTGTTACCTATTCAGCTTGAAGTTGATGATGTCAGGCCCAGAGAGACGGCTTAGTGGCCCAGGGGCTAACCAGTGAAGGGCACTCCTTGATCTTGCAGAGGCTCTGAGTTCAGGTCCCAGCGCCCATGTCAAATGCCTCACACCTGCTTCTGGCTTCCTTGGGCATCTGTGCGCACATACACACTTAGTTCAAAAGAAAACTACTTTAAAGCCAATTTCTTTTATTAGTTCTTTAAAGAATTTCATACGTGTTTTGGTTGTATTCACCCTCTTTTCCAACATCTCCCAGATCCACCCTCCCCTTTCTACTCACCCAACTTTGTGTTCTTTTTGAAAAGAAAAAAAGAAAAAAATATTTTACAACCACTGTCTAATTTGTGCTGCCCATATACTCTTGAATGTGTGGCCTTCCATGGGAGTATGGTCGATTTACGAGGGGGTACACTTTTAAAGAAAGCTGAGTCTCCCTCTCCCAATAGCTATCACCGTCCAGTGGTTCCTAGACTAGGGATGGGACCCTATGCCCACCTCCCCTCGCCACGCTGGGATTTAATGTGGCTTGAGCTTGCACGAGTCTTGTGTCTGCTGTCACACTCACTGTGGGTTCATGTGTGCAGCAGCCCTACTGTGTGTAAGATGCTGTTTCCTTGTCTCATTCATTGCCTCTGGCTCGTGCAGTCTTTCCATCTCCTCTTCTGCAGCGATCTCTGAGCCTTGGGAGGAAGGGGTGTGATATTAGATGTCCTCTTTTGGGATAGGAGACAGGAGAGAGTGCAGAGAGGGATAAATAACACTAAAGACATCTGGAAGATGTCATGTGCCAACCTACTACCAAAGAAACTTCCTTAAAATGGAATAGTTCGTATGCGGTTAACCCATACAGTGCTCTTATTAGACCCCACAGGCTCACAAATGGTCCATTGTCAGGAATGGGTTACTTTTTTGGAGCTGTTGGCCAGTGAGGTCCTATAGATCCCCCTCAACATTACTGGCTATTGCCAATGCTATTTGTTACCCTCCAGAACTTGACATTAAGACCCTATTACTGAAGAGACCACATATTGAAGTCAGAACATGGAGATATCAAGCTAATAGGGACCTGGAAGCTTCATTCCTGCTGACTAACTTTCACAGTTCTAGAAGCTGCTCTGCACACTACCAGAAGAGAAAAATGGCATCAACCTTACCTAACTATGATCCCTGCCAACTACAATAGTGACTGGCCTGGCAAGACATGCCCACTTGTGCAATAGTGACATGAACATCAAGGGAGTAACCAGCCATTTTCGGATGGGATTCAAGTCCTACTCCACAAGACGCAACCCATGCCCAGCACTATTGTTGGGTAATAACCTGTGATTAGACAGCTCGTAGACCCTCAGGGGAACCCACTATTATTACTGTTCTAAATGGTCACAGATTAAACCAACTCCCAGTGACTTACTGTTATGCCCATTGGTTAATGCATCTCTCACCTTCACTAGAGAAACTTCTGTTTGCAATGAATGGATTAACACAGAGACCCACAACTGGTCAAGGTGCAGAGAATAAGAGACTGTACAATGCTGAGTCCTGGAAAAAAAAAAAAAAAAAAGAATGCCGAGGTAGTTCATTTGTGGGGAGATGAAATCAGAAAGAGTGGATGACTTGAACCTAAAGGGTTTGCTCTTCTTTATGTCTGTGTATAGCTGGTATTTATTTGTTTATTTTTGTTAAAATATAATAAAAGCAACAACAAAAACCCAAACAAGCTGGGCTTGGTGGTATATGCCTTTAACCTCAGGACTGGGGAGGCAGAGGTAGGTAGGTCTCTGAGAGGTTAAGGCCAACCTGGTCTACAGAGTGAGTCCTTGTCTCAAAACAAACCAAGCAAACAAGCCTCAGAGGCACCAGTCCCCACTCCAGCTTGTGTTAGTGACACAGGTTTTCTTCAGCTTTGGTATGGCAGTGGTAGGGAGTGAAGTAACTCTCTACCATTGACTAGGACATCACTAATCATATCATAATTGCTAAGGGTCTTTCACTGAAGCAGTCCAGATGTCAGTCTAGGGAATCTTCGTGAACCAGGAGATCCCATATGAAATGATCCTTCCTCTGGGGTTTGATGGAAATCCTGAGTTCTGTTTACTTCCTTCATGACTATTTAGGAATTCTATCCTTGTTTGTTTCTTTCTCTTTCTCTTTCCTTCCCCTATCCCTTCCTCCCTCCATCCCTCTCTCCCTCCCTTCCTTTCTTGTTATTTAATGTGCATTGATATTTTGACTACATCTGTGTCTGTGTGAGGGTGTCAGAATCCCAGAACTAGAATCACAGAGAGGCGTGAGCTGCCATGTGGGTGCTGGGTATTGAACCCAGGTCCTCTGGAAGAGCAGCCAGTGCTCTCAACCGCTGTACCATCTCACCAGCTCATACTAGTTTTTTCAGAAGGGTTTTATTTTTGTTTTCTGGTTTTTGATCACAGATTTTAAGATTCTTCTTTGATACTACATGATGAAGATGAGAACGAGCGTCATCTTACTAGCTTAGAGAGACATCATTTATTCAATAAATGGACACAGACCATATTAAGTACAACTGTGAGTACAGAGACCTGCTCACTAGCCTATTGAACCATAAAGCTCCTTTGCCTTGTCCTTAAAAGCTTCATTTAAAGGCTCTGACAGCAGTGGACAGATATATTTAGCACAGATTTTCAACTGTCTTTCTAGAAATGAAGGAAGGACTGGCTCTTCACTTGTATTGACTAGGCTAGGAGCTGTCAAATGGTTCAGTAGATGTCAACATTGTTTGACACTCTGAGGTGGTTCATCCCAGAAGTTTGTGGCTTGTGACAGAGGCTGAGTGACTCTCCTGAGGAACGAGTTATATTGCTGGAAATGAGCCTTCCTAACTATGCCCTTACACCTAGTGTGCTGGGAAAGTATGCAGGAGAAGCTCGAGGTAGTCATAGTGATAGTGGTTCAAGATGGCTGCATTCATGCCAAATGGAATCCATATATTTGCCATTCTGATTTGAGTGAGTGTCCAAGGGAAAATGAAATCAGTGTTATGGATTGTTCCAGAATAATCAGACTGAAAATTCTCTGAAAGGATTAATTCAATTACATTTTTAGTTTTGTCACGGATTGACCAGGTATCAGTATTTTCAAGCATTTTTCTTACAAATTTTGAATATTCACTGGGTGGTGGTGGCACACACCTTTAATCCCAGCACCTGAGAGGCAGAGGCAGGCAGATCTCTGTGAGTTGGAGGCCAGCCTCGTCTACAGAGTGAGTTTTAGGACAGTCAGGGCTAGACAGAGAAACCCTGGGTCAACAAAACAAAATATAACAAACTAGAACACCAAAAACAAACAAAAAAATCAAAATCAAAACCAAGCCAAACGAAAACAACACCAACAACAAAACTAATACTGAATATTCTATAAATATTAAGCATACTCATCCATGTTAAGATTTTTGTAATTACCATTTTATACAATAAGATTACAAAAACTACATAGATTTTCAGATTCTCCTGGACACGTGGAAATGCTGCCACAGATTCTTCCTTATCACTATCAGGAAAATCCTAGCTTTTAAAATGTTTAACTTTTCAATTAATTATCTTTTTTTGAGACCAGGTCACTATGTATCTCTGGCTAACCTGGGCTTCCTATGAAGACAAGGCTGGCCTTGAACTTGTGAGAGGTCTGCCAGCCTCTGCTTCCCCACTATCGGGATTGAAGATGTGTGCCACCATGCCTGCCCTTTTTATTCCATTTAAAAATTGTTTGAAAACTATACTTATTTATTCATTCATTCATTTACTTATTGTGTGTATGTGTGCAAGTGCACGTATGCGTCCTTGTGTGTGAGCCGTATGTAGAGATGAGAGAACGATTTGTGGGAGTTGCTTCTCTCCTTCCACTACGTGAACCTGAGCATCTAACTCAGCTAAATCCTCTGCCACTAAGCCAGCTGACCGCCTTGTTTGGGCTAGTTTTGTTTAATATTTGGTCATTAAAACTTAGTTTTAAAGAGATCTTGGATAGTGATGACTACTGAAGTATCCAGAATAAAATGCTGATTTTCCCAAGACTCCTCTCTTTTAGGAAAGAACCATAAGGGTGCAGGCTCTTGGCAAATGCTTGGAGGAATTGAAGTGCACAGTAACCGTTTCCAACGCAGAAATCTCCCATTGGTGATTGGGATTCTTTTGTGCCCTGTGGGATGGCGTCTAGGGTGGCCTGAAGTCCTCTAGTTCTGTAGATGGTGGCGACTGACTATTTAGAATCATAAGCCGCAAACATTTGAAAAGCCTGGGGTGAGACTCCTCATTTGTCACTGTAGAACTGAGTGTGCGAGCTTGTGAGGGTCCCTCGTTAATTACAGAAGTTGACATTTCTAGGACTAACCACGGAAGGGGTGCTTGCCCACGAATCCCCGCCGGCCTGTGCTGAGACCGCAGCTTCTGTTTTATGGAGCTGAAGATGAAGCCAACAGGGGGGTCGCTATGCTCAGCATTGGTCTCTTTTTGCTTCTGTCAACTTGCTGAGGCAGCATTTGGATAATACCAGTGGACCCCTGCACCTCTTTCAAGTGCTTTAAATTTAGACAAATTTATGTTTTACCAAAAGGTTAATCCTGACAAATTATTGTAAATTATTTCTGTCGGGCCGGCTGCAGTGAATTAAATTCTGTATGGTGCATAGGTGGGTGTGTATTTTAGAAGCATGTACTGCATTTTCTGAACCAGTAGGCTCAGGAAGTCATGGTGGGTAAGATTGTGGCCCTGCTGTGGGGATCGATGGCATTCTCTCAAGGTGAGCTGAGGATTTAATGTTCCTTTTTTTTTTTTTTTTTAATTTCAGGTGCATTGGTATTTTGCCTGCATATATGTCTGTGTGAGGGTGTTGGATCCCCTAGAACTGGAGTTGCAGACAGTTTTAAGTTTCCATGTGGGTGCTGGGAATTGAACCCAGGTCTTCTGGAAGAGCAGCCAGTGCTCTTAACCATAGAGTCATCTCTCTGTCCCTTAATATTCCTACTGAATTACCTGATAGTCTAGTGTGTAGCATGAATTTTTAGAAGGTCTTATTAATAAAACAAACCTGGAGCCAGGTATTGGGGTGAACGCTGAATGATCAGAGAAGCAGAACCAGCCACAGCTACCTCAGTTGGCCAATTCCTCAGCTGATCCTGTTTCCTCAGACTGGAAGCCTCTGAGTCATCATTCAAATGGATCTCAGCTGAACCACTTCTCAAAAGCCTAAAACCTTAACCAGCCTAGTTCCTGGTTTTCATGCCTTATATACCTTTCTGCTTTCTGACATCACTTCCTGGGATTAAAGGCTCTTGTTACCACGCCTGGCTGTTTCCAGTGTGGCCTTGAACTCACAGAGATCCAGGCAGATCTCTGCCTCTGGAATGCTAGGATTAAAGGCGTGTGTGCCACCATTTGTTGGCCTCTATATCAAGTGGCTGTTCTGTTCTTTGACCCCAGATAAGTTTATTAGGGTACACAATATTTTGGGGAACACAATATCACATTTCCCCTTTTTTGTCTAAAATTTAAAAAAGCTTATAACTAATACAAGAAAGACTATATCCAATAAGTCAATACAATATATACAGTCAAGAATTATATTAACGATGTCTAGTCCATTAACATTTGACAGATTCAGACAAAAAACTCCATTAATATATAACAATGTCCAGTCCTGTAACATTTGATAAACTCAGACAAAAAATTTCATTACTTATCCTATTTAAAACAATTCCTTTTTAAAAGTAGATTCCATAATCTCCCTTATTATCTTATTATATCCACTAGTGTCCCCCCCCCCCTTTGTGACATCCCTCCCCTCTCATTTTTTTTCTCTCTCTCTTTTGATGGAAGGCAGTACTCTGTTCATTTATCTTCTGGTAAGGGGGTGTTCTTTATGTTTTCATGGCAGGTACTTGCCATATATAATTGTTCTAGAAAAAGCAGTACCTGGCTCATAGCAAGGATGGAGCAAAAGTAGACCTTGAAAGGGATGGGCATGTAAATTATCTATTCAAGTACTCTCCCCGCCAGAACACCCCAATCTAACAACACCAGACAAAAGACAATACAAAGGAAGTAAAAAAGCATTGAGCATGAGGGATACATTCATAAATAGATGGCTCAAGTCTGGCAGTTCAAAGAGAAGCCTTGTTCATTACGAGGTGCTCAGGATCAAACTATGACGCTGATGATTAGGACAGCTCCCCACCATGAAGTTAAGACCCTACCCCTAATATGGAGTTAGGATTTAGAGTGTGATGTGCTCTGCCTCCAGTACTGGGACTTGAACCCAGGACTTTGTACATGGAAGGCAAGCACTCTATAAGTGAGCTACACCCAGTCCCAGAAAACCTAATCTAGTAGATTTAAGGAGCCTTTGGGGAGCTTATGCTCTGAGAGCACATGCAAAGGAATCAGGACACTTTCTACACCAAATGGTACATCAGGCAGCCATGGCTGCCATAGCGGAGAGCCACACATCTATGGCTTTAACAACAGAATTCTTTTCCATATTTCTGGTGCCTGGAAGTCCAAGATTTGCTCTGATGTACGGGAATGATGGTTCTCCTCTGTCTCTTCTCATGTACCTGATGGCTGGCCTCTGTCTTCCCATTCCCTTTCTTTTATATTAGATAATGTCAAAATTCTATTTTCCCACAAATCTGTCTGCTATTTTAGACTATGGTCCACTATCATGGTCCTATTTTTAATTTAATTACCCCCTCAGTGACTCTCCTCATCTAAGGTACTGGAAGTTAAACTTCAGCATATGAATTCTTTATTGTTATTTTTTGTAGTGTTGGGATTGAACCTGGGGCCTCTTGCGTGCTAGGTAAGCACTCTATTACTGAGCCACACTCCTTGTTTGGCACCAAATTTGATGGACTCAGATCAGCTCATGGCTGATGGTGGTACCCATCCCTCAATACGAACTCAAACTCCTTTCTCTTTTCCTCCAGCCGTTCTTTTAAAAGCATCCATCAAAACAAAAGTTCTCAGTGTCTTGTATTTTAACTAATTGACCAAGTTGTGTATGGTGTGTGTGCGTGTGTGTATGTATTTGGGTCTGAGCACACGTGTGCCAGGGTGCGTGTATAGAGGGCACAGGACAACCTTCGATGCTGGTCTTTGCCTTGCTTCAGACAGCGTCTCATCACTGCGTCTGCCCAGTCAGCTGGCCCCTGAACTTCCTGCTTTCCTGTGTGAGTGCAGGGATTACAGATACATGTGCTACTGTGTCAGGCCTTTGTGTGGTGGGTGTGGGATTGGAACTTGGGTTGTCAAGTTTGGTTGTCAAGTACTTTACTCACTGAACTGTCTCCTTAGCCCTCTTTTACTGTGTGTCAACATATCTGCCGAGTTCACAATTTGTACAAGAAAAGGAAGATAAGAGAATATCATCTCTTGGATGTGTTTTTATAACCTCATTAATAGGTATAAAATACATAAAGAAGAGTACACAATTGTAAATGCATTTTCAGTGATGTATCACAAAATGAACTCTTTAGATGAAGAGTGTTGATTCTCCCTTCCTGCCCGCTCAGTTGCAATTCGTCCGCAGATGCTGCCGAGGGTTTCATGCTCTCTAGTGACGTTCCTGGAGAGGCCTGCTGTCCTCCATTGCATCTGAGCTCAGCTTTCTGTTTGTGAGACCCAGACATGCTGCAGTGGCATCTCCTTGCTGTGTGACATTTGCTTTCGTGAGCATGCCACACTGCATTCCTCTCTTCTATTCTTGGAGGGCATTTGGGTTGTTTCTAGCTGTTGTTATGAGTACCATTGCTGAGAACACGCTTCTTTTGGATTTAAAAAAATATTTATTTGGCAAAGATTGTGTACTCAGGGCATGTGGTGTGATGATTTGATACACTATACAATATCCTTGTGAAATGTCTCTTATTGAACATATGTGTGCATTCCTATTATGGGATGGAGTTGCCGGGACAGAGAGCATATATTAAACTTTGGTAAATGCTGCCAAAGAGTTTTCCAAAAGTGCTTGTACCAATTTACACTTCCCTCAGTCTCTATGGCAGTTTCATGTGTTACCACAGCTTTGTTCATACTTGATAGCATTAATTTTTAAGTTTTAGCCACTCTCTTGGATAAGCAGTAGAATCTCATTGTGTTTCCACATAGACAAATGAATTTGAGTATCTTTATTTGGTTGCTTGTTTTATTGAGACAGGGTATCACTTTACCCCAGGCTGGGCTTGAACTTTCCACAATCTTCCCGCCAATGCTCCCCAGGTCCTCACGGGATGGGATTATAGGTGTGTGTTATCCTATCTGGCACTCCTGCTTTAACATTATCATGGATGAATGTGTGAGGCTGTTTATTAAGTCACGCCTGTGAAGGTCTTCCTGATACCTTTCCATTCCTGTAAGGCTTAAGCATATAAACAATAAGTTGGTTCCTCCTTTGAAACACCATGCTGGGGTGAGGGGATTTTATATCAGACGGTCTTGGTTTATGCTTAGTGATAGATTCCTTGTTCACACAGAAGTGCTCAAGGTTGGGTCATTAACCTGTGGTCAAACATTGTTGTTGTCATCTCTTACACAATGTTAAGGACTTTTGAACCCTAGATCACTCGTTCATTTATTCCTTGATCATTGAGTTACTAGTTTTTGCAAATGGTGAGATTAAAAAGTGGGGATGGAAGTATGAATAAAATATATCCACTTGTGGGTGGTCCCGTCTGGTGGCACTGTTTCTGGAGGTTGTGGAACTTTTAGGAGGCGGCATCTAGATGCAGGAAGAGGGTTCGCTGGGGAATAGGCCTTATGGGTTGTAAGCTGGTCTTGCTTCCTACTGGCGCTTCCTGCCTGCTGATCTGCAGATGTATGAACAAGCAGCCTCATCCTCTTTGGCCATGGAGCCAGCCACCTGCTGCTGTTTCTTCCTGATATGAGAAACTGTGTCCCCTGAAACCATGGACCAGGATGAATTCTTCCTCCTTTAAACTGCTGCTCTCTCTCTCTCTTTCTCTCTCTCTCTCTCTCTCTCTCTCTCTCTCTCTCTCTCTCTCTCTGTGTGTGTGTGTGTGTGTGTGTGTGTGTGCTTGTTTGTGGGCAGGTATACATCCGTGTGTGCATGCATGTGGAGTTGAAAAGGTCGATACTGGGTATCTTCCTCCATTGTTCTTTACCTTGCGTATTGAGGCAGCGTCTCTCACTGGAACCCAGAGCTCATTATTGGTTAGAGGAGCTTGCCAGCTTGCTCTTGGGGATCTTGTTTCCTTTGCTTCTCACCAGCCGCTTAAGTTGCCTCTTGTCATGTAATTGGTCACAGCAACAAGAAAACAACCAACACAAAACCTAAGTGCCCTGGAAACACAGATTGGAGAACTGTTTTACCTGATTTATTCCTGGCCTTTGAGTTACATTTATGCAAGAAGAATGCTTGTGCTGATGAACTGACTAGCTCCACCGCAGTAGCTTTTGCTGCTGTTTCCGGTGATGGATTGAGACTGAGCAGTTGTATTTGTTCTGAATCCCTCCATGAACTAGTGTGCGGTAAATGTGCTCTGTAGCCTTGTGAAAGCACTGGTCATAGATACCAAACCCCATGAATTCTCAGGGCCCTTGCATGAAATGGTGTAATGTTTGCACAGACCCTAGACTAGGGTTCTCCACCTTCCTAATGTATTAAAGGTTACAGTTTAATACAGTTAATATAGTTCCTCCAATACAGTTCCTCATGTTGTGGTGACCTCTAATGATAGCATTATTTTCATTGCTACTTCATAACTGTAATTTTGCTACTGTTATGAGTCATGATGTAAATATCTGATACATAGGATATCTGATATGTGGCCCCAAGGGGGTCGTGACCACAGGTTGAGAATCATGGCCCTAGAGCATCATTTATGCTTTCAGTTATTTCCCAATAACTTATCATATGCAGCACAGTATAAAACTATTGCTTTAAGTAATATTAGCAACTGTAGCATTTAGAGAATGATGGGAGAAAGAGTTGATGCATGTTTTATATCCCCATTTTTTTTTTCTGAAATATTTTTGACCCCTAGTTGGTTGAATCCATGACAGAGAACCTGAGCTAACTGTAAATCTATTGTTGCCTTTCCATTTGCCTCAATATCTTGTGTGAGTTATACATTCATGGTCTGAGACTTGTCCTTGGTAGCTCCATCAAGCCTCGTTTCTGGCACAAAGCCTTATCGTTTAAACTGTAGTGAGTTCAAGGCCAGTCTAGTCTACATCGTCAGTTTCAGGACAGCCAGACCTATGTGGAGGGACCCTGTCTCAAAAAAACAAAAAACAAAAAACAAAAACCATACCTAACCAAAACCAAAATAAAAAAAAAACAAAACAAGCAAATAAAAGAAAGAGCATTAAGAGAAACTTGACTAATCGACTGTCTTCCAGTCCCGGGAGGTTGAACTCAGGGCTGTGCACAAGCTACCCAGCTATCCTCCCATGGAGATAAAGCCCCAGCTCTCTCTTTACGTTTTTATTATGGGTAAGGGTCTATTCAGCTGCTCAGGCTGGTCTCAGATTCCTTCTGCAGCCCACACAGATCTTCAGTTTGCAGTCCTTCTGCCTGAGTTCCATGGTAGCTGGGATGGGAGGCTGCACTATTAGGTCTGGCTGAAGTGATTGTGATTTGGAAAAGTATTGTTCTCTCTGCCCTCTGGTGGGGCCCAGATATGTCAGGAAGACCCACTTCTACTGTATCTTACCAAGCAGAGCATACTGTTCTAACTCAGCTGTGCCTGTTGACACAGGCTCAGGGCCACCTTTTGCTCTCCCTGGATGACGAGGCTATAAACAGTCCTGGCATTATCTGTTTACTTCTCTACCTGCTAGATTAGATTATCATTAGTTCAAAATCCCCAGTATCTAGCATGTTGTTGGGCACGTCCTCTGTTCTGGTCAGTAAACCTGCCTTGGATGAAAGAGAATAAACAAATTACGTTAGCAACCAAATACAGAGGTACCCATTCACTCTTTGTTTCAGTGTGCAATTGCATACCAGGAAGCTATGATGTGCCTGGCACAGAGCTAGGTTGTGGGTCTGAGTCATTGTGCCCAAACAGACCTGGTAAGTAACTGCTTCAGGCAGACTTCCAGTTTGTGAGTCAGGGAGTTAAGGACCCTGACACAGTTACAGTGTCTTTAGTTACAGATTGTGGTAAGTGCTTTGAAGCATGGGAGCATGAGACATGTAAGGGTGACCCCAGTATTGGGGACTGAGAAAGCCTCCCAAAGAAAGTGGAATGTCAGACAAGATCTGAAGGATGAATAGAAATTAACTGGGGGGTGAGAAAGACAAGAGCACGTTCTTAGCTGGGGAATGGCCTTAGAAGTGCTCTGTGGCAGGAGAGAGCATGGTGGACCAGATCCCTGAGGTTTCTAGAAAGATCTGTCTGGAAAACAGGCCAGAGTCATATGACAATTAGAGCTTTTTTTCTTGTAGTGCTGTGACTGGATTCTGGGCCTGGGCCACGCTAGGTAGGCACTCAACCATGTAACCTACTTCCCCATCCCAGAGTCCTGTCCTTCACGACTTCCAAGTCTTCCCTGAAGGTGTGTCTTACCTTAGAAGCCACAGTTTGCTTTCTAGAGGCTGTCTATCTAGATGGTGAGAGGAGCATGAAAGTTAGGTTTGCACTCTTTGTAAGGATTGCTTTCTTGCTGGGAACCGAACCATTAGGTTGCAAATATACACAAAGTGAAACATGAAAGCGTTTCTCCTGTTGTTCTGTGAAACTCGTATGTCAGAATAACTCCCAAGTACGTGGGAGGAGGGGCTCTGCAGAGGCCATTCCAGCCGACGTGTGTGGCAAGGAGCCATGGGATGGTATTTTGCAATCCTCCATGAACAGTGCGGTAGTTTTCAAAAGGAGAGCTAGCCAGACAAGGTTCATGGTTGTATACAGTTCCAGAACTTGGTAAACAGAGAAGAATAAAACAAAGCGAGCAAATAAACAACAAAAAAGTCAAACCCGAATCAGACCAAGCCTCTACACCTGGCGAGCGTATTCAGGAGATGTGACACAGGAGAAATTCGCTTCCTATATCACAGAGGCACTTCCAGAAAAATCCAGACCTGGGAAACTGAACACAAGCAACCCAGACTCCTACAGCAAAAACGGTTTAAGGAAGGGGAAGGAGACCCTATCAACACCTATAGGTTAAAAAAAAGTTACATAAATGCTTGTCTTATACAGTTTCCATGATGAGAACGGCGATGGGCATTTGATGGCATTAGGGGTTATTATGAATTAGTCTTGTGTGGTATAGTTATTTTGATAATGTCTAAACAGTAACAATGATGACAGAGTCTTTATCTTTTAGAGGTATCTGCTGAAATATTTATGAATGGATGATGAGATGTCTGGGACTTGTTCCTGAGGTGGTCAGTGCGGAGGCTGACTGATAATGGGAGTTCATTTACTTTCCTTTGTAATTATAATCGACCCTTTTCCATTTTGAAGAATTCTTTGAGGCTGGGGAAATAGCTCAGTTGGTAAAGTGCCTACCTCGAAAATTTAAGGACCCAAGTTTGGATCCTTTGTACCTGAACTGTATAATGTATAAAGCTGGGCAGGTGACTGCAATTTTTAACCCCTGCTCTGGGGAAGTAGAGACAGGCAGATCTCTGAAGTTCACTAGCCTTCCTACTTAGCCAAATCAGTGAGCTCTAGTTTAGTGAGAGAACTTGTCTTGAAAGATAAAATGGAATCGGAGTAAAACAAAAAACAAAACAAAACAATAACAAAAGAACCCGCACGTCTTTAATCCCAGCACTCGGGAGACCGAGGCAGGTGGATCTCTGTGAGTTTGAGGCCAGCCTGGTCTACAGGGCGAGATCCAGGACAGGTACCAAAACCACACAGAGAAACTCTATCTTGAAAAAAACCAAAAAAAAAAAAGAAAAGAAAAGAAAAGAAAAAGAAAAAAATGGAGGGGGCTGGAGAAATGGCTCAGTAGTTAAGAGCACTGACTATTCTTCCAGAGGACCTGGGTTCAATTCTCAGAACCCATATAGCAGCTCACAAATGTCTATAACTCCAGGATCTATACCCTCACACAGACATACATGCAGGGAAAACACCAATACACACACACACACACACACACACACACACACACACACACACACACAAGGAAAATAAAGTGGGCAATGACTGAGGAAGTATGCAAGCACACATGCAAGCATACACACACACACACACACACACACACACGTATAAACTCATGAACACAAATATGTATAGCACATACACACATGAATTCTAGCAGATTTAGGAACAAAAAAGACCTTATTGGTTCTGACTTCTCACCGACATCCCCCAGATCCTTAGTATATTTCAGTTGAATCTTATTACTGGATCACAGTTTAATGTATTGGTACATTGAAAGTTTCATTTGTGTCTCTGGGCTTAGATCTCGGAGTAAAGCATTTGCTGGCATGTGTGGGGTCCTAGATTCAATCTCCAGAAAAAACATTAATTTGTAATACCCTTTTTGTTGTTGTTGTTTTTTTGAGACAGGGTCTCTCTGTGTAGCTTTGGAACCTGTCCTGGATCTCGCTCTCTAGACCAGGCTGGCCTCGAACTCAGAGAGATCCGCCTGACACTGCCTCCCAGTTGCTGGGATTAAAGGCGTGTGCCACTGCCACCTGACCATAATATCCTTTTAATGCCCATTACACTGGTGAAATTTTTTAAAGAAAAAAAAAAAAAACACATGGGAATTGAAAATTTTGGATGTTTAAGAGAAAGTCAATGATGATAGTTAATGTTACCAATAATTCCATCACGCTGGAGAAAGATGTAGCTGCTATTTTGAGGTATCCATCTCAGCAGGGATATATACATAATAAAATAAAACTATAATCATAAACTGATGAGCCCTCTTCTTAACAGTCCATTGTGGCCATTTCCCCAGGGCACTGAGAATTCTCTTAGAAGTAAAATTTAATGGTTGTTTAGTACTGAGTCATATAGAGATACATCTGTGGCAAGATTGAGTCAATTCCCTGTTGTCAAACATGGAGTTGTTTACATTTTCTTTTACATATGTAAATGATACTCTAATGACGAGCCTTATAGATACAGCTTTTGTACACTCTTAATTATTTCCTTGGGGTAAATACAGGCAGTGGAGAGTTGCTAGGCCATAATCATATGTTTTTATAGCAATTTTATAGGCCTTTGGAAGGTCAGCACCAACCTGTTCTCTTGTGGATGTGAGTGTGCCTGTTTGCCTGGGCCTCCACCAATTTTACCTGTCATCTCTTGAAGTTTTTTTTGACCAATTTGTCAATGAATACTGACAGGAGTTTGTTTTCATTGGCATTTTGATTATCTGGAATGTGAGGGGTTTTCTCTGTCACTCACCAGGTTTCTAGACATGTTCCTACGGATTCTTTGTGCTTGTTTTTCTTAGGGATGTGCAGCCTCTGTCTATAAAGTGTCCCATTGTGTGCCAGGTTAGGCAATGTGTCCATGTGCTTTTAAGGTCAGTGTGTGCAAGCTGCTGATATGGGGATCTGTTCTATTACCTTATGTTCAGAGTGATTGATCCATCTGTGGATTCTCTCTACGGTTATAAAGTCTTTTCCCATTTCAGAGTCACCGTGTCTGCTTGTCCTTTCTCTTCTTTCATTTCCATTAATTTGACTAATTTACATGGATCTCCTTTTATTATGCTGCAGAGGATAGGGGCCAATTATCCCAGAAACTCAACAGTTCTTCCATGTCTGATTTGAGTTCCTTCCTCTTCACTATAAAAATCACCTTAAAAATCTTTCAAAAATGTAAACTACATTATTATTACTAGGTGAGTCACATGTGCTTGATAGATGTGTAGAGGTCAGAGGATAGCTTGTAGGAGCTGGTTCACTCCTTCCATCGTAGGTCCTGGGAATCGAACTCAGGTCGTCAGGCATGGCAGCAACTGCCTTTACCTGCTCAGCTATCTTGACAGGCCTATTAAGATCCTTGTTATATGGCCTTTCTTTTTTTCTTTTGTTTTTCAAGCATACCTCTGTAGACCTGGCTGGCCTTGAACTCACAGAGATCCTCCTGCCTCTGCCTCCCAAGTGCTGGGATTAAAGATGTGTGCCATCACCGCTCAGCCTGCTTATTTTTTTTTTTTTTTGGTTTTTCAAGACAGGGTTTCTCTGTCAGCCTGCTTATTTAGGATTTTCAAGAGTAGGTCTCACTATATAGCTCTGGTGTCCTGGAACTCACTATTAGACCAGGACCGCCTCAAAGACACAGAGATCTACCTGCTTTTACCTCCTACATGCTGGGATTAAAGATATGTGCCATCATATCTGGCCCACCTCCATACAGTTTAAAAATATTTTTTTTTCCTACTAAAAGGAATGCCTTGGACTCCCCTTCCCCTTATCAGTTTTCCAGATGTTTTTCTGCTCTTGGTAGTCTTAACAGTGGTAAAGTCCAGTGGAATTTTCTTGTGGTCTTGCATGATAGGAGATTAGATTGAGAGACTTGCTATCTCACATCATCCATTCATTCCCTCAAGTGACCAAGTGTCACACTTTAGTGATGACTCTTTATGTTTCTTAAGAAAGTAAAATGATATCATGAAGGCCCTGCCTCAGTTTTGCTAATTACTAGGTATTTTATGCTCAGTGATGTTATTGAAAATGAGATCTCAAAAAAGTAACAGCTTTGTTGAGTTAAATATAATCTGTATACCATGTTTTGGCCTTGGTTTCAACATTGACCTAATGAGGAGGCACAAAGTGTCTGTGCTGCCTTGGTGACTTTTCGTTTCTGTTTTTTTTTGTGTGCATTGTGTGTCATTGTTGACATTCATGTGCACGTGTTTGTACAGGTGCACACACATGTGTATGGAGGCCAGTGGCCAACACTGCGTGTCGTTCCTCAAGAGCTGTCTACCTTTTTTTGTGAGACAGTGTCTCTGAGTTCTGGAACGTAACATGGCGCCCCAGGGATCCTCCATTTTCCATTCGCTTGGGCGCTTGGCAAGCAAGCGTAAGGTCTCACACTTGCACGGCCATCACTTTACACACTGAGCCACCTCCCTGTCCTCTTCTCTTTCTCCTTCTCTTTTTCTTCTTTGTGTGTTTTCCCATTCTGCCTGTCTGTTGTCCTGGGTCACCTGCCACCATTTTCATGCAAGCATATGATAAACTTTGAGCTTTTGCTTCCCCCATACTTTACGGCTGTTTCTTCATTTCAAGAGTATTTCTGAGTGACTCTTGGCACACGTGGCTTTGTAAGATGGAACAGGATTATATAGAAAGTGGAGATCTGTGACTCTGGCGATCAAAACCGGAAATTCCATCTGCTATTTTGTCATTAACTGGCTGTGTGACATTACTTCCCTGGGACTTTGTTTTTTCTAAGGTTATTTCTTGTATTGTATTTCTAAGCATATAAGAGGTGTTAAAAATATTTGAACCTCCTTAATCAGTGTATGCATGCTCAAGCAAGACACACACACACACACACACACACACACACACACACACACACACCTGGATTTACATGACACCATAGGCTGTGACAGCCTGTGTTCCTTACCCAGCACTACAAAAAATAAAATTAAACTAAGAAAAAAAGCTATCCTAGCAATTAAAATGTTACAGAAGTGAAAATCTGGGATATATGTTGGTGTTTCTTCCTCTTTCTGTTTACCTGGTGTAGGCTCAATTTGGCATTTTAATTTTTTCAGAATTTTGGCACTGGATCTCAATTCTTTCAAGCATGATTAAGAATAAAACATGACCTCACTCTATAAGGATATGTCATCCTTCTATTTTAGCTGTTCATTTTAACACTTCTGAGGAGGAGATCACATTTTTATTTTAAGGTTTATTTTATAACAAATGACCCAGCTTTAGTATTTTGGACCTGGCAGAGTTTACACATGAGCTGTTCACTTAGATCTGACATGTAATTGACCTAAATGCTTATTTGTGTATGTGTGTGTGTGTGTGTGTGTGTGCCTATTTATGTGTATGGTGGTATAAGTGTGTGGGTGAGTGTGCACATATGTGAACTTAAGATGTTATTCCCAAGGAACCACCCACCTTGTGTTTTGAGATGGGGCCTCTCCCTGGAACCTAGGGCTCATGGACTCATCTAAACCATTTGTCCTGTGAGTCTCAGGAACCTGCCTGTCTCTACCTCCATAGCTCCAGGCTCACAAACTTATATCACCATGCACAGATTTACATGGATGCTGGGGGGCATACCCAGGTCCTCATGCTTACACCTGAAGAACTTTATCGAACCGAACCGCCTCATCTGCCACCCCAACCCCATGTTTATTGAGGATAAAAATGCAAGAAACAAAAGCTTGGCTTTGGAGTTCCAAGCCACAGGAAGGAACACTGAGCAAGGAATGTCCTCCCAGGGTGTCCAGGTTACAGTCTTCTGCTGCTTCTTCACATGTGCATTACTGAATATGTAAAAACACCATCATCTCAGAAGTGACCGAACTTGCAGAAATAGCTCATGAAGTGATTTTCTGTTTAGATGGTCTGCACTTTTTAGAATAAATACTCGTTAACTAGGATGATATTAATGTATGTCTGACAGCCACTGCATTGAGAAGCCAGCTTTTGCAAAACACTTTTGTCACCCATCCAAGTGTGGGTCTTTTATGACAGATTGTTGTGTGTCTGAAGGAGCTATTGTGTCAACAGTGAGCATCATAATGAGCCTGAAAATCTGACTCAATGGAACAAATGCATTTTAATGGCAAGCCTTTTACTTTCAAAAGATGTACCAAAATAGAGAGGCAGTCTGAAAGCAGGGCATTATTTTATAATGAAAGACTAATATGTGGGTAGTTGTGGCTAAAGGAAGAGCGTGTCTAGGGATGAAAATCGACTCGGTGTGGATGAAATCATCCTCATCAGCAGACTGCTCATGCTCTGGGAGAGTCAGCGGAAGTGCCACAGCAGGGAAATGAAAAGGGGGGTGGTGGGTGGACAATAAGGGAGGTCTTTTCCTGAGGTGCGAGACTGAGGTAGACTGAGGAGTTCCTTCCTAGGGGTCAGAGCACCTCCTAAGACTTGTTACAGTCCTGGAGGGTCACCCCTCTGTTGGCCACAGAAGTAGTTCTGGAACACTGTGTTGCCCTCAGGGTTTGTATGCGGGCTTTAAGTATACCTTCACCTTAAGGGGTAGGCTTGGAGGCTGAGTTAAACCCTTCCATCTATCTATCTATCTATCTATCTATCTATCTATCTATCTATCTATCTATCTATCTATCTATCTATCTTTTGAGACAGGATCATAATTCTGTTTTCCTAGCTAGCCTGGAACTTCTTATATATACCAAGCTGGCCTTTAGCTCACAGCAGCTCTCCTGCCTCTGCCTCTTGAGTGCTAGGATTACAGGCTTTGTGTTACCATACCCAACTTGAGGCGAAGATAACTTTCTGATGTTTGTCAGGTTTTTATGGAACCAAGTTTCGATATGAGGAGTAGAGAGTCTATAACAACAGTTTTGTTTGGTATCATTATATTTTTGGAATTGACTTTTTAAATATTTATTTGTATTATTTTTAATTTTATGTCTGTGTGTGGATTTGTGCATGTTAGTACGTGAGAGAAGAGTAAGTTCTATCCACCTGGAATTGGAGTTAGAAGTGGTTGTGAGCTGCCCAGTATGGGTGCTGGAACCTAACTTGGGTCTTCTGTCAGCAGTATTCATTCTTAACCATGAAGCCATCGATCTCTCCAGTCTCTGAAGCTGATTTTTTTTTAAGGACTAGCATATTATTTGTGATGTAACTATTTTTTTTTTTTTATTTTTTAATTTATTTGTTAAGACAGGGTCTCACTGGCTGGCCTGGAACTCAATATGTAGATCAGGCTGGCTTCAAATTGACAAAAACTCGCCTGCCTCTGCCTCCTGGGTTATTTTGCCTATTTATTTATGTATCTGTTTATTTAGGGGCAGGGTCTCTCACTGTCTGTAGTGCAGTCCATCCTGGAATTACTCACTATGTGTCCTAGGTTGGCCTTGAACTCTTTAGCTCTCCTGCTTCCGCTTGCACCACCTTATCTGGCTGTTTGTGTTATTTGTGGGAGAGCGTACTCTTTCGTAGAAATACAGTGTAGCACATTAGCCACATACATACTATTTTGTTTGCCACAATTCATATTCCAGGATTTCAGAACCCCCATCCATATATGCTTCTAAATTTAAAAATGTTAGGCATGTGCTGTCAGCCTTGGGATTGTGTCCTGCCATGGTCCATGATGATCCATGGGGTTTTGTGTTCCATCTGCTGACTAGAAACAGCAGCAGCTCTGTTCCATCAGAGGCCCCTTAGGAGGCTGAACCCTTTGGCAAGATGGACTAGAGGAAGTTGGAAGGAGAATATGAGTGCTTGATTGTCACATAAAACATTTGATTTCCTGTCGACCCCAAGTCACCATTCATGCCTCTTATGATCTCCTCTTTCATGCTTCGATGGCGACGATGCTGTTTGAGGCTTCGTTTCCACGTTCCTTGTTTCATGAATGTGAGGGGCACTTCTTTTCTCCTTGCAGCAGCGGATGCCTCCTTTTGGTTACTGGCAGCCTTGCATAGACAGGCAGGGACGTCTTTTGAGGAATACTGTGTGATTGGCAGTTTCTTGGGCAAGAAGTCTGAAATGAGATATGTAACTCTAAAATTAGAATATGCATGGTTAGCTGGGCATGGCCAAGGTGGGGAGGTGGCTTTGTATGCATGGTGGTCTCCCCAGGAAGATGTCCTACCCTGAAATGCAATCTGGCTGTCCTTTGACATGGCTCATCTACAAATTAATACAGGATAGGCGCTCCCATGACCCGGAACTAAAGGTAGTGAACATTTTCAGCTTTCTAGCCGGAAGGGAGTGACATCTATCTTTAAGACAACACCATGGAACTGCTAGGTTGGTGCAGGAGGCACCGATTCCATGAATCCAGCCGTGTCAGGAGCTGTGTGTGGAAATGGACCACAGCCTCTGAATCTCCACTTCACCTTTAACAGGTACTTTCCACTGCAGCTCTGAGCACTTTGCCCGAATGGATAGTGCAGACTCCAAAGCTCATTCAAGGAAGGAAAATTAGAGAGCGCTGTCCTTCCCAAGCTTTGCTTGTCTTGGTTCTTTACCCTGCCTACTACCTCCCTCCCTCACTGAAAAGCATTATGGGTTACACCAAGGACACAGACCGAAGGCAGCATTCTTAGTTGACAGGCGGGAGAGAAGGACAGGAGTCAGAGGCAGAGTGGGAAGGGCAAGCTTTAGTATGGTAACCAGCCGGGCGAGGTGGGCCTCAAGCTCTTGGGCTGGACAGATCTCACTATCAGTGCAGAACCACCCTGAGAGGTCATGTCTCCTTCCGTGCAGAGCCCCAGAAGCGAGCTTCTCCTCAGGATTCCAGACTCCATTTCAGTGAACTGAAAGGAGTCTTTTGTCCTTAGTCAAACCACACATTCCTCAGAGCAATTTGCAAAAGCCAGATTTGTGAGTGATGGAGGGTCCGTTGAAGGAAAAAGCCTCTTTGTTGGGAGCTGGAATAGGGCAGAGGTGAAAAGGTGATTGAGGCAGATGTCCGTTTTGTGTATTGCAGTGTCCAATTCTTTAGCAGTCTGACCTGTAGTAGGCGATGAACGCTGTTGTTGAATGGATGCTTGATGGCCGATTTGGGGGTGCATGTGCTATTTGTGGCCATTAAAGTGGTATTTGAAGAGTCACAGTGTTTTTCTGCATATCTGGAGTATTTTGCCAAAAAAGGATAATCACCTTTCAGATCAAGCTTTTCTACCAGAAGCTGCCCTGGAATCTGTTTTCAGTTGTGTTTTCTTTTGTAGTTAAAGGCGTTCTTCAAGTGCCCCTGGGGAACCGCTGCAAATGAGGAACTCTAACAGGGGACCCAAAGGTCAGTGATGTCCATGTCTAAGTTAGACAAAGATAGAAAAGTTCATCTGGGCCTCGCCCCTCCCACTGGGGCTAAAACCATTGGCATCATATGTCTTTTCCTGTAGTTTCAAAATATAGCCTATAATTTTGCACACTAAATTTGCCTGTGTTGATGTTGGCATCAACTTAGTCTCTCTTCCCAGACAGACAGACAGACACAGATACACAGAGGCACACAGACACATAGACACACACAGACAGACACACAGACACAGGCAGGCGTGCACACGCACGTGCACGCGCGCGCGCACACACACACACACACACACACACACACACACACACACACACACACACACTCAGAGCCCAGCAGGGCATCCAAAGGAAATCCCAGAGTAGGGGTTATCATCGGGAGCCCTGCCTCATGATGCTGAGTGGACTCATCTGCCTCCCACTTTGCCCCAGTTTTTCACTTGTTCCAGCTGAGACAACTTTGCTCAACAGTGAACACCTGGGCACATTACGGACAGTGTGGGAAGATGGAAGAAGGGACTTTTGGGAAACATTTATATACAATCCAGCCAAGATAGAGCAAGGCCTGGTGTGTGTATTAGACTCTCTCCTGGGTGGGTGCCTGTCAGAATGAGTGACAGCCTCTTCCCCTGGTTAGGTGTTCTCAGGGTTAACTTATTTCTCTAAGGATCAGGATGAGAAATGTGAGTTTGGGAGCGACTTGTTCCTGTTCTTGGCCGTTCTGTGCAGGTACTTTATATCCTCACTTCACTATTACTAACAGAAGTATATAATAACTTTGAGAAGGAGTTTGCTGATGCAAAACAACCCTGGAGGGTTTGAATAACCTGCCCAAGGCCACTTGGACTCTAACAGATGTTCTGTGATCCAAAACGTGTTGTCTCTGTTTTGTGCCTATCGGATTCGATGGTGCTGACATGGCATGCTGTCTAGATAACTGGAAAAGACGGAATAGCAGAATTGTAAAAGGTTCTTCACCAAAGCCCATCTCTTCCGCTGCTGCCCACTGCCTTGGCTGCATAATGGCAGGAGTTTTTGTTGTGCTTTGACTGTGCAAAGATCCCCACAGGTGCGTGTCTCTGAATCCTTGCTCCCGGCTGGTGTCTTGTTTTGGGCTGTTGTGGACAATTTTAGGTAGCCATTCCTTGCAAGAGGAAGTGAGTCATTAGGGGCTGGTCTTGAGATTCCACAGCTCAGCCTGTACCTGGTCAGCTCTCCACTTCCTGTTCTGTGTAGATGTGAGGAGTCCTGGACACATGTCACCGTGTGTCACCTGTCACCATGGAGGCCTGCTGCCATGCCTTCCTGGCTCTGAGAGACTGCATCTCTCAAACTGCAAGCCCTAATGAGTCTCTCCTCCTCAGACTCCCTCTTGTCAGACATTTGCTTACTCCTACAAGAAAAGCAGCTAATACCAACATGGTGGACTCCTTTTACACAGGACTTCTTGGGAAAACAAATTCTTTGTTTTATGAGTTAAAAATCAGTTGTTTTTCATTGATACAAATGAGTTAACCTTTATTCTGTATAGTTAACATCTTTAGATTTTCTTTAAATCAGTGCAAAATGGATGAAATAATTTTCAGTAGTCATATCTCTTAAATGCATTTTGTTTTCAAAATTTCAAGATTTCTTATTATGACATTTCAGTGCATTTCTCTGAAGTAGTGGTACATAGGCATAACTTCACGTGTGATAATTTGCATTTTTGACTCACAAAAATGATGGCAAGAATCACTGTCACATAATACTTACTAAGAAAGTATTTTCTACTTCTACTGCTCTACAGGTATCCTTTTTAGTTAACCCCCCCCCCCCCGCCCCCAAAAAACAGACCATGGTAAGAACACTCAGCATAAACTGTCTTCTTCAGTTCTGAAGTGGACAATGCCATCTTGGTAGCAGTAGGTACAGTTAGCTGTAGGCCAGCACTATAGAGCAGCCTGCAGGCCACTTGCCTCCTTGTTTAATTGAAGCTTTATACGTGTTGATAAGTAAGTCCCCATTCCTTCCTTCTGTCTCTGTGCCAGCATCCCACTTTGATCCCATGCCTCTGACTACTGAGATACCTCATACAACAACTTAGGCCACCGTACATCCTTCTGCTTCTGCTTTATTTCACTCAGCATAGTGTCCAGGAGGTGTGCTCATGTGGCTGGATTTTATAGAACTTCCTTCTTTTCAAATGTGGAATAATAATTCTGTTTTGCGTTTGTGCATGAACATGCATGCTCACACATGTACACACACACAGAAAGCACATTATCTTTATCCGTTTACCTGCTGATGGCCATTTAGATGCCCTGACCGTCTTGGCTGTTGTGAAGAGAGTGGTAATATCTGACGGGTGGTTGTTAACGTCTTTGAGAGACATTCTGATCTCAGTGCTTTTGGTTAAGTCCCCAGGAGTTGGATTACTGGGTTTTATAGTAGTTTCAGCTCTGATTTTTCTAGAATCTTTTATGTTGTTTTCCACAGTGGTTCCATTTTGAGCCTCACCAAGAATATGAAAAGATTCCACTTTCTCCACAAAGCTTGTTTTAATTTTTTTTTTAAAGTAATAGTCAACCTAACAGGTGTGAGAACTCACTGTTTGTGACTTGCATTTGATTTCCTTGATGATTTGTGACACCAAACTGAAAACTTTCTGTCTAGCCTAGAAAACACAGCAAAGGACTGAGCTACAGAATTTGGGGGAAATATTTACAACTCATATACACAAGAAGATGTTAGCCTACCAAAGATTCAGCAGCAAACTAACCCACACCAGTGGAGCCCTAATAATAACTGGATCACAATGGGCTAACAAGGTGACATTTCTTCCAGGAAGATGTGCACGTGGCTGTGGGTATGGAAAAAAATATCCCGTGTCTCTGCAGGTGTCTTTCTCTAAAACCTTAATCCTTTTCTTCCAGTGCAGAGCCTGAAGGAGGGCGGTGGTTGTTCACACCTTCAATCCCAGCACTCCTCAGGTAGGGGCAGCAGATCTCTGTGAGTTCTAGCCTAGCCTGAGCTACACAGTGAGACTCTGTCTCAAGAATGAATGAATCAATAATAAATAAAATGAATAAACAGAAGGAGGAAGGGCTTCATTTGGAATGAATCTCCAGGTTCTCTCCCTGAGGATGTGCTACGTTTAATGTTAGCTACTCCCTTGAAAATACTGCTGACTTTATCATTTTAAGCTGGTGCCCGTTGCACACTCTGCCTCATTGGAAGGAGGAAGGAAATCACGTGCACACATTTGGAAGGTAGCTGTGTGTCTGTGTGTATTCTTGCGAGCAGAATGGATCCAGAGCAGACGTTTTAGCTATGCTGCACTCGAGAGCCTGGAATTCCCTTAAGATCCAAAGGCCATGGGATATTCTTTTGAGGACTGCCTCACATATTTCCTGTGTATCTTGTTTTGTCTGGGGACTGCTCCACAGAACTCTGCCATCTGTAGTGGGTGGCAACGAGATCTCAGTCCTGAAGAATTCATCTGTTAATTTTCTTTCTTTCTCTGACTTGATGACACCATTGTGGTTACTTCTCCTCCCTCTCCAATCAATAACATCTCATTTTCCATTATTACATCTTAAGTATATTGCAGTGCCTGCAAGCTGTTACATTTTCATTTTGGTAATGTGATGGTTGGAAAAATCTGTCAGGAAATAGTTGCAGCAGTTCAAGTCCTCCAAAGCTGGGCTGTCTTCCAGATGAATCTGCCTAGATGGAAGAGGATCTGCACCTGCCTGCATTTTGCAGCTTTAGCTCTCCAGCCTGTATCATCTTCTCAGGCCCTGGAGCTCTGGACAAAGGCACCTGCCCTTGTGGACAGATGGAGCTCCCAGAGCCTGGGGGCCTGTCCTGTCTTGACTCTAGCTACCACTTCTTTGTTTTATATTTGAAGGAATATTAGGAGAGTTTAGATGCAATGTCTCCCTGTTGTTGAGAAATCAGGAAAGAGGAGTGTGGCTCCAAGGTGTGATTTAATCTTATAATCCCAGCACTCAGGAGGCTGAGGCAGGAGGATAGCCTTTGTGATCAGCTTGGGCTACAGAGCAAGATCCTGTGTTTAAACAAAACAACAACAACTCCATTAACAAAAACTACCCAGGGTTTCCTAAATCAATCTTTAGCTAAATATGGGTGTGCCAGGCTTCACCAGTGTCTAGATCTGGGTCACAAGTGTGTCCATTGCCAATGGAAACAATCACCCTAAGAGGAATTTTCCATGAAGCTCTTCGTTGGTGGTATTAATTAATGCCTTAGTTGATGTTTAATGGAGACTCCTTTTTGGTGGGGAGAGGCCCTTGCTTTTTAATAATGCTTTTCAGGTTTGAAAAAGTAGACTAGCCAGCGCTGGGAACCTTTCTTGTAAGGGCACTTAACTGTTGGGAGGAGATGTGAGTGGAGGCGTGTGCTTAGTGGACATTGTGAAAAGCTGGGGCTGGAGTGTGGCTACATCTCATCTGGTAGTGGCGGTGAGTCAGAGTCCTACCGAGCTACCATCTCTTGTGGTTGTTTGGGTTCCGGGATGCTGACTGGCAGCTGGGTGCACAGCATGCTCACTGCCCCCCCCCTCCTTCCCTACTGGCTGCTGTCTTGGGCGAAGACTGCACTCATTCATCATTTTGGACATTTAACGGCTTTCTTTTTAGGGAGGTGTGTCTCTGCATTTGGAGTGGAAATGAATGAGGGTTTGTTTCCTTTTTTGGAAGGTGCATTCTTACACTTCTTTTCACAGCAAAAAAAAACCTAAAAAACCTCAGGTGAAGAGGAGAGAGTGAACTGAGTGTCGTGTTAAGAATGAGCCGCTCTCCTTGGTTCCTTCCCTTTCTTTTCTTCCCTAGTCCCGCTTCCTCAGGACTATTCTGTTAGTCTTTTGCTTTTGCCCTGCTAATATTTATTTGTGTGAGTCTGTACATTTTATATATAAATGGTGTTGTGTGTACCTCATCTTACAGATGAGGCAGCAAGCTTGGAAGCTAGAAGCAACAGAAAAGCATTTCTTCCAAGTTCTGGGAGCAGAGGAGTCCAAAATCAGCAACACTGGGCAGACAGCAAGGTTGTCAGCAGTACAGCAAGACAGTAGCGTCACATCTCAGAGTGTGGGAAGACAAACAAATTGAGCCAAGACGTAAAAGAGTGGAGCAAGGTTTACTACCTGCAGTAGGGAAGGAGACTCCAAAATTTAATGTCTCTTAACCCCCTCCCCTTTGGTCCCACCAACACCACCAAAACAATGTACTTTTCCAACAAAGGACACATGGGGATTTTTATTTGGGAGCCTATGACTATTCACACAGGAAAGCAGTTGAGAGGCAAGCATAGTCCTGTGCATGCTCAGCTAGTAAGTACAATTTCCTAGCAATCTCAGTTGAAGGTCAGAGTTCAGGAAGGCAAGACAGTGGCCATTCTTTTAGCTCAAAAGTCATTGCAGGCATGCCTGAAATGTTACAATGGTGGACAGGAGTACTTTTGGATGCGTTCAACTCTGTCAGAAAGTTTTATCTGAAAAATGGAAAGTACACTTTGAAGGGGCAGGGGACCAGGAGTTTACCCCAAAGGTGCCTGTCTCATTTGTTATCGAATAGCAGACCCAAGTTCTCTCTGAGGACTTCTACTGCCTGTCAGCATGGAAGTGGGCACCTGCAATCCCAGCTGCTTAGGAGGATGACTTGATCCTAGGAGTTCCAGGCCAGCCTGACAGTGATGGTGATTGTGGTAGTGGTCGTGGTGGTGGTGGTGGTGGTGGTGGTGGTGATGATGATGGTGATGGTAATGATGGTGATTGTGGTAGTGGTGGTGATGATGGTGATGGTAATGATGGTGATGGTAATGATGGTGATTGTGGTAGTGATGATGATGGTGATTGTGGTGGTGATGATGATGGTGATTGTGGTGGTGGTGGTGATGATGGTGATGGTAATGATGGTGATGGTAATGATGGTGATTGTGGTAGTGATGATGATGGTGATTGTGGTGGTGATGATGATGGTGATTGTGGTGGTGGTGGTGATGGTGGTGATGGTGACGATGATGGTGGTGATGATGATGATGGTTATGATAATGATGGTGGTTGTGGTGGTGATGTGGATGGTGATGATGCTGGTGGTGGAGACAGAACTGAGACACATTATCTTCTGTTTGCTCAAATCTCCTCTATTCCCATAACTCTCAGGGCTGCAGGAGAGCTCAGTGTTAGCAGTGTTAGAGGACTAATCAAAGATGCTGGAGACCCTGAGCTTTGAATCCCAGCATGGCAAAGAAAACAAATAGAAATGTCCAAAGACAGTTACACTGTAGGTAGGAACTACTGCAGTGGTCTAGCATGCTCTCCCCACCTACAGATCTTCGCTCACACTTTTGAAGATCATTTTTCTAAACAAGGTAGTGCTCCAGCTCCTGGATTGGACCCAGCATCTCCGGGGCCAGTGCTCAGCCTCTTACAATGCCTGCTGGGCAACTTGCCTTTTGAAGATTACAAAGCCTATCTGAGGAATTTTTCTGGGCATACTGGTTAACGTAGACTTTTCTCATTGACTGTGCAGTCTTCAGGAGTGGCCTTTGTATGTGGTTTTTAGTCCTTCACTGATGAGCAGTACTGCTACTGACATGCAGCAGTGACTGGTGAGGGGGCTCAAAGGGTACACACCGGGTGACAACCTTTGTTCCATCTCTGTACCAGAGCCAAGTTTTCCTATAATGTTTTCCTAGTCCAATGCAATGGCTTTTTCACTGAATAATAATAATAATAATAATAATAATAATAATAATAATAATAATAAACAGTCTTTGCACATCTAGCTCATCCACATTGCTGTTGTTGGAGTACTTGAAAATATTTACCAGCTGTTTGGCCTTTGGAATTCATTCCATTCTCTGGGGCCTTGGGTGCCATCTTTCCAAAATGGCGACAGTCATCTTCATGCCTAGCCTCAGTAGTTATTTTTTTTTTTTTTCTGTATGACCAAGTGTCTAGTAAGAAACAGCTTAAGGGAGGAAGAGCTTATTCTATCTCACATTTTGAAGTGATGGCTCATCATGGCGGTAAAGCACAGCTGCAGGAGCTTGCTTACATCTGGATGGAATAGGAAGTAAAGGCAACTAAGTGAGATGGGCTATAAACTGCAAGCCACACCCCCATAGCTATTTCCTTCAGGTAGACCTCACCTTCTCAAATGCTCCACAACCTCCTCAAACAGCACCGCCATCTGGGGACCAGGTATTTAACTGCATGAACCTGTGGGGGACACTTCACCATGGAACTATAACTCCGTTCCTGGGGGTTTCAGTTGAGGTAGTACATATAAACAAAAACTGGCCCAAGCACACGGATGTTTCTTTACAACCAGCTGTTTCGTTGTTATGGCGACTACTCGTGTTTTGTGTCCACTGCTAAAGAAAGTCTCTCAGATGTTTGGCAGGGTTTCTGAGCTGGTGTCCCTCCAGTTTGCCTTCTCCATTGGCGATGGTCCATCCACACTGCTTGGCTAGGAGTCCCTCGGTCTTGTTTGAATGGTGTGGTCTCACTCCCCTGTGTTTCTGTCCCTCCATCTTCTTCCCACTGTTGAAGTTTCTCTTTCCTGGGTAGCTCCCTGACCATCGTGCTGTTGCTGAGTTTGGACCGGTTTCTTCTTCCTTCCTCTTCTTCCTCTGTGGTCTCTTGATCCTCAGTTCTTCCTTTTCTTTCTTCATCCTTTTCTCTCATCTTCCTATGTCTTCACACTCTTCCTTGTTGTGAAAACAGCTTAAACAATGGGAGGGTCTCACTAGAGCATTTAGAGAGAGCTGGTAGCTAAATATCTAATATAATTAGGATGTCTGAAAACTTACATCAGCAAGAGTAGAAGGCTCAGGGGGCCCCAGAGGTCAACAGATCCTACAGTCTGACAAAAGTTGAGGGAAATTGCATTTTCTCGAACACTTCGGTAATGGAGTAGTCGTGGTCACAGCAAGAGAAATCAGCAGAAGTATCTAGGATGAAAAATCTATGGCAAAGATTTTATTTAATGATGGCAAAAACATTTCTCTCTCTTTTCATGAAAAACTATATTGTACATTCCAGAAAATTTTACCTAATTCTTTAGTTGTGTGCATGCATGCATTTGAGTGTGTGTAAATGTGCATTAATATTTTAGAGTAATTTACTATGAACTTGCTAAATTTAAATAGTGCATATTATTAGTCCTAGGCAGATATTTTAAAAAGACACAAATGTTCTTTTGGAGTACAGAATAACATTTTTGGATAAGCTTTTTCCTTTTTTATTTTTCTAATTTACTTTTCTCCAAATTCCCTGCAAATATTAGCAATAATAAAGGAAACTTAGCCAAGATGCTGGCATTCTGATAGGCTTGCTCAAGGTCTGCTTCATAGCTTTTGTTTTCTATTTTCTTTATCTGAACTTTTAAACTAAAATTTAGTTAGCATACAAAATAATAGGCTTCATCATAGCATTTCATATATATACTATATAATTTATACTCATATTATATATATAATGTATATATCTAGTTGCATCTTGCTCTACTTCCCCCACATGGCACTTCCATTCACCGCCCCCCCCCCCCGTGATCCCCTTGTTCTCCCCAAATAGTTCCCTCTTGCTTTCATACCATATGTGCATATATGTCTAAGTATAGATTATGTATATGAAAGAAAGTGTGATATTTTATCTTTCCCCATTAGCCTATTTGTTCCCCTTCCTCCCTCCCTTTATCCCTTTCCTCCCACATTGTAGTCACATTTCTACTTTCATGTCACACACACAGACACACACAAGCCTAGATTCTTCATGTGAGAGAATATGCCCTCTTTGTCTTTGTGAGTCTGGCCTATTTCTGTTACACAGTGATCTCCAGTTCCATCCATTTTCCTGCAAATGATGCAGTTTCATTTTGGTTCTTTATGGTTGAATAAAATTCTATTTTATATATATATATATATATATATATATATATATATATATATATATATATATCACATTTTCTTTATCTATATGCCAATCAGCATGTTTGCTGGTTCCTGATCTTGGCTCTTGTGAATAGTGTTGCAATAAACATGAAGGTGCAGATGTCTTGGTGGAAGATTCCTTTGAGTATATACCCAGGAGCGGTATCAGATCATATGGCAGTTCTATTCTTAGTTTTGTGGAAGGTCTTTACTGATTTCCATAGTGGCTACACCAATTTACATCCCTCTTCAATTAGTTTCAGGAGATAAAATCCTACATTCCCAATAATAACAACAACAATAATAATATTAACTCAAAATAATTGTTGAGCCCTTGTTTACAATTTCCTAATAGCTAGAGTAGAAATGTAGGTAGCAAAATAAAGCTGCCGCGTTCCCTTTTAACCTGCCAGTTGAGTAGTGAGTGATCTCTACCAAGCAGGTGAGGACTTCCTTATGGAGGGCGGAGGCACACATTTCTCTGGGAGCCCAGGAACCAGTCACTGGGGTCCAAAAGAGAAAGGCTGGGAGAACAGCTTGTTCATCTCTCAGGCACCGTGGGAAGTTCCTGCTCAGCCCCAGCCTTCCTTTCCTCACACTTCCACCCTGCTTTCTGCCTGCATGGGAGGTGGAGCTGCTCATGTACATCCTTGACTCGCACCACTGTGTTGGCCCCTCACAAACCCAGAAAGAATGGGATTGCAAGTCTTTTTTTCCCCCCGGCTTAAATACAAAATGATTCTGCATCTGAAGCCAGGGGACAGTTCTTGTCAGCTGTGTGTGTGTGTGTGTGTGTGACTCTCTTGTGGAGTAGAATGTTTTGTGGATCTTTTTATTAGTTGGTTCCCTCCTGTGGGTCTAGTGTGGAAGACTGGAGGAAATGAAAAGTCATAGGTGTGGTCACAGCCATAACAAAGTGTGTCTCAGGGATCTGCTAGCAGTTGAAGAAATCAGTAATCTCTTGATCCTTACATACTGACAGTGAGTGTAGCTTTAAATTAATTAATCCTGCTATTGAGAAACTAGAATTCATAGTACTTATGGAATCTAAACTTTAAGATACCAAAAGGAGGCAGACGTTAGGTTATGAGTCACAGGGTTATTTTTCAGCCTGGCTTTGCTGGTTCATGCCTTGTTAGGATCATAGAATGGCAAGATATACCATCCGTTATTGTTCCTTGCACTCGTCGATACTTGGGCTGTGTAGATCAGTCTCAGCAGTTGCTACACTGGTGAGTTCCCCCTATCTATCAGAATAAAATCCATCACTCTTCTGACTACTTTTTCCTCTCCAAGAAAATGATCTTTAAGAGAATGACATGTAATATAGACTTTATTCTTCTTAAGGTATCAGAGAAACGCATCTGAAATAAAATCAATACATGATGCAGTGGTTTATTTACATTTAAAATATTGCATTGTGGCAAAGCATTTTATCAAAGACTTTGGAACCAAATACGTGTTCCAGACTTACAAAAATAAGGCAATATACAGCAGAGATGTGGGAGAAGCTGCAGTGTGATGTGTATAATGCTGAGTGTGCCCAATTAATTTCTGTATCTCAACTACCGTAACAGAAAGAGGTGGACTTGGGAGAGCTTAAGATGGACAAAGTAGTGATTTTGTGTGTGTGAGTGTGTGTGTGTGTGTGTGGTATGCACACATACTTTTAAAAGCTTTTATAGATATAACGCTGGGCGGTGGTGGCGCACACCTTTAATCCCAGCACTCGGGAGGCAGAGCCAGGCGGATCTCTGTGAGTTCGAGGCCAGCCTGGGCTACCGAGTGACTTCCAGGAAAAGGCGCAACGCTACACAGAGAAACCCTGTCTCGAAAAACCAAAAAAAAAAAAAAAAAGCTTTTATAGATATAAACACACACATGTACATATGTGTATATGTATGTATGTGTGTAGGTATGTATGCGTGTGTATACTTTTAAAAAGACCATCTCATACTTTCAACTTAAATTATAGTGTGATTAGTAGGCAGTTCAGGGAAACAAAGGCACAGTCTTAGCCTTCCATATTCTCCTGAATGAAAGTAGATAAATGGAACAGAACAGAATAGAATTCCAAAGAATGGGCAGTGGACCTAGATCAGATCTCTTTACCTTCTCAGCCCTGTCCTCTCCACCTCCCATCATTATGCAAAGTGAGTTTGGTTGTGCTTTTGTTTTGTATTGTTTTTCTGGGCAGAAATAATTTATGATGTGTCTTTCTAGAGGTTTGATTTTTATTTTTAAATTATCTGCAGTAGTTGATAACAGCATTAAATTTATTGGTCTTTGAAATTTGAAATATTTGACTATAAAGTCGCATACACACTGAATCTTTTTGTGGATGTTACTTTTTATATTTATTTATACACATGCATACATGCAAGCAACGGTGTGCTAGTACACACACACACACACGTGCACATGCATGCACGCACATGTTCATGTGTGCAGAGATCTGTAGTTTGATATTCATTGCCTTTTACCTTATTCCACCTGATTTATTTATGTGTTTATGTATGTATGTATGTATGTATGTATGTATGTATGTATGTATGTATTTATTTATTTATTTAAGACAACCTCTCTCACTGAACTGAGAGCTCGCTGGTTGGCTAGACTGGCAGCCAGCAAGCTTTGGGGATCTGCCTGTCTCCAGCAGTCTTTAGGCCTGCTCCATACCACCTCTGGCTTTCAAGCAGATGCTAGGCAGCCAAATCCAGAAGGGGCAGGAACTTTAGCCACAGCCCACCTCCTGGCCCCTGGACATGGTTTTTGCTTGCTTTATTTATTTATTTGTTTGTTTGTTATTTGTTTGTTTGTTTATGACAGGGTCTCACTACATGACTCGGGCTTTTAGCTCCTGGTACAAAATAAACTGGTTTCGAACTCAGAGGAGATGTGTCTACGTTTACCTCTTGAGTGCTGGGGTTAAGGCATGCACCACCATGGCTGGTCATCCCAGTTTACGTTTGAAAATTGGAATCTATGAAGAAAGTCATCAGTTTCATTGAGGTTTTAACATTTTATGAGCTAGGTGGTGGTGACACAGGCCTCTAGTCCCAGCACTCGGGAGGCAGAGGCAGGCGGATTTCTGAGTTTGTGGCCAGTGTGGTCTATAGAATGAGTTCCAGGAGAGCCAAGGCCACACAGAAAAACCCTGTCTAGAAAAACAAAACAATACACGTACACAGAAAAAAGATTTGAACATTTTGCCATAGAATTGTATATTAGTTTTAATTTATTTAATAATGTTTAAGCACATAGTTGTTTCTATTTTTATTTGCATTTCCCAGTTTTTCAAATTAGTGCTGTGTAGTCATTTTCTCTGTCCCTGCCCCTCCATATATGAAAGCTCTTGGATTTATTTACTGATTCTAGGATATCTTGTCATTTTGTGTTTACATTTCAATGAGATTTTTTTCTGTTTTGGGGACTGGGGATTGATGGAGGGCCTTGCACATGGTGGACCAGCACTGTTCCAATGAGTTATATTCCATCCTTTTCTTATTTTTGATTTTGAAACAGGTGCTCACTAAGTATAAATTAAGTATCAGTTTCCCATTCTGACCTGAAGTTCATGTGAACTCAGAGTGAACTCAGGCGGTGAACTCCGGCTCCTTCTGCTTCCACCTCCAGAGTACCTGGAGTGATGGGTTTGTGCCAGCAAGCTTGGTTTCAGTGTACCCACTGCTGGCTTTTTTTTTTCCCCCGAGACAGGGTTTCTCTGTGTAGCTTTGCGCCTTTCCTGGAACTTACTTTGGAGGCCAGGCTGGCCTTGTACTCACAGAGTTCCGCCTTCCTCTGCCTCCTGAGTGCTAGGATTAAAGGCGTGCACCACCACCGCTCAGCCCCACTACTGGCTTTTAAAAATTACATTTATTCATCTCCTTATTTCTTTATTGTGTTTATATGCATATTAATATGGAAGTCAGAGGACAACTTGAGAGAATCAGTTCTCTCCTTCCACCTTGTGGTCCAGGAGTTCAAACTCAGTTCACCAGGCCTGGCAGGAAGCTCCTTTACCACTGAGCCATCTTGCCAGTCCCCTTCAGTATGGTTTTAATCTTTGGTGTTCTGGCAGCTTCTTAATGTGTTGCAGCAGCCTCTATTCGGATGTCAAGGGGTGCTATGGTTTGAATGTGTCTCCTAAAAACTCATGTTTGGGAAATGTGGTCTCTAGTGCAGTAGTGTTGAGAGGCAGGATCTGTTAGTGAGTGGTTCCTGAGGGCTCTGCCTTCAGGAATGGATTAACCCACTTGTAGATGACCGAAAGATTTACTCTGGGGATGGCCTTGTTATAAAAGTGAGCCCTGGGCCTGGAGAGGTGGGTCAGTGGTTAAAAGCACTGACTGTTCTTCCAGAGGACCTACGTTGCATTCCCAGCACCTACATGGCAGCTCACAACTGTCTGTAATTCCAATTCCAGGACACCCATGGCAAAACACCAATGCACATAGAATGAAAATAAATAAATAAATAAATAAATAAATAAATAAATAAATAAATAAATAAATAAATAAATAAATAAATAAATTTTAAAAAGTGACCCCTCTCGTGTACACTCACTCCATCTTGCAGTGGCGTCTATCCTGCGTGATACAGTAAGATGCCTAGTGCCATGCTCCTGGGCTTCTTGTCCTGCAGAATCATGAGTCCATAAGTTCCTGTTGTTCCAACGTTATTCAGTCTTGAGTATTTTGTTTTAGCCACAGAAAAAAAGTAAGGCAAATGGGATCACATTCCCAGGCCAATCTGAAATCCAACGGCTTGTAGCCCTGCCTTGGGGGTTTTTGATCCACCGGCACTTTCTATCTCATTCCTTCTTTTCTGTTAGGATGCGCAAACTCACTAGCTTGTGTGATGTCTCCTGCCCATCTGCCATTACCTGCCTCCAACCCCAGGCCCTCACAGCTCAGCATCAGGCTTTATCACTGGACTCTGCCTTGCCTTCAAAGAGGAGCTTCCCCCTGCTACCACTCTAGACAGAGTGTAGATGTAGTGCCTTTCCCTAGTTCCTCAAAGATTTTTAATCGGAGGCCATAGAATTTACGTGACCCTTAAAGGTATGGGGCAGCAGTAGAGAATTACAGAGCAGAGGTCAGGAGACAGGATTCTTTGGACTCCAGAGGTCCAGGTTTTATCTGCAAGGTTTTATTTTAGGTTGTGCTCCCAGGCTACGCCTGACTCCCCTAGACACAGAAGGTCAGGCTTCTCTCCACTGTGAGCCTGTGGAAGTAAATCTAGGCTCCTAACAGCCCAGGCATCAACAAAAATTTATAAGTTATATATAGCAGAAACGTACAGCCTCAGCCCAGCAGCTACATGATACCCATGGTCCATACGGTTTTATTTGGAGTGCAGGCACTGAAAGAAAGTGATCCATGAGCGAAGAACAGCTGTGTATAACATTTCATGGGTGTGTCTCTTCTGCTGGGGAGCAGATCCAGTGCTTTCCACCAGATTATTGAGTCGATCTAGCATCTCCCCACATGATGAAGAACCAAGTCAGTGGTCCAGGTCCAGGTTACTGCTTCATGTCTGGATTCACCTTGCAGGGTATCCGAGGTTTTGTCTGTCTAGCACCTCACTCATCAGTGGATGAAACAGGGGCTTGCTTGTTTTTGTTTCTTCTCCTCCTCCTTCCTCTCTCCATCTCCCCCTCTCCATCCTCCTCTTCTCCCTCTTCCTCCTCCTCTGTGTGCTGAGAATCAAACCCAGGGCCTTCCCATGCTAGGTGAGCACTCTACATTGAGCTGGATCCTCGGCGCTAATGGTTCTTATCCAGGAGCAGCTGCACAGTTGCAGGTGTCTCCCCTGAGTGGTCCAGATCCATCAGGATGAGAAAGCTTCCTCCAGCATCTGCAGAGATAGATGCTGTTCTCTGGTCTGCTTGGTATGGCCTTGTGATCCTTTTCATTTCATAAGGGATCTTGCATAATTAAACTACCTGTTTGGACAGCTTTCTTGGGGCAAAATCATAGGGATCTCTACAAAGGGATATTTTTTTTTACAGGCACATAGTCTTCTACTGAGGAGCAGAGTTTGAAATGTATTCCCCAGAGAATTTCAAAGACATGAGAGCCACATTCTAAACAGCCTAAATTCTTGTAACTGTCCTTTGCAAGATGGATACTTCTCTGGAAGTCTCTCCGAAGACTGGGAGAATGGTGGGAGTGGACCAGCGGCAGTATGTCATGTATCCCTATCTTATGTTGTTCCAAACATCTCCTTGTCTCCACTTACAGTTGGGATGCAGACATCTTAGGTTGATACTGGATTTATCCATTCCCTTGGACACTACCAGGGCCCCTTTCACATGAAATTGTCTGGCATCTGGTCTACATGGTCACAAACCCAGTTTGTCATGCTTGGCGATGCATTTTTAAAATTTTTGTTTGTTTGTTTGTTTTGAGACAGGGTTTCTCTGTGTAACAGTCCTAGTTGTCCTGGAACTCACTCTGTAGATCAGGCTGATCTCAAACTCCCAAAGATCCATCTGCCTCTGCCTCCCGAGTGCTGGGATTAAAGGCGTGGGCCACCATCCCCGGCAATGCATTTATTAACCACAGTATCTCCTGCCTGCAGGACTCGGTATTTAAAGTAATAGAGGGATGTTTATAGCTGCCAGCGAGGAGAGGGGCATAGAAGTAAAGTCATCTGCTTCTGATTGTGTCTTTGGAAAGTAGGGACTAAGGTGAGTACCAGATGAGTAATCTGGAGACCTAAGATGAACAGAACGCCCAGAGAAGGCGTCACACCAGGCTTCTCATCTCTACTCTTCCACCCACATCCTTAAAAAGAAGGTTTATTTTTATTTGTTTCCACGTGTGTATAGGCGCCACATATACACATGTGCCTGTGGAGGGCAGAGGAGGATGTGGGGTCTCCTAGAGTTGAAGTTACAGGTGGTTGTGAGCTGCCCAGCGTGGCTGCTAGGGGCTGAATCACTGAGCCGTCTCTCCGGCTCTGCTACCTACCCCTTCACACATGTTTAGTTGCGATGAGGTTGTGGCTTTCGTGGTAAGAGCTGTGTGCAGGGGCTTTGGAAGCACTCTGCCAGATGCTTTCAGATACAATAATTAAAGGACAACCCCAGGGTTGGGAATTTGGGTCACCATCCTGGCAGGCTGTCCATTTCTGTGGGACTGTGTAGCATCCTTTCTCAGGTGCTGTCCGCGGACGTTAACAGAGACCTTTGCCTTCCATTTCTTGCAGTCGCTCAGGAGGTAATTACAGCATGCTCTTTCTGAACCTACCCACAGTGGGTGAAAGGGGAGCATGTTCTTTGGGTTATGATCCAGGCTCCTTCTTACCTGTGTCTTTCAAGATAAGATTTCTGCCCCCTGTTGATATGTTCTTGTGTGTGTGTCTGGTGTATGTCTCTTCATGCATGTGTGTTGACCTGTGTGTACCCTCGTGGAGACCAGAGGTCGACTGCAGTATCTTCCTCCCTCCATCACCACCATTATCTCTGAGACCTGGAGCTCTCTCGCTCTCTCTCAGCTCGACTGGCCACTCAGCAAGCCGTAGGGACCCACCTGCCTCTCCTATTTCCCTCTCAGCACTGGGTGACAGGAGCATGCTGCCTCGCCCCGTGTTTCACATGGATGCTGGGGATCTGAACTCTGGCCTCATACTTGGTTGTGGGTACTGCACCCACGGAGCTCTCTTCCTAGTCCCTGTTGATGCGTTTTTATGGATCTTGTAGAGAGAGCCAGGGCAAGAGTTCCAGGACCATGCTGTTGGACAGTGTTTCCTGAAATTTTGAGCATTCCTGTGAATGGTGAATGTAGAAGTTTGCAACGTGGGAGCATCTAGTTATTGGTTAGTTAGCATTTTCTCACGTCACTAAATATTTGATAGAAGCAACTTCAGAGGGGGAGAACTTATTTTGTTTTATGGCACCAGAGGGTTTAGTTTGTTCTAGGTTGCTTGGCCCCGTGTGCTAGAGCAAAAATATGGCAACAGGGGCTTTTGGTGGAGGGAAACTTTTTATTTCATGGCCAGGTAGGAAGCAGAGAGACAGGGAATGCTGGCTGTGGCTACTTTCCTCTTTTTTTTTTTTTTTTTTTCCTCTCCAGAACTCTTTTATTCTGCCCAGCCCATCCGGTGGTGCTGCCCATCCGTAGGGTACCTCCTTGTCTCCCTGGTTAATCCTCTTTGGTCTTGCCCTCAGTGACACACCCAGAAACCTATCTCAACAGTCTCCTAGGTGATTCTAAAGCTAGCATGTTGATAACAAAGATGAACCATCAGTCATTAACATGGCATTTCAGCCCTGCCAAAATAATGTCTTCGGGCTGGAGGTCAGTGATAGAGTATGGGAGTAGGTCTCCAGTGTCAACACCCACATACACACACACACACACACACACACACACACTCTCACAGAGTTTCTACAGTGCCTTCTCTAGTGCTTTTTGAAGTTGGAAATTTAGCATAAATGAAGTATAAAACTAGGAAGGTTCTGTAAAAGAGTTTAAAATGAATGAATCTATTTAACTTTAATTAATTTATTAGTATTATTTATTATAATCCATTTAAAATCTATTAATTTTAAAGGTGATCAGTTATTGATGGTATTGGGAAGGATTTACTAGGCGTTGTCATTGCGGTGAGATACCTACTTTGAACTAGATCAAACTGTTTTATAATATTATTAACACCTTAGTTTGACAGCAGAGGTTGTTGTGAAATGTGCTGTTAAACCGTGTAGCAGTTTGAGTCTTCACAAAATTTTCCTGTCTTTTCTCACCTGATAACCTAGAATTAGTTCCATTGTGATCTGCATTCCAAAGATAAAAGACACTTTAGCCTCGAGTTTCCAGCTTGAGATGCAGTTTGGTCCAGACTCCTTTAGCTGTTGGGGTTTCTACTGACTTCTGAGACCTAGTACTGTAGCCAGAAGCTGAGCTGACCTTGCCTTTGCCTTCTACCTCTAGACAGGTGACTTTCCATGGCATTTGTTTCAGCTATTGGTGTCAAGCCTCAATTATCTAGACCCTTTGATGTCTTCCTGCATCCTAGTTACTTTATCTAAGGGATAGGGGACATGCCAACGTATTGTGTTGTTAGATCTCCCTGACAAACCCTTAGGATAGAAAACCACATCACAGAATGCTACAACCAAGAGGGACGTCCTTGTCATCCATTTCCTTCCAATCATTGGCACACTGTACCCAGCTAATGGTAGGGAGCAGAGTGTGTTTGGGTGCCTGTCACTAAGCAGAGAGCTCAGCTGTGACACCTCTGTTTCCCACAGTTACTTCTGTGCTGTGCTTCTTATCCATGGAGATCCAGGTAACACAACTCTAATCACACAGAGGATGGGAGCATCAGCCTTTCAAAGTGGATGCATTAGGGTGTGAATTCTTGATCTTCTTTTTGGGGTTCTTATCTCTAACCCATTTATTTGGTGCAGCTGTGGTGCGAAGAGACTTTTCCCAAACAAACTATTTTCAAATGTAAACCACGAGGTTAGCTGAAGTGTTTGTATTAATTGTGACTAAGCACAGATGTCCTTTGTCTGAAAGCATTAAAAACCTAAGAGTTGGAGGGCTTGGTACACAACATACAAGTACCTGAAATTAATTAATTATTGGTTTACTGATTAAAAAAAGTTGAGGCAGGGTCTCATGTAGCCCAAGCTGGCCTTGAATTCTCTGTGTAGCTGAGGAACACTCTGGCTCCTATCGTCCTGCCTCTACCCACAGGGAACAGCCTTGTACCACCACACCTGGTTTATCTGATGCTAGAGCTTGAATCTAGGGCCTTCTGTATGCTAAGTAAGCACTGAGCCATACTTCTAACTCTTATTTATTTATGTACTTAGCTGAGGCAGGTTTCACAGTGTAGCTCAGGCTGGCCTAGGACTTGAGGCCTCCAGCTCTGGTGGGCTGGGGTTGCAGGGATAAGCCACTGTGCCTGGCTCAGATACTTTTATTTTCTAGTCCATTTGGTTTGCAGTTAACAAAGGTTAGGGAAATAAGACTTCTTCCGAAAGTTTGGCAGAGGCCCTAGACTTGGTGTATGCTTTGGCAGTGTGCTAGTACTATGTGCCATGTTTGGTTTCCTCAGTCCCCTGTGCCTGGCTTCTGTAGCTTACTGTATTGGCTACCAGGGCTTTTATCACGGTAAAATGCTTCTAAATAATTTTTCAAGGTTACTATTGCAATGCACACAACATGAAGTTTTGGCATTGTCACGTTTTGGAAGGCAGCTGTGTTAACCGTTCTAACATCAACACGTCTGCTCATCTTAGCTGGGCTTATGAGCCCAGTTCAGAGGCATTAAGTAAAGTCACACCCTCATAGCCATCACCGCCACCCATCTCTACATTTCATCTAGCCAAACTGAAAGCCTGCATGGTGAAATATCTTGCATCTATAAATAAGTCTCTGAGTTGAAAATAATGAAATTCTCATGGTAGAAGGTGCGAGAGTGACATGTCACTGCTTCGATTTATTGTCTCGATTTTTTCAACATTTCAGTATCTTCAAGTACCTTTCATATGGTCCTTTATTATAAAGATTCTCTTTTAATATTCAAAACTCACGTGAGGCAGGCATTCATATTTCCATTTCATAAACAGAAACACTGAGGTAGTGATAAAAAGAAGCAGTGTGGAGGAGTCAGGCCATCAGCTTAGTGCTGAGACTGTAAATCGTGTTCTTTCTGTTAGACTGTGCTCCAAAGACTGTGAGGAATGTGTTGTGCTGCCTGCCTGCCCATCTGTCTGTCTACCTGTCTATCCTGTATCACCTCTTGATTTTGTGGGCATGGAGTGAGTGTCAACAGGGAGAATTCCTGGAGTTTTGTTCTAAATTACAGGTCTTGCCCTGACAACAGCTAGTCTTGTTCATCACCGTGGGCATCTCTTCAGATCCCACATTATTGTACTCTGCCTAAACACATAGATGCAGCAGATGTCTCTTCAAATATTGCTTTAAAAAAATGCCTGGAATTGTATTTAAATGGCTCCAATTATTCACTAATTAAATTGCAGATTGTTTCTCCTGGGGATTTTGCACTGGGCTGAGTTTCTCATTGTTTGTGTTGGACAATGACAAATAAATCTTTCACATTGTAGCATTGTGAGAAATCCTGCTGAATAGGCTAGAGGAGTCTGTAGTCATCTCAGAGCAGATCTGATATTAATAAAACAATATTTAAATTTTATTTATTCATTTCCATTGGCAAGGCCAAGCATGGACAGATAGTAGCTTTTTTTTTTTTTTTTTTTTTTTGTATTTTGTCCTGGTGCCTGGAATACCCTAAAGTGTTGCGGACGCAATGGAAGCCCGTGTGTTCTGTTGAACATGTTGGCTTCTTGGGTCTGTGTGGGTTGTGCCAGGAACAGCACAATGGGATTCAGATATTTGAAAACCACATGTGTGTTTCTCGTGTGGCTGCCACGGTTTGCATCTTTAATCAGTCTTCTCCAGAGCTCGAGCATAGCAAGCACTTTGCCCCAGGACCTCGTCTAGCATCCTTATCATTTGTTGTTGTCTTGCTTTCCAGCATTTGTGAAACATTTCTCTCATGTGCTGTTTTCATTTACAGTGAGAAGGAGAGGGAGAAAAAAAACCCCCACAGTGGAGAGAAGAAACAGCTAGAAGTTCAATCTTCCTGAAGACCCAAGGCTTGTCTGAATATGCCCTTGGCATTTTTAAACAGGAGTGCTTGTTAGCTCTTAAAAATGTAAATTATTCAGTCACCTTAAAAAAAAAAAGGCTCAACAATTTCATGCTAATATTCACCCCTATCTTAGATAATTAAGACTTTCTTCTCTGAATAAATAAATAGCCAGCACTCTGGAACAGTTTGGGGGCAGCCTAGTCAGCACTGAGCTTTCCACATACCTGCCGTTACCAATGAGGAAAGTAGATTTCAGCTCACTTTACAGGCAAGTCAGAGGTTCAGGGAGGTGAAGAGACTCAGGGCCTATGAGATGGCTCAGCGGGTGAGGGTGCTTGCTGCCAAGCCTGATGACTTGAGTTCGATCCCTAGGATCCACATGGTGGATGGAAGGTGAGGACCAGTTCCTGCAAGCTGTCCTCTGACTTCCACACTTGGGCTGTGGTATGTGAGTCTATTCATGTACATACACACACACACACACACACACACACACACACACACACACACACACGAAATAAAAAAGTGAATTCTTTTTCTCGATATCTCAGTACTTGTACAGATGCTGCTCAGATAATACAAGGAAGCTGTGTCCTTGCTGTGACATGTGTGCTTACCTTGGTTTTTTTGTTGATGATAATTAATCTTTCTCGGGTATAGAAGCTGTTCAAGCACACAAGTGTTGTAAAAGGGCAGAGAAAATTGAAGACTTCTGGCCTAGACAATACGATGCTGTCAAGAGCAGAACCCAAGCAAATGAGAGAGCTGGAGAACTAAAAGATGTTTGGATGGGAAATGCAAGATATTTTCAAATCAGGCACCTCTAAGTGGCCTTAGGCTGGCAGGGAAAAAGAGCTTGTCACCAATGTCTATCACTGAAAGAATCTGTGTCAGGTCCATTTGAAGCAGCCTAGAGATTCCCACATGAAGTGGTTGAGAAGAAAGCGGGCAGTGTGAAGCAGTAAGTGGAGGGCACCCAAGTGAAGCCACAGAGGACTCTCAGCACCCTAGGATCAGCACACGGGGATGTTGGAAATATGGATGGACAGGGGAGCATATGGAGGAGGTAGAGGCATGACCGAAAGTTTTAAGTTTAGCTGTGAGTAAATACTAAATTTGAGACTAACCTGGACTACATGAGGCTCCCTATCCCCCAACCCTCTCAAAAGGAATGAATGAATGAGTGGACATCAGCTATAGACAAGAATGAAAGCAAACACATTACCAGTCCTTAGATAGAAATGCAAGACAATTTCTGGGTTTTTGTTTGTGAGCAATTACACCTGTGTGAGCCGGGATCCACCTGTCTTTGCCTCCCCAGCACAGCATGCCCGTGCCCCCAGATACAATGCTCCTGTGTGGGTTCTGGCAGATGGCACTCGGTTCTTGTGTTTGTAAGGTAAGCAGTTTTCTAACCTAAGCTATACTCCAGCTCACAGAATGAACAGGCTCTTCACATACAAGTTTCCACTGTATGACGACCCTGTACCGTAGGCGCGTTGCTGTGTGTGAAAACATATTTTAATATAAATGTTTAATTTACTTAGAAATGCAGCCAGGGCCTGAGGAGATGGCTCAGTTGACAAAATGCTTGTTATACAACCATAAGGACCTGAGTTCAAACCCCAGAATACATGCCTTTTTTTTGTTGTTGTTCTTATTTATTTATTTATTTATTTATTTTAAAATAACTCTGAGTGGGGTGTGGTACATACTTGTTACCTTGGTGCTCGAAAAGCAGAGGGATTCCTGTGAGACCCTATCTCTGAAAACAAAGCAGAGGGTAACAAGATGGCTCATAGGGTGATGGTGCTTGCTGAGCTCAGGTAACACCACCGTTTGATCCCCACATAAAAATGGGAGGGGAGGATTGACTGTCCACGTGCTCACCATGGCCCTCTGTGTGTATGCTCACACATAGCCGAAACATAAGCCGAAGCAACAACAAAAACCCAAGCTGGACAGTACCTGAGGAATACTTGACGTTGACCTCTGACCTGTAGACCCACCTACCCACATGCACTGAAACACTCCTCTCCTTCAGAACAATTGACCAAACCTGGTTGAATCTCTTATTTGTGGTAGACAATAATTATCCTACTTAATTTTGGAATGAAATGTAGCCACCCCCTCCTCTTCCTCCCTCTCTTATTTATTTATTACTTTGTGTGTGCGTGTGTTTTGAGACAGAATTTCACGTAGGCTGTTCTCATACTTGCTATGTAGTCAAGGCTAGCCTAGAACTAACTACTGATCCTTCTGCCTCTACATTTCAAGAACTGGGATTAAAATAGGCACCCATCTTGTGAGGCATAGCCTTTATTTTCTTAACGTAGTCACCCTTCCAGTCCTGGGTTTTGCAACTGACCTGACATGGTGATGTTCTCCAGCTGTTGGAGCTCTGGGAACTGCTGAGGTAGTACAGTGAATGCTTGCAGAGTGGAGATGAAGGGCAGGACAGGGGGGTGATTTATAGTCAATAGGAGTTAAATACTGTTGCCTATTTCTGAGGGTCAAGTTCTGATGCCACAAAGTACCAGAGGTGGGGGCTGGTGACTACCGTGTGCTTGGGTACAGAGGTGCACATGTGAGAGAGTTCAGGGTGGAGCACCCCGGGGTGGGCAGCAGCAACCTGCCACAAGGTTCTCCAAAGTGTGTCCACAGCCTTCATAGAGCTCTTTCTGAGTTTACTAGCACCCACAAAAGCTTTTTATTTGAACTCCTGATCTGTGTCAAGTGCTGACATTCTAGAACTGTGTCCCCATGCCTCACTGCTTTTGAGATTTCTTGATGTATAAATACTTGTCCAGACTGGGGAAAAACAGGCATTCATAGGCACAGAAAGTAGTTGCTTTTTTTTCCCCCATGCAATTCCACACCATGTGTTTATCCATGAAGGCCTGGTCATACATCCTTTGCTGTGAAACAGCAATGGTCCTTCTGTATAGATGTGGTTTTTCAACACCTGCTCTTGGCATGGGTCCCCAGTAAAGGTGGATATTTGAAGATATATGACTTTGTGAGGGATATTGAGAATTCAAGTGTAAGGGAAAAGAATTCTTTTTTGTGAACGACAGAACACACTCTGTAAAAGGGACAGAGACAATTCCAGTTTGAGAATGCATGTCGTGGATGTTGACTATGTGAAAAAAACAGGGCTACAGAAATATTAAGCACAATGGGTGTCTGTGACACCCTTTTTTACTTTGTGTCTATATATGTATATGTGTCATTTGTGTGGGTGCATGTGTGTGCATGTGTGCCTGTCATGTTTGTGTGAACCTGTGTGTCATTTGTATGGGTGCACATGTGTGTAGACACCAGCAGCAGAAAAATGTCATCCACCTTGGTTTTTGGAACAAGGTCTCTCACCAGGGCTGGAATTAGCTAACTCACCGAGGCTGGTTGGTCGTCAAGCCTCAAAGATCTGCCTATCTCTTAAGGGCCTGATAGACTTGTTACACCTGTCTGTGCCTCCTCGTGTCAGGAGTATAATCATGCCATTCCATCCAGGCCTCCTGGCCCTGCTTTGGGTTCTGGAATTGAATTCAGATTCTCATGCTTATGCAGCAAGCACCTTACTATGCTCTCTCTCCTGCCTCTGGCAGACCCTCTCCCTTTCTCCCTTCCTCTCCCTCCGTCTGTCCCTCCCCTTCTCTCTTTCTTTTTGAACATGGAGTGTAACTAAACCCGAGGATTTACAGTAACAAATACAGTGAAGACAGTGGAGGCTAACATTTCCCGCTGTACCAACACCCGGAAATGTATTCAGACCGTTGAAGGTAGTATGTGAGTGTATTAGGATGTGTTGAGAGAGCTGCATGTGAGATAAATCCTTGGCTCTGCTTGGCGGCCAGCCCTCCTGAGCTGCCTTCTTGGAGGACCTGGGTTTTGTGTGGAGCTTCCTCTTGAAGCAGCTTGCTGGATGCTTCAGGGCATCTCAATTATAAACCTTCTAGCTGGGAGGAAAACCTGGAGTCTCCGTGGTCTCCTGTCTGCTCTGGCCCTCAAGGCACAGGTGCCCTAGCTCTCCAGTTCCTGAACTGCAGTTAGGAGACCAGCAGCTGGACAACTGTGTGCAAGTCTTGGCCTGAAAACAAAACAAAACAAGCAAACAAACAGACAAAAGAAAACCCCCAAAATGTCATCTGGGACTGTATTAACCACCCTCCCAGCAGTCTGTAGTTCCTGCATACAGAATACAAATACTGCTTCCTTCCTCCTGTAGGGCTCAGCATCCTCCCCTTCTGTCACATGACCATCAGTCATGCCTTAGAGGTGCCTTCCATCCTCATCTGGCCCAAAGGCCATATGGGTAAGACCAGGATCTCTTCTCATATACAACTCAGAACTCAGTGTCCTTTTCCTAGGGTCTAAATGTAATGGGTAGTCTTTGCCAACTTGACATACCTGGCACTCACCTGGGAACAGGGTCTCAGTAAAGGGTTGTCTAGTTAAGATTGGTTCGTGGGCGGTTGTCTTGATTGCCTTAATTGATGGGGGAAGACCTAACTCCCTATTGAGTGACACCATTCCCTGGGCAGGGGATCTTGAGCTGGATAAGAATGGAGAAAGTGAACTGAGTACTAACAGGTACACATGCATCCAGTTCTCCCTCTGCTCCTGGATGTGATGTGTGCCTTGTGTTTTAGATTTCTTCTTCTGTGACTTCTCTGCATCCATAGACTGGTACCTGGAATTGAGAGCTACAATAAATCCTTTCTCCCCAAAGTTGCTTTGATAAGGATATTTTATCACAGCAACGGAAAGAACACTGAAACATTCTCCCATTAGTAGTATTTGAAGGTTGACCCTTTGTAGCACAAAGCTTAAAAGGTCTTATTAATAAAAACAAACCTGGAGCAAGGTATTGGGGTGAATGCTGGAAGATCAGAGAAGCAGAACAAGCCACAGTCACCTCACTTTGCCAGTTTCTCAGCTGATCCTGTTTCCTCAGGCTGGAAGCTTCTGAGTCCTCATCCAAATAGATCTCAGCTGAACTGCTGCTCAAAAGCCTAAAAGCTTAACCAGTCAAAAGCTTCTAGTTTCTGGTCCTCATGCCTTATATATCTTTCTGCTTTCTGCCATCACTTCCTGGGATTAAAGGCTCACTTCGTGGGATTAAAGGCATGAGTCACATGCCTGGCTGTTTCCAGTGTGGCTTTAAACTCACAGAGATCCAGATGGATTTCTGCCTCCAGAAGTGATAGGATTAAAGGCATGTGTGCCACCATTTTCTGGCCTCTATATCTAGTGACCGTTCTGTTCTCTGACAGATAAGTTTATTAGGGTGCACAATATTTTGGGGAACACAATATCATCACAACCCTTTGGGTGATGATTTGGATTGGATGAGGTCAGGAGAATAAGACCCCCAGGGCAGGACTACTGAATGGCTTTTTTTAGGAGAGAGGAACACACTTGCTGTATGAGTGATGGCCTTTGCCATCAGCAAACGTTGGCACCTGCCTCCGGAGTGATGAGCCAATGAACTTCCGCTCTCTATAGAGTTCCCAGCCAATGGTATTCAATTACAACAACAGAAAGCAAGAGAAAGGAGATGAACACATAAGACAAGCTGGGCATACTGCTGGTATTCAGCAAATAGTTGCTAAGCAAATGTTAAAAAGGCCAAAATAGTGTGAGTAACATCTCCAAACATTCTCTTTTGGATTGCTTTCAGCTCCTCATCAAGCTGGAACAATCACTTAAAGGTTATACATACCTTCAGAGACGGGACTGTTTCCTTGTTATTATCAGTTAGTTTTGTAGCCTATCCTTGGTGCAGACAGCAAGTTCGTAGTACTTGTGTATTTGGTGTTCTGTTTTTGTAAGGGGGTAGGGAACCATGATGGATGGAATTGTCAGTCATCTGAATATGGCCTCAGTTTCGTGCAGAGGTGAAACAAAGCTGATTCCCTCATTAAACCATTCATTGATGACTGTGTGTACCCAGGAAATGAATATGAATAAGACATGGTGTCTGTTTATAGAGGGGGTTCTCAGCATGGGAGGACTGTGAGTGGGGTTTCAGGAGTGGCTCAGTGGAAAAGCATTTGCCCTGTAAACTCCAGGATCAGAGTTTCAATCCCTAGCATCCTCATAAAGCCAGGCAGAGGTGGTGGAGACAAAGAGCTCCAGGTTCAAGGAGAGACCCTGCCTCAGTAGATAAAGTGGAGAGCAATGGAGGAAGGCGGACAGCATAAACCTGTGGCCTCCAGGAGCACACACATCAACCTCTGGCCTCCACATGAGCATACACGCGCATACACGCACACACACACACACACACACACACACACCCCTGGCAAACAATGAGCAGTAATGGCAATCTCTTGAGTTGTTAGGGGGCTTTAGAAAGATAAGGAAAGGAAGGGCAAAGGACAAGGGAGGAGCTATTTGCTTCTGCCGGAGATAGGGAAAAGGCCCCTTAAGGTCCTAGTAGGGGTTCCAGGCACAAGACTGGGTTAGGAATGTGACTGGAGTGGCAACATTCCAAGAGGAGGAGACAGCCTGTGCAAGCAAGGCGCAAGGGGGTAGTTTGGAACTCTGAGCCTATGCTGGGTTACCAGCCCAGACAGCAAGGCCGGGGATCACCTGGAGATCTGGGCACACAGGCTCTGGGTAGTTTGGACTCTGTTCTTGTGGGCCCCAGCTACACTGAAATGGGTGAAAGCAAATTCTCACTACTAGCTTGTTTTACCGTCAGTATCTAAACACAGATCTAAGGTCTTGCTGAGGCAGGAGCCTAGGGCAAATAGTAAATAGAGGCTGTAATGGGCCAGAGGAGTGATTTCATCACTCCTACTCTTTAAATTACCAAACAAGCTTAAACACACCAATTCAGAGAAGGGCCAGAGGTCACTACCACATTAGCCGAGGCCTTGTCAGGGTGGCAAGAGTCTCTCAAATTTAAGTTTGTTTATTTGCAGAAAATTAAGAACAATAAGGGCATACCTGGTGTTTGTCCTTTCAGCATCCAAAATGTGTGTGTGTGTGTGTGTGTGTGTGTGTGTGTGTGCGCGCAGCGCGCGCACGCACGCGCATGAACTTGTTTGTACGTGAGTGTGGAGACTTGAGGTTGACATTGGGAGTCTTCTGTGAATACAGAGCTCACCTATACAGATAGTCTAGCTAGCCAGCTTGCTGTGGGCATCCATTGTCTCTGTTTTCCCAGTCCTGGAATTGCAGGCAGACTCCATAGGGCATGTACGCAGGTGCTAGAGACCTGAACTCTGGTCCTCAGGTCTGCATGTGCCTTACCCACTGAGCCACCCGCCCAGTGGGTAGATGACTTGGGAGTCCGAGTAAAATGGGTGCTGCACAGGGCCGTGCTATCTGCTCTTCTCTTCTTTCTTTTTTCTTTTCTTTTCCCTCCCTCCCTCCCTCCCTCCCTCCCTCCCTCCCTCCCTTCCTTTCTTCCTTCCTTCCTTCCATCAGCAAGAACATTGTTTATTCCAGCAGGCAGAGGTCTGCCAGCCGGACAACAAAATGGCTGTGACGGTGCTATCTTTTCTGAATACGCTGTATGTGAGGCTGGGGTCAGTAGAGTAGTGGCCGGTAGAGAGCGTGAGTAGAACAGGGCCAACAGCAAACAGAATCCTGGACTTGGTGGGATTTGAACTACTCAGACCCAGCCCTAGTGTAACAAGTATGGGGCTTACATGCTTTCCTCTCCTCTTTAGTGCCTGACAAATAGTTTTAATTAAGAAACCTGATATTTCAATGTCCCGGTGACATTGTTGCTCTGTGCATTTCTTTATGCATGATCAGACACCTACTAAATACCTACTGTGTGTTGCTTTTGTAGGTAATGTTTGCAGAAACTTTCTAAAATGAAAGACAACCCTATTAACAACTCATTTCCAACGAAAATATTTGTCATGGATTCTAGGGACTATTTGGGTGGTGATGTTGTATTAATTGGTTTAAAATATTTTATTGAGTAGCTATTTATTTTGAACTCCAGCAAGGATGAGGCTCAGCCCCTGTGCCTTGCTTCTCAGTCTAGATAGTAGAGAATGATGATGAATAATGATAGCACTGGAGTGTAACATGCTGCATGCTCCCTGTAGGTCCAAACAGAGTGCTCTGGGAGAGTGTTATCCACCCCAGCAGAGTCTAGATTTGATGTAGAGGAAGTCAAAGGAAGGGGGACGAGAAGGGCCCAGGGTAGACAGAACAGGTGTCCCATGGGTACTTGCCAAAGTCCAGTGTATATGCACATGTATATCTGTTTTTTATGTGTGAGTGAGTGTTTTCGGAAGAGGTACAGCTCTGGCATTCTGGCATGTGTGGTGGGAATGTGGACCTTTTCGGTAAAGAGGTACAGCTCCGGCATTCTGGCTGTAGTGTGGCGTGTGTGGTGGGAATGTGGGCATTTGGTGGGAACATGCAGACTCGGATCCTACTTTGCATTGCCCAGAGGTGTTTGGAATGGATCCTGCTTCCTGGGATTAGGGAAGTTGGTGTATGAAGACAGTCAACTGGATAGTAGGAGCTTTGGCATTGCCTGGCTAGGAGGAAACAGCCCAACTGGGAGCTGTGGGACTGTGGAAAAGTGGCTGGAGTCAAGAGCCCTTGGGGAGCTGGATTCTCAGCAGGCTTGGGGACCAACTGGGGTGGAGGGATCTTGGAGAACAGGTGAGAAGAGAAGGCTGTTCTTTGAGCTGGCATGCACGATACTTATCTTCGGAGGCAGGCATTATTTTCAGGGTAATTCAAAGTATTAAAACTGTTTGATCTCAGATACCTTTAAATTCCCTGCTAGCTCAGCCAGTCTGTGGATGTGTTGCAGAGAGAGAAAGGGAATACGTTCATAAGGGTGAATGTGCTCTGATTTTGATTTTTCTCTTTTTCCTTTCAAATCTGAGGCCAGTTGCCTGCACCTCATTAACATGAAGGCGATTGTGATCCTGTAATCTGCTTTTTCCGAGAACTTGAGAGATGTTAACCTTTCCTGGAGAAGGTGATTTTCACAGCCTTTGGATAAAAGCACTCAGTTCTACCTTCAGCTGAAATCAATGGTGCCTCCTGTTTATCAGAAGCCACCCAAGATGCTTGTGTCCGGCGGCCAGCACTTCCATTTTATGTTGTCATTCTGAGTCTGATGCTATCCAGTGGTCCCCAATGGCTAGGATTTCAAGGTTCATTCTTTTGGATCTTCACTTTAAAAAAAAAATTATAACAAGAAGAAGAAGAAAAAAAATCTTTTCTAGGGAAATATATTTGATTTATTGGTGAACTACCAGATTTTCCTCCTTCTGAACATGTCATCAGCTCATTAATGGGAGAATCCAGTACACGATGTGGCAGTCTCTTCTATTGTGATGTGCTTTAATAGAAAAACCTCCAAATTGTCTGCATTCTGTCAAAAGATCGTAGACCTGGAATTTTAATTTGATTATTGTCCCCAATTTTCCCAGGCTTTTAGAGGCAAGTGTCTTGTTTGAACAGCTGTTCCTCTGGTAAGTCTCAGTAACAAATGAGTCAGGAGTGGTTTTGTGTAGCAAGACACATCAAAGGGACTTCCTGAAGGAGACAGGCGGTGAAAGGAACGGAGAAAGAAAAGCTAGCAGCAATTGCAGGAAGTTAACAACTATTTTTCTACAAATGCAACAGTTTGTTCTAATAAGTATTTTCTAATGACCTTATAATCTGCTGACCTATTTTCTTGGGAGATTTTTGTGCTTGGGTGGAAAGAAAATTTGCAAAGAAAGTCAGTAAGAAAGGAAAAACCTGCTATAACCCAGAAGCATAGCAAATGGTAATGAGTAGTGTGGTTAATTTCCTGTCATCTGTGTGTATCATCCATATGCCGCCCCTCCCCCTCCACCCCCCACCCCCGTGAGGGGAGGGGGAGGGGCTGGGAACTCTGCCCGCAGTTTCTGAAAAAGATCAAATTAACATGTGAAAGGACACTTGAAAGCCCTGTGGTGTGGAAGGGCTTTTGGCTTCTACCTTGCTACCTACTGGACAGGTTTGAAAACCTAAAATAAAATTCAGCTGAATCCAGGGAAACATTTGATTCACCCAAGTGAATAAACACTTTATTGCATTTGCTAATCTAATTAATCAAATGCTCCTTCTCCTTTCCAAAGGAGATTCACAGCCAGTAAAATAAATTAAATCAACATTTTTCTCCTCACTAAAAATAAGCTTTCTTTCCCTGGGTAAATCAGCCATTAAGTTCCCTGGTCTGTACTCCTGTAGTCTACCAGTGGGAAGCAATTGTATGGGTCTGGAATTGTCGCTGAGAGCCCGGGTTCTGAGCCTCATGTCCCATCCCAAACACCCAACTGACGAGAAAGATAAATTTTAACTGAAGTTAGTTTTAGAAATAAGTGGACTATGGATGTTGTCCATGGATGTTGTTGATCTGCAGATAAGGAGGTTGGCATACAGATATTTTGTAGAAGAAAACTATATTAATGCCAAGAAATCCTGGAAAGGTAAGGATACTTATGGTTGAAAAACAATGGTAATAGGGCTTTAGACACAGAAGGAATTATGAAGTCAGTTCTGTAGCCTGCAGGTCTCGAGCTTAATGTTGGGTTACCTACTTTTAAATCATTAGAGGAAGATTTGACTTTTGATTGCGCTTAGATTACATATGAGATTTTCTAGGCACACAAGTTCGCAGAAATACTGTGTACAAGGAAAAGTGAAGGTCATTGTAAGAAGGGCATGAAAATGCATCAAAAGATTGCAGAGTGATGAGTGACAGGTGTTGTGTGAGGATAAATATGTTGGGATCGCCTAGATGAGAAGTTAAGGACAAACCAAGACAACAGCTGGATCTGTGGCTTTTAATTGCATTAGTTAATTTTGCTTGTTTTGCGGGTGTACACATGTGTTCATGAAGACTAGAACTCAGCCACTTTTTGCAACAGAGCTCCTCACTGGCTCATTGCTCTAAAATTCGCCTAGCTGGTTAGATGGCCAGCCGGCCCTCGGGCTCCACCTGTCTTAGGTTCCCCAGAGCTGGGGGTTACAAACATGTGCTACCACACCAGGCTTTTTTTCTATGAATTCTGGGATCAAACTCTGGTCTTTGTTCTTACATGGCAAGCTCCCCACCCAGCCCAAGTTGGTCTATTTGTTTGTTTCGCCTTCTAAAAGATGAGACGTCAAGTTGTGGACGTAGGAGGCTGACAACCGGAAACGGAGAAAGGACCCACTGCTTACCTAAGGTCTGTATCCTTCTCCGTGGTCCTCAACACCCTTCCATGGAAGAATCTAAGTGTGTTCCAGTGTTAGCGCCATCACCTTAGTCTTCTTTCTGGTGCCGTGGTTTTGAGGATCAAAGGCTCCCTGGGCTTCTCTGATGAACTAACCTCCGCTCTTTTCAGTCTTGTTCCCGTTGGGATAGTGTGCTTTAAATTCATTCACATGGTCAATTACTATAAATTAAAATGTAAAGGAAGATCAGGTCAAGATCACATTAAGACCTGAATGTACTCCGGTAGTGGGGCACCCTTTGATGGGATTAAGAGGTTCTCGATGCAATACTTCTCTTTCTTGCAGTAAGTCTTAACAATTTCTGTCCTTTATTTATTTCCTTTCTTCCCTCCCTCTCTGACTCCCTTTTCTTTCCCTCCTTCCCTCCCTCCCTCCCTCTCTCCCTTCCTTCTTCTATTTCTCTCTCGCGCTCTCTCTCTTTTTTTTTCCTTCAAGACAGGGTTTGTCTGTGAAACAGTCCTGGCTGTCCTGGAGCTCACTCTGTAGACCAGGATGGCCTCATAGAGATCCGCCTACCTCTGCCTCCCCAGTGCTGGGATTAAAGGCGTGTGCCACCATGCCTGGCTCTCTCTCATTTCTTTTGAGGCAAGGTCTTACGTGGTCCAGGCTGGCCTTGAACTTGCTGTATAGTTGAGGCTGTCTTTGACTCTCTTGTCTGCACTTCTCAAATTCTGCATTACATACATGGACCACCCACCTTGCCTGGGATTGCTGGCATTTCTGAACATTTTCTTTTACTGTGAAGTAACCCTGAGCTCCAAGCCTCACTGAATGCTCTCCTCACTCGCAGAGGGTTGTGTTGCCTGGGAACTCAGGCCTCCCTGTGTCTTCCAGTCAAAATTGCTTAACTCACAGTCTGACTGGGGGAGTGTCCTCTGGTGGGCTGTGGAATGTCATGGAAATATTGAGGGATTTTCCCCCTCGAATGTGATGGACTTTTACGTGCAGTGTGGATGGTTAGGCAACTCAAGTTTCTTTTCAAGCCGTGAGTGTCACTTGTTACTGTTGAGTATTGAGTCGTGCACCTCCAGACTAAGGACAAAGAAGATGTTTCTTTGTGATATTTTAGAGACACTCTCTCTGTACTGTTTTGTGGTGGGATCATTCAATACCGAAAGAAAGCTTCAAATCTTATTATGATATTTATGTGTGTTCCTGTGCATACACCCCTCCACCCCCAGGCTTAATGTAGCCCAGGCTGTCTTTGAACTTTCTAGGTAGTGAAGATATGCTTGAGTTTATCATCTTCCTCCCTCCACCTTCAGCATGTTGAGGATTCCAGGTACGAGCTATCACATCTGACTTACATAGTGCTGGAGACCAAACCCAGCCAGAGCCCGTGTGTGCTGGCAAAGCACTCAGCCAACTGAACAACACCTAGCCTGAATTATTTACTAAGGATATTGTGTAGCTGGTGAAATAGGTTGGTGTCTAAGGATAATTTACTTTCCGGTTTTTAGGTTGTTCATAACATACAAATTCAGAAATAATTACTGATGCAAACAAATTGTGGTTGTCAAGCTTCCCCAAAGACCATTATTCTTTGTGTGACATCTTACTTAAGTACCCTCTCCACTGCCCAGCACTTACTACCTGAGTTAGTCTGCCAGTCAAGCATTCAGCGTACCTTCTTACCATGTGCCCTGTAAACTGTACCCTTGACTGCACGGTATTTGCATACTCTGTGCTCTGCTCTGCTAACTTGTGTATTGTGTACACATTCAATGAGTCATGGACTGTTTTATTTTTAATTAAATGTATCGAAGGTATACACATGGCACAGTGTGTAGAGGTTAGAGATCAACTTTCAGGAGTTGGTTTTTACCTTCCAAACCTTATTAAGGTGATGTCCCTAACCCTAAGCAGTAGATTTCAGGCTAGCTGGTCCAAGAGCTTTCTCCTAGTTGTCTGTCTTTGCTTCCCATCTCTCTATAGGAGTATTGGGATTGCAGATGTGCACCACCACATCTGGCTTTTTATGCCAGTTCCAGGCTCTTAACTTAGGCCATCAGACTTGCATGGCGAACACTGTTACCCGCTGAGGTATCTCCTTGGCCCTAACAATTATGTTTTCTTGTCTCCTGTGACTTTAGTACTAGCACCTAGATTCTAGAGATGCAGAGATAAAGGAGAAAACCATCTCTGACCTCCTGAAAGCGACGGTTTACCGGTTAGTATAATTTACTTGGCTACAGCAGATATATTTATGTCTTCTGGATTATGAATCATTTGAGTTTGGAATCACAGAATCCCACGGTTAACATCAGTGTCCCCTGAAGTAATTTAAGCTGGGATGAGACAGAATATCCCTAAGTCCTCTCTTTTTGGTAAAACTGCTTCTAGCATCCTGTATTTAGTTCTGGGCGTAGTTGGGAATTGCAATGGTTAATTTGATTATGAACTTGATTGGATTAAGAGAACATTAAAGAGGCATACCCTTGGATGTGTCTGGAAGGGTGTTTACAGGGGGAGGAAATCCACCCTGAATGTGAAGGGCTCCATTTCATGGGCTGGGTCCTGGTTGCAATAAAAAGAAAAAGGAGAAAGTCACCTGAGCTCTGGTATTCCCCTTCTTCTGCTTCTGCTACACTATGAGCTGGCACCCTGGTCCACCGTCCATCTGCTGTCTCAGCTAGGCCTTCTCACGGGGGAGGACTGTACTCTCAAAATATTTACAGAAACGAGTCCTGCTTTGAAGTTGCTTTGTTTGGTATTTGGTCACAGCACAAGTAGCTAGGAGTAGTGACAACAGGAACGTTCTGACATTCCCACTTACCGTCCAAGAGATCACCCTGGAGCCATGATAATGTGTTGCCATCATAATTATCCTGTATTAATAACCTACTAGATAGGACATGCATATCTCTTGGTTCATTGAAGCCACACAGTGGTTTTATGAAGTTTGGAGGGCAGTAGATGCTCCAAGATGCCTGGGTAACTAACTTCCCACAGAGTGCAGAGTAAGTTCAGCATGGGGGCTCTGACATACCCATGCTTCCACACCCCAAGCCACTGTGTTCACCAAGTCTCCCATGCCTCAGCTGTTACTTGGATATTTGAAGAATCGAGTGATATTTCTATGTGGAGATGGAAAGGCATGCTGGAAGGTAGAGGGGGGTGACTTAGTGAAGTGTTTGTCACATAACTCTGAGGATCTGCGATAGAGACCTCATATGCCCCAGAACCCTCAGTGTGCACCTGTGACTCCAATGCTAAGTAAAGGAGACAGGAAGACCTCTGGGGCTCCATAGGCAGTGATTCTTGCTGAATGAGTGAGCTCTAGCTTCAGTAAGGAAACCTGTATCAACGATATAAGGTAGAGAGCAATTGCTGAAGATTCCCAATGTCAGCCTCCACGTACACACACACATACACATATGCATGCACATAGGTGTACACTTGTGCATACCTGTGAACATACACATGTGCAGAAATGCAAGAACCCTCATTGTCATTACACGTTTGAAAGCTTGCCCTGGGGCTGTGGCATTAGTTAGGCCTAAAATTTTATCGTAAAAATTTCAAGTGTGTTGCTTATGTCTTCTTTTATCTTGGCTTAATAAAGGAAAGCAAATTAATGCCATGCATAGGCACATGCCTAGTCATGTCCCACGCACTTGCCTCTGCTCCCTCTTTGCCCCATTTCCATTCTTCATGCCTTTCATTACATCAAGACCAGGTGGTCTGCTTTTCTGTCTCAGGGCCTTTGCACAGCTAGGCATGCCATCCATTCCACTTTTTGCAAAGTTTTGCTTGGTTGAGTCCAGTGCAGCCATTAGGACTTGCCTAGAGACTCCCCAAAGAGAATAAGTACTGCAGAGCCTCAGTACTTAATGTTTGTATCAGTACACATTTGAATCAGTGTCTCTGATTGCAAGCAACAGAAATGCGCTTAGATTAAGTACAGATGAACTCATTGAGAGGATACTGAGAAGTTATAGTTTCTTTGGGAGGGCTGGAACACCAGGCACAAAGCCAAAAATCTTAAAAACAGTGTTTAAAACCATGGTAGGAGGCAGGCGTAGAGGGGATACTGTCTCCTTGTGTGCTAGGTGCTGGATGCCATACTGAATGCCTTGCCATATTGTCAGGAAATTTGCTTTCTGGCAACTTGCATCAGCAGTGATGCTACTTCTGCCTCAGGAGGCAGCCTGCAGTCACTGACTTTGCCCTAAAGTGGATACTTAGGTAACGTCCTTACTAGTGAAATCAAATCCAGTCTATACCAGTTATAGTTTTCTTCTGCAGTTTCCTCTCTGATAGGTTCATGGGTAACTCTAATTGGTGGTACCAAAGTCTTCCCTGGTGCAAAGGAGGATGGAGAACTGACTTCTAAGAAGATCTAGATGGAGTGTGGGATGAATTAGCTGAAATTCAACAAACTGCACGAGAGTGAGGGTGTTGAGCAGGTGTTAGCCAGTGGGAAAATATTGCAGATATCTTCTCCATTGAGCTTTCTTTTTCTCATTTCCGTTATGGACTTGATATGTTCTTTATAGTAGTTACAGTATATGTATAAATGAATGCTATTCTACTTTGCTTTACTGTTTTGTTTTTTGAGTCAGGGTTTCTTTATGTAGCTCTGGCTGTCCTGGAACTCACTCTGTAGACCAGGCTGGCATCAAATATGGAGATCTGCTTGCCTCTGCCTCCCAAGTGCTGGGATTAAAGGCGTGCGCCACCATGCCTTGCTTTGGTTTACATCTTTTAATCAGAGTGTAAAATCAAATGCTGGAGAAATGGCTCAGTGGTTAAAAGTGCTTTCTGTTTTTCCAGAGAACCCAGGCTCATTTCCCAGCACCCAGGCATCTCACAACTACCTGTAACTCCAATTCTAGGGGATCCAATACTCTCTTGTGGCCTCTGAAGATATACACACACATTCTTGGCATATACTCATACAGATGCATACACATAACGAAATAAAATAAAAATAAACCTTAAAAATGATAGAACGTACTCATCAGGTTGACCTTTCCAGCTTACGCTGTGTGCCTTTAAATATATACAGGGTTTTAAACAGTCAGGACAAATTAGGCAAAACAAACAGGACTTCTTATAGCAAAGTGCTGTCCTCAGTACTTTTTGCAGCAGAGTGCTTTCCTCAGTACTTCTTTTAGCAGAGTGCTATCCTCAGGCATTTCCACCTTGCCCATGATTTTATTTTGTGATGGAAGCGAAGTTGCAAGCTCAAACTGTTGACTAAAAATGTGAGTGGGTTCAGCTGCTTCTGACTGTTTCCTGGATTTCCAGCCTTTATTCTAGTCTACTTTTTACTTTACTCTGGTTTCATGTGAATACAGCTCTCTTGTCTGAAAAGGGACAATGGGCTTATTCACCCCTCATGGCCCTCTGCATTTGGTGTTTCTGCCATGGCCTGTGGTGGTTTTAGACGAGAGGTATTATTATCTTGGTTAAAAATGTAAGCAGAACAGCTGAGGGTGTTTTTTTTTTTTTTTTTTTGATGGTTTGTTTTTTAATTTAGCTCCTGTTATGTGAAAGGGTGTTGATGCTGTATGGAAGCTAATGAGGTGGTGAGCATGCACATATCCAGAGCTGCTCATTGGTCGTGAAGTGTATAGAAGGGAGGTCAGTTTCAGGGTCACTGCAGAGGAGAATGCTTGCAAGGTACTGTTTTCCTGCTTAACAGAAACGCCTTTCAGTCTAAGGAGTTAGAGATTTGAGTTATGCTACTTGGCTCATTTTTATTTTTTCCATAAATGTTGAATTAAAATAATATACTGGTAGAGAAAATAAAATATTGTCCTAGCATGCTGAATGGCTATTCTCAAACTGAGAGCTATCGTCCACCTTCAAGTTGGATTTGATTCAGGAATATGAAGAATTCTGATGTGTTTTCAGTCCCTTGATATAAAGGATCCTAAAGATACCTTATGTTGGATGGCATTGTCCTGAAGTTGTAAATATCTCATGTTAAGTTCTTGGGAACTTCCCCTCAATACATTCTGTTGGGTGTCCAGCTTGGTTTCGTCTACACACTTTTTTGTATACATGCTCATGCAAGTGTGACCTAATGGGACATTTGTGTCAGGACAGAGAGTCCTGAATCTTTACATTGAGTCCTTTTTTTTTTTTTTTTTTTTTTTTTCCTTTTCCTTTTCCAGACAGGGCTTCTCCGTTTAACAGCCCTGGCTATCCTGAACTCACTCTGTAGACCAAGCTGGCCTTGAACTCACAGAGATCTGCATGCCTCTGCCTCCTGAGTGCTGGGGTTCTCCAGGTGGAGGCCACCTTGAAGACAGAACTGCAGTAAACATGCTTATTTGAAGTACACAGAGCACATACGTAAATAGTAAATCTTGGTGATTTGAGATTTATTTTGATCATCAGATACGCTTCTGTGTATAAGATGTGTAGACATTTTCCAGTTGTAAAAACAATCTGAATTCCATCTCTCCAAATACATAGTGCTCACAAGCATGCCTGAACACTGACAGCTGTGTGTCGGTTGGAAAGAGGGATCAGGGAACTGAGGCACAAAATGGAAAATTCAATGCCGAAGCTTTTGCCGTAATTGGTCGTGCTGAAAAGGAACCCTGGTCCCCCAGGGAGTTCTCCAGTGACTGTGGGTGGATTGTGACTGCCTTTCATTTTATTGGCTCACTAAAATCTTAGATTACTCTCCACTATTTGATATTGACAAACCATAAAAGTCTTCTAGAACCTGCTCAGCAGTGACTTACAAAGAATTATCTTGTTAATAAACTCAGCATCATTTGGAATTCAAGTTTAATTAAAGTGGAAAAGTAAATGATGATGTAAAGATTTTTCCTCATTTAAGCCTATATCTTTTTATTGCCTCTTGGCCTCGTCTCTCAATTGAAAGACAGATTTCATTTTAACCCACTTTTTTGCAAGGTGAATTTTTATAGAATTTGTTGTAGTACTTTTTCTGTTGTCAGCTTTCAATTTAAGTTTTTTGTTCTTGTTTTTAATTAGAAAGGGAGTTCAGAGGTAGAGTGTGAGGGGGATAAAAATGAAAAAAAATCCATGTTATCCAGGGACTTTGATTTTTCAGTATTCCATTTATGGATAATGATCATTTATGGATGCTTCAAAAATGTTTTTCATCAGAGTTGCCAGATCCCGGATTAGAACTCAGGCAGTGGCTTGACCTTGCCTGAGTGACAAGATGATGGTGCTTAGCTCCCTGGAGCTGGCTTTCCTTTTGGAAGACCAGGAGATGGTTTTTTTTTAATGCAACAAAAAGCAGTGCATGCACCTGAGATTTCATGCAACACTGGTACTCTGGGAGGACACCCTGGTTATGTTGGTGACAGAAGTCATGTTGCACCTTCCAGCCTTTGGAGGCTATGGGTTCTTAGGAATTGGATCCTCCACACAATGGATAGACTGCTTATGAATTGTGTGTACTGACTCAGTGTCAAGCCTTAGCATTTTGACCCCCTTTCTTTCTCTTCCTTAAATCCCCTGGAGTGAAGCCTCTTGTTGCTGAGTTTAGTCCGTAAGAGATGTTGTAGACCCATGACATTCCTGCACAATGTTCATTATATACAGTTACCCTAAAAGAATAGGGGAAATGGAATGGGTTGTCAGGGGGTCAAGGCTAGAAGCTTGTAGAGGCAGATACTGCTGTTGAGGTGAGTTTACCCTCTTCAATCAAAGCTTTCTGGGCTCATAAAGGAGATTCATGGTCTGTTGCTTGTATCTGGGCAGGAACTCTCTTTCCCCAAATAGTTTCAAGGGCTGCTAGGGCCCTCAGGCCTGTTCACTTAGGCCTCTCAGGTTATGAATACATAAACCTTAATGATTTTGAATTCCTGAAGGAGGGCATGCTAGCTAGTGCAGAGTCAAAACACAGTTTTTCTAATAGAGTGCCCCAATCCATCTTAGGTACCACCCATCAGCCTGCTTCTAGTACTGGACATGATACGGCAGGTTTCTGCAGGCCTTGAAAAATTTTATTCTGTGTTAGCGTTGATGGGAGGATGCTATTGATGCTAACTAAGTTGAACACCCTCACAGCTGAGCCGGTGGCGTGAGAGCAGCAGGAATGTCCTTATTTTTAATGGTTTTACAAAATCTACAAGGCATTAGAGAAATACACAGGTGGGTTATTCCAAGCATTCAGGAGCTTCCCTTTCCAGGTTCAGAAGCCATGAAGAGGTTGCCTGTTTCACTTATAATTTATCTTTCAAAATAAAAATTGATATTATGATTATTATAAACACCTTGAGTCTCTTATTAAAGTTTAAATACTTGATTTTCAAGTGCTATTTGATGCACCCTGAATGTAACTCCAGGTCTCTTCGTCAGAGGGTAGAAAGTCATTAGAAATCTGTTTTAATGGGATTTTACCTGTAGTGTTATAGTTTTTTCCCCCTTCCCTTCAATTTTTATCAAGTATTTAATTGCCTACCAGATGATTTATTTTAAAATTGGCCTACTTTCCCCCCCACCCCCTGTTAATGCCTGTGGGCAAATGTAAATGTGTAGAGTTGAATTAGCAAGCCAGGAATCACTCTGTAAGTTAATAACCACAATGGGGAATCGAGCGACTTTGATTTCCCACTTCTTCTAGATTGGCTGTGTGCTGTGTCACGTGGTTGCAGTAGGAGTGGAAGGAAAGGGGTCGTGTGGGAATGCCTTTGGCTTTAAAGTGCTTCATTAATAGAAAAGGAAGGCATGTTTACTGTGAAAAGTACAGGAAAGAGAGCTGAGCATGGCGGCAAATGCCTGTCGTCCCAGCACTCAGGAGGCTGAGGCAGGATTGTTGTTGGAGGGATTTTGAGGCCAGCCTGGGCTACACAGTGAGTTCCAGTATACAGCCTGTACTTCAGAAAGAGACCTTATGTCAAAATAGATAGATAGACAGACAGACAGGCAGATGGATGATAGATAGATAGATAGATAGATAGATAGATAGATAGATAGATAAGAAAGAAAGAAAGAAAGCACAGAAAAGAGATTCCATTATTCATCTATTCAGAGATATTCATGAGAATCTTTTGAGAACTCTTTTAAATTTCAAGGATTTATCCTCATTATTTTTAGTCATAATTTATATTTTAGTCATTTGTGTGCATGGAGGCATGTGTACTTGAGTGCAGAGTCCGAGGAGGCCAGAGGTGTAGGATTGCCTGGAGCTGGAGTTCCAGGAGGTTGTGAACTGCCTGACATTTATGCTGGGAACAGAACTATATGAGCAGGATGTACTGTTAACATCAAGTCCTTTCTCTAGTCCTTACTTCGACAATTTTTATGAAATAATGCATACTGAAAGTGTATGTAGATTTAGAAATAAACACCAATAAAATCCTACCTGTACACCCTCCCTCCATGTAGTTCACTTTCTTTCTTTTTTTTTTTTTTTTTTGAGACAGGGTTTCTCTGTGAAACAGTCCTGGCTATCCTGGGACATGCTCTGTAGACCAGGCTGGCCTTGAACTCACAGAGATCCGCCTGCCTCTGCCTCCTAAGTGCTGGGATCAAAGGCGTGCGTGCGTCACCACTGTCCGGCTCCATGTAGTTCTTTTTTATCTCCAATTATTTTTTCCTTACTTTGCCTATGATGCAATGTTTTCCTTTCCATTAACATGTGTCTTTAAAATAGACATGTTGCTTTGGTGAGGATAGCTGATTTCTCTTAGTATATTTTGCATGTTTCATGTTCCTTATATTCTGGAATTCCTTTATAGTTTTACTACACGTGTCTCTCTAATAGTTGGTTTATGTTACATATTCAAAATTTTTAAGTAGATGAAATTGTGCTGTTTCTTGCAATGCCTTTGTTAGATGAGCCTTAAGAGTTTTGTGAGGTACACACAGCCTCAGTAGACTTCTGACCACCCTGGAGTATTACATTGTGTAAATGTATCGCAGCTTATCTGTTTCCAATCAGGAGCATCTAGGTTTGAGTTCTGGAGTGGATCTTAGATCTTTCTAGCTCTCACCAACTTCCAGATGCTGTTGGCTGCTTCTGAGCCTGAGGGCTGCTGCTGTCACTCTCTTGTAGGAAGCCTTCCTGCCAGGGAACACTACAATAGACCAGAGGGGCCCTGGGAGCAGCCCTCAGCCTGTGGCTCTTAGGACTTGCCTGTAAATACTACATTTCCCATAGGTCATTGCAACTCCCATATTGTTCTCCCTCCACCCCCCCCCCCCCCCCCCCCCCCCCCCCCCCCCGCCCCCATGAAATGACTCCTCAATCACTCACAGAGCAGTTGGTTTAATAGCCAATCCATGACTGCCTGTCTCTCTTTTCTTGTCTACCCCAACCCTGATACCCCTGATAGTTTTCCTGTTTATTTCTCCTCCTAAATAAACTTAATTTTTATCGTAGGTTCTGGAGAGAATCAGGCTGTATGTAGCCTTTGTCCTTGCAGGACCGTGGCCATTCTTGTGTTGTAGCACACAGAATAAACGGTTCTCTGCCTCTTCCCAGCTGGATTACCAGGCAGGAGATTGTTCTGTGTTATTAGATGATGTTGGCTTGTGTTCCATGGTGTTTGGAGCAAATCCTCCTGGACTACCAGGAGATAGCCCTATTATTCACTACCCTTGCTAATTTATCTTCCGTATTGTAGTGAGCATAAAGTAACCTCTCATGGTTTAAATTTGTACTCCTGGATGCCTAATGCAATTGCATATCTTTATATATATTGTTTAATATCTTTCTTTTTCTTTTAAAACATTTATTTATTTATTTTGATTTTTTGAGACAGGGTTTTTCTGTGTAACCTCCCTGGGTATCCTGGAACTTGCTCTGTAGACCATACTGGCCTCAAACTCACAGAGATCTGCCTGCCTCTGAGTCCTGAGTGCTAGGATTAAAGGTGTGCGCCACCACCACCTACCTGGCTTTAATATCTTTATTTTTCATTTGTTAACATTTGTACTCCCATCTTAGTTTATATTATCTTTTGGCCTATAGTTCTTTTGCAGAAACTAGTATATGTCATTTAAAATTTTTTATGTTGCATATGTTTATTTGTGTGCATGTGTGCGTGCTGGTGTATATGTGTGCTTGCTTGCATGTGTGTGTCTGCGTGGGTGGGGGATCGGGAGGTGGCTGAGCTGGTTCTCTCCTTTATCCTGTGGGTTCCTGGGATTGAGCTCTGTCATCAGGCTCGGTGGCAGGATATCTTTACCTCCTGAACCCCCTCAGCTGTCCTTCTTATATGTTCTCAGGACTCGTATTTTGGGTGCTCTGGTGACATTCCTGCCAAATTTGTGGCAAGCCAGCTCACTATGTGGACACTTTTTAAGAACACGAGTTGATTTAGGATGGTCACTTCTTCTTCGGGTGGCAGGTGCTCATTTTACATCAATGTGTAATATCACTTGTGGGGGTTTTCTGATCTGTCCGTTTCATGGACACTCTTGGATTGCCTTCATTTAAGGTGGTCACCCATATGGTTGTGTTTAGAATCTGCGATCTCATTAGTTATTTACTCTTGCCCTTCTCTCCTTTCTTACTTTCCTTCCTCCCTGCTCATTTTATTGCACTTAATATTTCCTCCACAGCAGAAATTCGATACCTTATAATTTTAAGACAATTCCTTTCTAAATTGGAATTGCCAGATGTGTAGCCAATATCTAGAATGAAGTGCTTCTGACAAAATAATGTTGGACATGGGGGTGAGGGGCGGCACTGCTGAACCACACTCAGTGACTGACACCTCTGCTAATAAAGTAGTTCTTGAAATACCGCATAATTGGAAAAATATCTTAGAAAGTCCCAGATGTTTGAACATGGCATTGGCCTTTGAAGAGGAAGTGAGGCCAGTGATGGACAATCTGTCAGTTTGTCAAGATGTAGAGGAACATCTCTGATAACAACTCAGGCCATGATAAACCTGTTGTCCCATCAAAAGTTCCGTGGAGAATCCCATGCTGGAGACCCACACCCTGCTTTATCTGATGCCCCAGAAGAGGGAAGGCGTGCTGCCGCTGAACTTTTCCGCTTTAGTTTTCTTACACTTCAGCAAAGCTTGCTTTGTTTTTTTTTTTCTTTCTTCCTTTTAAAGTAATTGAGGTTTCATGAGCGTGCTTTATCAGCCAGCCTAAGTCTTGCTTTCAACACCTCAGTATAGAAGGAATTTTCAGTTTATAAAATGAGGTTGTGTGAGGTTACGGGGATGGTGCTTGCTTCTCTTGTGGTGACCTCAGTGGCAGTTGTATACTGTTTGACATGCTTTGTTTGGGAATGTCTGATAACAGGAGCATGCAGGTTTTGGTCTGGGCTTCCTGAAGCCACATTCTGCTCTGTGTATAGATAGTGTGGTATACAATAGTCCCTTTATTTTAATAATAGAACTATGTGTAAGACCTCAGCGGGTGTGAGACACCATCCATATGCCTCACGGCTGAAGAAATGGACACAGAGAACCCAAGAGTATCACTTGACTTATACTAGATTGTGAATTTTGGTAGATCACACAAAACAGGTTTAGTATCAGTAAAAATCTGAACCTAGGGATACCAGGCTGTTTGGGGGGATTTTTTTTTCCCTCCAGAGAGGCATTCTAGAAAGTGGCAGATAGGGGATAGGGACCCTACAGCCAAGCCTATTCATTATAACCTGACTGTTGTCCTGAAGGGCTGTTCTCAGACCTGTCTTGGTGCAGTCCTGGGGATGTGCTTCAGTGGGTAGAGTGCTTGCCTGGCATGCAGTTTCGTCCTGAGTTTGATCTCTAGCACCATATAAACCTAGCATGGTGGTGCATGCCTGTAATCCCAGGCAAATGGAGGCAGGAGAATCAGAAGTTCAAGTATTTGCCCAGCTGCGTAGTAAATTGTAAGTGAGCTTGAGCCTGTGTGGAGGGCCTGCTTCCCTCCACCCCTCTTTCTTTTGTCTTGCTATATAGTTCAGGCTGGCTTCAAACTCAGGATTCTTGTGCCTCAGCCTCCCAAGTGCCATGATTGCAAATATGTACCGACGTGTATCTGACACTATTTAAAATTTTGTTTTCAGTGTCCTGCGCTGCATGTGAGTTTGTATTCTATAACGCAAGCATTTCTTCAACCCATGTCCCTTCAGGATGAAATATAGTGGGGAACTACCATACAGGAGAGATTGCCTTGCACGGGGTTGGCATGGTAGTGAAGCCTGAGTGATGGGGAAGTGGGAAGAGAGAAGTGCATTCAGGAGCAAAGGAAAGCAAAATATTGCAGGTGTGTGTGTGAGAAAACCAAGGCAGCACAGGCTGAGCATCCCTTATCTGAAGTGCATGGGACGACAGGTGTTTTACACAATGAAGTTTTCTGATTTTGAAACTTTTACATACGAATACATTATGGGATATCTTGGAGATGAGACACAAGGCCAAACCTGGAATTCACTCACGTTTTATACATGCGTTATACAATGCAAACTGAAAGTTATTTGTACAATGCTTTTTGTGTACCTGCGTGTTTGACCATCTCCCGTTCCATGAGTGTGGAGTTTCCCATTTGCAGTATCCTGTTGATGCTTGAGAGGTTTTTGAATCTGGAGTGCTTTGGACTTTTTGATTAGGTGTGATCAGTTTGCCTCCTCCGGATACACAGGGCTGGATCAGAAGAACTTTCAGGGTCTTGGGTGATTATCAGTGTTTTTGGAATATTTCTAGGATAGTCTTAGAGTTGTGCAGACCGCTCAGGAATGTGGCATACACAAAGGTGGTATATATCACAGCCATTTGGCATGTTGGTCACCGAAACTGTTGCCTTGAGCATCTGATACCTAACTAACCCATAATTTGTTTTCTTTAGTGATCTGTATTCTGATCCACATAAGGCTTATATTATATAGTAAATGAGTTTAATCTCTTAGACTAAGGATACCAGAATATGTCAACGTTTAAGTTTCATAGGGCATTTTTTGCATACTATATTCATCAAATCAGCAAACTGAATTTACCTTTTCCAACATCCTCGGCATTTTTAATTCGGCACTCTCTGTCTCATCACGTTTCCTGCTCTTTGCTACTGTTTTCCACGTGACTGTGTTCTACAGTTCTCTTTATCATTTTTATTGAGGAAAGTAATTTCTTTCTCTTGCTTTCCAAGATAGCTTCCATTTGTGTGTGTGTGTGTGTGTGTGTGTGTGTGTGTGTGTGTGTGTGTGTGTGTGTGTGTGCAAGTTCTAGATTGAGTACAAGGCAGGGCTATAAGCCACATTTCAAAGTGCTGTGATCCTGAGTCTATCTGTGATACAGCTGGGACATACTTTCTGGGAAGTAACATGTTGCCACAAAGACTAGGTTTGGTTCTTTTGTTCAACTTTGCACATGTCCCAAAGCTTTAAAAATTGCCATTGTGTTACCCAAATAAGAGGATAAGTGGTTTTTCCCCCCTCCTTTTTAGAAAGGAAAAATGTGTTGCAAATAGATCTCAGCTGATTTCTTTGATCATAAGTTTCATATTGTGGGCCTTTAATTTTTTTTTAAAACAAGCTGAATGTTTTTACTAAACACTATGAAAATACAATTATAAGCTACTACGTCAATTAGGAATTAGTGGTTCTTAGAACAGTGGATTATTCCATAGCTCTGTGAACACACTCAGTCTGCAAACTAAAATTCATTTACACATAATTAAGGACAGAAGTAGAGATTTTAACCATTTCTCTGCCAGCTTTGGGCCCCATCAGCTGTGGTTGAATTTAATGGGATCAGACAACAGACTCATTTAGCAAAAATTCTTTTTTTATAAAGGGAATTTTAATAGTACTTATATTAACAAGTATCCTATTCTCGTCAAGAGTTACATGAACACTGTAATTTAGTTCTTGGTAAACATCTCAATTAATTTGTCCCTCCATTTCAAATCCCAGGAAGAAAGCCACCAGCCCATACTAAAGCCAGAACAAGGAAGTTGGTGAGCAAACGTCTGGTATTCTTTTAAAGGATCCCAGACTCTGAAGTCCCAGGCGTGTGAGGGATGCAACTTGGGATCGTGGTCCACACAGGAAACTGTGGCTCTGCATTCACTCATCCAGCCACCCATCACATGCCACTCATTATACACAGAAGAACAGTTTATACTGAGAATACTTAGTGCAGCTCTTAGGACTGGAACAACAGCCCAGATAGACAGGTTATGAAGAGCAATTTTGTAATTACATGAGATGTTCCACTCTACGTATTATGTATATGAGAGCTTCTTTATCATCAATTTGTAGTTTTATGAAAATACTATATAATTATTGCTATAATAATAGTCAAATTAAAAAAACCCCACAATTTTGTGTTACTAAGGTTTGAACCCAGAATTTGTGTATGCTAAGCAAGCTCTCTACCACTGAACTATCAGCCCCCATTTCTTTATAAAATAGGGGTCTCTGGTGACTGGGTCAGGGGCTGGTTGCTTTGTGACCATACACAAAGAAAAGGTATATCTGGCCTTTGGGATTTTTCACTGTGAGTATCTAAGGGGGCAGATCCTGAAAAGGAGGTTCACAGTACTAAAGGAATACTCACTTTTGTGATACAGACACTCATTTATGATAGGCACATGTGTCTTCGTATGTTCAGCTAACCCCATTTCATAGTACATCTATACCGACACCCTATGTTTATTATCATCGCCTGTGCCTAGTGTAGCTGCTGACCTCCCAGCATTGAGCCCAGGTTTCCTTATGTGCTCATCTCATACAGTTTGGGAAAGTCTAAAGTCAAACCATCCTATGTCAAGAATTCTTTGTCTTCCCAGGGTCTGCTGGCCATGTCCCCTCTTGTGCCCCTTTCTTCCTGAACATGTCTTTTTTTTTTTTTCCCTCATCTACTAGTCCCCTGCTTTCTGTACTGTGCACACTTAAACACAAACCCCAGGCTCCTTTTAACAATCTTCATAAAAAAATCAAAATCACACAACATATTATGGATGTGGAGATTTTACCCACATTTGTCAAGAATGAGAATCCCAGGACTAAGAATAATTTAAAATGGCAGAGTAAACATCCCTGCTATTCTTGTCTTACGGGCTATTTTTCATCCCTAGACATGGCTTTGCAAATTGCCTGCTCTTTCTCTCTTTCCCCCTCCCCCTTTGTTCTCGAATTTCCATACCATTAGAGGAGGTTGGGCTGTAAAGGTCTCTCCTTTCTCTCCTGCCTCCCCGTGCCCTCAAACAGCTCATAAAGATATTTTCCTAAAGGAAGACAGTCCCCTCCCCAAGAGAGATTCTGAGACCAGCTAGAATAATATGTATTTCCTCCACAATAAATAAACTACTCATGCAGAATACTCCCCCGATTTTAGGCCTGTTAGCTGTCTTTCTCTCTCTTGGAGCGTATCTGGGTTGATTTTTTTTTTTTTTGGTTTTATATTACAGCAGGCTTTGATTACTTTGACCATCTGTTACTGGGGGAGGGGGTGGCACTTCTGTGCCCAGGCCCAACTGCAAAGTAGAAGACCCACTCTAGTATGCTGGTTACTTCTCATGTTCTGTTTCCACCTTGTGACATGGATAAAATGTTTGTAAGGGACACATTCATGGGTGAACAGATAGACTTGCATGTGGCCAAGGACGACTGTCATGGGGGTGGCTATTACTGTTCCCCAAGCTCTCGGCTGCCCAGATGCCTTACCCCCCAATGCAGGATTGGGGGCATCTTAATTGAAGCTCACCTGGAAATACCTCATTGCCACATGCTGAAATACTCTAAAGTACAGTAGCTTCAGGAAAGCCAGAACATGTCCACATGTGCCTGGCAATATTAACCTCTAACTATGCAACTCCTGGACCATAAGCCTTTTCTGCGGTATTGTCATGCCTAGATCATATTTGATTAAGTGGTATTTCTCAACACACCGAACTGCAACATGAAGCTACTCTTTTGTTTTTATTGCTTTTCTAACATTCAAGTCATTTCTCCTTTTAATTAGCTTTCTCAAGAAGCCCTTGGAACCTCTGAGGGAAAATCACCTTAACACATGGGTGGCTGATTTCGAAGCTCGTTTTTAAATGCCGTGGCTTGTGATCATTGGTTTCATCCACCCATTCGTTCAAGAAGGTTTGGCTGATTGCCTGGTGTATGGTAAGGAGAGAAAGGCAGGAGGCAAGTCAGCCCTTCTCCTTCTAAGAACGAGGGGACCACAGGCAAACTGGGAGAGCCTTCTTGAATACTGAAAGCATTAAAGCTATGGGCAAAGCCTGGGGAGACAGCTCAGTTGTTAAAGTACTTGCCATGCAAGTGTAAGTACCTGAGTTCAAGCCTCACAACCGGCATAAAAATGCTAAGCACAGTGGCACATGCTTGTAATCCCAGTGCTGGGGAAGGGGGGACAGTCTTGCCTAATTGGTGATCTCTAGGCTAGTGAACCCCCACCTCAAAAGTGGTGGGTGGCATTTCTTAGGGTGACCTCTATACACATGCATACATGTGCACACGAACCCCCCTCATATATATCTGCGCACACACACACACACACACACACACACACACACACACTCACACACACACGTATGTGCACACATACGTAGAAGAGTTTTAAAAGTTGCAGATGAAAGAATTTATGGTGTCATGACAAAATGATAAATAGCAGTAAGAATTCCTCAGACAGGGTGTTCAGGATGAAGGATCCTGTCGGAGGAATAAAGTATAAAGTATTTAAGCTGACCCACCAAAGATGAGCAGGATTCTGAACAGCTAGAGTGGCTGCTAATTTATCAAGTAGAGTTTAGCATGGGGAAGGGCTTGGTTTCAAAGAAAATCTCTGGGGGCTGGAGAGATGGCTCAGTGGCTGAAACAGCTAAGAGTGTTTGCTACTCTTCAGAGGAACAAAATTCAATTCCCAGCACCCACAGCAGGTGGCTCATAATCTATGATAATCCAGGGTCCACAGTGCCCTCTTTTGACCTCCATGGATACCCCCATACACGTGCACATTCGTTTCCCCCATCCCCAACAAATAAAAAAAAAATAAATCTTTGCCAGGCATAGTGGAGCATGCTTTTAATCCCAGCACTCTCCCGAGGCCAGTCTGGTTTACATACATAGGAGTTCCAGGACAGCCAGGCCTATGTAGAGAAACCCTGTCTCAAAAAAAGAATAAAATAAAATACCCCTGGGCATGGCAGTGCTTGGTTTTTATTCCACAGTTTCGAGGCAGAGGCTTCTATGTAGAAAATTACAGGCCAGCCCAGGGCTGCTTTCTGAAACCCTATCTCAGACTAAATGAACAAATAAATAAATAATAAAATACCTCTCAAAGGTTGGTAACCATAAGAGCTACATTAGGGGTGTGTGTGTGTGTGTGTGTGTGTGTGTGTGTGTGTGTATATAAGAAAATAGAGCAGTGATCACTGTTGTTGGTGATGCTGGCAGGAGCCTAGTGCAAAACAATTGAGCATAATTTATTCACCACATATTGGCACAGGAGAGTGTTTTAGCTGTTCAGATGGGCGGTTATTGTTCTGATAATGCAGAACAAGTGTCCCAAAATTGTTGCCCAGTAAGAGAGCAAAAATAGGAGCGATATGCAAAATGTAAATATTTTATTTGTTCGAGGCCAGTGCCTTTACTGAAGAGAAACACACTAGCTACTTCCAGGACAACTTGTCAAGAGTGCTGCGGGTCTGATGGATGACGAGAGAAGTAATACCTGCCCATTTCTCTTCTCACCCATTTATTTTCCTTTTATTCTCAGGATCGCTTTAGGGGCCTGCAGTAGAAATTGACACAAAACTTTGCATTCTTTGTTACTCTTATTGGTCCTTGGGGTTAGGTGTCTCAGATTGTTTTCAATCCCTAGGGAGAAGAATGACTTAATTCTTGGTTCTTCACTTTGGACAGAACTTCTTGTGGATTTTGAAAAATTAGTTCAGATGGGAAAGCTGCCCGAGAACGAGCATGGAGGGAGGTGAGAAAGGGGTCGGGTGGGGAGAAAAAGGAACCAGCTCTGATGTTTTTTTGTCATTTTAATTAGCAGGGTAAGTCAATGCGGGCAAGGTTGTTTTGTAAGGCCCGGGAACTACACACAAGGAGGAAGCTGCCCTCAGCCCTTGGCTTTCTGCTCTGTGCATATTCAGGCATGGCTGGTGTCCCTCTGCTCCCAACTGCTCCTCACAGTCACAGAGGGTCCAGCTCCCCCAGTTCTATTTCACAGTAGTGTGAGGAAACCATGCTTAGGTTCTGTGGAGATCTGAGGAAACCTCCCACGGGGCATCAAGACACAGTTTACTGTTTTGTTGTTTTATTGTTAAGGTGACCTGGTGCTACTTTTCTGTAAGATTTAGTATGTGGTCCTCTTTAGAGACTTTTACTAAAAATCCTTGTTTCCTTCCAACATGCTAAAAGGTTTGTTCTGCTGCTCTACCTAACACAATTCTCTCTCACTGGCTGGAGAAAGGGTTGTGGAAGTGATTTTTCTCGTGCGAACACCTGTGTGTGCCTCCATAAACCTAAATGCTGTGTCATTCCACATATTTCAGCTGTATGATATAGTGCACAGTGCATATGTGGCCTGTCACTGAAACTTTGTCCTATGACACAGGATGGTATACGATGCTATTTTCTTTTTAAATTATACCAATAGGGGCCAAACATTTCACATACACACCCTCAAAATCTGAGTAGATATCATTATAGTATGTCTTTTTGGTTTCAAAGTTAAAACAAATGAAAAGTGTTTTAGTAGATATATGGATATCTGAATATATTGGACAATCAAATGACGCTTTCCTGAAAAGGAAATGTAGTGTTTAATATCTTGTTTACAAAAAGCAAGTCACTTTTGTAATCTAAGAAAGAAAACGTTCCAGAGATATGCAGAGTCACTCTTAACTGTTTGGAGTTATCTTGGTGGGGGAGGGCTCTTTTTGTTCAAGACTTTGTAGGTGAAGTCTGATACTTTTATGCCCAGTCCATTTGGCATCCTTCTGTGTGACAGCATTGGACAGCACCATGTAACCTTATAGTGCATGATTCCCTTTCTTAAAAGAAAAATTAAAATGGGTCAATGAGAAGATAAAATTTTAATTTCTCTTAAGTAGAGGAACCTGAGAAAACTATAAAGGACTCAGCCAAGCTCAGATATTTCCACCATTTGGAGCCAAGTAATTCAGAATAGATTGGTTTATTTCTAAATGTAAAATGATCCAGTCCTGGACACACCTGTGAAATAGCAAGGCTTCTGGAAAGAACTGAAAGGCATTAACCATGCCCACAGTCAGTGGTCAGCAAACACAGATGGTAGAAAACAAGAAGGCAGAGCTAAGCCTTGCCTTGCTGGAGAGCAGAGACAATTTGGAACCTACCTGTACTTAGTCAAACAGTACATGGATCCTACACCCTGCTAAGGCCACTGGCTGAGAGTAGTTTTCTTATTACATCTGTGTACGTGCTGTCTCTGTAGAGCTTTATGGTGGTTGTCTGGTTGTCATGTGGTGTCACCATTCTGAGCTCACACAGTTGCCTCTTGTCTTTCTGAACCAAACTCATTTCACAAGGCTGGTGCAGCGGGTGACAGACAGCATCGGTTCCATGGGAATCGACTCAGCCTAAGTGTTGGGAATCATCAAATATTTCCATTACTCATTCCTTTGGGTCGTGGTCTTGGGGGAGGCTTAGGCAGTAATTGATTGCTCCTTTTCAAATTCCTAATGCAGGAGAGAGACAATTTCAATTTATTGTTTTCTTTTTCAAAAGGTTTATTCTGGTGTTATTAAAGAAAACCAGTTGCTTATTCAGTGATAATTTATTGAGCACCTATGAGTGTCCAGTGCCTTATTAGATATTTATCTGGCATTATTTCCATTTTTTTTCCAATTGTCTTCTTTGATATTTTTGTTGATTGATTATTTATTATGCTCGGCTTGGAACTCAGGGCCTCATTCATGTTAAGCAAGAACATTATCACTGATCCAGACTCTAGGTCTCTCTAATTTAATAAATATTTTTTCTTACGCATGTAGAGATCAGAGGATAATTTGTGAGAGTCAGTTTTCTCTTCTACCACGTGAGTCTTGGGAATCATACTTGAGTTGTCAGACATCTTAGTGGCCTCATCCTTTGATTTTACTTATTTAATTTAATTTTTTTTTTTTTTGTTTTTTTGAGGCAGGGTTTCTCTGTGTAGCTTTGGCGCTTTTCCTGGAACTCACTCTGTAGTCCAGGCTGTCCTCGAACTCACAGAAATACGCCTGACTCTGCCTCCCGAGTACTGTGATTAAAGGCATGTGCCACAACTGCCCGGCTCTTGTCCTTTGATTTTTAAAAAGTAGGTATAGACCAGAATGGAGCATTGGTTTTCTTTATTTGTTTTGCGGCTATTAGTGTGGGGTAAACAAGTGTTTCTTGTCCCCACCTCATCTATCCATCATACTGTCAGAGTTACCACTACAGAATTAAAATTTATACATCTTCCAGGGTTGGCCAAACTCATGGGTCAGTGACACAAGTACCTTGGCTTCTGATAGGGAGTGGACCTGCATGGAGCTGATGGGCTGCGGGATGGAACCAGATGGCTGGTTTGCCCGTGAAGATGGAGATCTTCTTTGAAAATTTGACCTAGGCCTGCTGTGTCTTTGTTCTGGGGTTACTTCAACATGGTCACATTTTTTTTTTTTTCCAGCTTCGATTCATGGAGGCAGGAAGAGAGAATTCGGTTTGTTTTATAGTGAGATTATATTTACATTTCATGTAAGATCACCCATCCTTACTCACCTTTGCTTGGTCAAGGGTAGGCAGAATAAGTGTAAAGATGAATTAAGAATAACTTTAAAGTTGGCTTTTTACCATGCAAGGTTTTCTTGCCTCCAATTGCAAGTCCCTATTAACTGTTTCACCTTCAGATTGAACAGAGGCCGTGTATCCTGTGGTGTTGAGTCAGTCTGGTTAGTTTATATGATGTGTCCTGCCTTAATATTTCTCCTCAGCATCTCTCATTCCACAGATCTACTTCTCTGCGTGGGTCAAACTTCCCTTTCTCTCCTCATATTTCATTCCTCCAACGTCTGTAAAGTGGCCAAGCTCTGAGAGCACACTTAAAAATGGATTGAATCCAGAGGGGCCTGAGCTGGCTTTTCCTCAATCTGTCGAGTTTTAAATTTACAGGCTTGCACCAGCAGAGGTGGGAGAGGGGGAGAAACAGGGAGGCCTCCTCACCTGCAGGAAAGGAAGGGGCTGCTTCGATTTCCAGGGGAGGCCTGCCGCTGCGAAGGCTGCTGTCTCCAAGGTGAATTCAGAGCTCCGTGGCACATACATAAATCAGCTTGAATCTGGAGGCCAGTGACAAGAGTTTGGCTGGGGCCTTTGACAGCTCTGTGGTCAAGAAAGAATATGTAAATTTCCAGAATTCCCAGGAATGCCAGCCTCAGAAAGGGGATTAGGGGAATCCAAGAGTCTTGACCTTTCTGTGGGACAGAATAATGGCGAGGGCCTGTTTTCACTAACACAGCTTGACTTTGGTACTTGAAATAAAAACACTCTCCACTTTTACCATATTCTGATGGGAAATTTATTAAATGTTAAAGCCTAATCTGAAAATAAACCCTGGTTTAAATAAAACCGTGCAGCGCTGTTTACCAGTGTTTATAACTTGAGTGATGAGGGTCTGGGCTGAATAACTCAAACGGGGGGAGGAATTCCAAGACCCTCCTCCTCCTACCTCCGGACCTGTTTGGAAGAGTTTGTTTGGGCTTAGTATTCCAGCCTGACTGCCTGTTTAGACTCCTTGGGATAAACAGACAGAAAGATAAACTTCCTCTTCAGGTGAGGTTTGTCCCTTTTAGAGCAGACCATAACCTCTAAGCCCTGGCTTTGCCATACCGACATTACATACTTTTGGGAAGCCTTACTGTGTACCCAGCAAGCGGTGCATTTTCTGATGTTTCATGCTAACAGAGGCACGCTGCCGTTGACAAAGTAATAGGGTCTTTCTTTTTCTTTCTTTCTTTCTTTCTTTCTTTCTTTCTTTCTTTCTTTCTTTCTTTCTTTCTTTCTCTCTCTCTCTCTCTCTCTCTCTCTCTCTCTCTCTCTCTCTCTCTCTGTCTCTTTCTCTCTCTCTCTCCTTCCTTCCTTCCTTCTTCTTTTTTTTTTGGTATTGTTTTGTTTTGTTTTTTGAGACAGGGTTTCTCTGTGTAGCTTTGTGCCTTTCCTGGAACTCACTTGGTAGCCCAGGCTGGCCTCGAACTCACAGAGATCCGCCTGCCTCTGCCTCCCAAGTGCTGGGATTAAAGGCGTGCGCCACCACTGCGGGGTGTTTACCCACCAACCCCACAGTTCCCCCAGAGTTTTCTTGAGTTTGAGCAGCAGGAAATATTAGATAGAAGAATTTAGATTGTGGAGATAAACAGATAGAAAATAAAGGATAGCCTCGAGAGGGCCCAGAACCTATTCCAATGAACCCTGACTGTCTCTGCCCCAGGGTATTTATAGAGACGCCAAGGGGGTGGAGCAAAAGACCTCCCCCCAGCACAGCCAAGTGCAGACCATCTCAGACACCTGCACTCAGGCTGGTGGTCCTAATCATCCTCTATGCGGACCTGCTGGGTAAAGCCACAAGGAACCTGAAAACGGGCTCCCACACACCACCGCCCAGCTTTTTTTTATTTTCTTTAAAGATCTTGAGTTTATGATACTATGCTTCTGCCTCAAGAGTGCTGTGATTTTAAGTGTTTGCCATTATGCCCGATATATGAAGTCCTGGGCATCAAATTCAGGCCCTCATGCATTCTAGGCAAACCCTCTACCCACTGATCTACACCTCCAGTCCCCAGATTGGAGGCCTGTTTGGAAACTGAGTCAGATACATGTGGATTAAGAAACCTAATTAAAGAAAACCTAAAATGCTTGTACAGGGCTGGAGAGATGGCTCAGGAGGTAATGTCACTTTTTTGCTGACCCTGAAGACCTGAGTTCGATCCCCAGAACACACATGGTGGAAGGAGGGAACTGCCTCTCACAGGTTGTTCCTGGCTTCGCCATGCATGCCGTGGCACGTGCATACAACAAATAATTAAATCCGTGTAACAAAAAATATACACAGTGAATGAAATAGCACATTGCAATGTGTCCGGTCCTGCTCAAACAGATAAGAACTTTGTAGTCAAGAAGAAGAAAAATGAATTTAGCTTTAGCTTTAGTTCTTAGAGAGTGTTTGATGAAATAAATAAGCTGCAGCTTAGTCTGGACAGAATGAAGTCACTTTTAGGAGCCTGATGTTAGTAGATTAACCAGTTCAAATCAGGGTACCATTCGTGTCCTTTAGGGGATGCTAGGTCAATTCCCACTACCCTAGGCTGGAATGCCAAACCTATCCCTAACCCTTGTCTCTTTCCTCAGTGTGCTGTGCAGATGCTATGGTTGTCTCTGTGTACATGACATAATTTATAGTTAGACAGTACCAAACTAGAGATTTTATTCAGACGGCGAAGGGACTGGCATCCACGTCCCATGACAAAGAGTCAAAGGCCCTCTGCATGTGAGCATAGAGCAGAGAACATGAAAGCGGGGACCTAATGGGATGCTTCCCAACATTGCCAAGACTGCTTTGTACAGAAAGTTGATTTCTTATATAGATCAATCTAGGGTACAGAATTGGGGAGATGAGCATGTGAAAGTCTAGCTCAAATGTGTGATTTCTCACAACTGAAACGGTCAACAGCTCAACAGAATACTGTGTTTTAAACAGTGAGCTTCTTATCCCCATAGCATTAGAGAAGGTGGGTGTGGCTCTTTCAGTTGGCAGTACAGATGGGGTGGCAGCTTTGGATCAAGTAGCCCATGAAGTTCCTTTCAGCACTGCCTATCTTCATCATTTAAGTATTCGTTGAAGGAACCAAAGGCAAGTAGAAGGTGTGGATCCTGTCTATGAAGAGACAGTTAAAATATAGGAGAGCAATGGGAACAGATATGTCAGGAGTGTGAGGGCGATGGACTAGAGACTTGGCTCAGAGGTTAACAGCGTTCACTGCCTTTCCAGACTGCCTACTTGGCCAGCCTGGGCCACAACTTTCTGTCACTCCAGTTTCAGGGGCAATCTGATGCTCTCTTCTGGCCTCTTTGAGGAGTGCACAAATGTGCATGTAGGCAAAATATTCACACACATACAAATAATAAAAATAGAGTTGGGCATGATGCTCAGAGCCTTTAATCCTAGCACTCCAGGCAGGGGCTTTGGGCTGGGTGGGGGGGTGGGGTGGGAGGTGGGGTGGGGAAGGAGGGGTGGGGCAGGTAGACCTCTGTGAGTATGAAGCTAGCCTGGTCTACATAATGAGCTCCAGGTCAGCCTACTAAATAAATAAATAAATGATATATTGAGCTGGCTGGAGAGATGACTCAGTGGTTAAGAGTGCTTGCTTCTTTCCCAGTGGACCCGAGTTCAATTCCAGCACCCCTATTGAGTGACTCACAAATTCCTGTAGCTCCATGGCATCTGAAATCTTCTTTGGGCCTCTCCAGGCAACCCCTACTCCCACCTCGCACAGACAGATACAGGTGTACACATTAATAAAAATAAATTATATATATATATATATAGATAGATAGATAGATAGATAGATAGATAGATAGATTTTTCAAGACAGAGTTTCTCTGTGTAGCTTTGTGCCTTTCCTGGATCTTGCTCTGTAGACCAGGCTGGCCTTGAACTCACAAAGATCCACCTGCCTCTGCCTCCCGAGTGCTGGGATTAAAAGCGTTCACCACCACCGCCCGGCCTAAACATAAAATTTTTCAATACGTTCCTTTAAATGTAAAATTTTTTTTTTTTTTTTTTTTTTTTTTTGGTTTTTCGTTTTTCGAGACAGGGTTTCTCTGTGTAGCTTTGCGCCTTTCCTGGAACTCACTTGGTAGTCCAGGCTGGCCTCGAACTCACAGAGATCCGCCTGGCTCTGCCTCCCGAGTGCTGGGATTAAAGGCGTGCGCCACCACCGCCCGGCCCGTAAAATTTTTTAAAAGGAACGTATTAAGGAGGCAGGACAGATGGCTCAGCCAGTCAAGTGTTTGCCTGGCAAGTACAAGGGCCTGAATTCAAATCTTCAGCACCCACGTTAAAGGCTGGACATGGTAGCACTTGCCTACAATCCCAGCTCTGGGGAGGTAGAGACATGAAGACCCACTGGGCTCACTGCTAAGCCAGCATAGCCAAATCAGTATGCTCCAGGTTCAGCGAGAGACTCGTTCTCAAAAAATAAGATGGAAAAAGACTGAGGAAGAGACCCAACCTCTGGTCTCCATATACGTGTGCACACACGCAGGCATCAGTGTTCACACTCCACAAAGTGCATATGTATAAAGCAGAGTGTGTTGAGGATTGAGAAAAATGAGACTGATGAGAAGAGAATCCAGCTCTGATAGGTGCTGGAGAACCATCTCGCTTCCCGTGCTGGGGAAGCACAGGGTGGACAACGTTTGTGGGAGGTCTTCTGTCAATCTCATGCCAGAAGAATGTAGGGGGAGAGGATCCTGCACGGAGACCATTTGTGAAAATGGTCATTCTTCATCTTCACCGAGAGAAGGATCGGCAGTAATGGAAACAACAACAAAGAAGAGCAAAGCCAGAATGTGACAGAATAGCCAAGAAAGGGTATTCTTGTAATGGCCCTGAAATAGAATTCTCCAAATTATTAATTGAAAGTTATATGCTTAATGTGTTAGATCAGTGGGCTAGAATCAGGAATTTCCATTTCGCTCTATCACTCAAGCTGACTAGTGACCTGAGACAAGTTATTAACATTCCTTATATTCTAATTTTCTCACCATATTATCCCAGCATGAGATAATGTTTACAAAACACACTGAGTTCCTAAGGAAAGGTGCCTTGTTACCATCAGACCATGCTGTAATTATTCTTGTTATTGGGGTAACTTTTCAATTATTTTATAGAGGCAATTTAGAATTTATCAACTTAAGGATATTTCTGACCTAGCAGGAGTGGCTTTCCTGGGAGGTATTCTTTGAAAGCATGGCAACTCTTTCAAATATCAGTTTTAATATTGGTCCACCAAGGGAGTGTGAAAAGTATATTATACCATTCAAGGTTATCATTCCTGTTTCCTAGCTCAATATGATATCTGGAATATATTGAAGATGCTTTGGCCTCACCTATTTATAAAGGGCTGGGACGGTTTAGATGGCACCGTCCTGGGGCCAATGATGTGTTTTCTGAGGAGCCCTCTGAACAGGCTTTTCTGAAAAGAATGCATTAGGTCTGTCAGAACGATTCTTTTCAGGGGATGAGGCCTGCAGATGCCCTTTGTTGAGGGAGAGCGGATTATTCTGCAAGGCTTTCTGATCTTCAGGAAGACTGAAAATTTCAAACATTCTTCTTCCATTTGAACTTTCCTGTAAGAAAATCTCAGATATTTTCATTTTCTAGATTGTAATAATCATGGCTTATTGCATTTTAAAACATGGCGATAGATACACCTTAGGGAAAAATTAGCTTCTTACATATTCATTTATCAATAGAAAGGCTGCCCTGGACTCCACTTTAGTTCCCAATTTGCAGTTAATATTCTTTCCACTTGAACACTGTCCTGCAAGAAATGATGTGTGTGGCCCATTTACCCAGGACATAATCACTTATATGTATGCCAGTAGCACATGGTTCAGATGTTTATTGATCTATGTTTATCTGTGTCTTCAACAAGAGGACATACTATTTCAGGGTTGGGGGGGGTGGGGACACCAAATCAATAAACTGGCACCAAATGAACTGGAAACATGGAAGGCATTCCTCAAAAGGAATTTCTAGGCTCATAGGCTTAGAAATACACTCCTTGCTTTCGCCGCAGTCAGTGTTCGAGTGCTCACAGACCGCCTTTGATTTATAGTGGTTTATAATACATGCCGCTCTTTGTACCCAGAGCCACAGACCTGCTGTTCACAGGGCATGTACCCTGAGCCTTTCTGGTGGTCAAATTTATAAAACCAAACAATAATCTTGTTGGGAAGCTCCTTAAAGATGAAATCCAGTCTCATGGCTCGGGTTTGTACAATGTCTCACAGAGGGGCACATGTTGACAGGCCCTCATAAATGTCTTTGTTGTTGTTGCTGTTCAGTGAAGGATGGAAGGGTGGGAATTGCCCTGGGGAGCGCAGGGATTTCTTTTCTGTGATAGATAGGAGGAGAGCTACTGGCCCCAGAGGGGAAAGATAGATGGGTGGACATATTCTGACAGATGCTACTGCTGTGGTTTAAGAAAAAGGAAAAATGGCTGACATCATCTGCCATTGGTGTCCTGGTCCTCTGCTAGGAGACATTCAGGGTTGGAAGGTGCCTGAGATAATCACCGTGAATAGAGTGCAAGCATCATTTGTGGCGGAAGTCTCCTAGTCTGCTCGATTCCTACTCAGCTTTTCTCTGCTCCTTTCCCCTCTGCTTCCTTGGCTCCCTCTCTTCCTTCCATTCCTCAGTCTGTTTCTTCTACACAGTTCTTTTCTCCCTCTTTTCCTTCCTGTAACTGAAAACCGTTCTGGGAAGTGCGATTCCTTCACATTTTCACACATGAGCCACACTGCAGCTTGCCTGTGTTCACATGGACACATTTGATTTTTGAGACAAGGTCAGATTGACAAACTATTTGCTATGTAGATAAGATGACTGTGGATTCCTAATCCTCCTGCCTCTACCTCCTGGGTTTATAGCTGTGTACTACAAGGCTTGGCAACAAAAATATTTTTTAATGTCCGTAATGCATTGTCTTATAAAGATGATGGACTATCATTTAAATAGAACATCCTATGTATAGAATACATGTGACCTTTAGCAGTATTGTTGCTTATTAGTATTACTTATACTATATTTATTCACTGTCTTTGTGTTGAGAAAAATGTTTCAGTTTTGGGGAAATGGTGAGAATAGAATCTTGAAAGGAGATGAGAGAGTTTATTTTGGAACCAAATGTGAGTACCCATGGCCTGGGGACACATATTCATGTTACCCCCAATTCCATGTTCCAATGTAGTAGGAGTTTTATGAGGTTTCTATAAGTAACAGAACAAAGAAAGCCATAAATGAACACATTTTTCTATTACATTAAGTTAAGTGGCTTCCAGCAAAGCGAGGAAACCTCTGGTACAGGTCTCCATGCTATCTGATGCCACTCTTAGCTTCTGGACTGCCAGAAGCTAATGGATGGTCCGTTCCTACATTCCAAAAGGACTTGTCCAATAGTCACAAGGATGATAGATTTAATGCAGAGGTGAGCAATGAGCATCTTTTGGAGGGGGCTCACATAGCCCAAGACAGTGTGTAGTTAAGAGTCTGGACCTGCAATGTTCCAACCTCTGCACATTGACTGAAGTTCTAATCCATTAATGAGCCTTACAGAAAGTTCAGTGGTAGGTACAGCTTCTCTCTGGGAACTTTCCTTCACACTAAGTCTTGGAGCAGCATGAGAAGTAAAGGCTTCACTTCAGGTATTATGTTGCAACTGAACTGACATTTCACTCATTGCAAACAAAAGCTGTGAAAAACTGAGGTCCTTCTGGACATTGCTAAGTTAGTGATTAACCTCATTCTAGCTTGTGCAGACAAGATGATTTCTAATTGAAAGGAGACATGAGGTACTAGATTATGCTTAAAAAGAGTTTTAAATATCCTTGTTACTGTTTACATGTGTCACCCAAAAATTCACTTCATGGGAACGTAATCTTCAAATTCATGTGTTAATGGTATTCAGAAGTGGAGCCTTGGGAGGTCATTAGGAATAACTGAGGTTAGAGGGTCGAGTTCCCATGATGCACTGGTGGCATTAAGAGGAAGAAGAGGAGGGACTGCGGCTATCAGCCTGCTCTCTAGTGCCATGCCGTGTTCTGTGCTGTGTCTGATGCAACACGAGACCCTCACCTGGCGCTAGTCTGTGCTCTTTGAATTCTTAGTCTTTTTAGCTGTGAGTCAGACAACCTTCTTTTCTTATCCCTTCCCCAGACTGTGGTATTCAGTTATGGCAGCAGAAAACATTTGCACACACTTGTTTTTGAGCTGTTTTGCTTACTACCTTCGCGGAAGCCTGCTTAGTGAGCACTTTTTAAATATTTCATGTTGACCAGCATGTCTACTCTGCGCAGATCTTTCAGTGTGAAGAATTCCAACCTGGATTTCATCCCTACGTCCAATGTAATCTTTTTTTTTTTTAATTTTTTTTATTTTTTTGCGGGGGTGTAGGGGGTAATTTTAACTTTATCTTAAACTATGTGTGGCAAAGGACCCTTATGAGTACGAGTAGAAGATGTGACCTAATAGCTCTGGCTCTCATAGGCAGGGTGACAGCCTTCAGTTCTAGGCCTGTTTGTTCCCAAGCAGTGTCTGTACTTTTGTTTATTCACGGCACAGTTGCATCTTGAATATGTCATTCCTCAAAGTTAGCTTTGATGTGATTCAAGTGCTGCCATGGTCCTGCCCGCTCTGCTGGGTATACCAACTGCAAAAATCACTCAGAGCATCCCTCTTGCTCTGGGGGCTGGCTGGTCCTGGGTTACCTCAGCTAGCAGCACAGGGGCCAAAATCAACATGGTGCAGATTACCTTCTGTGCCCAGAGGTCCAAGCAAGTGTAGAAAATGAATTATGTCTGCCTTGACTGTCTGTAGGTTGATTTTCCTGTTGTCATCCCTAAACAATAGAAAACAGCTATTTACATAGTGCTTATGCTGTGTTTTGGACTCTTCATGTTCTAGAGGTGATTTAAAGGACATGGGAAGATGGCAGCGGGGGTTCTCTGCAAATGCTCTACCATTTTTAAAATCAGAGACCCAAACTTTTTATGCAAAGGTGCTGGAACTAGTTCCTTGTGGGCAACAAAGGGCAACTGTCCTGTTCTGTTGGGGTAAACAAAACATTGTCTTTAGGGTCTCAGTGAAGACGGGAACATGCTCATAAACTTCTGATATGGGAAGTTACTTTTTGAGTAACTACTAATTGCCTGTTTATACTAATTAGAATTCTAGGTCCTGGGAATGCACAGACAGAGGCAAGAGGATTCCTACACTAAGGAAGTATTAAATAGAATAATGGTAATAAGATAAAACTTAATGTCAGGTAACAATAAATATAAATAAATAATGTAGAGTGTGGAGGAAGAGGTGTGCTGGGAGGGATGTTTTAGGTGGGGTGGGCACAGGTGAGCTCTGAAAGGGGGACGTTTGAACCACCATTTTATTCCTCTAGAAGGAGTCTGCTACAGAGAAGGCCTGTAATTTTTTTTCAAATACTCGTGTTGTGGCTTGATACAGAAAAAAGACTGGACCCTTACTAGGGAAGAGATAGCACTGTGCCCTCCACATCATACGGGATACATTTTAAGAACCCCCTGATTGCTTGAACCCTTTGTATATCTGCCATAATACTAATAAGTTAGGCAGTGAGTGAGCAGCAGGCATGACGTAAGGTAGGACAATTATAGGAACATGCGATAATAAAAGTTATGTGAGTAGCTGTTTTCTCTTGAAGAATCATAAATATCACACATTCAGACTTCAGATAACGGAGATTGTGAATAACAAGAACACCGCTGTGGCGGTTCATCTTGGAGGCCTTGCTGTGAATCAGCTTTCCATAGCTTCTCTCTAGCTCCAGCCATCGTTTGAACACCATACATTTTCTGTTGGACATACTACCCAGATCACATTTTTTGGTGACATTCAAAGCTCTAAAAGGTGTAGAGAGAGGTGGGTGTTGTATGTGACTGTATGTGTGGCATGTTTATGTCTGTGGCATATACATGTGTGTAGATACACATCCACGTGTATGTATTACCTGCGCATCATGTGTGTAGAACTGGGGGGGGGGGTTAATGTTAGGTGTCTTCTTAAGCCTCATATTTGAGACACGGTCTTTCACTGAACCTGGAACTCACCAGTATTGTGAGAAATCCCTGTGAGTCTGTTTAAGGGGGTAACAAGGACTTTTTTAAAGTAATAAAGGGGAAGATACACTCAGGAATAGAGAACCAAGTGAATAGCCACCCAAAAGCAAATGGATCCAGCTGTCTGAATACACCCCAAGAAGAAGAGGTGCCACTCCCCCACCCCCTAAGAGATCTTGTAGGTGGATCAGAAGCCACACTATAAGGCTGATACCTCAAAGCTGTTTGGTGGAACGAATTCCCACTACACACCAGTTCAGCTGCACTGGCTGCCCAGTATCTCCAGAGGTCTCCTTGACTGTTTCCTTAGTGGTAGAAATATACGTATGCGCCACCATTCTTAGCTTTACATGGGTGCTGGGGATTCAAACTCGGGTCCTCAGGCTGTATGACAGACACTTTACCATCTCCCCAGCCCCGAACTTGGGATAGCCAAGTGACAGAATGTTTCTTGAAGCTTTACCTTTCAGTCTTGTGGCCCCATAGGGAGACATCCTAGAAAATAATTCAGATGCTCCAGGTCCTAGTTTGTAGTTCCTCCCCATCTGAAACATGTGTGACATCCCTGAGAGCAGAGGGAAACGGGTCCCCCATCCAGAGCCTTCCCTTCCAAGTGTCTGCCAACCGCTTTACAATCTGCCTTTCTCTAATTCTGCTCATTATCTCTGTGATGGGGCTGTTCATGCTGGAGCTGCACTTTGCTGAATAAATTGTAGGGACAGATGGAGGTGGCAGACTGGGGGAGAAGAGCAGGAGCTGACATTGAGTCGGGAGCTCTTCACAAGAATGGTCCGTATGTATGCTTCCTGGGGTGACAAGCTTGTGATTGGCATGTGGTATTGTCACCCAGGCACACCTGTGGCATGAATAAGCTTCACAAGGTGAAGGCAAGTGGCTGTTTCTATGAAAGGCTTTAAACACAATTGGACTTTAGATGAATGAAGAAATCCTGGGGCTGAAAAGCAATACTATTTCAAATCCTTAGACGTGGTACGTTTTCCTGATCTGGATTTTGTTAAAAAATTAAAAGAAATATACTTCCATATACTTTTTTAAAAAGTATATGGAAGCATGAGGCATGAGGTAGCCACCGTGTAGCAGGCCAGTATTTTATCATCCAGGGTTCGAATTGCTGATGACATCTTGGACGTTTAGCTGGTTGCTGATTGGTCTGCCCTTAGATCTCTTTGTCTTGTCTTACTGGTAATGTATCCATTCGTCTACCTATCCGGTCCATCCCTCGGTCTCTTATCCCACCTGCTGATCTATCCACCAACTCATGCACTGAGGTTCAGCATGGAGGAGCGTTTCTGTTACTAATAGTGTGCTTAGTTTGCCTTTTCCTCATTATTTGGACTTGGTTTTCTTTTGTCGTACAATGATTAGCGTTATTTGGGTTATTTAAAAGATCATATTAGTTTAAAATCCTCAGATTTTACAGTTTGTATTTTCGGCTGTAGATATTCAGAAAAATTTTAGCAAGGTCTTTGCTCTTGAGCCAACTGACACCTGTCACCTAACACTCACCATAACGACCATTGTTCACCTTCACATCTGCATTATCAGATGAGAAACTGAGGCAGGAAATTAGCTCGCCTTCAAAACAGTCACCAGAGAGAGAAGGTCAGCAGATCATTTCAGGGCCGTCAAAGACCATGATCTGGCTGGGAGGTGGCTCAGTTAGCTCAGTGCCAACTACACACAAGCACCCGAGTTCAAGCTCCAACACCCATGTAAAAAGCTGGGCCTGTGTAGAGACAGATGGAGCTCTGCGGCCTGCCAGGCTAGTCTAATTGGCAAGTCCTAGTCTAGCGAGAGACCCTGTCTCAAAAACAAGCCTGAAAGCTCCTTAGGAATGACGTCTGGGGCACAGGCACACAGACCCATGTACACCCATACCCACATGAACATGTGTACACACACACACACACACACACACACACACACACACACACACACACCTCTCCACAACCATCAGTAAACTGATTCAAGCAGGTGCATGTGTCTTTAACTGTAGGGACTTCCGGGGGGGGGGGGGGGGGGGGGGGGCTGGAGCATAGGTGCCCAAATGGTCACAGTAGGGACTGGTAGGGGAAGACAGCTTGAGTTGGACAGAAAGGCTCCTTCTCCAGTCTTTATCTGTTCTAAAGGGAGCGATTGTGCAGAGACATGACAGAGGAGTCCATGTGGGGATGTGTAGGATTCTAAGCCCTTCTGATAAACCCTGTGAGCCCCTAACCCTCCATGTGGTGCGGGGCCAACTGCACTCCCCTGATGCCTCCATCAGCGAAGCCACTGACCAGCTCCTCCAAGGCTCTCTGCACTTAAGTGACTCTGCCCCCTGCTCATCCCTCCCCCACTCTATAATCAGCCCTTTAAAAGCCTCTGCTCCTTTCTCTGGATTTCAAAAAGAGAAAACTCCTTCATCTTCCTCCCCTCTGCTGTCTCCTAGATTTTAACCCATTTTTCTGTGATTTAAGAACTTCTTCTGTCCAATAAACGGATCAGTAGATTTTTGTGGGCTTTGCTAGTGAAAAATAAAGCACAATATTTAGATTAAAACAGTCTGATAGCCACACTTGAAAAGCACATCCTGGTTACTTGATGAATTCCTCCTTTTCCTCTTTATTCCTGGTATCCTGGGGTGGCCTACTGGAGGAAAAAAATACTATTTGATTCTCCCTGGGTGGTCAGGGAGGTCTTGTAAAGACTCTTGTTTGTTTTGTGTGAGCCTTCAAAGACATGCACGTTTTCCGCCATAAAGATGTACTAAGAAAATAGGGATTTTTTTGAAGTTGCTATGTATAAAGGGAGATTCAGAGCAACCATCTTCTTTTAGAACTGCAAGCTAATGTGATTAGAGGGACTCCTTTCAGCAGGAGCCTTTGTTGTTTCTGTCTGTGGTCATTACCACCAGGCTTATGGGGGAGGTTCACGCTTACAGAAACTATCTCCACCTGCTTCTTCCCCATACGCCCCCCACAACGCCCCAAATTCATCATACACACATATACTTTAATTTCTAAAGCTACTTTTATTATGTTCACCTGGGCTTTTTTGGGGGTGGTGGTGAAGAAATATGGGTGTGGGGGGATGTGTATGTATGTGCACTTGTATTTGTATGCGTGTGTGTTTGCGTATATGTTTATATGTGTGTATGTGCCTGTGTGTGTGCGTGCATACATGTGTGCCCATGCACTCAAGTGTACGTGTATTTGTATAGCCCAGTATGCTCCTGAGGTGTGCTCTAGGGCAGCACATTTCAGGCCAAGTCTCCTGCATATCCCAATTAGTGAAGCCCTCCTGCTGTGGTGAGGAGAAGAGTCTGGATCGGGCGTTTGGGCCAGCTGAGTGTGGGATGCTTTTTCATGCAGCCTCTGCAGAGCTGTCTCATTAGCACCCCAAGGTCAGTGGGAAGTGGGGAAGCTGCTGCCATGTGCACAGTTGTTGTTTTCTGCTGTGTGTAGCAGTAGTGACCATTTTATTTACCCAAGCTTCCTTTTTACATTTCAGAATATTAATTGTGTGTACTTCATCAGGGAGGCTGATAATGCTGAATGATTTTCAACCTGGAGGGAGCCAGAGCAGGTGTGTCCTGGATATGACTGCTGATCTATCAGATGGTTTTCTTGCTACCTGATTCACAGGACAAACGTGCTTTGCCAATTATGTGCAGCCCAGTAGGGAGAGAAGAATGACCTTGAGCCCTAGAGAGAGCTCTTGACTGCTGCTTTCTCCAGTGTGTTCGCCTCTTGGAGATGCACCACCACCTTGGCCCAGGAGGAATGCTGTGCTGTCTAATCCTTCGACAATTAGTTCTCCTGCAAAACAAAAAAGAAGCCATGCACAAATAGCTGAATCTGCCCTGAATTGCCAAGAACTTTGCTCTTGGAATCAGGTTTTTAGGAAATAAGTACTTTGTGGTGTAACTACTAAAAATGTAAGGGTAGCAGAACCTCCAAGTTCCCTTTGGTGTCAAGAAAAACTTGCTCTTGTGAACTCTGTGTGTGTTTAAAGGAGAATATCAGGGAAAGACAAATACAATTTTAAGTAGATTAAAAATTTTTTTTTAAATTTTTTTTTTTTTGAGACAGGATCCCATGTAGCCCAGACTAACCTAAAACCCTCTTAGTACCTAAGGATGACCTTGAACTCTAGGTAACCCCTCCCCTTCTACTTCTCCAATGCTGGGATCTAAGTGTGTATATTCAAGCCTGGCTAAAAGTGTTATTAGCAAATTTTGTTCTCTACTCTACTGAGTAATTATTTTGTAATCAAACACATGCTCATAAAATGCCGGAGTTTAAAAAACGATAAGCCTGGTCATAGAAAACAGACTTGACCTTTGATATGATCTTGCATTTCTTTTCAAGTACTGGAGTCAGTCCTCACTGGGGTTTTGACAACAGCAGGAGACTGGCACCCAGGGTTTGGCACATGGTCCTGTCGTGAAGTTCTCCTCTGAGGTCATCAGCTGGGGTTCCGGCCTGTGACTGCCATTGCTACTTCTGGGACAGGGACGGTTTCTTGCACATCCTCAGCCCTAGTCTCTGGCATCTTCTGTTGCTGGCAGTGCTGAGTTGTACAGGCCAGAGGTCAACATCGGATATCATTTCTTAGTGCAGTCGCCCTCAGTGTGTGAGACAGGGTCTCTCAGCCTCCTGGAACTCATGAAGCAGTTGAGAATCAGCCTGTCCTGCCTCCCCAGCACCAAGATTACAAGAGCATGCCACCGCGGTGGCCAGCCTTTCCGTAGGTGCCGGGAATGGAACGCAGGTTCTCATGTTTGCAGGGCAAATACCACTTACTGACCCGTCTTCCTAGCCCTGTTGGCACTGGTTTTACAAAATTGTTTTAAAGTCTAAATGTAATGAGCTACATGCATCATTAAGGTAAGGGTTGGTGAGATGGCTCCATGATTAAGAACACAGGCTGCTTTTCCAGAGGACCCTGGCTCAGTTTCTAGTACCCAAGTGGCAGCTCATGTGGTAACTTCAGTTCCAACTCCCTCTTCTGTTCTGGTCTCCGTGTCTATTGGGCATGTAAGTGGTACACATACGTAATGTAGGCAAAACACCTATATCCATTAAAAAAAAACAAACCAAAAACAAAACCCACAAGAGTACATCACACACATGTGGCTGCTATGTGCAACCCGCCCCGTTGGTATCCCAGGACTAGTGATCTCCCCAGTCAAGTCCTCTTAGCTTTGAGAATTGCTCTGGAGAAATCTATTACCAGATCATGAAGTCTAGGCTTGGGATGGCTACATGTCCTGCTTTCCATACCTTAGGAGCAGCCAGACTGGAGCTGAGCCCATCCTTGCCGAAGACTTCAGGCATTGCCCCAGAATTGTGAGACTTAGCACTCTGCAGTGCGTCTCTGGTGTGGCTCTAGAACAGTCAAGTGCAAGGACAGAATGAAGGGGAGGATTTAACTAACAATCCGCTTTCGACACGGTCCTCTGAGGACTTTAGTACTCAGCAGACATATGCGTGAGACTCACCCTACCGTGTCTTTGAGTTTACTCTTTCAGTGTCTGACTCAGTTTTCCCTTTCTCTCCTAGCACTCCCAGGTGACTTCCCAAGAAGCCTGCACACCCAGCATGTTCAGGTAAGGGACTTTTCCTGGGTGGGGAGGATTGCTAGATGAAACATCTTAGTGATTCTGTGTGTGAGTCCAGCCTGTGCTTTGTTTTTGCCTGGGCTATCCCAAAATCCCAGATAAAACCTCTTCTCTTCTTCACAGTGATTTGAGTGTCTTTTGCTGTTGTTGTTTTTTTCTGTCATAATAGCTTTACTTTTATGTATTCATATGTGTACCTTATGATGATATAAAACACACATCATTCAATTAACATCCATTAAACCCTAATTTTAGGCTGAAGTTTACCTCCGAGGAAGCAGGCAACTCACTTGGCCCTTGCCAATTCTAGCTAGAGTGCTTGGAAAATTTTCTCTTCCTTATGAGTCTCTTAAAGATGGGAATAGTGTGTTTTTGTTTTCTTGTTTTGTTTTGTAACTGTAAGTACCATTTTTTCCACCCTGTGTCATGTCAGTCCTAACTAAGTCCTATTAACATGCAGCCAGTGTTCAGTTGTCTAAATGTACCAGAGAGTTAAATCCAAAGCAGTTGACTGCAAAATGACCAGCAGCTATCACATCACAGGTGAGCGGCTAGAAATGCAAATGTTAATTAAAAATGAAGATAATTAGACCCCTTCCCTGGCCAGTGACTCAGTGATTCTAGCAGTGGGGTGTTGTAACATGCCTTCCAGATGATTCTGAAGATGGTGGAGTTAGGCAAACCACTGGTAATCAGATGTTCAATTTTAAGTTCTCTGCTCACCGTATTTTGTACTTCTCATTGTGTTTAACACGACAGTACATCCTGAAGAATTTCAAATTCATAAGATCACCTGAGTGTTTCCACCTTGTATCACCTGGATGGCTCCCACCTTCCATTGCCTTCTGGGACCCATACCAAGACAGTGGCAGTCTCCAGTTGGAGCAACAGAAATGCAGCCTGTGTGTGTTATGAAGCATATCTAGGACCTGGGGTCAGAACTGGTGACCATGGAGATGAGCTTCTACAAGGGCATATTTTCTGATTTGTGTTTCTCAGCTGCTCACTGGACACCTGAATCTCTTGCTTGACTCCATGAGATGTGGGCTTTTGTTGGGGTGGTGGGGCAGGGTTTCAAGGCCCTCCCGTTGCAGCTTGCCTTTGGTTTGAGATTCATCTGGGGAGAGATGAGCTCCTGCAGGTCCTTGCAGGCCCTTACCTGTCAAATGAGTAAATTCTTTGAGAGCTTCAGTTCATAAACCCTAAGGGACCCGAGCTAAGAGTGATTCTTGGGCTGTCTCTGGGTTTGTTGTTTTGATTCGAGTAAGTGTTCACCCTTCTATGAGATCCAGGCCAGTCTGTGTCTAGGTAAGGAGATTTTGATCATCGTTTCCTACTTGTGTGTAGGCATCTTCTGTAGGTAGAGTTTTCCTGTCTGGCCCACAGTCAGGACAAACTCTCTCACCTGCCAGTCCCACAGCCACTCAGACCCGACCAAGTAAACACAGAGACTTATATTGGTTACAAACTGTATGGCCGTGGCAGGCTTCTTGCTAACTGTTCTTACAGCTTAAATTAATCCATTTCTATTAATCTATACCTTGCCACGTGGCTCGTGACTTACCGGCATCTTCACATGCAGCTTGTCATCATGGCGGATGGTAGTGTCTCTCTGACTCAGCCTTCCACTTCCCAGTTTTTTCTCCTCCTTGTCCCGCCTATACTTCCTGCCTGGCCACTGACCAATCAGTGATTTATTTATTGACCAATCAGCAACACATTTGACATACAGACCATCCCACAGCATCTTCAGTAGACTGTGTATTTCTGTAGCATGCATGGGCCATCCCTTTCACCTCTGTCCTTCTCTGACTGTAAGTGGACACAACTCCAGCAAAGGGACTCTCGGAGACCGACACAGCTTTTTGCAGTGTGAAGTGTTTTCATTTATCTAAGACTCTCAAGGGGGCCAGAGCTTTCCTTGTAATCTCCAAAATTATGGAAAGGAAAAGTTGAGCTGTCTTTGTTGATGGAGTGTTGAAACAGTCTACAGAAAAAAGGAAAGGGAAACAAGTTCTGATATTCTTGGCTGAGTTTATCACCTGTCTCTCCCACCCTAAGCTTCTGGCAAGCATGATTAGAAATTGACTCGTATCCTCCAAGATTGCTTGCTTGCTTGCTGCTGACTCTCAGTAGTTAATTCGACATCCCTCACACGTGTTATCCCCAAATCACAGAACTCATTAGAAATAAACAGCGTGAATTTGGTCAGTCACAATTTCAGGATTAGCCAGATGTAAATCTGAGTTGCAGTTGGGAGGTTTCCTGCGTGTCATTTAAAAATAAATAGACCTCTAGCCTTGAGTAGAAGCAGATTAAAAAAAAAATCTTAGTGGAAAAGCATTTTATTTTTCCAGTTTAAAAAAAAATGGGTTGGAGGTATTTTTTTTTTTTTTGACATCAATGCTTAGTTTATGTCATGCCCTTTTCATTCCCATGCTGATTGCAGATGGGATAGAAATAAAGACCCAGTTTCATTTCCCAAGATGGGAAAGTTTAATCAGTGCAGGAAAATATTTGTAACTGATAGCAGAGGTCTGAAACCTGATTGGAGTCTGCCTGGTAAGACAGGCCTGTCACCTTGGCTACTTAGTAGGTTGAGACAGGAGGGTCTCAAGTTCAAGGTGGAAGCAGGCTGTAGAGTGAATTAGTTCAAGGCCAGCCTGAGCAACTTAGCAAGACCCTGTCTCGAAGTCAAAAGAAGGCCAGGGATGTGTAGCCCAATGGCAGCTGCTTGCCTTCCCTGGGCAAGGGACTGGGTTCTAGACCCAGCTTTGCAAACAAAACAACAAACAAAATCTACTGTGTGGTCTCAGGCCACTGTTTCCTACTGGGGAAATAAATGTACATTTATATATTTCCCAAGCCGTTTTGTGGAAAATCTTCACTATACAAGAGATTAACTTAAGTTGTATTGACCTTGACCATGTTTGATTTCCTGGCCCTTAGAAAAAACATTTCTCACTAAGAGAAACTGAAAGAATGCCCCCCCCCCACATGATTACAATATATGATTTATGTGATTAGAAAATTTCTGTTTTCTGTTGATATGCAAATTTGCTGCCAGCCGTACAGAATATCACATGCCACCTGTTTCTAATTCCAGCAAAACCTGTAATCAGAACGAATGCAAAATACTGTATTGGCTGTGTTGGTTAGGAATCTGGAAAATAATTCAAATCTATGAAAACTTTCTATTTTTCTTGTGGATCATTGTAAATCAGATGTGCATGCAAATGCCAAGGGCTGACCTAATAGCAGGGAGAGAGAGATGGGAGTCACCCACGGACTGCTTGAAATCATGTTAGCTCCTAGAATCTCCAAATTTGATGGTTACTGCACACACACACACACACACACACACACACACACACACACACACACTCACTCTTAAACAAAATGGCTATTTGTAGCTTGCCACAGGAAAAACATCAGCTTGATCAAAACCAGGAGTTACTGTTCTCCTGAGTATCCTCTTCGATGAAACCATTCATCTCCCCTTCCCCTTCTCACTGCGGTGGGATTTTCAAGGTGCAGTCCTAGGGTTTTGGAGAAGCAAAGATAATTTGCCTCATTAGCTTTTATTTAGTGTTCAAAAGAAATAACTGGTCAGCGCTGGCAGCAGTCCCGTTCCTCTGAATCCACTCCGTGAAGGTGTGTGATTGAAGATATGAAGGGTGCAAGCATGATCGAGCGCCTCACCTCTGCTTCCTGTGAGCTGGGGGAAAGGGACTATAACATGCCAGTGAACGTGGCTGCAGGGAAGGACAAAGGGAGGAGAAATCGGCCTGTCCTTATTCCTGTCATGTCTTGTCAGTAAAGCTTGAGAAGCAGACGCTGAGGTGGGAGAGAGAGCCAGACCGTCTGGGTCCCTGTGATCTAATCAAGTGTTTTTAGTCGAGGCTAGTGATGCGAGATCTTAGTGGGATTAATCTTTCTGAAATTTATTAGGCTTTGCCTTGACAGTGAAGATTATGGACGGCTCAAGTTCCATTCGGAGACTGTGGCATGGGCTGGACCCTGTAATTTTTGGCTCCATGCTCTTCTTACTGCTTTTCTTCTGAGCATTGCAGGTACCAAACAGCATGGTTTCCTGTGACTGAGGCCTGGCTCACATCTCAGTCAGCTGGAGTGTTTTTCCCATTAATTTTTGGTGGTTAGCATGTGCAGTGTTTTATCCTGAAGTGAGAGAACATGAGACTTTCTTTCTCCCTTCCCTCCTCCCGGCTTTCCTCTGTCTCCTTCCTTTTCCTCTTTCCTCCTTTTCATCCTGCTTCTCTCCCTCCCCTCTTCCTCCCTCCCTCCCTCCCTCCCTCCCTTCCTTCGATTCTTTTAAAGATGAGAATGAAATAGATATTGGTTCTTGATCCCTTAGCATTTTTCTTTTTGCTCAGAATTATCTAGGTGAATATTTTAAAACTTTGTTTATTTATCCATTCGTCCCTTTGTGGGGAGGAGGGGGTGCGCTTGTTCGATCATGCACACGTGCAGGTCACAGGATAACTACTGGGAACTGACTCGCTCCTTCCAGCATGTGGTTTCCTGGGATCGAACTCTAATCATCAGATTTGGCAGCAAGCTCCTTTACCTGCTGAGTTATCTTGCTGGCCCCGTGAATGGTTGCCGTAGTTCAAGGTCGCTGATAACTACTTATTGCTCCTTGTCCTTTGTACAACTTGCAGGGGCTAACACAATACTTTTGTTGTTGTTATTTTGGTGTTTGAGGCAACACATTGTGTACATGACTTGAACTCCGAATCCTCCTTCCTCTGCCTCCCGAGTATGGCTGAGATTCCGAGTGTGCAGCGGGAAGCTGGGCTGGAACCATAATGTTTCTTAGACTGTAACAAGCCTAACACAAAGCTTCCTGCTGAGGGTTGGGATTTACTGGCCTTAGGTTTCCTCACGGCGTTGTGTAGCCATCACTACTGCCCATCCCCAGAACAGTTTCGTCATCCTAACCAAAAGCCACACATTTCAAGCTCTGACTTTACTCCCGTCTCCCACCAGCCCCTGGCAACCCATTCTCCTTGCTGTCCTTGAGTCTGTCCACTCACCTCAGGTGGAGACGTGTGGAGTTTGTTCTTCCGTGCTTGGTGTAGTTCTGTCAGTGTGATGTCCTACCTTGGGAAGCTGGTACATCAGGAGCTCCCCTTTCTAAAAGCTGAAAGATACTCTGTGGTAAGCATATACTACATTCTGTACTTCCACTCATCCATGCATGGACACTCATCCCTCCCTTCTTTTAGTTTTGTGAATAGTGCTGTAAAGAACATGTGCCCATTGTCCCTCACTATATTTGACCTGCTTAGCTACAAAAATGTCTCTTTATAATTATTTGATACTTATTGGATGAGAATGGCCACCGTAAGTTCATTTATTTGAATGCTTGTTTCCCAGTTGGTGAGACTATTTGGGAAGAATTAGGAGGTATGGCCTTGTTGGAGGAGGTGTGCCACTGGGGGTGGCTTTGAGGTTTCAAAAGCCCATGACAGGCCCAGTCTTTCTTTCTCTGCCTCCAACTCTCAGATCTGGATGTGCACTCTCATCCAGGTGACCCCAGGCCACCTGACTGCTACCATGTTCCCTGCCATGATGGTCATGGACTCTCACCCTTTGAATCTATAAGCCTCAATAAACTCTTTCATAAGTTGCCTTGGTCATGGTTTCTCTTCACAGCAATAGAAAAGCAGCTATGATATTCTTTGATGCTGATTTAATGTCTTAAAATATTAATTTTATAATAAATATTTTTATTTGAGTGACTGTGGCCAGTAGGTGGGCTTTTTTATGTCTTTCGTCAGCCGCTTCCCAAATAACCTACAGAGGCTTAATATTAATTATGAAAACTCTTACATTTAAATTAACCCGTATTTTTTTCTTTTCTTTTTTTTTCCTTTGGTTTTTCAAGACAGAGTTTCTCTGTAGCTTTGGAGCCTATCCTGGAACTAGCTTTGTAGACCAGGCTGACCTCGAACTCACTGAGATCTACCTGTCTCTGCTAGGATTAAAGGTGTGTGCCACCACTGCCTGTCATAAATTAAGCCATATTTCTTATCTATGCTTTGCTATGTGGCTCATGGCTTGCAACTTCATTTGCTACATGTCCTGCTTCCTTGGTGGCTGGCTGGTGTCTCCTCTGTCTCCACCCTTCTTCCCATCATCCTTAGTTTGGTCACCCTGCCTATATTTCCTGCCTGGCTACTGGCCAGTCAGTGTTTTATTAAACCAATTCTAGTGACAAATCTTTACAGTGTACAAAGGAGTTATTCCACAGCAAGCATAGATTGTGCAGGCCCCTCAAGCCTTTATAGACAAGTAAGCATGTAACAATAAAGATGTTCTGAGAACCCATTTGGCTAAAGCAAATCACACACTTGCTGGGCAGAAGACCCATTTAAAAAAAAATCCATGTGGGAAATTCTCATATATAAGGAATGTTGTTGCATGATACCCCAAATAATTAAAGTATAAAATTTACTTTCTTTGTGGGGCTGGGGAGCTGGCTCAGTGGGTAAAGTGTATACTATGCAGCTATGAGGACCTGAGCTCAGATCCGCAGCACCTGTGTACAAATCCCAGGAAGATGGCATTCATCTGCAGTGGCACCTCTGGAAGGTGGAGATAGGAGAATCCTGGCAGCTCACTGGCCAGCAAGCCTGTTTGAAATTGCGGCCTACAGATTCAGAGAGAGAGAGACCCTGTCTCTCAAAAAATAAGGTAGGAGCAATGGAGGACACAGATATGGACCTCTGGCCTACATATGTGTACATACATGTGGGTACACTCACCACCCCCACCTCTCTGTTTGACAAAAATCCTGCTGAGTGTGATATGTGTCCTAAGGCTTATCTCCTGAAAAGTAGAGTAGCCATTCACCCTGGGAATACATACGAAGCATGCTATGGTCATATTTTGTGTGTGTGTGTGTGTGTGTTTTTAATCCTTCTAGAATATCCTGGAGGATATCATTCTTTCAGTAGCTCAGGTATAACACGTTAGAGAGCTCCTTCTTGTAGCCAGAGCTGTTTACTGAGTATGTGCTGTGGATCAACGCTGTCGTATTACTACTAGCTGCCGTATATGCAGTGTGGGGGATGCTGGGTGCCATGCAAGCCTCAGTGGTGGCAATAACTTATGGAATCCTTCTGACCTCTCCATGCATTTGATACCACTCTGACTTCATTTTACAAATGGTAAGAGTGAGACAGAGAGGGGCTAACTGGTCTCGGGACCGTGGAATTGGCCAGGCTGGCACTTGACCCCAAAGCCTCTGAGTTCAGACCATGCATCTTTTACTGCCGTGCCCTTCTGACCTGGCGCTTTTCTGTTGATCTCATGGATAAACACTGTGGACAGCATTCCTTAGAAGACAAATTATCTGTGATGGAAAGAACAGCTTTTAAGGTCACTTCTCTGCATCACTCCAGGAATCTCTACTATTCTAGGGGGTCACAAAGTGGCTTAGCAGTTTGCCACCTAGGACGGAGGTTTCTCCTGAACACAATGCCCTTCATTTCACCTTTAAAAGTGAACACAGTCCACAGAGAAGGGAATTTACAAAACCATGGTTAGTGTTTTAGTTTTTTTTTTTTTAATAAGGCATATTGTTACTTCTTTATAAATTTACATTTTATAGATATGAAAGAATTTATTAGAAGTAAGCTACACTTAACAAAATTAGTAGTAAAAAATTGCCAGGCATATGACTTATGCCAATTCCTAGTTGAGGGGAATTCTTTTTTTAAAAAAATTAAAACTTAAAAAAAAAAATACTAGGCAGTGGTGGCTCACACCTTTAATCCCAGCACTCCTTGAGTTTGAGGACAGCCTGGTCTACAGAGTGAGTTCCAGGACAGCTAGGGCTACACAGAGAACCCTGTCTTGACCCCCCCTCCCCAAAATTAAAACTTTCTCTTATTTTATTTCAACTTTATTGAAAATAATTGACAAATAAAAATGATACATAATTCAAGATCTCTATTTTGAGGAGTTGGCAGACTTGGTGTAGTGGCGTTACAATCAAATGAAGTAGCCCGCCCCCACCATGCCTCGCTACCGTTTCGTATGTTGTATGGAACGCAGGATGAGGACACTCAAGGAGCACACGTGGCCAGCTTTAAGTTAACAGGATAGCATAGGGAGCTGTAGTCATGGTGCTGCCGTGTGTTGATGAACAGAACATTGGTTTTATGATGGGAAGTCCTCCCCATTGAAGGGATACCTGCCATTTCCTCTTCACCACCGTTTTACTCTCTACCTCAGGAATCCGAGCTCGTGATTCGATGACATATATAACTGAGTTCACACTATATGAGTTTTCCCGTGTCTGCCTTCTTTCCCCTGGCATGGTGTGTTCTAGGCTCATCTGTATCACCATAGATGGCAGGGGTTCCTTTTATCAGGCTGAGCGTTACGCCAGGGTTTGATCATGTGTGTGTGTGTGTGTGTGTGTGTGTGTGTGTGTGTGTGTTTGTATCTCACAGCACTGTAGAGTGTAAGCACCACTGCTTGCTGCCTGTCAGCCCTTTGACAACAGCCACTGTAAATACAGGCTCTCATGTCCTAGGCTGTCCTCAGGCCCACTCTGCAGCCAAGGCCGGTTTTAAATTCCTGGCCCTCAAGTCTCTACCTCCCCTGTGCTGGGATTACAGGTGTGCTGGGCACCCCTCATGTCACTGTGGTTTTCATTTGCATTTTCTGGATCTTCCTGTTGGCCATTTAAGCAGCTTCTTGGGAAAGATATCTTCCTTCACTTCTGGTTTTTTTCTTTTCCTTTCCTTAACCTGTATTGAGTTGTATGAATTCCTTTTATATTTTGAATGTTAACCACGGTTTGAATATCTGACTTACAGAGCTTTTCTCCACTTTCCTGGGCTGCCTCTTCACTTTCATTGTTTCCTCTGCAGAGCAGAAACCCTTGGTGTGGCATAGCTCTGCTTGTCTGGGCTTTGGACACCTTCCATGTCATGTTCCAAAGACTTCTGCCTAGGTTGACTCCTCTGAGACTTCCCTCTGCTTCTCCTGATTATTTTATAATTTGAGGTCTTATGTTAAAGATCTTAATCCGTTTTGGGTTAATCTTTATGTATGTTGCAAGCTAAAAGTCCAGTTTCATTCCCTGATGTGTGGTTCTCCAGCTCTTCCTAGTACCACTGCTGAAGAGAGCTGTTCCCTTTGTGTGTCCTTTCGCTTCCTGGCAGTGTGTCACGGCATTCCTAATAATAGCTGGGCTTTTCCCCCTGTTCTGTTGACTGATGAATCTGTTTCTAGGCTACCACCAACCAGTACTGAGTACTATAACTTTGTAGTAACATACGGGGTTGGAAAAGGGGATTATGTTAAAATAATAATAATAATAATAATAATAATAATAATAATAATAATAATAATAATAATAATAAATAGTGATTAAGGGTCTGAAAATCACTTGCTGCCACTTCCATATAAAACCATGGAAGGTCCATATTTATTTCTGTAGTAAGTAATGGAGTCTTCTTTTAATTTCCAAAAATGCTCTTGGGTCACTTTACAGAGTTCAATACAATTGATGCTTACTGAGCAGCAGTTAAAGTTACCAAGTGTTTTGCTAGGTGCTGGGTTTTTTGTTTGTTTGTTTGTTTGTTAATGTGCATTGGTGTTTTGCCTGCATGTATGTCTATTTGAGGGTGTTGGGTCCCTTGCAACTGGAGTTACAGACAGCTGTAAGCTGACATATGGGTTCTGAGAACCTGGGTGGTCTGGAAGAGCAGCCAGTGAGTGCCCTTAACCACTGAGCCATCCCTCCAGCCCTAGGTGCTGGGATTTAAAGATGGGATGTAATGGGAACAGTGACTATGGACAGACAAGTGTGAGGTGGAGCTCCAAGGCTGAGTGGAGAACAGTAACTTTGTTTCAAAAGGATGTTTGGTGAAAAGCGGGCAGGTGAGGCATGGGCTTGTTTTGAAGGTTGAGTATGAGTTCTCTGGGCATGAAGACTAAGGTGTGGGGGTGGGGGCTGTAGTCTGATCAGAGAAAATGCAGCCTGGGATGCTCATCAAGGTTGAAAAGAGATGGGTGTTAGTTACAATGTTGCCGCCTTGCAGGTTCCCCTTTTCAGACTCATCCGGTACAGATAGTCAAATTTTGGTCTGAAATTATTAGATAGAAAACAACTCATGAATTTAAATAACTTTTACTACAGCATTTGGCTATAAATTATCATTTTTCCTTTTGGCTTTTCAAGACTGTGTTTCACATATCCCAGGCTGGCCTCGAACTCCATAGTCAAGGCTGGCCTTGCATGAAACCTCCTGCTTTTACCTTCCAAGTGTTGGGACTATTATAGGCTTCTGCCATCAGGTCTAGCTATTTCTATTTAAAACAAGATTAAAGGAGTTTATGTATATGGGTGTTTTTCCTGAATGTATGTCAGTGTATCATATGTATGTCTGGTACCTTCAGAGACCAAAAGAGAGTGTCAGATCCCCAGGAACTGGAATTACAGACAGTTGTGAGGGGCCATGTTAGGGCTGGGAATCACACCTGGGCCCTTTGGAAGAGCAGCAGTGCCCTTAACCGCTGAGCTGTCTCACCAGTCCTTCTTTCTCATTTATTTGTTTAGATTTATCTTACTGCATGTCTATGCCTGCATGTATGTCTATGCACCTGTGTTGGGTGGACAGAAATCTCTGAGGAGACCATGTGTCATTTTCCATTCACTACATGTATGACCTTCTGCAAAACCATAACTTGGAAATCATCCTTGTCTGGTGAACACCAGAAGGCATTTTCTGCCCCGCTCGCTCTTTGGAGTGGAGCTGTTGTGGAGGTCCCATAGGTGGCAGCTTTCATTTTGATGTTATCCAGGTACCATCCTTTCTAAGAAAACCCTGGAAAAGGCATTGCTGCACCCCGCCCCCACAGCTCTATGTAGTCTTTCTTTCTTTCTTTCTTTCTTTCTTTCTTTCTTTCTTTCTTTCTTTCTTTCTTTCTTCCTTTCTTTCTCTTTCTTTCTTTCTTTCTTTCCTTCTTTCTTTTCTTTCTTTTTTTTTTTTAAATCTCTTGAGCTTCCTGTCCAAGGATGATCTCCATCATGTCTTCAGGACATCCCAAGGGCTATGGCCCATGGAAACTCCAGAAGAAAGAGAAACAGATTGGTTTCATGAAGGGCATTTCAGGAACACCTTGAAGAGCCTATGTTTGAGGCACTAAATTCCAATGGATGCACTGACACGTATTATTGTACTTCCAATTATTAACTGTCTTTCTGATCACATGGTGCTGTGGTTTGCATCAGGGGACACACCTGTCCCCCTTAATGCAGAGGAATGGCATCCGTCTCAGACATTGGTAGGCTGGCTGAGGCGTTACCACCGCTACTAGTGATGATTGATGGAGGCTCTTTAGGTAGAAGATGCTGACAGCTTCCTTGGGATTCTGTCTTATCTGGAGTTTTGCTCCTTAGTTTCCTATTCCAGTTATGAATAATCCCCTTTCATGCTAGTAGCTATAATCACATTACAGGAGATTTAAACCTTGTCATTTCTCAGCCGTATTTTTTACAGGGTAAGCATTTTTACTAAATGTAAGATTGCTTTCCTTATTTAGTTTCTAAATACTTTGAGAGGGTTGGCGACATGACTCAGTGGTTAAGAGTACTTGCTGCTCTTGCAGAGGACCAGGGTTTGGCTCCCAGCACCCACATGGTGACTCACAGTCATCTATGCATAACTCCAGTTCCAGGGGAATCTGATGCCTTCTGACATCCTCAGGCACCACACACACACACACATGATGTACATATATACATGCAGGGAAAACCGCTCATGCACATAAAGAAATTTACCCCCCTCCAAACAAGATACCAGTAGAGCTATCATACACTGATAGTAAGATTTTTTTTCTGACATATGTATATGTGTGTGCAGGTGCATGTGTGCACCCATGCAGGCCTGAGGACAACCTCAGGTGTCTGTCATTCCTCAGTGGCTGTTCTGCTTGTATTTTAAGGAAAGGTCTCTTACTGGCTTGAAACAGGTCATACAGCCAATGTTAGCTGGCTTGGAAGCCCTGGGAAGCCTCCTAACTCCACCTTCCTATCTTTAGGATTTTAAGTGTGCACAACCACATAGAGCTTTTTTTTTTTAATGTGGGTTCTGGGAATCAAACTCCAGTCCCTTTGCTTGTACGGTCAGCACTTTATTGCCTAAGCCATCTCTTCAAACTGGATTTCTTAATTTTAAGAATCAAGGGCATATTCTGACCCAGCAGAGTAGTGTAAGAATGACCAACGTTGACGAGGGGGGCATGACGTACTAGGACACAGTTCTAGTTTGTTTTTGGATTTTAGCTTTTTTGAGACATCTTTTCTCTGTGTAGCCCTGGCAGTCCTGGAACTCGAACTGTATGTAGACAAGGCTGGCCTTAAACTCACAGTTCTGTCTGCCTCTGCCTCCCAAGTGCTGGGATTAAAGGCGTGCACCACCACTATCCTGCTGGATGCAGTTTTTAAAAAGCAACGTCACAATCTGTGTCTTCTGAAATTCAACCTGGAGACAGCCATTTTTTTCAAAGCTCTGTACTGGGCAGGCCTTGTATTGATGACTATGTTCAGTTTCTTCTCTGCAGAAATTAAGGTAGTGGAGAGCAGGGGACTCTACAAAGCTACATCTGGACCTAGTAAATTCTTAGGGGACTGTTGAGTCATGACCAGACAAAAGCCCAGTGCATACAAGGAGCATGTGTGCCTTCTGGTCCTTAAGTAATCATGTTGAACTTTTGTCTCTATTTGCCTTTCTTTCCCATAGCATTTTGGAGATGCACTGTTCATAAAACCTTTGGGGTCACTGGACAGATCCTTCATTAGGTCCTTCTCTGTTTTGTGCCAGATATTTAACAGGCTTATTCCATGCTGGTTGAATACATGACATTGCTCACTAGTGAATTGTACGACTACTGTAGTTTGGATTTATAGGACTCTGAATTGGTTGCTGTAAGTGTTTCTGTCTGGAAGAGTAAACCCAGATTTTAAACTAGCAGAATTGTAACATTAAAAGCAGGTTTCTGGTTTGTGGCTGAGGTTGTTACAGCAATGCCAATAATTTTGCGATAATTTTATTTTATTTTTTTTAGATTTTTCTTCTTTAAATTTACATGTGTAAATGTTTTGCCTACAAATATGTATGTGTACCATGTGTGTGCCTGGTGCCTATGGAGGTTAAAAGAGAGCATTGGATCTCCTGCAACTGGAGTCATGGATGGTCGTGAGCCACCACATGGGTGCTGGGCATCAAACCTGGGTCTTCTGCAAGAGCAACATGTGCTCCAGCCCAGTGTCAACAATTTCTAAGAAAGATGAATTAGGAGTATTGTTCTTTTGTATTTATGAATTTGATCTTATAGATAAATGTGTTAGCCAGTTTCATGTAATTGTAGCAAAGTGTCTGAGGTAATTAAAAAGCAAAGATTTTTTGTGGCTTGGGGTTTAAAGGTTCTAGTTCATGATTTGGTAGGCTCACTGTATTTTAGGTGGTGAGGGTACTAGATACTCATGGTAGGCAGAGCTTGGCAAAGGACTCTGGTTACCTCACACTCAAGGAAGGAGAAGGAGAAATAGAAGCTGGGGCCTCATAATTCCCTTTGGGAGCCTGTTTGCTAGTGACCTAAGGGAACTTCCACAGGGCTCCTCTTCCCAAAGGTCCATAGTACTTCCCAGTAGTGGCATCCTGGAGAGCAAATCCTTGATACACTGGCTAAACCTTGACAATGACTATAGTTGGAAACTCCAAACGTGATGGCTAAGTGATTCTAAGTCCATCCAAAGACCCAGAAATACTGTTGTGTTTTTTTTAAAATTTTTAAAAATTTGTTTATTTGGGGTCATTTCTACTGGAATTTTGAATGCTCAATGAGATATACAGATTTTTTATTTACATACACACTACACACTACACACACACACACACACACACACACACACACACACACACACACACACACATTCTAGATCTTGCTATGTATCCCAGGAGCTTGTGGCAATCCTCCTGCCTCTTCCTTTCACATGCTGGGATTACAGGCACTCATGACGACGCCTGGCCATCAGCTTTAGATTCTGGTTTTTGTGAATTAGAGCCAACACTTCGTATGAAGTTCACAGATATGCTTTCCTGGCTGTAAGTAATTATGTATACAGCATTGATAGAGACTGGAAAGCAGTTAGGGACAGGGAGAAGGACTAGGAAGAACCCAGGTGGCTGGCCCTTCAAGGTGATTACTGTAAGTGTACTTCCTGGTTCCCACCTCATGGCTAAGTTCTGCCATCAAAACAAAAGCAGAGGTTAATTAGCTTCCTCCTGGAGTGGCCCCTTTGATGGAGTCACTGGCTCAGCTATTGAACCCTTTGCCTGCTCCTCAGAGTAGGACAGTGAAGTCTGTGTAGAGCTTGGATTTAGTTCTTTCCTCTCCTCTCCCCCTTTTGCACTTCAATGGTCCTAGAAATGAAGAAGGAAGAACACGAAGGGGAATCAGATTTCCAGTTCAGAGCCAAGCAGCACTTTGGAATTCCGAGTGGCCACCATTGGGTCTTGGGTCTTAACTTCTTTCTCTTAGTTGGGGGAGACAGGGTGAGTCTGAGAGTTGTAAACAGAGAGGGAGTGCAGTTGTGTGTAGCCAAGGGCATGCAACAGGTGTTGGAGACACTGTGCTTTTTTGAGACATCCCGTTTTTGTGCCAACAATTGTTATGTATTGTTGCTAATGTTTTCCTGCCTGGCCCACAGTCAGGACAAATCTCTCTCACCCACCAGTCCCAAGCTGCTCAAACCTGATCAAGTAAACACAGTGACTTATATTGGTTACAAATTGTATGGCCATGGCAGGCTTCTTGCTAACTGTTCTTACAGCTTAAATTAATCCATTTCTATTAATCTATACCTTGCCACGTGGCTTGTGGCTTACCGGCATCTTCACATGCGGCTTGTCATCATGGCGGCTGGCAGTGTCTCTCTGACTCAGCCTTCCACTTCCCAGCTTTATTCTCCTCCTTGTTCCGCCTACACTTCCTGCCTGGCCACTGCCAATCAGTGATTTATTCATTGACCAATCAGCAACACATTTGACATACAGACCATCCCACAGCAATGTATATCATCTCTCTTTACCGTGCTAAAATCACAAAAGACCATCTTTAGGTATCTCCTGCCTTTTGAAACAATTCAGCCTTTTTGTCTGCATTATGGAAGTCAGTGAGTTAGGCTGTGTGAGACCTATGTTTAGAGACACAGAGTGACTTAGGGTTGATCATGTGCCAACTCATATCCCCATTTAAACCAGCCAACGGATGACATTGTCCTTAGATACCTTTAACTTACGTGTGTGTGTGTGTGTGTGTGTGTGTGTGTGTGTGTGTGTGTGTGTTTAGCTGTACATGTTCATGTGCCCATGTGCCTGGAGGCCAGAGGTCCGTGTCTGCTGTCTCTCATCCTTGCTCCCCACCTTATCTTTTTTGAGATAGCATTTCTTGTGGAAGCTGGAGCTCACCAATTTAGCTAGGCTAGCTGGCCAGGGAGCCCCGGGAGCCTCCCCTTGCCCTGCATAGCTCTTGGTTTGCTGGAGCACACAGCTGTGCCTGTCTTTCATTTGGGTGCCTGGGATCAAGCTCGGGTCATCCCATTTACTCAGCAAGGACTTTATGGACGACGGAGCCGTCTCCCCAACCCTGAATTTTCAATTTTTTCCCATCATTAACAGAACTGTGACACATTGATTCCTATTCTTTGGTTACTCTTTGGTCATTTGAGACTTTTTAAAAGAAAAACTCATGCATGTGCACAACTCTCTATGTACATGAGTCTATGCGTGTTACCAAGGGTGAAGTTCAGTGGCCCTTGATTTGCACAGTAATAAAACCAGGATGTGAGACAGTCAGTTTACCAAAATGAACTACAAACCCTGAAGAACTTTATTTAAAAAAAAAAAAAGCCAGCTGGGGACTGAGGAGCGATTTGGGGTTATGCTGATGCTCTGGTTGGCAAAATGTCTGGGCAGCTGGATCAAGGTTGCACCCTGTATTTTCTCTTTCCACTTGGACAGACACGGAGGTGTTGAGTCTGTAATCTGGGCCGTGTGAGAGCCAAGTGAGTGTTACGCAGTTTTTCTGTTTGGAACACGGTTGTCCTTATTTTCCCTCTTCCCTGCCTGCCCACAAGAAGGGAAAAAAAGTAATCAGAGGTGCTGCTGGGTGGGGCCCTCTTTGATTGCAATGCCCCAGGGCTTTCTAGGTTAACAAATTAGAGCTTTGGGGCTGACTGAGTGGCTTGGTCAGGGTGGGTGCAGCTGCTCTTTCGTGCCTTCTCATGTTCCAGTCCTCCCTCCCCACTCCAGAAGAGAATGAACTCAGAGGCTGTGACTGAGGAAAGGCTGGTTTGGGAGCCCAGGGACTGTTGACCACATCTGTGGAGAGGAAGGCCAGCATATTCTTGGAAGGTGTGGGATGAGAAATGCGCTCCCTTCCTTCGCTGCCTTTGCAGTAATGTGTGGCGTGCCTCCGAGCTGGGATAGATACATGGGTGGAGGGTGGATTGTGGGGAGGGCAAGATTAGCGGGAGGAGGTGAAACTCTCCTGGGAGCCTGGAGACCAGGAATAAACATCCAGAGGATCTGAGACAAACCCTCTGGCTGCCCTCCTGAGGCTCCAGGGTGGATCAGAAAGGACCTTGGTCAGTTGTGTAGGAGTGTCAGAGCCAGGGAGGCAGTAGCATGAGTCTTGGAGGAATATGATCCCTCTGGCCACCTCCTCCTGCTCCTCTCTGCTGGGGTCGCTAAAGCCAGTGCAGGAAGTGGGAGGGTTTCTGCTAGCGTTTATTGAAAAAACAGCTGCCTGGCTCCATTCCCCTCCTCCCCTCAAAGGCCCATCCTCGATGTGGCTCGGGCTAGAACTATGCTGTAAACTTTGGCAGGAGTCAAGCATGCTGATACTTTTTCAAACAGCAACTTTTTTTTCCCTTCTCCCCAGCATAGAGCCATTAGTTTAAGGCTGGGGGAGAGGAGAAAAAACAAAAAAGACTAAATAAAATGTGATACACTTACTTTAGAAATGATTTGTTCTGGTCTGGAAAAGGGCCAGAGTTCACCAGGTTGGACCTGAAGGAGCCCAATGAGAAGATAAGGTAGGGAGCCAGTTTTTCATAGTGATGAGCAGATGCCTGAATTTGAGGGGCCATTTGCTCTTTACCGTCATAACGTCTTGGACAGAATCCATCATGCAAAAACACTGTAAACGCCATGTGAGTTTGTGACTTAGTTTTTGACCAGGAATGCTTAGGGGATTGAAGGTGACAGGAAAGAGCTAAGAGCCACAGCACCACTGGGAAGAAGTTTGTGTGTGTGTGGGTGGGTGGGTGGGTGGCGGGTTGGGGGGAGATTAGCGCCCACAGACAGTGAGCAGCAGCTGTTTTATGGTGTGAACTGTTGCTCAGAGGATTTCCAGAAGCTAATTCTCCATGGATGTTGGTTTGCCAAGTGGCTCTTTCCTGGTCGTTGCTTTATTCTTGTTTCCAGACTTCTTTTCACGTGTGTGTGTGTGTGTGTGTGTGTGTGTGTGTGTGTGTGTGTGTGTGTGTGTTCTCTTGCCCAATAACAACCCTCTCTGTAACCTTGAGGCTCTAGGAACTGCTGGCTGGGCTTGAGGCTGCAGGTTCTGGGAGGGGTTACTGCATCAGGAGGAGGCTCCTTTTATCTGTGTGGGCTCCTGGCTCCGGTTTACTTCAGACCTGGCGCTGAGGAACAGATACCAAGGAGAAGGCTGCACCAGGAAGGCTTTCCTCTGTCTTGTCCGAGCTCTCATAAAGTGTGAGCCGGGCCTCCCCCTCCTCTCTGGCTTTGCTGTGAACTCTTGCACCCGCCTTCACCCTTCCCCTTGGCCTGCTATTAAACCTGAACTGTTTCTTCTTCCCCTTCACGTGAGAGAAGATAGCTTTTCAGGGACAGTTTCGTGAGTAGTGAATTAAGACATCTCTAAAGTTCACTAATGGTGGAGGCCTTGGGGTATGGCTAACCAGTTCTGTTATCTCCTTCATTGTTTTCTCTTTTAATACCTCCACTTGTGGCTTGTATTGGCTTGAGTTCCTGAAGAAAGCACCCTTAGACATGTTGGAGAGAGCAAAGCGACTGTCTCTGAACAACGTGAATGCGTGACACCAAGTCTGGGACCCTGTAAAAGGACAGAATTAAAAAGGCCCAACGAATAACATTTTCTTACTTTTGGGACCAGGGAACCCAGGGCCTTGTGCATGTTCAACACATGCTCTTCCAACTCCAGCCTGCATCACTTACTAACTGGTCATTAGTAATGGAGGTTACTTCTTGGTGGTGGTTGTGGTATGTGTGTATGGTGTATGCATATATGTGTGTTCGTGCGTGTGTGTGTGTGTGTGTGTGTGTGTGTGTGTGTGTGTGTGTGTGCACATAAAGGTCAGAGAATGATGTTAAGTGTCTTCCTCTATTACGGTGCACTTTGATTTTTTTTAAGATTTAATATTAATTTTTATTTATTTTATATTATGTGTGCATGTGTATGTTTGAGTATGAGTTCATATACCTGAGTGCAGTGCCCATAGAGCCAGAGGTGTCGGAGTCCCTGGAGCAGATATTAGGCAGTTGTGAACGACCACACATGGGTCCTAGGAACAGAACTTGTCCTCTGCAGGGACAATGCGTGTTCTTAGCCACTGGGCAATCTCCCTAGTCCCTCGACTTTATTTTTTGACACAGTATTTCTCATTATTGAGCAAGGCTAGGTGGGCAGTCAGCTCTAGGAATCCTCCTGTCTCCTCCTCCCCACCACTAGATTTACAGGTGCCTGCCAGCATGACTGGCTTTGTCCTTGTGTGCCGAGAATAGAACTCAGTTCTCCTTGCTATGTGGAAAGCACTTAACTGAGCCATCTCTGCAGCTCAATAGTTGTTACTTTAATGGCTAAGATTTCAGAAAAGCATTCATTTTCATATCGTGCATTGCTGTTTTAGCAGTGTATGTTGTGTGCACCTTAAAAGATACACCTATGGTCCGGCACTGTGCCTCATCTTATACCTGTAATCCCAACACTTGGGCAGTAGAGGCAGGAGGATCAGGAGTTGGAGACCAGTCCTAGCTACATGTACAGAGTCTGAGGGCAGTGCCAGTTCGATAGGAACCTGTAACACCAATTGCTAAATGGTCTTATTCATAAAAAACCTGGTGCCAGACACTGGGGTACATTCTGAAAGATCAGAGAGACAGAACAAGCCACAGCCAACCTCACCTCGCCAACTCCTCAGCGGATCCTGTTTCTATGAATCCTCAGAGTGAAAGCCTCTGAGTCCTCACCCCTGCAGATCTCAATTGAACTGCTTAAAAGCCTCTAGTTCCTGGTCCTTATGCCTTCTATACCTTTCAGCTTCCTGCCATCACTTCCTGGGATTAAAGGTATGTGCCACCATGCCTGGCTCTGTTCCCAGTGTGGCCTTGAACTCATAGAGATCCAGACGGATCTCTGCCTCCCGAGTGATAGGATTAAAGTCGTCTGTGCCACCACTGTCTGGCCTCTCTGTCTAATCTAGTGGCTAGCTCTGTCCTCTGATCCCCAGATAAGTTTTATTTGTTAGAGCACAAATAAAATATCACCACAAGAGCCTCAAAAAACAAAACAAAACAAAAAACAGGAAAACCCCCAAACAAACAAACAAACAAACAAAAACAAAACATCAAACAATGAAACAAAGTGAAGCAAACTGGTTCTAATTCATTGATGCCCACCTGAACTTTCTAAGCACAAAGCTGTTTGAATGGAAAAGGCCAACATTCCTGTCTTCTACCAATAGAGAAAATTATGGAAGTGAAAGTATATGAGGAAATGTTAAACACAGAGACCTTGCTTTCCTTTTTAGGCAGCATTTTAAATTTAGATTGGAAAGCATAAACTGAAAATGGGAGCCTGCTTGTGGAACATTATCTCTGAAAAACATGAACTTTTATTTGAACCTGAATATTATCAGTAGCTGAATGCAGAGCATGGGCACTTACAAGTGTTTGCATGTTTCCTCCCCTCAGTTTTCCCACAGTGAGCAAACAACTTTAAAAAAAAAACAACAACACTAACTTTTATTAAAAAATAACGGGAGAGTAAGAGACTGGCTCTCTGTCTATTCTACCTTAATTTCTGACATGGTTTAGATGAGTGTGAGCATTCGACAACCTCAGTGGCTGGAAAGTGGTTCTTCCAGAGCACTGGAGTGTGGTTCTAGCAACCATGTTAGGCAGCTCCCAACTGTCCAGTACTCCAGCTCCAGGGAACCTACGCCCATTCTGTCCTCTCTGGTCACCACACACAGATCTGGCATGCACACACACACACACACACACACACACACACACACACACACACACATACACACACACACACACCAAATCTTAAAAATAATTAAAAACTTCAAGAATTACTGTTTTAACTTTGTTCCTGTCTTCAAGGCTCTCAGTGTTCTGGGAAAAAAGAACAGTTCTTCTCTATATGGTGAGTCTCATCCCCCTTTTTCTTAGTTTTCTTTGAGACAGGATGTTAGGTATCCCAGACTGGTCCTGAACTCACCATGTAGCTGAAGCTGACCTTAAACTCCCAATCCTCATCCTGTGTGATGAGATTACAGGTGTGTACCACCAGGCCCAGCAAATAGATTTAGGTTTTGTTCATAATGACAGGGTCTCATTCTGCCATCTAGGTTGCCCTGGAACTCACTATGTAGCCCAGGTTTGCCCTGGAGTCACGACAATCCCGTTTTTGCCTCTCAAATAGTGGATTACAGATATGATCCACTACACTCAGCCTTACCTTTCTTTCTAAACAACTATTTCCATCTTTTGCTACAGTGCTCAGTGATTCTTTTCCTTGGATTTGAAGGAAGTTCCCTTTTACTACTCCCATTATGCTTCGGCTTTTTTTTCCCCCCTGGTTTCTTGTTCCTCCATCCCCTTCGGTTGTCTGCTGCCAAGTACCCACTTGTCCCTGCCGGGGAGACCATCCCTAATGCTTACTTGGAGATGACTCATCACCAGAAAGCAACAGGTCACAGTTAAGTGCTGCTTGTGGACCCTATGTGTGGCAGGAAAAATTGCAACCAGGCAGGAGCAGTTTCAGTTCTCAGTACATAGCTTTAGTTGTTCAGAGCTGCTTATAAAATATACTGTGTCAAATTAAAATCCCTTATGAACTGCTGAGATACTCCTTACTGAAGATAGGCTACCTAGAAAGCACCTTGCTCTTGAATACGGCACTCAGATGCTGGCTCCAGCATTTACTGTCTGGAATGATCAAACCGTACTTGACATCTGGTGCAGAGGTACCTGTTTCTTCCGCATCTCCATCATGGGGCCATTTGAATTAGGAGTTGCACCACTCGTGTGGGTGGATTAATGGCATAAAGCCCATGCCATTGATGCATTTAGCCCTGCATCTGTCTCCCTGTTTCCCACCTAAGGAAATGGAGCAAAAAACGGATGTGAACACATCTCCTTTCCTTCCTTTTTATTAAGCCTAACTACGCTAGGACTTGGACTCTTAGGATGGCAATCTCTGCTGCCACCCCCTCTCCCTCCTCCTCTCTCTCCTCCTCCCCCTCCTCCCCACGTGTGTCTGCTGTATGCGTGCGGCTGTGGAGGTCAGAGCTAACAGCCAATGTCTTCTCAATTGCTCTCAGCCCCATTTTTTGAGACTGAAGCTGGTTTACTAACTAGCCCCATGAGCTCTCAAGATTCTCCACCAGCCCCGTGCTGGGATTGCAGGACTAGCCAGCCATGCCTTTTTTTTTTTTTTTTTTTTTTTTTAATGTGGGTACTGGTGATCCAAACTCACATCCTCATGCTTGCATGCAAACACTTTACCACTGAGCTATCTCCCTAGTCCCCTCCTTTTCCCTATTATTGCAGTCTCCAAAGGTTACTGGGAAAGAAGTCTCTGGAACATTATGCTTCAATAAATGATTATAGTGTTTGAGTGTGTGTGTCTGTGTGGGGGTGATCCTCCGTTTTCAATGGAACTAGTCTTAATAAATCCACTACCTGACAATATTATAAGTCACACATGACTCACTAGACATTGTAACTCATCTGCACAGCATACTGTAGGGCTTCCTTCCTTTGTAAGAGTGCCACCTGGGAGTGACTGCTCACTGCCAGTGCCTAGTATGGGAAGAGACCAAGCTGCATGTCAGTGATCCAAGAGAAGATCCAGGCTTGTTTTGCTTTCATATCATCACTAGTGGAAAACTGTGAAGTTGAACCGTCAGAAGTCAGGGGCCATCATTTTTATTTCTTGTCCGTCTTTACCCTTACCTCCCGTCTTTCTTGATATCGCTACATCCTTTCAAGACCAGTGTCAGTCAGTTTCTAGGATTATCAATTACTCCTATTTTGAATAATGCTTATAAGGCTCAAGCTTTGTAACCGAGACCATCACTGGTTAACTTTAAAGATCACTTACACCAAAGTAGTCCCTAGTGGGCCATCCATGATGCCCTGGGCTGAATAAAAACATTCTGTGTAGGGCCTTTGAGTATTTATTATGCCTAGGAGAGAATTTAAGAAATACAAGTTGTGAGTCAGATGAGCGGCACAATTGACCATGCTGTGACGACCACCTGTGGGAGCTGATTTGGGAAGTGAGCTCTGGAGGGGCACTCTGCCTCATTCAGTAGGTTGGTGTGGTATACAAACACAATACAGCATTGTACAGTGCTTTGTATGTGTGAACTGTAAGACTCCTAAATGGAATGGGATGTCAAAGAGCCGGAGGAACGGTGAGGTCCACAGGAACTCAGTTGTCATAATCTAGGGTTGTGGCGAGAGTTCTGTGGAGGAGGTGGGACTGCGCAGGCTGAAACCAACCACCCTTCACTTCTTCCTTCCCTCCTTCCCCCTTTCCTTTCTTCCTTCCCTCTGTCCTTCACTGTTTTGAACTTTGTTTTTTAAAAATTATTTTTAAAAATAAATTTACTTTATTTGATATGTATGGATACTTTGCCTGCAAATATGTCTGTGTACTATATCCATGCCTGGTTTTATGTAGGGCAGAAGAGGGGGTTGGATTCCCTGAAACTGGAGTTACAGACAAATTGTGAGATGCCATGTGGGTGCTAGAAATTGAACTTGGGTGCTCTGGAAGAGCAGCCAGTGCTCTTAACTGCTGAGCTAGCTCTCCCGCCTTGTTTTTGATGATGATGATGATGATGATGATGATGATGATGATGATGACAGGGTTCTATGTAACCTAGGTTGGCCTTTAATGCAGGATGTTGCTAAGGATGACCTTGAACTTCTGATCTTCCCACCTCCCCTTCCTGAATCCTCGGATTACAGGTGTTCACTACCACAGCTGTACATCCTTTGTTAGAGAGTGAGTTCAAGGATAGCCTGGGATGCATGGGGCCACCCTGTCTTAAAAAAAGGGAAGGGGTTAGTGTCTTAGTTAGGGTTTCTATTGCTATGAAGAGACACCATGGCCACTCCAATTCTTATAAAGGAAAACATGTAATTGGGTGGCTTACAGTTTCATCATCATGGTAGCATTCAGGCAGACATGGTGCTGGAGAAGGAGCTGAGAATTCTACATCTTTGACCTGCAGGTAACAGGAAGTGAACTGGTACACTGGGCATGGCTTGAGCATATGTGAGACCTCAAAGCTTGCCTCTACAGTGCCACACTTTCTCCAACAAAGCTAAAGCTACCCCCAAAAAGCCACATCTCCTAATAGTGCCACTCTCTATAGTTTTATGGGGACCCATTACATTCAAACTACCACACTTAGTCTGGGGGAGGTAACTCAGTATGAGGATCTGAACTCAATTCCCAATATCCATTAACACACACACACACACACACACACACACACACACACACACACAATGCATGCCTTTAATCCTGTGGTGGTGATTCAGAAACAAGAGGACCCCTGGGGCTCTCTGTCCAACCATTCTGTCCCAATTAGCCTTCTGTCTTAGGAGAGGTGGATGGTTTTTCTAAAGATACCAGAGGTCCTCAGGCCCACATAAGCATCCACACACACTCATGCTTATGCACTTACACACACATGAGTAACACACATGTGTACACACATGTACATCTTAAAAATAAGCTTCCTGAAGCTGAGGGCAGTCCTGGGTCTGCACGTCTTATATCTGGGCTCATTGTCCATGTAATTTTTACTCTTTAAGGAAAGCCATAGTTCCCAAATACACAAGAAAAGTGATAGATTTATTTTGTTTTCTACCAAGTGGGCCTTGGCCTTCCCATTCTCACTGTGCACATTCAGTCAATATCTTAGCTTGGCATCCACGAGATAGTAGAAGGACTCAAGTGTGGGAGGACATCCTTCATCCTCCTAAATTCCAGCCTCCCTTGGCAGATCAAGTTTTCTAACTTACGGAACTGAAAACATCTTTTGTGGTTTGGGGAAAGGAATTGAAATGACGTCATGGTTTATGTTTAGAATTTTGTGTGAATCAACTCTTTATCTGAGGGCTGTTTTCTCTCTGAAAAAAAAAAAAAAATAGAATCCTGTATGCTTGCCCAGATTTTGTTGTCCAGGACCATAGAACAATGCCTTGTGCAGAGTCAGTGCTCAGTGAGTAAGTGTTGATGAATTGATGAATAAAGGAATACTTTCTTCAATTTTATTATTTTATTATAAGATTTTATTATACAAGGAATAAAATTCCTCCTCAATGAATGAAGGAATAATTTCCTCAAAAAAATTTCTTTTTTTAATTTAATGATCACCATCGCTGTCACGTCAGTCATTGAAAATTCCTGATGAAGCCATATCGATTCATTTGGCTGGTCTTGCACACAATGTATCTGTTTTCATTTTGTCCCATTTGCACAAAATTTCTCCTCTGCCAAGATCCCGCCTCTCCCATCACATAAGGTACATTGGCTGCTGTTGACAAAGGCTAGCGCAAAACCCCCAGCCTTCAAGGATGTGCGCTCAGTGGCTGAGCTCTCCCACTCTCCAGGTTCTTCTTTGTATGTGTAGTGTGTGAGTTAGTATATTGTGTGCACCAGAGGCCTGAAGTCTGAAGTCTCCATCTTCAATCTCTTTCCACCTTTTCAGACAAGGTTTCTCATTGAACCCGGAGCTCAATGACTCAGCAAGACTAGCTGGCTAGTGAGCGCCAGGTATCTCCTCCCACCCCACCCCACACCACCCCGAACTAGGATTACACACATTGGCTGCTTTATCTGGCTTTTTTTTTTTTTTTTTTTTTTGGTTTTTCGAGACAGGGTTTCTCTGTGTAGCTTTGCGCCTTTCCTGGAACTCGCTTTGGAGACCAGGCTGGCCTCGAACTCACAGAGATCCGCCTGGCTCTGCCTCCCGAGTGCTGGGATTAAAGGCGTGCGCCACCACCGCCCGGCTTTATCTGGCTTTTTCTGTGGGTGCTTGGGAACCCAAACCTAGACCCTCATGTGCCATGTCTATCTTAGTCCTGGAAACCTGATGAGGGAATGAAGAGAGAAGAGACACACAGGGTTGTGTACAGAAAAGTTGGGTTCTGGTAGGCCATCCTGGTCCTGATGGAGACACGCCACCAGCACCAACAGCAACCATGAAACTCAAGAGTGTTTGTTTTATACATCGGACTTGAGGAAGTGGCTTTATGGTTTACAGCTGAACAAGGAGGCTGCCTTAGCTAATCTCTATAGGATCTATAGGAGATCCTGTAGGTGAACCTTCTCAGGGCACAGTCATCCTGGGAGGAAGAAGCTGTGGTTGATAATTTCTAAACACATGGTCAACAATCAATACTCAGATCAGAAGAAACCTTTTCTAGCTCTCTGAGCCTCGCCTGGGGAAAGCGTTGCCTCTCCCATGGGTCTGAGGCATTGGGGTTCTTGACATGACTTTTCCCTTGTCAACAACACAGTTAGTTCACTCTAGGCTTCCTTGGCTCACCACGCTTACACGGCATGTACTTTACTGACGGAACCATCACCCAAACCTCTTATGCTCCTTCTTATCATCAGCTTGCAGCCAGATCCCTTTTGCAGTGTGCCCAGAAGCCTGGTGTCTTCCGATGCCCAGTGTACTGTTTTATGACGAAGTGACGAGTGTGGAAGTTGCATGCATGATCATAGGGGATACTTCATGTATTTGGACAGAATACCCAGAGCAGACAGATTACGGTATCTTGATGTCCTGTTGGTGGCAATGAAGGTGAATAGGAGGTAGCTGGATTTTAATTTGACCAATAGTGAGGAATAGAGGCTCAAAGCTGAACTATGGGTACCTTCATTTTTATGACAAGATGGCTTACTTTGGGGTTCTTGTCCAAAATCAGTTCTTTTGGTGAGCATTCTTTACATCAGCAGGGTGCTCTAGCCAGGAATATTGAGCTTCTCACCTCTGCAACAGCCCTGCTTTAATATTAATTCCTCAATCAGTGAATGCTTCATGCTTGGTCTAACCAAAAGAGAGAAGAGAGGACCCAACTCTGCCCCATACTCTATCTAGAAGGATCCCAAAACACAGGTTCTTTTGGGGCTAGATGGACTCCAGCTCTAGATCCTCTTTGTCTGTGTGTGTGGTGTGCCGTGTATGGTGTGTTAGCTTTGCTTAATATCTTAACTGACACTTGTCATTAAAAGACTGGGTTTCTTGAAATGCCAGCCTTCGTTGGCCTCCTGGTCATACCAAGCTCTGCAGTCTAAGAAGCAAAGGATTCCCTAATGGATGTTTTTCAGTTCTGAAGAAATACTGAGTTTAAAAGTAATCATTCATGGTACAGTATGCTCTTCTACCCGCTGAGGAGGTCCAGTATGCTCTTTCCCCACTGCTATTTAGAACCATAGCTACAGACAAGAACATCTATATCTGTTTGTAAAAGGGGCAGAGGGCTCTTTTAGTTTTCATTCTGGTTAGCCATTACAAAGTATAATCTGGCTGTCCTAGTTATCCTATGGAAACCTTTCATTTGAAAGCGATTGGTAAAATGGGTACCACCCAAATCAACACACAGAGGAGGATGCCCCCCTCCCCCACATCTTTTTCTTTCTTTGTTCTTTTGAAACAGGATCTTAACTATATAACGCTGGTTGACTTGGAACTTGGGGCTTAGGTCAGGCTGGCCTTGAACTTTCATTAATCTGCCTGCCTCCGCTTCCCCACAGTGCTGGGATTACAGGTTGGTGCCATTATACCTAGCCCTTAGGGGAAGAGTTTGAAGTTTTGTTTCTTTATGAACAGGTTTAATCATGGGGTTGCTGGATTTTATGAATGGCAGTGTAGAAGACTGGAGTGTCAGGATGAGGAGTAAAATGAGGTGAAGACTCAAACTGGTGATATCTTCTAGAAGCAATCTGGATGAAAAGAACATTCAAGGGGTAGAAAGTGATCAGTATGTCATCCTGAGTGAGCTTTAGCCACTGGTGAGATCGTTACAGAGAGCCTGGACCAAAATGGATAGTAGGCATTGGAAATTTCTAACGTTGTTATCATGTGTGTGAATCGCTCATAGGGTCAAGCAGTAATCCTCATCAGCGTCTTGACTTGTCTGGCCAATTAAGCGGACATGTCTCTGCAGTGGAAGCCTATTAAGTGAGTAGGGTTGGGTTCTGCTGGTATAATTACAAGTAAGAACAGTTCACCATCCGTCTTTTAGTTTTGCCCAAATAAACAAATAAATATCCTAAGTAAAGTCAAGAGTGAGCAGAGAAATACACGTACCTCTTACAGAGGCCGAATGCACATCCATGTCAATATGTGGGTGCCGTGGTGTTCCCCTCCTTCTGTGGGAGCTGAGACTCACTTAAGTCGCCTTGGCAGCCGAACGTTAGCTACAGACCTGTAAAGGATATCTTGAGCTGGAATATAAAAAGCACATGTAATAATATAGCAACAGCTAAAAGTGCCTGAGGTCAGTAGTTGCTACATCTATACTGCATGTAAACAAAGTATTAGCCAAAATGACTTTCAGAGGGCCCTAATTACATCTGTTTTAATTTAATTTAGTCTGATTTAATGATACTTTTTTTTTTTATGAATTTGCTTCATGGTTACTCTGTTGATTGCAATTTCCTTTCTCTGAGACGAGTGTACAAGAAAGAGATGGGATCATTTTGAGTTATTTTAGCCATTTAGTTTGGTGACTCCACATAACTTTAGCCAGGATGTCTTATTGTAGTCCTAGAGTTCCCAAGTCAGTAGTTTAGCTTCATTTTGTCTTCATCTACATTTTTACATGGGAGATTTCCATAACCTGGCAAAACTAAAAGATAGATGGGGACATAAATGTCATGGGTGGGTTCCTTTAGTTTTGACAAATACACAGACTTGTGTAGCCAGGGTTCCCATCAGGATGGAGAAGCTCACCATCCCCATGGCTGGTAAGTCAGTCCCTGGTTCCTTATTCCCAAAGGCAACCAATGTTCTGATCTGTTTTGTTTGCCTAGGGTGGATTTGTCTCTACTAAAACTTCATGCACATGTGAGCTCTAAAAGGGACTTTCTTGCTTAAGGCTTTTTCCATTCCTAAAGCTAACTTAGGTTCTTAGTCACCCTCACGGTGCTACACAGATAGTAGTAGTCATGGGTAAACCAATCATGTGGGGAAAACAAATGGTAGTTCCAAGAACAGACACAGCTAATACGTTGTTATTATTATTTTATTTTCATTATTATTTTTTGGTATATATGACAATGGATGTGAGAGGAGACCTTTGAGAGTGGAATTCCCCCCTTCACCTTGGGCCCTAGAAGGAAGCTCAGGTTCATGCGGCTAACTCAGCAAACACCTTTACCCCTATTATTTTGAAATAGCTAAGTTTGCAAATACTTGCTATTGATCTGATTTTTTTTTAAAACTGGTATCATAAAAAAATTCAGAGTTGTAAGGCATAATACAGTAGAGCTGTCGCCCAGGTTCTTTCAATGAGGACATTTCACAAGACTGAAGTACAGGGATTTCGGCAGGGATGTGTTTTGTTGTCTTCAGATTTCTGTTTTAGCCTGTGCTCGTGTGTGTGTGTGTGTGTGTGTGTGTGTGTGTGTGTGTGTGTGTGTGTGTGTGTGTAACTGTCATCTTTGCAGGATTGTATTGTTAACACCACTGGGAGATGTTGAGATATCCAAGCACAACGGTTTCCCTTCTGCTGCACTGTTAGAGCTATGCCGGCCTCCTCCTATCCTCTTCCCTTCTCTTCTTCTGTAGACACTAGTTGAGTCTCCGTATCCAAAATCTTCACATACATGAATGGAAGCATGTAGTTCTTTGGTGATTATGTTTTAAAAATCTTTCCAGTTCCTTAAGAGATCCATCCAGGTTGTTCATTTTCTTTATTGCAGAGGACTATACCACGACTTGAGATACCACTGTCCACCTGTTGAAGGATTTCCGGACTGTTTCCAGACTTGGGCTATTGTGAATAAAGCTGCTATGTACATTTGTATACAGGTTTTCTTGTGGACATAAGTTCTTGTTACTCTGGGATGAATGCCTAAGAGTGAAATTGCTGGATTGAATGGTAATTGTGTGTTTAGTTTTATAAGAACCTACAACACCAATTTCAAGAGTAACTGTACCCTATTACACTTCCACTAGCCATCCTTCAGTCATCCATCTTCTCTGCATCCTTGTTAGCATTTGGTATTCTCCCTGTCTCTGTATTTTTATGAATGTGAAATAATATGCCATTATAGACTTCATTTGTATTTTCCTGATAGCTAATTTTCCTGTGTTTACTTGCCATACTAAGTCCTATTTGGTGAAACATCTGATCAAGTTTTTTCTTCACTTACTGATAGAAATTTAAAAAAAGGAATTTGTTTTTAAAGATAGATTATATACAGCAACGTTTCTTAAATTGTGACTTGCATAACTGATTTGGGGTTGTGAAAATTTAGCAACAGTAAAATGTTTCTGAATGTGTGATGACCAAAAAAATTGAAGTATCAAACACATGAAGAATCTGAGGTGTTTCTGGCACTGCTCGCCTGTGTTGTATCATGTGACTTCACTGCAACCTTGATTCTAAACTTATAGCATGTGCACTTTTACTGACTATAGGGAAACAGTACAACACCACTGAATACAGCCTGAAACACCCCAGCTCAGGTTCAAGACTATTGTATGTTATAACCTCAGTGTGCATACATTTTTACTATACATACAATGTATTCTGCTCTTGGTTTAATTACAGAAGACAAATACGTAATAATTTTCTACTATCATTCCTCAGCAAGTAAATATCAAATTAGTATATCATTGGATTATATCGTGTTAGATAAACATATCTGTCTCATTAGCATAAAAATTTACTTTCATTGTTAATAAACAGTAAAATTGTATATATGCCATTGTTTTAAAACAAGTATCTATTTTTTATTATTTTTACTTTTTGTTTTGTTTTCTTATATTCTATTTTTTATATTACCTTAAAATTTTTATCTTAAACTTTATAATAAAATTGTTGCAAATGAAAATAATCACACAATATAGTATTCTTTAAGATTTATCATCTTAATGTTTGATTTCTATACCTGTTTTATATTCTTACATACCTGAGTCAAAGTTTTCCCAGATATAAAGGCATCATGGCTGAAAAAATTAAATAAGTCCTATTAGAAAGCAAACTCCAAATGGCTATCAAGAGTGTTAAAGACATAAAGCCCAAGAAATATGGTTTCAGAAAGTGTTAGATAAATAAGCTGAGTTACCTGGTAGGTAGAGATGGGTGTTTGGCAGCAAACGGTGGCTAGAAGCATGGTCGGTCTTAGTGCAGTGCGTAGGTCATTAGTCAGTCACTTGACTTCCCTGTTGCTCCTTTTCCTCTTTGTCCTCCTTTTTCTCTACAACAAGCCGGACTGGTAACCAGTCCATTTCTGTGACAGTGATTTTAAAACATATTGAAATCTTTATGTAGGTTTGTGGGCCAAATTATTCTTTTTCTGTACAACTTAGGAATTTAAAATCATCTGTACACATTGTGTGTGTGTGTGTGTGTGTGTGTGTGTGTGTGTGTGTGTGTGTGTATTTGTGTGCTGTGTTTGTTCGAATGTGTGTATATTGTGTAGGCGTGCTTGTGGATGTCACCATCAATGCCTTCCTCAATTACCTTGTTACATTCTTCTTGAGACAGGATCTCTGATGGAACCTGGAGGTTGAGATTTGCCTTGACTAGCCAGCAAGCCCCAGGGGTTGTCCTGTTTCAGCTTTCCCGGTGTGGGGATTGCAGATGCATACCACTGAGCCTGGGTCGTACATAGGTGCTGAGACTGAACTTGAGTCTTCTTCCTACACTTAACTGACTGAGGTGTCTTCCTAGGCCCAGCATATGCTTTGTAGTATTTGAGTATATCACTCTAAGAGTAAGCCAGTATGCTAGTTCTCGATGGAAAGATAAGAAAGGATCAGTTTCGAAGCAGAGCAGGAATTCCCTCCTAGTGCAGGATAATGAATCATGTGCAGACATGGGAGTCATCAGAGCATTTCCTTAGAGGTTGTATTTCAGACCCGGTAATAGACTAAAAATATGCCTGTGGCTTAAGACAACAGGACTATGTTTGGGACTAACAAAGTCACATTCGACAGGTTAGTTAGCCTCTACTTAGTAATTTGTAAGCTGAGCTAATGCTCCCCATGCTGCCCTGGACTGTGGATTATCAAGGAGTTAAGTGAAGTAATGAAGTGCATGTGTAGGCTCAAAAGCTTGCCGGTGTAAGCCCCTATTATGTGTATTGTTATTAGGCCTCCTCATGACTAAAAGAGGCAGAAACAAAGCCTGAAAGACAAGCAGAATGAGACCAAATGATCACTATGAATTTACTGAGCAGTCAAATGATCTATAACCGTTATTGTTTTCTTGGACGGGGCTTTCATCTGGTTGGGCAGTGTGCTGCTTAGCATTTTGTCAATTTGACACAAGCCAGTCATCTGAGAATAGGAAGTGTCAGTTGAGAAGATGCTTCCAGCAGATTGGCCTAGTAGATGAGTCTGTGGGTCATTTTGCTGATTGACGTGTGAGGTCCCAGCCCACTATGGATGGTACCACACATAGGCAGATGGTTCTGAATTGTATAAAAGAGCGAGCCAGTAAGCAGCACTCCTCCATGGCCTCTTCTTAAGTTCCTGCTTCCAGGTTCCTCTCTTGAGTTCCTGTCCTGATATCCCTTTTTGGAAGACTGTGATCTGGACCCATAAGTCAAATGAACCCTTTTCCTTCCAAGATGGTTTCGGTCATGGCATTTTATCACAGAACTGAAAGCTATGTAGGGAAGGTAGGTAAGAAATTATTGAAGGAACTCATCAACCAGTAGAAACACTTCAGTTAAATGTGATAATATATATGGTCACTGAGCCAAGTTCCTGACAGTCAAATATAAGTTGCTTTCAGACTTTCCAATCCTGCTCAGTTACATTCCAACCTTAAAGAGGAGTTGTGAATCACCTTTCCAGGGCCCAGATTGTACCCTTCTCTGGTATCATCCTTATCCAGGTTGGCCTCATGGTTCAGCGTACAAGCAAATGGAGTGTATTTGTGGGAAATGCATTACTTTTTTTTGCACGTGACCTTGGTCCCAAGATCGCACACCACTCTTAATTTGTAACAGAGATCCCAATAAAACCATGAATTTGCTACCCACATCATGAAATTCCTTTCCTATCTGCCTGCAGATAGTGCCTCCAGAGTGTACACTGGGCAGGACAGTCAGTATCCCTGTCAATAAATGGACAAGTTCACAGAAAAGGTTGCTTTTGTTTTTGTCGAAGGTTTTTTTCTTTTCTGCACTGGGGATTCGACCACAGGCTTGCAAATGCTAGGCGAGCGCTGTGCCTCAGAGCTGTATCTGTACCCTTGGTTTTATTTTAGAATAAGCTGTTTATGGTGGTGACTGGTTTAGTATTGGATGAAACCAGAAGCCACTTTTCATGTCTGCAGTTCTTTATCCCAGGACTTGGTTTGGGCAATGCGTCTAAAGGGTGATCCTTGAGAGTCCTATATGCACAGATGATTGGGAATTGAGATGCGCTGTGCTGTGTGCTGTCAGTGTAGTGATGAGGTTGATTTGATGGGAGTTGTGGAAGTGAGGGGCCTCGCTCATCAAGCCTGAAGACGCCTCTTTGGCTAAGAATATTTCCAGCTGGTTCTGAACAGTGTTACACACTAAAAATGGTTTTAGACTTTTCTTGTAGACTCTGTGTCTACCAGCACCACCCTCTTCTTGGAATATACACAGCAATGAATCCAATCACTGTCTACTTTACATTTTAACAATTCAATTTTATATAGTGATATATATATATAAAATTGTTCCTTAACTCTAGGAGAACCAAATGCAGTGACTTCAGACAGCATAAGAGGGAGAATCTTAAGTTAATGGAGATAGAGAGAGAGAGAGAGAGCCAGTGATTAGATTAGGTGACAGGAAGGGGGTCAAATGGATTATGGAAAACCAAGGAAGGAAGTGGATTGAGTCATTATGCTTTTAGTTACAATGTATTTTACAATTGATTCTGTGGGTGGTATGTTGTTTAATTCATTACAGCTTTTAAGGACCAGTTTCAGATTAAAAGCATAAATGATTGAGACTGTACCCAAACTCTAATCACAGCTACTAGAAAGTGATGACTTCATTGTGTCTTTTAATCTGAAATAGATTATGGCTTTTCTGTGGCTTTAGATTTTTCAGATATTTATTTCATTTTAAATGCCAAAGGCTTATTTCACTCTCTTTGCAAACATCTAAAGTGGTTGCTTCCTGCCCTTTAATGTAAGACACTGGGGCTTTAAAAAGATTTTTTTTGGGGGGTCCTGAAGACTGTGCTCAAGATTTTGTGCGTTTAGGTAAATCTCGCTCTCTCTCTGAGCTGCACCCCAGCTCAGACAGTAGAATTTTATAAAGTATGCATGCTTACTCCTTCTGTATAAAGACCAGGAGGCTCTATCTGTTCATAAGAGTTTTATAAAATCTTCTATTTACTTTAGTTAAACCAGGAAGCTACTATATTCTGGGATCCAATTACTACATTCCAGGACTGTTCTGGAAAAGATAACTTTTTAAAAAATGTTTTATTTATTTTATTTACTTTTTTGGAGACAAAGTCTCAATAGAATATAACCCTGCCTGGCCTAGAACTTGCTGTGCAGACCCGGCTAGCCCAGAGCTCAAGAGATTCTCCTGCCTCTGTCTCCAGTGCTGGGAATAAAGGCATATGCTACCATGCCTGGCCTTATTTTTGTTTTTTAAGTATGTGTGTGTGTGTGTGTGTGTGTGTGTGTGACTCCGAGAGTGGGTTTGCACACATGAGTGTGGGTGCCTACAGAGGTCAGATGAGGACGTTGATTCCCTGGAGCTGGAGTTATAGGCAGTTGTTAGCCACCGAACATAGGTGCTAAGAACCAAACATGGGTCCAATGTAAGAGCAGTTCATGCTCATAAGTGCTGAGCCATCTCTCCAGTCCCCAGAAAAGAGAGTTTTAAAAGAACATGCTTCTGGGGCTGCAGAGATGGCTCAGTGGTAACAGTGCTTGTAGTTCTTTCAGAGGACCAGGGTTTCCCTCCCCATTACCCATGTGGTGGTATACAACTGCCAGCATCTCCGTCATAGGGGACCCTTTCCCACCATCTTGTCTCTGCAGATATTGCACAAACATAGTATACAGGTATAAGTTCAGGCCGAATGCCCATACCCATTAAACAAATAAAATAAAATATACAGATAAACTAATATGCTTCTTCAGATCCATTGTTTCTATCTGTGTGACCTGTTTCACAAAGCCGTTTCTATGTCTGTCACACTGGGGCAGCAGATGAAGAGCATATTGTCCCTTTGTCCCCCTATCCTCCAGCCCCTTCCTGCTTGCTCGATCACGTTGGCACTAGTTTGGCCTAGTACCTCTCTTCCTTTCTTTACATTTCCCTGATGCTCACCAACTCATGTTGTGGAATATTATTCTAAGATGTGTTACATTTGTTTATGCTGGGGAACATTTGTTTAATGATGCAGAGGTGTGTTGCATTTGTTTAACTCTGTGAAGCTGTGTTCCTTTGCCTGTCTAAAACACCTGATTGGTCTAATAAAGAACTGAACGGCCAATAGCAAGGCAGGAGAAGGGATACATGGGTCTGGCAGGCAGAGAGAATAAAAGAGGAGGAGAAATCTGGGAGGAGAAGATCAAGGAACAAGAACAAGGAGAGGAGGCCACTAGGGGCCAGCCACCCAGCCACCCAGCCACCCAGCCAGCCACAGAGTAAGAATGAAAGTAAGATATACAGACGTAAGAAAAGGAAAAAGCCCAGAGGCAAAAGGTAAATGGGATAATATAAGAAAACCTGGCTAGCAACAAGCCAAGCTAAGGCCAGGCATTCATAAGAATGAACCTCCATGTGCGATTTATTTGGGAGCCGGGTGGCGGGCCCTCTAAAAGAGTAAAAGTGAGGGAAAACAACAATAACAACAACAACAAACTCACTCACATATAAGTAAGTGATAGTTTTTTATTTTGGTGGATGAATATATCTATGTAACTGGGACATAAGCGCTACCCTCATTGCTGGATTTATTCCTATATCTAATCCAAAGTCTCCAGAGATATTTTCTCTGGCCATTAATATTTAAAATCCCCGTTTTGGTTCCCCAATACTTTGTCCCTCTTTCTCCCATTTCCCTACCCTGTTTTTCTTCATAGACGTGGCACTGTCTGATTGCAAGTGTTTGTTTGCTGACTGGCTTGCTGTTGGCTTTTCTGCTGCTGGAGCGTAAGCATTGTCTGGCAAGGATATTGACTGTCTGTTCAGACAAGGACTGTGCCTGGCAGATACACAAGCATTTGATAAGTTACACAGTCAATGCAGTTGATGGGAGCTAGCACACCAATGAGACAGCCTCGCCCAGTGGTTAGACTCCCTGGACCCAGGGGTTAGGCCCCCAGGCCATGATTAGTTCAGATTTCCAGCTCAGTATCGCTGCCCCTTGCTTATCTCCCTTGGTCCTTAGTAACACAGTTATCTCCTGTCACAGGGGAGGGAAAACTCCTGAATAATGTTATTTTGGGAGAAAAGAAAGGTAAATGACTGTCAAGTTATCAAGTAAATATTGGAACAGTTTCTAGCCTGTGATTGGGAATGTTTATTTTGTTTGAATGTGGATTGGTCTGACCTTGTAGTAGAGTTACTTATGAAGCTGCCTCAATGTTAATGGGCGTTGATAGCCTGGACCCTCTGCTGAAAGCACTTAACAGAGAGGTACTTTGCTACATGCTAGAACATAACCTGGGCTTTTTCAGCTTTCCGAGGGAATTGTGGAGGGAATTCGCCCGATGTAGTGAGGAGAGCTGGGGATTTGGAGAGTGGGCCCCTGCCCCTGCTTTTGACAGCCCTTCACTAAACGTGCATGTTTTATAAATGTTTAATGGGACAGTGTTAGGCCATTAAGTACTACCTTTACTTTACTGAGACTATGTTTGTGCTCCCTGCACTTCGGCTCTTAGTGATCATTTTGTTAGCCCTTTCTTCAGATTTTACTATTAACCTGTTAAGCTGCCCTTTTTTGTTAGTGTATGTGTAGTTGTGTGTGTGTGTGTGTGTGTGTGTGTGTGTGTGTGTGTGTGTGTGTGTGTATCTAGTTTGAGTCTGTATTCTCATTAGTGTCTCATTCCATTTTCCTATGTTGTATTTGTATAAATTGTACCTCAATATGTGAGGTAGTTAAGTTAGAAAATTGTTTCACCCAATGCAGCAAATGTTGCCTACTCATTAAAAAAAGATTTAGAGGCAGGGTCTCATGTAGCCTAGGCTGACTTTGAACTTGGTATTTAGCCAAGGATGGACTTGAACTTCTGATCCTACAGTTGCCACCTCCCAAGTACAGGGATCACAGGTGTGCGGCAGCATACATGGTTTATGCATTTCTGGGGATCAAATCCAGTGAACCACATTCCTTGCCCCCACTGTTTCTTTATTTCTGTTTTTGAGACACACTCTCCCGAGTTGCCCAGGCTAGCTTCCAACTCACTGGCCTGCATCTTGCAGTCAGTCCTCCTGCCTCTGCCTCCTGAATCCTGTGATTGCAGCCATGCCCCACCATGCCTAGCTGGCTGCAAAGGTAAGTTATGAAGGGAGAGAAGTAAAGAGGGACAGCTTTCATGGGGAATAAGGAAGACTGTTTCCAAGGGAAGCGGAGATGACAGCCTCCTACCCCACAGAGGAGAGAGCGAAGGGGCAGGGCCTGTACACATCTTAAAAGGAGGTAGCTAGGTCCACACAGGGCCCTGTGAGAAATCCTTACCACCATTAGTGTTATCAGCCCTTTCATGTGGACCTTCTTTCTGCCTGTGGCTGTTTGGTGAATTTTTAACTTAGCAGGCATTACACTTGGAGCAAGGGACTAGACTGTAAACACTGCTAAGCCACTTGAGAATTCCAGAGGCCTGGCTCACCTCCCTCTTGGCTCGCTCTTTGCACTGGGCTCTCGGCTGGGCTTCTCAAGGTGTGGTCCTGGGACCACCAGTACCTCATCACTGTGGCTCTCCATCAGGTTGTTAATCCTTGGCTCCCACTGTAGACCTGCTGAGTCAGAGACCTCTGGGGGAAGTTTTGAAATCTTTAACAAGCACCTTTCAGGTTTTTTCTCAGGCCGGTTAAGGTTTGAGAACCACACAAGTATTCCTGAGTCAGTGTTGTCCTTTCCAAAGCTAGCAGTTGCCTCTGTCTTTTTTCTAGGTCATAGCGTGATGTTAATGGAAAGGAAAAGACCAGAAAACACCAGGATATAGAAAGTCTCTCTTCTGGGTTTGACTTCTTTTCCCTCCTCCCTGCCTCCCTGCCTCCCTGCCTCCTTTCTTCTTCCTTTCCTTCTTGGGTTTTTCCTTCCTTTTTGTTCTCCTTTGGCGGATTCTTGCTATATGGGCCATGCTTGTGTCAGACTCAGGTTTATCCTCCAGAGCCTGCTTCCTTATCCATGGGACTCCAGGTGTGACTTGGCTTGGATCTAGCTCCTCAGTACAGTTTGGTGGCGCTTCTGAGACCCTGTGAACTCCTTGCCCTGTGTGCCTGCCCCGTAGTGGAGCAGCTTCTGTCCACTAGGTTTAGAAGGGTTGACGAGCACACAATTGAGGAAAACCTGAGCAGATATCAGTGAGAAATTCTGAGCTCAGCAAGGTCATGCCTCTGGTGCTGTTACCTGGGTGGCCAGACCACATGCCTCGAATTAGTGTCCAGTGTTGGCCGAGGCTGAAATGTCAGTGGTGTATAACATCAGGGGCCTTTGAATATGATTCCACAGTGTAGAAATGCCTGCTGTAAAGTTGTGCTTGGTGGGGCTGTGAGTACAAACATTACTGCAGGTTCTAAAAGCGAATCCTCGCTGTCAGAACTAATGGCAGTCATCCAAGGATGGAGCTTTGTAAGGGTTCTGGATTTTTAGTGTGTGAACCAAGGCCCTTGTAAAGGCAGGTCCTTTCAGGGGCGGGAGTGAAGACATGCCTTTTGTCTTTGTGCATTTCAGGAAAACCCTTTACCCAATGAGCTACACTCCTAGCCCCAAAGACACAAACTTCTCAGTAAGAAATTCTGGAGATTACAACCAATTATGGAAAAGCTGCGTTTTGTTGTTTCACACTGGACACCTGTGAAGAAAGCAGGAAAGCCATTTCGTTGGCTTAAGTCAGAACAGAGGGCTGGTGTGCGCAGCCTCCATTGCTTCATCCATAGGAGAGTCTGTGGAGAGCTTGGTTGGTTAGGTTCCCAGCATGCACTGAGGGAGAACCACTGTACCTCTGCACCTGCCTGTGTTCTTGCCCTGCACCGTTACTGATCTGTCCGAGATCAGAAGCCAAAGCACAGAATGGGGAATCTAATTTTTCTTTCCTTTTCTGGTTGTGGTAGTGGTACAAGGAGTTTCATCCGGGCATTGTGCATGCTAGGCAAATGCCTTGCAACTGAGTCATATCCCTGGGTAGAGTGAACTTACTTTGACACAGACAGGTGGGTAGATCATGAAAAGTTGTTGTTCACATACTTTACTCAATTGCTATAGTAGATGAAATATTTGTGTGTTTCAATAAAACTTTATTTACACAACAGTCTGTGGTTTTTAGTTTGCTGATTTCCTGATTACACATTATGACTTTGAAAGTAAAGTTGTGATTAGTTCTGGCTACTTAATATGTTAAAGCAGTTACATATATTGCTCTATCACAAATGTATGATTATTTAAAACATTTTAATAATTATTTTTCTGTGTGCTTTACTTTGCCCCTTTTAATTAAAATCTTTAATTATTTTGCAAAGTAATGGGTTTCATTATGGCGTTTTCATAACTTTGTCAGCATGCTTCGTTCTTGCTCGTTCTTTTCCCATAGCTGCCCTCTCCTGCCTCCTATCCCTCTTACTGGTCTGTTCTTTCTTCCCCAAATGGTCCTCCATCTGCTTTCATGTCATATGCATCCCATTACCCTTTCTTGTTGTCCTCCTCCTCATTCCCCACCCTTCAAGTCCTCTTCCCCCACCTGTGGTCCCCTTTGTACTTTTATGTCCTGTGGATGTATGTATCTATATACATTTTAATGTAGATCCTACATATTAGAGAAAATGTGATATTTATCGTTCCGTGTCTGGCTTATTTCACTTAACACAATGAACCCCCGTTCCATTTATTTTCCAGGAAGTGCCATAATTTTATTCTTTCTTAGGGATGAATGAAATTCCATTGTAGTCACACAGACTATGTACCACATTTGCTTCATCCAATCTGGATGAAGTGATGTAGTAGGCATATCTTTCTGTTCTTTTGATATGGAACACAGTGTCACCAAATTCAGAAGTGTATTGTGAAGCTGAGAGCATGACAAAACTGTTTGAGGTCGCATGAGGTGAATACAGACTGGGCTTGGTGATGGAGCTGTGGGAGCTGGTGGCTGTTCCTGTCCTCATGGCAGCATATGTGAGGCATGTGGGCCTCAGGAAGTCACACATTTAGGAGAGATTCATGGAGTTCCTGGAACAGAGGCTTGCCTTAAGTTCTTGCAGCTGCTTTTAGCATATGAATCTTGGTATCCCAGGTCAAAATGGGTGATTGTTCTTCCTCATCTAAAGGCTTGTGGGAAGAATTATTCCATCAGACCATGTTGGTGGAGCTTCTGTCTAACTTTTAGTGGCAAAATGAGGTCCCCTCCACCAGGTGCTGACACAGGAAAGGAATCTTCTAGAGGTGATAAAGCATGGCCACTGCCCAGGCCTTCTCATGTTGTTTCTGTATACCACTATTCACCTGAAAGACCCTCCTACTCAGTGTTTTAGCAGTCCATCTAGCTGTGTGGAAGTCATGTTTTCTTAGTTTGCTCATCTATTGCTTCTAGTCCCGTGGGTAATCCTATCTAGATGCTAAACTTATGGTGTTGTTGCCCTTGGCAGTGGGGACAGAATCTTGGTCCTTCTGTCTGTGACAATGTGACAATAGCAGAGTCAAGTGTGAGAAGTCTTTCAGTTCCCCCAAATCAAGAAATAAATAGCCTCCTAGACCCTCAAGCATGCTAACAGAAAAAAAAAAGCCCTTGATATTTTTGCCCGTTGTTGCGTGGTGGTTTGCTTTTCTGTTTCTGGGCTGGAGAGAGTATCAGGTTGTAGAGGCTTCATGGATGATGTACTTAAAGATTACTGGAGACCTGGGTACCATATACAGGCTGCTGGATGCTGGGTACTGGGTGCTAGTCCCTGCACAGAATGGTGGTGAGGAAGGACAAACTGGTAGACATTTGTTGGAACCATGGTAGCACCAGAAAATGCTGGGTGAGACCCCCGCTTTAGAACTTCGGATTTTAGCTCTTATTTCTGGATCTCTGACTTTTAAGAGTCTTGGCTTAACTATGATTAGCAAAAACCCCATCAGTTTTTTTGTTTAGATTTTTTTTATTTATTATAAATCTTTTGTGTGTATGGTGTATGTGGGACACGTGAGCCAGTCAGAGAACAGCTTTGTGGAGTCAGTGTTCTCTTCCTACCTCTACATGGGTTGTAGGATTGAACTCAGGTAGACAGGCTTGCCTTCGCTTTACCAGTGCCAAAGAGACATCCTGATTGGATAGGTAACAGCTGCTGGGACAGGCACACATGGTTAAGGTGGATGTTTGAAAATTCCTTTTATTTGGTTACTTGCACCTGGATCCTAAGGGGGTGCTCATGAGTTACCCTAGAAATAGATGAGCTCATATTAAACATGGCAGGGCCTTTCCTATTGTAGAATGCTGGGCATTTTTACCTTATAGACAGATGGATCAGTAAGAAACACACTGTGCTCTGCCAAGGATGTTTTCAGTAATAGTCAGCAACATCACCAATCCATGGTCAGAGTCATCCTTCTGTGGACCAGACAAATCTTTGTGACATTGGAAGACACAGAGACAGACTCCAAAGACAGTTACTAAATGAAAACATATCAATTGCGTTTATACCAATCTCAGTATTTTTAGATGTATTTATTTTTATTTTATGTGTGTGTTATGTGTATGTGGTTGAGTATATGTATATACACCACATGTGTACAGGTCCTACAAGAGGACATCAAATCCTGTAGAACTGGAGTTACAGGCAGTTGTGAGCAGCCCAGTATGGATGCTGGGATCTGAACCTGGGTCCTCTGCAAAAGCAGTGTACACTCTTAATTGCTGAGCCATCTACTCAACCTCCTATTTATACCAGTTTCTAAGCAAGCAAGTTTACTACCTATTTCCCTGGTTAAATTTGCATGTGATATTCGTAACTTGCCAAATATACTTTTTGATTTTAATTGCAAATTCTCATTCTCTTTATTCTTATTAATTGGAAGGTAGCATAGAAATGTAAGCTATGACTCAGGAGTCAGAAACTATATGTTGTGCCAAATGGTATAGTATGGCGTGGTTTGGGAGGGTTTCCCTGACATTGGTGTGTTGAAAGCGTGGCATCCAGTGTGACAGTGTTGGAAGGTGGTAAAATATGTAAGAATGGGGTTTATTTGGGGGTAATTAGGTCATTGAGGGTGCTGGTCTCTAGGAGTGAATTTGTGTGGAAGTGAGTTTTATGAAAAAAAGCAATCTTGATCCTTGATTCTGTGGCATCCTGTCTTGTTACATGTTTTCTTCCTCTGCTCTAGTGATTATTATGCCAGTATCTCACCAAGGCCACCAACCAGGGCCAGACAGATGTGGCTACCTGATATTTTATTTTTCTAAATTGAGAGCTAAGCAAATCTCTTTTTAAAACTATATTCCACAGCCTTGGGTATTTGTTATAGTAGCAGAAACTAGTCTCAGGCTGTCATTGGCTATTCCTAAGGTTCAAAGTTCTCAACTGAAAAGTTGATATGCTTCTTTGATGGCCTGTTGAAGGGACCAAATGAGTTAATGCATGTAGAAATGCTTCTCAAGCTTTGACGTTCTTCAGAAGTAGAATTCTGTAATTCTACATATGGGGGAAAGGTGTACAGTTTAAACAAAACAGCATCCATGCTCTTTTCTGAAGTCTCCCAAGCACTGCTGGGATCACAGGTATTCGACACTCCAAGTCTTTTCATGTGGATTCCAGGGAAGTCAAGTGTGTATCTTTATACTCACGTTATGCTTGTGTATCAAACGACTGAGTGACCGAGCCCTGTGAGTCTCCAGCTCTGAGACTTTCTGTTCCTTGTGCTTCTCTCTTTTCCACTTCCTCTGTCTCGGAGCATGTATACTGAACCTCTAGGACATATTGCAGACACAGAACTTTGCATCTATTTTATCCAGAAAATGTTATTTTAAGTTATATTTTCAGGAGAGACGAACCCATTTATAAACATGTATCGCTGCTCCCCTCCCCCCAATTTTAGGCTTAAAGAACTTGAAAAAGTTTACTGTGTTGATATTGTCTGTTGTGCATGTGGAAATGTGGTTGTGTATGGAGAAATGCCCTTTGAGCATTAGTACTCTTTGGAGATAGAATTCTCCCTGGGTTTTCTGCAGTTCTGGTTGTATTTTTCCATCATCTTGGTCATCATCTCACTGTGTCGGTTTTAGAAGATGATTTGAAGCAGTTGCGTTTGTGGGTGTTGCTTGATGGTGTCCACTTGCTTGTCATGTAAAAAGTTTTAACTTGTAGCATAGAAGTGGCCCATGAATGCATTTGCTGCACAAGCCTGATAACTCCAGGTTCACCCCTAGATCACACTACAGGAGAGAACCCCTCCTCTAGAAGTTCTTCTCTGACCTTAGCATGCACTCTGTGGCATGCAGTTTCTGCATTTGTGTATGCACGCACGCGCGCGCACGCGCACACACACACACACACACACACACACACACAAATGATAATAAAGATACATTTTTACAAACTTAAAAAAATCATTAACCTATCATACATAAGTGTGTATGCTGAGAATTGGATAAAGTTGAGAAATGACCCTCTCCTTTTCCTTAAGATGTATTTTACTGTCTTGATTTGTGTGACACAGCATTTGTGATTGTATTTTGGGTTTAGAATGTGTTGCCGGAAAGCAAAGGTAAAAATCATAACATTGAGATTGAACATGGCTCTCCATCTTGGCGTCCTTAGCTGGTTTCTTTGATGCCTTTGAGTTCTCTATAAAACGTTAAGGGAGGGAGGAAGGCACCCAGCAATAATCAAAGGGGAGGAGAGATCAGCACAGGGACTCAGTGACATTTGAGGGTAAGTTTTGGAGCTGTTGTAAGAGTTATTGCTGCTCGGGACTGTTTGGCCTGGCTCCTGGTCAAAGCCATTAACTTCAAAATAACAGAGCCTTTAAGAGAATGTATGCTTTTTAGAAAACTCCTCATTAATTCAATTTATAGAAGGGAGGAGAGTTGAACAGAAGAGAATGGGAAGCATGTGGTTTTATCAGGGCTTGGAGTTCAGGGGTTTGTGTGTGTGTGTGTGTGTGTGTGTGTGTGTGTATGTGTGTGTGTGTGTGTGTGTGTGTGTGTGTGTGTGTGTGTGTGTGTGAGAGAGAGAGAGAGAGAGAGAGAGAGAGAGAGAGAGAGAGAAGCTGTTAAGGCTGACTAATATGGAGGTTCATATGAAGGATTCTAAAACTCCCCAGATCTGTGTCTCTAGGATGGACTTGCTGTCCCTAGCAATGGTTTTGGAGCCTGACCTCTGACATGGATCCTGGCCGGGAAATCTTCAACACTAATTAAGCTTTGGCTTGTTTTGATTCTCTTCCAGCCCTGTGGTTGAAGAGCTTTGTGTACACAGTTCTTTTCCCACAGTTAGGACAGTGTCCCTCCGCAGTGTTGGTCCTTACCTGATGGTAGTGTGAGGCTACTCTCTCACAGGAAGTGGCTGACCGTGCACATGCCTCTCTTAGCTTCCCAACAGCTAATGGCATATTTTGGGAACAGAAAGAACACAGTTGCATTGCTTAATGAGGAATGGGAAAAGTTGGTGGTTTCTGAGCCCTGGAACCATGAGGATACACCAGCGCTGGCCATTCTGCCTCCTTTGCCGTCTTTACTGAAAGCATCAGGAGTAGAACAAGATGTATGGAGACTGAATTTATCAAACATTCAGACATGCACAGTGAAGCTCTCTGTTATCTGCTCTATGTGAGCTTCCAAAGGAGGGGAGAGCTGGATAGTGCTTGGTCACTGCCAGGTAATGTCACCTCCATGTTCTTTGTATGCAAGACCTCAGTAGCTAAGCAAGGCAAGTAGTCTGTTTCTTGTGACCATCGAGGGAAAGTGTACACAGAGGAGGCAGCAATTTTATGAATTACAGAGGGAATTAGTGTTTACAAGGCTGTAGAAAGAAAGTTGGGTGTGTGGTAGGGAGAGGAGGTATCAGGACTGGAGAATATCTTTTTTCTTTTTCTTTCTTTCTTTTTTGGTTTTTTGAGACAGGGTTTCTGTCTGTGTAGCCCTGACTGTCCTGGAACTTGCTTTGTAGACCAGGCTGACCTTCAAATTCACAGAGATCCTCCTACCTCTGCCTCCCTAGTGCTGAGATTAAAGGTGTATGCCAACACTACCTGGCTAGGTATTTGTTTGTTTGTTTGTTTTTTCCTGTGGAAGTCATTTATTTATGCATTTAATATATGTTCATTATATATCTGCTTCGTTTCTCCAAGAGTTTTTGTTTTTTCTTTTCCAGTACTGGGCTTTGAACACAGGGCGTGGCACATGCTAGGCAGGTGCTCTATTACTGATCTATGTCCCTAGCCTTCTCTGTGATTTTTTTGTTAATGTGTATTTATTGTAAAACATGATGGATTTCATTATGACACTGTCACACATGTCACTGATGTGCTTTGATTATATTCACCCACCATTACCCTTCTTTATAGTCTGTCCTGCTGTCTCCTAAACTGGGCCCCCTTTTACTTTGTTCACTTTAAAAATAAATCTAGACTTGCATATGAGATATTTGCTCATATGATATTTGTGTTTCTGAGTCTGGCTTATTGTGCTTAACGCGATGATCTCTAATTCCATCTATTCTCCTTAAAAATAATATTTTCATTTTTCTTTTGGCTGAATGATGTAGCAATAAACATGGATTTGCAAATATCCTTTTTGCCAGGTGCTGAAGTGGTATAAGAAGTAAAAAATGGTGAAGAAAGTAGATATTCAGTATATTTTTGTGATAGCTTAGACTTGAGTGGGAGTGTCAGGGTGAGCTGTTTAATCAATTAACTTTTAGGTAGTCCAGGCTGACCTGGAACTTGCTATGTAGAGCAGGTTGGCCTCAAATTTATAGTCCTCCTGCCTCAACTTTCTTAGTGCTTGAATTATAGGCATACCCACCATGCCCACTTTGGAAAGCATGTTAAATGTATTAGTTCTTTATAGTCGTTTTGGAAATCAGTGTGGCAGTTTCTCAGAAAATTGGAAATCCATCTTCCTTCCTCAAGACCCAGCTATACCACTCTTGGGCATATACCCAAGAAATGCTCAATCATATCAGAGGGACACATGCTCAAATGTGTTCATAGCAGCATTATTCATAATAGCCAGAACCTGGAAACAACATAGATGCCCCTCGACTGAAGAATGGACTAAGAAAATGTGGTACATATACACAATGGAGTACTACTCAGCAGAGAAAAATGATGACATCATGAAATTTGCAGGCAAATGGATGAAACTAGAAAATACCATTCTGAGTGAGGTAACCCAGACTCAGAAGGATAAACATGGTGTGTAAACATGTATCATAAGTGGATACTAGATGTAAAGCAAAGATAACCGGACAACAACCCACAACTCCAGAGAAGCTAACTAACAAGGAAGACCCAAAGAGGGAGAGATGGCTCAGTGGTTATTAGCACTGGCTGCTCCCCCAGAGGTCCTGAGTTCAATTCCCAGCAACCACATGGTAGCTTACAACCATCTGTAATGAGGTCTGGTGCCCTCTTCTGACATAAAGGTGTACATGCGGATAGAGCACTCATACACAAAATAAATAAATCTTTTTTTTTTTTTTTTAAGTATTGATTCTAGTTTCAGCTTGGAAATTACTAAATTTCTTGTGGATGAACTAGGTATTTGTATTGTAGGTCAGCCATTCCCTCAGCATATCAGTGTTGTTGAATCTGTTGAATATCAATCATGGCTGCAGAAGGCTCATTGTATCACTTCATGACTGTGTGGCCAACTGGGACCCATGACTGAACTGCTACTGCCCAGTATCACAAGAAAAGATTGGGCCACCAAAAACTAGCCCAAAGATACTGAAAAATTAGAAGTAGCTTTCTTTTCAATTGAATTTTGATAAATTTCTTTTGTAGAATCATAAAATAGAACAATCATATCAACTCTTGTAAGTCAGGCTCTTAGTAGTGGAAGAGAACAGCCTCCAAGGCATGAGGATGGTGTTCATAGGTATGAAGCAGAACACAAAATTTTCATTGAAGTGTGTGTATATGTACATGTGTATGCACACCCTATATGTTACAGATATTCACAAATAAGGACATATCTATATATGGGATATATATGTGTGTATGTGTGTATGTATGTGTGTGTGCATACCTATATGTATGTATGTAGGTAAATCTGTGTGTGTGTGTGTGTGTGTGTGTGTGTGTGTGTGTGTGTTTGAAAACCTGTTTCTAAGCGATTTTATTCCCAAACTACTGAGGACCTACTTTAGGTTTTGCTGAAGACAGGTTGCCATGGGAAATTCACATAAAGGGAAAGTGGGTGCCTGTCTTTGCTGAATAAGCTTAATTGGGTGTAGTGAGAGAAACCATAAGTGTGCAGAAATATAGTGTGCATCTTCTCTGCCGTTCATTCCAGCCTTGAGACCGGCAGTGTACCTGAAAGAGACTAACGACCTGGCTTATAGAATAGCAAAGGAGCTGCTAATGGAAACAGCTGCCAGTCTACAAAGTCGGGTAGTTTCTGGAAATTGCATTGATGAGGTCTATTGATCATGGAGACCCCAAATGAGTTGCCTCTTTGCTTGGCTTTGCTTTGTCTTTTCTCTAAAGATTCATACCCGCCAGTCTTGGCAATGGTTACAACTGGGGCTGGGTGTCTTCAATGAGAGTCTTCTGTTGTCTCATAGTTGTTCCTTGTGCAGGGCGGTCCTTTTCACTCAGTCAGGGTGAACTTAGAGATAATCTGGAATTCAGCACAAACAGACTGTCTTTATCCAGCCCATGACCTCTACCTGCCAGACGCCACAGCTTCTGTCTGTCTGTCCACTTTCTCTCTACTGTCAGGAGAAGCGAAGCTTTTCCTTGTGTGAGTTCTATTTCTTTCCTTTCTCTGAGAATCCAGTAACAAACTCGGCCGTGCATTCTAGCATGCATTTCTTAGTCAACACTGAATGCCTTTAGGTCGAGGTCAGCCTTTTCAGCCGGTATCCTGGTTTTCACTGCTGGTGAGCTTTGCTTTTCTGGTTGAAAAAAAAAAAAATCACAAAATTCTAGGCTCCAGGGACTGACTTCCTAGGGGAGGGGTGGACATATTTGAAGGTTTTTCTTTCTGTTTTTCGCAGTGCCACTGTGGCTAAGGTGTCAGCCTTTCTGTCCGTCACTCGATTCCCAACACTCAAGGCTTCATACCGAGACTGCCGAGTTTCACCACAAGCTGAAGCTTGGTATGCAAGAATTGAGCCTGAAGCAAACTTTTTCATTACAAAAAGTAGTTTCTCTATAAAACCACTAATAAAGAAGCAAAGCTAGTGATTACTGTTGAACAGAATCAAACTGCTTGGTTTACTTAATACTGCAGGGTTATTGGGCTGTAAGAGAAACCAATCCGGGCATTTGGGGGGGAAACGAGAATCAATGTGAGTGACATTTAATTTTCAAGGGTGTCTGTTTAAACAGGAGAAAATATTCTCTTCCCCAATTTGGGATACTTTTCAAAGCTTGTCCACCTGAATAACTTGTGGGTAAATGAATATGTTTGGGACCCATGATAATGAACTTAATAGAAATTTGCAAATTTTAAAAAGCCAAACATATCTCTTTCTACCTTCCAACAGGAGAAAATGACATGTACTTGGAGGCAGTTGCAATGGCCACAGGTTCTGCCCCACAGTGGGAACTATCTTAACAGTGTGATTTTATTCCCTTGTGAAGTTGGTCCTGAAGGCCCACTGGCAGGGAGAGCAGATAGCAGAGTTATTTTCTTTCCTTGCTGTAAAGATGATGAGTTTCTGTGGATACTTCCCATGCTTGGACTGTGTCCTCCATCACCACTAGCAGGGAGCAAATGTGGGATTCTATTAGAGTTGAGCTCGAAGTCTATGGCCTGAAATAGAAACAGTGGGATGCAGGAATAGATGAACTCATGGCTCTGGCTTGCTTAGAACCCCATCCTAAGTCACCAAAGTTACTTAGTCCACAGGCAAATGGAATGCAAGCTGCATTGTGAGGACAGAGTCTGTCCATTTTAACCCTTCGCTTCCATATTACACAAGGATACCTCTTCCTTTTTCTTCTTCCCTTTATCTTGCACAAGACTCTTATCACTTTGGTGTTAATCTTTGTCATCTCTTCTGTGTGTGTTGTCTCTTCTTTACTTGGACTAGTTGTCATGGCTGTGACAAAATGCCCGACAAGTGCCTCTTGGCTCACAGTTTGAGAATAAAGTCCACCACGGAGGGAATGGTGGCAGGACCACCACCTGGTGACATGGACACAGTGCTACATGCTGGGGCCTCTGGTCACATGGACACACAGTGCTACATGCTGGGGCACCTGGTTACATGGACACAGAGTGCTACATGCTGGGGCCTCTGGTCACATGGACACAGAGTGCTGCATGCTGGGGCTTCTGGTCACATGGACACAGAGTGCTGCATGCTGGGGCCTCTGGTCACATGGACACACAGTGCTGCATGCTGGGGCCTCTGGTCACATGGACACACAGTGCTACATGCTGGGGCACCTGGTGACATGGACACACAGTGCTACATGCTGGGGCACCTGGTGACATGGACACACAGTGCTACATGTTGGGGCACCTGGTGACATGGATACGGTGTTACATGCTGGGGCTCAGCTTCTTCTCTTCAGGCAGAATCTGAGCCCACAGAATGCTGCTGCCCACACTCAGGGTGAGGCTTCCTTGCTCAGGTAAACCTTTCAGGAACTACCTACATAGACATACCCACAAGTGTGTTTCCATGGTGACCTTAAATCTAATCAAGTTGGCAGTGAAGCTTAATCTCACCCTAGCACAGTTCCAGATAACCCAGGCTCAGGAATTCCTTATGGAGAATCTACTAAATATTAGGTGACTAGTTCAGCTTTAACATATATACATTGCAGTACCTAAGTTGGAGAGGTTCACATTTACAGATGCTGACTGGGCACATACAGGTTGGATTGCTGACCTGAAAATCTAAGACTGGAAATGCCTCAAACTCTCAACAGGTTCAGCACCAATATGAAGCCAAGAGTGGAATCTTTGTTTCATGCACAAAATTATTAAAACTATCATATAAAATGATCTGTAGGCTACACATGTCAAATGTCCATGAGAACTAAATGTATTTAGTGTTTAGATGTTGGTCCTCTCCACAAAGTATTAATGTGTATATGCAGACATTCCCAAATCAGGGAGACATTTGGTTCTTGTCATTTTGGGTAAGGAGTGCTAACCCATGACATTTACATGTCTATGTGAATATAAACATGTATGCAGTTTTTTATGTTTACAATCTGTAGATACCTCAACAGTGAACTAATAACTTGCTAAGTTACATTGTTCAGGCCACCAGGCTTCTGGCTCTGGGCCAAGGGGTCTGGCTAGCTGGCAGAGGTTCTCTGTGTTCTCATTCCCCCCTTTCCTTCAGCATGGTTGTTCAAGGCATACTGACCAGGCCCATGAGGTGGGCCTGACTATGTCATTGATGATATTAATCTGTTTTTAATCTAGATTTTTCTTGAGTATTCAATATGCAATCCTGGTTTTAAGATGAGCATCAAATATATTCAGGGCATGTGTAGCTTTCCATGGTGCATGACTATGTCTTTGAAATGCTAAGGTTATAAGGAGGAAAAAAATTGAAGTTGGCTCATGGCTGTACTTACTCTGAAGTCACCTTGCCTTGGACCTGTAGCAAGACAAACATCACATTGGCCGTACTTTTACTTACTTATTTGTTTTGTGTGTGTGTGTGTGTGTGTGTGTGTGTGTGTGTGTGTGTGTGTGTGTGTAGGCATTCACATAGCACATGTGTGGAGGTCAGAGCACAACTTGTATCAGTTGGCTTTCTCCGTCCACCCCATGGGCCCTGGGGATTGAACTCAGGTCATCAGACGTGGCAGCAAGCAAGCACCTGTGCCTGCTGAGTCCTCTCACTGGCCCCACTTTGTAGTGCTTTCATAAACACAGCATTTTAGGGATGGACTCAAGTTTGAAAACTGAATTTGCTTTCTTTTTTCATATGGGCTTTAGAACATACAACTTAAAGATGATTTTTTTGCTTAATATTTTCAATAGTTTTGTGCATGAGACAGTTTTATGGTATGGAATTTTCCAGTTGTGGCTTCATGTTGGTGTTCATTTCTAGGAAAATAGAGAGGGAGTTGGAGAGAGAGAGGATGGAAGGGGAACAAGTAAGGAAGAAACAGAAGAGGGACAAGAAGAGAAAAAGGCCATGGCCAAGTGCACGCTAAGCTTTCTCCCGATGACCTACAGACACCGTCATCTTTTCCTAACATTTATTGCACATCCTGGCAGTGCCATCAGCTAGTTATGGGTCTTCAGCACACAAGCTGTGAGAGACATTAAGGACCAAATCATGCCAAGGGTTAGCCAAGCATGGCTGATCTGATACAGACTTCTTTCATTGCATATGAACATGTCTCTGGATTTTCCAACTCTTAGGATAGGCAAATGGTCTAAAGAACCATTAGTGCACACACTCAGCTACTCATTTTCTATGTGACAATTGCAAGCACCTGCTCTCCTCCTTCATTGACATCATGTTCTATATAGATCAGTTAAGTATATGAATGAATGCCATGGCTTGCCTTTCAGATTCTTGAAGTGGGTGATTGTCAGGATTGTATCCTTGGATAAGAAAGTGTTTTGGTACATTAATTAATTAGCTAACTAACTAATTAAGTCATTCATTCTCTTACCTGGTAGCTCAGGCTGATCTTGAACCCCCCTTTTAGCCAAAAGTGACTTTTGAATTTCTTGCATGTAGGTATGTACATGTATATGCTCTTGACCGAGTGTGGTCCCTTGAATGTCACAACAGGTATGTAGAGGTCAGAGGACAATCTTGCGGCTGATTTTTTCCTTATACCTTGTCTGAGAGGCAGGGTCCTTTTGCTGATGTTAGCTGCTGTGTACACAGGCTGGCTGACCCACGAACTTTCAGGGATTCTCCTGTCTGCACCTCGATGAAAAATGCATGCTGTAGCTCCTAGCTATACTTAGATTCTGGGGACTTGAACTTGGGTCCTCATGCTTGTACAGCGAGCACTTATCCCACTGAGCCATCTCGTCAGCCTAGACTTTGAACTTCTGATCTTTCTTTCTCCTCTTCCTGTGTGATAGGGATGATAGGCGCACACCAGCAGGCTTGATTTGTGCAGTGCGGGGAGGGAACCCAGAGCTTGCCCATGCTGGCGCGTCTTCTGCCAGCTGACCTACAGCCCCAGCTCCTGGGTTTGTTTTTAACACAATTCATACCCTATCTTTCCAAATTTACTAGTGTAGGTATAGTTAGATGGGCATGAACTGGAGAGTCTAGTAGACAGAGAAGCGTGGATTGATGTCACTGAACTTTGGAACCTAAAGGTACATTTCGATAGCTCCCCAGTGCCACATATGGAAGGACAAAAAGAGAAAACAGAAAAGAGACATATTGGTAACTTTTCTTCACCATGCACACCTCGTCCTTTTCTATACTTATTTTTACCATTTTATTATGGAATGATTGGCATATAAAAATTGCGCTTAAGTATAATGTGCAGGGTATAACTTGATGAATCCATTGATCGTTGCCTACTGACATACACCGTGGAGACACATGATCTTTAAGCTAAGCACGGCTGGGTCTGGTTAGTTCTGGAAGGTGTGGCAGTGACTGAAGCCATGCCAATGATCAAGATGGCAAACGTATCCATCCCCTCTAAAGTTACTTCTGAAATATCTTTCACTTTTATTTTTCATTTAGAAAAGTCAGTTTCTTCTGTGATACAGGCATTTAGTATGAGCTCTACCCTCTTACATTACTAGAATATCAACTGCAGGCTCCAGTTTTCTGTAACTTATTCACTGCAGTATTAATTACAGGCTCTTTTTTTTTGTTTCGTTTTGTTTTAGCATCTCTGCATCTCATTTAAGGAGCCACATCTCACACCTTTTCACTGGCCTCTCTCCATCTCCCCTTTAGCACTCTTCTGCCATTCAGGTTCTACTCCCCAATTTTGTGGGTTTGGCTACCTCTAAGTCCTCATAAAATGGGATCAAGTAGTGTGTTTCCTGTGCCTGGTTCATCCACTTAGTATAGTATGATCCAGTTTGTCTACATTGTTGCAAATGACAGGATCTGCTTTTTCAAGGATGAATAACATTCTATTCACTCCTTTCTTTTCCCTTTCTGTGTGTGAAAAGCGTAGCCCAGTAAGTTGCTCTAACCACACCTCCTTTAATCTCTGCTACATTAATAACCTGCTGATACAGATCTGGGAATGTAACAGAGAAAATATGACAAGGAATCTGCTGCTCCCATTATGAGACCTTGTTTACCTGAAAATCAAGTCAAATTGCAGGACAGGAAAACATTTAGATTAAATGTTTGTAACAACCATCCAGGCCATTATAAACAGAACCGATAGATAGCTTTAGTGTTGGAGTGCATTGTTTCAGAAGAAGAAGTCAACTCTGAAGTCCTGTGTCTTTTTCCTTTGAAAATGATAGGGTACTTCCTCTGCTCTGTGACTCACTTCCTGTTTGGGGGGACAGGATGTGGGATGCAGGGTGAAGCTCATTCTCTTTGCAAATGGATCCAATTCTATTGTTTGTCTGAGGGACAATGATAGAGTGGCCTCTTGCAAACTAGGGGAAGTGGCTCAGAAACAGAAGGTGATAGGGTTGTTGTATTCTCTCTCTCTCTCTGTCTCTCTGTCTCCTTCCCTCCTTCCCTCCCTCCTCCTCCTTTCTCCTCCTCCTCCACCTCCTTCTTCTGTAACATTGGTTTTGCTCTATCCTTACAAAGTCAAACCTATAGTTGAACTTTTCCATGTGTAGTGACGGCTGTCATCTGATCTGCTGCCTGTAAGAAGAGGAGTCAGATTTACCTGTTCACTCCTCATATTCTCGGCTCCCTACACACAATTGCATAGATAGATGTCCAAAAGTATGTCTTTTAAATGACATTTTCTAAAGTTTTAACTATTTTGTCTTGTGTGCATCAAATGACTAACAAAGAAAATATACATATTTGACTAGTCTGTTGATTTGTTTCAGACTAAATTATTTTCCTAATGATGGTGGATACAGGAAATGCCCCAACTTGGGATTGGCACTTGAGGAGATCTATAGTTGTAGTTAATGATGGTGGTCTCATATTTTGAGAAAACCCTTTATGTTCCCATAAATATTTCCTCAATTCCTTTATGAGTTTTTTTCACAAATTTCAGAATGGTGTTTGTGTATTCCTCACAGGATCACACAGCCAGAAAGTGAAGCAGGAAGTTGGTCATGGTGGTGTATCCTTGTAATCATAGCACTTGGGAGGTAGAAGCAAGAAGGTTAGAAGTTCAGTGTTATCCTCACATACATTGCAAATTCAAGGCTAGCCTGGGCTACATAAGACCTTGTCTCAAAATCAAACAACACGGGCTGGAGAGATGGCCCAGAGATTAGGGGTGCCTGTCATTCTTGGAGAGGATCTGAATTCCATTCCCAGAAATGACATGGAGGTTCACAAGTTCCAGCATTCAATCGATGCCTTCTTCTGACTTCTGAGGGCACCAACATGCATGTGCTACATATGCAGCAAAACGCCACTCACACACATCAATAAATAAAAAGAACTAAACAGAAGCAGGGAGGGGGAGGAAAAAACAGAAGGTGAAGATTTGAGTGAAAAGACAAAGTAGAAATAGAAGAGTAGAAATCTAGACAAATAGTTAAAAAGACAAATAGAAAAGTAGAAAACTATATACTTACGTACCAACTGCTCAGTTAGGAGGACTGAGGTATGACAGAGACCAACCACAAAGCCAGTACCTCCTGGAGCATATAAACACAGACATTGGGATCTGTCAGTGATTTTTAAATAATACGATTCTAGTCCTGCTTCACCTGTGTCTACTCTAGCCAGTAACCAGATGAGAATCCTAACAGCCTTACAGTTTTGATATGGTAAGTGCATGGTTTGTGGAATCAGAATTGGCACACAACGACACTCTCTTTGACAGACTAAGGCAAGAATCAGGGTATGAGTGTGGGATATTGACAAAGAGGTGTGGTGTTAATGAGAAAAACAGGTCTTTTTTACTTATGGTCTTCCACTTACCGATATCACACTTGGCCAAATCTGGTCACACCTTCGATTGTATGTACCTGATGTCACTGGATGCCTACAGCACTTACATCCTGAGCTGAGGCTGATTCTGTCACCGTGATTAGCTGTGTGTGGATAACTTATCTATGACAATTAAAAAACAAAATCCATGATTGGCTTTTTTCCTTTGCCAGCCGGCCACTGTCTGCAGTCCTTAGCTGGCTTGCGCGGAGGGAATATAAAATTTAAAATTATTCTAAACTTAATTAGGGAGGGAAATGTGTAGCCAACTTACCACTCCCGTATAATGCAACTAAAACCAAATGTAAATGATTTTTGGATCATCCAAATTAGTTTTCCCTTCTGCCAGCTAGTGCGGAGCACTGAGATTAGCTGGGTAATAACAAGGCCTTCTAATAGGTAGCTTTTGGAAGAGGTTCCGTTTGCGTTGGGAAAGCGTGTTGGGAAGACTGGCTTTTCCAAGCTCTTGTCTACATGTTTATTTTTGGATTTATGATCCCAGCATACTGCATTTTAATTTGTTCCTTTTTGTTGAATGTGCAGTTGATTTTCATGTCTGGTTTTTTATTTTGCCTTTGATGTGAATTTTTATAACTTTCAAAAATGACAGCCCCCATTGCTTGGAGCACGTGGGTCAGGAGGAGCCCTTCTTCCACTGTGTCTTGTTAAAATTAGGCGTCTTAAAAACACAACAATGACTGCCCTCCCCCAGATTTGTCCCCGATGACCTAAGGCTTTAGAGGTCACAGGTCAGATTCTTTTCTTCTTTGCTTTGCACACAACTGTCTCTTGTATGGAGAGCCTGCAGATTTGTGTGGGGCTGCAGTATGTATGGCTTGTGTTAAAGAGTAGAAACTCTGAGATGTGCTAGGGGTCTCTTTATGCTTTGTTTTGTTTTGCTTTTTGACTAGGGATTCTCTGTGTAGCCTTGGCTGTCCTGGAATTCACCCTGTAGACCAGGCTGGCCTCGAACTCACAGAGATCCACCTGCCTCTGCCTCCTGAGTGCTAGGATTAGAGGTTTGTGCCACCACTGCCCAGTTTAACTTTGGTTTGGACGAGTGGATATGAGAGGATTTAGATTATTTTAATGAGTTATTTAGAGCTCACAGTGAAGAGCCTTATTCCTCTTCTACTCCCCCTTTGAAACTATTTATCAATTTTACCTTTGAAACAAATTAATTATGTAAAGGGCCAGACTATAGTCATTTCATGTGGATGCTTTTGATATCAAGGTAGGTGTGGGCTGTGGGGCCCAGTGGTCAGTGGCAGAGCACTGGGAGCTTGGAAATGTTGAATTTGCTCTGAGCAGATTATTAACTTTTTCTCTTTATGCATCATTCAGTCGATAAGAAAAGAACGTCAGATTCGGCTCCATCACCCCTGGTGGTGGGTCAGCCGTCTAGATCCTGCCATCTTTGCCTCATGGCCAAATGTCTTTATTACGTGTCATAATTCTAACTTTTGAGCTTGCTCCAGAGACCCTGAGGTGACATCAGCATGCTTAGGGGTGTGGACAAAACAAAGAGCTGTGTTAGTCTCTAGATGGGGTTCAGGGGAGTGTGAGAAAAGGACACGGAGTGTCTTAAGCAGAAGTTTTCACGGGTGCCATGCTACACCCCCTTTTCATGCCTCTGTGAATTCGAAATGCATTCTCCATTTCTGTGGACATCGATTGGTAGTTTGAGGCTGAATATAGATGCTTTCGCCATACCTTTGAGTAGGCTCCAGTTTAGCGGCTAGCCACTCTCAGGTAACTGAAGGTTTTGTTGCATTGCCCTGTTCCGTGGGCTCATGGGAGACCCCTGGCCTTCACAGATCTGGTGGAAGGGTAGGTTGAGCTACTGTTCCGTCAGTCTGGACTTGACTTGATATTAACTAGGACAGGGATAACTTTTCTTCTTAACTACTTAGGAGGTTAGGAAATGTAGCAGGAACCAGATAATTTAAAATTCAGTGGTCAGTAGCATCCATTTCTTGTGTAAGATGGCCCCAGCCCCTTCTGTTGTGCACAGCCTCACTTCTTCAGTGCTTAAGGCTTTGCCAAGGAAGCCTAGGCTGAGCTCATTGGTGAAGGACGGTGCAGGCACTCTGGAGGACATGTAGGTAGTGGTGGTCCAGGTCCTCGCCATTTTCCCAGCCCTGTACTTGGGATTGTCAGAAAACAGTCTGTGAGGAGGAGGAAGAGACTCTTTGAGCCCCCCTCCCCCAACCCCTTGAAAACCTTTTCAGTTTGGCTGCTGAATGGAAGCAGGCACTTTATTTAGAAGTGAGTGGGGAGGGTGGGGGGCTGCAGCTCTGAGTTGACACCCTTCTGGTGCTTATCCATAAATATGAAATGGTGTTAGAACACCAGACACGAGAGAGCTTTCTGATTGGCTGCCGGTGATGTCATCTTGTCATTAATGCTGTGCTCAGAAAATAAACTGATCTGCCTGTTTTTTTCCCCCCACCCCCATTTGGAAAAAAAAAAGCAAAAAAACCCTGAAATGTATGAAATCCATTTTGTCATCTACAAGGAGGCACTTCAGTTAGGACATTTTGAAAGAATTATTATATTTCTCATGTGTTCTGTCATTTTGGCCTTCACTTGAGCACTGCCGTAATCACCCACAGGCATTCAGTCTGTCGCATCCTGTTGCTTAAGAGGAAGACAGACGCTTTGCAACACCTGGGCACCACAGTTGACATTTGCAGACACTAAGTGCTAATGCAAAAGATAGGAATTCCTTCCTGTCAGCCTTGCAACATCCGAGTGTGCTGAGAGCCGAGGTTGGCACTTTCAGGGTTTGAAACAAGAGGTGGATAATGGAAAGGGCCTTTAAAAAGTGTGTGTGTGTGTGTGTGTGTGTGTGTGTGTGTGTGTGTGATGAATGTCTGCACATTTGTGTGTACATGTGTGCATGAGTATGCATGAGTATGGGGGCCAGACATGGGTGTCTTCATCAATTTTCACATTATTTTTTCAGAGTCTCACTAACCTGAAACACCAGGATTTAGCTATGCTGCCTGGCCAACAAGAGCCGGATTTCTTCTGGTCTCTACCTCTCCAGTGACGGGGTTATAGCAGCAGCACACTTCTGTGCTTGGCTTTTTATATGGGTGCTGGGGATCCAAACTTAGGTCCTCATGCTGGTGCATCAAACACTTTACCAACTGAGCCATTTCCCTAGCCCTTTAATATTAATTTCTTAAATCCTGATTTTGTTTCTCTAACTCTGATGCCTGGGTAGTCAAATCTTTTTTTTTTTAATTTTAATTTTAATTTTATGTGCATTGGTGTTTTGACTGTGTAGATGTTGGTGTGAGGGTGTCAGATCTTGGAGTTACAGACAGTTGTGAACTGTCATGTGGGTGCTGGGAATTGAGCCTAGGTCCTCTGGAAGAGCAGCCAGTGTTCTTAACCACTGAGCCATTTCTCCAGCCCCAGGTAGTCAAATCTTAATTGGTCTGCCCTTGCACCTAATGCATGCTGATCTGGTATGTTAACTCACAAATGCATGTTTGAGTAGGAGAAACACAGTTGTGACATGTCCCAGCTGTATATGTGAAAAACCCCAATAGTATTTTGGTTACCTGGGAGCGATGGTCTCAGGAGGGAAACTGCTGCCTGGAATTTTTCTGACTACAGAATTGAATTTGGATGCCTGGGGTTTGGGACAGTTAGATAATCGCTCATCCATCCTCCTTTCCTCTTTATATTTATAACTATTTCTGTTAACCATTGGGAAGACTTGTGTATAGATATAGCTCTTTCAGTTGAATACAGAACTCTCTGTTAGAAGGAAAATCGTGATTCTTTATTGCTATAAAGTTTGCTTGACTAAAGGGCCTTCTCCTTTGCTGTAATATTTTACTTTGCTTGTGAGTGACCATAATAATGTACTTCTTTGTATACCTGGACTGTTGGGCCGAATCTCATCATATCGTACCCAAATGTCATGTAATTCCCTACCATCCTCAAGCTGTGTCTCCAGTGAAATGTCTTTGGGAGTCTTCCCTCCCTGATGAATTGGCCATCCAGGGTTGTTTTCCACATGGTGCAGGCACATCACTTGAATTAGCAAAATGTCCCACCAGCAGGTGCAGCTGATCTCAGCAATGCAGTCGTGGTTCATGTTCCAGGGAGCTGCCAGATTCCTTTTCAAGTTTCCCCTCATTTTCACAAGGTTAGAAACCATAGATTTAGCAATCGCTGGGGTCAAAGGCAAAAGGGAGAGACAATGAGCCCCATTCATTCTTAGGCACTCTAATGAGTCATGGGGATGGTCTCTTTTCCAGGTTAGAGCAGTGTCTCTGGCAGGCTGTAATTATCTGTGAGCTGAAACAAGAAGTGATATCAACACACAAAAGCATTTCAGGAATAGGTTTTAGAAGATGAATCACCCGAGTCGGTGTCCTGCTCAGCCGTTTTGCAAGGGACTGTCTGGCTCCCTCTGCCCGGCTCCCACTTGATCATGTGACAGCTGTTTGCAGACTCAATGAAAGAAGCCATCATTCAGAGGCAGGAAACCTAATCCTGGGCAGGTGCAGTCTGAGTAAAGACTCTGGGCCTGAAGGTCAGAGCCTTTGCAAAGGCCCAAGCTTTTGCAGATGGTCGGTGTGGGAGGAGCAGGATTCAATTCCCACAGTCCCATCTGCAGCCCCCAGACTGTCCTTCCCGAGGAGAGGGCTAGCCTTTGTCCAGATATTGCTGAACTTTTGAACCCAAGTACACTACACAGCGTTTAGAAGGCTGTGTGCATGCCTCACCCTCAGATAAAGCAGTAGCAAATTCTGAGGAAACAGTAGCCAGACCCATTTTCCTTTTCCTCTGCTGATGTGAGGGAGCTAATTAGAAATCAGTGTTTCAGCAGCTTCCTCCCCTTGTATTTGGGTCCCCTTTTTCCTAAAAGATGCTTATAGATGCGAACAAAAGCCGGATGTTGCATTAGGTCTTCTCATCAACTGCCCCCTGTCAGATGTGTCGGGAGTTTACAGACCACTTTTTTTTTTTTTTTTTTATAACTGGATCCCGATGGGTGTTGGAACCCCACCCCCTATTCAGTTGTGTTTTTCAATGTCTGCCCCTCAGAAAGAGGAAAGACAATGAACCTGCCCCATGCAGTTTTCTTTGCTCTCCATTACTGATGGCTGTTGAGAACTAAGGCAGATGCCAGGTGCACAGGCATGTCACATTTAAAGCTTTGGGCGACTGGGAAACACTAATACTGCCTCCATCAGAGGGGTTAGGCAGTCACCATTTGTGGGAGAAAATATATAGATAGGCACACAGCATTAGTAGAGAAATATGGAGAGAAAAGGTAAGAACTGAACATTGTCTCATAAAGCCCAATCTATTTAAAGGAAAAGTAGCGATGGAGGAGTACAGGCCATTCTCTAGGCAATCTACTGCTCTGAATAGATCCCTCACTTCTTGTGGCTTAGAGATCAAAACTTAGAAATCCACAATTATACCGCATAGATTCTCCTTGATCTATATTTAGTATATAATCTCTACACTTTGGCTACATATGGCCCTGAGCTCCACTTAAGAGCTAAAAATGGATGTTGCCTCCCACTGTGTCCCAAATCAGAATGGTACGTAATTACGTAGGCTTTAAAAATCTTACTTTGAGGAAGGAGGTGGGAATGGATCAAGTCATTGGTGGGCTCCCCACCCGCCATGTGCACCCTTGAAAGAAGCTCAATACATTCTAGTTGAGCAAATAGATGAAAAGAATGATGTCCCAGCAAGAGTTCATGCACTCTCTTATGACTTCAATAAACCATACTGTAAGGGTACCGGAAAGGGCTAGATTCACACTAGAAGTAAATACCCATCATGAAATAGACATGAGATGTTGAAAAGCAAGAGCAATGGGCTTTGTGTCCAAACCAGTCAAAGGAAGACAACAGAAGTCCAGTGGTTTGCAGATGTGTGTGAGCCCTGAGCTGCTGTGGTTTGAATGTGAAATGCCTTCATAGGTACTCGCTCCCCTGCTGGGGCCAGGCTCTGCGTGGGAAGGTGCAGAACCTTAGGAGGTGGAGTCTTGCTGGAGGAAGTGGGTCACAGGAAGTTGGCCTTGAGGTTTGATAGTCCAGCCCTACTTCCTGTTCCCTCTTGCCTTGACTTCAGATGCAGTGTGATCAGCTGCATCCTTGAACTGTGAGGCCAAACAAACCTTCCTTCCCTTGAGTTGTTCTTGTCAGGCATTTTGTTATAGAAATGAGAAAGCTAACTAATGTGAGAGTTACCTCGTAGACTCTCAAACATGTAATTTTGAAAAAGCATCCATTTGCTGATCTTTTGTGCACAGTTAGGAAGGCATAGCCTTGGCTGTAGGTTAGAAATGCTGATGTTGACAAGGAGAGGCTTTCTGGGGTTGAGAAGGTGATTCAGGGAGGGCACGGACCAAAGAAGTGGCAGGGCTTTGCCAGTACAGAGCAAAGGAACCATGTGGCAATTTGAGGGTCTGTTTCAAATACACTTATCAAACGTTTATCGAGCACAGTGTGTTGTATCCTGTGTTGTGACAGCCGTGTGCAGAATGAGATTCCCTCCCGAGACAGAAGAGAAATCTGCACCACTGCTCAGTGTATTGAGGACTCTGAGCACAGTTCCTAAAAGAGCCTGGAAGAGGTCTGGATAACAGCTGACTTTGAAGAAGCCTTCACAGGGAGATGGTATCTACAGTGCCGTGCGGGAGGGGGCTAGGGTCCCGAGTAAAAAGGCTGGAGGAGAGGGAAGCCGGAGGAAAGAACCCAGGGACACACAGGAAGACTGCAAAGTGAGAAAGCATGGCGTCTGAGGGATGCTGAAGTAGGCAGAGGTGCCTTGAGTCCAGGGCTGGGCTTTTCCCTGACATATCAGTTTACTAGTCTAGGGCATCTAGAGTGGATGGTGTAGCTAACACTATTCCCATCATATGAGACAGTCTTAAGAATGTTGGATTTTCTACTTGGATTCTAGAGAAGTTGGGAGACAGGAAGGCCATGCACAGGGGCAGGAGTTGGGAGGCAGGAAGGCTGTACATAGGTCAGGTGCCCAGTTTTATTTCCCATAGATGATAAGCTCTCTGAGGGTGGGTGACAACTTTCAGAGGTGATTCCCATCCTGAGACAAGCAGTATGTGCTGATAACTAATGACTCTTTGGTTAATTAAATGTGTTTGCAGTTTACCTCATTAAGTAGAATAATCAGAGTCTCTGAGAACGTTTGGTACATGTTTTGTCTTTTAATAACCAAAAAATGGGGAATAAAAGTGAATAAAGAGAAATTTGTTAGCTCTCCCTCTATCTTTACCCCCTTTCTACCTAGTCTCTCTGTACTCTGTATCCACAAACCATTCTTTCTCCTTGAACCCCAGCCTCCACTGATAATATCAAAGTTAACATGGCTCCAGAACCAAGCTGGTTGAAAACCAAGTACTTTGTTTCCTCCTAGATGGAGCTGTAGGATACGGGAACCGATGAGTCTTAAATAACTGTGAACCTAGCCTAGAGGCTCCCTCGTGCACACTTGTTATGACGGTCTCCCAGACTTCTTAAGCTGCAAGATGGGCGCATGCGTACAGCAGAGGCGCGCTTCGGGAGTGATGGGCTTATTTTCACCGCTGGTTGGTTTGCATCTCTGCAGAATATTCATGAGGCAGAAAAAGAACTCTTTCCCTTCTCCTTGAAGGACGCCAAATCCAGGTGGGAAGAAATGGTCTTGATGAGTTTTAACACATGGCAGTTCAGAAATGTTCAGGGAGAACATTTGAAGGGCTGGCTTGATTCACTCCGCGAGTCATCGCTGCAGACATTTCTTTCTTACTCTACCTTTGAAGTTAAGCATGGCAACTGGAGAGGAGACAGCCTTCCTGCACCAAACACTGTCGAGCTTTGGGCACTTTATTGTTTTTGTTTTTTGATATTCTTGTTGTATAGCTTGCTTTTGCTTTGATCACCGTCTCCTATGACACTAATTTAGTCATGTTACAGGTTTCGTTTTCCCCAAAAGCTTGTAGTGGGTCGTGGAAATTCTTTCCTCCTTTCTTCGATTAGTTTTGTGGCTTACAAATAAACTAGTGTTTACCTTTGCCCAGATAACTTGCATATCCCAATCTGCCCCATCTTTCCCTCAGAGGTTTTTAGTTTTCCTCATAAATTTGTTCAGACTGTAGAATTTTTCATGTAAATTAGAATATAATAAACTTTTTTAATCCCCAATGTTGGGCTAACTATGCTCTTCTCTTAGCAAGCCTTTCTCCAGAGCTGCAAATTAATAGCTAAGTAATATCTTGGTGAGGTTGGTGGTTGAGTGTTAAAAATTCTCAGTATAAACTGTTTTTAAGTGTCCTTAAGTACTTCAGAAGTTTCCATTCCATAGGAACACTTGATATGGTAATTATATATGATTCTCCTGTGTTCATTAAAATAGGAGCCTAGGGGCTCCTTCTGCAGTTCCTTACCTTCCCATAGGTTGAAAGTAATAAAATCACGTTGCTTTAAAAAAAAAAAAAGGGCTGTAATTTGGTGTCTTCACTGATGCACAGAGCCCTCTCTATTCTTTTTCCCTGTTAGATCATGAGTGGAGGATTCTTTGTTAATGAGAGGGTGTCCACACTAGGAAGGGATCTAGGATATTTTGGAAGGTGCCATTGTATTAGTACTTCTAGATGTACAGCTACTCCATCTTCTCGGCTCCTGTCTTCAGTTTACTTCTATCTTCATGTTTCAATATTTGTATTTGTTCCTAAAATAAAAATAAGAATTCCCAACATCTTGGGTGATAGAGCTTCTCAGAAAGGTTGTGGGGTGGGAGGTGAGGGGAGCTGGGGATGTGTTTCGTTGGTCGAATGCTTCCACAGCTTGCACAAAGCCCCGGATTCAGTGCCTAGCACCACACAAAGCAGGCCTCCGGAATACCCCTGTAAGTCCAGCATGCAGGAGGTATAAGCAGGATGATCAGAAGTTCAGAGTCATCCTTAGCTACCTAGTGAGTTCCAGACCTGCCTGGGCTACATTAGACTCTTCCTCAAAAACAAATAAGTAAATAAATAAATGAATGAATTTGAAAAGTAATCAATAAAATAAGAGAAAAACAACTTAAATTCTATGAAGAGATAAATGGATAAATGAATTGTAGTGTATACACATAATGGAATATTACTTGGCCTTAGGAAAGGCAAAGAAGTCCATATCATATGCATGGTGTCCTGTGAAACAAACCATGCAGAAAAGGACAAATGCCACGTGATTCTCATGTTAGGAAAAATCTAGAACAGGCAAATACACAGATATAAAAGCCGGTTAGAGTTTTCTTGGGAGTTGGGGTGGGAGAATGCAATGCTAATATTGAATGTGTTTAGAGGTACCACTTCATAAAACAATAGCATTCTGTCTTGGATGGTGGTGGTGATGAAAAAGCCATGTGAAGGACCTTCATACCACTGTGGGGGGATACTAAAAGGGATTATGATGGTAAACTTCATGTACATTTTCACATAGTCAAAATAAATTACAAAAAGAAAAGCCGGGAGTGGTGGCACATACCTTCCAGCACTCTAGTGCTTGGGAGGAAGAAGAATTTCTGAGTTCAAGGCCAGCCTGGTCTATATGCAGAGCCAGGACAGCCAGGAGACATAGAGGAAACCCTATCTCAAAAACTACCACCACTACCATCACCATTACCACCAGCACCACCAGCACCACCAAAACCTACTTTAAAAAATTTATTTATTTTTTGAGACATGGTTTCATGTAGCCCAAGTGGCCTTGAAGTCCCTGTGGAGTGGAGGCTAGCCTTGAACCCCTGTTCCTTCTGCCTCCACTCCAGAGGGCTGGGAGTACAGGTATCCCCACCAGGCCTGACAGAAAGGAAAAGGTCTGATTCCAGTTTTTAAAACTTACAAATTTGGGACTGAGTGGTTAGGAGGGCTTAGTGCTGTAGCAGAGGGTTAGAGTATGGATTCCCACACCCATATCAGGTAACTCACAAATGCATGCAAATCCAGCTCTGAGGGATTTAATACCCCTTCCGACCTCTATGGACACTTGCACAAACAAATGTGTCTGTCTATCTGTCTGTTTATCTATCTATCCATCCTTCCATAAATAAAATAAATCTTAGACTCACAAGTTTGAATGTAAAACCAATTGTCTACTTTGCCTAATTTTCAATGTTTATATATGCAATAAAAATTATCAACAGGTATGTCATTATACCACAATTTAAATGAAATCAAAGATATAAATCTTTATAATAAAGAAACGAGTACATTTAATATCAGTACAACAAACAAAGTTTAAAACAAATCCAATTCTGGTTTTTGTTTTTGTTTTTTGAGACAGGGTCCTGTAACTATCTTTGTAGTCCAGGCTGGCCTCAAACTTATAGATCTGCCTGCCTCTGCCTCCTGATTTCTGAGATTAAAGACATGCCTTACCACTGCCCAGCCAATTCTATTTTTTTAATTTGTGGTGTTTGTGTCTCCTGTGCAGACATTTTCTAATTTGTCTCTAACATATGGTGAGTAAAATCCCTCTTACTGTTCTTTTCTTTGAATATAGAGTTCCTGGAACACAAAAATTGATACATGTTTAAAAGCAAAGAAGATTGAACTCAATGAGAGCCTTTTAAAGTTAATAGGAAATCTGGGCAATTGATAAAAGGCATACTTTGGTTTACCAGATTTACCCAGGTGTGGCCTGGGATTCTGCATTCTATTGAACTGGCCTGGACCCTAAGTTTAGCGATCCTGAAAGCCTGCGGATGGCTCTGTTTTCTTCACTGCTAACTCAAGAGTTCATGACTATAGTATTACTGATCTTGATGTGATAAAATGCCTGTAGAAAGTAGCTCAAAGAAGAGGAAGGGCTTGTTTTGGCTCACAGTTTGAGGTATAGTCTGTCATGGCAGGGAAGGAAGGTGACTGGTCACACTGCATCCACAGTCAGGAAGCAGAGCGTGGAGAAGGCAGGTACTCAGTTAGCTCTTCCTTTTTATTTCGTCTGGAATCCTAACCCATCGAATGACACCAGCCACATTGAGGGTAGCCTTTTTACTTCAGACACTTCATCTGGCAGTTCCCAGAGATTTCTTTCCCATGTGATTCTGGATCCTGTCAAGTTGACATCAGTGTTAACCATCAACCCTACCCATGCTAGCACTCCTCTCTGCTTGTTGGCGTCCATGATTTTGCTGGTGCTTGTCTTCTTCTTCTTCTTCTTCTTCTTCTTCTTCTTCTTCTTCTTCTTCTTCTTCTTCTTCTTCTTCTTCTTCTTCTTCTTCTTCTTCTTCTTCTTCTTCCGTATGGGTTCTGTATTCTGAAGACTTCTTTCATTTGATCTTAGTGGAGTATTTCACTGTGGTAAAAATGAGAGGAAGTGAGGTGTTGTCTTTCATTGAATGTCCTGCATCCTCTTTTCCATTTCCTGTGGCTCTCTGGTCATTTATACTGGGGATGGCCAACTCAGCGGAATTGTCAGCCTGTGTCAGCACTCTCCTCTTCCCTAAATTTCAGGTGAGTTAAGTACTTACTGCGTAGTATGATAAGGGCATTGCGCTTGTCTTCAGAGTGGATTCATGTGGCTCCTGCCTTAAGGAAGCCAAGGTGTGTGAGGGCATTTGGGGCATATTGATGCCATTCCTGACCAGGTATGCTCCTGCAACCTGTCTGACACTGTAGATGTGCAGCCTCCGTCCTGAGCGCTGTCTACCCCTTTCTAGTCTATAGCATTAGCGTTATTCTCAGATTGCCCCCCTTTAGTTCATTTTTCATGGTTTCATACCTCGGTGGCTTCAGTGATTGAACTGGGGGGGCAGTCACTATAGTTTCCTGTTCCACGCAAAGAACATGATTGTTTCTGCAAACAGTCTTTACAAAATTATGTCGACGTTCAATCAGTTTTAATGTAGATGATGAGAGCATCATCATCATCATCAAACTATTATTATTATTATTATTATTATTATTATTATTGTTGTTATTATCATCATCACTTTCTAACTCCCAGAAAGTACTGTTTAAAACCTCATACATGTCAGTGGCACTATTTATTATTATTATTATTATTATTAATATTTTTAATAGTGGAGAAAAAGAAATATGCCTTTATTTCATATAAGAAGGCAGAATTTGAATCTATTTCCTTAGATCCACTTGTTCTACACCGTGCATCTGTGGGATGGTGACTGTGATGTTTTTGATCCCTGTGCTTAGCTGTTTCCTTTGCCACAGTTGACCTTAGGCTATGGAGGTTTCCCAGGTGAACCTGCACTCTGTATTTGTTGATGGAAATAAAGCACATCCCTGGTATATAGGAAGTGTCAAACAGAAAGGACACTTGTTTAGTGCGAGGACTGTCCAGCAAGTCTTCACTTGATGTTTCCTAGCCAGGGCATGAGCCTCGCCTGGGAAGCAGTGGAAGGGAACAGCTGGCATCTCGTCACACTGTCAGCCTCGCTGCTCTTTACCATACAGTACTCAGTCCTGTGAGTTTTCTTATTCATGCCCTCTCCTGACCCACTAGGCCTAGGATGAGGTTTGCTTGTTGTACATATTTTTGGGGTAGTTAAAAAGAAGTTGAAAAATTTCCAACCTATTCTTTAGGGCTAATCTAAAGTACTCTTGTTCCAATGTAACATTAATCTGAAGTTTGCACCAAAGGTTCCATAAACATATCTCACTCCATGGAAAAAGGAATGGTGGGGAGTGGGGTGGATCCTAAAAATGGTGATCTCCAATAAGGCAGACACCCTTTGCGCGTGCTCGCGCGCACACACACACACACACACACACACACATACACACCCCTGATTTTTGAGATCCAGGGTGGTTCTGTCTAGACTAGAAGTGGTACTCTATTCCAAGACACCTGCTTGCTGCTAATGAGAAACTCATAGTGTGTTTCTGGCAGAGTCGGGTAGGGCAACTAGCCTCATCTCTCATGCCTTTACTGTGTGTGAGAGCCTGGGCTATTGAACTTGGAGTCATATTTAGATCTATGTCTGCGTCTGAGAGCCTGGGTTTTAAGACAAGTGGTTACATGGAGCCTTCCAAGTTGCTAGTCTTTTTCCTATGAGATGATTCTTCCCTGGGCTGGAGGATCTTGTTCACATTGCAAAATAAGAATCTGCAGAAAATTAAGGGCACTTGAGTTATAACATTTCAGGGATATGATGATATTTCAAAGGAAAAATGCTAATTGTGGAGAGCCTTTTCCCCCACCACCTGGAGCTCCTTGCCCTGCTATCAACTCACTGCTGATTTCCCCAAATTGGACTGTGAGTGGTTGGGGAGGGGGAGACCAACAGTTCAGCCACCAGGAGGCTGGAGTGGAGTATCTGCCAGTGATTAGGAAAAGACAGGGGAGTTCCTCACCCACCTTCCCGCAGTCATGGAGTGAGTGCCTAGGGAACTCTGGGGTGCATGGGCTTCGGGCATGGAAAAGAACATGACTGACATGGTGAGTTTTAACACAGTCCCTTCTGGGAGCCAGGAAAAAGATTCCTTTGTAAAGTACTTGCCACTCAAGCATGAGAACGAGAGTTCGGATCCCAACACCCATGCAAAAGCTGGTGTGGTGGTGTGGCTCAGTAAATCCGGTGGAAAGCAGGAACAGACAGATCCTTGAAACTCACTGGCCAGGGAGCCTAGCTGTATCAGCTCCAGGTTAATTGGGAGATCCTATCTAAATAAAGTGAGTGATTGAGTTAAGACACCAATGCTGACCTCTGGCCTGGTACACACACACACACACACACACACACACACACACACACAACCTTCTGGGTCATTCTCTTTGATGTTGTACATGACATCACAAAAAAGCTCAAGGTGGCATTGCCTCAGTCTGGGATTCCTGCCGCCAGCAGGGACAATAAATAGACAGGCTGCTTCCACCCAAGGGCAACCCCCCTGGGCCTGGAGCAGTTAGATGGGGTGAGCTGGTTTTCCCTCCATCACTTTTAATTTTGCCCAGGCCCTGCCAGCCCTTACTTGACATTTGGCTTGTGGAAATGGCTTCTGTGGAGCTGGCTATTGTTTCCTCTGTCATTTAAAAAAACAGTAGCGGAGGACAATGAGGTCGGGAGAGGGCATCATGACTCCCACACAGGCAGAGGTCTGTCTCTGGGATTCCTGGCCTCCTTTTTCCCCTGCCCATTCTTCACTGTCAGTACAAGCGACTCATTCTCTGACATTGGTTCAGGGACCGAAACCACAAGCTTGGCAAATCTGCCTTATTTCTGAGGCTTCTGTCTTGTGAATGTCCCCTTGAGAGCCCTGAGGCATTACTGCAGTTCTGTCCCAGTAAATCTACCCCAGTGCTCTGGTCTTGTGTCGAATTGTAAGCAGAATCTTTCTTTGAATTTGTAGTTTGGCAATCACTTCATAGAAGGTTATCCCTATTCAAGTTGCTTCAATAATTTTATTGAACATTTACAGTTTATCCATAATTCTCCTTTTTTTTTTTTTTTTTTTTTTTAGTGTGTACCATGAACAGTAGTGGTTAATAGTTACTTTTTTTGTTGCTTTGATAAAATACCTGACAAGAACAAGTTAATTTGGAAGGAAGGACTTATTTTGGCTCACAGTTTGAAGGTACCGTCCCTCATGGCAGGGAAGGTGTGGTGGTGGTGGGATGGCTGGTCACATGACACCCACATTCAGGAAGCAGAGAGAGACAATGCTGGTGTTTCACTTTTCTTTTCTATGTAGTCTGGGACCCCTGTCCATGGGATGGTGCTGCCTGCATTCAGGCTGAATTTTCTCACTTGGTAAGCCTTTCTGAAAACACCCCACAAACATGCCTCAGAGCTTTGTGTGCTGGCTGACTCCAGATCCTCTCATGCCTTGCATATATTTAATTCAGCAGAATTTCTGGTAATTCACTTCTAATCAGGTATTTCTACCAGTCCCTACCAGACGCTGTACTAGTTACTTTCCTCACTGCTCTGACAAAAATGCATAACACAAACAACTTCAGGGAGATTGGGGGTCTCTTTAGCCTTACAGTTTGATGGGATAGAATCGTTCTCCACAAGGAAATTGTGGTGGTGCCGGCAGGAGGATGTGGCCACGTTGTGCCTGTATTCAAGAAGCGGAAAGTGAAGAGTGCCTAGCTTCATTTTGATGTCGTCTTTTTATACATGTGAGAATCCCAGCCCATGCCTGGTGTCGTCTGCGAGGGTAGGTCTTCCTATCGTGGTTAAACTAAACTAGAAACTCACTTCCAGACACGCTGAGATTTATCTGCAATATCATTCCACACCCTGTCAAGTTGACAGTGAGCATTAGTCATCACAGACACCATGTGCTTGGACGTCATCTCATGTCACTTCTGTCCTTTTTCATCTGAAGCTCATTTTCAGTAAAGTCTAGAAGAGCTAATGGTTTGAGCTGATGACTTGTCCCCTTATCCCGACACAATTGTTCTGACTTCGGTGTTGTGAGTGCGCGAATTCTGTGCAGCAAGCAGGGGTAAGTATATTGTTTCTTTAGCTTCAGGTTTTGCATAAGACAAATATGACTTTAAAAAGACATTATTAGCACAAGGCAGTGAGTAAAGGCTGGGGACAGGATTTAATACTTGGGCCATATGCTTAGTTTGGAATGTATATGAAATGAATTGAAAATCTTACCTTATAAACCAAACTGCTCTAAGAACCTAAAGATTGTATCATATTTATTACCCCAGTTTCTTAATATTAATCTGAATAAGAGCAACCATAAGAAAAAAGTTTTTAGGTCACTAGAAAGGGGCATTATGCTACATACTATCAATGCAGTTCTTGGGTGTATTTCAGACAATTTCCCTGGTGAAATTGTCACATCATGTGTCAACAGCATACACAGGGTGTCTTCGTTAATTGACCCACTGTTGTTGGCACTCAGAGCTCAAAGCCCCTCCTATTTCCCTGGTGAGTTTTGAGCAATAATGGAAGAGAGTACCCAGTTCATATGAAAGTTATGCAAGTGAGGCTTCTCAGCCATCTGGTAGATCTATCATGGGTAGATGCATATTATCTCATTTTATAGGTAATTTAGTTTGCCCCATTACTAAATTGCAGTTCTATAACCTAGCTGTTGCTGAGTATGTTAGTAAACACCTATCGTCCCAGTACTTGGGAGGTGGAGGTGGGAGGGCCAGGAGTTCAACGTCATCCTTAGCTACTTAGTGAATTTGAGGTCAGCCTGGACCATGAGTGACCCTGTTTCAAACAGCCTGCCCATAAACAAGCAAACCAACTCACAGCTGTCTTTTCAAGCCTGTGATGCCAAACTTGTAAATTGTGTCTATGGTTGATAGCAGCTAGTTACATGACCATGTGATGATTGGTGTCAGTTGTTGATGTGATGAATCTAGAATTGCCAGGGTGGGGACACTTTGGCATTGTTTCTCGCAGAGTATCTTGATTGCATAATTGAGGTGGGAAGATCTGTCCACTCTGGATAGCAACATTCCTTGACTGAGATCCAGGACTATATAAAATAGAGTGAGTTACACACTCACTCATTGCTCTCTCTTCCTGATTGTGGATGTGAGGTGAACAACTCCCTCAGACTTCTGCCTCTGACTTACCCTATAATGATGGACTGTACTCTTGCACTCTAAGAGGAAATAAAACTCTTCCCCTTAAGTAGCTTTTCTCAGGATATTTTATCACAGCAATAGAGAATGAAACCAAGACAAACTCTTTATGCAATTAAAGGCTTTTGTTAATTAGCTCCTTAAAGTCACCTATGAGCTGGCTTTTGGTCCTTCAACATTTCCTCAAAAATGTAAGTTTTACTATAATTTTAATGTTCTTCTTTCTTTGTATTCTGTTGAAAGTAAACCACTGTGCCATTTTCAAAGGTCATGGCCCTTTGAAGTGTTGAGTTTGATGGGAAGATATTCCCTGCCACAGTGCGGACACTTCCCTCCTGAGGCATCTTTTTGTTTATTTGAGTTGGTAGTCCAGTTGAGAGGTCACGTTTGCATGTTCATTTTCCCAATGCTGAACAAATGATTCAACTTTCTGATTTCCTTAGGTGGGGGATAGGTGTAATAATAGCCATCTCACAGTGACATACAACCAGGTAGTTCATTGTCCTTACATAAGAGTTAGATCTTTTTCCCAGGCATGCTATGCAAAATACAAAATGTTTAGTGGATGTGAGTGTAGCTTCATGATACAGCGTTTGCCTAGCTTGCTCAAGGCCATAAGTTTGATCTTGGGCACTCCCAAAAAACAGAAGCCCAAAACAAACATCCTTCCATCAATGTGTTAATCTCCTTTCTTGTGGATGTGTGATAGTTTGGGTCTGTAATGTCTCCCAAAGGACCATAATTAGAGTCCTATTCCTGAGCCTGGCATTAGTGGTAGAAGCTCAGAAGGGGCGCTGTACTTTTGGGTCCAAAAAGATCTGCTGCACTTTTGGGTGGTAAGCCATGTTCTAGGCATTTTTAGCTGGTCACCATCTTTTCTGAAGGGGAAAGGTATGTCATGACTCCCAAGGCAGCTAGAGTTTTCACTGCTTGGTTTTTGCTTTCACTCTATAGCCACAAGTGAGATGATGAATGTGCCTGTATCTTACCTGTATCGAAGAAAGAATGAACTTACCATGAGAAGACTGTTTACTAGCAGCGGTTGAAGAAGCCCCTTTGACATCAAGGCTGTCATGCCAGTCATGTGTCATTATATTACAGTAAGTCTTTATCTTCTGCTTCTTATGACCAGTCCATCTGTATCTCTTGCCTGCTTTGACTGGTGGAGATGTCCAGATCTCCACACTGCCAGTCCTTATCTTATAACCATGTGTGGGAGCTTCCTTTGAGATACGGAGAAGTGTCTGAGAAATTCTTCAGCATTTTGTCCTCTTCATCTGTCTCAGTCTGTTTCTGTTGTTGTAACAAAATAACCCAGATGGACCAATTTACAACCCAATGAAATTCCTCACTATCGGACCCCCAGAAGTCCAGAATCAAGGTACTACTTCCAAAATGACATTTTGGAGGTTGGAGAAATGGCTCAGCCCTTGATGCTCTTCCTGAGAACCTGAGAACTTGAGTTCAGTTTCCAGCACCCACACAGGGTGGCTCACAATCGCCTGTAATTCCAGGTCCTAGGGAATCTGTCTCCTTCTTTTGGACTCCAGAGGCATGCACATTCACATACCGCCCCCCCCCATGCATACATATAATTAAAAACAAATCTGTAAAATGAAAACCAAAATGGTATGCTATTATTCTTGACCTCTTAGGGTGGGAAGCAGAAGGCTCACGAGTGATAGGATGCTGGGTTCTCCATGGAAGAAGAGAGAGAAGAGGGAGGTGGCTTTCTAAAGCTTAATCATAAATGCACTTACCCTCTTCATGAATGTAGAGACCTTACAGCCTCATCAGCTCCTCCAAGGGTCTACTAATTAAGCACTCCTTTCCTTCTGAGGTTGAGTTCTGGCATATGAAATTTGAGGGACACATGTTTTTGAATTCCAGGGCTACTTCCCTTTGCTTTGGGTCTCTCTGTTGCTCTGGAAGACCTTTCAGATCCTTCATTTTAAAGATGCTTTTAAAGATGCATCATACTCTATTGCTGGGTTCTAGAATAAGTGACTCTCATGCTTTTTGGTGCTTCCCTCTGTTTTCCTAGTTCCCTTGCTGCCTGTGGGCAAAGCAGGAAAGGTGGGTTCTTTCCCAGGGGTTTTCCTAGGAGTTAAGGCCTTGTCTTACTCATCTTTTCTTCCATTGGTTTCATTGAGCTCTTAACTAAAGGATAAGAACTTGAGCTATGGAGGATAAATTTCTGGGCAGTAGAGGAGAACATCAACTGGAGGCAAAGTCAAAGTCAGAGGTCTGGTTTCAAGTGTCTACTGTTTCCTAGTTGGAAAGTAAACTATTTTAAACTTCAATTTCCTCATCTTTAATACAGGTAGCATATCTTATCTTACCTCAGGGGCCACTGGGGAAATCAAAGAGGATAAGGTATACATTAGAACCTCACAAATTGAAAAACGAGTAACTATTTGTCCAATGCAATGTCCTATGTGCCATAGGAGATTTAACACACTGGAGCGAAGATCATATAGGTTTGAAAGTGAGATGTCCTGATCTGAGTCTCAAATGGGGTCTTTTTAGCTATAAGACTTGCAATAAATGACTCAGTCTCTTAAATTTACTTTCAGCATTTCTAAACCAAGGATAATATGAGAGAAATGTGCTGATGTATTGTTATACCAAAAATGACCATGGGCACTTGCAATGCTGTTATTATCTTCTAAAATGGTTTAGTGCAGTGATTTGAAGAAATAGTTGTTGGGTGTATCTAAAAATACCACACTGTTATAATCCTGGGAAATTAAGGGAGTAGTTCCTGGAATCCAATTTGTAACTAATGGAAAGTGGGGGCTCGTTTGGGAATCTGCACATCCACAGAACAACACTGGCCATTTTTTCAGCTTTCACTCAAGTAATTAAGCTCTTTTTTTATCCCGATCTTGAGATAAAGGAAAAGTTCCCTAGCTTGTTTTTCCTCTTATTCAGCTAATCTTTTGGGTATTGGGATTCTCTTCAATTCTTTGGTATCTGAATGCTTGCCTCTTTAAAAGGGAGATAAATATACTTGTCTTACTAGGTGAGATGATTATACAGGCAAAGTAACATAGAGACAGATTTAGGAAACTCAAAAATGAGAAAATACACTTTTACCCTCATCTTGGCAAAAACCCTTTGAGTAGACTTAACAGTATTAAAATAGATAAGTTGGATATAGTCATTATTTTAAAAATTATTTCAAGCTAAAGGTTTATTTTCATGAGGTGGCCTTGAATTTTATAGTTCAGAACAGTATAAATGTAGTTGAAATCATCTTTCTGATTTTGTGTGTGTTTGGATAGTATATGCCTGCATTTGTGCATGTGTGTGTGTGTGTGTGTGTGTGTGTGTGTGTGTGTGTGTGTATGTGTGTGTAGGCCGTATGTTGATGCTCCTCTATGGCTCTTCACCTTATTTTTTGAGACAAGATCTGACATTTCCCTGAACCTGGAGCTCACTAGTTTGGTCAGACTGGACAGCCAGGAAGCTCCAGGGATCCTCCTGTCTCTTCCTGCCCAGTGCTAGGGATATACGATGTCATCTGGCCTTTTCCATGGGTGGTATGGTCAGAACTGAGGTCTTCATTCCTACATAGCAGGCATTTTACCCTGAGCCACCTTCCTAGCCCCCAAATAATCTTTATAAATAACAGAAACAGAACTCGACTAGTGAAACTTTATGGAATATAGTAACAAAAGTTATTGTGTCCAAACCAGAAATTAGAAAAACAACAAAAATTCTGTTTGGGGGTATAGTTCTGGGGGATCAAACTCATGGTTATGCACAGGCTGGTCAGGCTCCTTACCAACTGAGCTATATACCCTGATACCCAACATGGCAATTTTAATAAATAGGCAGAAACATCTTAATGTCTCATAGGCCAATGGACAGTTAGTTTCATGGGAGTAGATAATAGGTGGAATTAAGGGTTGTGCTCTATTTTGTATAATCCTGAGAATTTTTTAGCTGTATGAGACTTATTTCCAGTGGTGTGTCTACTGTTGCTCCCATGTCTGGATTAGCTGTCTAGTCTATAGTGTTGAGTTTGCTGTAATTTAGACTCTTTTTGCTATCTCGTAATAGATGCTCAGGATTCCAGATCCAAGAGAAGGCACAAGACACTTTCCTGGCTTATGAGAGCAGCCATGGGGATTTGGTAGTGTCTTCCCTGCAGAACTTAGAGAGAAAAGGCAAATCTGGCAGATGTACTGCAAGTGACCTGCTTGTGCATCCACACAAGGCTTTTCCATCTGTACAGGATGATGGGGAAAGGCAGAAGGAGAGAAAGGCTCATCACTCAGTTTCATATAGAAAGTTGGAAGGAAATTCTAAGACTTACCCACCAGAATGGGATACCTGCAAGAAGGCCAGCCTAGTATTAGCCTTTTTGATTGGTGGTCTACTGAGTTAGACCTACCAGCCTGTCTCTAGGTCAGAAGGCAGTACCCTGAACAGAAGGGAAAGGCAGGAAGAGAGACTTTGAGACTTCCAGTGGACTAGCTTTTATCCCCTTTGTGTAGGTTTGCGAGGACAGTCGAGTTCACTCAACAGAGTGCAGTGTGCTGTGAGTAGTGGTGGGTCCTGAGCTGTGCTGCCTGCATTGTCCCCAAGGGGCTGGCTGGCTTTTTGTAATGGGAAGCTCTTCCATCAGGGAAGCTATTCATGGACCAAGTCCTATATCTAATATATTAGAAGACCTAGTGACTTAGCCAGAGAAGCCATCATAGCAAATAGTGAAGGGAAACTTTGACTCTTCTTTCCTTAACAACTGCCTCATGGAGGAGGACTATGATGAACAAGAGAGCTAGAACTCACCTCTTCCTAGTTAGAAGCCAAGGAATAGCTTTGCCTGGTCATGGTTTGTACAGGATCAAAGTAGAATTTGAGAATGAAATTTAAGTTGACGTAGAGTATAATCACTAAAAATGACCCTCCTCCCAATTATGGGATCTAACCAAGGTGTCATTAAAGATAGGAAAGGACTTCACAAATGCGGTTTGGCCACTCAAAAGAGAGTGAAGTCACACCATTCCTGCTAATTGTCTGCTGAGATGGCAGCACTCAACACTTTCACAAATTCTCTTCTCTGTGTCACAGTGACATCGAAGACTCCTCCTCCTTCCGCATCCAGCTAGAGGGCTTTCAGGTATGTGATCCACATCCTGAAATTTTGTCAGCATTAGGTTTGTAGATCTCCTCACATTGTGGGCAATGTGGACTGTAGATGAGATGAAAAGGCTCTCCAGGCTGCTAGGGTTTGGCCTCTTTGTACACAAATGGAGATGTTTTCACTATGAGAATGGGGTTTCCTTTGTCAACAGTGTGTAAAGGCAACTCCGGAGACACATGAAAGACAGACAAAATAATAGCATGATGTGTACTTAACTGCTGAGCTGAAGGAGACTCCCTACTTCTTATTTGCTTAAGGAAGACTCTAAACATCATACCATACCAAGTCAACACAGAAAAAAAAAAAAAGCTACTTCACAGAGGGATAAACGGATACAAAACATTTCTCTTAATGTTTTCCTGAGAGTTGGTGAAGGAATTGAGAAGTGGGTTCAGGATGTCATGTTTCAGCACTCTGGGTTTTTATCATGCATATAATTCTCCCCCCCCCTCCCCCGGTCTCTGTTGAGATTTTTAAAAGGGGATTATGGTTTGAGTGAAAGAGTAGGCAGTTGAAGCATACCACACAAACTCGTTAAATCTCGGGGGCTTGAGATTTCCTGACTGCTTTTAAGTTTTAGGAGCAGATTGATCTTAGGGAACACTGTTAGGAAGCAGCTTCATGGAGAAAATGTAGCTGTGGGGTGGTTAGCTTTTGAAGCTGATAGGACAATAGGAGGAAGTTGCTTTGGGTTTAGATATTAAAGCAGTGAGGAGGGAACAGCCCTGTGTAGGCCCTTGCTGTAATCCTCCTTTGCAGGACCAAGTGGTTCTCCAGACTGAAACTCAATTTTCCACCAAGTGCATTTTCTGAGTTTTGATAAAATCCAGGTACCCTCTTCACAGAGTGTAAGATATTTGTGCCCAGATTGCTGGGGCCATGATCTTATCTTGGCCAATTGCCCACTTCCTTTGGAGTTAAAAAAAAAAAAAACCAAAAAAAAAAAAAAAAAAAAAACCTAACTGGTTTGATTTCAGTTGTACAGAGTTAGGAATTGAAAAAGAACTTTCGGTGGCTTTCTTCACTCACGGTCTCCCCAGTGGGCAAGAGAGATTGTGAGTTAATCGGAGAAGATCCATGTACTTCAAGTTTGAGATAGGCAGGCAGAGAGAGGTGCTGCATTTATTTGTGCATCATCCTGAGAGGAAGTTCAAACCCGGGCACGGGCAGAATGAGATACAGGAGAAGAAGGGTGAGGGGGAGTGGAGAGGGCATCCCAGGGCAGTTTCCACCCACTCAGGAGATTAAAGGACTGCATGGCAAGGTGGAGCAGCAGCAGGGCCACACCTCAGGCTCTGTGCAGACTGATGTTTTTATTGCTTAACAAGTATTGAGTCACCTCATTAAATGCCGTCCCTCAGATAGAGATGGACGTATTCCTTGCCCTCAGGCTACCGGAGCCTGTGAGGGAGGTAGGAACACAGCACATACAGGTACCTACACCACAGTGGAATGGGGTTCGACCAAATGGCTTGCCAGGTGGAATAAAGTTATCTTGCTGGGAGTTCTCTGCCAGAGGGTGCACTCTGAAGAGAAATTCAAGCTCTGACGAAACTTCGTCTCACCTGTAGCAGTCTGTGTTTCTGTAGTGCTCTTCCGACGACAGTGTGAGACAGCTGCTGACACTTGGCACAGAGGTGACAGGGTCTCATGTAGCTAAGGCTAGCCCCCAAACTCCCCATTTCGCTGAGACTGATCTAGAACTTCTGGTCATCCTGCCAAGGGATTATAGACATGCACATTTTTTTCTTTTTTTAAATGATGAGGTCAAACACGGTAGCAGAGGCTGGAACTCACTCTACAGCCCAAATTGGCCTGGTACTTGGAGTAGTCTACCTGACTCAGCCGCTTGAGTGCTGGGGTTACAGATATGAGCCACTGTGTTCAGCTAAATAGCTGTGATTTCTTTACTGGGGATGGGGAAGTGGTTCTAGGGATTAAACCCAGAGTTTAAGCTTGACAGATAAACACCCGACCACTGAGCTACCTCTATCCTCAGTTTCAAACCCCCCCTCATGTATGTGTGTGTGTGTGTGTGTGTGTGTGTGTGTGTGTGTGTGTGTGTGTGTGTTTCTATTTCTGTCTCTTTCTCCAGAGTCTAGCTATATAGTCCATACTGGCCTCAAGTTCAACATAATCCTCCTGCCTCCTCCTAAAACTCTTGGGATTACAGATTACAAGTATGAGCCACTATGCCTAGCTTTTTTTTTTTTTAATTTAGAAGATGGAATTTGTTTTTTGACAGTTTTGTCCATGTATACAGTGCATTTTGTTAACTCTTACTCCACCCTTTTTTGTGGCCTTCCTCCCTTGCTTACATGAAGACCTTTTGGTTTTGTTTTATGGCCCTGTGATTTAAACCAGTACTGTCAGTGTGACCATGACTTTGGAACCAAGCTTTGGAGCCTGATAGTTTCATCATTTCATACAAAGCCGAAGGCAGTTCCTTCCCCAGAGTCCAGGCTGCCATTAGTTAAGCAGGGAGGGGGAAGGGCACCAGGAGCCTCTCCCCACTCTTGATTGGCTATTGACAGGCCCCATCTTGGGCAGGCCCAGGGCTACATGCCTAGCTTTTAAAACCTTTAAAAACCTTCCCTATGTGTTTTCTTTTTAAATTGGTGTTTTGGAATGGTTGCAGGAATAGTGCTGTTCACATATTTGCATGGTTAATACCTCTGTGGCAAGTCTCCTTAGAAGCCCCAGGATGCACTAGTCACTAAAATATCTTGGAGGCTCCCCTGGCATACAGGGAGAGAAAAAAGCATTAAATTTCTCTTTCCATGTCAGTTAGAGCTCTGTGTTAGAAGAGAAGCAAGCATCTGCTCTCTATTTTACAGATGAGGAGCCTTAGTCCCTGGGAGAGAGTGATTTGCCCTTTCCCGGGGGATGAGCCAGCAGAGGCAGCACAGAAATCCAGGGCTTTGCGATTCAGCCCAGTGCCTTTCCGGAATGCCACACAGCTTCCTTGGTTATCTGGAGATCTGGGGGTGGTGGTAGTGGGGGGTGGGTACGGACGGGGCTTCAGAATACCCATGCAGATGTGGATTGTTGCTCCAGCTGAATTAACTCATCATGTCAGTCTGAGTCCCAAGCCTGCTTCCATAGCACATGGTAAATCATCACCCCTTGTGGTCTGAGAATCAGGTGCCTAGGGGGATATCATTACCACCCAGGGTTGGCTTTACTGTTGTGGCTCTGTGCACAGTTCTCTGCTCCGGCTTGTTTGAAGTCTGTCTCCTTTTGAGGCAGGAACTGAAGGGCTGCAGCCCAGTGGTCCATGTGGGAAAGCCTGCTGCTCCAAGTTGGGCCTGGTTTGAGCCCCTGAGGGAGGGGTTCATTTTGACTCAGTGGGTTTGGTTCCCTTTTAAGAACATGGCACTGGTCTACAAAATGAGTTTCAGGCCAGCGAGGACTATGCAGTGAGATAGTGTCTCAGAAAGTCAAAACTGGACAAGAGCCAGAAAGAGAGCTCAGGGGGAAAAGTGCTTGTCTTTCAAGCATGAGGATCTGAGTTCAGTCCCCACAACCCAAGCGTTTGGGATTACAAATACTATAATCCCAATGCCAGGAAAGCATTGTGCCCACTGGCTGGCCAGTCAGCCCAGCTTCCTCAGTAAATTCTGTCAGTGAGAGACCCTGCCTCAACAAAACCAGGTCAATGATGCCTGAGGAACCATACCCAAGGTTGGCCTCGGGCCGCATAAGGACATGCACATAGACAGACAGACAGAAAGACATGTATGCATGCATGTGTGCACACACGTGTAAAACTACCACACCAGCAGAGGACTCCTTTGCATTTTCTCTGAATAAGAACTTCTCTTCAGGCTGGCTCTGTGTTTCTGTGTTTAAGGTCGTGGCCACTCTTGCTTTACAACTTGACAGGTTGACGTGTTTTATCAATAAGGGAACAACTGTAGTTATGTAACATGGTAAGAGACTCTCAGCAATTTCAGCCAGGATTACAGATAAATGGCCTCCAGCCTCGTGTAATCTCTATGCCTAGGAAATCTAGAGTTCGTGGTTGTGGCGATGGGATACCTTCCCAGGGCCTTAATCTGGAACAGACTGTGTCAAGGTCGTTCGTTGGGTTTAGGCATCTAAAGTGCAGTTCTAGAAACTACGTCTCTGAGCCAAACATGCCAGATCCCCCCGTGTCAGTCCAGCCCGTCTTTTGTACTCTGACTGTTCATAGAGAAGTGATGTCCCATTTTCCAGAATCATGTCTTAGCTTTACACAGTACTTGCGTCTGATTTTCTGAAGGATTTTGTGTGGACGGCCAGAGTGGGGCTGCCTGAGGCCTTTTAACTTCAGGAACTGGGTTTTTTTCCATTTCTTCTTTTTCCCCACAGACTTAGAGGTTCCTCATTCCCTGCTGCGCAGGCCTTAGTGCTCAGTTGGTTTTTATTGCCCATAAGAGAGATGGGCAAGTATAATTGTAAACTCTTTGCTGCAGTTTCTCCCTTGCCCCTGAGGATTGGTATCACTGACAAGCATGGGAGGCAGAGGACTGAACTCCTTTAAGCAGTGGAAGCTGGGTTTCTGTCTGTACCCGCCCCCCCAGCATCTCCCTCTTTCTGCCCCAGGCTGTAAGCTCCGTGTCTCTTGTTTTCTCAAATACATTATAATATTAATTACTTCAAGCATATATGAAATTTGAAAAAAAAAAAATAGTTCTGTACATTAGTCTGGAAACCCAATCCTCGTTTAAGAAATTGTTTCAATGAGAATAAATGAGGACCATTCCTTAGGAATGTGAACCATCTGTAGGTTTAGGTGCGTAAATGCGTGCTTTGTTTCTGAGTCTTTTGAAGTTTATCTCCACTTCATTTTAGAGTCTGGAGTGGTGACATGTAGTTCTGAAGCTATCAGAAGGGCACACAGCATGTTCTTTTCTGGCACCAGATCTTGGTTGCTACCTCCATGCTTCTGAGTTCTGCGTTACCCCCCTCACCCCATCAGGCCTTATTTTGGTGAGTGTCTCTCTAGGGATCTGAGAGTGTTCTGGTCTTTTACTAACGCTGGTTTCAGGACCCAGCATATGGCTGGGGACTTGCTTTTAAAGTACTCTACAGTTTTCTCATTTTAGAAGGCTTTTTGGCTGACTTCACTAAATACTGCAATCCCATGAAGAGCTCTATGGTTGAAGATCTGGTATTGATTATCATTAATTCTTCCCTTTATGACTTTGCCACTTAAATACACATTTAGAAACAAACCAAATAAACATTAAATGGAATAACTGGGTTTTTAACTTGGGTGGTCCAGTTAGTCTCAACATGTGCTTAGCTTTGAAAGGTCATTATAAAAACACTCCATTTAACTACCCCATTAAATGATTGCAATACTCAAAATTTAAAATGTATGAGTTCAGATATTTAAAGAAAGAACCATGGGCTATTTATAATCCTTTACTGTATAAATTAGCAGAAAACATAAGGTATATTTGCTTAGTCTGTGTATTTCAGTTTGGTTGGTAGAACGGATTGATTGGTGTTTAATGGTGTGGCTTTGAACAAGTCACTCCACTCTGTATTTGGGTGTCTTCTATGAAAAGGAAGATATTGTACTTGGTTCCTGGGATTCTGTTCATTTCTGTAAAATGAACAGCTAGAACTGTGGGAGTCCGTGAGTTTAAAGGTGACATTTAAAAAACCCAGATGAAGCTGGAAAAAATGTACTATTTGTTTAGCAGTAGCAATGAGGAGAGGGTAAGTTCTAGCATGATTAGTACAGGTTCTGATATACCGCGATCCTGAACCATCCTTAGAGAGTTAAGTCCTGGCACTAGGAGGCCTGCTTAGTCTGTAAAGTTCTTGCCGTACAAGCATGAGGATCTGTGTTCACTCTCCTGCATCCACACAGGAGAAAGCCAGACGTGGTTGGCACAACTGTTCTCCTTGTGCTGGGGAAATGGAGACAGGAGGATCGATCCTTGGGGCTTGCTGGCCAGCCATGCTAGCCGACCCAGAAAGCTCCAGGTCCCAGTGAGAGACTCTGTCTCAAAAACAAAGTGGACTGTTCCTGAAGAGTAACACTTGAGGTTGACATTGCGCTTACTGTCTATCTGTCTGTCTGTCTGTCTTTCTCTGTCTCTGTCTTTGTCTCTCTGTCTCTCTCTCTCATGCACGCACACATGCATGCACGCACACAAACATCTTTGCTGCTCTGTTTATCAAATTGCTTCTATGCTTGCAAAAATAGATGGGCCATCTGGAAAAAGTGTTGTCTTTATGTGGGCCGAGATGATGCCTCAGCACCTCAACTGTATTGTCATGCAGGATATGATGCAGCTGTACTAATGCCAGCTCTGAACCAGCCAATTGCAATCATTTCAGATTTTCCCCAGTGATATTTGATGAGTTTTAGACGATGTGTTAGAAGTCAGGGCTTCTGGATAAATCTTTTAGCTGGCATGGTATTCTGCAACTGCCCAGTACTGAGTGAGGTCCTTAACCTGCCTGACTTTGCTTGTGTTTCCACAATCTTTGTTCTTGAAATGGAGCTATCCTTTCTAGGTCTCAGTGTTCCTACAGTGTCATAAGAGTTTCTTTATGTAATTTCTCATCCTAAATTACTTTCATTGAGCTCTCATTGCTTGAGTGAAAATTAGGGATTATATGATGATCTCATAAAACCACGTTAGAGAGGGTAGTTATATTGAAAACCAATATATTAAATATTAAAGAAAGTTGACACTCTGTGTGTTTTCTCAATCAGACCATCCAATTGCTCACCTGAATCTGAGCCTGGGGCAAGCCATTCTGATTTGTCAGAGATAGCCCTTGGGCGCATGCCAATGTCTTCTTGACCAAGAAGTTGGTTCTGTTGATCAGTTGTATGCAGTTCTTAACATACCACATTTCATCAGAAGCCAAAGAATCCTTGAGAACTTCAGCTTTCAACATCTTCCTCTCCTTTTCTCTCTTAAACAAGAGAGGACAATCAAACATTTTTTATTTTTCCAAGACAGGGTTTCTCTGTGTAGCCCTTGCTGTTCTGGAACTCGCTCTGCAGACCAGGTTGGCCTTGAACTCATAGAGATCTACCTGCTTCTGCCTCCCGATTGCTGGAATTCAGGCATGTGCCGCACCACCTGGCTAACAATCAGATGTTTTGTCACTGTCTCCTGCAAGCAACTCTTTAAGAAAAACTAGCCGGGCGGTGGTGGCGCACGCCTTTAATCCCAGCACTCGGGAGGCAGAGCCAGGTGGATCTCTGTGAGTTCGAGGCCAGCCTGGACTACCAAGTGAGTTCCTGGAAAGGCGCAAAGCTACACAGAGAAACCCTGTCTCGAAAAACCAAAAAAAAAAAAAAAAAGAAAAACTATAGTGGTAAGATTAGGAGCTTTTCTACCCCATTATCCTAAGACGCTGAGAAAGCAGATTCCTATCTTCTTACACAGCACATGACATATGATGAGTGTTTTTTTTTTTTTTCCTGGATTAGGGTTTTGAGGGCCCTGTAGGAGTTTTCCTTTAAAAATATTTATAAGCCAGATAGAATCTAAGTGGTAAGGGAAGTGTCTTATTTCTGCATATGTGTATTCTATATGTGGAATATATACATTGTGTGTGTGTGTGTGTGTGTGTGTGTGTGTGTGTGTGTGTGTGTGTGTGTGTGGCTTCAGAGATGAGAGTTTTTCTTTCCTCATTAAAAGGCTGTGTCTGTCTGTCTGTCTGTCTGTCTCTGATTGTAGGGATCAAACTTAAGACCCTGAACATGCTAACTCACAATGACACTAAGCTATAACTCTGTCCCTAAATCATGCTTTAATATTCACACTTAGTAGTAGTTGATAAGGAATTAACTCTTAAACTCTATCTTTTGGTGTAAGGGTGATGAAGTCTAACCAAATGCTTAGACATTTAAAAAAAGAAGAAGAACTTTGCAAATCTCAAGATCTCTCTGTGCCCTTTGGGAAAATGAGGTACTGTTAGTGAGAGAGACCTCCATCTTGCATGGTGATGCTCTGCTTTCTCATTCAAAGCGGTTGGGCTGTTTAAGAAATGTAATTGGTTCCATCTCCACTTGAACTTGCTTGTACAGATTTTTTCCCCTTATGAGTCCTAAAGTCATGTTTTTGTTATTTTGCTACCTTCTTGCCTTGGACTTGATAGTTTTAAGCTTTCTCAAGGATTTCTCATTCTGCTATGTAGACATCCTACCTTCTGGTTAGTATGCTTGCTGTTTCTACAGTGGGACTGCTGTTAGGGGCACACTTCCGGGACAGAGACTGAGAGCACTCACTCCTCTTCCAGAGGACTTGACCTTGGATCCAAGCACCAATGTTGAGTGGCTCACAACTGCTGCAAGAGATTCGGAGACACACACACACACACACACACACACACACACACACACACACACAATGTATATATTCTACATATAGAATACACATATGCAGAAATAAGACACTTCCCTTACCACTTAGATTCTATCTGGCTTATAAATATTTTTAAAGGAAAGCTCCTTTCTGGCCTCTCTGAGCACCTGCACTCATGGGCACACACTTGGGCATAAGCACACACATACACACAACTAAAAATAATAACATAAAATAAAAAAGCACAGGTCTGCATGGTTATTTCCATGTCTTGGATTCCTGCAGAATGAAGGCTGAGACTATGTTTGCCAGTTGGTGGTTCAGACAAGTTACAGGTACAACACTATAAAAGCCCCTGTCTAGATTCCTGTCTCTCTTGCCAGCCAAACCAGACAGAGAGAAATGAAGGTGCATGCTGGGCAGTGGGGTGCATGCTGGGTAGTGGGGTGCATGCTGGGCAGTGGGGCAAGCAGTTTTGTCAAGAAGAGGGGTTCCCGGTGGGTGACTAGTATAATAATGAGGAGACAAATAGGGGAGCCACAGAAGCTTTTCACAACAAACCTCCTGTGTGAACTTAGGCCTGACAAAAAATGATACTTCTGAAGTACCTAAACAAGCCACTCAGGAGTGAGAGGTTGTTTGTTTTCCCAATTAAATGGGCCGAGAACTCCTGCGGTATACCTCAGTTCCCAGGATGAGGTCGTAAAGGTACTGTAGACGGTTCCGGTCTAGTTAGTTTATGCATTTCGGCCTTTTGAGAAGGGTCCCCAAGTAGCCTAGGCTTGAATTGGACATGTAGCTGAGGATGACCTTGAACTGCTGATCTTCCTGCCCCCATATTCTCCATGCCGGGATCACAGGCATGTGCCACCATGTCCAGCTAGATGGTTGCATCTGGAATGTTCCTGTTGGCTGTCTGTACTTAGATTTCTTGTGATATCCAGATGGGAAGTTTCAAGGCTGAGAATATGTCTGCTGCGGAGGCAGCGGTGTTTCTTTGATAGGGAATTATCTAAGGATCTAAGAGACTTGAACGAGTTATTTTTAGAGGATGCTGGGCGAGTATATATGGAAGGGCTGGAGTTGGGAAGAGCAACTGTGATAGGAGCCAGGTCAGCCCAGACTTATCCGTAGTTGCCTGGAGGCTAGAAAAAACTGGAAGGCTAAATTACCTAATTTAACTTAAGCAAGCTCCTTCTCCGGTTATGCCAAATAGCCATGCCAGGCCCACGAATCTCTCAGCCCACTCAGCAAGCATGTAGATTTTACAAGGAAGGTGATCTTGCTTAGAGACATTATTAATTATATTTTAGCCTACGAATTTCCCTGACTCCCACTTCTTTACCTTGATTTCAACCCTGTTAAGGTTTTAAGTGGAGAAACTGATATCTAAGCAAGGGTAGGAAAATGAGGTCACTTATCGCAAAATTTCTTTAAAACTTTAATTATTATAAATAAAAGATCCAGTTTCTCTGGAGGGTGTAGTCGTGCCTTAGTTTTGTAGCTGGCTGGGTCTTAGGTTTTTGACTCTATGAGTTTGAGTCATGGTGTGATCTGAAAGCTGCAACGGGATTTTACAAAGAAGTGAGGACAGTCCTTGGCCATGAGATCATTCTCAAACAAAAAATTGTATTTAAATAATCGCCTAAATAGTTTAACTTTTTTTTTATTACTTCAACAAGACTAATTAGTCTGTGTTTGCTGCAAACTGGAGTTTGAAGGTAAGATTTGCATGATCCTGTCCTCATGGCTCTTGGCTGCAGCTAGCCTGTGTATGGATTTGTATTCGGCTCAGAGCCCTGACTCCTCTTTAATAAAAGAAGTTTGGGGGAGTGTCAAGCTCTTGGTAGACAGCAGACATGTAGGAAACACTTGATAGGCAGTTGATAGTGAGTGACAGAGTTAATGGATGAATTATCGTGGCTAGTTAGGTCAAGTTTCTGCTGCGCCTTCACCCCCCAGGTACACACGGTTGGACCCTGGGAGGAGGCCTTGGTTGGCTGTTCTTTTGCAGACACAGCCCCTAGGACTGACTGTTGACTTTGAACCTTTCCCATGATGCCCTTCCCTAGTGTTGCTAATTAATTAATTAAGCCAAGATCTCATGTATCCTAGGTTGACTCACTGGGTAGTGAGAGGATGACTTTGCTGCATTTCTGATCCTCTTGCCTCTATTGCCTTTGTACCGGGATTATAGGTGTGTGCAGAGGAGCCCGGTTTATGTCATGCTAGGTTGAACCTAGTGCTTTGTACTATTCAAGTACTCTAGCTAGCAACTGAGCACATCCTCAGCCCCAGGGTCACTGTTTTAAAGGCCCATGTTGTCCGAGGAAAGTGGTCCTCTTGGTCTTGTTACTACTGAAGTTTGGCAAAGGATGCATGAGTTAACTCAGTGCTACGACTACACTAATGTCAGCCCCTTGATCACGTGCAGTTCTCACAGAAAGATTTTCAAAAGTGAAGGTTTTTTTTTTAATTAAAAAAAAAAAACAGTGAAATAAAAATATGCTTGTTTTCCAACCTAGATTGATGAGCTGGCATGGAGGGAAGGCCAGTCTTTGAAATCTATAGGCATCCTGTTGCAGGTCCAACCCCACTGACCCCACCACATTAGTAATGGTCTGCATGGCTTGCTCTGCCAGCAGGCCCGACTGGGCGTGCACAGATGGTGCCAGGTGCAGAAAATGACTGCCCAGCCCCGCAGTAAGGCCTCAGCTCTGGCTTCCACCTCCAGGGAACAGCCCAGACTGAGACTGGGTTGTTTGTGGACCTGCTCCTGCTTAATGTCTACAAGACCGGTTAGGGGGGTGTCCCTCCCTCCCCATGACTTAAGTAATGCTTTATTGTCATAGTTGGGCCTTTCTGAGCTGTTCGGCAGCTGGGACTTTTACAGGGTCTTATGGCCTTGGGGTTGTTCCACAAGGGAATTTGAAACTAGAACTGATCTCATTCCAAGGAGCCAAGTATAATGCCCTGCTTGTTTTCCTAGAGCCATTTAGCTTAAGGAAAATGTGAGTGGGCTGGAGGTGGGGGCAGGGAGGAGTTTTCAGAGTTTGAGTAATCCACTTAACTAGGGGTAAAACGAATTTTATTTCAGAAGGCAGCACATACATGGGCTAGGTCCTTCTAACTCCCACTAGTTTCTGAGGTATTGATGATACACAGTCAATATTCCTTGTGTGGGGTCAGTAATGGAAATGATGACTGTGTTCCCCAAAGATGGGAAACAAAGGGACCTCATTAACATTCAGCCATTGGAAACTGTGAGCCCTGGCTTCCTAATTAGCAGTTTTATTCTTTGAAAATGCAGCTTTTATTACATTACCCAAAGTTACAGGAAAAACGCACAGACCTGAGACATCTCCACCTCAGCTGCAATTCAGCCAGTGGGAGTCACTCGGAATGGAATGTTAGTGTGGGTGCCTATAACTGCAGACGCAGTGGTGGACAATCCTGGGATCTGGCTTTTTTCTTTTTCTAAGATTTTGTTTGATTTTTAATTATGTGTCCTGGTGTGGATTTGAGTTTGTGAGTGCAGTGCCTGTTGAGGCCTAAAGGGGGCACCAGATACCTTTGATCAGGAGTTACAAGTGGTTGTGAGCTCCTGATGTGGGTGCTGGGAACTGAATTCCAGTCCTCTGGAAGAGCAGCAAGTGCTTTGCTTGCTTTCTTCTTTCTTTTCTCTTCTTTTTTGGCTTCCAGGCCTTCAACTCCGTTGGCTTTCATGTTTCCATCTAGTTTGGTGTTGACTCTGCATCTTGCTCCTGACTTGGCCACTTATTTTTGGATTATTGGGTGAGATAGCCTTATTCCGGATGAGTGCTGTTGTGAAATGTGAACATACTTTTAAGGATATGACCTGACAAAGGTTCACAATAATTTCATTAAGTGAACAGAGTTTTCTTTTCTTCCTGGTGATGTAAACACACAGATCCTGGTGCCCTCACTCTAGTGCCTTTGAAATTGGAATAGCTGAGCATGTCCTAGAGGGAGATTTCCCCCCCAGAGGGAGGGGGTCTTTCTGACCTTGTTAGGGAGGGGTGCTACACCCTGAAATACCACATGGCTTATTGGGAGTCTAGCGCTACCTAGAGGGTACATATCAACATGATAGAAGGTTGTCTTTTCTTGACTGAAAGTGAAACCCAGGCATGATAGTACCAATTAGATGTGAGGCCAAATGGAGAGAGGGAAGTCAGAATGACAGAGGTAGGGCCTTAGCATTTGATAGATGATGAAACAGTGGAGAGAGGAAGATGAGAAATTCAGCCAATAGCAATATGCACCGGAAGTGCGCACAGGTCCTGGGATGTTGAGTATGTGGGGACACTGTGAGAATGCATGCTGAGGTGGACACACAGCTGGTGCTGAGGCCACTGAATTGAATAAGATCATGGGGAAGGAGGGTTGGAATTCTGAGGGCAGAATTAGAAGTGTACACACACGTTCCTCCTATTTCCATCAAATGAACAACTACGTGCATTTGCCAGAGGAAGATGAGTAATAAAAATTAGCAGTTGAGTGTGTCCAGACCACACGTGGTGAGTATCTGATTAGGAGAATCCACAGTGGTCTTTGGGAAGGTAGGAACAAGTCCTTGACTGTAACCCAGCAGTGGGCTTTTGTGAGACTCTGATCCGGTCCACAGATGCTCTCTCATTTGAACTCGGTGCCAAAACAAACCAGAACGTAGATAGCTCGGGTTTGAAGTACATAAAGCAAGCATCTGCCAGTCCATTTAATAGCAGGAGCAGGAGGAGCCCAGAGATGAACATACACTGAGGCCAAGGATGAAACCTGGTCAGGAGGCCACATCAAGCTGACTTGGCAAGTAGGCCTGGTGGCCTGGTAATTATACTGGTGCCTGCCTCTCTGTGGGCCTTTTCCACTGGGTTTAAAAAAGACTTTCCTCTAACTACTGGGTCTCGTAGAAGTTGGGCCACTTCTGCTTGTGGTGGTTTTCTGTGGAGTCTGTGCTCTGTGCTGTGTCTGCTCATTCTGTCACAACAGCCTTGGGCCTGAGAGTCCTGTCCTCACCATCTCCAGACAGCGCTCCCAGGAAGTTTGTGAGGACATACCCTTCTGGAAGAAGGGAAGAGACCAGCATAAACCATGCAACTGCAAGGCTAGACTAACACATGTGGCCTTGACTGAAGCCTTCTCTATGTACACCCTACCCCCAGGCTTCTGTTAAATATTTTGGCATAGATGTTAGGGAAGGGAATCAAATGAAAGACAGTTCATCTTGGTTTATCTTCTGTTGAATACAACAGACTGCACGGTATTCATTGAAGAAAAGAGGTTAAATTTGACTCATGGTTCTAGTAGAAGATTGAGGGGCTCTAACTGGTGATGACATTTTAATTTTTATTAAAAAATTCTCTCCGTCCATGTGGTGTATGTGTGTGTGTGTGTGTGAGTGTGTGTGTGTGTGTACGTGTGTGTACACGTGCACACATTCACATGTGTAGGTGCCTGCTACAGTATACATGTGAAGTCAAAGGATGGTTTGCAGGAATCATTTCTTTCCTTCTACGCTGAGGGTTCCGGGATCAAACTCAGGTCCTGTTAGACTTGAGGACAAGCACTCTTACATGCCATCTTATATGTCATTTAGCTAGCTCTGGTGATGGGCCTCTCGCTGGCAGAGTCTTAGGGGTGCAGATCATTAGGAGGTAGGAGGAGAACAAAAGGAGAAAAAGGAGGAGGTGCAGGAGAGGAGAAAGGGAAACGGACAGACAGCGTCACTCGGTGAGATGGGAAGCGGGAGAACAGGGAGGGTCCAGTTCTTCTTTTTCTTATAGCAGTTCACTCCTGTGGGAACTCTACAGGCCCCAGGCATGGCCTAATCACCCTGCACAAAGCATACCACTGAAAAGTACCACCACCTTTGTTTCTTTTTAAATTTTATTTTATGTGTACATGTGTGCCTGAGCACATGGATGTGCACTGTGTGCATTCAGGAGCCTGTGGAGGTCAGAAGAGAGCATCAGAGCCTCTGGAACTGGAGTTAGAGGTGGTTGTGAGCTGCCATGTGGGTGCTGGGAACCGAGCTCAGATCTTCTCCAAGAGTAGTAAGTGCTCTTAACTGCTGAGCTCTCTCTCCAGCCCCATCCTACCTCCTTTCCACACCACTGTTCTAAGGAGCAGAATAAGAAGCTTGGGGGGTGGGTAGACAAACTCCATCCAAACTGTCACAGATTTAATGTCAAGACTTAGACCTTACAGTGAGGGGCTGTTAACACTGGAACTTCTTCTGTATGAACTCTTTCTACATACATATACATATATATACATGCATACACATACACACATACACACACACACCACACCACACACACACACACCACACACACACACCACACATCACACACACACACACACACACACACACACACACACACCACACACACACACACACACACACACACCCACACACACCCACACACACCACACACACACACACACGCACACATACCACACACACACACACCATACACACACCACACACACACACACACACACACACACACACACACACCACACACACCATACACACCACACACACACACACACACACACACACACCATACCCACCCACCATTTTTTGTTGTGTTTGGGGGTGGAAAGGAAAGCTCTGCACACACCACCGGACTCACGTGGAGGTCAGAGGACAGTCTGCTGCAGGAGTCTCTCCTTCGACAGTGTGGGTCCCAGGGATTGAACTCATGTTGTCAGGCTTGTTGGCAAGTGCCTGTGCCTGCTGAGCCATCTAGCCAGCCCTGGGTTAATACTTTCTATGAGTAGAAGCCTCACTAAACCCCAACATCTGCCAACAGTTCTTTTTAATTTTTTAGTGCATTTTAATTGTGGCAATGGCATTAGGTAAATGGGGCTGGAAAGGTGGTTCAGCAGTTAAGAAGGATGGTTGCTCTTCCAGAGAACCCGGGTTCACTTCCTCACACCCACATAGGGTGGCTCACAACTGCCCATGAGTCCAGCTCCAGCAGATGCTCTCTTCTGGCCTCTGAGGGCATCAGACCTGCACATGGTACACATACAAATACTCAGGCACACATGTGCACATAAACTCAATAAATCTAAGTGAAATTACGGAAGTGTATCTCACAAGGAATTCCAAACCCCTCCTTTACTGTACTGCTACTGTACCCGGTCCCAGAATCGGCATTGTACAGACTGGTCTTTGTAACCTCAGCTGGGGCATTACTGGTGTTGCCAACAAGGTACTTACAGGTCCTGTGTTTTGTTTTGTTGCTGTTGTGTTTGAGACAAGGTTTCTCTGTTTAACACTCCTGACTGTCCTGGAACTCACTTTGTAGACCAGGCTGGCCTTGAACTCACAGAAATCCGCCTGCCTCTGCTTCCCAAGTGCTGGGATTAAAGGCATGTGCCACCACCACCTGGCCACAGATCCTTTTTGATGAGTGTAAACAGACATGGCTCTGCCATCCCGGGGTCCTGAGCTCACTCTCCGCTTTCTTCTCTTCCATTCCATTGAAATGTCACCTTGGTACAGAAGCCTCCCACCTAACATGTAGTGCAGTGTGCGTCCCTCAAGCTCCTGCTGTCCTGTGCCTCTGTGACAGACTGTACACATCTGACTGCATCCTCACAGGAATGTAAGTGCTCTGAGGGTGCAGACTACACACCACATATTTGTATGCTAATTGACTAACAGCTCATGTGCTTTTACAGCTCTCATTAGGGAAGATGTCCTAGAAAGTTAACATTCAAAAACATGAAGTAGAAATCATGGTGATTGTTGATAGTTTGGATGGATGGATGGATGGATGATGGTGAGACCTTATTTTGGGTAAATTTATCCCTAGAATATTTAAGGTACAATGAGATTAGTAAAAAATACTTTCCATATTCCTCCATTGTGAACACTGTATCTATTGAATGAAGTAATGAACATCTTTTTAATTTTTTTTTAGAGCCTCTGAGAGTCTCGTTGAAATATATTCCTAATCACTCTTGGTTCAGTTGAAATAAGGATTTATTTGCCTGAAAGCAATAATCATGCTATTGATAACCCAGAAGGATTTTCAATTCAGCATGAACAGTGTTATGAATATCATCATCTTTGGCTGTCAACTGACTACTTGAACTCATTGAAATTAACATCCCCCCCAAAGATAAAATAACTTCCAGTCACTGGAACTCAAAATCCCAGTGATTACCCTTGTTCCTTTGAGTATCTCTTTGAGGACAAAGTCACATACAACAGTAATATGTATAAAGCTCTTAAGTTTTAGGCTATTCTTTCCTGGGATGTATGTTCATTATGCCCAATGTCCTATGGTACTGCTTATCTGAAGTTCAGTATATGAAAGATAACGATTAGAAACATGACCTTATACTACCTGAAAATTCCTCCCTTTCTAAGAAAGACTAAATTATGTCTATTATATGAGAACATGGACTACCTGATGCTCCCTTGACCTTGTCAGTGATAAACACAGGTGGTGGGCGGGGGATTAACTGGATAGTCTGTACTGTTCCTACACACTCTCCGGTTCTCTGTCTGACTCTCCCTGCTCTGCCCCAGTTAAAAGACTTACACCATAAATGGTCTTCTGATTAATCTTGAAAGAATTAGAGATTTGATTTATCAAAATGCCTCAAGGCCTGAGAGCTCTTAGTGCACTTGCTTTTGTCAGAAAATTTATAAAATGTGGGAATTGTTTTTGTTTCATCTTAGTATATTTCATTTTGTCATGTTTGGTTGTTATCTCTTAGAAGCCTTTTCTAATGAGAGACAGAAAGCGAGTGGACCTGGAGGGGAAGGGAGGTTGGGAGGAACTTCAAGGAATAGAGAAAAGGGAAACTATTGTATGAGAAAAAGACATATTGTGTGAGAAAAGAATCTATTTTCAAAAGAAAAAAAATTAAAAAAATAAAATGCAGGATTGTATAAGCCCGAGAATGGGTCTTTTTACTTTCATAGAGTAAGCAGTTGGTTCTGTATTTTGAGGTAAAAGCATGTGATTCCACTGTCTATCCATGGTACCCCAGCCACTTTGATTACTTGGCAAATCAAGACACCCAACTATGTGTCTCTCTTCGGGTATCTGCCATGTATGTGTGGTGCCTGCGGAAGCCAGAAGAAGACATCAGATCCTCAGAAGCTGGAGTTACAGGCAGTTGTGAGAGACTTAATGTGGTTGCTGGGAACTGAACTCTGGTCCTCTGAAAGAGCAGAAGGGCTCTTAATCACAAAGTCATTTCTTCAACTCTGCAATGCGTTCTTCAGAGTGTGTGTCTATATAGGCAGCAATAAAGTTGGTGTTACTCTTGGGGATCTATCAGTGTACTTTTCATTTCATTTGTTTGCTATGGAAGTGTGTTTTCATCTGGTATACTTCCTGTGGACCAGTCTTCCTTGTCAGTACTTCACATTCACCCCCAGTCTTTCCAAAAGACATTTTCCCACCTCAGACACTAATTATTAAAATGGCATGATTCGCCAGACAAACACAACTCAGTAGTGTGGTATTTGAGCAACAAATCAATGAGCAAATATTGATGCAACACACATGCCACATGAGCATGACACCATCTGGGGTTCTGAACATGATTTATACAGGAAGACAGAGCGTCTCTGCCTTTAAATGGCTCAAAGTCTAATTAGTAGGAGACTGGCGGAAGAGCAGAAAATACCATGAACACTCTTAAACCAGTTTTCACAGTCGCTGGTGTTGTCATATGGCCATCCATTCATGCATTGTGTGTCATCGCTGAGTGTCTTGCCACAAACAGGAAAGCATCCTGTGGACTGGTACATGGGGAATGTGACCTAGTTGGGGACCTCAGGGAGCTTCTAGAACAAGGCTTACTGTCGCTGTCCTCGTCGTAAGATGACACAATCATTTGATCTGCTTTAGAAATGGACAAGGTAGTTACCTAGACTGTTTGGGGGCCAACTGCTGGTTTTGATATCTGACTGCTGTAGAAAGACCGGTCAGTGTTAGGAACTGGTTGATCCGCCTCTGGATGGCCAAGTTGTGGAGTGGGTGAGGCATACAGCACTCGAAGGAGTCATATTAGATTTGAGAGTTCCGCTTATTGATGATGATGATGATGTCTTGTGTGGCTTAGACTGGCCTCAAACACAGCTGAAGATGACTTTGAACTCTTGATTCTCCTGAGTGCTTGGATTACAGGAATTCCTGGTTTCAATCTTATTTCTTGATCCCTCTTCTCTTGTAGATGGTATAATGCAATTAGAGTAAATGTTAGTGTTGATATTGGCATTTACAATTCTAAAGTTAAGCTTGAATTTGTAACCTACCAGTTGAGCAAAATGACCCAAGTTACATAAACTCTATGGGATCCACTCACATGTCTATAGAGAATAGATTGTAAGGAATATTTATCCATTCCTCATGTGATGTGAGGGTACAAATGACATAATCCATTTAAGATGAAAAGATTGGGAGAGACAAACATTTTATAGATTTCAGTTGTTACTATTGATGGGTGCAGGGGGTTGATTTCTGTTAAACACCAGCTTCAGTATCATTTTCTACTTTGGAAGATAACTGTGGCTATGCCCAAAAGTACATTTTACTGGGGTTTAGTATTAGTGAGCTGGAGAAATATGTCTCATATTTCTTGAGACTGATCATTGATAAAGAGAAATTGTGTGTCAGCTTGTAGTTCTAGAACTCTTGCAAATAAGGCTTGGGCTTAACTTCTACTATGTTGGGAGAAATATCTAAAAGCAGGCTGTGTGCATGCCTTACTTTTGTCGTACTGGGTGAAATTTCAAATCAACTAACAGGAGAAATTGTTGGCCCTTTGATGCTCATTCATCTATTTGGACCTTTCTTGAATGTTCAGTGAAGGTTGGTGTGTTTGTACATTTTGTTCATGGCTGTAACCTTAGTCCCTGGACCAGGGGCTGGTTAGTAAAGCATGCACTATGGATTTTTCTTAAACAACATCTATGGAGACCTTGTCATGTTTCACATATGTTAGAAGGTACTTAGAAATATTAGTAATTAAGAAATAATTACCTTCAGGTTCTCACTGTCCCATAGGTGGAAAGAAAGGCAAAGAGACAGTGACAGTTGTGTAGCAAGTGGACTAGGGGGATCTTAAGTGTGCCTTGGGACCTGGGGAGAGGGCGGTAACTTCACCAAAGTGAAGGTGATTGTGATTTTTGGTACCGTGTGTTCTTCCTCTAGAGTTGGGGATGTTTTAGAGCATAAGCAGCCATCATTTTCAGTGGAGCAGCTCCGACTACTTTGAGGAGACCCAGAGCCTGAACCTGTTGACTCTTAGTGTTCACTCCTAGAAGGTGGGGTAGGGTGGGGTGCCATTTGATCCTCAGCTGAGATTCTGGCTGCTTCCTCCTGCATCTGTTGGCCAGTGATAAGCAATTCTGCCTTAATTGAACATGGCCTCCTGGTCTTAGAGGTGCTAGAGTATATAGACCTGTGGTGGGGGGCGCTAACTGAAGAGACTCCATCCATGAAGTTGTCTATCCATGCTGGAGTGAGACTTTCTGTAGTATGTTGTCGTGGGGTCATCCATGCTGCTGGAAGTAACTTGCCACCCGTGCTGTGTAAGGAATCCCAGGAAACGTGCTGGTTCTCTGAGTTGGAGTTCAGTGGAAATGCACTCTTGTTTCTTGTCACTGCTCTGCTCTGTGAGAGAAGGAAGATGTTTGTTTATATCTCCCCAGGGAAAGAGTTCCCACAACAGACTGTGGGAATGCTTAGTTCCTGGAAGAAGATTCATTGTAGAGACTTGAAAAATAATAAGAACAGCTGATTATAAAGAGGGCCAACTTGTTCCTTCATTAGCACATACAAGAAACATCCCTGCAGTAAGGTTGGGACAGTCTCCTCCCATGCTGCCCTCAGGTCCCTCCACAGTCACCTGCCCCCTGCTCTCTTTGAGGTACTTGTCTCTCTGAAAGTCAAACCTCCTGGCTTATAATAGTAATTTTTCAGATATGTTGTATAAGCCAGCAAATCTATGGAAAGACTTTCAACTCCAATTACACAGTCCACCTAAGACAACCTTGGAATAAAAAGAAAAAAATTTTTTTTTTGGGATCTGCAGAAGGTTAGAAGAAACTCTCCCATTCTTTCAAAGCAAGCTGATCTTTCAAAAATATCTACTCCATCCTAAAATTCAGTGTTTTCTTGGGTCAGCCTCACAAACTAGCATTCTTCGCCTATCAAAGAATGACCTTTCAGTCACTGAAAAGTAATTTTTAATCAAAACTTGAATTGAGTGACGCCATGTTCCTTTTAATATTTTATTTTGATCTACCAGTGAGTTATGATTCTATATAGTTTTGATTGCTCCTGGACTTACAAAAACAAACAGAACAAAGCAGTAGTGCTGTCTTGTGCCAGCCAGCTCCCTCCCTGGATCCAGAGCCTGTTTACTGTCAGTCACTGTTGAAATGGTATCTTCGCAATATTATGTGATAGTTTAGATATTTTCCAGATTACAAGGTGATCAAATTGTGTTTCCTTATTTTTCCAGTTATTTTGAAATAGGAGAGAGATTGGACTCAATATCCAAATAAAACATTCAGCTCAAGAGAGCTCAGAATCGCCCAGCATAAAGTTTCATTCCCAGGGAACCTGGTACCTAATGCTCTTCATGTAGCTGAGCCCACCAAAGTGACTTGTTTCCCCAGCAGGATCTACACCATTGATTTTTGTAGAGTAAATCATAACAGCCTATTAACATCCCATTATGCCGAGTGTAGCTCTAATAGGGAGCATCTACAAGGTCAGAGATCAGAAGTAGACTTGAGGATGCACTCTTCAGAAGAGGATTGAATGGAAAATGAAGATGTGGAGCCAGCTTCATGGGCCTGTCTTGTATGAGAGTTCCCATGTGAGATGGTGTAAATCTGGAGAAGAGGAACCAAGACTGTGTATGACTTCCTGCCAACTGGATCAAGACACAGTAGATCATTGGAGCGTTCTAGTCCCATCTAATGCTTTCCTGTTGCAGTGAGCTACTCTTTGAGCAGAAGTGTTTGTTGAGATTTAACAGCTGGGAGTGGTGGTGTCTTGTGTGGATTCCTACAAAGGAGTGCAGGTGCTCATGGAGCAGGGAGCTCTGTTGTGGCCCTGGGTTAGCACAATAACTGACAGGAAATGTTCCTGCTGTTTTAACTATTGTCTGGAGCCAGTGAGTGATCCTCAGCTGATGACCGTTGAATAGTTGGAAGTTTCTCAATAGAATCTGGAGGACCGTGCTAGGAAAAGTAGCTCCAAATTTGAGAATTTAGTTACATTAATAGTAAAATTAACAAGAATATTGTTTACTGTGTGCCAAATACTTGTACTAGGCTATGAGAAACCCTCCCTGAAGACACAGCTCCAGAGAACCTGCATCCAGAAGGCTCTACTACCTATTTACTATAGGCTTCAGAACAATTCTGTAAACATCTGAGAGAAATTTAAAGTTAATCTGAGTTCACTCCTTCAGTCATGGATTAGCCATTCATTGTTTGGGTGGGAACTGAGCAAGAAGATAAGTATCTTAAGAATGTAATTGGAAAGAGGAACTAAACAGAAGGATTGCCAGGAGAAAATGGTGTCTGGAAAAAGGAGGGAAGAGATAATTTCCAGAAGGAAAGGGTGGATCAGCCCTGTCACCTGCCCCAGAGAAGGCAGGTACAGATAAGCTCACTAAACTGAGTCACAAAGTGACACAGACTTAATTGGTGACCTCTGGGAACCCTTCTGTGGTCCTGGGAGGGGGAAGTCTGTTTGAAGGGGCTGGCCAGGGAGATAGGTAGGAAGCAGACATCCAATACTGGATTCTTTGGGAGAAGGGCTGGGCTGGAGAAGCCAAGGAGAGTGAGTTACAGAACAGACCAGTTCTGTTGTACATCCTGTAAATTCTTCCATCATTCTGGGCCTTAATTTCCATGTCTCTAAAACAAGGTAGCCTGAATGACTGGAGGGAGTCAAATGAGTGTTTGTTTGTTTGTTTGTTTGTTTTCAAGACAGGATTTCTCTGTGTAACAACCCTGGTTGTCCTGGAACTCACTTTGTAGACCAGGCTGGCCTGGAACTCACAGAGATCCACCTGCCTCTGCCTCCAGAGATTAAAGACATGAGCCACCATGCCCAGCTTGGAGTAGATTCTTATCAGGTCAAAATCTTAGAGCTACTGTAGCCATCCAATGATAATTTAAAAGAACAGTTACTCGTGTGTGTGTGTGTGTGTGTGTGTGTGTGTGTGTGTGTGTGTGTGTGTGTGTGATTTTAAGAAAATATTTATTTTTATGTTAGCATACAAAGTATTAGATGTCATCATGGTAGTTTTGACTAAAATTTGTTCTAGTTGATTCTTCTCCCTCTCTGTATCCTTCCCTATCCCATGGAGAGCTCTCTCTCCCTCTCTCTCTCTCTCTCTCTCTCTCTCTCTCTCTCTCTCTCTCTCTCTCTCTCTCCTCTCATTGCCCCCCACCTCGCACATGGTTTCATTCTGTAGTTCAAGCTGCCCTGGAATGCTTATGTCATTCAGGTTGGCCTTGCACCCACAGCAATTGTCTCTTTGCAGCCTCTTGAGTGCTGTGGTTACAGGTGGAAGTCACCACTCCCAGCTCTTTCTTTTTTAATTTATTTTTCATGACACTAAATGCAAAATGCATTATCTTAATTATACAATTTAATACTGCAAAGTATATTTGTGTCTTCATATACCCAATCTCAGAACATGGAGATTCTGAACACAACTAGACAACAATCCATAATCTCCCTCCCCCTTGCTCTCATCAGTCCCCTTTCTTCTGTCCCTATGTTTGACCGCTATAGTACTTCCCATGAGTTTGAAGCACAGCGTGTGTCTTAGTGGCTGGCTTATTTCATCTTAGTTTATTAGCCACAAGGCTTGTTGGTGTTGTGCCACATTTTCTTCATCTGTTTGATAATGAGCATGTGGGTTTCTTCTACGGACAAGTGGTTGTTACTGTGAGTGATGCTCCATGACCATGGGTATACATTGAACTATCCTCCTTATGAAGCAGGTGACAAGTTCCCTCCTCTGCTGTCTGGCTGGTCATGGCTGCTGTGAGGGTGCATTCTGCAGTGGAACCAGAATAGCATTCAGAGAGAACAAAGATGGACAACTTACTTCCTTTAGGACATAGACTTAGGACCCACAAGGTTGTTGCCCTTCCTGAATTATTCTCCAATAAAGAAAGAAAGGAAGGTTTCTCTTTAGTTTCCTTTTCAAATTTGCATTCTAGAGGAACCCCAGGTACCTCCCTCCCATTGTATCGGGCTACAGAAACACTTTTCTGTACTGTGCAGTTTATTTGCTTAGGATATGAAGATTAGTGGCAATGAAGGATTGGGGGCTTCTAGACAGATGAAGAGCACTTTGTAAATGTCCTGCAGTGGGTCACTGCAAAACTTGGGCTCAGCAGCTGGCTGGTCATGGTCTCTCCCCTGATGATGCCTACTCGTGTTCTGGTGTCTCCAGTCTTTACCTTCTTTAATTACTATTTATTTTCTCACTATGGAATGATGAGAAGAGCAGAGCATTGTCTTGCCATGGTTTTTCTTCAGTCTTTTAAAACATGGCTATTTCTATTCTTCTTGGAGAAGAAGCTGTACTTAACCTGGCAACCCCAAGAGTGGAGTTCTTCCCCTATGGAGTGTTAGCCCAGGAGTCCAGTCGACTGTTTTCCAAGAGTTTCTTCAGATCCAGAAGAGGTCAGCCTCCAGCTTGGTACCTCAAGAGTGCACAGGAAGGCCAACACTTCGCCTGACATTTAAAGGATGTACCAACTAAGTCTTATTCAGTTTTTCTTTAGTGGCTTGACTTTGAATCAACTGTGTGAAGAACTGGATGCAGCATATACTATGTCTTTTCTGGGTTAAACAGAAGAAAGAAGAAAAGAGGGGGAAGAAGGGAAAGGTCTTGAAGAAGCTGCCCTTAGTGGTTACAGTGGGTTTTAAGGAAGCGGCTGGTCACTGTAGATTTCTAAGGTGCAAATTTTCAGGTCCAAGCCATCATTTAGTTTTTGAGGACAGTTTCCTGCCATTTTCCGATCTCCTTCCCTAGTTACCATATAAACTCTTTTGAACTTAACTTTTTAGGTTTTTAATGATTTCTTTATTCTTATTTTATATGTATTGGTGTATTGCCTGCATGTGTGTCTCTATGAGGGTATCAGATCCCTTGGAACTGGGATTACAGACAGTTGTGAGCTGTAGGTGCTGGGAATTGAACCCAGGTCCTTTGAAAGAGCAGCCAGTGCTCTTAACCACTGAGCCATTTCTCTAGGTTCCATCTTTTGAACCTTAAAAAACCCTAGTTCTTGGGTTCCTTTAAACATAGCATCAGATGCATAAAAAGTTACAACTCTAAAATCATGTAAAGGATACAGTCTTGCTGCCTTTGGATCCTCTAAAATGCATCTTTATCAGATTTTCTCTACTTTTTGTTTTTTTGAGACAGGGTTTCTCAGTGTAGTTTTGGTGCCTGTCCTGGATCTTGCTCTGTAGACCAGGCTGGCCTCGAACTCACAGAAATCGGCCTGGTTCTGCCTCCCAAGCGCTGGGATTAAAGGCGTGTGCCACTGCTGCCCAGCTTTCTCTACTACCTTTTGGTAAAAAACAAAACAAAACAAAACAAAAATGGCCGCTGTCTAGGCTGAAGTTGAGAATTGGGGACTTCTGCTAGAACTGGCCTGACCACTGGACATAGAGCATCATATAGGTCTCTGAGTGGAGGTTGTGCAGGATTCTGATGATCTGTTTCCCATGTGTCTGCCACTTTAATATTGATAGGCTAAATGCTATTTGGACACGGAATAAGATGGAGGCCTTACACCTAACCTTATCTTCCTGTGGGACTGGGTGCCACTCTCTTCAAAGGCCATTGCTCTTATATTTTTATGTTTATATTTAAATGTTGGGCTAGTATCTGAACAGAAGTGATTTTTCAGAGTAATAACTTCAAGTCCTAGAACTTGAAGCTCAGCCTGGGATTCAAGAGACCAGGTTCCCCTGTCTCTCTGGTCCACATATCTGTGTCCTCCGAGGTCAGTGGAGTGGCACCCATAAATGTAAATGTTTTTGGTTACTGAATTTTTAAAGAGATTGTACTCACCTTACTTTTAAAGGGTTTTAAAATTCTTATTCTTGACATTTAATGAAAGAAGAGTGCTGTGGAATGTCGTTCTGTATGCTGTGAATGAGTGTTGCTCTGATTGGTTGATAAATAAAATGCTGATTGGCCAGTAGCCAGGCAAGAAGTATAGGTGGGATAAGCAGACAAGGAGAATTCTGGGAAGAGGAAGGCTGAGTCAAGAGTCACCAGCCAGACACAGAGGAAACAAGATGACAAGGCAGAACTGAGAAAAGGTACCCAGCCACATGGCTAAACATAGATAAAAATTATAGGTTAATTTAAGTGTAAGAGCTAGTCAGTAATAAGCCTGAGCTAATGGCCAAACAGTTATAATTAATATAAGCTTCTGAGTGATTATTTTATAAGTGGGCCATGGGACTGTAGGGGCTTAGTGGGACTGGAGAAACCTTCCAATTACAGAAGAGGAGAAGGAATGGGAAAAAAGATCAGAAAGTAGGAAGGCCATACTCTTAGGAACTGGCAGAAGAAAGAATATAGAGTCTTAGGTACCCTGGGTAGGGCATGGGAATGGGAAGAGGTGGAGTTTTAGGCAGTTCAAGTAGATAAAACCTTGAACTCTCTTTTTTTCAGTATGTGTGTGTTAGTTTTACTTCACTGGTAGTACAGAATATCAACACACAAAGCTTTAAAGGCATAGAGCATGGTGGCATACACTTGCAATTTGAATATTCTAGAGGCTAAAGCAGAAAGATTGCTACAAATTTGAGATCAATGTGAACTATATAGTGAGTACCAGGTCAGCTTGTAGCTACATAGCAAGACAAAAATATGAAAAAATAAAAACATAAATACATAAATAAATGAATAAAAATACAAAAAGAAATATAAAAACAAGCAAAAGCTTCAAAACAGCAACACGCATACAACAATATTCAACCTTCCACAAAACAATGCACGCATACACAAAACAATAGTTTACAAAGTCCCACAAAACAACAGTGTGTACGGCTATGTACATGTGCACGTGCGCACGCACACACACACACGCACACACACACAATACCACCAACACATACAATAAACAGTTATCTTTAGTTTTGGAAGCCAAGTATTAGTATTTTCTACTTGCAAACAGACTAACTTCTGTCTATTCTTCTAGTCTTTCCCTGGATTTATTTCGCTTTCCTCAGTCTTTTTATTGCCTTTGGGTGCTGAGCCCATACTCCAATGGTGGTCAGTGTCATCCCCCCACCCCCACCCCACTTTGAAAATAGAACATTCCTCTCTCTTCTACCATGGCTTGCCTATTTTGCTGATTTAACTGTTGGAGAGAGCTCAGGTACTAAGTAGATCCTTGTCTGAAGCAGGTTTATGTGAAGGATATAATATGTAGGCATTCCATCAGGGGGGTTGACCCTCAAAGCCATTTAAGTGATGGTGGGGCCTTGGGTACTTTGACAGGCAACCCAGGAAGAGATTATTTGGGGGTGCTTCTAATATATTTTAGGTAGCTGCTTAGAGAGTCACATTTATGGCAGTCTGTCAGTACATTGCCAGCAACAAGGATAGTTTTTACATCTCAGAGTTTCCTTTTATTCAACCCCGGAAGTTTTTACTAAATATGAGGGTTGGTGGGAATGCACACGAGTCACTCTGTGTTTTCCTGGCTGTAGGCTCTCAGGTGTTAGAGGAGGTGGCAGTCTCCCAGGTTGTGATTCTCTTCAGCAAGGAAGGCAAAGAGGCCCAGCGACTCTCAGTATGGAATGAGCTTGGCAATTGGCTATGGTCTGAGAATGTTAGCAGTTTAGTGGCTGGGTGTTGTATTTGTGGGTTCAGTTTAGCTGCTTACTGATCTAGCATTCATTTGGACCTGCTAGTCCAGTTGCTAAGTCTGAAAGTTGGTAGACATTTGCTCAATACAGACATATATGTTTGGGATTTCCTCCCTCTGACCCCCCCCCCCCCCCCCCACCACCTCATCACATTCATCATGTTAGTTGGAATGAAATCTTTGGTGTAAAGCAATGCTTCAAGACACTATAGTCTGCAGCACAGTGGTTCTCAACCTGCAGGGTGTGACCCCTTTGGGCCTTACAAATCAAATATCCTGCATATCAGATACTTATGTTATGATTCATAACAGTAGCAAAATTACTGTTTGAAACAAAGTTATGAAGTAGCAATGAAATAATTTTATGGTTGGGGTCACCACAACAGGAGGAACTGTATTAAAGTGTTGCAACACATAAATAAGTATGCCATTTATTAGCTGGATGGTGGTGCCACATGCTTTTAATCCCAACACTCCGAAGGCAGAGGCAGGCAGATCTCTGTGAATTCGAGGCCAGCCTGGTCTACAGAGTGAGTTCCAGGACAGCCAGAGCTGTAAAACAGAGAAACCCTGTCACGGAAAAACAAAAACAAAAAAGAATGCCATTTACTTACTTATTTATTTGTTTAAGACAGGGTCTTACATAAAGGTTGTTCTCAAGTTTGCTGTGTAGCCAAGGATGACATTGAATTCCTGATCCTCCTGCCACTACCTCTCAAGTGCTGGAATCCCAAATCTTACACCATGCTGTGTTTGGCAAAATTGTGAAATTAATTGATCAATTTCCTAAGCCTGTCAGTCTGTTTTGGTGGAATACTTATGCTTCTCTCCATGGGATGGGGTGAATTTGTATTAAAGCACTTATCTGTCACAGGACGAAAAGAGACATTTGTGTACCTTCCTGATTGGTAATAAGATGAGAATGGCATGACATTTTTGTTACAGTTTGTTGGACCTTCATGCTCGTATATAAAGAAAACCAGGCTGAGGCACTTTTGAAACATAAATCTACACACACACACACACACACACACACACACACACACACACACACACACACACACACATATATATGTATGTAGTATTATTTAACTGCTAACTGTCTAGAAGACAATACTTAAAGCATTTTCTGTTTCAGGAATTTGGGGCTTGTATTTTCAGTCAGTATTTTCCATGTAGAAGTAGGCTGAATTTACCACAAAAGTGAGCATTAAATGATCACTCAGTTAAACTTGACCTTCAGTGTTGGTCTGAACTATCAGATCTGTTTTTTGAGTTACAGTTGCAAACACTTATTTATTGAAATGTGCCAGAAGTGAAGACAGCTTTTCCAAGGGAAGATACAAGAATGGCTCACTAGAATGGTCAGAAAGCTACCTTTCCTTTTTAACTGATTTTCAGTGTGTGTGGGGGGGGGAATTGAGACTTGATAGCTGCTCTGTGGGAGTGCTTTCTGCCCCCTCCCTGCTGGCCAGGTTCTTTCAATGTGGCATCGAAGCCTTGAGTTGTTGGGACTCAACAAATGGACAACAACAAATGTTCAGCCTTCTTATTGGTGTCAAGCCCAGGAAATTGGCAAATTAGATGAACAGGCCAAATGCTCCAGCAAGGTTTCATGAGCCAAGTGTGCGGAGGGAGCAGGCCGCTGCTGGCTCAGCCCTTCAGCCCAGGAATGCCCCTCCTTGGCTTTCTCAATCTGTTGCTGCCCCAGGTTGAAACACGTCAGCTCTAAGATTCAGGGACCCAGGGCTCTGAAATAACAAATTGTCTCTTTTAACTTTTCAGCAGCCAGAGTGTTTGAAAACTAAACAGAGGGAGATGTAGAGATGGTTATGCTTCCCTGTGTGATTCCCAAATCATTCATATTAGTGGTGAAACAAACGTATATGTCTACAACATTGATATAATCCATCCATCCATGGTATGTAATAGTCTTCTACAGAGGCTGCCCTAAGTGTGTAAATAGTGTTCATATTGGTGCCCCAGGTATAAACAGGCTGCCCTTGATTTCCAGTTTGAATTTAATATATATATCCGAGTGAAAAATAGTCTTTCCTTCTGTCATAATATCAAGTCATTTTTGGTATCTGTTATTGTTTTCTTCTTTCCTCACTCTCCCCCAAAAAACTTGTTTAAAAGTTTGGCATTAAAAGTTGGGTGGGGAGTGGTGGTATATACCCCTAATCTAAGCACATGGGAGGACTGAGGAGTACTCCATGTTCAAGGCCAGCCTGGGCTAGCTAGTGAGTCTCAGGCCATCCTGGAATCCATAGGGAGACTCTGTCTCAAAAATACTGACCAGATAAACATTATGCTGGAGGATTGCTACATTCTAATTGACAGTGAGCATATGTGGTTCATTGTTCGGTAAAGAATTTAATATGGGAATGAGTCATTTCCTGGTAAATCAATAAAACCAGCTTCCTATTTCCCTGTGGACAATCAGTGACTGGAAGAAGGGACTTTGGACTTGGTTGGTCCTTTCACTGTTTTGGATCAAAATAAATTGGTGAGTCACTTTGTTTATGAATCTCCTTGAAAACTTTTGACATGAGGTCTCACTTTGTAACTATGACTGACCTAGCTCTGGATGGTGCTTAATGAGCATCTCAGGCTACACTGAAACTTGCAGTAATCCTCCTGCCTCAGCCACCAGAGTATAGGGATTGCAGACTTGTTGCCAGGCTAATCAAGCCCTTTTTGTGTGATTCTATGTGTCAGGAGATCATTTCCATGGATATTTTATTTAGACAGAAAAATGAAACCTATATCTCAAACCATCATTTATAAATGCCACAAACTCCTAGGCTGTCATTTTTGGTTGTGGAGTGTTTTCTTCCTGGCTGTGCTGTGTGCTGGCTACATGTGTGTCTGAAGGGCATGCATTTTAAAGGCAAGGCAGATTGAAGGGTGTAATTTGGTCACATTTTGCTGACTGCACTCCTTGCTGTATGTCTCTTTTAGAGACTTTACTATTTTAGCCATGATTCGTTATTTCTTGACCCTACTCTGAGTAGGCCTCACAGTTTCTTGACTCTCTTACACATACAAACGGCTGAAGGTATAGCGAAGACATGAGCGGTCCTCTGCTGTCATTAGTCATTTTTTGTCCTGTATGTGAATCGGTATTTAACAAGAGAAAACTCTCTAAATGCCATTAAATGCCTTGTCTTTGTTTTGTTCTATGACCTGCACCAATTTCCAGTTTTCAAATTGGAATCTAGAATTTAACTACCACTTTTAACTCCCTGCCTTTTAATTTTGAAGATCAAAAATGGTAGAGCTGTTCAGGTGGTCAAGGGGCCTTTTCCTGACCTTGAATGTGGTTTGCTGCTATTTCATTAAAAGGGGGAGGGGAGGAGGAAAAGGAGGAAGAGGAAGAGGAAGAGGAAGAGGAGGAGTGAGAGCAGGTGGAGGCTGTCCTGCTTACCATTTTAGGTAGCATGAACCCTTGGGATTTTAAAAAGATCGCTTCACAGTCTGACACACAGCCGTAGAGCTCCATTTTTAACTGAAGGCGTCTTCCCAGCCTTCACAGTTCAGTGACTCAGGAATGCAGGGCAGGGATAGGGTGCTACAAGGCTTCAGATGCCTCATGTCTGACAGACACCATGTCTGCCGTGTGCATTGCCTTGTACTTTGGGTCTAGGATCAACAATGCCCTGACCTCCATGGTGGTAAGGGGGATGTTCACCAAGATCGGTTTCTTTCCATTTGCATAGGGTTAACACTGAAGGCAAACACAGCACAAGGGTGATTTAAGTTTTTTGTTTTTTTTAAATCTGTCATCCAAACAGTAATTCACACCACAGGTGTAGCTGAAGTTACCTGGGGAGCTTAGGTTGTGTGGGTGGAATTGTTCATGGAGATGTATTCCAAAGATATGTTACATCATTTTTTATTTTGTTTTTAAATATGGTATTGGTTAGCAGGAACTTAAGTTTGTGTGTGTGTGTGTGTGTGTGTGTGAGTGCGCGCATGTGCGCGTGCTTTTAAACTCAGGCTGAGATGTTGTAATATATACATTTTATTTACTGTGTATGTACGTGGGCACATGTACTACAGGGAAAGTGTGGGAGTCAGAGGAAACGTAGGGGAGTTGGTGCTTTCTTTCTCTTATTTGGCTCCTGGGGACTGAGCTCAGGCTTAGTGGCAGGTGCCTTTACCAGCTGAGACATCTCTTCAGCCTGGCATTGTTCTTAGTGTGCTTCCCCGGCACATCTAGAAAGTCTGAGGACTTGGCTTTGCAGTCTACGTAGGCTTTGATGTCTCGGCAGGACCATCTAGTGTTGCAAGTTAAGCCAACCACGGTTTATTTCTATGCAGTCGGAGAGGATATTTTAATTATATTATTCTATTAAACATACCACAATGGTTATTATTTAACAGAGAGTTTTATCTTCAGTGTATGATCACAGCTGTCGAAAGGATGTGTCAAAGATGTGTCCTGTCATTGTTTTTCAGATCTCTGTTCTGTGCCATTGGAGGCCCTAACCTTGAAGTGGTCATTTTGCTGAAAAGCAATTGATAAGACTTTTCTAATACTCTCCTTTTCCCTAAGCGCCCCACTCCCCTTTGCCAAAAAAGTACCATTTCTTTATCAGGTCTGAGCATTAGTTACAAAATACTGCTGGAGTGTGAAATGCTCACAAGTAGACCCTTTGTGAGGGTCCACTCCTCAGTTTCGTCCAGAGGCTGGGAGACCACTGTACTAGCATATGCTACCAAGACAGAGCTATCGCTAACTTGATGGAACTGCAGGCTGTTGGGAAGGTCAGGGCTGATAGTGAAGTTGAGTTGAACCTGCAGATATTTTCTGTCGCTTGCCCTCCCTCCGTAGGTATTTTCCTGGCAAAAGGGAGGCAGGCGATGTTCTTACCTCTGTGGCCGAGTCGTTTTCAACTGCACTTGAAAGTACAGAGAGCACAGTTTTGTTAAAGACTCCCAAAAGAAGAGCAGTTTTGTGTCAAGTAAGAAATCCACCCAAACATACCAATCTGACATAAACAACAAAGGGGTTTGCACCTTCTAATAAGAAAATTTAGAAACTTAGACTCTCTGAAGTCCCCTTTCTCTTTTGTTCCGTGGTGTGAAGAGTGGGTAGATACCTACAGGGTAGCCTCAAGGTGTTTTTCTTCAAGGTTGATGGTGAGTTTTTACTCCTGAACTTTTTCTCTGTGAACTAGTGGCGTGTTAAGATAACCCATTGGACCAATAGCTGTCGAGCCTCCGTGGGACTGGACTAGGCCCTCTGCATAAGCGAGACAAGACAGTTGTGTAGCTTGGTCTCCTTAAGGGGCCTCCTGGCAGTAGGATCAGGATCCATCCCTGGTGCATGAGCTGGTTTTTTGGAGCCCATTACCTATGGTGGGACACCTGGTACAGCCTTGATGCAGGGGGAGGGGCTTGGACCTGCCTCAACTGAATGTACCAGGCTCTGCTGACTCCCCATGGGAGGCCTCACCTTTTCGGAGGAGGGGATGGGGGTGAGTTGAGGGAAGAAGACTGGGAGGGAGGAGTGGGAGGAGGAAAGAGAGGGAGATCTGTGGTTGGTTGGTAAAGAATGAATGAAAAAATTTGTTAATAAAGAAAAAAATAGTAAAAGTAAAAGATATCCCATTGGTCATCTTTTTGATGAGAAAAGCTGGCCATTAAGACTCAGGTCAGTTACACTAATTTAAGTCATGTCCTAGTGGGTTAACATGCTATGCACATTTGGTGTAGAAAACTCAGGCAGGCTCTTGAATCTCGACACGTGTTTTCAAAGGTTTGCTGTGTAAGGCTTGCCTCTCTCATAGTGGGGAACTGTGGTTGAGAAGGTAAGTGCTGATGGGTAAGTGACAGCACAGATGTGGCTTCAAGGTAGCAGCAGTTCCCAACATGGGGCTTGAGACCCCTTTGGGGGGTTGACTGGCCCTTTCACAATGGTAGCAAAATTACAGTTAGGAAGTAGCAAGGAAAATGATTTTATGGCTAGGGGGTCACCACAGCATGAGGAACTGCTCGTAGCGTTAGGAAGGTTGAGAACCACTGGGCTGAGTTCTGTTAAGGTATGAAGATGCCTTTCTTTGGGCATGGTGTTTCTAAGTGTCTGTGTTCTGTGCTCTGTTACAGGTTGAATGAGGGATGGCCATCCAGTGACCAATGGGGATTTACTGCCTTGAAGGCACGCATGTGTGTGATTAAGGGATATACATGCATGACTCCAGGATTTACTTCCTTCCTGTCCCACAGAGTTACTGAAGGGAGTGAGTTATGGGATAATTTATAATGCGGCAGGCCCTTCCTCAAGACAGCCCTCGTCAAAACAGGAAGATGAAACTCAGGTTTCACCAAGGAGACCACAGCTTGGGATACTGTCTGGACGTACCTCTTAATTACAAGCAGAAAAGTCTTCATACTTTTCCATTTCTAACGCCCAGGCCCCGCAAGAGATATCTACTGAAAGGTTAGTATGTCCACCCTGTTAAAGTGTGTGGACACTGTTTAACTGTGTGCCTCCCACCTTTCCTCTCTTTGTTTTCTTTCAGACAGGATGTCATATAGCCCAGGCTGGCTTCAACTCATTAACTAGCTAAGCATAACCTTGAGCTGAGCTCCTCCTGCCTCTCCCCTCAAGTACTGAGATTAAAAGCATGCAGTGCACCCCCAGTCCTAGTGGTATGTGGTGCTAGGCATTGAACCCAGGACTTCACCCATGAGTGAAACATTCTTGTAACTGAGCAACATTCTTAGCCCTCCTTCACATTTTTTTTTCTAAAGGTTTTGTGCTGCCTGGGCAAAAAAAGAAACTTGGTTGATGTATTGCAGAACAAAGCTTCTATTCACAAAGGCCAGAGAATCTACAAACTACGATGGAAGACTGAGCAAGCATTCTGTGCGAGACGAGACTCCCTCCTGTCGTGTTTCCTCCAGCCTTCCCTCTTCGTTTGTGTATTCTTGCTCCAGTTTTGAGTTGGTCGAGTGTGTGTGTGTGTGTGTGTGTGTGTGTGTGTGTGTGTGTGTGTGTGTGTGTGTGGTGTGGCGGGGTCGGGGGTGTCAAGTGGGTATTTTCTGTCCTGGGCTTGGGTGCAACTAAGTGGTAGATCTTTTACTAAACATTACAGAGCTCTGGGTTACATCTCCAGCACTAAAAGAAGGACTCAGAACTTTCAGCCTAAAAGATTTAGCTGGCCTTGAGAGGGCTTTTGTGAGTGCATGAGTGAGCGCATGCGCGAGCATATATATATGTGTGTGTGTGTGTGTGTGTGTGTGTGTGTGTTTCAAGCAAGGAAGTATAGGAGAACATTTGACAGTGTTCAAGGGGACTTGTTTCATAACCAGTAACACTAAGTGTAGGCTTTTGTGCTTCATTTTCAACTTTAAATCCTAGCTTCAGCATGTATTACAAGAATCATTCTCCACTGAAGTGTCTGTGCACCCTGCGATTGCTGTCAAAGGTCCCCCCACACTGTCTCATTCAGGGGAGTCTTCTGAATGGTTCTCATTGATAACATTAGATTCCTGAGCACTGAGTTCTGCAAGTGGTGTTTTTTAGGTTAAAATGATCAAGTTCACCTTTCACTTTGGAATGCCCCAGCGGTTGGCAGCAACTTCTTGTATTAGAGAGTGTAAAAAAGAACCAGGAAGACTTCCCAAGCTCTTCCTTCTCTCCCATCTGCCCCGGTGACTGCAGCAGCCCCATAAATTACTGCTGCCCTTTTGAACTGACCTTCAGGTTCAGGAGATGTAAATAGTGATGGCCTTGACACCACCTGCCCCCACCCCGGTGTGCACTCTGCTCAGGAGAAGGAATCTCTTCAGTTAACTGAAAGCAGGTGGGCCAGTGGATCAGTAACTCTAGATACTTGACCGTCCCCAATTCTGAGGCAACCTGCCCTAGTCCTGTTTCTGGCCTAGGCGAAGGTGTCTCCAGAGTGCATCCACTTGTGTCTTTAGCTACTTTCTCTGTATTGGACTCCTGTGGGTCTAGCCCTTACTAAGGTGGCTCCGAGGACACAGAATATGCAAGTGACAACTTTTATATGTCTGTTAAAATCAAAATCAAGGAAACCAGCACTACCACTAACATGATGCTATACAGTGGTTTAGGCCTGGCTTGGTCTCCTAGCAATGTGATCTTAGGCAAATTATTTAACGTCTCTGTCTCAATTTCCTTAATTATAAAATTAGAATGATCACAATACTTACTTTTCCTTATTGTTGTTGTTATTATTATTTCTAACTAGTTTTTTATTTGTGTGTGCATGCATATGTCCTAGTATGTGAGACAGGTCCATGGAGGTCAGGGGACAATTTTTGAGAGTCAGTTCTCTCCTTGCACCATGGGTTCCAGGAATTCAAAGGCTTGCATAGCAAGAGCCTTTACCAGCAGGCTGGCCCTCCTTTCCTTTCTTTTTTTTAAAGAATTAAAGGAGAGCCATCCACTGAAGTATTTCTTAAATAAACATTAAGATTTCAGGGCTCCTCTGTCTATGAGAGTAATATACAAAAGTGGTAAGACCTACAGCCTAGGAACAGCCTCAGTGTGTGGATTCTGACTTCTGGAGCAGCCACTTCTTTTGTTACATAGAGATTGGGGTGGTCTGGGGGTGTATCAATATTGCTCTGAGTTTTCAAAAAGGGTTTAATGAGATTTATTTTGCTGCTGATAGTAATTTTTCTGGATTTATGTGATGTATGCATCGGGAAGAGGATTATCGGAATACGTGCTTGGTTGTATTGCCAGGTATTGTCAGCAGTCCCGGTTTATAGATCCACACTGTACTGCAGGCTGAGTCAGAGAGGTGCCCCTGTAGGGGACCATGATAGCACTGCAGGGGTTGGCCTGTGTCGCTTTGGTAATTCTTCACTTAGAAGCGAGGGCATGAGGAGACAGTGCTTACCCATCTGTCTACCGGAACATTTGTATGTATATTACCTGAGCATTTAGGCCCACCGTGGAGAGAGAGGATTTAAAATGAAGAAGAAAAAAAGGGAAAAAATGAAAATAAATTAACATGATGGAACCAACAGAAGTGTCTTTGCAGAGAAAGTGCCAACAGTTCTTAGAAGCAGACTTCATAGCCAGTAGCAAAGCCCTGGGTTGTTGTCTTTTAGAAGCAAAACCCAACACACAAAGCTGAAGCTGAAATCAGAACCTGGAACTGTTCCAGGGAAGCCTGTCCATGCAGGCTTCTGAGTCTCAGATTCAAAGGAGGGGAAAAAATCCATTTCGCAAAGTAACTTCTTACATTGATTGCTAGCTGTCAGTGTTTGATGGGTAGATCCTGAAACATTAACTGATTGAATTCTTCAGTGCTGTGAGGTTATAGTGGTGGCCTCCCTCTGCCGCTCTGCCCTTCTGAATTTGTACATGGACACACGAGACATGCGCTAAATGTGGAGTGGTGAGCGGAGTGCTACGGTTTGGCATCCGCTTGTTCTTTCCTAAAGAGAACCAGTGGAAAGACAGAGGATTTAATGGAAATATTATTTATTGATTGCTTATGCTTTGTGGCAGCTGATAAATTGTCCAGCTCCTGACCACACAAACACACACACACACACACACACACACACACACACACACACACACACACACACGCCCAATCCTCCCATTCCAGACACAGTGATACCCTGGGGGGCACACTGTAGGAATGGAGGTTGATGGTGTCTGCCTTTCTCATACCCCTGGGCTCCTTTCCCTTTGGCACTGGAGACCGCCTTATTTCTTTTCCTGTCTTCGATGAACTACTTTGAGAGTAAAGCAACTTAAGAGAGAAAGGGCTTATTCTGGCTCCTAGTTCAAGGGCATAGTCTCTCCTGGCAGGGAAGTGAAGGCTTCAGGAGTTAGATGCAGCTGCTTGAGTCATACCTACAATAAAACAGCAGACGGTGGTGAATGCCTGCTGCTGCCCAGCTCCCTTACTCCACTGCAGCCCAGGGGTCCAGCCACCGGAGGTGCCACCCACAGTGAGCAGATCTTCCCATCTCAGTTGGTGCCATCACAGTAACCCCCAGGGCCTATCAAGTTGGCAGTTGACACTAACCATCACAGGACAGTCACGCTCTGTGCTTCCACTTGAGAGTGAGAGAAGCATCTATCTTGCATGTTGAATTGTTTTGACTGTTTTGTTTTTAAGCCTAGGAGTTCCCTGCACCACAGCTCTGATTTCTAAGAGTTGTGACTCTCCTCTGCTTGGCGGGCACCTAACTCCCAGGGTTCTGTGTTTCACCCTGCACCCACATGCCTCTAGACTAGTGACCTCCTTAGGATGATGTGGGTGGCAAGAGGCTGTAGAGATCAAGGACCTCAGGAAGATGCAGAAACCAGGTTCTAAACCAGGTTCTATAGAGCATTCAGCCCTCTGTGGCAGGTTTCCACACTCAGCCAGTGCTGGCTGTACTGTGGCTAATGGATAGAAATGGGCTGAGGAAGAAAAGATAAGGTAGAGCAAGGACTATCACTCAGGACTTGAGATTTCATATGAGACAAAAGGAAGAGATTACAAAAGCATGGTGAAGAGGGGGTATTTCCCAAGAGTAGCAGTTTACTTTCTATTGAACCTAGGAACAATGCATATTCATTCATTGGCAGGCAATTTGGGGTAATGGAGTGTGGACAATTTCTGAATTTTACCTCCTTGCCTCCTGTGGTCAGTGCTGCCTTTTGTCGTGTTAGAAAGAAGGGGTGATGGTGGGGGGGTGGGCTACAAGAGAAAGCAAGTGAAATGCTTTCCAGATCTGATAACTTCAGAGATCTCAGGAGAAAACTCTGGCTCAGGTCCCAGGATGAGGTCACACAGTCTGCTGTTGGATTTATGTTGGGATGTCAACCACACCAAAGGCATGCGGCCACGATCCCTCTGCAGTCATTTATCAGGGTGAAGGAATGGCCTTTGGGTCAGTTGTGTATATACCCTGTGACTGCTCAGAACTACTGAGAAGGGTACCCTATTCATGGTGGAAGAAGCATTAAATATTCTTTTCTGTTGAACACTATGCAACTTCCATGTCATGAAATTCAAATCTTTTATCTCCTCCACCTTGTAAAACCTTTATGCAAATATTTTAATTCTTCCTTACCTGGTGAGACCTTTGTTTACACAAAGGCCGTGCAGCATTTTCTACACTCAAGTGACTTAAATGGCCCACCGCTTCTCCATTTCTTTGTGCTGATTCTTTGAAGACTAGCCAATTGTGAAAGCTTGTGAAGGCAGACCCCAGCCAATGGGAGAAGGCACAGTTGCTCCCTGTATTAGAATAAAGAGCAAGAGAAGTTTTTGCCACCCTGTGCTTGCTGGGCAGGCTTGGGTTTGTGCATCTTATTCGCAAGGATAGCCTTGCTGAGAAGCTGTCACTTGGCTTGTTTTTTTTTGTGAGACTGAGATTGTTCTGTTTCTAACAACGGGCCTATGTGGATATTTTCTTGAGCATGTCTGGAGGCCCAGTGTTTTTGTCTCCATAAGTCCTTTTGTGATTGTCCGTAGATTTGGGGGAAAGAACTCCTCCTCTGTGAAGCCATGTTTGAATCCGAAGCATCAAAGGCAAACTGCCATACCAATGCCTTATATAACCAAAGTACAAAAGAGCTGGTGAGTGTTAGGTTTGGGGAGGGAAAGCGGAAGAGGAGTTTGAGAGAGAGGTGCTGATGGGAAGTGTCCTTTAGGCAAGAAGGAGCTTTATTAATGCTGGTGGGTAGACAGGTAATACAGCAGCACAGCAGGGACCTGAGACAAGAGGCTTCAGGCTTAGCAAGGTGTCTTGGGTATCTACTCCTGAGGTTTTTGAGGATGTGTGTGTATGGGATTCTGCACTACAGGGAAACAAGCTTGGTTAATATGTGACCTATGTTATCTGACAGAGGTGAGAAAGCAGGGGTCATGTGACCCAGACTACATGTCAAGTGTCGTTTTTTTTTTCCCCTCTGGGTAAGAAAGTGGAGCTTGGTTAATGTTTGGCCTGTAAGATAGGGCCATTGTCAGGCTGCCTCCAACATTCCCCCATCAGGAAGTGTGTGTTGAGGGGGACAGGTGTGCACCCATCCTGTTTCTAGAGGTCCTTTTTGCTTAGGGCCTGGTTCTGATGATGAAGGAGCACATCCTGTGGTTCCAACTAGTTGGACAGCTGTGATAGGAAGATTACTTGGGTACAGGAATTTGAATTGGTCTGAGTACCATAGAAAGTACTATCTCATTCATTCATTCATTTACTCATTCATATATGTACAGAAATGTATATGTTAAGTGTATGTGTATGGCAATGATGTTCACAATAACTAGCGCTTATTGACAGCTAACTGTACCCCTTAGAGCATTCTAAGAGCCTAACAAATCTTTCAGCATATGCAGTTTGTGCTGCTAACCTGATTTATAGACAAAGTATTTTGTGGAACAGAGAAGTAAAGGGAGGCATGCACAGTCTAAAAGTTTGAAGAAGAATATACCACTCACTGAGACAATAAGCTGCGTGCTTCATAGCAAACTGAATTCCTTATTGTGCTCCCTCCTCACACTTGCCCAGAGGAGTTCACAAGTGAGCGGAGGAGTTTTTATGTAAAGCAAGCTTGGAAATGTGCTACTAGACGGAAGGCAATTTCAAGAGGAGTGTGCTAGCAATTACATGGATAATTCTCCAGTTGAATCCCTCCTGGGATCATGTTGAAAATAAGCGAAATTGAACTGTGTTCAAAGTAAGAGCAAAACACGCATGAAAACAGATTTCTCCAAGCACATGTGCCATGGTGAATCTATGAAGTGGTACCTAACTACCTCTGGGATGGTGTTGGTGATGAGAGAACGTAGCCTGGGCAACCAAAATGATGTCATTTATGTCTCAACAGTTAGTTTAATACGTTGGACATTAGCACTTTGGGCTCTGGCTTCTGATAGGTAGATGTCACTGGGAGTGGTCAGGTAGGGAGAGAGGCAGTGGAAGATTCTGGTGACTTAGGAGTGGCCATCATGAGCTATACTTTTCTCTGTCAGTCATCTCCTGGGGAACCCACAGTATTTGCTCATGGTGGTGTGTGGGAGACCAGAGGGAAGACCTCTAGGGAAGCAGGGAATGGCTAGGGACAGAAAACAGCACTTCACTTTTCAATGTCAGGGGAAAGATAATCTCAGTAAGTGTCCTTTAGTGGATGTGAATTCCAGGAGCTTCCTTAGGCCTCAGCTCTCTCTCTTTTAAAATTATTAGCAAATAAAATTGACCTTACTATACTCATTTGAAATTGAAATAGGTTAAAATAAAAGGCTAGTACTAGGGCCTAGAGCCCATAAGGGAGGTTTCCAATGTCAGTGACAAAGTGAGAGCAATCTGTCGCTTGAAGTAAACAGTTTCAGGGTCACCCCACTCTGCCGTGACCCAGGGCAGACTTCATCTCAGGAAGACTGGAATGAAACTTGTTAGGAAGATATGATGCATACAGTTGAAAAAGTAATTACTGTTAATATCCAGGTCTATCTGTCCATCTAGCTAGGATTACCTTTAGAGATCCTTCCCATACATTCAGATGGGTTCTGGTGACAAAAGACAGCTCATGGTTCAGACATTTGCCTCAGTGACTTAAACACCGTGGTCCGCCATTGACAGCAGGGTGGAGCTCTGTGGTCTGGCTGCCTGGTGGTGTATCCCTCTCTGTAATATCCCTGTCCTCACTGACCCAGAGTCTTAGCTAGGCTTCTAGAGCATCACCATGGGACTTTGTGCCTTCCTTTTTGATAATTCGTTTTTGTTTTGAGACAGAGTCCCACACTGTAACCCAGCCTCACCAGGAACTCACTGGATAGTCCAGGCTTGCCTCAAACTGTAGCTTGTCCTGCCTTTGCCTCCCAAGGACTAAGATGACAGCTGTATGCCATCATAACCCACCTCTTAAAATTCTGTTTTATTTTTTTGAGACTGTGTCTCATGCAGCCCAGGCTGATCTCAAACTCAGTATGTAGCTAAAGACAACATTGAATTCCCTGCCTCCACCTCTGGGTATGAATTCCGTGGAAAAATTATTATTATTTTTAAATTTCTGGTAGTATGCAGTTTGATTTGTTGGTGATTTTCTAGCTCTACTGTAAGGTCTTTGAGAGTGTGTCTACTAATTTTTCTTCCTTTAAAATGGTATATTTTACCATTTAAAAAAGTATAAGATGATTGCTTATTTCTGCCATCTCAGCCCTTGGGACGCTGACGCAGAAGGGTCTCTGTACTACAGTGCGAGGCCGTGGCTCAAAGAAAAACAAACAAATCATTTTTCTTTCAATTTTAATGTACTACAGATATAACCTAGAGCCATCAATACATGGGCAAACACTCCAGAGATGGACCTATTTCTAGCCCCTTCTTTTAATTTCCCCAAACCTCAGTTTCCTTGCATGTGAAAGAGGGGACTTAATAAACAGGCAGTAAGCACTTACTGAACTCTGGTCACTGTGACAATGAATACAAGTACTTAACATGCACTTGCAGCTCTTAGGATGTTAAGTTAGCAGCACCCCCCCCCCCCACCTCCTCATGTCCCCTACCAAGGAGGAGTGCCCCCGAACCCCTGTAGGCTGGCTGCCTCGAGGCCATTTACCTTTCACTAAAAGCCCAAGAACCCAATCTCCAGGGTTTAGTATTGATCCCATCTAGTCCATAGAGAATATGCTAATCATCTTTGCTAAGTGCTTTTGGCCAAAGGTGTAAAAGCCTTATTCCATTTGGGTCATAAAAAAGCAAACCCCTGAAATTTCCGTCTTGGAATTTGTGATTATGGAATTTGCATCTTGAAAGGCAGTAGTATCTCAAATTTAATGATAAGCCATTTTCAGTGGAGTATTCATAATTTTTTTTCATGACCTCTCTGGTTGAAAGAACTACAGTAGGGTATAGATTTCTGTGGCATACTATTTAATTTCTATAAAAATTATGCAAATCCTTCCTTTCTTTCTGTATCAGCTGGTATGGCTTTGGGGGCGGGGGTATTTAAAGCTATTCATGTGCAAGAAGCAAAACTTTTACAGAATGGTACTTAGGCTGTCAGTCTGCCTCAGTTTCTTCATCAGTGAATATAACCCTGGCCAGCTGCATACCTCCCTGGAACATTAGGATGAATAGCTCCGAGCTTGTAAAGTACTTTAAATGTCTTGGATGAAAGGGTCCCTGTAAGTATAGGTCTTAGGAAGGTATTATATGTGGTCTTTCAAAACTGTAGTGCAGCCTGTTTGGCAGGAACGCTAATGCACTTCTGGCTTTAGAGTCGTAAAGATATACATTGAGAGGCCTCGGGCTTCGTCTTGTGAGTTCTCGAGGCAATGCGCCTCCACTTGCTCCCCTGTTGCAGAGATTCTGTCTGAAGCGCAGGTACCTGCAAGTGTGCACACGCTGAGCTGCTCTGCGGATGACAGGCTGCCTTGGCTGCTCTGGTATTGAGAAAGCTCGGGCTGTTGGTGAGAGGAGGGGCCCCGGGTCCTCTTGGGACCCTTTGGGGCTGCTCTAATATGGGGAGAGAGAGAGAGAGAGAGAGAGAGAGAGAGAGAGAGAGAGAGAGAGAGAGAGAGAGAGAGAACAAGCACGTGCACTAATGTAATGTACAAAGTAATTACAAACCAATGTAATGCTGAGGGAGAGGTTTGTCACGTGCTGATTTGGGGTCTGGATTTTCCAATCAGTGGGCCCAGTTCTACCAGGCAAGTTGGCTACTTGTCATGAAACTCAGTTTCCCTGTAAGACAGCCCTAATATTTATATTACCCACAGCCAGAATGTAAATGGAGATGCAGATATACATATCTGCATGATGAAAAATTGATAAACTAAAGACCTGCCAAATAAAGTGTACACGAAAATCCTGTTATGCATACAACTGTACCTTTACATGAAACTTGAAGGCCAGCTTTGAATTCTGAGTTTTGAGACTCTTAAGAATCCCCTACCTACTAGTTGGTATGGAAATACATAGTAGTGATTCTTCAAGTTCCTGTATGATTGGTAAAATGCACACACACACACACACACACACACACACACACACACACACACACTTTATTTGAATTTGAGACAGAGTTTTTACTCTTGAGCCCAAGCTGGCCTCAAACTTACCATGTAGTTCAGGGTGCTATCAAATTCATGGCCATCCTCCTGCCTTGGCCCCCTGAGTGCTGGGATTCTGCCTCAGTGGATTGTATAACGAGGACAAGGTGTGCCTGAAGGAAAAAATCTAAATAACCTTAGTAGTACATTCAGGCTGGTGCACCTGATCCTGAAGAGGATATAGGGCTTAGTGTATGTGTACTCTTAGGACATAGCATTGTTGCCTGTGGCAAATACACTTTAGCACAGGGTCTCTCTTGCCCAGCATGCAAGATGTACTGCATAGAGGGTAGTAGTGAGCCTTCTTCCAAGTGTTAGGACTGCAGGTGTGCACTTCCATGTTGGTCTGGTACTGGTGCTGGATATTGAACTCAGGACGTCGTGCACACTAGACAAACACTGGGCTACACCTCCAGCTCATGAGCATTCTTTATAGACTATGTATAATTATGCTTTTAGGAAAGTTAATATAAAGTATGAAAAACTTTCTTAGCAGAAAAGCCTCAGACTAGGTAAATCATGTCCACATTTACCAACGATGAGAGTGAGGGCTATGTCCTAGCAAACAGAAAGATGTCTGGGTTTCGGTCTCTAGGACCTAGCACAGTGCTCTGTTGTTTCTTGGTATCGAATCTGTTCATTCTATATCACAAATTCAATACGTATTCTTGGCTACTTCTCTCCTAAGTGTTATCCTGGGCTTATTGGCAATAGCAGTGAACAGATATAGCTTCCTGTCTTCACAGAGTGAATGCTTCATAAAACAGAAAGTGAGATGTAAGGGTAATTGTAAAACTGTGCTGTTTCCTTTATAGTGGCTTCTTCTCTGGCCACTCAATTGTTTCATACTGATACATTATATCTCCAGACCAGCCATGATTAGGGAATACTTCCTCTAGCAGACATAATAGAGAGTCACCATAGAACAAGAGAACAGGCCATTGCTTGATTAAATGACTTGGGTTTTGTATGGAGCTATATTCAAATGCTCAGGTTCTCACTGTTGGAAATAGTCATGTTCTTTGGAGCTCTGATGTTCTGGAATGCTAGCCTTTTCATCTTTCAGTCTTTGCTCTGTTTAAGATGTTGCCCTGGGCTCTATGAGAAGTTTCAGAGACACTGCAGTATATAAAAGAACTTCAGAGTAGTTGTTGGTATGTCCTAACCCGTCAGTGTTAACTGACCATACTACTTATCTGCCCAAATCCTGAATGAAATGAGTTCCTTCCCCTCCCTGACTCCTTCCGTGTCCCTGAAGGAAGTTGTCCCTGAACCCTGCCACACAGTAGCTGCAGATACTTTTCAACACCTGGAGTGCTGTCCTTGTGGTTCAGCTGACTTCTCTTGGAGACTTCTTCATGAAGAGATCAGTAGGATTTATCGAAGCTACTGGAAAGCTACTGGGAAGTGCCAGGTGGATCCGGATGTAAACTAATTGTGAAATCCAACATAGAAAAAGTCGCCACCCCCCCTTTACTTTTCTTCTCTTCAACTCAATGCATTTTAAAAAGCCTTTTGGTTCACATAAATATATGTTATGTGATCTGCTGTTAAAGGGCCCACCCTTCCTGGTTTGGGACAAATACCTCCCTGAAGCAAAGAGACACCTTGACTGTTGACACCCCTTTGTGGTGGCAATCATAGGTGAGTTTGTTTTGCTAATCAAAATGTAATGGAATTGCTTTATTGAGAGGTGTAACAAATATTGTTGATAGTCAGGAACTTCTGCTGTTTGAAGAGGGGTCAGCCAGTTCTCACTGTAAGGTTTTCACAGTCTACTACTCACTGTGGGGTAATCTCTGTGGGTGTGGCTCTTCTGTTAGTCTTTCTACTGTAATTTTTAAAATTTGCTATATTAACTATAATCTACCCAGATAGAGTTAGGTTTTTGCCAATAAGCTACAAAGTGTGGTGCAATTCTAAAGGAATGAGAAGAAGATTGCTGACCAGATTTTATGGTTTTGCTAAATAAAAATGTGATTTAAAATAAAGTAAAGCAACCAGTTTTGGGCTTTGTTTCTAGCATGTTGTTGGATGCTAGCAGGTTGTTCAAGGACTCTGGGTCTTCTCCTTCCTTCCCTCCCTCCCTTTCCCTGGGATGGAACCCAGGGCCTCATACATGCTAGGCAAACAGTCTCTCATGGAGCTGTATTCCTAGCCCTGGATCGTTTTATTTATCTAGTATTTCTGGTATAATGTTTCTTTTGAGTTTAAAGTTCAGGGATTAATAAAAGACCCTTTGAAGCTGTAGTGTTTCTTAAACCTAGCTATATAATACATATTATAATACAATTGTTTAAGAGCCTTGTGTTGTTACATCTAAAGTTGATGTGGTGTCAGGTGCTTTTAGTTCCACTAGGGCCAAGAGAGTCACTCAAGTTAGGATTTTGAGACTAGCTTGAGCAGTACAGCCCAAGTCTAAATCTGAACGCAAGAATGAATGAGCATGGATGAGCATATCCTGACTACCTGTCATTTTCTAGTTTAGTCAGCCTAGGTGTGGCCTTTGGAGCATCAGGTCCCTAGGGACTCAAGTTATAGTTTGTTGTACGTCACCATACGGGTGCTGCTAATTGAACCCAGGTTCTCTACAAGAACAGCCATGTGCTTAACCACTGAGCCATCTCTCTAGGCCCTGGATATGTATATCTTATGCGAGTTCCCTTGTGAGAATCACTGGTACTTGTAGTGGGGAGGGTGGTATGGATCCCTGAGAATTCAGGAAGGCTCTGGAATTTTGTCTTCAGACTGCTGTGAATATGCATCTATTTAAAAACTGTATCTCATCATGTATCCCATATATTTAACAAGCTTTGATTAAAAAAATAAATTCTCTGACCCAGAGTCTCTTTTAGGAGTTGGTTCTTACAAATTTCACTAATCCAGTTCATCACTACTGAATGGAATTGCAGTGATTGTCTGGGGGTAAGTTTCCATTGCTTGGGATCGTAGAACTGGAGCTGGAGGCTCACACCTGATGGAACTGAGAAATTGTGGAAACGGGGGAATTTCCCTCTCTCTGTTTCTTTATGGCTGGTTTTGGCCTCATTTACTGAGATTTGACCTTTCTGATAAGTTTCTTGACTTCTCTGGAATGCAAAGTTGGGGATACTAATATTTGCTACCAGGTAATATTTGTTCAGAGATGTGAGAACCTGGGGCATCAGGTAACTCCAAGTGTGATCATTAACAGGACCCAGGAAAATGTTGCCAGAGATAATGGTACCTTTGTTGCCGCTGACACTCCCCTCCCCTCCATGGGACTGGAGAGAAAAACCGGTATTTGTTATCATATCAGACAGAGAATTTGGAAATAATCAAGAGCCTGCATTCTTTCTAACAGTCCTTCTTGTAGTCACAAGTATCTTTCTTTCATGGAAAGATAAAAATGCTTGACGAGGCATTAATGTTCCATCTTCCATCACTAGGGTCTTAAGGAGCCTGAAGGAGCCTCTACCTCCCTCTGTCTTCTTTTATTGAAAGGGTGCTTCTTATGTGGTGGTCATTTCAGGAGGGCTAAGGACAAACAGCAAACACACCAGCAGCTTCTCAAGGAAGGGAGCTTCTGTAGCCTTTGGAAAGCAGATAGCTGCTGTAATTCCTGTGGAGGAAGCTCGTGATGCTGATGGCAAATTCCACTTCCATAAACTAGACCAGGGCTTTATACAAATAGCTACATGTTCATTGGTTGGATCAAGACTGGGTATCAAAACAATAGAAACAAACCCTTCGGTTCCCTAACCTTCGAATGTTTTGCATTCAAACATCTGCCTCTTGTTGGTGGTTATATTTGCTTTGATTGCTGCTCTGTTCCAGCTGAAGCCTAGTTGTTGCTGGCCTCGTGGTAACCTGCTTAGGAGGGAGATGGCAGTGAGAGAAATGGCTGGCTTAGGAAGGATTGCACTAGTTCATCCTGAAAGCACCTTCCCGATCCTCTGCTGTGGATGTTCTGTATGGCAAATGTGTTGCTGATTGGTCAATAAATAAATCACTGATTGGCCAGTGGCCAGGCAGGAAGTATAGGCGGGACAAGGAGGAGAATAAATCTGGGAAGTAGAAGGCTGAGAGAGACACTGCCAGCTGCTGCCATGATAAGCAACATATGAAGATGCCGGTAAGCCACGAGCCACGTGGCAAGGTATAGATTTAGAGAAATGGATTAATTTAAGCTGTAAGAACAGTTAGCAAGAAGCCTGCCACAGCCATACAGTTTGTAAGCAATATAAGTCTCTGTGTTTACTTGGTTGGGTCTGAGCGCTGTGGGACTGGCAGGTGAGAGAGATTTGTCCTGACTGTGGGCCAGGCAGGAAAACTCTAGCAACAATCCTCTCTCCATTTTAATGCCCCCTCCTTTATTTTCCCCCAAGGATATTTCAAAAAGCCATTTGGAAACCTGCTGTTTAACAACCACTACCACCACCACCACCACCACCACCACCACCACCACCACCACCACCACCACACACGAGAGTTTAATTGGAGTTAACCCTACACAGGGGTAACTCCTCCAAGAAACCATGGGTTGCCAAGTAGAAAGCCCAGTGCCTGGTGTGAGATACTTCCTCTTCAGATTGGTCAGAGGTGTCTCAAAGACTCTCAAAATAATATAGGATATTGCCATTGACTTTTTCTTGCCCATCCGAACTTGGTGATTAGACCCTATTGCTCAAGAATCACACATTTTGGTTACAGGACATGAACAAATGACATTTGAACTGCTTAAGAAGCTTCCTTTCTGCTGACCAGCTGTCATAATACTGGAAAGTGCTAAAAACCATCAGTAGTCTTGCCTAGCTGTGAAGCCTGTGAACCACATTAATGACCAGCGTGAGAAGATTTGCCAAGGGGTGTAATAGTGGCATGAATGTTATAGAGGTAAGCAACCACTTTCTGATTGGTTTTAAGCTCTGATGCACAGGAAGTAATGCATGCAAGTTCTGTAAGTCGGACCAAGAATTCATGGTTGGGGAGCTCACTGGCCATAGCGGGTGAACCTAGTTACTGTTATCGTTACTAAAGGTAATATGCAACTAAGCTCTAGATTAGTGTCTCTATACCCAGAAACTAGTGCAGATATTAGATCTCACCACAGACATTTCTTTATGCTGCAGATGGAGGTTAAGGCAGAAACTCACAAATGATAACTCACGGAGAATAAGTGTCTGTGGAGTGCTTAGCTACTACAGATGGGGAGTCTATATCACTTCTATCTCGGAGGTCCCAGACCATATCTGAAGAGAGGGCAGAAGGAGTTGAGAGCCAGAGGTAAGGAAGGACTGGATCAAAACAGTATCTTCTGGGCATGATAGGACCACTGCATTTATGAACTCTTAGCTGCTCTAGTTACCTGCACAAGATTAAACCAGTCAATGTTCCAACATGGAAGAGGGAGTGGCGCCTGAGCTCTGCCCCTGAGATGCTTTTGACAATAGATGACTTTGAGGTGAGAGAAAATCAGTTTTCTTGCCTACAAACCATGCTCCAGTGGATGCCCTCACACCCCTGTATGTGTGGGCCACAGAAACTAGACTGGGTGGATTATTAATGAGAAGAAAGAGGACGCAAGTTGGGAGTGGGTAGTGAGGTGGGGTGGATCTGGGAGGAGTTAAACAGGAGTTGGCATGGATATGGTCAAAATACCTTGTAGGAAATTCTTAAAGAATTAATACAAATGTTACTTTTTTTTAAAAAAAGAACATGCTTAAAGGTTGTTGTACAGTACCCTCTGGTCCATGGATCCTTTGCAATGAAATATTTCCTTGGAAGTTATAGGAACTAGATTTTGAAATGGGAGAATTGGGTCCATAATAGCTTTCTTACTATCCAAAGAAGAAGGTGATGTTTCTCTGCGTTGTTAGTAAAATTGTAGACTTGTTTGGGGGTAGGTACCATGAGCCTTGTCCTGTTGGTCTTCTGTTCTCACTTCCTGATACTCTGTAGGTGACCTGGAACTGGCCCCTGATATGGCATCATCTGGGATGTTGCTAGCACTTTTTTTTTTCTTTTCTCAGTAGATCTTTAGAAGTTCTTTTTCCCTTTCAAAACAGAAAGCAGACAGTTTTGGCTTACGTTGCATACCCTATAGGTATGTCTGGCTGTATCTGATGAGTGAGCTATTGTCCTCATGGTTACTTCCTTCCAAGAAAGTGTCTGTCGCCGTGCTATGCATTTCAATCATCTTTGTTATACCACAGCTTGAAAAACCTTTAGGGCAAGTCAGAGAGGCCCTATCCACTACCTTCTCTCAGACTTTAGAAGACTGGCTGAACCAGATCCAGCAGTTCAGATTTCTGTGTTTTTCAAGATTCCTTTAGTGATAATCAAGCATTTTATTTAGAATCGAAGTTAGGGGAGGGGAACAGTCTCCAGGTGTTGTTTTTCTTCCTGGGAACATCAGTCTTGTGGGGAAGTGGAACAAGGCTGGACCACTTTGCTTAATGAATCAATGAGGCCCAAGAGCTCAGGGCAAGGCAGATATCTGGAGCTCCCAGGCACTGCTCCTTCACATTCCTGGACCCCTGGAATCATTCACAGCCTTGTGTCTTGGAAGACTTCTGTTAAGACCTGTAAGGCTGCTATTTATCATTTGCCATGTTTGGTGGCACTGGTTCCTTTGGGTTTGACAGTAGGCAAATGTTTGTTTTTCTACAGCTTTGGCCTAGTGCCTCTCTTCCATCGCTATTGGCTCTTGAAAAACAAGACCACACCAGAGTCCCTTTGCTCTTTCTCCTTCTACCACAGGACCCTGCCTGCTGCTTTTCACACTTAAACTTGAAGCTGCTTGGACTTGGATGTCCTAGAGTGAGTGCCCGATAGGAAGGCTTTTCTCCTGGGTCCTTGTAATGTCTCCCTCTTTCTCTGGTTTGATTTCTCATTTGCCTTCTCACAATTAAAAATATAATTTATTCTGTGTCTTATCTTGGAATGATCTGTGCCAGGAGAGTTAATGGGTATGCAGGCAGGTGCACATGCGTGTGTGGACACACACACACATACACACACACACACACACACACACACACACACCGTGAAGGGACAGAGGATGTTGGTGGTAAACTAAGGGTGATATGCCATGGTTTTGATTAGGAGTGTCTGCTGTCTTTGGGCTCAGTTTAGCAGTTGTCCGCTGTGGAGGATGGACTGGGCAACAGGCAGGCTTGTTTCTCATCTTTCCCTTCCAGAAATGGAGTTCATGATGGGGAGTAGAACACGGCCTCATTATTGGCTTTCCTGATGATTCTATGGGAAAGGTATTGCGCAGCCTCTTTGAGACAATAGGCACTTTAGAGTTAAACCTCACATTCGTTCCCAGCCAGTGCTTACTAAGGGAAAATAAAGATACATCTCTTGTGTCTGATTTCTTCTAACCCCTGGACTTCAGCGAACACTGTAAATCACTGACTTCTCAACCTTTACCTTCATTCATTAAAAAGAAAATTAAAATGACATTTATGTATTTTGTGTGTGCCAGCGTGTACATGTGTATCATGTGCACTCATGCCCTGGTGTTTGTGAGGCCGAGACAACTTGGGGGAGTCTGCTTTCTCTTTGCATCTTGTGGGTCCTGGGGATCCAACTCAGGTTGTCAGAATTGACAGTAGTACTAACTACCTTCATTCACTGAGCCATCTTGCCAGGCCCACCTTCATTCTTTTACCGTCTTAAGACTACCTCCTTGTCTCCATGGTACTGGGCTACGTCTCCATCTTCCTGTCTAGGCACACCACATTAAATTTGAACATGCTCAAAACTCTTCCATTCCTTTCTTTACTCAACTCCCCTCAACTCCATATCCATTCTGTCATACTCGGTTGCCCAAGTAGGAAGGTGGATGCTTGTGTCTGTATTCACACAGCCAACTGGATCTCCAAGTCTTTTTCATTTTACTTACATTTTATTTACTAAATATCCCTGGGCATAATCATCATTCTCTCGATTTACCTGGTCATTATTTAGTTCATTTCCTTATTATTTCTTGTCAGAAAAAAGATGTTACTTGACCCTTGACTCAGGGTGTTTGAGGAAATTTTTATCACTCTTCTTCCTTGCCTTGAAGCCTTGAGTATAGCTAGTTCCTTTGACTTTTCTGTGTCCTTTTGGTACCCCACCTCTCCACCTCCCATGTGCCCTAATTTCTAGTGTTCCTAAGACATTATGCCTTGCCATGCTCTCTCTGTGATTGGACCAGTCCTATGCTCTGCTCACTCCCTTGTCTCTTCTTAGTGATCTCCTGCCCACTCGAAAGCCAAGCCTTGGTCCCTTCCCCGTGGAACCTTGGCTAATATGCATTTGTCTGTGGCCCCTTTGTTGTAGCAAGAAATTATACAGCTGGGTGGTGGTGGCGCAAACCTTTAATCCTGGCACTCGGGAGGCAGAGGCACGTGGATCTCTGAGTTTGAGGCCAGCCTGGTCTACAGAGCAAGTTCCAGAACAGCCGGGGCTCTACAGAGAAACCCTGTCTCAAAACAAACAAACAAAAAAAAAAAAAGAAAGAAAGAAAGAAAAGAAAAAAGAAAAGAAATTGTAGTTTATTTGCATTACCTGTTGGACTGGGTATTTCTCAGAAGTGTCAGTTGAGGATGAAGGCTCTGGTTGTGGGTTTTTTTTTTTCCTTTTTTGTCTATCATGGTAAAAATTCTGCATTTTATGTCTAAAATGGGTACATTGTTATAGTTGAAATGAGAATAGAATATAAAATTTAGAATTTAAATGGGCAGGGGTTAGGACAATTGGAGTGGGAGGGTCCTGAGGGAACTAAAAATTCAAATCTCAAGAACTCTAGCAATATTCACACTTAATATTAAAATAAATCTTAACTAATGTCTTTATACATTGTAACAGGACATCTCGATTCTGATTCCTGCCCTTATTGAAGACAAACTTCATATCTTCTAGATTAGAAAGGCTCCTCTCTGTCTCAGGTGTGTGAAAGTCGTTTACCTTCTAGAATCTGCAATCTTTCCAATCATGATGTTTAAATTCAGCTCAGGCACAAACAGACTGGGCAGACTGGTTCAGGTCAGGGGAGTCTCAACATTGACTTCAATTTTATTGTACTGTTCCTTAACTGAATAGTTCAATTAAGAACATATTTCAGTAAGTCGTAGTTCCAAGTGGATAAGCCAATACTATCATTCTTTTAAATGCCCGCTTGTTCCTAGCCCCTTTAACATGGTAGGTAACATAACAGGGTTCCACGTCATGGAGCAGGCCTTAGGTCCAATCACAGAGTGGTTGGTTACTCCCACGACGTTCATGCTACTATTAATAGCACCAGTGGTCATATCTTGTCAGGCTAGTTGTTGATAACTTATTGCTACACCTGTAGATCATAGCATTTCCACCCATCCTCAAGAAGCTTCTTCTTTCAGTAGATGGCAATCAACACAGATTATTTCAGCTGCTCAATAGGCAGAGAATTTAACAACAACAACAACAACAACAACAACAACAACAACAACAACAAAAATGTGAAGTGCTCATCCCTAAATGGGACACAGATATCATACCCCTCCCTCTTAGGCTCAGGGATCTTGGTGGAAGAGGGAGGGCGGGCTGGGGAGGGTAGTGATGGGACAGATTGCAGGTGGATATATTCAAAATACATTGCCTGAAATTCTCAAAGGATTAATAAAAATATTTTTAAAATAAACAGAACATTTAATGTTTAGAAAAATAATAGATAGCAAGAAGATGAATAGATAAACTAAGGTGAAGTAATCTTATTAAAAAGTGCTCTTTTAATACCTCATGAGACATCCATGTTGATTTTTCATTTCTAACCATTTGTAGATTCCTTATTGTTAGTTTAATTATGTCATCACCCGAGAATGAGCATTGCAAGATAGAAAATTGTAAGGTGGCTTGCTGCTGTTTTCTTAGGATCTGAGGTATTACCTGTTTTGCTGAATAATTTTTCCTATAAAAATAGCACTTTTTTTTTTCTGGTGTTGGTTGGAAAGTCCTGTGCATTCCAACTAGTTCCAGTTGGTTATTTTGATAGTTCTCTGCTCACCTTCCTGGTTTTCTGTTTGGGTTGTAGCTGCAGACTTAGTTGTTAGTTTTTAAAGTCAATTTTTTTTACATATTTTAAACTATGTTCTATGTATGTATATTTATGATCTTTATTTTCTTGGTGACTGTTCTTTGATTATGTGATATTTCTACTTATCTATGGTGATTTCAGTTGTTCTGAAGTCTACTTTGTCTAATATCAACATAACTGTTAAGTTTTATTTTTAACTTAAAAATAATCTTTGTACTTCAAGACAATTGCAGATTTCACATGTAAGTGCATGTGGATTTTTGTATCCAATGCTATTTGTATCCAATAGCAGTTATCTTAAACAGAGCATTATAGCATGACCAGGAAATAGCATGAATAAATTAACAAGTCACTGATGTTAATTCAAATTTTCTGTTTTTAAGAACTCTGTATCTTTCTGTGTGTATGTGTATATTTGTATGCATTTAGTTGACATGACTGTATCATACAGATAGGCTTGTATGTCTGCTGCTGCCCATTGAGGTTCAGAGCATCCCATACTGCTCACATCTCTTACCTTTTATAACCATGTCCATCTTTCTCTTTCTGTACTACCTGAACCCTAAAGTCCCTGGCTCCTGGCGACAACTGATTTTTCATTTCTGCAATTTCCTACTCCTTGACATGTAGCATAAGTACTGTTATACAGCATGTGACTTTTTAAGATTGACCCTCCCCCCATGTTGTAGACTCAACCAACTTGGATGTTTTGATGACTTCTTCAGTGTCATTGCTGAGTCCTTTCCCAATGTTTAGCTTCATGAGAATCATCTAAACTGTTTTCCAGAGTAGCAAATCACTTTATATCCCATCTGTAGTGGACATGTGATCCAGCCTGTTGCATATTTTCCAGGACTTTTTTTTTTGCTAAGTTTTAACTGTTTTGATAGGTGTATTGCGACATCATGTTGTGGTTTTAATTTGCATTTTGCTGATGGCTAATAATGTTTACATGTGCCTTTTCACTCCCTCCCTGCATGTCTTCTACACAAATGTCTGTTTATGTCTTTTGCTATTTTTCTATTTAGATTATTTTCCTGTTTGTATTTATCTTTATATTCCTTTTAACTCTTTTAAAAAAATCTACCCATATAAAGATATTTCGAATGAGCTTCCTATAAATAGTATATAGTCAGGTCTGTCTCCGTCTCTGGGCCCCCCTCCCATGTGTGTATGTGTGTGTTTGTGTGTGTCTCCAGGGTCAAGTGCAATGAGAGACAGACAAAAGCGGAGAGAAATAACTAAACAGAGATTTCCACTATACACAATGTTAACAGATTCCTTGTGAGTTCCATGGGCCACAGCTGAGTTGTCTATCATTTCCCATCCCCTCACCCCTGTCCAACTTCACCACTCCCTGACCCCCACCCCGTCCAACTTCACCACTCCCTGACCCCCACCCCTGTCCAGCATTTCTTCTGGATTTCCAGTTCGACTGCTTCTGCTGCTAGTTTGATTGTGTTTGGGGTTCCTTGGCTTTCTGTCATTGGTTGCTCACATCTCTGAGTTTTCCAATAGCCATGCAGTGTCTTCTGCTCAGGCTTGGTAGTTCTCTCTAATGGAGAGATCAGTAAAGTGTGTTTATTTCATCTGACCCAGGAACCAGAGTCTGCCCTGCCCTGAGTGAACACAGGACAGCTGCTTCCTTTGACTTGAAAGCAGTCAGTCATGGGGGGACCATCATTTTTATATTGGTCATGAGCTCTACATGGTTTTAGGTATTCTGAGTTATGAAATATAAGTAAATTTTATGTATATATAGAACGACAGTGGAGACCTTTGGAGGAAGCAGGAAACTATAAAGGCACATGACATATGTCACACACACACAATGACAGTTTGGGCAGGCTTACTTCAGGGCCTGGGCAACCCTCCATATATTATAGAATTGTCTTCTACCCAGGGACCTTCACTCTGTCCTTAATCTGCCATTCTTATCCCCCAGGCCATCTGAGGATGTATGCATCTCATGTTTGGGACAGAAATTTTATTTCTTCTGTTCCTGTTTTCCACATTCTAGGCAATTAAGAAAGAGGAAACCCACCATAGATGTCCAGGAAATAGAAAACTAGAAATATTTTTACCTGTTTTTGCAGGGAGACCAAATCAAAGAATGTGTGTTTGTTGTGTATTGAATTGTAGATCGTTCAAGGGACCCGAGCCCTTTTATGTATGTCCTACAGAAAGGGATGGAATTCAGGGACCTAGGTTACAACCCTAGGTTGTAGACAGCAGGGGCTGATGAATGGCAGAGGCAGAGGTGTTAGCCCAGATGGTGCTCTGACTGCCAGTGGCAGAATGCATGCTCCTGTGCCCAGCACCGGCCCATCAACAGCCCCAGGGGGCTGCAGTTTTTTCTTCTGCTGCAGATGCCCATGTGCTAAGACTGTGCAGTAGCTGCCAGAGTCAAAAGCTCATCCTTCAGGTCCATATAAGCACTTCTCTTTAAAAGAACCTTCATTTAGAATCCTATTGGCCAAGGGATGTGATACATGTAGGTTCTAGGTTTCAAGCCCTTGATCGGTTAGAGTCCAGAAAAAGAGGGGTCCTGGTTCTTATTATAAATGCATAGTTCATGGCTGTCTTTTCCTTTGGCTTTAATTGTATTATGTGTCTGATAAACAAGGTTCTCGGCTGCATGAGATACAAATAGGTTTTATATTCTTTTATAGCCAGTAGACTGTGGCATAGAGGCTTGTGTTTGCATAGTGTTCTTTTCATGTAATTCTAACCTAAACACCAGGCCCCCACCCCCTTTGAGTGGTTTCCAGTGTCACCAGCTGAAGGAGAATGTGGATGCCTTTCCTCTTTCCTTCTTGAGCTAGGGACATTTAAAACTCTTCCTGGGCTGGGGAGATGGGGTTGGTAGGTAAGACCTCAGTCTAATCCCAAGACCCACGTTAGAAAAAGCCAAGTCCGGAAACTGCAATCCCAGCCTCGGGGAAGTAGAGATGGGAGGATACCTGGAACTTGATGGCCAACCACCCTAGCCTATTTGGTGAGTTCCAAGCCAATGACAGGCCCTAGCTCAAAAAAAAAAAAAAAAAAGAAGTAGGTAGCACCTGAGGTATGACACCTAAGGTGCCTTATGGCCTACTACACACACACACACACACACACACACACACACACACACACACACACGCACGCACGCACGCACGCACGCAGGTACCCATATACATATGAAAACACACTACATACTGAAAATTTAGGTCTTCTGCTCTCCAGGTCACCAATATCTTTCATTTATCTGCCTTTGATGAACAAAGTTGGACTTTGTGAAAGATGTGAACTTTGAAGGCATAAGTCCATGCAGGCAGGTCAGGGAATAGTCACTCTCTATGCAGAAGGCTGTTGTATGTGCTCAAGTACATTTCTTGTTAACTGAATCGCATAGAAAGTTTTCATCTCTCCTTCCCAGATGCAGGGAACACAGATCAACACGTTCTGAAATAATATAAAGGGAGAAGAAACCACCCTATGGCTTGAATACGTTGCCTCAAGGACCCATCTGTTGGACATTTGATTCCCAGCACATGGTGCTTTTGGGGACATGATGGAACCTTTAAGGGGAGGAGGTTAAGTCATGGAGTAGGCATAGCTTTGATGGGTGTTGGGACCCTAGCCCCTTCCCCTCTTTCATTTCCTGACAGCCGTGAGGTGAGCAGCTTTCCCCACTATGTGCACCCCACCATAGGGGTGGGGTGTGCTGCCTTACCATGGGCACCTTCAACCCCAAGCCAGCCTGCTGAGCTGAAGTCTAGGAATCCGAGCCAAAAAGCACTGTATCTCTTTTCAAATTGCTTTATCTCGAGTATTTGTTAAATGAAAAGAAAACTAACAGGCTTAAGTTTCCCCCACTCTCAAGCTACTGGAATACTTCGGAAGTTTCGCTGTATTTTCCTCTGATCTATTTTTAATCATTCTTTTAATGTTATGGGTAGCCTTGCGTAGCTCATTGGCGCTTCACTAGTGTTCTTTTTAATGCTTTGTAGTATTTCACTAACTAGTTTCATGCTGTGATTCTCATTCCTCTGCCATTGGACACTCCTGCTTTACCATTACAAATAACTCCACATTGGATAATGTGCTAAATGCTGTCATATCTGTAATGTAAAATTCTAGAATCGACTAGGGTCAAGTAAATGAAGCATTTATTTTCCTTTAAATTTAACATTAAAGGAGTATGTTCAATCGATACTTAACTTTCTCATTTACCAAGAGCTTAGATTCTTCTAGGGCTTCAGAAAGCATCCATAGGACTTCCTTTGGAAAGACTGAATTATCCATAAACAGAATATCATTGTATTAAAATTCTTTTGCATCTGTCCTTTTTTTTCCCTTCCTGACTGAACATCATGTTTGCCAATACAAGTTGTTAACATTTTAATTTTAATTGTCAAAGGCTGTGATCGGAGAATAAATGTCCTCCACAGGCTCCTGTACTGGAAGCTTGGTTGCCAGACGGTGGGTTTGAGAGTTATGGGATCACAGGGGTTCTCACTTTGTGAATGAATTAACATATTGATGGATTCATAATCTGACAGCATGTGGAGGGGCTAGGAATGGGAGGAGGTGGGCCATAGCGGGAGGAAACGGCATCGGCGCATGTCTTGGGAGAACAGTTTCTCATCCTGGCCTCTACCTTCCCTCTCTGTTTTCTTGTAGTTGAGTTGCTTTCTCATGGCTGTATTAGCCACCTTGCCCCAGAGCCAAAACAGTGTTTCCTGCCAATGACAGGCCCACAAGCCCCAAGGAGTCCTTCCTCCTTTAAAATGTGTATATATGCGTTTGTTACAGCATCAAAAACATTAGGATTAAGCTACCTAAAATCCAGTGATATGAATTCAGATACTTATCTACTATGTCAGTGGCCACTGGTTGATTTCAGGTTTTGCTGTTGCTATGAAGACTTTCCTAAATGTCTTGTGGTGTGTATGTATTTACAACTTCCCTTTTTAAGGGAACTTTTTGGGCTCACAGTTTGAGGAGACATAGTCTGCCATGAGTGGGAAGGTATGGTAGAGTTCCTGGTTGCAGGAGCTTGTGGCCCAAGCTCCTTATATCACAGTGGCCACAGAAAGAGAGAACAAACAGGAAGCTTTGCCATTCTGTAAAACCCCATGGCTGAGCTGGAGAGATGACTCAGTGGTTAAGAGTGCTTGCTGCTGTTCTTTCAGAGGACAGGCATCAATTACCGGCACTCACCCACACCCAATGGCTCATAACTGCCTATAACTCTAGCTCCACGGGATCTGATACCCTCTGCTAGCCCCCACAGACGCCTGCACACATGTGTGCATACATACATATACACACACACAGACACACAGACACACACACAGACACACACACACACACACACACACACACACACACACACACACACACACACACACACAAAGGAAAAAAAACTTATTTAGTAAACCCTGAAGACCCAACCACCACCAGTGACCTCCTTCTGCCAGTTAGGCCACAGGTCATAAAGGTTCCATAACCCTCCTAATACAGAGCCCCCGGCTGCAGATCCAGTGTTAAACACATGAGTCTGTGGGGACGTTCCTGGGCACACCATGACATGTACCCTTGTGTTTCTTGTGCTTCACAGATGTTTCCGTCTCCTATTTGGATGAGTCTTTTCAAGTTTTCTTCTTTCTTTCTCATTTCTAAAGTTCTGTTTGTTCTAGAAACGGGGTCTTTGTGTTGTGTGGCTTGGCTTCACCCATTCCCTGCTCTATCTTCTTGTCTTATAGTGGTGCCTTTTGATGAGCAGGTTTCAATATTCCCTAGTCAGATTCATCAGCGTTTTCTGTCACAGTCTGACATTTGTATTCTCGGTATGATTTTAAAAAAAAAAATCTCTAAATGATAGAGTGTGTCTCCTGTGTTATTGTTCGGGAAGCTTTATAGTTTTATCTTTCACAGTGAGACTTTGTCAGTCTGGAACTGGCTTTGCATATTCTGGGAAGTATAAAGGTTTTCCTTTTAGATGGATACAAAGATAGAATCAAGGTTTTGTTGTAAGTAGTGTCTTGGCATTCCTTCTTAAGTGCCGTTGTAAGGGGGTCCAACTTTTTGACATGTGATATAACATTGTCCTCTAAAAGTTGGTGCTTGGGAACCATGTCATTTTGAACTACCAGTTTTTTTTTTTTTTTTTTTTTTTTTTTGGTTTTTCGAGACAGGGTTTCTCTGTGTAGCTTTGCGCCTTTTCCTGGAACTCACTTGGTAGCCCAGGCTGGCCTCGAACTCACAGAGATCCGCCTGGCTCTGCCTCCCGAGTGCTGGGATTAAAGGCGTGCGCCACCACCGCCCGGCGAACTACCAGTTTTTAAAAAAGGGAAGGTATGGTTTTAAGTAAGTTTACAATTTTGTGTTGGGCTGCATTCATGGGTATCCTTGAGCACACCTGGCCTGTGGCCCTCAGGTTGGATACACCTGCTAGGGCATCATAGGTCAAGTCTATAGTCTGAGTGCCTGTGTAAGTTTTTAATGTAAGATTTTGGTAGGGATGCCAGTTCATACCTATCAGACCAAAACCACACACACCACTTTTACTGGACTTCTAATGAATTTGACATTCAGGTTGTGTTTCCATATAGCAACAAGTGACCAACACGGCCAGATTCTGGAGCATCATTCCAAAGCTCATGCGGTGTTATTGGCTTCTCATCACTCATAAAGCATTTTTAAAAAAAAAACTTGGAAGTGATTTTCAGCCCTCACATTCAGCTCTTCTTCCTTCTACGTCTTTATCAGCACTGTCTGAACGTAGCTAGACTAGCTAAGTTATTTCTTCTTCTACCCCTTCATTTGGTAGAGAGAGCTAATTCCTTAAAGTGGAAGACATAGGGGAAGGATGTGAGGAGCATAAGGTTTGGATCTGAGCTGGGTGTGGGGGGTCCACACCTGTAGTGTCAGCACTCAGGAAGCTGAGACGGAAGGATTGTCAAGAGTTCCAGGCCAGAGTGGGCTCACAAATGAGACCCTGTTTCAAATCTTAAAGGCAAAAAGGGGCAGATCAAGCTAATGCACAAAGTAGCCTTTTAAAATTAGTCACTAGCCAGCTTTGAAAGTGGACTAAGAGGCCAAGGAGGTTTTGTTTCAGGAGACTAACTTGAAAACCACCCATTTCCCCTTCATATATTTGTATCCTGTAATTTTGCTTTTGAAAACTTCCAGCTAGCTCCCTCACCAATAAGCATTAATGCATCATATTTCCTCATATCCCAAGATGAACTTGAAAGTTTGCTACATTAAATAAAAGAGCGAACAGTGAGATGACAGACATGGATGGCATACAGCACTCTAAAGGGCTGAGGGCTTTTCTCCCCTGCACTTGTTGGCATGTGTGAGCTCATGTTCTTGCTAAAGCTTAACTAAACTGTTTAATTGTTTAGACCCCTCTCATGATTAGGTATCCATCTACTGTACCCAGCTGATTCATGTGCTAGATTTCCAAAGAACATTCCTTTAATTACTTAGTATGAAGCAAGAGTGGCTAATTTTGTGCTAAAAATTGCTGTGCGAGGTTCTCAGTAGCCCAGGGAGTTAACGAATATCAATTTCCACAAGAAAAGAGCCCACGACTCTTTGAAATACAGTGGGACTCAGTTCTATAACTGTTCCAGCTACAACACTGGCAATTTATGAAGCCATTTTTCCTTTTATTTCCTTCCACAAGCCATCCAGCATGTTATGAAGACAGGAATATTATGTTTTTGAGGGAAAGAGGCAGCGGCTCAGGGCTTTCGAGGACTTGGGCCCAGAGGCATTCAGTGAGAAAGTAATAATGAGAGTCCCAGTGTGTTGAGTGTCCCGGGCTTTCCTGAGTACTTGTCTAAGTGCTTCCCACATATTAAAATTTTAAATGTTCACATTAGTCCTGGGAGGGAGGTGTTGTTATCATCACATTTTACTCCTGGGATGCCAAGGCACAAATATGCTAAGTAACATATTTGAGATCATTGTAAGTGCGGAGCCCAGATGTACTTAGGGCCTGGCTTTTCTGGAGATGCAGTCCTTACCCATGCATTCGGCTTCAAGTCCAGGGCCCAAGATGCTTACAGCAGTGCCACACAATCATGTAGTTCATGAAGACAAGTGTGGAGTTGAGTAGCCCATCATTCGGTGGTCAGGGCCATCAGTGTCCATTTTAACTCTGTGTCTGACACAGAGAGAAGGAGGTGGGTGGGTGTCTCTTGATTAGATGTGAATTAAAATCTGGTTCATTTCCCTACCTTGTCTTTGTTCCATTTCTCACTATTACAGGCTTGGTCTGCTCCTGGGTCCATCTCACTGGGACTTGCATGGTGTTTGTGGGTCAGGTACCCCTGCTCACTCTCACTACTTGCTCATTTGGAGCTGTGTGTGTAGTCTGTACCTGTGGCTGTCTTTGCCTTTCTGAGTGCCGTAAGATTCATCGCTCCTGGTGAACATTCCCACATGATTCTATGGTTTCCTGTATTCCTTTAGGCCTGCGTCTGTGCATTCATGTTGTGTTCTCAAGCACTCTATATCAGACTTGGAAGCAACATTTTCCTTTTTTTTCATGCTGTCTATCTATTTGTGTGTAAGTATGGGTGTGTATGTGCCATCGTGGGTCAGAGGACAACTTTTTGAGGGTTGGTTCTCTTCTCCCACTTTGTTTGTGAGGCAGGGTCTCTATTGTTTCTGTAGCTGTGTTGGTGAATTTTCTATCTCCATCTCCTATTTCACTGTGGGGTTCTGGGACTGGGATTGCAGACTGGACCCATGGCGCCCAATTTATTTTCTTGTGTTCTGGGGGTAAACTCACATGGTCAGAGTTGTGTAGCAAGCATGACTTACCCACTGACCCATTTATTCAGCCCATGGCACACTTTGATACCCTTCAGTTTCATACATGCATAATTCTATTTTATAGCCTAGGCTGGCTGTAGGTGCTAACTCCTCATGCCTTGGCTTCCTCTGAGAGGAGTGTTCTCATACCTAAGTCCTCATGCCTCTTCCTGGAGCTGATTCTGTTTACACTGTGTTCATTGGTCTCAAAGACTATGAATTCATACAAGAAGTCTCCTTCCTTGTCATAGCCTTCCCAGAAGGGCTGTTCTTCAGAATGTTCTTAGTTGTTTGTGTATGTGTTTTCAGCATACTCATCTTAAAATTGGATTATTATATTCTCTATATAGTATATATGTGTGTGTATATATATATATGCTTTTATTTTTGGGATAGGCTGGCCTTGAACTCAGTATGTAGTTGAGGCTGGCATTGAACTCCTGAACTTCTTGCCTTTGTCTCCCAAGATTATAAACATGTACTACCATGGCACACTTAACATGCAATTGGTTTTTGTTTTTGTTTTTGTTTTTTTGAGACAGGGTTTCTCTGTGTAACAACCCTGGCTGTCCTGGAACTCACTTTGGAGACCATGCTGGCCATGCTATTGTTTTTATTAGCATGGTATTTACTTTTTAGGTTACTTTGAGGAAAATTGAGATTATTTTTCTTTTGAATCTATCCATTCATAAACATAAGTTTCTACATACTGTTTTCCTTCATTTTAACAGTAATTTTATAACCTTTCATTGAATTTCTGAAACTGTGTACCTTGAATTCCTGTTGTTAGTAAGTTATTTTTCCCACTATATTTCTTTATTATTTGAGCCAAGGACTCACAATGCAATCCAGATGGACTTGCAATTTATTATGTACTTCAGACTGGTCTCAAACTCATGGCATTCCTCCTGCCTCCACTTTCCACCTATGAGGATAATAGGCATGACCTACTATACCCGGCCCTCCTATTTTGTGTTCCGAAAAATTTAAAAATTATTTACTGTACTCAATGATTTTGAATTTTTAATGTACTCAAGAACCTAGTTAACCTTTTTAATTCTATTAAAATTTAGATTATGTAGATTTATTATTTAGACAATTTATACTAATGTGGACAGTTAGACAATTTTGTTTCTAGCTATTTATCATTATTTTTATTATTATTACTGTTATTATTATTGTTACTTTATGTTATTGGATAGGATGTTTAGTACAATGTTGAGTTAAAGCACTTACAAGATATTCTTGGCTTTTTATGTTTTATCATTCATTTTGATGTTACCATAGTTTTTCTTGTTAAATTATAAATGTGAAATATACCAAACCCACCCATCTCTCTTAAGAAATTTCTAACCCCAAATGAGAGGTACCATTACTATATGTTGTTTCTTCTCATTCTCCAAGTTCATGGAGCTGTATCTGTTAAATTATACATTCACATACATTCTACAAAATAGTATATTTATGCATATGAAAATCTCTACTTATTTTTATACCATTTGATAGAAAATGTAGCACATTTATAGGCTTAATTCATTGTTTTTTAAAGACATCCTCCCTCCCTCCCTCCCTCCCTCCCTCCCTCCCTCCCTGTGCATGTGTGTTTTTCTATGTGAGTTTATTTGACCCACATGTGTGCAGGAGCCCAAGGAAATGTGAGGAGGGGATAGAATCCCTTGGAAATTGAATTATAGGAGATTGTGAGTCACCACACAGGACTGGGAACCGAAATCCAGTCCTATGCAAAAGCAGTAAGCATCTTACCGCTGAGCTATCTTTCCAGCCTGTAATTTGTCCTCTTTAAATGGCTATAAAAGGTACCATTGTAGGGTATGGTACTGTGTGTACAACTCTCCCCTGGTAAATTTTGCATCTGTAAACAGCGCTAAAATTTGATTTAATCTACAAATGAAATTCAGTAGATTTTCAACCACTGCAAATATGATTTATATTATGGTTTAAGGAAACGTCTTCGAATAAACCTCTCAGTGAAAAGATAAACTTCATATGATATGTATACTGAATTGCATATAGGGAATTTTCATGTGTTTGCCATTCAGCCATGACCAATTAATGGCCCATCTAGTTTCATGTATACACACATGTGTTCTCCTCCTGCAAATCCCAGATACCATACCATTCATCCTGAACTATTTCACCGTTTACCTTAAGAATATAAAATCTACTTTTAGACACATGAAAAATACCATTCTATTTTAAAAACATAGCAGTAATTCCTTAATATTAGCACAGATATGCAGTTTTCAAATCTCTAATCCTGTTGAAAAGTTTCTTTGCATTTTTCTTTTAATACTGGTTCAATTAACACCTCATTGCAACTAGTTAATATGTCCTTTAGACTTTGATTAATCTACAGGTCCCTTTCACCTTTCTCCATTTTTCTCTTTCAGTTCTTCTGTTGAAGAAAGCCTGCTGCAAATTTTCCTTTTTTTTGAAAGGTTTGCTGATGACATCATGCTCTTTTATTCTTTTTATGTCCTGTAAACTAGCAGATGGTTGTCAAGCTGTGTTGTCCAGTAAAATGCCCACTAGCCCTGTGTAACTCCTGTAAACTAGTTAAAGACAAATCAAGGTGCAAATTGAGTTCCTTAGTGCCCCTGGGGGCATTTGGATGGCTGAATGGCCACGTGTGGGGACCCTTTGTTGGAGGCCACCAGTGTGGTGCATTAGTCTAGGGGCTGGCTGGGACCTCTGTTTTCTTTCTCTCCTCTTTCCATGGCAAAAGCAACTCACTGGCGACTTTGCAGTCCTCCATCTGTGATAGGGAGGGAGGGCTACTTGGTATATGCAGATGATCACAAATGCCCAGACTCTTTGCTGCTCTTGCCAGTCCAGGTCTTTCCCTGATCAGAATCTCCCTGCAACCTGAGCCAGTGTTCCCACAAAGGGAGTCGGAGAGGGGAGGGCTTGGGAGGGGAGCAAAGAACAGTCTCCTGTAATCAGCATTTTATTACCGTCCTCAGGAAGTAGGAATAGGAAAAAAAAGTAGGTTGGAGCAAGGAAAGTTAATTATGTGAGGTTGTTTGACAGGAAATTACTAAATACAAACAGACAGAAGAAGCACTTTGGAAAGCTGGGTAGGAAATCTCAAGTCACTCCACTGGGTGCGTTCAGACCCCAAAGCAAGTTCTGAAAATAGTAGATTAAACAAAAGTTATCTTATCTGGTAGACGCATTTCAAAGGCAAAGGGGAATTTATATATTGGGCAGCCTGTCTTAAAATAAACCGATTTTGTTGATAGTACTGCAAATTTAATTGTGGGAAATCCCCTTCAGATGTCTGAATTTATTTTGTAAATGTTTTGGATTTATTTTGAGTTTGACATTTCAGCTCTGAAGGGAGGGGTGTGTGTGTGTGTGTGTGTGTGTGTGTGTGTGTGTGTGTGTGTGTGTGTATGCACATGCAAGAGCCTTTTCTCTGCATGTGTTTCTGTATATGTGTCTGTATGTGCATGTTTTTCTGTGTGTCTATTTATATACCTATGTTTGTATGTACATCTTGTGTCTCCCTGTATGTGTGTATCTGTATATGTATGTCTATGTTTGTGTCTCTGTGTTTATATCTATATGTATGTGTCTGTGCCTCTGTGTGTATATGTTTGTATGTATATGTGTGCATCTATGTGTATGTCTGTATATGTGTGTCTGTGAGTATATGTTTGTATGTCTGTGTGTATCTGTGTTTGTGTGTGTATATAAATGTATTTCACTCTGTAAAATCATGTATATCTGAAGTAAATACAAAGTACTTACACTCATGATCCTTTGCCACATCTCAACATTGTTGTGAACTTGCTGTTAATCAGGCAACCACAAAGAACCAAGAAAATGTTATCTAAAATATTTATTTCCAGACTTTATATATTTAAAGTATTTTACTTTTTCTGTAATTATTAGCTTCATTTTATTTCATATGGCTATATGAAGTAATGGACAACATTTTCATCCCTTCTGAAATTAACCAGTGTTTTTATTTCAAGGACTGAGTGACTGAGACATGGAACCTTCTCCCCTTATTTGCATCTGGCCTTGTGAGGGTCAGCTTCTGGCATCCCAGAAAGGAGGCAGAGAAAAGGCTGCTGAATAACTTGACCCTTTTAATGAAGGTTGTCATTCTTGAAAAACTAAAAATCTATATGCATGGACATACACATATGGACGTAATTATCTATGACTTTTCTAAGCAAAAGATGAAGACAGCTTATTTTCTGATCTTTATAGTGAGATTCTTTAAGGCCATTTTTTTTTTTTTTTTAAATAGTTGAAATGAGTTATATCGTAGAAACTGGGCGGCTGGAAAGTTGCACAGTCTGTGGGTAAAGTTACACATTCCATGCTAGTTCAAAGAGAAGGCAGTATTTTGAAAACATCAATGGAGCTCAAAGTCTGCATTCCTTTTGAGGGGCCAGCACCTGTGGGAGGAAGACAGGCTGTTCCCATTTGACCTTCGGCTGGGTAGCAGGGTGAGGTACTTCAGATGTTGTAATGGTTAGGTAGGGACCTCTGTACACACTCCTGAATGCACCTGTCCTGCCCTGTGGTCGGAGGGGAAATCCAGGTGACTGGCAGACACAGGGAAGGCATGCTTCCTACCCTGTGTTGCTGAGACCTGGCATTGCATCCTGCCAAATCACAAGGTGATAGAGGAGTGGGTGGAGAAGATGTGGAAGAAGCCACAAGCCCTCTGAGTAATCAGGCTTCCATTTCCCAGGTCCTGGGAAACCCCAGGCAGAGACATTAGCACACTTAGCCTGAGTCCCCTGTGAGTAGTCTTTGAGTATAAAGACTTCATTGATGTTCCAGATGGGTTCTCATCATGCATGAATAACTTCTGAGCATGGAGTTAGCTGCCTGGAGTGATAATTCCCTCCTTTAGGCCACTCACATTAGTTCAACAGTGGCTTGTAGTTTCTGAAGAAGTAAATATACAATTCAGTAGTTCTACATAGAATATTCCTTCTGAATAAAGAGTGGATTTGATTACAAAGTTGCCTCATGTGCCCATGATTCATTAATCCTGCATTCTTTTATTCCACCAACACTTCCGGATTGTCTGAGACAAGGCAGGACACGAGGTTAGATGCTGAAACATATACACATAGCCTCATACACAGACATGATCACTGCACATGAAGTTGAGGCTGGAAATGCACCCTTGTCCCTCCCTATGGACACAGTCATGTTGCCATGTAATTCTTTACGCCCTAGCTTTGTGATCACTGATAAGAGTTTTTTGTTTTCTATCAATTAAGGAGTTTTTCTAGGGGGCCCACAAAATTTTGTTCAGTGCCCATTTTCTTCTGGATATATCCTCTGGTGGTAAAATGGTTTTATATTTTTAACGTTCATTTTTAGTGTGTGTGTGTGTGTGTGTGTGTGTGTGTGTGTGTGTGTGTGTGTGTGTATCACGTGTTTGCAGGTGCCAGTGGATGCTGGAAGAGAGTATTGGAGCTCCTGGCCCGAGAGTTATAGGCAGTTATTAGCTGTCCGATATTGGTTCTGGGAACTAAACTCCTATTCTCTGTAAGGGCAGCAAATCTCTTAACCTTTTCTCCAGCCCTGGTTAAATATTTTTATCTCTGTGACAATTGGTGCTCCTGCGAATATTTGAGTATGGTTGGAGCTGCCGAGCAGCTTAGCTGTTTATAAGATTAGAATCATTGCTTTGATTTCCCTAGGCTAGTTAGTTTTCCTTGGTTTCTACCACTGTGTATCTTCAAGCTCTTTGCCTGCTCACATATGCGTGCAGTTTCCTGAGCCTTGGGAAAGCATGGATTTCCACAGATGTTGGAAAGTCTTCCATTTCTGCCGAGGTATGGTCTTAAACACAGAAGACCATTGTTCTGCGTGTTCCTTTACTGAATCCCAGCCCGGGGGCAGCTAGGTTGGTTTTTGCTCAGCTTTTGCTCAGCTAGCCCACAAAACTGTACAGAAAGGATGACTGCAAATGAGTCCTCCACATTCAATATTTCTGGTAATGTTGATGGACTCAGCCACTGTGTCTGCTGTCTGTTTTTGTAAATAGGAGTTATATTCAAACATAGATAGGTCCCTCTATTTATGTCTTTAGCTGTTTATGGACTATAGGACACAGCTGAGTCATCAGCACACAGACTGGCTCACAACGCCCAAGACATTTGCTATCTATCTCCCTTTCACAGAAATGTACACAGTTAAAACCCTCATCTCCCCCCCCCCCCTCTCTCTCTCTCTCTCTCACACACACACACACACACACACACACACACACACACACACACACACACACACACTTTAGTTTTAAATGACATGGTCTCAACTATAAAGCCTAGGCTAGCCATGAACTCATGGCAATCCTTCTGCCTCATTCTCTCAGTAATGGGAGTACAGTATGTCCTACTCTAGATTTTAAGATCTATTACATCATAAAGTATGTAGTTTCTTTTAGAAACTGATAGTTTAACTCTCCGCTTGTGTGTGTGTGTGTGTGTGTGTGTGTGTGTGTGTGTGTGTGTGTATACCAAAGTTTGACATTGGATGCCTTCCTCAATTGCTTTGGATTTTATTTTTTGAAACAGGGTCTCTTACAGAAACTGGAGCTCACTAATTCCTCTAGGCTGCCTGGGCAGCAGGCTCAATGGAGCCTGTGGTCCCCACTTGCCCAGTCCTGGGATTGGAATACCCATAGTGCCTGGCTTTTCTATCCCCTCTGGGTGCTAGGGATCAAACCCAGGTCTTCATGTTTGCACAGCCCAGCAATTTACCAGCTGAGTTCCCTCTGCAGCCTCTGGTCTGAGAAAGGGGGGTTGTCAGTGTGTAATGTTTCTGATTCCTGCCATGTGGAGAACAGGGTTTGGTGGAGATACACGTGGCAGGCGTCTCCCCTCCCCTTTGCCGGAGTTGTCTGTGGGCTAGATGCTCCAGCGAGCACCCCACAGAGCTGCTGAAGAATTTTTGTCTCCTGAGTGCCTGGTCCTGTGGAAACGAGCTCTTGTGAGGATGAAGTTGAAGGCTCCATCTGTGGAATGTGAACCCAACCAGGCACCCACCCGGTGGCTCTTTGATCTTGGACTTGTCTCTAGAACTGTAAGGAATCAATTTCTTTATTTATAAAGTACCGAATCTAAGGTGTTTTCGTTTTTATTTTATCTGTCATAGTAGTAGGAAAGGACTCTGACACCAGTGGTGTCCTTTTCCTTAGGAGGGGCATTTGAAGCCTGTGCTGGTGGTCTGTGGGTTGCAGCCCAGACATTGGTGACTGGGGAGTCCCTGCCATCACAGTCTGACCTCACCCACTTCTGGGTTCTCCCCTTCACTCTGGCCTGTTGGGGAGGAGAAACACCAGGCAGCTTCCACCCTCACTCCGCCTCCAACACCCTGAGTCTCTGTCTTTCTCAGGTTCTGGCCCTGCTGTCCTTGATGGTGTATGCCCCTTCCTGTGGTGTTTTATAGCACCCTTTCCTTCTTCCCAAGGGACTTTATAATTAATAGAGATAAAGACAGGAAGTCTGTAATGAAGTACCAACTCTCATGTGTGCCAGATTCACACACACACACACAAACACACACACACACACACACACACACACACACACACACACACACACACATGATCAAAGGGTGGCCTCAGGACTGGGCTGGTGATGGCTCTTTTCCCAGGCAGCCCACATCCTGCCCCTCTGCAGCTTAGATAGGCAAAGGAGGAAGTGGGGCTCAGCACACTTTTCAGGGACACTGCTTTTGCCTGGGACTCCAGGACTCTGCCTGACTGTATGGGAATGTTAGCTCACATCTGTTCATAAACAGCTCCAGGAGGCCTGGGTTAAATTACTACCAACCGCTGCCAGCCCTTCCCCCGTAATCCTCTAAAGATGGCAGGTAAAGATAGACCGGAGAGGGCCAGGGCCCTGCCTAGCAGCCCTGTATCAAATAGCCAGAAAGCTAGAGGGTCGCATTGCTCCGGGAATACCCTAATCTTGATTGTATTGTTTTGCCTGCCCCAGAAGTGAGGGTTTACTCTGGGAGGTGGGAGGAGTCCGCACTGGGCTTGCTGGCATCCAGTAAGGAAAAAACACAGGCTGCTGGTTCCATTATGAGACCTCAGCAAAAATGACCAACAGACAGGCCTGTCCCTCTTCCTACCCCTTCTTGCCACTATTGGACACACACAGGCTGGCAAAGTGCCTTAAAGAGTCACAGCGGAGAGGCTGCTGTCACCAGGGAGGGAAACTGAGCTTGGACTTGGTGAAGTTCTGGAATCATCACCTGGAGTACAGACAGGGCAGGTGACTGTAGCAGGGACAGGGCTGCGTGTGACCCCTCTTGTGCTGGGCTGACTGCGTTCAGAAAGGCCACAACAGCTCAGGGATTTCTACTTCCTGTCCGGCCTCTCAGGGCTTCTGTGGATATACTTAGCAATTACAATACTAGCTTGGGAATTTCCCTAGGATGGGCCAGGACTTGTTTCCAAAATAACACCTTTCAAAGCAACCAGAGCCTTTTAAAAATTAGATAATTGTGTGATATTTATAAAACGAATTACATTGTGTTAACAATGTCTGTGCAGATGGTTCCGAGGTTGCAGTAAATAACACCTTATGATTCATTAAGGGCAGCCAGAGAAAGGGCTTTCTAAAAAAGTTATTACTGTACAGCTGAGTCTACCAAAAAAAAAAAGGCAGGCAACTCTCACAGTAGACAAGTACATTTTCAAGGCGTAATGCTTAAGTCTGGGTGTGTGGGAGGGGGTTGGGTGGGGGGGGAGTCTGGGGGTGGGGACCAAGGTTGGATTGTCCAGATTCATTAGCAAACCGGGAGTGTTTTACCCACGCTTTGCACTGCATGCCGAGAGTTAGGAAAATAAAGCTCTGTCCCCCCGGCCCTCCGTGGATTGGCTCTCAGGCTGGTGAGGGAGACAGATGTATACACAGATAATTGCTGAACAGTGAGCTAAGTGCTAACAGACATGGAGAAGAAATGCCACAGTGGTATGAGGGATACCAATCTACAGTGCAGTTAGAGAGAGGACAGCAACTCTCCAGAGGGTGTCACAGTTGAGAAATATGTGAGGAGAGAGAGGGTTTCTCTGGGTAACAGTTCTGGCTCTCCTGGAATTTACTCTGTAGATCCGCCTGCCTCTGCCTCCCAGTGCTAGGATTAAAGGCCTGTGCCACCAAGGCGGGCTAGCACCGGTACACACCTTTAATCCCAGCACTGGGAGGCAGAGCCAGGCGGATCTCTGAGTTCAAGGCCAGCCTGGGCTACAGAGCAGCTCTAGGACAGGCATCAAAACTACACAGAGAAACCTTGTCTCGAAAAACCAAAAAAAGAAAAAAAAAAAAAGGTGTGTGCCACCACTGCCTGGCTAAGAGAAAGGAATTCTGTAAGCAGAGGAGATATGAGCTTCTTTTGGATTCTCTTACTAACCTTCTAGTACCCTAGGGCCTTTGCTCATTCTTTTTAAAAATTTCTTTGTGTGTATGTATGTGTGTGTGTGTGAGCGCGCGTGTGTGTGTGTGATGTGTGTGTCACAATGGGTATAGAAGACACTCTCTGCTGTTGATTGTCACCTTCCACCTTGTTTGAGGCAGGATCTGTTCCTGTTTACCGCTGCTGCATGTGCCACGGAAGCTGGCCACCATACTTCACGGATTCTTCTACCTCTGTCCCCCATGTCACCACAGGAACAGAGTGATTACAGGCCCACATTACCACGGCCCACTTTCTGTGGGTCCTGGGAATCAGGACTCAGGTCCTTACCCTTCTGAGTGAGCTCTGTGCTCACTGAACCAGCTCCTGTTCTTGTTCACCATTGGCCTGTTCCTTCACCAGTGTCCTCGCTCACCCTTCCTGTTTCCTTTGCTGCTTCTCATCCACCTGCCTGGGAAACATCTCCTGTCTGAGAGAAACCAGCTGCTATGTTCCTTTGTCAGGAAAACCTGACTCCTCAGGCTCAAGATCAAATCCACTGTCTCACACCTGCTCACTCACCAGGTGCTTCTCCCGACAGCAGTTATCATAGCTACACTTTCCCCTATTTGCATGCTTATTTGCATAATATGTTTTTTTTTCAATAGACAGAGCCTGCCTCTCTTTGCTCAACCTATCCCCCTCTAAATACACATTTGTTAAGTACGTTGGATGAAGGGCATCACAGTTGTGAAAACAGCCGCAGCCAGAGTGCCTAGTAGCTGGATTTTGTAGTTTCAATCCCAAATATTCCCAACAGGTTCATGTCTTAGAGGCCTATTTTCCAGTTTATGGCACTGATTTTTAGAGACTGAGGGACCCTTAGATGTTAGGGCCTAGTTGGAATAAGTAAATCACTGGGGGTGGACTTTTAAAGGCTGTATCTGCCCCTGTTCCAATCCCATCTGCTCTTCTTTTTGGTCTGCTATGATGTGAGCAGACACTGCAACCCATCCCCACTGCCACAGGGTGGACTGTGTGCCATGATGTCAACAGCCTGCAACCCATCCCCACTGCCACAGGGTGGACTGTGTGCCATGATGTCAACAGCCTGCAACCCATCCCCTCTACCACAGGGTGGACTGTGTGCCATGGTGTGAACAGCTACTGTAACCCATTCCCACTACCACAGGGTGGGCTGTGTGCCATGGTGTGAACAGCCACTGCAACCCATCCCCACTGCCACAGGGTGGACTGTGTGCCATGATGTCAATAGCCTGTAACCCATCCCCACTGCCACAGGGTGGACTGTGTGCCATGATGTCAATAGCCTGCAACCCATCCCCACTGCCACAGGGTGGCCTGTGTGCCATGGTGTGAACAGCCACTGCAACCCATCCCCACTGCCACAGGGTGGGCTGTGTGCCATGGTGTGAACAGCCTGCAACCCATTCCCACTGCCACAGGGTGGGCTGTGTGCCATGGTGTGAATAGCCACTGCAACCCGTTCCCACTGCCACAGGATGGGCTGTGTGCCATGGTGTGAACAGCCACTGCAACCCATCCCCACTGCCACAGGAGCCATGATATGAACAACTACTGTAACCCATCCCCACTGCCAGAGTGGGCTGTGTGCCATGGTGTGAACAGCCACTGTAACCCACCCCCATTGCCACAGGATAGGCTGTGTGCCATGGTGTAAACAGCCACTGTAACCCATCCCCACTGCCACAGGGTGGACTGTGTGCCATGGTGTGAACAGCCTGCAACCCATTCCCACTGCCACAGGGTGCGCTCTGTGCCATGGTGTGAACAGACACTGCAACCCATCCCCACTGCCACAGGGTGGACTGTGTGCCATGGTGTGAACAGACACTGCAACCCATCCCCACTGCCACAGGATGGGCTCTGTGCCACGATGTGAACAGCCACTGCAACCCATCCCCACTGCCACAGGATGGGCTCTGTGCCATGATATGAACAGCTACTGTAACCCATCCCCACTGCCACAGGATGGGCTCTGTGCCACGATGTGAACAGCTACTGTAACCCATCCCCACTGCCACAGGATGGGCTCTGTGCCATGATATGAATAGCTACTGTAACCCATCCCCACTGCCACAGGATGGGCTCTGTGCCATGATATGAACAGCTACTGTAACCCATCCCCACTGCCACAGGATGGGCTCTGTGCCATGATATGAATAGCTACTGTAACCCATCCCCACTGCCACAGGATGGGCTCTGTGCCATGATATGAACAGCTACTGTAACCCATCCCCACTGCCACAGGATGGGCTCTGTGCCATGATATGAACAGCTACTGTAACCCATCCCCACTACCACAGGGTGGGCTGTGTGCCCTCCTCTTTTTCTGTGATGTTCTTGCACTGTGAAATTGTGAGCCCCAAATCAGTCTTTCCTCCCTTACATTGCTCTGTCACAGCATAATAAAAATAACTAGTGCTCTAGGCATGCTGAATCTTGAGGTTTCTGGTTTGTGGAAAGATGAAGATTAACCCATTGAAGATGCTTTGAAGATCTAAGTCTCTGTTTATATATTAGCTAATTTAATGTTTTTATGTATGAAGAGAAAGATGAAAGGTCTACCTCTTAATTACTAAATTATCATTATCAGATAGTATTAGTTGATACATGATAATAAAGCATTATCAAAATTATTTGGCATAGGCTTTATGTCTTAGATATACTCTTTCAAAATTGTGGTCTGGGCCAGTGAAATGGCTGAGCAGGTACAGGTGTTGGTCGCTACTAAGACGGATGACCTGAGTTTGATCCCCAGGATCCACGTGAAAGGAGAGAACTGACTACCACAAATTGTCCTTTGACCTCTACACATACCATGGAACATGTGTGCTGAAGCATGTAATCACACACACATAAATGAATGCAGTAGAAACTGTACTCTGTATGTTGGGTGCTGGCTTCCTTAAATGCCTGCTGTGCAAGCGCAAGGACTGGAGTTGGGATTCCCAGCATCCGTGTAAAATGTGGGGCATGGCGACACACGCCCCCAGTCCTAGTACCAGACGGAAGAAACAGCTCCCTAGCTAGCTGGTCTTACAGAATCCATGAGCTCTAAGCTCAGTGAGAAACTTTGCCTCAAATAAATAAATAAATAAATAAATAAATAAATAAATAAATAAATAAAGTGGAGTGATGGAGGAAGTCTCAGGGTCGACCTCTTGGCGCCACATGTACCTGTGTGTTCACGCACACACAGAGGAACGTGGACACATGATACACACAAACTGTGGTCATAGAGAAAATACACCCCACAGGACTTTACAGCTGCAAGAATTTTCACCAGGTTAACATGACGTAGACCTCAGAAGTCAAGAGGTTGGTTTACACAGTTTGACCTGTCAACATTTCTTATGTGTATTGCTTTGGGAATAGAAGAAATTGAGACAGAAGGTTCGGTGGGGAACATTAAGAAGTTTCAGGCTGTCTGGAGAGCAAAGCCAAAGGGTCCTCACATAATGTATCTCCTAAATGCTTCTCACTGGCTCCGCCTCTTGACCAGGTGATGGGAACAGGAAGCGAACCGGCAGGGCTGGAGTGTGCAGGTAGCTGGGGTGGGCCCCCTTTGCAGACTGCAGTGGGACAGGACCCCCTGTTTCTGTCCTCAGCAGGGGTGTTGTTTCCTTAGAGTTCCCACTGGCCTGCTGCCCGGAGGCTGAGCTCAGCCCTTAATAGTGCGATATTGCAGAGAAGGAATGGAAGACTCAAACAACTTCTAGAATGTCTTCCTGACCCTGGAGAACTTGGGGCTGAGTGCCTGCGCTGCCCCTTCTGAGCTGGGTGTCAACGAGAGTTAAATTCTGAGTCTGATTTCCTGATTTCCTGTGTGATGATGACAGTGCAAGCTGGCTTAGTGGCCAAGAGATGACCACTTACCCCGGCGTGGATCAAGTGCTTGATAAAAGAGGAAATCTCTGCAGTTGGGGAAAAAAAAACTGTTTAATTTTGCTTAAGAAAGGATGTGTAGAAACGTAATGGAGACTTTGAGAGAGTTAAAGAAAATCATTTCCCAACTGGGGAGATGGGTCAGCTAATAAAGTCCTTGCTGTACAAGCATGAGACCTGAGCTGGATCTTTATCGCCCACACGAACAAAGAAAAGCCTGCTATGGTGATGTATCCCTATAATCCCAGTGCTAGGGAGGCAGAGTCAGGAGGATCCGTGAGCCTCACTGGTCAGCCAGGCTAGCTGAATCAGTGAGCTCCTGGTTCAGGAAAAGATACTGGCCTCAAAACCTAAGGTGGAGAGTGATAAACGAAGGCAGGCCGTGCTGACCTCTGGCATCCACAGGGTGGATGTGCACATACATGCATGTGCACTCTTACACATGCACACGACCATGAAGACAGGTACACGCTGAGGCAGAGGGAAAGCAGGGGAAGGGAGAATGAATAATTTGCTAACCTGGATTTGGAGATGTGACTTTCAAACAATATCCTCTTGTTGTTAAGTCAAGAAACAGTTTAATGTTTAAAAATAGAGAAAATTGAAAACTAGTTTGGAAGCAAGTGGCAGACCTGTGGGTAGGAGTTACCCCACTCCTGAGTGCAGATTGAAGGGAGAGTGAGCTCCTGATGTAGTCTGAGCTTTGGATGCTGAATGACCAAGAGGTTTCCCTGTTCAGAGCCACATCTCTTTGGCTGGAGACGAGGCTCTCGGCACTAGTGAGAAGATATTTGGGCCATTTCTAAACAGCACAGGCAGTGTTAGTTTCTTTGGGTAGAAAGATGGCCTCTCATGGGCCTAGTCTGTTCTGACCATCAAGAGTGAGATTAAATCTAAATAACATATTTCAGCTATCTCAAGATTTTATTAAATAATTTTATTCCATAATACACTAGATTTTTTCCACCCTAGTATTCATAGATGTTGTTTCTGGAACTTGGAAGATTTTCTGTTTCTTTTAATCAAAGCATATCATGTGATTTGGGATCATTGTTCCCTCCTGGAAAAGTTTAATTCTGTGGATACTTATGCAAAGTCTTTAATGTGTGGACCCTTGAGCTATGTGGCATAAGCTAATGACACAGCCTAGATATCCTGGAGTCCTGATGAGATTTAAAGATGTCCAACTAAAAAAAATGACAATCCTGGGGACTAGTTTTCTTTTTGTGCTAAAAGAGAGTAGAGCTCAGGTGTGTGCAACATGGAAGATAACCAGACACACATGCTATATGAAGACGTTGGTTAAGATCCCCCTCTGGTCCTAGACCTAACATATACCCTGGGATGTCATAGGAAAACATTAGCACATAATGTATAATTACTTAAATATTTCTTAAAGGAATGGGTTTTGAATAAAGACAGACTTAAAATTTTAATTCTAATTATTATTAGTGTGTTGGTATGTGTGTTTGTGTGCTTATATGAATGAATGGTGTGTGTACTGTGGTGCATGGGACATGGTGTGCATGTAGAGGTCACAGGACAAGTTGTGGAAATAGGTTCTCTCCTTCTTCCCAAGGATACCAGAACTTGATCTCAGGTCTTCAGGCTTGGTGGTAGGGACCTTTACTCATTGAAACCTCTCTCTGGCCTAGATTTTGAGTTCCTTTATCGGGATGTTAACCCGTTAGAAGACGCATATTTGGCTAGTGTTTTCCTGTAGACTTTCTTCACTCTGTACAACAAGCTTTCATCTGGGCTTATTTTCTTCCCATTCACAAATTCTTCAGATATTCTGGCAGTGAGAGCTTTCTGACTGTATTTAAAGTCTTTAATTTGCCTTTTAGTTTTCAAGGATATTTTTGGACATCTTTTTAGCTCATTAAAAGTACCATTTCTAATAATAAGTATCCTGGTTTCTATGTGTCCTCGGAGAGTCTGTTGGTCTTACTATTATTTGGAAATGGTCTTTTCCACAAATACTCCTGTGTGGGTACCTTGAATATCTTGTCTTTCATTTCCAACAGCCCCCTCCACCACCACCTCCTGGGAGACAGGGTTTCTCTGTGTAGCTCTGGCTGCCCTGGAACTCAAATAGTCGACCAAGCTGGCCTCAAACTCAGAGATCTGCCTGTCTCTGCCTTCTGAGTGCTCGGATTAAAGGCTTGTGCCACCACATCTGGCTTCATTTGTCCAGTTTTATGATTTTACTTAGCCCTTGATTTGCAGCAGTTTTGTTGTGATATTCTAGATGTGAATTTCCTTGTTTCTATCCATCTGAAAATGTTTAGCACTTTTGAATCTGGCTTGATTTTCTCCATTGATTTTGGGAAACTGTCTACCACAATCTCCTCAGAGATTGTTTTAATCCCACTCTCCACTCTGGGATTCCTTTCTTTTCCTCGTGGTTGAAACTGTGTTTCAGGCCTAGTGAGGTTGCACAGCTGCTAAAGGCATTGAGTCCAATCTCTGACACCCAAATAGTGGCAGGAGAAAACTAAACTAACTCCTGCAGGTTACCGTCTAACCTCCACACATGCGCTGTAGTGTGTGCGTGTTCATACACACACACACAAACACACACGCACGCACGCACGCACGCTACATCTCGCACACCACAACACACAATAATGAAAAGAAACAGTGTTCCGTCAGTCATTTCTGCTCCATTTTCTCTCTGTGCTTTAATCTGGGTATTTTCTTCTATAATATCACCTGCTCCCCTTTCATCTCATCTGTACATGATATTCAGTGATGCTCATCTTTTGAGTATGTTCCTACCAGTGGTTATATTTCAAATCACAGAATATGTCTTTGATTATTTTATGCTACATTATTTCCAGTTTATTGTTTGGTTATGAAATGTATTGGTCACAGTGACTCTGAAGTTCCCCTTTATTAACTATAATGTCTCAATTCCCTATGGGTCTGTTTCTGACTTTTCTCCAAATTTTTGGCTTGTTCTTATTTTTGTAAGCAGAGTTAATTCTCATGACTACTGGGAATTATTTATTAAAAACACAGAGATAATACTTAGCTGTGGCTGATGTTCCTTTCCTCTGTAGAGGGCTACTTTGATCCAGGCAGGGGTTAAACTGTCCCCAAGATGCCCTTCAATTTTCCTGAGCTCTGGTGAGATTCTAGCCTGGGCCCTTGGGATCCAGCTGAAAGTTTGGGTTGTTACCAGGGCCTCTTGCCCTTAGAAGGCCATGAACTCTGAGTTTTTGCCTGTGCAGACTGGAGTTTCACTTTGTGAGACTGGGGTAAGCTCGATTCCATTCTTGAGTTTTTCCATTGTCTGCAGAGGAGTCAGCAAATGGGTTCAAGACAGGTCAAAGGTCAGCTCTCCACAGTCCTGACCCTTAAAGTCAAGGAGCCTGACAGTCCTCTGGTGCCTGCAAGCAGATGCTATTTTGAACAATTGTTTTCTTTCTTGGTCATTTTAGTCTCTGGTGGGAAGGCTGATCTGATCTAATCTCATCCATTTTATAGGAACAGAAGTTGAAGGACTTGAAAAAGTCAGCCCAATCTGACATGCTCTGATCCTTCTTGCTGTTTTCTAATAATTTGAAATGACACACTGTCGGTCATCCTGGTTGTCACCTAGTTTATTAGAAATTCTTGATGAAGCTCTTGGAAATTGCTTCTGTAGTTATAACAGAAACACCTAAGCCATGCCATGTATTTGTACTGGAGACACAGCTTAAATATTTTACTTATATGATTGTATTTAAGCTTTACAACAGACAGCTGATGTCAAACATTTCAGTTAAATACTGCAGGTGACTTATCTGCAGTTTTATTTAGTGAATAAATTGTGTCTGTATTAATTTATCTCTAGAAAGGGAGATGAATACTTGAGGAAACAGGTATGAAGAAGAGGCAGTATTTGAGGGCAATTTGAAAGATCTGAATTTAGACAGGGGATTTGGTGACCAGCTAATTATAGAATAAGGAAGAGGATGATCAATTTGGGTCGCTCTGAGGGGAGGTGACTCACTTTTTATATTAGAAAAAGAACTATTTTTTTTCCAGGTCAATAAGAAATACAGAATATTAGTAGTGAACCTTTCTTCTAGGGGGGAGTTAAAGATAATCTCAACATGATTAGATGTTCTCTAGTGACATAAATAAACACCTCTTTACTCCACATAGGGCACCAACAAGAAATCAAAGAAATGATTCCATTCAAGTCTAATTTGGAGCACTAGTGAGCTTAATTGGGTTTACAGGAGCCTGGGTGAGGGGTTACTTTAGGGACCATATGGGCTACTTAGGAGCAGTATACTGTGGAAGAAAATGCCTCTTCTCAGCACTCATTAACCTCTCATATATCTTAGAAGGAGGGACCGGACCTTAATTGCCTCTATATCCTTGAGGAGAGGTAGGGTCTCTTGGCCCTCTCTCCCAGCAACTGTTAACTGCCTGCATTTGAGAGGGTAGAGACCTCACGGAGCCCCTGGCTGCCTCCTTGAGAGACCCTTGTGGGCCCAATCTTGTTTGAGTTACCTGCCAGTAATCTCAGCTGCAGACAAACGGAGAGGCAAAAGCTTCGTCATGCCTAGAAGCCAGCATCCTCAGCAGGGCTTTCAGGAGAGGGGAAGAGAAGAGTGAGCAGTCTTGAAAAACAGCCTAAAAGTAGAAGCAGCTAGCACACCCACTTCCTTCTGTGCCCTCTCGTCTCTGTGGACAGCTGACGAGGTGCCAGGACCGCGCCATGTATGTGGTCACATCCTTACTGATTTTTTTTTTTTTGTCCTGTGAGATAGTTCCTCTAATGGTCCCTGCTTTACAGTCATGTCCATTGGTTGGGAAATAAAGCCCCGTCCTTAATGGAGCAAAGTGCTGAATCATCAAGTTGACCGAGAACATCGCAGACTTCAAGGTGACAGCACGGATTCCAAGCCTGTGCTTCAGATTTGAACTTGAAGTTACTTCACCAACACCTGCCTAAGTATTGACAGTTTTTCTAGTTCCCAGGAAAAGTTTTCATTTCATTTGGCAATTGATTTTAGTGCTACGCACCCAAGTATTTGATTGATAAGATTTCTGCTTAATAACGGCTCTGATGAACTCTAAGATACCCCAAACACTGGACAGTCGGGGTGGGGGGTGGGGATCCCTTAATGGTGGGACTCATCTACTTTGTAGGATGAAATGATAGAGAATCCTTGGGAATGACTACTGGTTTGATAAAGCAGACCAGAAAAGGCCAGATTGCAGCTTAGAAGTGGAGCTGTGGAGCAAACAGAGGGGCAGCAGAATTCATTAATTCAGTTGTAGATCGAGCGTTTTATATTAGGAAAGAAAGGCCAATAAAAACAATTTGCTACCTCATCTAGAATCTGACATAACGCACTTAAAACTTATGGCCATGTGGTCATTAGCCAGTAGGCAGCCCTCCTCAGAGGCTCGTCGTGTGGTAGGGAAGTCACAGCCCCAAGGGTGGCATTTTTATCTGTTTCTGGAGGGAGATTTGTACTCTGGTCATTGTGTGTCATTTCACTATCTCTTCTAATGCAGCAGTGTTAGCATGCCCTTCATTTTTTAAGCTCCAGGGACCAGGATGGAACTGATTCTATCTGCAACTTGGTGGCAAGCACACTGTTGAAGAAAAATAAATATTTACCATAGTATTTATTAGTTCTCGGCCAATCGTAAATTAAAGCTATGAACGAGTTTAAGTAGCTTTTCTCAATCCCTGGGATTTATAGCTCCCTCAGTTATCTGTTGAGTGAAGGTGGACACCAGCCGTTCTCCAGGATAGTGAGGCTTAAGGAAGTTTAGCTTTTCCCTTCCATCTGGCTTTGAAATGTGATGTTGATAGGGGACTAGGGACTCAACTTTTAGTCTAAATCCCCCCCTTTCCCTTAGGTAGACTCCGAATTTTGGTTTTCATGGATGAATAACTAAACTTAGTGAGCGATTTGGGACTATACTACACAAAAATATGTCAATAGTTCAGGATGACAGATAGCTCCCTTGTAACCAAGGCCACCTGCAATTTTTTATAGTCCCACAGCGTAAGCCATTCTGAGCAGATAATCGATTCTATCACACCGTAACTTCAGCTCATCAAGGAGGCAGACACTCTCCAAGCAGTGCTAGGGAAAAAAATCATGGTGTACAGTGCATAGGACCAGAACTTTTGAAACATCAGGCCACTTGTGACAGGTAGCCTTGACTTCTCTGCCACGGTCACAAGAAGAGCAGGAGTCCCCACTTCTGCAGCTGTGACAAAGACAGGTGAGCTCCTCATTGGCCTGTCCCCCTGAGTGCACATGACTCCCCTCTCTCTCATGCGTACACACAGATTTTTGATAGTAGTGAATATATTTGAGTATCGGTTCTTGCCCAGGTTTTCAGAGTTCGGCTCTTCAGTGCATTTGGAGGAAACGCACTTATTTCTCCTCAAATTACATTTCCGGTTCTGTTATAAGCAATGGTTTGCTCTCCTTTAGCTGCCTTCTGTGTTTTTGATTTTGAAACTGGAACTTCTAATAGGCATCAGGTTTTTCACTAAAACTATGATTGTGACTTAAATGGTTTCTATTAAAGCTGATTTTTACATATTGTTCATCTATTTCTTTTTTTTCATCTGTTAGAATACCAGGAGAGGTTTTATATTCATTTTTCTTTTTCAGTATGGCACACGTTAGTCATGGATGCCAGTGGAGTAGCTAGTGCCATTGGAATACAAAGAAAAGACACTCAAAAGGGTACAGGCAGTGGACTTCATGTGCTGGCACGAGGGACCTGATGCTGAGCATGACAAGGTTCCTGGCTTACGAGTTGACGTTTGAAGATGCAGATGAACAGCTGGTGTCTGTCTGTCCTGGTCCACCCTCTTCTTGCTTTTGGGACCACTGTATACCTCAGTGATTCCATATTTTGTGGATGATTGTGAATGTGGTTGATGTAAGCACAGTTTTTATGCGTGGGTCAAGGACTGAATGGATGCATGGGGGAGATGAGTGTCTGTCAGAGTGAGGAGGAGTCTCAGCTCATTGACGGATGCTCCAATGCTTCAGGAACCACCAGTTTTTCAGTTTTAGTACAATATCAAACACAGAATATCCAGATATCTGAAAATGTTTTTGCCTGATCTCTCATTTTGCAACTTTGTATCACCATGAGATTGGATTTTTATACACTTCTGCTGAGCAAGATATGGTGCCAGATTAATAACAGCCAGTAGGAAATTCCAGCTGTCTTCTATTAAGCAAGACACATTTTTTCCACCAATAGAAAACAATGCCATTCTTGTTACTAAATGTTTTGAGAAAATTTGATTATTGTTACATTTGCAAAATATTATAAAATACCAGTTTTGTTTGTAGTGGGTGATACTTTAAAAAAAATTTAAAAAAATTTTTGTTCTATGCGTATGGGAGTTTTCCCTGCATGTATTTCTATGCACCACTTGTAGTATGTAATACCCATGAAGGCCAGAAGAGGGCATTAAATTCCTGGGAACTGGAGTTGCAGATGGTTGTGCCCTAACATATGAGTGCTGGGACTCAAACTGTAGTTTTCTGGAAGAGTAGCCACTGCTCTTAACCACTGAGTCACCTCTCCAGCCCCAAATGCAATACTTTTAAAAGGAATTAAAAGTATTAAACATTTCTAAGAATTAATATTGCTTGATATAAATCTTGTGACCAAAATCTCAGTGGACTCATCAATAATTTTTAAATTTAGTAAAGGCATCCTGAGATGAACTGCCTAAGAACCAATTGTCTAAAGAAGTTTCTCAGCAAATCCAACTTCCTGGAGGTTGACATACGGAGTCAGTGTTTGCCTTGGTTAGATTCATGGGGGTTTGCATTGCTTAGATTCATAGGGTCTAGCATCCTTTGAGTCAGTGTGAGGTAGCTTTTAGGAGGTTTCCATTGGGTCTATGATGGGCCATTTTCCATGTCCTGTCTCCAGTGTCCCATCCCAAGGTTACAGAATCTTCTAGGTTCTTTTCTGGGTTTCTAACCTCAGCTGCTGAAGATGGAACATTTTACCACAGTTACATGATGCTTGTTCTTTATGGAGATGAGGCTTTCATCCCCCAACATGCTCAAAGGCAATCAAGACTGCTATGTGACTCTTTCTCACCTTTCTGGAAATGAAGAACATATCCTGTCCCCCTTCCTCCCCTACAGGAAGCCACACCAAGCCAACTTCCCAGTCTGGATGTGCTCTCAAGGCCACATATGTGATTTCCCCCCTCCAAAGCCTGAACGTCCTTAGTATTCTCAGAGATAATAGTGCTGAACCCATCAGTCATTATTTTCTTGTCCTCAATTTTCTTTTTTGGCTTCTAATCCTGAGTCCCTTCGATTCCTTCCCACAGAGGCTTAAGTGGCCCCATTTAGAAACAATTTTCAGCTAATATTTGATGCATTCTTTCAAAATAACCCAACCATTTTTGCTCTCCAGGCTTTGTGCCTTTGGATTACATAAAACCAGAGGCCTGGAAATGGAGCAAAATGATGGGATTGCTTTTTGCGTGTAAGGGTGTGTTTGTTTCATCATTTGGGGGGACAAATGGAGAAATCTTTAGAAACTGGTGGAAGATGTTTGTTTGTGAAGAGCTAATTTAAGGATGCAGTTTAGTCATTACTAGAGAGAAAGGCATAGCTCTCTCTGCTTCTCACAGCACACCAAGCCTTATGGTGCAGAGTAAGGGTGGTTGACGGTGGGTGTGTGAGGGTGGGCTGCATGAGTCAAGAAGGCGTAGGTTCTTTTGGAGGTTCCTTCCTTCTAAACTCCCTGGGGTACCTTATCTCTGGCCGCTCCTGTAAGCTGATCTAGCTCATGTGGATAGGATACATGAACCCGGCAAAGCTGCTGCTTCTCCTACTCCTTCTACTCCTTCTCCTTCTCCTTCTTCTTTTCCTCCTCCTTCTTCCCCTTCCCCTTCCTTCTTCCTGCCTCTGTCCTCCTGCTCCTTCTCCTCCTCCTTCTTGTTTTTTAAAGAGATTTTAATTCCTGCTTGACAGGCTAGACCAAAGCCCATGAGTGACAATAGCTTTGTTTTTCTTTTATAAAGGAGAAAGCCACAGTGCACCTGGTATTTCATTGAATGATAGACAGACAGGCAGACAGACAGACAGACAGACACACACACACACACACACACACACACACACACACACAACTGAAAAAGAGGAAGAAAAATATTAAAAAAAAAAATAAGCTTTTAAGTACACAGCTTGGTTACCGGGAGCCATGATTTTATGAAGACAGAGCCACCATTTTTGACCTATCTGAAGTCTGTTTATTTCCCTAACCTATTTTAAGTCTTTAAACATTTTTACCTGTTGTCCCCCTTTCCACACAATTATTTGGTTTTATTTGTTTGTTTTTTTCTTCTTTTTTTCCTTTTTTTGCTTCTACTCAAATTTCATTCTTAATTAGCTTCTATGAGACAAAATATCAAAATATGGCATTTTATATGATGAAAATTACCGCTCACACCATGATGTTTTGCCTGAATTGACTGTCTTCAATATCCCGGAGGTGGGGTCTTGGGGGTGCGTTAGGGCTTCTATTTGGTGACTTTTGAGTTGGTTGGTTGGGAAGTTTGTGGGAGCTAGAAACTTGGCTCACCCTCAGTGCGTATGTGAAGTGCAATCCAAAAGAGCAGAGGGCTAAATGATGCTTAAGGGTTCCTTGCAAAGATGCAGTGAGCTCCCATTTATGCTGGAGTCAGTTTGGGAAGCTGTGATGAAGTACCCTAGGCTTAGGATGAGAGACCTGTAGATTTGAGTCATCCGGAGCCCAGAAGGCAAGGATGAAGGTACAACATGGTCTACATCTGGTAGAGATACTCCCATCGCTTGTGGCTTGCCAGTTTTTAATATCCAAACATAGTTGTAAGTGAGGGAGAGAGGCCCTTGGCACTGGTTCTGTTCATGAGGGCTGCCCTCATGACCTAATCACTTTCCAAAGCCCCCACCTCTGGATACCAGCACATCTGTGGGGACGAATTTCAACGTGTATCTATAGCAATGACCCCAACAGACTTCAAGCTGTTCTCCTTTCTGCTTGGAAGAGTGACTAGAGGTTTGGAGTTAATAACAATGACTCTGAGAAGCCAGGCATGGTTCCTCATGCCTTTAACCCCATCACTTGGAAGGCAGAGGCAAGCAGATCTCTTTGAGTTCAGGCCAGTCTGGGGTGAGATGGAATCTTGATATAAATTTCGTTTGCATTTTCTTGATGGCTAAGGATGTTGAACATTTTCTTTTCTTTTCTTTTCTTTTTTTTTTTTTTGAGACAGGGTTTCTTTGTAGCTTTGGAGCCTGTCCTGGACTAGCTCTGTAGACCAGGCTGGCCTTGAACTCACAGGGATCCACCTGCCTCTGCCTCCCGAGTGCTGGGATTACAGGTGTGCGCCACCACCGCCCGGCAAACATTTTCTTAATTCATGTATTTATTGACAATTTGGTCATTTTATTTGCCTCCTTGTTTAGTAGAATTCCCCTCAGATGGCTAGCTGACCAAGTTCTCAGTCTGGGGGGGTCTCTTCACTCAGCTGTTTTCTTTCCTGTACAGCACCTTTCTGATTTCATGTGATGCTATTTATCAATTATTGGAGTTATTTCCTGAGCCACGGGAGTTCTTTTCAAAGCCTCTTATCTTTGGCCATATCTTGAGGTGTTTCCCTCCAAGAGTTCTGGGATTTTAAGTCATACATGACGGTATTTGAAGCACTTTGAATTCATCTTTTGTGTGGGATGAGAGAAATGGAGCCTCTCATTCTTCTGCTTTCAGACCTGTGGTCTTCCCAGGAACATTTGCTGAAGTTGCTCTCTCTTTTCTCCAGTGTATGTTTTTTTCACCTTTTCCAAAAATTAGATGGCTGTGGGTGCATGGGTGTATCTCTGGATTCCCAGCTCCATGCCACCAGTTTCTGCGTCTGTTTTTGTACCAGTGTTGTTTTTGTTACTATGTTGTGTAGTCGGGTTTTAAATGGGGTGTCATGGTAGAATGATGTTCATTTTGCTCAGGATTGCCTTAGCATCTCCTGTGCTTTCATGGGACTGAAGCTCAACATTGCTTCTCCAGCTTTGTGAAGAACGGCTTGGCGATTGCTGCACTCTATAGACGGTTTGCAGTAGTATTGCGGTTTTCCTAACATTAGCTCTGCCAGGCCAGCAGCACGGGAGGTCAGTTTTCTTCTGCTGTCTTCATCTCTTCCTTCTGTGTTTTCAAGCTTGCCCGTAGAGGTCTACATCTGTAAATGGTTTATTCTCAGTTTTTTGGGGTTCTTTTTTTGGAGGGGACACTAGCATCCCACCATCATATTCCTGACTTTTCAGTCTATTCTGTTCCAAGGAACCTCCAGGTAAGTCAGCGACACGTCACATTTCACTTTTATAGAGCGGTAAGCATTATGCATTTTTATTAATTTATTCTCTGCTCCTTTCTTAGGAAGATATGCAGGGACAAATTGAATTCTCTCTCATCCTAATAAATGCTGAATTGTCAAGGATATATAAGCATTAACAAAGTATAAAATGAAAGGAGACACCAATTGGCAGTGGGAGGTGAGATTTCAACCAGAGCCCACAAGAATGAGCCATGAAAGATTAACTAGAAAGAAGAAAATTTGGAATATGTGTTTTCTCTTTTCAGCAACGCAAGGTTTCTGGATCATCAGCACATTTATGCCCATAGATATGGAAACTCAGGCTCTGGTATTGGAGTTTCGGAAACATCCCAATGTGTACACAGTAATTGGCACTCTGCCTCACTCAACTCCTGTGTTTCCTCTCCAGGATTCCATCTCCATTTACTGTCTAACCCTGACTAGATAGCATTCTAAATCTTGGGACACATTTGTGTACTTTGAGAAGTACCATAGAAATGAGAGTAAATCACTTAGGATTCTTCATAACCCTTTGGTTTCAAGATATACTCACGTATTTTGTTTTACAGGTGATGTCAAGATGTACAATCAGTTATTCAGAACTCAGTCAGACTCCCTGTGGACAACCATATTCCAACTTTATCCTTTACCAGCTGTTTTATTTTAGAGAGGAGGTCTAGGTTGTAGCCTAGGTTGGCCTTGAACTTGCAACCGTATGTCACTCAGCCTTCTAACTGCTGGGGTTACAGGTGTGGCATTGAAATAAGAAATAAATGAGATTGTGAATGGTATCTCTTCCACACAAGTCTTATTAGCTAGTGTCTAATGTGTGGAAATCACATTTTAAAGTCTTGCTGTACTCTCGGCTCTCATCCACGATCACCTGCCTGAAAGTAGAGATAGCACTTGGTAAGTCCTACACACACACACACACACACACACACACACACACACACACACACACACACGCATGTATGATTACGCACACTAAAGGTCACAACTTAATACATTAGAACAATTAGGTTATGAACTCTTTCTAGAATTTTGATCCACAACACGGACCAAAGGTTCAGAAGGTTAGTGTATGGCTATGGGGCACCACTGTATATTCATGATTCAGTTGTAATTCAGGCGATAATAAAACAGTGACTTTTCTTTACAGGTGGAGCGATCTAGGGGAGTCCATCCGCTATTTGTGGAGCTCTGTTTGTGGATGTGGATGTTTTGAACTCTTCAGCCTCAGACTTGGTCTCAGTATTACCAGCTGAAGGTAAGAGCTTATTCTGTTTATTTCAATGTGTATTACTAGTTTCTGAAGCATGGAAAAAAAATGTGTGCTCTGAAACATACAACCTACTGAATAGATTTATTTTGGGTGTGCATGCACAGTGCTGGTCAGCAGACTCAGGCCTACCTGATGGCTTAGCAGGTGACCTACAGCTGAGTGACACACCCAGCCCAGAGTTCTGGTTTCTTAGTGTTGATCAAAAATCATTATGAAATACAAATTTATAAGAAGAGGGAGAAATATACATGCAATGAATTTTAATACTGTTGAAATCTTCATAATCAGTATCTCTGTATCCATGTACAGTGCTTACAGTGCTTGCACTGTTGGAAAGCAGGAGGAAAACAAACCCAAGAGGTAGCCAGCCCACTGTAGGACTGCAGGAGCTGATAAACTGTAGGAAAACATTGAAAAATGCAAACATTGCTTTAAAAAGCAACAGGAAATGAGCCTGGATTTGCTCACCTCCTAAGAATTCAAGGAGCCAAGGGACTGAATGGGGTGGGGTCCCTCCTAAGATACCCCTTTTCTATTTGTGCCCAAGTAAATTGTTCCCTAGTGTTTGACATGGAAAGCATTTTTGTAAAGGGTGGATGTAAGAAATTTCCAAGTGTGTTTTATTTTCCAGTTTTTCCCCTCTCCTTTTCTTCACTGGGGTTGTTCTTAACTGCCTGCGTTCAGCTCAGGCTGGCTGCTCTTCCTCACAGGCCCCTCAGCCAGCAGAACAGTAGCTGTGGCTGGCTCCTTCCTCCCTACCCTTCCATGCTCAAACAGCTGGCCAGAACTCCTACACTGTCTTTGTCTTCAGTGGCAAGCTAGCTACAGCTTGGGTCCCATCTTCCCACACTTAGGCACCCCCCATCCCTTTCCTCTTTCTCTCTTTAAAATAAAATCACCACAGTTATTTATGTATGCATGCATTATGTATATATATATGTGTGTGCATAAATGCATTATGTATATATGTATGTGTGTATGCATGCATTATGTATGTATGTATGTATGCATGCATTATGTATATATGTATGTTTGCATGCATTATGTATATATGCATGTATGTGTGTATGCATGCATTATGTATATATGTATGTATGTGTGTATGCATGCATTATGTATATATGTATGTATGTGTGTATGCATGCATTATATATGTATGTATAAGTGTGTATGCATGCATTATGTGTATATGTGTGTGTATGCATGCATTATATATATGTGTGTGTATGCATGCATTATGTATATGTATGTGTGTATGCATGCATTATATATAATGTATGTGTGTATGCATGAATTATGTATGTATATATGTGTGGATGTGCATGTGCCATTGTGTGCATGTGGAGGTCAGAAGAAACCTTGAAAGATTCTGTTCTTTTCTTCCACTTTGTGGGTCATGGGGATCAAACTCAGATCTCCTGATGTAGTGGAATATTAATTTAACTATGTAAAGGTGTGTTACATTGTTTATGCTGCATTTGTTTAACAATGCAAAGATGTGTTGCTTTGCCCACTTAAGGCACCTGATTGGTCTAATAAAAAGCTGAACCACCACTAGTTAGGCAGTAGAGGGATAGGCAGGCTGGCGGGCAGAGAGAATAAGTAGGAGGAGGAATCTAGCCTGGTGTGGGGTGGGGAAGGAGGAGCGAGAACAAGGAAGAGAGAGATATGCCTGGGGCCAGCCAACCAGCTGCTGGACAGACAGACATGGAAGAAGCAGTGAAAGTAAGACATACAAAATGAAAGAGAGGTAAAATGCTGTGAGGTAAATGTAGATAAAGAGAAACAGGTTAAATTAAGTTATAAGAGCTAGTGGGACAAGCCTAAGCTAAGGCCGAACATTTATAACTAATAATAAATCTCTATATCTTGCTTTGGGAGCTGGTTGGTGGCCTAGAGAAAGCTCGTTACACTCTGGCTTGTCACCAAGTGCCTTTACCTGCTAATCAACCTTGCTAGTGGTCCCCCTGCCCCTTTTCTCTTTATTGTCCACCAGCCTGGACACTTTTCTCTCTTCTTGCCTGTTAATTATGTTTTTGCCTGCTAAACTTTCTTTCATATGCCTTATAATTTGATCTTTTTAAATGGTGTTTGAGATTGAACCCAGGGCCCTGTTCATGCTAAACAAGTACTCTAACACTAAGCTAAACTCATAACCTCCTTATGTTCTCTGTGTAGCTTTGGTGCCTGTCCTGGATCTCGCTCTGTAGACCAGGCTGGCCTCCAACTCACAGAGATCCGCCTGGCTCTGCCTCCCGAGTGCTGGGATTAAAGGTGTGCACCACTGCCACCCGACCTCCTTAAGTTCTTAAAGCTTGGTGTTCAGCAGGGCTCAGGTAATTTACGAAGATTCTACGAAGACCATTAGAACAGTTTTCATCTCCCCAAAGAGAAACGATGTATCCACACATGCTTACTCTTCCTGACCATATTCCTACGATATCTAAAGTCATTAGTCTAGCTTTTGTCTACTGTAGAAATTTCACAGGAGTAGGAATCATAAGATTTGTGATTCTGTGTGTCTGTTTTAGACAGCATGTGATTTTTCCAAGTTTGTTCCTGCCTGCTGCAGCATTGCTGGTCCTTCCTTCCTGAGTGGATGACACGTTTTTGGAATGTAATGCTTGGGGTTTTTTTTTGGGGGGGGGTCCAGTCATCATTTGAGGAGCACTTGAGGTACCCCCATTTTAATATATTGCTGTGAACATTCTTGTGCATGTTTTGTGTATACTTCAGCGTCAAATTGCTAGATGATAGGGTAATTCTGTGGTAAACAGTTTGAGATGCTGTCAAACTGTTTTCCTTATTGTGTATTCATGTCTGTGCAGGTGCGTGTGTATGTGTGGAGGTCATACTTGGGTGTCTTCCTCAGGTGCTATGCACCTTGTTTTTGAGAGCGGGTCTCTTAGAGTGTTCTCAATCTTCCTAATTCTGTGACCCTTTAATATAGTACCTCGTGTTGTGGTGACCCCCAACCATAAAATTATTTCATTGCTACTTCATAACTGTAATTTTGCTGCTGTTATGAATCACAATGTAAATATTTTTGGAGACAGAGGTTTGCCAAAGGGGTCGTGACCTATAGGTTGAGCACCACTGGATTAGGCTAAACTGGCTGGCTGGCCAAGGAGCCAGAGCTGACTGCTTGTTCCTGCTTCCTCAGGCCTGGGATTATACACATATGCCACTGCACCCAGCTTCTTATGTGCGTTCTGTGGATTGAATTCAGACTGAATTGGCTTATCTGCCCAACCGTGTAAAACCAAGTTCCAACCAGTTCATTTCCCCACAGATGATGTCTGAGGACTCAACTTTTGCTCTGTCATCCCAGCACATGCTGTTGTCCATCATTGCCGTGGCCACCCTGGTGGACGCAGAGCCACGTGTGTCTTGCAGGTCCCTTCCTCTGGGCAGCTCGCCTGAGCACTCTGATTCTCCCTCTCCTGTGCTTCCGTCACGCCCTGTGCTTATCCTTGTGACGTCCCTCATAGCGCTGAATTATAATTGTCTGTTAACTTTATCTCCTCTCCCAGGGTGTGAACCTGTTGGAGAGGGTACTAAAATATTTCCTGTGGCATCTCCCACTTTAACACCATGCCTCACACGGTTATTTTGGTCTCCTTCCTTTTTTCCTTTAGATGGTAGCGGAGCGTGTAGGTCCAGTCTTCATAGACTCCATTTTCAGCACTAGAGCAGTGGGATGACAGTGTTCCTCAGACCCATTCTTCAGCTGGCATGTCCTTGTTAGCGGGTGGAAGTGGAATGTCTAGCCTGTGTGTTTGACTTCTAGAAAATCATCTTCTCTTTACTGTTGTGCTGAAACAGTACTGTCTCTGACTTCACCAGATGTTGTGAAAAAGGCCTGGGTGATGTTCAAAAGAAAAATCCACAACCACCATTGCTTTGTTTAACTCCCCAGCAGCCTCTCCTTCTCTTCCCCAAATAAGTCCCCTTTCTAGTTCCATGTCACACGTACTGGTGTGTGTGTGTGTGTGTGTGTGTGTGTGTGTGTGTGTGTGTGTGTGTATGCACGTGAAACTCAGATTCCACATAAGAAAAGCATGTAATGTTTGTCTTTCTATGTCTGGCTTAGTGTCTTTAATATGATGATCTATGATTCCATCCATTTTTTCTTCAAATAACATATGTTTCTGTCTGAATTAAACTCCATTGTAGATATACAGCACATTCTCCTTATGTGCTCATCTGATGATGGACACCCAGGCCATCCTATTTGACTGTGAAAAGCAAGGCTGATTGAGAACACTGTTATGTTTCAAAAATAGTGCCAGTTACACACACTAGACTAGAAAGTTTCCAGATGTGGAGGGGAGCCAAGGTCAGTGTCATGAATGAAGTCTGTGGATTTGAGAAATAATGTTGAGTGCATACACTGTTCTTAAAGTGTCAGGAGACAGATGGGTTAGCATGAGGGCTGGACAGATAGGAATTGGTACTGAAGAACAAAGCTGGATGCTGAATCAAACATAATTAAAGACCTAAAATATGACATTGAATTAGAAAGTGCATTCAACCTCAGATTTGACTCATACTAAATTATAATGTCCTGAGTATAAATATAAATGCAATGACATATTTAAATTAGCTCTTTTGAGTGATTCTTCCCCCAAATATTTGACCTTATAGTCAATATTTGGGTAATTTTTTTTCCCTGCTATTTATGATCCTGTAAAGATTTGTCTTAGAATTTTCCCTACCCGGAATAAAGCTACTAGAGAGCCCTTCCTCACTTCCCAGTGTTCTCTGTGTCTTTTCAGGAGTTTTGCCAGTCTCTTCTTCCTGCTTTTAACATGCTTCTGGAACAGGGAGGAAGTGGGGGAGGGAGAGATGGAGAGAAACAAGTGGGAGAGAGAGAGAGAGAGAGAGAGAGAGAGAGAGAGAGAGAGATTGGACCCAGATCAGTGAGACAGGAGGGGCCGAGAGGAACTTGGCAGATGCTCTTCTCGTGTTTCGCACTTGAGCACGCCTGTATTGCTGCCTGGAATTCCGCTCGTATTTCTTTCATTCCTCTAAGATTTTTCTTCAGCTTTGGTAACAAACTTTAGCTTTAAATAGGAGCCAGGAATGAATACTGAAAAAAAAATAATGTGCAAACACACTTAGAATGGCTATGTTACCATTATAGTCTCACTGGTAAGGAAGGCTGTGGATGCTTTTAACAGAGTGGCAAAGTGTGGCAGACTTGTCATTTTGGCAAATTAGCCCTTGAGAATCTATCTTTCTTTATATATAAAAAGTAGATACATTGCTTTTCCTTGTATAGTGTTTTGATATAAATAAATTTAATGGCACATGGCATTGAACAAATGCTAGTGGTTTTAAAATTGTCCTGTATCAATTCTTGAAAAAAATTGCTCAATAACCTCATGATGAATATGAGAGGTTTCTTATGAAATATTCATTCAAATCAGCTATGTATTTTATTCTATTCATGTTGAGGTTTAGATATGACTGGCAGCTATATATTTTTGGTTTTATAGATAAATATGGTAGAAAAAATAGGAAGAAAATTTGAACATGTAACTTTATGTAGAAGATACAGTATGATACCCTGTGATTTATTATATACTTAATAAAAGTCTATTGACATTGAGTGAGAATAGCAAGGAACTAGTATTATTTTATTTCTTGTGGTATTTAGACCATGCAAATACCTGAGAATTATTTTTAAAATATGTTCATCAGCTGGGCAGCTATGGCGCATGCCTTTAATCCCAGCACTCGGGAGGCAGAGCCAGGTGGATCTCTGTGAGTTTGAGGTCAGCCTGGTCTACAGGGCGAGATCCAGGACAGGCACCAAAACTACACAGAGAAACCCTGTCTCAAAAAACAAACTGCCTCCTCACTCACTTAGCTTTCCCCAAAACTGTTATTTCTTTTTCTCTTTTAGTTATTTAAGGTGCTTCCACTTTGTTGCCCAGGCTGACCTGGGATGCACTGTATAGAACAGAATAACCTTGGACTTAAAGCAATCCTCCTGTCTTAGACTCCCAAATACTGAGATTATAGACATGAGTATCCATTTGCATCACACATTGTTTCTATCATCCTCTGTGCAGTATCAAAACCAGGATGCGGATGTCATCAGTTTACACTTATGGTCTCAGTTTTACATTTTAATCTACATTTTGTGTGTGTTGATTGATTGGTTGGTCCACTGATTGGTTATATAGCCCGAGCTGCTCTCAAATTTGAGATCCTTGTGCTGATGCCTCTTGAATGCTAATTACGAGTCTGTGCCCCCATGCTTGGCCACATTAAAAGAAATGAGTGCTTGGGCTAGAGCCCAGGGCTTTGGACTTGCTAAGGATGGCCTCCATTACCCCCTTTTCTAGTGGTTTTTGTTTGTTTCATTTTTGAGACACAATTTCGTGTGGATGGTGCTGGCCTCCAATTTGCTACATAGCAGAGCTGAACTTGAACTGCTGATTGTTCTGCTTCCATCTCCCATGTGCTTGGGAGTATGACCACATTGGTTTTCCTAGCCTGTTTTCAGCTGAGTCCGCTCTTTTTGGAAATCAGTATGCTCACTGAAAAGCACTGTGAAGTCATATAGCCTTTGAATCAATGGTAGTTCTGCCACCATGTCATTCTGAGGACCTTGCTCAGCATCTATGGAGGCCCATTCCTCCATCTGTGAAAGGAATATTATAATCTTGAGAAGCCACATTAAAAGAGTCTTTTTAGGAAATGGTTGTTTTAGACTTGCTGTCCTTTCATGGATTTCATCAAAATCTTGAACCCATACTGTGTATTGTGTGGTCCTCTCTCATCTGGTAACAAGCAACTGGATTAGAACAATGCAATATATACACCTGCTGTCACCTGCCTGCCTCAGTTTCCCTGAATGGCTACCTCTTCTCCACCCTCTTCCTTATCTGGTAGACCCAAGGCCATTACTCTCAGTTTGATTTCTTTTATAGATGCCTGTTTAATAGGGATTTTGTAGGACGCAGTATGCTTTAGTTATAAGTTCTTTCTTTCTCTCCATGTACTATTGCATGTGTTTATATATTTGGTGTGTGTGCATGCACATGCATTTGCTTGCAGGAGTTGGTGTTCTCCTTCCACTGTGTGGATCCCCAGGATTAAACTCAGGTTACCAGGCTTGGCATTAAGCTCCTTCTTCTGCTAAGCTATCTCCTCAGTCTTGTTTATAAGTACAGTGCTAATTATAGTCCTGGCAGATTCCCATGGCAAATCTAGGCTCAGGCCATTTGCTGTTTGGGATCCATGCACAACACCTATCCTCTGGTTTACACAGACATGGTAGCTTTCCACTGCTATGACACCGTGTCAGAAACCATCAGTGTATAAGGAGGAACGACTTGCCTTGGCTCACAGTCTCAGAGGTCTCATTTCATGGACTTGTCCCTTTTGCTTTGGACTTGTAGCAGCAGAGTGTATTATGGTACAAGGGTGTGGTAGAAGAAGTCTTTTCACCTCATAATGGCCAGGAAGCAAAGAAGATAAGATGGGCAGGTAGCTGGGGGTCCCAGTACCCCTTCAAGGGCATGCATTCCAGTCAACTAACTCCTTCCTTATAGGCCCCACCTTTTAAAGGTTCCACCACCTCCTATTTGTTCCACAGGCTAGTGACCAAGCCTTTAATGCAAAGGCCTGTGGAGAATACTCCAGATCCAAACTATAGCCATTGGGTTGTGGTGTGACAATACTATTGCCTGTTCACTGTGGCCTTGGTGATGACAGAGACAGAATCATGCAGTGTGACTAGAACACCATGCCTTCTCATCTTTCTTCTTGGGCACATGCATGAAGGTGGAGAGGATTCTGTGCCTTGACGAGTATCATCCATCCTTTAACCCAGAACTGTTTAATTCTGAGAAAGTTATGACTTAGCTATAGCTAAATGCTTTCTCTAAAGGTTTAGTAACCATACTTTAGGAAGACCTTTGGTTTAAGGAAGCCATAAGGGTGTACTCCTGAGAAAGGCAGTGTTTAGTTATTTGATGATAGAAATTCTAGTGTGCTTTGTTTTTTGTGTGTTGAATGAAAACCGGTGAGGACCACGCTGACTGATTCTCTGATTCTCCCTACCATCCCCCCTCCCCCCTTCCCCCCAGGGTGCTAGTCTATTGAAATCAGCCTGTTTTTTTTCCCCATGTATCCTCTCTTGTTTCCAGCTTCCCATTTATTAAGAGAAAAGCTGGTCTTCATAGTTCTGCAACTTTGGTAGGTTTAAGGTGCTATAAGGTGTTCCTCTGTTTTAAAATATCCCGTATGCATTCTCCAGGGGCACATTGCTTCCTGCTTTGATTTTTGGCCTCAGTCAGACAAGTCAGGGCTGAAGTTGGGGTGAAAAGTTCACTGTCCGAAAGTGCAGTCAGTGCCCAGAACAGCCTGCCCCGCCCCCCGCTGGCCCTAGGATGTGACACTTTGGAGGAGGCAGCAGAAGAAGAAAGGCATCTTGTCTTGTCCCCTTGCCGGGTTGCCTCTTGACCCTCAGCTGGTGATGGATGCATGACACCTCCAACTATTCCAGGGACCCACTCTAAACCTCTCCTAAGTGTCTGCCTTGGGGTTTTAGGTAGAAAATTGTCACCTGCAATCATTGTAGTTGCTAGAGATCAACACTAAAAATAAAATAGGAAATACAGGGTGCCTTAGGTATGACTGAAGTGTGTTGTCTTGTAAAAATTGGGTTTGGTGATCCATATGTACAAACACATGTATACCTACACTTTCATAGGGCTCCACTTGCTTGTCTGAATGTCCCTTTTGGTTTGTACATGACCCCTGCCATCCTTGTTTAGGATCCAGCCAAAGAGTTTGCACCTGTCAGTGTGCATATTATAAAACACGTTGTTACTTTGTTGTAGTTGCATTTTTAATTTATATACGTTATGGATCTCATTTATTTCTTTGTATCTTCTCCCCTTGGCATTATATTTTCAGTTGCTCCTTTTGTGCATACATCAAATTCATTGCATTCAACTGCTCACGGTGGGGTCTACATTTTATTCATGTTCTCCCCCAGGGTCAAGAGTCACATTATCTCCGTGCCATCTTACCACAAATGTGAGTGCTATGAAAAACCTTAGACACATACCCTATTGGAAAACACCGAGGGAAGGTTATTTTGGATCTAAGCAAATAAATTTACTGTATCACAGAGTGCACGAACACATGCATGCTTGCATGTTTTCAGTGTGATTTTGTAAAGCACTGTCAGATCCCTTCTCATCAGTGGGAGACTCCGCCAGCATGAGTATTAAATATCCACTTCCACACTGGCACATGGCATTAGCAAGCTTTCTCTTTTTTCCCCTCTTTCTAAGGTGGATATGTTTGTCTTATTTTCTCGGATGAGTGATTATGTCTTTATACTTTTTCCTTTGAAATTTATCCTTTCCTGTATATTTCCCTTCACATTTATTTTAATTTTTCCACTGAAAGATTTTATATTTTTCCTATTGATTCAGAGGTGCCTTTTGTATACTCTGGGAGGCCTTGCTTGATTCTTCCACATGGCAAGCATTTCTTCTTCTGTGAACATTGATAACTGTAATCTCGTGTGTGTTCCTGCCATAGCTTGCAGGTGGAAGACAAAGGGTAACTTCCGTTCTCATTCCTTCTACCTTGTTGGAGACAGAGAGTCTCTGGTGTTTTTAACTGCAAATGCCTGACTAGCTGCAGATTTTCTCAGTGCCTCCTGTCTCTTCTCTAGGAGCGCTGGGCTTTACAGACTCTCCTATCTTCTGTAAGTTCTGGGGATTTGGACTGAAGTCCCCACACTTGTATGGAAAGTGCTCGACCACCTGAGCCGTCTCTCCAGCCCCATTACATTCTTTATTGAAAAGAACTCTTCAATTTTGATGTACTTCAGTCCATTGGTATTTTACTTTGTTCTGTAAAAATAACACCTCTCCATTCTTCTTTTATAGACCTACCCATAGCTCTGACATTGCGGTTGCATGTTTATCGTTTGTGACTTTAGCCTCTGGAGCACATGCGCATTTAGTGGTAGGTAGGAGCCTGTTTCACTTTCTGTATGTGGCCCTGTTCTGAGGGCGATCACTATTCTTGTTTCTCTAATGTGTCCCTTTGTTTTTTTTTCTTTTATGCTCATACTGTTATGCTATGCCAGTGTGTTAATTTGCTTTCACAGTACAGCAAAGTCTTACTTATTTTGTTACAGGTGCAGAAAACTAACACAAGCTTTCTTCTAAACTCTTGGAACTAATACACGACCAAGATGATAATATGTATAATGCATGAAACAATGCTAAAAGAGCTAGAGAAATTAGGGATTTAGTATTGAGTTCTTCATTTCCAAAGTGGATTTGGGTATCTATGAATTTTACTTCTCCATGTAAATTTCCCAAGATCATTAAATATTATGTTTTCTAATTTATAATGAACTTTGATGAAAATTTAGGTTCAAATGTCAACTTTTAAGCACACTATCTCTCCATTTACTTCATCACATTGTAAGAAACTTTTACTCTTTTTCTTCAGTATTTATTTATTTATTTATTTGTTTGTTTGTTTATGTTTTCTAGGCAGGATTTCTCAGTATAGCCCTGGCTGTTCTGGAATTCACTCTGCAGACCAGGCTGGTCTTGAACTCACAGAGATCTGTCTGCCTCTGCCTCCTGAGTGCTGGGATCAAAGGTGTGCGCCACCATCGCCAAGCTAGCTATGAACCTTCTTTTAGCTCAGACTAATCTTCAAAGATATGGAGATTGCCATATTTGGATGCTTAGTCCCCAGTGGCCCATGTGTTAAATGGTGGTCCCTAGCTTGCACTTTTGGGAGGTGATGGATAGATAGTATGGCCCTGTGGGTGGCATGTTCTTGCAGTGGGTTATGGAGCCTCAGTCCCTCCTTTTTTTCTCTCACTTTCAAGCTATGATATGAACACTTTTGCTCTGCCACACACCTCTACTAAGACATGCTTCTTTGCCAAAAGACCATAGTAATAGAACTAACCTATCATGGTGCTAGAACCCCCAAAACCATGAGGAAAAAATAAAAACACTGCCAACAAAAAAAGAACCTTTTCTCTTTATAAGTTGATTGTTTCAGGCATTTTGTTACAGTAACAAAGTATCAATTCGCACAAGATTTCTTCTAAAGACTTGGAGCTAATATGTGACATAGCTGAATAATACAATATGGGCCATAAAATAATTGTAAAATAGCTGCAGAAATTGAGAATTTTGTAATTCTCAATAGAAATATTATCATTTGAGCATAGAATAATTTCCTCTAGGAAATATCTTACTTATGCCTTAACACATCATAAGTAAGAACACTAATTGTTGTGACGTAGGTAAAATGACTCATTTAAGATTCAGTTAGACTGTGAGAGAATCTGGAATTGAAATCTGATTTTCTGTTCCCAATCGATGGCTTTTGCCAACAAGCCATGCCCCAGTAACTATTTATCTCTAATAGCTTGGCCTTTAGTGTAGCCTTAGACCAGTAACTAATATTAAGGCTTGCATTTGATTCCTATTAAATTAGATTCTCCCCTCTCTGAGAATCATTCAAAGAACAGCTTGCCAAAGTCATAAATAGAAAGGAAAAGGACTTCTATCTGGGGCTTATTTGTGTGTGTGTGTGTGTGTGTGTGTGTGTGTGTGTGTGTGTGTGTGTGATGTTTGGTTGTGTGTGTGTACATGTGTTTGTGGAGGTCAGAGGTTAACACTGAATATTTATTTCCTCTGTTGCATAGCACCTTATTTTTTGAGGCAAAGTCTCTCACTGAAAAGAGGCTGCTGATTCAGCTAGACTGGCTGGTCATCATGGTTCAAGATCCTCCTGTCTCTGAATCCTGAGCCCTGGTATTATAGGCATAAGGCCCACCACACCTGCTTGTTCTATGGGTGCTGGAGATCCAACCGTAGGTGTAAGTTTTACAGCTCTGAGGGGGAAGGTAGCTGGGTCAGGAGCCAAGGAATACCACAGTCGCATCACACAACAAACCTCACACAAGATTTACTGGGAAAAACATAGGAATGTGATTGCCTATGCTTGGGAGAGAAGAACTGATCAGCAGGCAGGCAATATGTAGTTTCTTGGGAATGGAACTTTCTGGGGTGGCCTGGGATTGGTGGGATTTTGTGGCCTGATTAGGTCTTTTTTTCTGTAGGGTGGAGCTTGGCCGCTTGGGTCTGGAAGGGCTGGGTCCCTACACTTTGCAGCAAACACTTGACTGACTAGGCCATCTCTCTCCCCCACCCCCAACTACTCACAATTAATTACGTGACCCAGAATTTTGGGTCATTTTTTTAGCAGTTATGTCTCTACAGTCTGGCCAGGGTAATTGGAGACTTTAAATCATATACAGCAGTGGAATTTATACATCAGATGTGAGCAGGCTGATGAAGTTTCGGAGTGCTGAGGGTGGCCATTACACCCAGGAGGGAGAGAAAGGATTTGTCCATCCTCACTAGATCCTCACAGTGGAATCACCCAGCCTACAGAGCCTGATGGGCTGCAGCTCTGAGTCACCCTAGGGTGGTTCTTCCTTACTGGTATACATTTCTTTTTCTTCCCATGGGCTTGTTGAAATGTGGATTTTGCTGTCTTTAACCCACCTATTTTCCCCCCAGATAAGGTAATTTGGGACAGAGATGAGTACTCTTCCTTTTTTTAGGCAGACTGTCAAACCCATAAGGGAGTAATTATAAGACTAATTCTTCTGTTTTAACGACATCAATTGAATAACATCAGACAGTCAAAGCCTACATGATTTCACAGCATTTTAACACTGTGCACATGAATCTAAATAGCATGGCATTTTGCTTGTCATTTCGAGTATGTCTGTGTAGAAGGGCTATTAAGTTAAAGCTAAATTCGTGTGTGTGTGTGTGTGTGTGTGTGTGTGTGTGTGTGTGTGTGTGTAAACTCTCATGTGTGCCTGCAATTTTGTGCTTTTTGTAACAGCAGTGGCAGGAGCTTTTTGTGTTTCCTGAATGTCAGAAAGATATTGGTCTGTACCAATAGCCAACACGGATATTACACTTCCTTGTAGGATGACATGGAAATGTTCCCCAACTGACTATGACCAAGTGAGCCCTTCCCATCATCATAAGGCTCAGCGTCTTCTTAATTGTTTTGAATTTAAGTTCATCTTCCTATGTACCTGTTAAGGTTTCTTTACCCAGAAGTTCCATACACTATCTCATTAGCTAATGCATCTACTGTTGAAGGCTCAAAGCCAGACCACCTTTGGATTCCTGATCCTTTAGTTGTTAGCAGTACATTTCTAGATTTAGCGGCTACGTTCTCTCAAAGCCTACTCCCAAGTATTGTTTGCTGGTCTCTATGGGTTACTTATCTCATTCCCTTCTTCAATCCTGACACTTTTTTTTTTTGAAAGGAAGCCTCATGTAGCCTAGAATGGCTTTGAACTCCCTCTGTAGCAAAAATGACCTTGAACTTTTGGTTCTGCAGCCTCTACCTTCTGAATAGTGAGATTACAGGCACACTGCATCTACCACTGTCCCACAGTACAAGCCTCGCTAGTCATTACAATAGCCCCTAGTCTCTTGTTATCCTTCCATACTCTTGGTCAAAGCATCATGCCTTGACTTTGTTGCTAAATGTGATCATTTTTCTGTCCACCTTGGGTGATAGCTAATTTCTTTTCCAGTTACTGTGATAAAATATGCAGACAGAAGAACTTCTAGGAGAAAGGATGTGTTTTGGCTTAGATTTCAAAGTATAGTCCATCACGGTGAAAAGTCAGGGCAGCCTGAGCTTGAAGTAGCTGGTTACATCATGTCCATATTTAGAAGAGAACAGTGAATGCCTATTCTGCCCAGTTTCCTTTCTTCATTACAGTTTGGGATCTCCTACCCAGGAAATGGTCTCTGCAGAGCGAGAGGGTCTTCTCATATCAGTAAATGGCAATCAAGATAATCCCCCATAGGCATGCTCAGAAGGCCACCTTCCAGGGCCTCCAGATTGTATCAAATTGACAATTTACATTTAGTTTTTATGAACCTGCTTTTGTTTTCTCATTCATCAAGTTTGGACAGGACCAAACAACTTGAAGAATTTCTCTGAGAGTTAAGAGGAAAGGTAATATGTGAGGTCGGTATAGCATCTGGTTGGCAATAGGTGCTCAACTCAGACCACATTCCTGCTTGAGTGTGTTGACTGTTGAGTTCTTTGTTTCCTAGTAATCAGGTCGTCTCCTTCTTGCCTTTGGTCTTGGGAACTTCTTTAAAAAAACTCCATCCCAGATTTTACATCCCCCAATTACAAAATCAAATGCAGTCTGCCCGATCTTGCATACTCATTATTCAACATTCCATCTGTACATCTCTGCCCTTTTCATTCCTCTGTCTCTTTGGCTTTACCTAACTTAGAATTTGTCATTTTCCTCATGGCTGCACTAGAATGTAAGCTCTCTAAGTTCAATAACTGTGCTTGCAATCTTTGCTGCTTCAGTCTGAGATAAATGAAAAGGTCTCAGATACCTTCCTGAAGGCTTCGGAGTTGGAACTCAGCTGTTGTCTACACAGGCAGTGAGCCCTTGAGTCATTCAGCATCTCCAGCGGTCACAGCAAGAAACCAGGAGAGGAAGCTTGTAATGATGATTTAACTAAGGAGATGGTAAATACTAGTACGATGGGAGTGTGAAATGTGCCCCACAGGCTCGAGTGTTGGAACATTTGCTCACCAGTTAGTGGTACTGTTCTGGCAGGTTGTAGAACCCATAGGAGGTGTATCCATGCTAGAGGAAGTGGTTTGCTAGAGAGAGTTTATAGAATTTTTGGTTTATACCCTGAACCCACTTCCTATCCTGTCTCTTTTCATGATCCACAGAGATTTAACAAGCTGTACCATGGGCTTCCAGCACCCAGGATGGAGCCCAGGCCACCATGTCCCCACTACTGTGATGGACTGTATTCCTGTAAACTGTGAGCCAAAATTAAATCCTTCTTTCCTTAAGCTGTCTTATTAGGTATTTGGTCACAGTGAGTAGAAGAGTAGCTAATACGAGTTACTACCTTTACAGAAGGCTCTGCTCATGCCCCAGGGAGGATTGTGAAGAAGCCTTTAGTATCTCCATACAATAGCATTTTCTTTTGTTAGACCAGGAAGAACTTTCTTTGTCACTTTCTTTTTTAATGCCCATCCCATTTTTGTCTTTTATGTTTCTTCAGCCAGAATCCCAGTCCTTGTTTGTGCCTCAGCCTTCACTGTTCACGGTCATGACCCAAACTCCTGTTTATCATCTGGCTTTAGGACGCTCAGTCCTGCACTGTGTGTGTGAACTGACTCAGCTTTGGGAAAGGGCATGCCTGTTTCTGGCCCTGCATCTTTCCATGCCCTCTTCTGGGCATGCCTTCTCACCCAGCTCCTTCCCATTGCCAGTTTTCCCACTCAGTGAACAAAGAGTAACCACTTGCTTTTGTTTCCCAGTTCAAATCCAGTTTATTAAGCTGTAGTGCAAACAGCACACCGAGTCAGCCTGTGCAGCAGGCCAGACTAGCTTCCATGTTTCTGTGAGCTCTTCTTGCACACTGCTTTTGGGCTGCCATCTATGGAATTCACCACTCTGTCTGCATCTGTCTATATCACGGTGCTGCTGAGAACGCTCTCAGTGCTGCTCTAGTCTCTGCTGATAGAATAAGCTGGGCATTTCTTAGTGTGACGCTTTAGGCTTGTCCTAGGTGAGCAGTGTTCTGTTACCAGCCATGATTTCCAAGTGAATCCCTTGTACTGGCTAAGATATGCATGTGCCAAGCTCCCGTGATTCACAACTGTGGTTCTACTGTCAATATCTCTTCTAGTTCTCTGTGAAGATCTAGGCTGAACCCTACTGCCTTTCCTAGTTTAATTTATAGCTACTCAAGTGGGTTTCTCCACTATTGCTCTTAGAACATGCCATCCTTACCCTTGAGTCTTTATTTTTTTTAATTCATTTATTTATTTTAACAACCTGGCTGTAGCCTCCCCCATCCTTCCCTTCCAGTCTCTCTCATCATTCCCCCCTCCTGCTCCCTAATCCTTTGTCATCTCCATCCAGGAAAGGACAGGTATCCTATGAGTATCAATGAAACATGGCATATCAAGTTGCAGTAAGACTAAGCACCTCCCTATGTGTTAAGGCTGGGTAAGGTGACCCAGTATCAGCAGTAGGGCCCCAAAAGCCAGTAAAAGAGTTGGAGACAGCCCCTGTTCCCACTGTTAGGAGTCCCATAAGAGGACCAAGCTACACAGCTGTAACATGTACACAGAGTGCAGAGGAGGAGGAGAAAGGAGTATAGAAGCTAAGGGGTCAAAGACACCATGGAAAAACTCACACAATCAGCTAACCTGGGCTCATAGGGGCTCACAGAGACTGAATTGTCTTAATTTTATGCTGGGGTCCTCACTTGCCCTTTGACCTCCTCTTTTCCAGTGTTGCTCATCTTTTTTTTTTTAATATTTATTTATTTATTTTTGGTTTTTCGAAACAGGGTTTCTCTGTGTAGCTTTGCACCTTTCCGGGAACTCACTCTGTAGCCCAGGTTGGCCTCGAACTCACAGAGATCCGCCTGCCTCTGCCTCCTGAGTCCTGGGATTAAAGGCGTGCGCCACCACCGCCTGGCCTATGTTGCTCATCTTTAGTGCAATATGTTTGTATAACCCACAAAGTTCAAAAATACCATAAAGAAAGATTTTGTTCACTTGCTTTTCAAAACAAAGTATTAAATCAGATGAAATAATAGACACCTGTAATTCTGCATGTGTATGTGTGTTTACATTTGAGGATAATTTGTATCAAGTGGTTAGTTTTCTCTTCTGCCACATGAGTTTTAGGATCAAACTCAAGTCTTCCAGCTTGGCTGCAAGTACATTTATTTGCTGAGCTATCTCACAGGCCAGTGACACAAGTAATTCCAGCTACCTGGTAGGCTGAGGTATAAGGACTGCCTAAACTGAGTAGTTGGAACTCAATCCAAGCAACTAGAAAAACAGTAAATGTATTGGTTGTCTACTATAGCTGATATGATGCTATTGCCCACTTTTATGGGTATTGGCTTTCATACTGTCCCAGGGATAGTTGGCCTCTATTCTCTCACCTAATTTTCCCAATCACAGACCTTGTGGCATAAAACACTTACTTTACAGAGATAAATAGAAACTTACTACATTCAGCTACCAGTTATAGAATTCTGATTATAAGGCTTGAGTCTTTGGGCTGACACTCATAATGGCCCATAACACCTGAAGTTCAGGGAAAGATCTCAGCAAATGAGTTCAGGTTGCTAATGTAACCTGAACACTTGGGAACCTTTTACCAAAGAAGGGGTGAAGAAGAGTCAAGGCTCAGACATGTACATTACCAGTGCACACCATAATTATTCGTTATGTGAAACTATTTTTAATTTTTCCCTCTGAGATGAAGGGCCAGCCAATTCAGTTGGCTTAGGTAACTGGGAGCACTAAAAAATAGAAACTAACATATTGATAATATCTGAAATGTGTTTTAGCCAATGTTTTTCTACATTTTTCATTAGTCATATTTATATGGGAGTAAGCTGTTGAGTTTGGGCAGCTCATCTTTCTTCTGTGCTTTTTAAAGGAATCAGTCTGTGGGAGGAATATTAGCTTCAGGGCAGGTCAAATGCAGTTTTAGATTTCTAGTGCATGCAAGAGGAGAGGGAAGTGATATAATTTTTCAGTAATCTGCTGAGAAACTGGAGTAATAAATCCTCAATATTTAAATTAATTTTTAATCCTATAGAGTATATACAGTCCCCTCTCTGTGTCTCTCTGTCTCTCTGTATGTGTGTGTATATACATGCACTTACTTTTCTCAAAGATTTCCATTGTTTTATGAGTTCAAATTACTGACCTGGACCACTTACTTCCATCTTAAATAAAGCCTGAGTCTAAATGCAGTAATAAGAGATTGTGCTTGCTATGCATTTTTTGTGTATACATCATAATTTGCTATAATTTTATTATTTCACTCAGTAGCATCTTCAGCAAGCCAGAGGGTCACAGGACTACTGAGTTCTGAGTCAATACTGATGTCAATTTTTGATTCAATGTCCTAACACAGGAATAGCCTTGGAGTAGAATTCTAAGAAATTTGGGGCAAACAGTGTTGTCTTCTCCACATTGAGGCTTCAAAAACCAAAAGCAGGGCTTAGACTAGGTATTCCCTACGGCCTTGGTAGCTGGTTGTATTCTTTGTTGTTGTTGTTTTAAAGAACTTATGACTTGCATGAACTTCTTGTTTCATTAATCTCTCTTACAAAACTGAGCTGATGTCTGACAATGTGTGAAGAAATAGAAAGAACCTGTTTCTAGTGACGGGAAAGACTGCTGGGGTGATTGTTCAAGACAGCCATGCCCTGGTGTCCACGAGCACACGAGACCAATCAAAGACTCCCTCTTGTTCTGTGTGATAAAGAAGTTTTTACAGACTGGATTTTAGGATAGGGCCTGTCTGTACAGAGTCTTGTGAAGTAACAGTGAGGTGGTGATTGCTTCAAACTACTAATATTTGTTATTACTAAAGATGATCCTGTGGTAACAGGGGCAGGAAAGGGCCTCTTCATTGTTTGCTTTCTGTCTACAGAACTCTGCAACTGTGCTTGACTTGGTGTTAGGTCCGTTTGATTAGCTCCACCTTCAGAGAAGGAAACTCTGCTTCAGCAAGATCTGACCTCATGCTCACACAAAGGAGAGCTGCGGCGCCCAGTCCAGTGGTGCCCGCTTGTCCCTCAGTCCGGGCTGCTTGCACTGTGTCTGCTCCTCTCAGTACCACCCTCTCTGCCTGAGCTACCACTTAGGGCTGCAGCACTCTGTCATTCATGGTGTAGTGCATGTGCTAAAGTTTACTACCAGATGTTTTCTGGTGTTGTGACTTAATTAAATGTTGGATAATAACGAAGACACACATTGATAGAAGTGTGAAAACACTGTTTACACCTGACAGAATCATCTCACTGTTATGTCTATCAAGGTACAAGAATGCAAATTGTTACGTGCTAGACAGGGGTGATTTCTACCATCTCATTCTTAAAATTCAGGCCAGACAATGCCAACTGAGTGAAAGGAATTTTTTTAAAGCTCTATTCAACTTTATTTTATGTGCATTGGTAAGAAGATGTCAGATCCCCTGGAACTGGAGTTACAGACAGTTGCAAGCTGCCATGTTGGTGCTGGGAATTAAATCTGCCCCTGGAAGAGCAGCCAGTGCGCTTAACCATTGAGCCATCTCTCCAGCCGGAAGAATTTTTTTAAAATTGTGCTTTTCCTCCCTAAGTACTCATAAAGTGACCCAATTCCTTTTTTTCAAACAATTCCTTGCTTTTGCTTCTTTAGATCCTAATGTCATCTGTAGAATACTTCAACTTATGAAAAATGAAATGAGGTGTGTAGTACTTTTAAAGTACAAACACCTTTGGGTTGCTGTCCTGCGTCACCTTTTATTGTGTGTTTTGGTTATGTCTTGTCACTGTTATGAACCTGAAAGAAGTAGCTTAGGGGAGGAAGGATTTATTTGATCTCACAGTTTGATGGGATACAGTCCCTATGGTTCGAAGGCATGGGTGAGTTCACAGGGGCTTGCAGATACAATTGCCAGAAGAAGATGAAGCAGATCCTTGAGTCTTAGTTGATTAGGAGACAGGAAGTTCAGGCTGGAACTGGGCTTGGCTATGACACACTTCCTCCAGGTAGGCTACAGGCTGGAGGAAGTGTTGAAATATGAGCCCATGGGGACATTTCATATTCAAACATAATACCATGGTATCTGCATTTATGGTGTTGAGGGCCTGCTGTGTTTGGTCTGTTACAAGTCTAATTCCAAATTTGTTTTCTGTCTTTGATTTTGAAATGATTTTGAACCATTAGGATTCACTGATGATCTAGGGTGGTACATTGGGTCAAATCTAGGATCCTTGTACATGCTAGGCAAGTACTCTGATCTACACCTTCAGCTTTAAAGGTGATTTAAAAAAATTCTGATTTAGATTTCCAGGGCCCTTGTGTCCAATATGGTAGTTGCCAATGGCATCTGATTTTTTAAAGTTTGAAATGAAATTCATCAGCAATAGAGTAAAAATTCAGGTCCTCAATTATCAGAGTCCCATTTAGTAGCTACATGCTTGGGATAGCCAGGTGGAGAAGTTGAGATACACACCATTTTCCCCATTACATAAAGTAGTAATGGTTAGTGATGATCAGATTCATTTTAATGATATGCTTTTAGTTATCTGTTTATTTGGCTTAGTTGTTATTTGGATGGATTTTTCACATGTGGGAGTCAGATCCTGTAGCTAGAAGGGGACCTGATATGCACACCATACTTTGGAAGCTCTGGAGCATGTGCCATTTTCTATTTGCTTCTGAGCCTGTCTTCTAGGCAGTTACTGGTTTGTTGCATGTATTCACTGAACCCCTGTTTTGCTTGGTTGTGTCTTTGGCAAGTGGGTCTGGTAAGCAGTAGCCTCGAGCTCAAACTAATTTAGTCCAGGGTGCACACTCAGGGCGTCTTGAGTTACAGAATTGCTGTGTAAAGTCTCTTTGTAGTCAGGGCATGGTCCTATAGAAAATCACCCTTGAAAGCCATGGGGAACTCAGCTGCCTGTCTGGTGGCTGTCTGTCCAAGTTCCTTAAGGCAGAGAAGGGAGACAATGGCTCAGTGTTTTCTGGAAGCATTATTGAATATATTTAGTCCCAAGTTTGGAGTAATGTGTTTGACTAGTGGCTTTTTTTCTTTTTGCATTGAACACAGTTTCTTCAGTATGAAATTTAATCCTCATAGTATCTTTAGCATAAGTTTTAAGCTTGCCAGGTTCTTTTATCCGCTCCCAGGCTCTGGGTACATGTCCAAACGCCTATGATTCCTTTAAAAAAAAATTCCTCTGATCTGCATTGCTGATTTGTTATCAGTAGTACCACGTAGGAAGTAAGGGGATGTGTGTGCTGGAACACTGTGCAAGAAAATTTATGCTCCTCTAGATCTGGTGCCTCCGAGCCTAGGTGTCACTCCTCTGTCTGTCTGTCTGTCTCCCCCATTTTTCCTCCTTCCCTTCCTTCCTTCCTTCCTTCCTTCCTTCCTTCCTTCCTTCCTTCCTTCCTTCCTTCCTTCTTTTCACTCCTTGCTGAACAAATAGAGCCATGGTTAACAGAAAATGACCAAGTATGTAGCTAGCTCTAAGGCATTAAAAGGCCATCGGTGACATTGTGAATCTGGAGGATGGTTCTGTTGTCCATTATTGCGGGTTATTTTTAGAAGTGTTTTGTGAAAATAGAATGAAACATCAAACCAAGGCTTGGGAGACAGTTCAGTGGGTGAAGGGCTCGCTGCTGCACACGCCCAGTGACCCATCATGTCCCTGGACCCGGCAACCAGCTGCCTGCAGCGGCTCTTCTATATCATATTATCTTAGAGCAATATGGGAGGCGAAGACAAGAGAATCTCCTGGAAGCTTCGAGTGTGCAAAGTGGGAGAAAGAAGACAGACCGCCCCCCAAAAGGTACAAGGGAGTGAACCAACTTCCAGAAGTTGTCCTCTGACTGCCACATGTGTACCCTGGCATTCAGGCACCCATAATCAAACACATCACACACACACACACACACACACACACACACACACACACACACACACACATACACACACACACTTTAAAAATAAAAATAAAATCTTTTTTTGGTTACAGCCATCTTAATTTAAAATTGCGACTTATGTGTGTAGGTTTTAATATGAATCTAATTTTGTTTTGTTAGAGACTTGTGCAGGCTAGTCTGGAGCTCACAATGTAGTACAGGCTAGCCTCCAACTCAAAATCTTCCTACCTCAGTCCCTGGAGTGCTGGGATTACAGGTCTGTCCTAGACAAGCCTTTTTGTTCTTTAGCAGACTCGGGGCATGTGATAAACATGTCACCTCACAGAGTCTCAGCAGCCTTCCTTTGAGATCTATTTATGGAAGAGACGAAAGCAGCAGTTTGTGGGTGGGTGCGTGCCTCCAGGGATGCAATCTTAGGCTCCTGTTTATCATCCTTCTGCGTTTCTCTGAAGCCTGGACCAGAACTAGAAAGCTTTGGTACTCAATCAAAACGGGTGTCAGAGAGTCAGTCTGGCAGATGGGCATCAGTGATGTTTCCTAGCCTGGAAGTTTTCACTCTTTAAATTCTAACCTTGCTTCCTGCCCCTGCCATCCTTACCGTTGCCTTTTCCAAATTTGGCAGATTGTTTAGGTTGCATTTGTTTTATAGGCCAGTGTGCTTTTAAAATAGTTTGGCAACTTTAGTCAGTACAGTTAGTTAGTTAATTAGAGAAGTTAGTTCTTCTCTCTTTGTGTAAATGATTCCCTAAGACTTAAATAGCAACTGAGCTACTTTTCCCAAGGGAAGGGGCCAGGGGTTTATTATTTTGCAAGACAGTACTTTTTAGAGTCATTTTTTTTTTCTTTTGAGGCAATTTCATGCAGACCAGACTAACCTCCACCTCACTATATACCCAAGAATGACCCTTAATTTCTAATTCTCTGGCCTCCATCTTAAGAGTGTGGGGATTACAGGTGTGTACCACTATGCTAGGTTTATGTAATGCTGGGGATTGAATCCAGGATTTCATGCATGTTGGCAAGCACCTTAACAAGTCCAAAGTGATACTTATTTTTTTTTTTCAAACTTGGATGTTCAGAACTGAAGTGAAAAATGGGAGTGCCTTTGTTTATGTTTCAAAAAAGCAGTTGATCCAATGTTAGGTAGAGATGCTTTCATATTAAGCTTTATTTGATTAAGTAGATGGGAAGATCAGTGAATATTGATTATTTGTTCTTAAAATAACACTGCTGAAATTCTAGATACTTCTCTAACAGTGAATATACAGGAAGGAGGTAAAAACAAAACAGGAAGACAATGTAAAGTCCTTTGTTCTCAGTCCCTGCTTGGTATTGTGGATTGGGGAGAAAACAGTATGCATTTCTATTTTTATTTCACTTGATTTTCTAATCTTTCATATTTGGCCAGCTCCTTTCTGAGAACATATTGTACACATGTTCTGATGCTGTTTGAAGGCCCTCTGGGATGCAGGAGTTGATTGAAAGCTCTCAGTTCTACTGAAGTGGGTGGCCAGAGAGCTGGAGCTGAACAGCTGCCATCCACTCATTGAACTTTTGTCATTTATAAATTATTTTCCATGCCATCTGGAGCAAGAATGGTGCCATGGCTCAGAGAACTCTTGGTGGGGTGTGCTGGTACTCAGTGCTTATGCGCCTGCTCATTACCGCTTTCAGTTGAAGTTGTAAAAATCTTTATTTGCCTAGTGACTTGAGGGTGTGAATATATGAGAGCGATTTCTCTAAGTCTACTTTGAAAGATGCCATCACCATCTCTCCCAACATCTCCCCCAACTCCCTCCTATCCAGTGACTACAACCTGCCCCTTCTTCTTTCCAGTGAAAAAAATACGTCAAGCCCAGAGTCTCTATGAGGTTTCTTGTTTGATGACATGGTCAGAAATCCTTCTCACATTGCCCCTGAGCTGGTGTCTGGATATGATGTTGTCTTGGTAGGCAAAAATTAAGCTTCCACCTTCCTGCCCCATTTAAAAAGTAATAATAAATGGAATGATCCAGGCCGTGAACTCAAGGTCTGAAACGCATTCCTATAACATTAAAGGGAAGAAAGCTGTGGGCGCGTCTGCTGCGCTGGTTGGGAGTTTCATTAATCTGAAGATTTGTGCTGGCAGCAGATGCCGTGCCTGGTGCTTCCAGGGCAGACGGCTCAGGCTGCAGCGATGCCACCGGCAGGAAGTGTCTGAGCTGCTCCCGGAGCTGCTGTCAAACAGCAGCTCCTGGAAAAATACCACAAACCCTTGACTCCCCAGAACGGGGAGTGTTGATTTAAGCTAGCTCCTCCCCACAGCCCCCTCGGTGGCAGCCTGTTTACCTCATGAGTTTTGCTTTGGTGCCCTTCACAGAAGCTGGGAACCAGAAAGCTTGTGAGAAGAATCCGAAGTCAAGACGGGGAGATGTCTTAACATGAGAAAAGCCAACGATGACATCTGACACCGAGGGTGGTTTTCACAGAAGTTCTGAAGCTGAGATGCTGTGAAGGAGAACTGTGGTGGCTGTGAAGTAGTTGGAGGGAAAGAGTCTTGACATAAAAGTCAAACCGCGACGATCCCATCTGAATGCCAGAGGGCATGCGCACTTTTACAAGCTTGGATATTATTGGCACAGGAAGCGGAGCATATGCTTAAATATGGATTTCCTTTGCTATTTGGAGACCCTTTCCCTGTTGTGCTGTTTTGGTAGGCTGCCATTCCCCTCCATTTGGTTGGCTTGGATAGAGTATATCTTGCCTTGGATCTTACAGATCCAAGCCTGGTGGCACCTGGTCAGTGTGGGAACAAGGAAAAGACCCCTCCTGTGGATTTTTCAGTCCTGGATGTATGGGCCCTCCATGATTCTCTCTCCTTCTGTAACAGCAGACCCCAGGTTTCGCTCAGAGTACTTAGGAGAGAAAGAGGGCATATAATGAATGCTAGAACTTCATCAAGAAGGCTGTCTTAGTTACATTTCTATTGCTGTGGTAAAATGCCATGACCAAGGCAACTTATAAAAGAAGGCTCTTAACTCGACTTATAGCTTTAGAAGGTTAGAGTTCATGGCGGTGCCATGAAGGTATAGCTGAGTGCTTACATCTTGATCTACAACTGAGAGAGAGAGAGAGAGAGAGAAAGAATATGCCCACTGGCATTAGTAGGAGTCTTTTGAAACCTCATAGCCCACTCCCAGTGACATATCTTCCCTAACAAGGTAGTACCCTCCTAATCCTTCTCAAACAGTTCCACCAACTGGGGACCAAGTAGTCAAATATGTGAGCCTATGCGGATCATTCTCCTTCAAATCATTGGAAGAGATAAATAAAGAAGGGTTCCAGTGAGTTGGAAGCTGGGGCAGTGTCACCATTTGTAGTCCTGCAGGTCAGAACTATCTTTGGGATCTCCATATTGAATTCCAAACAAAGCTACATCTTTCACAGCTGCTTCGTTTGTGGTTTGGGAGCCTGCAGCGACTCCATGAGGGAAGACATGGAGATGGTCATTCTAGTGACTGAGAACTTCCCCACAGTGCACCAGAGATTCTCACTGACCAGTGACTGACAACTTGGAATTCTGCATTTCAAGAGCTGCGGTCTGTTCCAGTGGCCAGGGGTTACATGGCTGGTTGTTGAGCACAGACTCTCAACATACATTTCCTAAACCATTTAGCCTTGTACTGTGATAATGGACCATTGGTGTGAGAAAGGACCTTAACTATCACATATGATCGGTGAGTCTCTTTACTCAGATGGCCTGTGACTAACTGGGGGAAAGGAGGGTGATCATTCTTTTTGTTCTGAATCTATAGTGCAGCTTGGTTCGACTAGACCAATTCATAAATCATAGTGAGTTGTATGTTTCAAGATATCGATGGACAAAATGATTCTTTATGGGCACGCTGGGCCCCTAACTGAAGTTACTTCTCAGATAATGCCTCCTACTTCTTGTCAGTTTTCTTTTACCCTGTTACCTGTGTATCTATAGTTTTTCCTGTACCAGGTTTCAGCTGAAATGTCAGAAGAGGCAGGGCTTGAGGTTAAATAACAGCTCTGCTGGTTTGGGGCTTTGTCACATCCAATGAGTCATTTCTCTGCAGTAAGTCTCAGGCTCCTTTTATTTTATTTTATTTATTTATTTTTTTTTTGCAAAATGGGAAATAAAGGGCCAGCAAGATGGCTCAGCAGGACAAGGCATTTACTGCCAAGGTCAAGCCTCAGGATCTCCAGGCCCCATGTGGTGGAAGGAGCCAAGTGACTTCCTCTGACCTTCACAAGTACACCATGGCACGTATGTGTATACACACACAAAATCAATCCAAAAACTATATTTAAGGGAAATAAAATGTTCTCACATTTTTGCTTTGTTGTGAAGATTCTTGTCTGAGCAGGTATATAGGGAAGGGGAATGGATTGCCATACAAACACTTGTTTTTGTTTGGCAATCTGCAATATAATAAATATTCATGAGCAGAAGGATGGAGGACAAAACCCTGCCTCTGGGGACCTTCCCTAGGCTGGGACTGACTTAGATGGTGACAGCATCCTGGCTTACCTGTATTAGCCTAACACACTGCCCACACAGTCAGCACATGTCTTTACATCAGGAGCTTCAAGTTGTCAAGAGGGCCGTTGTCTGATTCCCCACTTAAGCCCAAATACATCATGTCCACTGCAGTTCCTTCATCTGCCAGGTTGCTAGCCTTGTCAGAGGAGGAAATGAGGTTTGCTTTGTCCCTGTGGAACCAACACTGTCTGGCAGGACTGACACTTGTTTTTCTATGTTGTCACAGCCCATTGTCTTAACACTCTTCCAAGATCTTGTCCGGGATCAACAGTCAAAGCACTGGTGTCATGTGGGGCCCCCCTTTCTCTTTTTCTATCCTATTGTTTTGAAATAAGGGACTTTATTCTCCACATCTTTAGTCTTCTGGTACCAACTCTGCTTTCCCCTCAGGACTTACAACAAAGGACGCCCAGGAGCCTTCGCTTTCGGGTCCAGGTGGCACTCACAGTGCATTTTAGTCACTCTTTTCAGTTTTGCTGATAATGCTGTGAGCTCAGCATGAGTTGTGTTTGCCCTTGTAATATCACCATGGCTAAAGTCTCCACGTTGAGAAGGCCATAGAAATGTGTTCTGATATGTGATCAACGCATTAAAAATACAGTGTTGCTTTCAGCCCCCGTATGAAAACAAAACCAACATTATAAAAAAGCAGTATGCTATTAAAGGTATGGTGGTAGTTTATTTTATGGCTGACAAAATTATGTTTCATTGTTGAGAAGTCGAGATTTAAAGAGATATTTGGGGGCTGGAGATGTAACTCACTTTGTAGAATGCTTGTCTGGAATGTGTGAAGCCTTGGGCTTGGGCTTTGTCACCAGAACCTCATAAATCAGGCATGGAGGTGCACATATACAATCCCAGCACTTCAGAAGTGTGGTCGCAAGATAAGGGGTTCAGGGTCATCTTTAGCTACATAGTGTGTCCAAGACCAGCAGCTATGTGCAAGCTTGGACACAGACAGAAACACAGACTCACAGACACACACACACACACACACACACACACACACACACACACACATACACTGTAGCTAGAGTTTTCCTGCCTGGCCCACAGTAAGGACAAATCTCTCTCACCCCCCAGTCCCACAGCCGCTCAAACCCGACCAAGTAAACACAGAGACTTATATTGGTTTCAAACTGTATGGCCATGGCAGGCTTCTTGCTAACTGTTCTTATAGCTTAAATTAATCCATTTCTATTAATCTATACCTTGCCACATGGCTCGTGGCTTACCGGCATCTTCACATGCTGTTTGTCATCATGGCGGCTGGCAGTGTCTCCCTCCCCCAGCTTCCTGTTCTCTCAATTCTCCTCTCTGTTAGTCCCACCTATACTTCCTGCCTGGCCACTGACCAATCAGTGATTTATTCATTGACCAATCAGCAACACATTTGACATACAGACCATCCCATAGCACTTCCCCTTTTCTTTTCTTAAAAAGGAAGGTTTTAACCTTTACACATCTCCAAAGTCAGCTTGGTATATTTGGGAAATTGGGCGTAGCTTCTCTAACTACTTCCTGCTGGAGGGGGGCACTGTATCTTCTGGGGAAACAAAGAAAATTTTAGGATCATGGAGTAGTCCGTGAGGATGTATCGTCTAAGCCAGTTGCCTTGAAACCATTCTGGATGTTGGATCTTCTGGGCCTTGGTGTCACCTTTCAGGGGGTCTTGGCTGGTCAAACCTGATGTATCTTAATCTGGAACAAATCCATAGCCTCTGGCTTTCTGTGGGAACAAAAGCAGAATCTCCTTTCCAAAGCAACATATCCTTATATCCAAATTTTGAAGTCAAGGTACCTTTAAAATATACATTTTGGCATAACTGAACAGCTTTTACAATCAAATGTTTTTCTGCAGTTAAAAATCCCAAAGACGCCATAATCCAGATTCTCTGTGTAATATTTATCTTCACGTGGCTTATTTTTTATATCAATTTTACTGTCTCTTTAAAGACTTTATTTTTAAAACTATGTATTTGTTTCTATACTGTATTTATCACCTTTTTTGTCTCTTTCAAGCCTACGTATATTTTACACACATTTTAAACTATTATATCTGAATCTGTCTTATTGTGAATCTATTGTTTTAAGCTGCAGCAGCTGTGGCTGCTGGCTCCGCCCACCTCAGCTTCCCAACATGGCCGTGGCACACCTTCCACCAGCTCTGGGAGCCATCGTGGGTCTCTATGCTTTCATCCAAGCAGCATGCAGCCCAGAAACCTCTTTTTTTTTTTTATTTTGTACTAGCAAAGTCTAAATCCACCATGCAGCTTAATGTGCCACTTGCAGAGGCCTCATTCCTGCCATACTGCAGGTCGAGCACATACACTAGGAACCCACAAGTAGCTCAAACCGGCAGCTGCCGCACATTTGAGAGAGACAATTAGGAACTGTTTTTAGCTCCGTTTTAGAATCTTTTTTTTCAGTTTTTAGGTGGAAATTCTTGCCCCACGTTGGACACCATTTGTAGCTTGAGTTTTCCTGCCTGGCCCACAGTAAGGACAAATCTCTCTCACCTGCCAGTCCCACAGCCTCTCAGACCTGACCAAGTAAACACAGAGACTTATATTGGTTACAAACTGTATGGCCGTGGCAGGCTTCTTGCTAACTGTTCTTATAGCTTAAATTAATCCATTTCTATTAATCTATACCTTGCCACATGTTTCGTGGCTTACCGGCATCTTCACATGCTGTTTGTCATCCTGGCAGCTGGCAGTGTCTCCCTCCCCCAGCTTCCTGTTCTCTCAATTCTCCTCTCTGTTAGTCCCACCTATACTTCCTGCCTGGCCACTGACCAGTCAGTGATTTATTCATTGATCAATCAGCAACACATTTGACATACAGACCATCCCACAGCAACACACACACACACACACACACACACACACACACACACACACACACACACACAGGGGCTGGGGGATTAGAAATGAAACTGATTTGGTATTTAAAAGCCCAAAGTCCATTTGAGGCCAGCCTGGCCTACATAGTGAGTTCTAGGCTAGCTAGAGTTACATAGTGCAATCCTGTCAAAAACAAAAACCAAAGCAAAACAAACAGAAATAACCAAAATAACCCTAAAGGCCATTACATGGAGTTTTTACTTTGTGTAGTGCAATGTGGTTCAATGTTAACATGAACAAAAGAGCCTAATTTAAAATTATTTCCTCTTAATGCTTTATTCTAGATAGCAGTACAGATGTCTATTTAGTAAACATGGTGTTTTTGCCTTTGTCAAATGTTTGACCTGTTTAATCTAATCTGATTCAATTCCTGGGTAAGAGAGGGTTTGCCATGAGAATACTGAGCCTTAGGCAGCTTCTGTGAACGATGGACAGACTGAGCAGGACTTGAATTTAGATCTCCTGGTGCAGACTCTAGGCGCTTATCATTCCATCCCAGTGTGATTTAGAGTGTTGTTAGATGTTTGACTTTTAAATCTTTACTTCCTGGTATCCAGATGACTGTGCAGAATGACCCCTGACTTGGGCCCTGGTGGTGGGGATCACTTTAATAAGGCTGTGTATGATTATTAGCTGATGGCTGTGTTGTAATCCTTTACACACTTCAGATTAAAAGAAATTTCCCAGTGAAACAACGAGCTGCCTTTCGTCATTGCTGGAAGACTTTGCCATGTTTGTTGGAAATGGTTGATGCATTTTTCCCCCTGAATACTTAGCATTCAACGCCGAGTGGCTCCCACTGCTAAGGATGGTGCACCTGAAGGAAGGCCATTCTCCTCTGTCTTTTTGTCAGGAATTGATCATAAAGATGGGTTAATTCCTCCAGGCCAACTCTAAAACTTAGTTTTATGAAAATAAAAATTGTGGTAATAATATTTCATGGTCTATAATAACAGAAGGCTTTGCCCCTCTTTCCTGGAGTAAGGATTAATTTCTGGAGGTTTGAGCATGTGAGGGCAGTGGTAGGGTGTTTGCTGGCATGCAGTAGACCATGTCTTCCATCTGCAGCATCACATACAGAATAGAAGGAAAAGAAAAACATCTTTCCAGGACAAAGAGCTTCAAGCTACTTTCTTCTTTTCATTACAGCACGGATCCCAATGCTAGATGCCATAAAATGCCTTAGATAGAGTGTGCTCTGTTTCCCAAGGCTTGGCTTGGCATTTAAACCATTTTAATAGGGAGCTGTATAAGAAAATCTAATAGAATACCTAAAAAAGGTACATTTGCAGACCTGGTGGATGAAGTTGCTTGCTGGCTTGAGTTTAGAATTTTTGTAAGAAAGTCAGAAAGCATTTTTGCCTGCTAGAAACAGGGTCTCAATGTGTACCCAAGCTAGCCTTGAACTCTCAGTGATCTTCCTGCTTCAGCTTCTTGAGTGCTGGGGTTACAGCCATGAGCCACTGTGCCTTGCTCCAGAACATCTTTGGAAAGGGAAATTTTTACAAATCTAGGCTTGTCAAAGCAGTGTTTGTACCAGTAGGAACACAATCAAGCCAGTGTATTGTCTGCTCCTATCTTGCCATAGCCTGTTGCCAGCAGGCAGTAGATCTAGGGCTGGATCCATGGAGTCTTAGCTGAAGAGGTGACTACTAACTGCTGAATACTTGTGATGACTGTGGCTGAAACTAGAGCATACACACAGCTTCCACAACACTTACAGAAGTACACTTTCAGAGTTTAAAAGTTAGACCTGTAATGTCCTCTCGTACTGAGCCGTTTGGTGCCAAGTATTTGTGAAAATTTATGTTTCTTTAGTGCATGTTTATCCCCAAGCTGAAAAATTTTAAACCATTTTTAGTCTCTTCCTTCAAGGATATTGCTTGGCTTTTTGATTTACACAAATTATATTATGTAGGTCAAATCCTTGGCTAGAAACTCATCTAAATAAGGTTTACCTCGGAATCCCGTGTTTAAATAGCACTGGAAAGAAATGTGCTTAGCTTGATGGTTTTTCCCTAAAGTGTGATAGTCAGTGCTGAGTATTTATTTTGTTTGAGTTTTTCAATACTTTTAGGTTATAGCCCATTTTAGGAATAGAAAAGTGCAACTTTAATGCTCATTTCTCCTGTGATGTATTGGGAAATGTTTGGGCGGAAATGTTTATATTTTTATTGTACATAACTTGTAACATAATAAATCTTGTGTCTAGACGGCCTCTTTTGCTGGTCATTTCTTTTTACAGATGTGAACTCTCAGTGCTGTTCAGTTCCTGACAGTATAAGTGTTAAACTTCTGCTTTGCTAATCTTTGCTAGCTCGCATCACTTGATTTCCAGAGGTAAAGTAAATGATTAGCATTTGTTTAAAAAAATGGTGTGACTCTTAACATAGGAGTATATTTATTTCATTGTCCTTTAGTCAATACTTGGGGTGAAAAGAATACTCATGCCCCTAAAAATAAATTGCTTATTCATTTTCCCATGAGAAGTAATCTAACCTTCACCTAATTAAAAACATTTTTTTTTTTGTTTGTCTTTCCTCACTCAGGCACTAACACAAATGACTGATATTTTGAATCAACTTGGCCACCATGAATGTAGCTGGGCTAAATTATGCCATTATCAACTTTATTATTTTTAATTCCAAATGTAAAACCATATGCTGAGCCATTAACCGGGTCTTTATAATTTAAAAGGAATTGAAATCATGCACAGTGTTTTCTCTGACAATAGCAGAATTAAATTAGAAGTTAATAATGGAAAGCCATGAAGAAAATCCCTAGCATTTTGAAATTAAACAACACACTTCCAGATAACCCATAGGTCAAAGAAGACACCAAAAGGGAAATTAGAATGCATTTTGAAATAATGATAATGTACATCCAATGTATCAAAATCTGTAGGAGCTAAAGCTCAGACTGTCCTTGAGAAGGAAATTTATTGTTTTCAATGATTTTTGTTAGGGATAAAGTAAGATTTTTCACACCATGCAAATACATTTGATAACATTATCAACTGATGTAAGGTAAGTCTGGGTGTATTGACTAATGCACACCTATTATCCCAGCATTTGGGAGGCTGAGACAGGAAGAATCCTAAGAGTTCAAGACTAACCTGGGCCATGAAGGGTGTTTTAGGCCAGCATGAGGAATAATGTGAGACCACGTCTCAAAACAGACAAAAAGAAAAGAAATGCAAGGTAAGAATCAGATGTGTGATTGTTCCTCAGAGCTGAGCACTGATCTGAGTGGAGCCACAGAGATAATGTGACTGTGTATTTTTTAAAATTAATATGTTCTATTGATGAAAATTCTGGATTAAATTGTGATTTTCTAAAATTCCTGTATGTGAGTCGCAAATCCTAGCACATCACAGTATGAATGTGGTTAAGTTATCATGGAAATTTTAAGGTAATTAAGTTGCCAGGAAGTCCTATTCCAACATGACAAGTGCCCTTCCAAGGAGAGAAGGGCTGAAGGACTTTGTGAATAGAGTGATAACCTTGGGAAGAAGCAGGTAGGAAATGGCTGTGTACAAAGCAGTGAGCCCTTGGAGGAGGAAACTAACACTGTGTATACCATGACCCCATTTATCCAGCCTTCTGAGCTGTGAAACCACACATTTCTGTTTATCAAGGCTACGTAGGGTGGGCTTTTTTCTTATAGCAACCTGTTCTGGTTAGTATTTTGTCATTGTCACAAGCTAGAGTCATTTGGGAAGATGAAACCTCCATTGTGAAAATGATTCCAGCATACTGGCTTATGGGCAAGCAAGTTGGGGTTGGGAGCATGTTCTTGATTAATGGTTGATGTGGGCCCAGCTCACCATGGGTGGAACCACCACTGGGCAGGTGGTCCTGAGCTGTATAAGAAGGCAGGCTAAGCAAGCTATGGGGACGAAGCTAGTAATGCTCTTCTGTAGTCTCCACATCAGTTCCTGTCTCTAGGTTCCTGCCTTGAGTTCCTGCCCTTACCTCCTTGGGTAATAAATCGTGACCTGAGATTTGTAAGTAAAAGAAACCCTTTTCTCTCCGTGTTGCTTTGGTCATGGTGTTTTACCATGACAACAGAAACCTAACTATAACACAGCCCTAGCAAACTATATAATTTGAATCAACTTCTATGAATGTAGCTATGCTTAATTATGCTGCTAGACACTTTTATTATTTTAATTCTGAATGTTTAGACTGTATGATGAGACACTAACCCAGTTTCTATGATCCAATAGGCATTAAAATCATGCAAAACTGTAATTATACGGGTGTGTGTGTGTGTGTGTGTGTGTGTGTGTGTGTGTGTGTGTGTGTGTGTATGCCTGTCTGTGTTCCTCAAGACAGCCAGTTACCTCCTATGAGGCAGGATCTCTCATTAGCCTTCATTCACCTGGTAGGCTACTCTGCCTATCTCTACCTCCCCAGCATTGGGATTACAAGCATTTACCACCATACTCAGTTTTTCCTTTAACTTGTATTTTCTAACATGGCTGCTGTGAATTGAACTCAGAGTCAAATTCAGTGTGCTCAAAGCTCCTGCTATATCAACTGATCCATTTCCCCAGCCCTGAAAAGTATTTAATTTTATTGTTTTTATGTGTATGGTGTTTTTGCCTGAATATATATCTGTGCACTGCATATATACCTAGTGCCTGAAGATGGTTTGGGGCCTTCATGTGGGTCTGGGGAATCAACCCTCCCACACACATACACACCACCCCTGTCCTCTTCAAGGGCAATCAGTGTGCTTAACCTTGGAGGCATCTCTTCAGTCCCCCAAAAAAGCATTTTAAAAGAAAAATTTTCATTCTTAGTTGTGTCATGAGTGATGATGATTTTTGTATTTAATATTTTATAAGTTAGTTGCAAATGAATAAGTGGCTAATGTCATAGTGAGCCTTCCTGTGTCAAAGCATGTTGATGACATTTTTAGGATTCTAGCTTTAATGTTTAAACGCATAGGAGTGGCTGTGTGTGTAAATATTTAAAATGTGATAGGCAATGCTATCACTTCTGCTAATATTCTATGCCTCATTGTTGTGAAGTTTAAAGAAAAACCTGGGTAACTTTGTGTCTTCTGTGCCTGGCACAATAGTGTGAGCTGCTAACCGTTGCTGGTGCTGTCATTTATTATGATCATGTTGTTGCAGTTGTGTTTTCTTGAAAGGTACGGAGTTGCAGAATCAATCTTATACTGTAGATGTCCAGAAACAGGGGGAAGTCAAATTGGTTGAGAGTATGGCTGTTTCCTGTTGGCCTGAGGTTAAAACATTTTGAGAGCAATTGCGAGTGTCCTCCTAGGGCCAGATTTACCTCTACTGTGCCTCCAGCTCCAATGCAGTTTTCTGCCTTTGGGGACTGGGCAGCAGCGGTGACAGATAATAGGAGACAAATTTGTGATTTCAGGGCATCTTCTGCTTTTAATACTTCATGTGGGCTTTTCCCCAGAGGCAGATAGAAAAAGAATAGGGATGAGTTACTACTTTGGAGTCAAGCTTTTGACATGACCTGATTTGGGGCCCTGTGTGTCACATAAACCTTGTGTGTGAACATGTGCATGGATGTTTGTCTGTGTACACTGACTTGGAGCATATGTAAGTATTTATTTGCTTTGAGGATGGCATTCATAACGAAATTGCTACCGTAGAGAAATGAAAACTATGTGACTCGCTGAGCCGTTGGAATTAGGCAATCTCTCAGAAAACTCTGCCTCTAAAGAAACCTCATTTAAACTCTCCTTCCGAGGTTTACCTCACGCCCCTCCTCCCCCTGCCCTGTCAAATTGCCTGGCTTCTCCTGCCTCCCTTTCTGTCTCCCCTTTTCTCTTTCCCCATTTTCCCATAGTACCTGGGATTTTATAATTAGAAACTTGCTTGTTGGATGAAAGATTCTGTGGGTTTGCCCAGGAGTAGCTGTTGAATGTTTGTGGAAAAGATGTGAATCCATGGGAGGGAAGGGTGTACGGTATGGTTTCTGCTGCTGGTAGCAGGCTGACAGAAGGGGATGGAAGCATGTGTTTAGAGCATGGCCTGGGCACTGGCAGTTCTCACTGCAGAACATAAAATCACTTGTCTACTAGAACATGTTAGCTTCTTGTTTTCAAACACATTCTCAGTTGTTTCGATGGTAATTTCATAATAATGTCCATACCATGAGATTTCAGCCCCTGTGTTTGTTCACATGTCTGTTTAACTCCAGGTCATAGTCGTCATAGTCTTTGTTTCTGCCTAATGATTGGCTTGTGAATGAGTGTCTTTTTTTTTTTTTTTTTTCCGAGACAGGGTTTCTCTGTGTAGCTTTGTGCCTTTCCTGGAACTCATTTTTTCCCCACTGCTGTGGCAGGAGAACACACAATGGGAACTTGGGCCCGTGTCTTCACTGAGGAAGGACCAAGGCTCCCTTGGACAGCGGTGACATGAGCACACGGACTGGAAGCTGGATTCCGTTGGCAGTTCGCACTCTGTCACTTCCATTTTACATGATCATCAGTCAGCAAAATCTCCACCCTTCCTGAAGGAGCGAGGCAGGCACGTGAGGGTGGGGTGGCTTGTTATTGTCCACTAAGTGATTAAGGGCACCAATCTTGAATGTGTGGAATTAACTACCACCAGATTAACTCTGCCAAGTGAAAATGATGAAAGAAGGTATTTCAGAAGAGGCACAAAAAGTTCAAGAAAGGGAAGAATCATAAAGTATGCTTGAGTATAAATCACAAAGATCAAGAAAGAGACCGGGACGGAAGAACACAAGACGGGATGGCAGAAAGCAGGACTGAGCTTCAGACCTTTCCTTACATGACAACACCTTCTGTTGAATTAATTTACATTTATTTGACAATGAAATAACATTTTGAATGTATTATTTTAAGAGAGGTTTTTTAACATGTGTAATAAGAAAGTGTTTTCCATCTTTTTTTGTACAGCATGAACTAAGGATTTTAAAAGTTGGTTTTATCCCATGTTCCTTCTTTCTTTTTGGACTTGGGAAGTAGAGAAAGACATAATGTGTTTCATGTTCAAGTGATTCTTGGTAGAGTGACCTCTGTAGGACAGTGTTAAAGTACACGTAGAGTAAAATCTGGAGAACCTATGCAAGGAAGTGACAATGTTGCACCTGCCCATGACTCCACAGGTATGTCAATATGAAAATCAAAAATTAGATTGTCTCCTGGATTTCCCAGCAATCGTTATTGCTTGTCTAGAGCCGTCATTTCATTTCCCTGCAGGAGACAGATGGGATCCAGTGCCTGCTAGTATTTACTTCAAATGAACTCACCCGTCAAGCCTTCCCAGTTCCCTTTTCAATGGGAAATCCATGCAATGCCGCAAAGCAGCGTTAGAGAGAGAGCAGTGGAGGTTGTGGTCGTTTGGTATTGCAGTCACAGGATTCGAGATAAACCTTTTACTTAGATCACAGAGATACAACAGCATTAATAAGGACCCAGGGCTTCCTGCTCTCCCTACAATCCTGAAAGAACTTCCTGGGTATTATGTGCCGACTTTCCACTGTCCCAATGGAATAGCTATTACTTTATCCCCGCCTGTCAAATGTTAGGAGACTTAGTGAGCTCTGGAGAAGGCATTGGCTAGAAGAAGGCATGTCCCTCGTAAGAATCAGAGCCAGCATTTGAACCTAGGAAACTTGTTCAGGAGTTTTCATCAGTTTCTTCAAGTGTTTGGCAAGAACAAATTTGAATGCTCCTGCATCTGTGCCACTAAATGATAATTCTAGTTATAGGATCATGTGGCAAACTGCTTTTATACAGTCTTGGCCATTGTACAGTAGATGCACATTGATTGTGTTTTTCCTGTGGAAAATCTAGTCTTTGGCATGTGAGCTATCTACTAAGAACACTGCAATGTGTATCCCACAATAGTGTCAATTCTGAGTATCCTTTTTTATGTCATTCTGGTAATTTTATAATGCATTCAGGTATCATATCTAAGCCATTTGTTAGATATCATATTGGTAAATTGTTTCATATTCTATCTAGGTATATAGTCTATTTACTTTCAGGCCTAGAATTCTGTTTAGATGTATATATTTGCAGACACTATGATTTTTCACCAGTATTGAATGCTGCTAGGTCTGAACTTGTTTCCTCCATAGGGAGCTAGTCCATACAGTGGCTGCCATGATTTGCTAGGGAAGTGTTATTTGGGTGCTTTATTTTTTTTTTATATTTTTTGACCATTAGTTTTTTTGCCTGCATATATGTCTGTGTGAGGTTGTTGGGTCCCCTGGAACTAGAGTTACAGACAGCTGTCATGTGAGTGCTGGGAATTGAACCCAGGTCCTCTAGAAGAGCAGTCAGTACTGTTACTGCTGAGCCATCTGTCCAGCTCCACTGGATGCTTCTTAAAGGACAGGAACCATATGAATATGCTGGAGGGTGAATAAAATGAGTCTTGTGCCTGTACTCACAAAACCACCTCTGACTGCAGTGGTCGGCCTACAGTAGGCTTGAACTCTGTGATTGCACAGCATGGAAATACAGGACTCCTGTTTCTTTGAACGGACTGAGCATGTCACCTACTCCATTCATCTATGTGTCCTTATTATCAAGGGATCCATTTGAAGGTTCAATTTAGAGATCTGAGTTAATCATGATCATTAGATTCCAAAGCAGGTCTGATGATTTTTCAAGACAGTCAAAGTGTGGCCAATTCTCCAGTCACTGTAATTGTCAGCTTCTAATTTCACACTGAAAAATCAAGGGAGGCCTTCCCACAGCCTTTGAGTAGCTACAGCACAGACCTTCTAATTCATCTACATATACATGTGGAGTATCTGTTATGTTGGAGCAAAATGCTGTTTTAGATACTGTACCCAAGCTAAGTCATTGGAGAATGTTCTCAGCCCAGCCCTCGCTCGGTTCACTGTTAGTTAGGGGAACAGATTTATAGACTTCAGTCAGGGCTTCTTAATGCTTTTTTGCTGTCTTTTTCTGTGTGAGAGATTCCTATGTGACCCCCATGTATATAGGAATATATAATAGATGTACATTGGAAGGGTCTGCCTTAACCTGTGGTCAGTGCTACTAATGCACAAATGAAACATACACTGATAATAGATCACAAAGAAATTTATCTTCAAACAGTTCTTTGTCATATATACAACTTTACCACTTATTAAAGATAAGAGCAATTTTCATCTAATGAGATGGCTATGTTTGTTTAGTTTTGTATAAAAACTTAAATCTTGGGTCTGGAGAGATGGATCAATGCCCAAGTAATAGCACTTAATGCTCTTCTAGAGGACCTGTGTTCAATTCCCAGCACCCACGTGGTGACTCACAACCATCTGTGACTTCAGTTCCGCTGTTTTCTGTCCTCTGAGGACACACATGTGGTACATAGACATATATGCAGACAAAACACCCATACACATCATTATCATCATCATCGTCATAATAATAATAATAATAATAATAATAATAAATATTTTAAAAAGAATTAAATTTTGGCTGAGCATTTGATCCTGTGTGGTGAGCATCTTCAACATTTTCCTGAGTTGATTGATACTTAATTTTGTATTTATCAATGCCAAATGCTTCCCACATAAATATGTAATGCTAATTTTCACAAATTGTTGGAAATTCCATTATACAAATTCAGAAGCCATGGAACTCAAGTTAGTCACTCAAACACCAATTAAAAAAAAAGGCTTATTTTGTGTTTAATTCTGTGTATATGTGTGTGGCTGTGCAGGTTAGTTCAGCACACTTCGATATTAAAGGCATTGCTTGCCCTGGAGCTGGAGTTATAGGCAGTTGTGAGCTGCCTGATGTGTGTACTAGGAATTGAACTTGAGTCCTCTGGGAGAGCAGTATGCACTCTTAAATCAGCTATTACTCCTAACTCTCAAACAACAATCTTTAAAATCAAACATTCTAGCCTTGTCAAACCCGAAGAGGTACTAATTTGGCATGTGCTGTATATGCTGAGAAATGAGAGTAGAAAGATATTGAAAGTCTTTTTTCAAAAAAAAAATTAAGCCATTTTGTTCCTATAAGAGTAGGAAACTTTGTATGTACAGTAAAAAACACTGCAATTCATGACTTGCAACTCTTTGGAATCTGGGCTGAGGTGTTTCAAGAAGCTTTTGTTGTGTGTGGTGTGCAGAATGCAGAGTGGACCTTTGTATATTCAGAGCTGAGACTGTGGTGAAGCCATGCGATGCACCATATTACTAAAAACAACGTGGATTGGCCATGTATATGATTCTGAGTTCATTTCTTGTTGTTACATGTTCAGAAAGCTTACTGTTCCCAGACTTTTCATGACCCTCACATTAATTATGTGATCCCATCTGAGGTCACAGCCCATAGTTTAAAGAAGTTGTTACTTAACAGACAGGCAGGCAGTGGGTGAGTCCCTGCTCAAGATGTTTTATTTGCCTTTTATTTTTTATTTTTTTTGTACTTACACCAAGCATAGGGAAGAGGTTTCTCCCAGGAATGAGGATGACCTGCAAACAGATGCATCACCACAAAATTTCATCCCATCATAGACAGAGAGAGTCCTATCTTGAGTCAGCCTCACACTTCCTATATACTGCAGCACCTCCCAGCATTCCTTGCACATGGGGATGGAGACAGAAGGGAATGGATTTCAGACTGGAACTGTGGGTGGGGTCCTGTGACCCTCCCTGCACCCTTGCTACCATGGTTTTATGTGGAGTGCATATTCAAGGGAAAGAAAAGATGATTTATGTGAATGTTTCACAGGAAGGTGGGGGTTTTATTTCAATGCTGAGGGATGAAACTGAATAAAATGGTTAAGGGTAGACATTTTAAGAATGAGAGAAGTACAGGAAATGATGGAGTGCATGTTATTTAAACAGACAAGGTGAGCTGCACTAGAGGCAAGATTTTCTGGATAAGGAATACTATGCTATAAAAATCTACAGTGTATAAGAAACTGAATGGTGAATGTCTGTTTTTTAATATCATTAAGCATAATTTGGAGTGAGGTTGCTAATTTTTTTTTCATTCCTTGAGATAGAGTTTCTTGTAGACCAGACTGGCCTTGAAGTCACTGTTTAACTAAAGATGACCTTGAACTTTTGACCCTCCAGCCTCTCTCTCCAGAGTGCTGGAATTACAGGCATTGACCACCATGCCCCATTTTTTTTTTGCCGTGCTTTGGATCAAAGCTCAGATAAGTGCTGGTTAAGCATTCTGCCCACTGAGCCACATTCTCAGCTAAGACTGTTAGATCCTTGTTTTCATTGTTACTGTTTTTAATTTAAATACAATTATTTCTGATGTTTGTGTGGGAGCTTTGCTTGCTTGTATGTGTACCACATTCAGGGTGCTAGTTCCTGTCATCTCTATCATTGTATCATGGAATTTTTCCATCCCAGAATACACATGAACAGCTCCCGGTTGCTAGCTTTCTCTGCACTGGTGATTGGAGAGTGTAGGCTCACACTGTGCTGTGTAGGGGAGGCAGGAAGCAACGTTTTGGAAGAAGGCAACAAGAGGAGGAAAGTATGGCTTGAGGGATGTTTTCCTTTACTTTGTCTGCCTCCAGCTCTGTATCCTCACAGGTCTAGGTCTGCAGCCTTAAAATACAGTCTAAAATGTTCATGTCACCTCCAAGTTGTTGATAAGCACTAACTAAAAAAACAAAAACAAAAACTAACCAGAGCTGTTGGCCTCTGTTTTTTATTCATTGATATTGAGGTTGAAGGTTTTTTCTTGTTGGTCATGTTGATCAACTATAATATATTTGTATATTGCTCAACTTGTTAAAACATACTTTATGTATAGCAATACATTTTACATATTAAATAACACTATAATAGGATGATTTGATATAATTGTAACAGAAAATAAAAGGGAAAAATAGAGGCTGCAATACCATCTCCAGAACAAAAATATTTTTTTCAATCATCTTTTCTATGTAGGTCACTGTGACAAGTGTATTCAGTGGCCACTAATTTGTATTGACAATGGCAATAGCATTACAAAGCAAACCTAACTTTCATGATAATTGCCTCAAAGGACTAATACATGCTGGAAAATTTTGGAATACAGACATGGTTCCAGTTATTTCATTATAAAGATAGTTGAATTCACAGAGCTACTACAGGGAGGAGGAGGGGGAACAGGAAGAGGAGGAGGAGGAACAGGAAGAGGAGGAGGGGGAACAGGAAGAGGAGGAGGAGGAACAGGAAGAGGAGGAGGGGGAACAGGAAGAGGAGGAGGAGGAACAGGGAAAGGAGGAGGGGGAACAGGAAGAGGAGGAGGAGGAACAGGAAGAGGAGGAGGGGGAACAGGGAGAGGAGGAGCAGCAGGAAGAAAACACCAACTTACAACTATGAATTGAAATTAGAAGAAGAAAGCTTTCTATCATCTTTCATGGCTTGTGTTCTTTTGACTCCTTTTGACACCCTTCATCACCTACTTATTACCCTCTACTCCTTTCTTTTCTTCATTTTTAGACTTTATCCACATTTATACCTGCATTGTGTATCTTATCAGTGATTCTTTGGAGAACGTTACTATCAGTGATATGTGGCAAGGTAGAGACCACTTCATAACCACCCACTTTTCCTGCCACATTCTTAATCATGCCATAGTGCTGAAGGAAGGGTTCACTGGGACCTGCTGTAGCCCATAAGAACATGGTGGGGTGAGTCAGAGTCCCACCACACTGGAAGATGTGGACAAGGCTTTGAATTTTATTTCTATTATTCCGCCTCTGAAAGTCCATCTGACAGTTTGTTTGGGTAGAACCATGTGGCATGCCTAATACTTCTATTTTATGTGGTCTACCTTTGGATCATCAAAGGACCATGGGCATTTGAACCTAAAAATTACTTCTCCCTCTTACCACATTTGAAAGAAATTGGGTGGAAAACAGGGCTGTTTCAGTAGACACTTAATTGCCTTTGCTGCTTTTCCATGTCGACATTTAAGATCACTTCCTTCTCTAGATCTTGAAGTGCGAGTCAAAGAAATACGTCCTAGTTAAAATTAGCTGACAGAAAAACAGATCTCAAGAAATTCTAGGAGAATCAGTAAGTCAATGAACTGATTGTTAGTTATAAATTCCTTTACTTCTAATTCATTATTTACAAATATAGGTTAAAACCTTAAAAATATTGGTTAAAATTTATTTTGGGGGCCGGGCGGTGGTGGCGCACGCCTTTAATCCCAGCACTCGGGAGGCAGAGCCAGGCGGATCTCTGTGAGTTCGAGGCCAGCCTGGGCTACCAAGTGAGTTCCAGGAAAGGCACAAAGCTACACAGAGAAACCCTGTCTCGAAAAACCAAAAAAAAAAAAAAAAAAAAAAAAATTTATTTTGGGGGAGGGATCAACTATGTTTTAACTGAATTTTAGAATTTGTAATATATACCTGCATTAATTTAAAAAAATATTTCAATTAATTCTTTGATAATTTCATATAATTTAAAAATCTTACTTACCCAAATTCTCCCCTTAATTTCCCCCAATCCACCCTTACCTTCCTATTGTGCCCATACTTCTGTCCTCTCTTGTTTTGAGTTTAATAACCAACCAACTCCAATTTGAGCTGTCCATATACTTATGGGTGTGGGGTCATCCACTGGAACATGGTCAACCTACCCTTAAAGAAAACTGACTCTCTCACCTCCAGAAGGTATCAGCTGTCCACAGTTCCATAGGTAGGTGTAAGGGCTCATGATCCCCTCCCCACTCCATGTCAAAATGTTGTCCGACTTGATCTTATGGGGGTAACCACAGCTACTTTTAGTTCATAGGTACAGAGGTACTTCTATCTCCAGAAGACAGTGTTTTGCTCAGGTTCTTCCTAACCTCTGCCTCCTAAAATCTGTCCCTTCTTTCTTGATGGTCCCTGAACCTTGGGAGGTGATGTGATATACATGTCCCATTTGTGACTGATCATTTCACAGTCGCTTATTCACTTTCACCACTTGTAAGTTTCTGCATCAATTATCTACTACAAAAAGAAACTTCTCTGATGAGGTCTTAGAGCTGCACTAACCGTGGTTAGCCAGAGATACAGGTGTAAAGAGTAGCCTGATGCCATATCCATCTTACAAAACAAAAATAATAGGTTTATCCCTGCGGCTTGTGAGCTCCCCAACCATGAGTTCTTGGATTGATTTGCGGTATCAGGTATGTGATTTCTGATATGGAATAGGCCTTTGTTTTATATTGTCAGTACAGTGGCTACACCTGAATCCTCTGCTGTTTCAGTACTGACTTTGGCTCCACAATCAGTGCCCTGCTGCTCAGTCCAAGTCCAGATGTGTCTTCTGTATACTGCTGTAACCACCTCTGCCTCTGCAGCCAAATGCAGTTTTTAACTAAGTCTCTATTGTTCTATTTTACCAGTAAAGACTCAGGAGTCAGATACTGGGGTGAAAACCTGCTAGCTCAGAGAGGCCAAGAAGGAAACCAGTTGACTTTCCTCCTTAGCTAGTGACCCAGCAAGAGCAGAATCTCTTCCTTTGTCCCAAACCAAAAAAGACCACCAAACACAAAGTCCCTCCCTACTACTTCCTGTGCATTTATCTATTCATTTTCTGGACTCCCTCTAACTCTCTGTGGCTACTTCCCATCAACTAGTTGCCGGCTCTACCTCCTGACCCAAGGTTTTATTTAATTAACCCAAACTCGGGCTTCACAGTGTGATCAAATATCCCTCAAAAGGTCTGAAATTCAAACCAGAAGGTGATTGGTTACCCCGTAATATGTATGCCACTATTACACCCATGAACATATCTTTCCATGCCAAGCCATTCAAGTGGGGGAGGGATGACAAAGGAGGAGGCTGAGGGAAAAGTAAGCAACTCTAAGGATGTTTGAAAAGCCATTTGTAATATTTATACTCATATAAAGAGTCTAAATTACCTTATCTAGGTGGTTATGATAATCTCTGAAGCCATAGGTTGCTATAAGAAGCTCAATGCCATCGTGGGATGTTTCCCATTGAGTTGTTGGTCATAGGTGTCCCAGAGAAAACCCCACATAGTATACCATGTTGCCTTTGCTCCTGGTTGTCCACCTAAACTTGAAAGTAAGACCCTAGTGCTGAAGACATCCTGCACATTGGTCATAGGACATGGAGCAATCACAGAAGCTTCCTGCCTACTGCTTAGCTCTCATATTGTTGCAAGGTGCTGTGCCAATGGGGGGAACAACCCTCAACAGTCCTGCTCAGTTGTTAACCCTGTAACCTGTAAAACATTAAAAGGTTTTTTAAATGATGTCATACTTGCCCAAGTCCATTGCCAGATTTCTTCTGTAATTCCTTGAAATTTACATTTAGAACAAAATTAGGGGAAATGGGAGACAAAATTAGGATGGTAAACTCCAATTTAAATCCCAAATTCATAGAAGTTATTGTGCATTTAGTTCATATTTAAAGTAGATAATCATGAGTTTCAGGAAGATCATTTAAAAACCAAGCTATTTGGGAGAGGCCTTCCCCAGCCTTTTCATTTATTTATTTTTTAGTATGCTCATTCTTTTGCCTTGGTCACCCTACATGGTCAAGTTTTCTTTATATCCAAATGGGATCTCTCTTTAAGCTATCCCCAGAAAGTCATGTGTGTAGCTATTCTCTTTGGGTTTGTTTGTGTCTGGTCCTCTTGGAGATTTTCAAAATAATCAAAAATCACTTATGTCATAGACAATGTTTACTGTGTTTAACAATAGTTTACTTTTTAAAAAATAAGTGCTGTGTTGGAAGATGTATTTGAGAACCAATATGGATAGCAGTAGATTGAGTGTGAGACACTGCAGTCATGCTCCTTGGATCCAGATCCTGGCACTACCATATTCTGAGAGTGTAACCAAGGATGACTTAACCTAGCCTTGCTTTATCTTTTTGTAAAATAAAATCAGTGATGATACTGACTGATACACTCTGTGTGTGTGTGTGTGTGTGTGTGTGTAAATACTTAAGAGCTTAAAAATAGAACTGGATATTTAATGTATATCAAATTAAAAGTATTAAATATTAAAGTTATTATTACCAAATTAGTTTGTGAAAAGCATTAAACCATTATTTTCAGGTTGCATTTCTTTAAAAAGTGATTTCATGTTCCCTCTGTGATTCTGATCTGTTACCTGGAGAGTAGTATAGGAAACACTCAAGAGGGCATTGTAATCTTTTGTTTCTAATATAGTCATAAGACCCAATTGTTAGGTGTTTGGAGACATTTGCAGAATCCATGTCATTTATCATTAATTATTGCCAAAATTCCAGTCTGTTTGTCTGTCTGTGTGGTCTTAGAGACACCTTCTGGCTTCATATTGTCTACTAGGAGCTTAAAGGCCACCAAGGAGATTACTTGGTTTGCTTTCCTCATTTCAGAAACCCTGTAGGGCTCTTTGACATACAGACTTGTAGTGTGTAGGCTTCTGGTCTGCTCTGAGCATGGATGCTGTCCTGGTCATTATGATTGTCAGTGAGAAGGCTAAAAACTTTAGATCTTATAGACCCATTGAGGCCTTTTTTTTTTTTTTGGACATAATGTTAAGTCATTAAAACCAGCTTGTTAGTTAACCATAATTTATGTGCATAGTTAGATTCTACAGAGCTATTTACTGCCATGAGTGACCTTGAAATTGACAGTTGGACATTTTTAGATGGCTTTTGCTAGCTGGATATTTGTCTTTGGAATATGTTAAGAACTATTATCCCAGTAGAAGTCTAATCTCATCTCCGAAGTCGGTCCGTGTTCTTCAGTTTAGAAAATTCCCTGATAGTGTGCCACTCAAATCGAAAGCTATGATAAATGGTTAAGAAATCCCCAAACCTCCAGCCCCTAGCTCCTGAATTCTTTCTCTAAATGAGTTCTCCAGGTGTACCAGCTTACTCTTTCTACTTTGTCTGCAGTAATGGCTTCTAACTCACCCTTAGTCTAACTGCTCACACTTGGCCTCAGTCTTGCAGAGGATGCCTCTGCCTGGATTATGCCATCCTTGCCTGACGTTGAAAGGGTTTCAGGAGACTTGTTTCCCAAATTAACCTTTCTTATTTCGTTTCTTCCCTTCCTCTCTTTCCGTTTTCCATTTCCCCTTTGCCTTCCCTTTCCTCTTTCCCTTCCTTCCTGTCCTTCACCCTTTCTTTCCTGCTTCCCCCCCTTTTCTCTTTCCTTCCACCACACCCCATTCTTCTTTATTTTGTTCTAATTCTTTGGAATTGCCTTCATGTTTGCACTAAGGTATCTCCTACCTATTCTCAAGCATCTCCCTCTCACCTACGGTTCTGGTGAAAGACTCAACACTGTGCTCTCCAGCTCTCCTTTCTTACCTTGTATGACTACTGAACTCTCACCTGAGTGTTTTATAACTCTCCAAGGGCATAATCCAGGCAAGGCATCCCCTGCAAGGCTGAGGCCAAGTTATATTAGCCCTGCTCAGTTAAATTCTCTAGAAATGCCATCCTTGGCAAGTCCAGGGTAATTCTAAATCCAGTCAAGTTGACATGATTGACAAGATTGGCTGTCATGGGGGTGTGAATGATGATTAGCACATGGTGATTTGAATGAACGAGGATGATTAGCACATCCTCTTTCTCTGATAAATGTGTCTTTATTAATTTTTTCTCTGACTCCTGGATCCAAGTGATCCAGGCTCATGAGCACACTGCTTTTATTTTCTCCTTTAGGGACCTGTGCCTACTTCCCCAGTCACATCCAACTTGGTGTCCTTTGTAGATTCCACAACTTGTAATGCTCCCGGCACTACCAAAGTCATTTCCTGGGGTCACCAGTAAACACCTTGTTACTTGTCCATTGTCCCACCCATCTGATGTCCCCAAACCTAACTGAAGAATAAAAAAATTCTCAAAGAAAAGAAATCCACTTCCCCCACTGAAAGGTTTCTTCCCTTTCTTTTTCTTTTCTAAAACACACCTTTTATTTGTTTCTTTGAGATAAGTTCTCATGCTCCCAGGCTGGTCTTTAGCTTGCTAGCTGAAAATGACTGTGAACTTCTGATCTCCTCCCTTCGCCTCCCAAATGCTGTGACAGCAGGCTTATCCATGTATAGTTTATGCAGTGCTGATGTTCAAACCCAGATCTTTGTGCGTGTTGGGCAAGCATTCCACCAACTGAGATTCTATCGTAGAAATTTCTTTGTTTCTTTTTTTTTTTTTTCGAGACAGGGTTTCTCTGTGTAGTTTTGGTGCCTGTCCTGGATCTCGCTCTGTAGACCAGGCTGGCCTCGAACTCACAGAGATCTGCCTGGCTCTGCCTTCCGAGTGCTGGGATTAAAGGCGTGCACAACCACTGCCCGGCTTAGAAATTTCTTTTTACAGTTTTTCTTAGGTGTGGGTGGTTACGTGTAATTTAAGTGTAGCTTAAACATTGTGTTTTGAGGCTATTAAACATTCAGGAGATGATAGTAAACATTTCATAGTGATATATTGGAGGGAAGATGATGAGAGAATACACGGCAGAGGAGTTGTTCAACCTTCAAACATTTAGGACACTGCAGAATTTCAGATGCCAACATACTGCCACTGTCACTCCTGTCTATGCACTAAAGTCAGCACAGTGAGAGACAAACTCCTGCTGTCTGTTCTCCTGTTCCCCTTTTCATTGGTACTTGGTATTTCAAAGACCATTGACATCAGGTATCTCCTGCTCCAGATCTGATCAGTTGTACATTCCCTATATTTCAAAGACTATTGACATCAGGTATCTCCTGCCTCAGATCCAATCAGTTGTACATTCCCTCTTCATAATTTGTTGTGTCCTCCAAATGCTTTCCTGTTTCCCTTTGTACATTTGTCCCTCATCCTGTCCCTTTCACTGGCTTGTTCATCTCAGTTGGCTGTCTGGTCTCCCATGATTGGTACCCCTTACTGTTTCCACCCTTGGGAAATGGGTCTTACCAAGTTTGTTCAGTGGTTATCTGAACAAAAGCATATGGCAGCCTTTCTTAGCATTTATTGTCCCATCTGACTTGTTTCTTGAGTATTCCCATTCCTGTGTCCATTAGTGTCTCTAACTTAATGATCTAGCCCTGATGCAGCTCTTGAGCTGACTCTGTGGAGGTGGATTCATGTAAGTATTTCCCATGTCCCTAATCACCTCTTCTCCTAGCCAATGAGCACTCTAAATAAAGTCTGCACCAGTCATCTTGGGGGTCTATGATGACCTTTTAGCTTCTGTGTGTCTCTTTTGTCCTCAATGCTACTCAGACTGAGGTCTTTTCTGTGCTCTCATACTGTGGTCCAAGTTGGGTGCTTTTCCGTACATCTTGTGTTAACCTCTCCATTTTCACTTGAATTCCTGTTCCTCAGAATTGGTTAGCTACTCAGTGTGGCCTCAGCTTAAGCTTTAACTTGTTGACACTTGGTGTATTTTCCATCTGATTGAGACTGGTGATTGTTGATGGTGGCCCCCAAGATCACTTAGAAGAGGCCTCTTTCATCATTTTCATGATTATTTTTTGAGCTATCCAACAAGTCAATGCAAATTTGACTCAAGACCATGCTTATGACACTGAGGTCCTCACTGCCAGGTGTCCTAGACAAGAGTCCTTCCTTCTCTTCCAGACCCCACTGGAAGCTGGCAATGCTTAGCTTGCAGCTAAATCATGTCAAATGCTTCCTCCTCTTTGGTCATATTGCCTGTGTTCACTTTGATCATCTGCTGTCCCCTATTAAAAAGCATCCTCATGGGATAATCCAGAACTACCTCCCCATCTCAAGATGGCTCCATAAATCGTATCCATACATAAATCACACATAAAGTCTTTACCCAAAAGTCACATTCCAGGTCTGGAGAGATGGATACTCTGATAATAGTGTTTGCTGCCCAGTCTGCCTGCCTGAGTTAGGGCCAACATGGTAGAAGAGAGAATGGACTTTTGTATGTTGTCTTCTGATCTCTGAGTACATGGAAAAAAAGAACTGGCAGAGGTGGCAGGATAAGGGGAGGTAGCCGTGGCCTCTGGCCTGAGACAAACGTCGGTTTGGAAGGGACCCCATTGCGAAGGCCCTTCTCTCATCAGAGATGAGGTGGGAATGGAGCCAGAGAAGCCAAGGGCATGACATGCTTAATCATAATTCAGCAAATGGCCAGGGGTAGAGCATCTAGGAGTAGCAGAAAAGGTCCCTTAAGAGGGTGAATCATAGTGTTGTAAGCTAAGTAATTGGCCCAGCCTTACCAGTGACTTTTTAGATTACATTTGGTGTGTGCACATGCCATGCATGTATTTGTGTGTGTGTGTGTGTGTGTGTGTGTGTGTGTGTGTGTGTGTGTGTGTGTTTCAATTCTCCTTTCAAAAATCTCATCATGTGGTATTCCATTTCATCCAAGGACCTTGCAATGAAAGCCTCCCCAATTGACTCCATTGTTTCATTTAACTGGGTCTTTACTAAAACTACACATATGATGACATGTGGAATTGCCGTTTCTTTGTGTCTTAGTGAAATACTATTCTTTTGCAAGCTTCAGATGTTCTGATGTTTTTCTTAGCCCTACTCCCTTTCTAAGCAGAGTAAAGACTAATTCCCTCTATTCTCCCCCAGCTTTGTGTTTATGCTTGCCTCAAAACCCTACCAGATTGTATTAATATTTTAGTTTGTCAGAGCATTTGCTAGGCTTCAAGTTTAATGTGAACAAGGACTTTGGTATTATTTAATGTTTTTATCTTAGCCTGACACATAGCTTCTAATAAAGTTTTCTATCGTGTTAATCCATAAGGCTTTTAATTAATTGATCAAAATATAAGGTTTCAATAATTCTGAATATCTTAAGATCTATGTATATTTGACATCTTCCTTCTAATTTCTTTACAGACCCACAGGTAAGCTGAGTACAGCAACCACAGTGTTTGTTTCCAATATAGATTGACTAAAATTAAATGTCTTCTATACTTTATGTCTTTTCACTGTGTGTGGGGGTGGCTATTATCCTTCCCCTTTGTTGTGGTTTGGCTATAATATGCTTCTCCGCCCCAGGCTCATGTGTTTAAAGACTTGGCCCAAACTGATGGAGGATGTGGGACCTTCAGGAGGGGAAGCCTTTGTTGAGGGAGTGGGTGGTGGTGGAATGTTTCAGGAGTGACAGGCAGGCACTCCCTCTCCTCCACTTTGGTCTGTTTGTCTACTTTTCTCTCTTCTCTCTTGCCCTCCCAATCCCTCACACTGCTGAGGGGATGTACCCAACTGCCTCACTCCCTCTCCCTCCTCCAGGGCACAGTGATGGACTGGATCTCCTGAGCCAACTATGCCTATCATAAACCTGCTTTTCCTTAGGTTGCTTCTCCTCAGGATTTTGTTGCCACAAGGAGACAAAAGTAACTGATAACCCTAATCCCAGATCACCAACTTTGTTTTCTAAGAGACTTTTCTAGAAGCCTGAAGAGCTACCATGGTAACGTCACTTGTCTTCTGGACCATCTAGAGTTAAGCAAGGATTAGGAATTTCGTCTCTGAGGATTTTTGGTAGTGTGTTGAAACAGGACTGTTTTTCTTTCCTTTTTTTTTCCTGGGTGTTTTGTTTTGTCTGAGTGGATGTGAATTTTCCAGTTTTCTTCCCCATATAGTCCCTAAGAGCTGGGGACAGAGTCGCCTGCCTCTCCCTGATGGCCAGAGCTGTGCCTCCAGGGGTATGCCCTGCTGCTTAGCTGGCTGCCATGTGTTTCCTGTTTCTGCAGCTGCAAGTCTTTCAGACTCTCGTAGAGAGAGCTGGTATTTTATTACATTGCATGTCTCATATTTATGAGAAACTCAAAGGGCTTTGAGGATTTTCTGTCGCTATCTCATCTTCTCGTGGCTCTCTGAGGTAGGTAGCAGGAAGTGTTATCTCCATTTTGCAGATGTCACAGCAGAGGCAAAGCCCGACCTGATGAAGGTGCCACAGCAAATCAAGGCAAGCAGAGGCTTTCAACCTCCATTCCCGAGATCTTGATGTCAGATGACTTCAATTGAACTTTAACTCCTCTGTCCATTTTGCATGAATTTTTACTGCTGTGCCTAGCACTGCAGGTACCGTGTTCATTTTTCTTTATATTTTTTTGTTACATTTTATTTATTTTGTGCATGTGCACTCATATGCATCTATGTGCATGTCCTGGAAGTCACAGGACAGTTTGTGGGAGTCAGTTCTCTCCTTACAGCATGCAGGTCCCAGGGATTGAATTAAGGTCACCAGGATTGATGGCAATTACTTGCAGAGCCATCTCTATGGCCCTGCAATACTAATTTTTCTGTCTACTCGGTTCCCCCTCAGAGTCCTTCTCATTTTATAAGCATGCCTTTTGTATGTGTGCACATATAAAGAAAAGTGTATCTTCTTAAAAGTAGCTAATATGCCATGTTGAGTCAGAAAAAGGGTTGCTTGGTTCTGAGGAATGTATGCAAATATGTCAGATTTAGCCTTATGTGCATATTTAATAATCCAGAACTTTCTTATCTGTCCAGCATGCCATGTGTATAAACAGTAGACAAGAAACCATTAAAAGATGCCATTTGAAACAGTGTGAAGTGTAAGAGATAGTATAAAATGTATCAGGCATGGTGGTGTGTGCCAGTGATCTCAGCTCTTAGAAAGCTGGAGCACCTCGAGTTTGAAGCTTGTCTGGGCTATGCATAAGAACCCTGTCTCAGAAAAACAGAACCACACCCAACACCCCACCCCCACCCCTCACCCCCAATCATCACACAAGTGAACAAATGGAAGAAACACTGAATGTCAGAGTCTGTTGAGTCAGTGAAATGAGCATTTTATCTGGCCACTTCTTTGCAAAAGATGGCGGCCTGAGGGAGAGCAGATACTGTCACTTACATAGGCGTCTCCCAGCCCCTGCCACCCCATTGCTACGATTCTTTTAAAAGTTCACTTAGAGATCAGTTCACATTGTTTTACCAATTTATGATGCTAGTGTAATTTGAATTCAGGTCTGCCTGGTCTTTTACAGGGAGTCCTTGCAGGGGCTTTGTGTAGTGTGAGCCAGGGAATGCTTATAGGGGCTTTGTGTAATGTGGGCAAGGATGCTTTCTTCTGACTGAGTTTAGATGACACCCCCGCCACCTGCCTCTCTCTCACCAAGAAGCAATGATTATGCTCTTGCTCTGAGAAGCCTAGGAAAAGGGGGTCTCTGCGGCTTTGTGATCTGAGTGGTCCAGGCTTTCACTCCTGTGGGATGGTGAATGGGCAGGCTCAGCTGCTTTAGTGGAGCCATCCCTGAGACCCCTGTGTGATTTCCCAAAGGCCTGGCATGGTCACACCTAGATGGGGCCTGGGGGTGGCATGCCCCCCACTCCCCCATCTGTGAGCCCTCCCCTCCATTCTCTGCATTGAAGAGTACCACCCAGCAGCAGTGGCTTTAGCCCTGAAACCATTTGGAGCTGCTGGAAGAGAGGCCACCCAGTGCTTCTGTGAACAGCTGGGGCTGCAGGTCTTCCATTGGCCACACAGAGAATGTTCCCACTTATCTACACTGAGCATGGGTGGCCTCCGTCCCTAGGCTAATGTGATTTCTCACTGTCTGGAGGTGGAAGCTATTGTCTTTTCCAGCTTGTTTGAAGTTCTTTTCTGAGGCTCCACATCTTCTGAAGACTGGGAGCGGGGTGGGCGTGTGCTTTACCAGCTTACCCCTCCCATTCTAATGGTTTCCTGGGCCAGAGGCCTTGGCTTATATAAGTGAGTGAAGAGAACTGCTTAGTTCTCTCTAAGGTGGAGAGAACTCTCCGGGTCCACCCAGCCTGCTTGTGTCCTGTTTCCATGTAACCTGTATTTCCTTCCACCTCCTACCTTCCCTCTTTCTGTCCTCTAGGCTCAGCCACAGGCCTGAATGCGGCTCCCATCTGATGGCGATGGGCAAAGTTCGCGCTTGGAGACTGCATGGTTGAACGAGTTGGAGGATGCCATTTTTGTTTCTCAGCTAGAAACTTGCCATTTCTAATGAACATTTTATGAAGAGGGCTCCTTCGCTTACCTCCCTCGATGGTGCTAAAAAGCAATGAAAACATATGAAGAACTCGATTCATGGTGTGTGCACCTGGCCTCTTAGAGTGAGTCTCTGCACTACGCCATGTGAGTGACACATTTGTACAGCAGAAAAAATCAGGCTTGCGCACAACAGCAGCAGCTGAGAGCTGTTGCCCTCCTCCCCCGACATGGATAGAGATGCTGGAGCTTTGCAGGATTTGGCAGGCTGAGATAGTAGTTCAGCTTTCCTTCTTAATGACTTTTAAACCGTGTTGGTGAGTTCTTGGGGTCAGAATGACGGCGGAATACTCAATTGTGGTAATATATTTTCAGGTAATAAAATAATGTTCTTGGTTTAGGCCCCCCCCCCAATAAGTAGGGTTTTTATTAGTTAAGGAATAAATGACAGTGTGTTAGGCGGCATTCCTACCTGGTGTCATGTGTGAAAACTTCTTATAAGTAATAGACACTAATTTGTGCACTGGGAAAACCCACCGATATTGAGTCCGCTGTTTTGTGCAAGTCAGCACTTGCATGACTAATGAAATTGCTTAATTGATAACATTTGCACTTTCCTCACTGATATTCTCAACTTCGACCAAGATACAAAAATAGTCCCCGTCTTCCCTTTTAATGTCATTAGTTCATGGAAATGTAACCAAAGAGATGGAAAACAAAATTTTCTCATGTTTTACAACATGGCTCCCCTGGGCCCCTGAGCCTAATTTGTTCTTAATAATTTTCAAAAGAGACTCTGTCTTGTAGCTCCCAGCAGTCTCTGGACTGTCTGAAAGCAAGCTGCAGCCTGGCACAGGAGCTTTGCCAATTTCTAGGCAATGGAAGGTTCTGGGAAAAGTAGATGATTTTCCTCTGTAGTCAGAAAGATTTAAGTTTTAGATGTGTTGTATGCATGTGTGGAGATGGTGTTCACCCGACACAGGCATATGTAGTTTTTAGCTTCCTCGGTTTTGTCTGGGTTGGTTGTGTCTCGAATGCAGAGTCTAACAAACGGAGGCCGGGTCTGTGGAGACGCTGAACATCCTGCCCAAGTTTCAGCTCTTGTTCCAGGCCTCAGGGGACACAGACAGGCTCGTTTTCCAGCCTGCCTTGCAGCTTCCCAGCCCTCGCAGATTGACACAGCTGCCTTTCAGTGTGTGTGGAGTCTTGCCTCCAGCCTCTCACAGTGTGGGGAGAGAGAGCCGGAAGAAGTAGGAGTGGGGAAATGAATTATTCAGCCCCTGCTAAATGCCAGGCCCTGCACTGGGTGCCTCATGTCCATCTCACTGAAAAGCAAGCCATTGATCATGAGGCATGAGGCATCCTGGACCTTCAGACCCAGACTGTGGAGCCAGACCACTGAAACTTGAATTATAAATTGTGCCACAGTTTCCCCACCCATTAAACTGTGCCTATTAGCAGAACCAACTGCTATTGTTTATTGTTGGGTTAAATAAATTGCATTCAGAATTGTGTGGAGGCCAGAAGAGAGCCCGCAATGCAGTGTTTGTTAATGAAAAGCATTGGAAACAGAAGTGAATTCACTTCATCAGTTCAAGTAGCATGTACAATAGCAGGGACAGAATTTGAACTTTGAGCTTAAAAGAGAGACGCTTGTGGCCACACTTCCCTGTCTTTCCCTCTAATTATATTCCAGTTAGTGTCTTGCATGTATGGTGTTGCCAAAGAGTAAACCTGTGTGTCAGAAATTAGTATGATACTCATTTCAGATGTCACATGATATGCTCCTTGCTCAGCAAAAAGTCCAAGCTGGGATTTTGGGTGGGTGGGGATGTGACTGGATCAAACTGGGTCTCTCTCCTCTTGTCCCTTGTGGAAACATCACAGAGTTCATGATTTAGGGCCTATAACAATAAGCCTGTCCATGCAGGCTTTGGGAGTGGCTTGGCCATCTTCATGGTTAATCTTTTTAAAGATTGAATAAATGATCTTTTGTTCTTCTATGTAGTTATTTTTTTTTTTTATTTAACTTTTGAATGTTGCTCTGTAACTCATTAAAGACAGAAGCACTTGGGGGTCAGAATCCGTGCTGTCTGTAAGCCTATTATGCTTACCCCTAGCATCAGACTCACTGCCCAGTGCAGGGGTTCAGTGTGTAGGTGTTGGTACTGAGGGAACAGGGTAGCACATTTAATTGTTTTCTTGTCTCTGGACATGGAATGTTATGGCCTGGCTTTCCCCACACCCTTTCCTGGTGGCAAAGGCAGGAGAGTGTGGTTGGATGTGGAGGCCTTTTATCTGCCTTCCTCATCTGACACTTTCTCCTGGCTTTTCTGTTCTAAGTCTACACGCTGTCTCCTAGTTCCTCCCAATTTTGTGCCGTTGGCTTGTACTAAGTATCTGTTGCCAGCCTCCATCTCTTCAGAAGTGCCTCCGCAGCTGGAGAACATGTTTGCAAAGTCCTTAGGTGTGAGAAACATTGCATTTAGTCTCCAGTGAGGAAAACACAGAACGGGTCCTGTTACTTTTGCCGCAGTCCCACCCAGCGTACCTACACATGTTCAGTTGATTTTGGATGGGACTTTTCAATAATATTAAGATTTGTGTAAGCTACAGTGGGATTTTGACTAAGGATGCAGGGTCTTTAGGGCAAGACAACACTATTAATAGAATGTGGATGTGTGTGGTTTATTTGTTTTCTAAATGGAAATGTTTCCTTGGGGTTTTGGCATGTTCTTTGATATGTTGAAAGATGAGAAAACATTATTTTGGAAACTCAGCACTTATACCATATTAGGAAATTTACAGTGCCTCCGATTTCACATTTAATGTTTTAATTGCCTGGTTTGGTAATAGAAAAAATGTCAAGCTTCTCTCTTTCATTTCAAGTTACCACCACTTATTTTCCCCTTTGCAGTCGTGGGCTGTTGCCAGCTTCAACTTCCTGCCCTGGTCCCAGCTTGGACTGTTTGCTGAGCGAGGAGAGTGTCACGTGACATCTGAAATGAGTCTCATACCGACTTCTGACACACTGGTTTACTCTTTGGTGATACCACACATGCAGTTGTTTCCTGTGGTGCTTGTAAATATCCTGGACGCGCATCTGACACTGAGCTGTGCGTCTGAAACCTTTAAGTTGCCTTTGAACTGAGGATGCTGTTCTGCAAGTTGAAGAAAGCAGCAGAGAAATCAAAGACTACACTGCCATCTTGGTCTGAAGGCGGTGTTTCAGAGGCAAGCCTGTGCATTGTCAAAGAAGGCAGCCAGATGCAGCTAGCTGGAGGCACTAACCGCATGGAGCCTGGGGTCAGGCATGAGGAGGAAGAGGGAAGCCGGATGGTCTATAGTTGTCCAGAGCCTATAGTTTAGACTCCTTCGAAAGATTAAGACTCAAAATAGGATTGAAACATGCTCTTTTTATAACTGCTTTCTCTGGAAAAAAACAACGATGAAAGACTTCCTGAAAGGAATTTGTTGTGGAAAGAACAATCTTGTATATTTGAGTTATTCAAGCACAAACATGGGATAATGAGAAATAAACCCAGGGCACATTGCAGGAAGGTTCCCTGCCACTGAGCCACATCTCCAGTCCCCTCTACATGAATTTTAGTATCACACACAGTTTCAGGATATACAGAGGAGATGTGCTCTATTGAAAAATTAAAGGTTCCATCCCTGGACAGCTGAGAACATGGAGTGCTTTCATTTTCCCATGAGTGGCTATCTCTAAATATTATTTTTGCTTGTCAACTAAAATCATTATTTTCTGTCTTTCTCTGTGTGTCTGTCCATCCATCTGTCCATCTCTCTCTCTCTCTCTCTCTCTCTCTCTCTCTCTCTCTCTCTCTCTCTCTCTCTCTGTGTGTGTGTGTGTGTGTGTGTGTGTGTGTGTGTTACTTTTCATCTTGCTACAATAAAATGCCTTCCAAGAGGCAGCTGAGGGAGGGGACGGGAGGGACTTATTTTGGCTCCTAGTTGTAAGGGTTAATGAATGAGGCAAGTGGTCACATCACATCTGCAGTTAGGAATCAGCGAGTGATGGGTGTCTATGCTTAGCTCGCTTTCTCCTTTTTCTTCCGTTTGGCACCTGGCCCATGGCATGGTGCTGCCCACATTCAGCATGGATCCTCCCTCCTCAGCTTCTGGAAATGCTTAGAGAGCTTCTCTGATGCCTATCTCTTTGTTGGTCCAGATCTCATCAAGCTGGCAATCTAGGTCAACCATCAAAATATAAGTAATTATTAATTTTTATGAAGAGACAAGATCTTGATATATTTCCTAGACTGGCCATGAGTACCCAGGCTCAAGTGTTCCTTAGCCTCTAGATAGCTGAGACAGCAGTTTTAAGTCACACCTGCCACTCAAATGTAACTTTTAGCTATATGGCAATTTATGCTTATTATAGAAAACTTGGAAAATGTAAAAAAGCAAAAGAAAAACTGTATTCATATAACCTAGAGAGAATTTTAGCTGTCTTTTCTTTTAGTACTTATTTCTGAGAGAGAGAGATGTCTGTACACTGTGTGTATGTACACATATACACACATACACAAAACATTGTATTGTTTAGGCCTTCTAAACAATACAATAAACACTATATTTAGTGTAGCACAGTGTAGAGTGTGTGTGTGTGCTTACCATATGTGAAGTTATGGGTTTCATCCCCAGCTCCAGAAAATGAGGGGGAAAAAAATCAACATTAAATCTAGTGGTTGTATTCTGATTCTTGATATGTCTGTGTCACAATTCATGTTACCATTTCCAGATGGGTTTGGGGCTTTGTTTATGGTGGCGTGGTGATGTTAGTGTTGGTTTAATGTGTTACATTTAAGTCATGCTGTTTAGGCAGGAATACTTTTTCTGAATTCATAATTATTTTACCAAGTTATATTTCTGTTTTTGAGAATCATTCTGGCTTTTTGAGGGTCCCTAGATACCTCAGAATGTTGCTTCTCAGGAAAGTTGTGCTCTCTCAACACCAGTATTTCAGATAGCCCATCTTGTAATCCTCTCCCTCCTTTTGAAAAAATGCTTCCTAGGGCTGAGGAGATGACTCAGTGGGTAAGAGCAGTTGCTATGGAAACATGAGGGTCTGTGTTCAAATTCCCAGAACCTGTATAAATGCAAGCCTCATTCTGCAAGTGTCTGCATTCTCATTCTCAGAGTTCCCACCAGGACCTCACAGGCCAGTTAGCCTGGTATATACAGGGGAGGGAGAGAGGGAGGGAGGGAGGGAGGGAGGGAGGGAGGAACAGAGGGAGGGAGGGAGAGAGGGAGGGGTGAGAGAGTGCACCTCTCTTAAGGTGGAAGGCAAGGATTGACATTCAAGGTAAGTCCATATTTATACAAATGGATACACACATAGGTGCACACATATGCCCCTAATTTAAATGAAAAATACTTTCCTGTTATTTTAAGTTTTGTTTCTTGGTAATTGTTTTCATTTGGTTGGAACTTACATTATTATGTTTTATCAGTCACTTGGCTATTGTATTGGATACTGTCACTTTTTCAGGCTCCCTTTTTAGGTTTTTCTGCTGGGGCTTAATGATGACTTCATTGATTCATGTGGCTTTTTATTCATTTTAACTCCTTGTTTTGCGGGGCGGGGGGGGGGGGGGGGTGGGCATTTAAATGTTAAGTGCCCATTAGTAAATCACTTGTAACCTCAGTTTTCTTATCTTCTCTATTTCCCCTCTGCTAACACAGCCTTCAAAGTTTTCCTTCCTCTCCTGTGCGTTCATATCTTTTGCCAGCTCTGCAGATTTTCCCCGCTTACCTTTCCAAATTCATGGCTGGCACCATCAGACCTGGTCATCCTCCAGTGGCTCTTCTCTGTTCTTGCTGCGAACCTGGAAGACACCTTCCAGATCTCTGTGTCTTTCTCTTCCACGTGACAGCCATCTGTGCCCTTCTGTCCTTGTATGTGCAGAGCGGGTTGAGGCCCAGTTTTGTGACGTCCCTCATTGCTGTAGCCTGTGGCACTCTGACTGCAGGGAGGACTGGGCCCTCTGTAGTGCGTTGTCTCCTCACCACCCTGGTGTTCATTTTCTATGTTGTGTCCTGTTTCAATTCTTCCACCATTGTCGAGGTCAGCGTGAGGATCATTTGGAGTGCTCCTGCAGGGAGCCACCTTCCATACTCCTCCCCACGTCAATATAAATGACGTGGGTCCTCTTTATAGTGTCACATGTTCATCTGTCATAGAATCTTGAAGCCAAAACCATTTGCCTTGGTGTTTTAACCACTCTGACAGAATACCTGAGGGGGGAAAAATCCACTTTAAAGGAAGAAGTGTTTACTTTGGTTCACAGTTGTAGAGATCTCCATTCATGGTCATTTGGCCCTGTCACCTTGTGAGGAGTCCAGGACAGAAGAAAGCTCTGTACATTATGGTGGCCAAGAAGCAGAGAACAGAGGATGGGACCTGGGTACCACTATCCCTTCCCTTTAAAATCATACCCCAGTGATGTACCCTTCCATCTGGCCTCATCTTCTCAAGTTCCTATCACCTAATAGCACGTCAGCTGGAGACCATCAGCACTCGAGCCTGCGAGGGGTCACTTACGATCCCCAAGAATACAACACCATCAGAAACTGAACAGGGAGCCAATTTTCTCACACAGTTTGGTTGTCTTGGCAGCTGTCTTAGTGTTATTTTCTGACTCTTAATACACTTCTTGGCTTTGACCTTCTGTACCAAATCCTGTGTTTTATAACCCAGACTTGCCCCTGTTCTGGCCCTCCAGATTTGCCTCCAGTGATTGTGGGAGGTCCTCCCTGTATTTAGGAATAGGGTCTCAAGTACAAGGGGAAGCATGGAGAGAAGAGAGGGATTGTGGGAGGGATGATGAGAGGGACACATTGGGTCAGAAGAGACATGATTGAGCAAATCAGAAGAGATGCTGGTTTGCTTAAGAATGTCTTCAGCAGTGCAGGTGCGATCCTTAGGGATCCCAGAGCATGGCAACACGTAGCTGTAGTATGCTTGAAGCCAGAACACTGAGCTGCCTAAGAAGAATCAAAGGCCTCCATATCATTCTTAGTCTTCCAGATTAAGTGTACTTTACCCAAACATCTCAGAATCTCAAATGCCCTGAAATCTAAACTTTTCAGGTGGTGACACAATTCCCTAATTTTTTTTTTCTTTTGCAATTTCATATACTGGAAAATCTGAAACATGGCAGTATGAATCATTCCCGGTTCCAAGCACTTTTTAACTGAGATATTCAATTCGTAGTCACATTTATTAGAGGTTATAAATGAGAAGCTGTGGCCAATGATTTCTAGGTCCAAAATGGACCAAAACAAACATAATTTTTCTCTGGACAGAGTCAGTCTGTGCTGTATGTGGAAACCTTTTCTAGAGCTTTTTGTGAATCCCATAACTCAATTTTTCTGTGACTACGGCTCTCCCTGTAGCTGTGTATGAATCCTCTTCTTTTCCCTCTTAGCCTCCTGCTGGGCAAAAGAAAAATCCATCTACAGATGTAAATGTAGACAAGGTGCCATCTTGTTCTGGTTAGATGGGAGTCAGAAGGTAACTCAGGAAGTTGTGTCATGGGTGATGTCTTAGTTACTTTTTCATTGTTGACAGAACAAGTTAAGGGAAGGGACTTCATTCTCACACTTAGAGGAATGCATCCAATATGGTGGGTAGGAAAGGCAAGATGGTAGGAGCTGCTTGTTCTGAGGCCCTGACAGGTATGCGGCTGCCTTCCTCCGTCTCCCATTTGATTTGATCCAGGGCCCCATCTTATGGCACCGTGCTGACCACATTCAGGATGGATCCTCTTTTTTCACTCCCAGAGAGTGTCAGACACTTTGGAAGGACAAGAAATCTATAAAATTTTGCAGAGACTGAGGCTTTCTGAAAGGAATATTGTCTGAGGTGAAATATTGAGAAATGGCTGCAATCTCTATTCAGGAATCAGTAACTAGAAGAGCTAGATGAGAGAGGGCCAGCCTACTTGGGGTTTAGAGCTCTGAGTTTCCCATCAGGTGTAGTCAACTACGATCTGAAAATATTATTGTGCAGTGAGGAATTCAGAGACTTTGAGATAGGGAGGAGGAGGGAAGTGAAACAAGGAAAAGAGAGACAGACATTCCCATAAGTAATATTCTGAAGTAAAATGTAATATTTGCTGTAATTTCTCTATTATTGTTAATCTCTTACTATGCTAACCTACAAGTTAAATGTTATCATAGGAATATACTTATAGGAATAGCATAGTGTGTGTACAGAGTGGATGTGTACATATAGGGACAGCATGGTGTATATAAATCGGTGCATACATGAGAAGCAGGATGGTGTGTTTGCAGAGTGGGTGTGTATATATAGGAGCAGCATGGTTTCTGCACAAACTGAGTATGTACATATAGGAACAGCTTGGTGTGTACAGGGTTCGATTTTCTGCATGGTTCAGTATCACCTGGAATAGTTGAACTTATTTCAAATATTCAAAACCTGCCAAGGGGTTCTCCTTCATTGATGCAACTAAAATTCGTTGAGTTTGCCTGGAATGTGCAGTGCCACCGTGAACCGCAGTATGAAGCTACCCGGGGGTAGTTGGTGCAGTAACCCACGCTTGGGGATGGGCACTCCCCAGAGCACCACAAGCAACTGTCTGAAAGGCAGGGAGCGGCCTCTGGGTGCTGGGTCAGGGCCCTGGTGAGACACATTCCACTGGTGCACTGGGAAGGACCGGCTCCTAACTGCAGGGCTTGTCACAGTCTGCTGAAGCGGAGCCCTTAGCCGAGGCAGCAGGAGGAACTTTGATTCAGCCCGTGGAGTAAAGTGGTGAAGGGATTGAAACTCTTTGTAGAGGAGAGCTAAAAACAGTGGGGACAGGGGAAGTGGAATTTGCTGTCTCCCAGTTTCCTTCCAGAAACAGCCTGCTGATCTCCCTAACATCTCAGAAACTCGATCAGGTCAACACAGACTGGGCAACCATATGAGCCCAGGCAAGCCTTGATTTCATCAAAATTGTGTGCCTTTTTTCCCCTTTCCTTTCTGCCAACTCATGGGACTTAAAATAAAATAAAAAATAAAAAATAACAAGCCTTTTTTTTTAACTTTTTCTGCCTGAGTTTTGAATAATTCTAGTGTTTATATACACTAGAATTTAGTGTAAATTTTTACATTCCCAAAGTACAAAATATAGCTCAGGATCCCTTCCTGATGGTCTGAGTTTGCAAATCAAAACACACTAAAAGGTCAAGCAAAAAAGCTTCCAGAAAATAAAAGCACTTCTGTCAAGTAGGCACTTGTAGCATCAGAATGGGTCAAAGTAGCCCAGCATGTTGACAGACAAGCTGCATCTTCCTTAAACATGCTTTCCTAGCCCTTTCTACGTTTTACCTTCAAGCAACTCCCTTGCAAGCCCAAGCTTTCTGCCTGCAAAGGGTGGTGATGGGACATGGGTCGGAGCTGGTGGCAAAGAATCCAGAGCTAGGGGTGTGGGAGGACCGCATGCACACCCAGGCCCTCCCAGTCACTGGATAACCCTGAACTTGGCTGCCTCCCTCTTTGCTGAGGTCCCTCAGGTGGCCTCATTGTTTCTATTACCTTGGTAGAAAGAGTAGTGAAGGCCTTGCCTGGCTGGCAGTCTCGTTGCCATGGAAACTTCCATTCCACACACCTGATTCACACATCATGCTTGGCTAACTCCAGACAGAGGTCACAGACTGGTATTTGCCCGTTGTTTCCCCTTCTTGTGTTTTCCAGGCACTTAATGGATATAGAGAGACGGGCAGTGGGCAGCCTTGGCATAAAGCTTTACTGCGAGGGAAGGAAGTTTGTGAATTTCCAGAGGGGGGAAAAAAAAGACTGGTAGCTGTGAAGGGCAGAAGGAGGTGCTGGCGAAGGCTGTGTAGATCTGAGCTCCTCCCGGCAGGCAGCGTCAGTCCTGGGTTGCATCTGAAAGTGATTTTCTGGGTTCCCGGGTGAGCGTGGAAATGAGTCTAGCAGATTCCGGAGCTCTGGCTCCTTAGGGGGTTTTCTGTCCCATTTCACTGAGTTGCCTAATAACCTCAGCGCCAGGGTGTGCTCTTCAGGATTGCAATGTGGGCTGAGGCACACATTAGCCACAGCTGTCTATTAAGAACCAATGATTTGATGATCTGTCTCAGACCCTGGCTTTACTTTGTTCATGTATAATGTTTCAGAAGGCAGACCCAATCTCTGGGACATTCTTTTTCAGCAAAGTTAATGTGTATGAAGAATGCTTCCGGTTTTCCTCAGATTTTTTTTTTGTTTGTGTCATCCATTTTCTAGATTTAGAGAAAAGGGGATGATAAGAAATCAGATTGTTAACCTTTCACAGCAAGAATTTCTTCTCCATGCCTTGATTCATATTCTTTTGATTCTTATTTGTTTAAGAGGTAGTGGGGATGGAACCGAGGGCCTTTCCCATACTAGGCAAATGCTCAACAACTGAGTCATATCCCCAGCCCTTCATTTTTGTTTCTAGGGTTAAATTTTAAAGATGTTTCTAGAGAGAATAAAAGGGCATTCACAGGACATGACATCAGCCCTCATGCACTGAGATTTCGATATCATAAATGATCTGTGGAGGTGTCTGGAAAGTCTCTTAGCAGATCATGGTGGGGGGGGGGGGTTCTGCATACGTTCATCTCTTGACTTCCATTTCCTCTCATTTGATGATACTCCTCCATTTTAGTTAGCCTCAGTTGACAAAGCATACTCTCCCATTCAGCAGTACACCAGACCTGACTTTAAAATATCACTTCCCCATACCCTTGAACAAATTATTTTATTTTATTAAGTTTAGTTTACTCATCAGTATTTGTAGGATAAGATTGCTATGAAAATCATCATAAATTTTAGTGTCATTAGTACAGTACTGCTACATATCCAGTATGATTCCTATCCTGCTAGATCACTTCAGAAATTGCATTTATCTGAAGGAATATTCTTGCCATCTGAATAGTTTTCATTTTCCCAGCTCTGTTCACGTAGGGATGTGTGAAGCTGAGTAGGTAGGTAGTGGGCTGAAAGAATAGTTAAAAAGTAGAGTGTGTACACACTTTCTCTCACATCTATATATTCACTTGGTCCATTTTGTGAATCTCATTGATAGGTTCATGTTGTAAAATAAGAAGGTTGTTCTCTTCTCGGAAGATAAATTGTCACCCCATACTGGTTCAGATGGGGCAGCAGTGGCCTTCCGTCACATTTTCCGAAGTTATGGAGGTATGTGTGTGAATTCTGATAATGACCATCCAAGGCCCAGTTTGACTTCTGACATCTTTCTCCTTCCTCTTTCATTCTTCCCTCACTTCTCCCCCACCCCTAGCTCTTTATAGTTATATGGACCATAATATTGATCATCATAAGCTCTTCGAGATGTTCAGTGGCATTAAGTAGTTACATACTATTATGTAGCCATCACTCCCATCAGCCCCCATAATTGCTTCATCTTTCTCATTGGAAACTGTTAAAACACCAGCTCCTCATTCCCACTTCACACAAGTCCCTGAGACCAACCATTCTTTATTTCTCTGTGAAACTGACAGCTGTAGATATAGAAGTTGCGTGATAAGCATCTTACTACTTATGTGTGTGTGTACACATATATCTTAAAATTATGTATATGTGTGTGTACCAATGTGAGTTTATGTGTAACACATGTGTGCAGGACCCACAGAGGTCAGAAGATGATGTTTTATCCTGTGAGAATTACAGATAGTTGTGAGCTGTCCAGTGTGGGTGCTGAGAACTGAGCTTGAGTTCTCTGCAATAGCAATAAGTGCTCTAGCTGCTGACCCATCTCTCCAGCCCCTCACGTGTGTGTATATGTGCACATATGTGTGGCTTTTAAAAGAAGTAACATTGCAAATCCTTTGCCTATTTTTTATCCATATTGTTTTGTTATGTTGAATTTTAGCTGTTCTAAAATCCATAATCTGAATATTACTACTTTATCAGATACATCGTTTGTAAATGTTTCTGCTCTTCGCTGGGTTACCATTTCACACTGTTGCTATTTCACACTGTCAATCCTTTGATGAAGAGAGTTTTACATTTTTTCCAGGAAGCACAATTTGTCTATATTTGTTGTTGCCTACCTTGTCTTTGGTGTCATGTCCAAAAAATCCTTGCTAAACACAAGATCATGAAGGTCAGAAAGCTTTGGTTAGGTTTTCTCTTAAGAATTTTAAGCCTAGGTTCCATTTTGAGTTAATTTCATACATGGTATTAAATAATGGTAGGTAAGGTTCTTTTGCATGTTCATATCCAGTTTGGACCATTTGTTGAAAACTGCCCTTTCTCCATTGAAGGATCCTATCTATCACTTTTGCAAAACAAAACAAAATCCAACCCAACCCAACCCAACCCAACCCAACCCTACCCAACCCAACCCAACCCAACCCAACCCAACCCAACCCAACCCAACCCAACCCAATCCTTTGGCCATCCACATAAGGAGTGGTTTGAATGTGAAATGTGCCACATAGGCTCAGATGTTTGCCACTTGGTCCTTGCCTAGTGGCACTGGTGAGGAGATTGTGAAACCTTGATGAGACAGAGTGTTGCTGGAGGAAGTGGGTCTCTGGGAGTAGGCCTTGAGGCTTTATAATCTGCCACACATACTGTTCAGCCTCTCCATCCTATGAATGCAAGGTGCTAACCCCAGCCCCTTCCCACTTCCACGTCTTCCCCACCATAACGAAATAATCTTCTGTAAGCCGGAAGCAGCCCTTCTCCCCTTAAATTGCTTCTCACCAGGTATTTGGTTACATAAGGAAAAGTAATTAATGAAAGGATTTTCCATATATATATATATATATATATATATATATATATATATATATTTGTCTCTCTATATGTGTGCTTTGTCAGTACTACTATACTTTGGTTGACAGAGCTTGTTCATAATTTTTGCATATGTATGCATGCATGGTCAGTGTGTCTTTGAACATATATGTTGACATATGTTTGTATGTATATATGTGTACTTGGATGTAAGACCCAAGGTTGACGTTGGCTATCTTCTTTTATCACTTTCCACTTTATTCACTGAGGCAACATATCTCAGTTAGACCCAGCACTCACTGATCAACTGCTCTAGCTAGCTAGCTTGTTCCAGATACTGCTTGTTTCTGCTTTCAGAGGGCTGGGATTATAGGCACTCTGCTATACCCACCCAGTTTTTCACATGATATCTTAGTCAATGTTCTGTTGCTATGAAGAGATGCCATGACCAAGGCAACTCTTACAAAAGAAAGCATTTAACTGGGACTGGCTTACAGTTTCAGAGGTTTAATCATGCAGGAACCTGGCAGCATGTTGCTGAAGCTGAGAGTTCTTTATCCAGGTCAGAATGCAGCAGGAAGAGAGAGCCTCTGGGTCTAGCATGGGCTTTTGAAACCTCAAAGCCCACCCCCAGTGACACACTTTCTCCACCAAGACTAAACCTCCTAATCCTTTCAAACAGTGGCACTCCCTAAGCATTCAAATACATGAGTCTAAGAGGACCATCCTTATTCAAACCACCACACATGGGTTCTAAGCATCTGAGCTCTAGTCCTCATGGTGAGATAATAAGCACTCTACCCACTGAACCATCCCAGCAGCCCAGGTTATAAGGATCTGACTTCATTTAGCTTTGTTCCTTTTCAAGATTGTTTCAGTTATTTTCTTGTTCTTTATAATTCCATGTGAATATTAGGGTGGTTTTCTATTTCTGCAAAAAAAGAAAATTCATTTGGATTTTGGTGTAGACCTCATTAAATCCATATAATATCTTGTGTAGAATTGACACCTCGGCATGATTAATTGTTCCAATCCATGAACATGGAATATAATTTCATTTATGGTCTAAATTTCTTTGATCAGTGTTTATACAAATCTTCACCTCGATAATTGATTGCTAAGTGTTTCATTATTTTTATACCCCTGTAAATAGAATCATTTTTGTAATTTCCTTTAGAGAGTGTTCATTGTTTCTGTAGGAAAATGCAAAAATGATTTTTGCGTAGAGGGAAGATCTGAAGCTCACCTACTTACTTTGCTGACATGCTGGCTTCTCTGGCAGGCTTAGCTGGCAGCTTCCCAGGGAATGCCTGCTGGAGTTGGGGGCTGGGACAACAGGATGAGTGGGGAGGAAGGCTGGAGGAGTTTCGTGTGATCCACTGCAGATGGGGGCAGAGAGGAGAGGGAAGCCACAGAAGTGGTCTGCTATGAGCTGGGGGTGAGACTGGGGGACTGGGTTTAGAGAGGAGGGGGAGAGGAAGATCTGCAGGTAGGTTACTTGTGTCCAGTGGGTTCGCAGGGAATGCCTGCTGGAGTTGGGGTGGGGTAAAGTGCTGAGCTGGGAAAGGATGTTTGGAGGGGAAGGTCTGTGTGATCTATTGGAGGTGGAGGAAGAGAGAAAGGGGAGCCTGCAGCAGGTGGTCTGCTACCAAGCTGGGGATGAGAATGGGGGATTGGGTTTAGAGAGGAGGGAGAGATGAAGATCTGTAGTGATGGCTCTTGCTTCTCTGGCTGGAGTACCTCTCTTATTTCATTTTCTTCGGGAATCCCCAGCACCGTGTAGAATTGCTGATCTGGGAGTTTTTATTATTTGTTGTTTGGTTTTGAAATGGGGTCTCACTGTGTTTCTCAGTTTAGAGTCACACTTGGCGTGAATGGCACGCTGACTGTGAATTCAGACTCTTCCTGCATGTCCTCCTGCGTACTAGGCTTATAGGCCTGCAGCACCATGCCCAGCTTCTCACTGATCTAAATGGAAGATTTTTCAGTCTTTTGCCATTGGTTGCAATGTTCCCTAAGGGTTTTCCTATGTAGCTTTAATTCTGTTGAGGTGATTCCCTTTGCTTCCTAGTTTATTGAGTGTTTTCATCAAGAAGAGTGTTAGATTTTTTTTGAGGGGATTTATTTATTTATTTTTTTTTTGTAGTACTTGTGGGGATCATATAATTTTTGTCTTTTTTTTTTCTGGTTAATGTCATCAATAGACATTACCTTGATTGGTTTTAGTATCTTGAACCATCCCACTTTTTCTTTATTATGCTGCTGAACTGACTTTGATAATATTTCATTAGGAATCTTTGTTTTGCATCAATGTTCCTGAGAGACACTGAGCTATAGTTTTCGGTTCTCCTTCTATCTGCATTTCTACCCTACTTCTAGCTATAGCCAGTCTGTCTGGCTTTGATATTAGGACAATACTTAGACACTGAATTAAGAAAATGTTCTATCCTTCCTCTTTAAGTTTTTGATAAATTCTATAAAAGCTTGGTTGAATTGATTTTGAGATGCCAGTGGAAGATTATATATTAAAATTAAGTCTAATGAATGTATTGAAAACAATCAGAAAATGGAAGTTTTATATTTAGAATGAGGAAAAGTTTTGGAGAGTGTGAGAGCCCCAGATTAGTTGTTTGTAACTAACTCCCTCCTTCCCTCCCTCTCTCCCTCCCTCCCTCCCTCCCTGCCTTCCTCCCTTCCTTCTTTCTTTTCTGATAATTCCTTGCAGTGCTGGCTAGGTTCTTCTGCTCCTCTAAATCCTTACTACAGGACTGAAAACTGGGTCTGGTCTGCTTCCTGTGGCCTGGCCAATGGCCTGTCATTCTCTCATCCTTTAGGCGTTCTGGTTAAGAATAGTAAGCATTTTCTCACAGCGATGACTCAGAGTGAAATGTAGCTCCAGATACAAAAGTTGCTTCCCAAACAGCTATGCTTCATTTATTCCCACCCATTTGATCCACTCGTTCCATGTTGATGTAAAAATATTAATGCTGATCTTAGGTCGACTTTGTCTCCTGTTTCCTTTTATATTCATTCATCCATCTATCAGCACTTACAGCGTGCTCAGAACAATGCAGTGCAATGTAAACACAATACAAGCCACATAGGTGATGTTAAAAGAAAGAGAAGAAGCAGAGACATCCATCTCAATGGTCTATTTTATGTAACCTAACGTGTAAAATGTGATTTCAGTATTTAAATAAGAAAATAATTAAAGAGATGTCTTACTTTATTTTTCATGCATACTTTTTGAAATCCACTATGCATTTTAAACTTATGATGTATCTCTGTTTGCACTGGCCACATGTCAAGTGCTGGAAGGCCATATGTCTAGCAGCCATTATATTGATAAATCTAGAGCTAGCTTATTTGGTCCTGAGGATATAATGTCCAAAAGAGGTCAGTTCTTACCTCTGCCTAGTGGACAGGGCAGATCAATAAAACATTTAATAATGGTGTTGAGTACCTGGGGAGGAACTGAGCATGGAGTGTTGGGAGCCCAGAAGACGGGGCTCAGAGTCTGACCTGTGAGCCCAGGCCTCTGGCAACAGGCACAGATTGTTTCACTAAATCTCATTTCTTTGAAGTCGTCCCCTGTGGGAGGCCACTGAGCTGGAGTTTGGCACAGATCCCAGTCTGTCAAACATTGACTTTTGGCTCATACAAGGAGAGCCATTGGCAAGTTCACATTTACTTACAGGCTCTGCTCTGGCCACAAGTCTTTGGGTTGGGATTTCACCATCCCCAGTGTGTCTGCTTTTCATTCTGGCTTGCCTTTTCGTCTCCAGGCAGAGCTGCTCTCCTGTTCTGGAGACTGCTCTCCCACCATGCTTACCACCTTGTTCCTCTTTACAGCACCAAGGGAGAGACTTGGAAGTGTGATGGTGAGAGAGGAGAAGAACATTTCGGTTTTCTTCTTTGTCCGTTTTTTTTTTTTTTTGGTTTTTCGAGACAGGGTTTCTCTGTGTAGCTTTGCGCCTTTCCTGGAACTCGCTTTGGAGACCAGGCTGGCCTCGAACTCACAGAGATCCGCCTGGCTCTGCCTCCCGAGTGCTGGGATTAAAGGCGTGCGCCACCACCGCCCGGCCCTTGTCCGGTTTTATCTGGGAAGCTGTCCCAAGAGTTCTCTGATGGTTACTGGAAAGGTCATTGTTTGGGCTACATGCCATCTACCCTGTCCCTACCTGCTCCCCGTACTTGCCCATCTTCTCTCTCGGAGTTACAGAGGCCTCTAATAGAAATGGCATGGCTCACACAGTTAAGCAAGTCTGTGCATCTCCCAGACTCCCTGCGTGGGGTAGTGTACTAGGGCGATGTTTACAGACACCCAGCCAGGAAGTGCCAGGGAAGAGGAGGAGCTGTTTCCACTTACCCTCCCACCTCCTCTTGGCTTTCTTTTCTGGCATCTCTTACAGCCCAAAGAGGGATGGGAATTTGGCAGGGTGAAAGTATCTCATTGTGCTTCTTCACCCCTCTGGCTTACCTCCCTCCCAAGACTTCTGCACTGTCCAGGTCACTTACCACTCAGAGCCTGCAATTTCCTTTCTTAGTGCTGATGTGGAAGAGGCTGGGAAGCATGTTCCTTCCCAGGAGATGAGTGATACACAGGAAGACAGGGTCAAATGAGGTCAGGTATCCAGAGCCAGAATCTTACCAAATATTACAGGCAGCAATCAGGCATGCTGGTCTGATAAGAGGGCAGGGCCAGGGGACTCCACTTTGCACACCTTTCTCTGTTGATGAGTCAAGGTAGATAGGGGGGCTATCAGCATATGTTGACATGGTAAATGATCAGTTGATGGCTATTGCCAGCCTGGGCTAAGGCTCTGATATGATGCCACTTAGTCTTTCTCAGTCATTTTTTAGAGACTGTATTATGGACATAGATTGGGGGTAATTCTATATACTTTCTAATTCCCAGAGGACTCAATTGTGGATATAAAAATCGGACCAATTTCAATTATTACCTAAAGAAAGGAGAGAAGGATAAACCAAATATAGAAAAAACACCCACCTATACATGCTTGAAATCTTATCACGCAGAAGGCAGAGGTTGGAGGATGTTCTCAGAAGTTCAATGCCATCCTCTGCTTCATATTGAGTTGGAAAACCAGTCTGGGCTACATGAGCCCTTGTTTGAAAAGCAAAACCAACAACAGTGATGAAAACAGAGGAAAGCAAAACAGTAGTTCTTCTTCTCATTACCCCACAACTCAAAAATCTTCCCAAACTCAAAATGGCCGCTAGTGCTGGCAAGAAGGCTAAGCTGGTAAAGGTACTTGCCACCAAGCCTGATGATGAGTTTAACCCCTGGGACCCACATGGTGTAGAGTGAACAGACTCCTTCAAGTTGTCCTCTGACCTCCACATGCACACTATAGGGGCATGGACACACATACACATACATAAATAAAAATTTAATAAAAGTATATGCTAACCAGCGTTGTTTAGATAGAAAAGAAAGCAGTAAATTTAGAATTGAATTAGAAAATCAAAACTACGAACTCTGGAAAAGGCCATATAGGATTTAAATATAATACACACATACTTCCCTTTTTACTTTTGGACTCTTCCATGTGCTTATATAATCAATTTTATCCATTGTCATGTCCAATTCCCCTCTTCTACCCCCACCTGCCTGCAAAGTTTCCTTCCTACTTTCATTGAATTTAGTTAGAGTTTTTTGCCTGAGTGTGGCTAAGAGGTAACTTCCAGGAACAGAGGCAACGTACCAATGGCTGTACAATTGAATAAAAGGATACCCCCTTGCCCAACAACCATTAATTTACAACTGTCCCTTATAAAAGAGTGTGAACTCATGGGACCCTTTCTTGTCCATGCTGAAATGTTTACATTGTCAGTCTCGTGTGTGTCCTATGCAGATAACCACAGCTGCAGTGAGTTCATGAGTTATGCCATGTCCAGAAGATGTGTTTTTGCAATCTATCTGCCCATTCTCTGGCCCTTACATTCTTTTCACCCTTCTCTTCTGTGATACTTCCTGAACCTTGGAGGAGGTGACAGCTATCCCATTTGGTGATGAGCATTACGTCACTACTTATTGTTATCACTTTGGCCAGTTATAGGTCTCTATATTAACCACTGACTGCTGTGGTTAAGAAACTTACATGACTAAGGTTAAGAGCAGCACTAGTCTATGGCTATAAAAATGATATTTAAAGGGATATTTGACAGCAGGACCATTTAGCCAAAACAGTGGTAGTAGGTGCCCTGCTATGGCCTATGACCGCTCTAGCTGTGGGCTCTCAATCAGATTTACAGAAGCAGGCATGGGGCCCCTCCTCGAATCCATTGTGAAACTGGTTGGTTGTCCCCATAACAGGTGTGCCGCTGATGCATCAGAGGGTACATCTTACCAGTCAGGTCATTATTGTAACTGGTAAGATTGATAGCTGGGTAAAGCTGCTGACGACTTTTCTGTCCCAGCAGCCTGCATAACTTCTTCTGTCACCACAAAGGCTAGCTACTTGGGAAGAAGCTTCTAGTTCAACTCCAGCTTGTTTTCTCTGAGTATGGGGTATCTTCAGCAATAGAGCCTTACTATCAAGTTCTGGTTAACAACAGAGATTGATGGCAGTAGCTTGTGCTGTTTTGGGATCTTGCTGGTCAACAGCTTGTAGGGAGATGTCCCGTACATGGAATTGGACATGTTTTAAATAACTCACAGCTTCCAGGAAGAGCCTTATCCTTCACTCAAATTCTTTTCATTTTTATTTTATTTTTTATGTGCATGTGCCTGAGTATACCTGAGTGTGTATGTGTGAACCACACATATGAAGGGTCCTGCAGAAGTGATAAGAAAGCATCAGCTTTCCTGGACTTGGAGTTACAGGCAGGTGTGAGCTGCTTGATGCACATGCTAGGCTGGGGCCTAAGTCTCCTGCAAGAGCAGGAAGTGCACTGCATCCCGGAGCCGTCTCTCCAATCTTCTTCTTTTCAGATTATACGTTTAATAACCTTATAAAAGAGTAGGTTTTTCTGTGTGACTTTTAAATGTACCTTTAGTTTTGTTGCTCTTTCCTCTTCTCTACCCTCCAACCCCCTCCCTGCTTGGCCCTTTCTATCCCTGTTATTCCCTGTTTCATATCGGATGGATTTTATTACCACTCCTCTCTATAACAGCCCCTTTCCATCTTTCTGGTCTTAACCAGCACTCAGAGCCAGGCATATGACTTTAAAAATCAATGGCTAGGATTCACACACAAGGGAGACCATGTGGCATTTTTCTCTGTGGATTTGGTTACCACACTGAATATAATTGTCCATATCTATCCATTTTCCTACAAATTTCTAGCTTTATTCTTCTTTCCCACTGAATAAATTTCCATTGTGTATAACACGCACTTTTTCCTGGAGACTGTAAAAGAAGATCATTATGATGGATGGAGCCTCTGGCTGTATGCATTTTGACACCCAGATATTTTATGTTTTGCTCAATTTTTCAAAATGAGTTGAGTGATATCTTGAGTTTCTTCCACAGATCAATAACCAAAGCAGTGATAGCAGGACTTTACATCAGTGTGGCCAGGCATTCACTGGGGGAGACCTCCTATGCAGCAAAATTGTCGCCCTGGGTGTCAGTCTTGGCTCCATTGTTAATCAACACCATGGAAGTTACTCAACCTTCCTTACCCTCACTATAGTCTGAAAAATTACAGTGACACCTTTATATTCTTGGATAAAATTGTTCATGGAAGACATTTAGTCCATAGTGCCTGACAAATATTAAATTCTAAGGAAACATTAATTGCTATTATTATCATTTCAGCTGAAAATGCTGTTTTCTTGGCAATAAATAGCTGCTTTGTTTAGTTCTACTAGCTGCAAAGCAATACATCAATACATTGATTGCTTAATGCTTGCTTAACCTCTTTGGAAAGCTCTTTATGTATGTTCTGTCTGTATAGCTCTGTAAGCCACAAGCTTATGTGTTTTCTCTGTGTCTGTCTCTCTGTGTCTCTGTATCTGTGTGTGTGTGTGTGTGTGTGTGTGTGTGTGTGTGTGTGTGTGTGTGGTCTGTGGTGTCTCTGTGTTTACATTAGAAAGCCAGTAATAGCCAAGAGATGGAACTGTCAGAACACAGTTTTTTTCCCCATGGCAACCAAAACCCCCACAAAACTAAAGCCAAAAACACGAATTACATAAGCAACTTGGATGGACAAAAGAGTGTGGAGATATGAAGCTTCCTACAGGTTCTGGTCTTATTTAGTTCAAGGTGTTGGGTAAAGATTCAGAGTTCCTACTGACAAACTGAGCTGGATGCTGCTGCTGGCTTTGAAGGAAGCAAATTGGTCAGACGTACAAGTGGGAGAGAAGTTGAGGTTTCACGAAGGAAGGTCATAATTAATGTTTCCATGGCCTTAGCAGTTTAAAAGTTGGGAGTTTAAGTAAGGTTGTCGGTTGTGGGGACAAAAAGCCCACAAACATTCAGACGTGGTCAAAGTTTTGTCTCTCGGTCTTTCCTTGAATCGGAAAATAGGCAAGGCTTCTGAATTGCACAGAGAAAGGGTCACTTCCTACTAACCTCAATGGTAGTTAGTGCCTGTTCATAAAGGGACAAATTTCAGAAGGGAAAGTCTCAGAAAGATCCTTCCCATATCCTGGTGATCTACAGATTTTTTTGGTGGCGATGTGGAAGGTTTTTGGGACAGGGTTTCTCTGTGTAGCCTTGACTGTCCTAGAACTTGCTCTTTAGACCAAACTAGCCACAAACTCACAAACATCTGCCTGCCTCTGCCTCCTGAGTGCTGGGATTAAAGATGTGTACCACCATTGCCCAGCTATAGACTGTTTTTTTTTTCCCTTGGGAGAAGAATGCTAGGACTTTCTATTTAAAATCCCTTCTTTCAAAAATATTCCTGGGACTCCCAAACTAAAGCATTAGCATCAAACACAAGCTGTGCTATCCTTCCTCACACCCATAGGATGATCCATATGTATATCCTCTTTGTATATTACAGGGAGTGACATGGAAGGCTTTGCTAATTCAGTTTGTAGTTGGAACTGACTTTCCTCTGCTTGTTTGGTCCTTATGATTCTAGAACAAAGAGAAATAAAATATTAGCATCTCCACAGTGTCCCCTTCAGAAGTATACCAAACCCATAACACTGCAGATTGAGCCTGAAGCCTAGTGAATAGATAAGCTCTGAGACACAGCCTTAGCCTGTCCATGTTTGCTTTTATTCCTAACAGTTTTCTCCTTCTAGAAATTTAAAAATATTATAAAGTCAACTCTACTATAGTGGTTTAGGGTATAAAGAGTTGAGATGCTAAATGATCCTAATACCCAGCATTCAAGCTCCTCTCTGCTCTTTGTAGAAATGAAGAATTGCAGGATGGTAAGAATGATAAGACAGTTTCTTAGTGAGTGTATGGGGTGTAGGGCTTTTTGGCATCAGGAATGTTGGATTTGAATCTAGTTTCTTCTATTATGTAGTATGCACTGGGGAATGTTTGAAACTCTTTGGATTCGCTTTCTTTCTTTGCCCTGTAGTGAAGCAATGCCTGCTTCTAGAGGTGGCTGTATCAGATGTGTGGCAGTTGTCATCCATAGGACGCTTTCTGTCCCATGACACTAAATAGACAGGAGGAGGAAGTGCATTGGATTAGGAGCCCAAGTAAATATTTGACATCATTCACTCCTAAATTATTGAGAGCAGGCTGGAAACCCACAATCTTTGTTGTCTGACCTCCATCAACTATAATTGCCCCAAGGCCCCCAAATTGCTATTGGTAAAGCAAAAATCAATAAAAGCAAAATCCATAACCATATCCTTCTTGCTCAGCCCTTTTTCATTCGTGGTGGTCAGTTGGGGGATATTAACCTCATTTTGACCGTGAGGGGTTTGGGTTTTCTTTATCCTTTCTGGGAATTTCACATTCCCGGCTTCCATCCTGAGAAACTGTGGGAGATATGAACTTCTTTCTTCCCGATATTATCCCTTCTAACAGTTATATGATAGGAAACGAAATTGTAAATCTAGAAGATGAAATGGAAGGACAATTTCCTCTAACACTGAGAGCTAAGCACCTTTGCAAAGCGCTGTTTAAAACTTCTGCCTTTCCCCACTTCTGTCTGGAATTCAGGGAAGGACAGTCCTTCACTTATGTCTCCTTAGTCCACTATTCTAAGTCATGTTGCCTATCATTTGGGGGGTTTGTATTTTGCTTTTGTTTCTGTGGTTGTTTTTTTTCCACTCTCTTCATTTAAGAGTGACTTGAGCGCCGGGCGGTGGTGGCACACGCCTTTAATCCCAGCGCTCGGGAGGCAGAGGCAGGCGGATCTCTGTGAGTTCGAGGCCAGCCTGGACTACCAGGTGAGTTCCAGGAAAGGTGCAAAGCTACACAGAGAAACCCTGTCTTGAAAAAACCAAAAAAACCAAAAAAAAAAAAAAAAAAAAAAAAAGAGTGACTTGAGCATCCTATGTTCTATCGGTTGCGCTGTGTCCAAACCAGCACTGGACAGTCACTTTCTCGGTCATTCCAGTAGTGTCATGTTCTTGGCTTCTCCCAACTGCTTACTCTAATAAATAGCTTATGCCTCCTCTCTCATAGGCCTTTGTTATAGTCTTGCCCTGAACACCACATCTGCCATATGAAGATCCTTGATAAATTCTGAAGATAGGTTATTTGACATATAACCAGGAAGGAAGGAATTCAAGGTCTGTGTCCAAGTGGTAGAGTCCATTTGAAAACCAGGAGTAGTGACAGCACCCCTGTAATCCCAGCTCTGGGAGATTGAGGCATGAGGATTTCAAGTTCAAGGATAATCTGGACTATATACGGAAACATTACGAAACAAGAACAAGCTTTGTTCCAGTGACATAATGGGAATTTTAGTCACAAATAGTCACAGATGTAGACTTTGCTGCTCTGTGGAATTATAAATGTGGTAGAATTGCTTAGTGTTGGTGGATCTCACATCCTTACTGACAAATCAGAATGTGGACTAACTCATGAAGAGCCGTTCTCTATATTATGATTCTGTGCCTAACTGTGTAGTATATCAATCTATAGCTTTTTCATTAGAGGTAACAATATTTGAAACTTGTATTGCCCAGAGAATATTATGTGTTGTTCAAGACTGACCATTTCTCTTAACGTACTGTACTCAAAGAGCTAATTTTTCACCACTGGATAGTCTGCCCCACCCAGTGGAGGAGAGAGGTCAAGGCCAGCTGGCTCACACAATCAAATACAGATCTTCAATGAGGAAGATTTTCTATCAGATCTTTTCCTGAATCTGTGGATCTATGTAACCGCAAGATCAACTTAGTTCATGATCATTGCTTTAGAATAATGTTTTGGAAGCTTTGGAAATGGAATCATCTAGTCAGAATGTTCTAGGTCTTCTGTGGTGGAGGGTTTTAATTATTGCCTTTCCAAAGTCTGTCTTAGAAACATAACAAGTGTTCAGGTGCTTCTGTTAACAGGAGTTTTTGTTGGGAGCTTATGGAATCTTTTTAGTAGAATGTAGAAAGAGTACCCAGGTGCTTTGAAAGCCATCCACAACTGTAGTGGGAGGGCAGAAGTGTTCCCTTAGATAGGCTTAAGTGAAGGTCTATTCCTCAGACAGATGAACAGTGAGCCAGACTCTTTGTTCTTGTTTTATGATAAACGTTTGCAGGCCAACAGTTGGTTCTGATGAACCATCTAGGGAGCCATTAAATGCACAAGCTTTTCATTGGTAGGGAACCAGCTGAATCAAGCTGTTTATAACCATGTGCACCTTTCCAATACAAACAGAAGTTCTGGAGTCAATCCTTTTTATGTTAGCTTACATATAGCATCACATGAAAGCCTTCACTTTTTATCTCATGTCATCCGAATCCTTAGGCATTCATATTTCCTGGTGACAGTGAGTGATCTAGGCTGTTCTTTTTCACTGCAAATTGGCATAAGTCACAGTTACTGTATTTTATACTGGTCAAAGGATAGCACTAATACTAATAGCACAATCAGGGCTCACATTTAGGGAGTAGTGTTTTAAAGCTACTTCAACTTTCAACCTTAAACAAATAATCCTACCTCACCCCTACGTGTGTTGACTATGGGGTAAACCTGGGTGTCATTTTTTGTGAACTCTCCACCTTTTGTATTTGTTTATATTTTCTGAGAGATACTCTCTCCTGGCCTGAAATTCACCAGGCTAGGCTGGCCAGTTGGTACTGACACCCCTCTTCTCTGAGCTTCCTGGCTACCAAAAAGTGAGGAACAACCCAAACCCCTTCTGCCACCGTGATGGGGCCCAGAAATTATGAACTCAAACTTTTGAAACTGTGAACCAAAATAAATCTTTTCTTCTTTAAATTTCTATGAGGTATTTTGAACACAGCAATGTGGAATAATACTCTCTATTGTATTCTTGGTTTTATTTAATCCTCCAGACATATCTAAGAGGAGAGTCATCCTCAGCTTCTGTATACTGTTTCTATAGTGAAAAAAACAAGCATCACGTTATGCCTTTATTTCTCTTTATATGCTAAATCAAACATATGGGAAGAGGTGGCTGTGGTTCTCTTTGTAGCTAAGTTAACACTGAGTGTCCTGGTGTGTTTGATCTGGATAGTTTCGTGGTAACTGCCTCATCTCTCTTGGCCTCATGTGCTTATTACAACAGATACTCTTGATTTCAGGAAATAGGGAACTTGTCCACTGGGAATGTTTGATACATACTTTTTTTCAGAAATAAAACATTGTTTTGGTTTCTTTCATATCTTTTTCTCTCAGCAGGGAGAGAAAATAACAGAAGACTCCTGGAAAACTGAAATGAATCATAACTAACTCACAGATTTCGATAGTAGTTGAGAAGAATTCGCATTTAAACATAACATAGTTTATCAGTGTATTAGGTATTCTCATAATAGAAGGCTTACCAGAAGTATAAGCTCTACTGGTGATTGTGGTGTGACTACTTCTGTTAGACAAATATGGAGGTAGGCTGAGTGGCAAGCTGACAGGTTCAAAGTGTATGCTAATAAGTACCATGTTGTGTTCCTGGTGCATGTGCTCCAAAGCATTGCCTCTATGCATGCTTGCAAGGTAGAGCAAAGCTAATGGAAACTTAGTGAATGTAATTCCCATTGTGCAGCCTATCTGTGATTTCCTGTCTTACAGGAATATAGATAGAAAACCACTTTAGAGGCTGTTCCACAGTGACTCTTCACATTATGAGAGTGTAAATGTGATACACATTTTCTAGAAACTGTGCTTTGGGTTTTGCTTTTTGTTCCAAATTAGCAATGTATGGTGTAATACTCTGGTGATGCTGGCCAACCACAGGGAGCCATGGCTGACAGGCAGCCATGCAATTATGAGAAGAAACAATTGATATCTCATATGTTAAGTATATTAGGTGCATTATCATCTAAGGATTCTTCCTTTTTTTTCCAGTGAGTTTGTTGGGAAGTGACCCTAAGGGACATCTATATTCTAGGATTATGTTTTAATCTTATAATTATGCACTTATTATTTATTCATTTATTATTTATTTATTTATTTATTTATTTATTTATTTAGTGTGTGTGTGTGTGTGTGTGTGTGTGTGTGTGTGTGTGCGCGCGCGCGTGCGCGCGCGCATTTTCCCTGGTGTGTGCACAGGTGTATACATGCCACAGCACTTATGTGAAGGTCAGCGGACAGCCTTAGGAGTGAATCCCCTTTGTCTGAGACCTGGTTTCTTACTTGTCCTTGAATCTTGAGTACATTGGGCTAGTAGACCATGGGCTTCCAGAGATGTTCCTGTCCCTGCTTTCTACCTCATCATAAGAGTTCTGGGATCACAGACTGGCACTACCACATCTAGCTTTGCATGGCTTCTGGCCCCCGGTACAGTGACTTTTTGGCAGAAACATGCTCACAGAGAAGCATTTCTCATCTTCAAGATTGCCTTACTTGTGCAACCGAAAGCTAGGACATATGGAGATGATGATGTAATAGTATTTCCTGTCACCTATAGGTACTCTGTACGTACTTCTACCTGGACACTTAATGTACATGGCTCGACAAGGCAGGTACCCCCATGGCTCCATTCATGAGAAGAACCAGGCACAACTGGATGTATCACTTGCCAAAGTTATGAACCTAGTGCAGTTTAAAGTCCAGAATTGTTGATTCCATTGACACTTGGCAAATTAATAGCCTGTGGCTCCTTGAGAATTTTGACTTCAGTTGATTTAGAAAGTATTTTCATGAGGGCATATCTATTTAAAAACTTACATTTTTCATTAATTATAAGTAGTACACATAGTTTTTAGGACTGAAGTTGTAAAATACAACTGGGGGCATAGTTAGGGGGTGAGAAAGAACTTCAGGGGTTTGGTCATTTGGCATAGTCTGTTAAAGTCCCCTGGGTAGTCTTTAAGGCATTTAATGTTTCAGCTGTGTGTAGTAGCCCTGAAGGTGCAGAAAAAGGGAGAGAATTGTGTGTGTGTGTGTGTGCAGAAGTATGTCAGTGTCCTGTTGGTCTTTAGCTTAAACCACCCATGATTAAAAGCAAATCTTGGGAAAGATGGCAGAGCTGAGTTAAAGGAACTACCAAGTCAGCAGGTCACAAAGTCTAAAGTTTCATGCATATAATTTATTATGGTCTTGGTCTCTCTGTTAATTTACATGAAGCTCTTGCTTTTTTCTGATTAGAAATACAAACTCCTTTATCTAATATTTAAAGAAATATTGTCTTTAGAGTTATTTTAAGTGTAATGATGGGAGGGATAAATATATAAATGAGATTCTTTTCATTTGAACCTTTTTCTTTGGAACAGTTTATTCTGGTTGTTTACTTACACTTGTTTAGCAGACACTTAGAGAGCAGCTACCAGCCAGACCGCAATGCATTTGGGTTCTGGTGGGAGAAAGAATCTTGCTCTGCCGGTCACTGTACATTCTAAACAGTGCCATTTAATAATGGTGGTTATGATCAATATTAGAGCTTAATGTTCTTGTAGATGAATAGGAAGGTTGGGTAGATGTGGGTGAATAAAAGATGGCTGAGACACAGCAAGCCTGGAGTACTGAAAAGATATGAAAGTGATCCTATCTCATAGCTAGCAAAACAGCACTATCGACAGCTCTGACTTGAAGGAGATGCTTGTGACACTCAGGGTCCCTGCATGCCTTTGTCCAAGTGTTGCCTGGGATGCTGGGAGGTGGTGGATGCTGGGAGGTGGTGGGTGCTGTTCTTCTTACCCCCTTGATCCTTGCTGTGACTCCTGCTTCTATGTTCTTCTTGCTCCTCATCTTCCACCATTCTTCCTTTTCCTTCTTCTTCCACATTTTCTGTTTGGCTTGATACATTTAATCTGGTCTGACTATATTCCTACTGAGGGAACAGGAGTAAACAAAGCCACCTCCAGTGACCCAGTGCGTTATGTTTTTCTGCACTGTTTTCTGATGTCATTTTTTTTTTGTTCTTTTTCAAGAAATTCTATATCCATGCTGTTGCATTCAAACATTTCTTTCTTTGTTGCCTAAGAACCCATCAACCACTGAGTCTCTCTGAATTTTTCTGTGAGCTATCCTCTGTAAACATGGCAGTCCATTTTCAGGACTTTTTGGCTTAGCACCTGAAATGTGCTGATTTGGGGATTTTACTGGGACAGCAAAATACTCACATTTAAGTAACTTGTAACTCTCTGTAGAGTTTTAAAACTGCCTGTGACATGATGTTAAATAGTTTGTGTCTGTAAGAAACTTTGCAGATGGCTCTGTATGAAGGGCATGATGTATGTTTTGACTTACTGCTTCTTCAATCATGTTACATAATTGGATTCCATTGAATTTTCCATGATCTCGAGGGAAATGATTTTCTTATTGTTAGTCATAGATATCGTCAACTGCCATGAGGTCTATAACTGACAAGGATTGACTGGATAGAGTTGACTTATATTTTCATGTATGTCTGCATGAGTGTGGTGTGTGTGTGTGTGTGTGTGTGTGTGTGTGTGTGTGTGTGTATGAGTGTTTGGGTGTCTGGGCATGAGTGTGTGTATGGTGTATCAGAATGTGTGAGTGCATCTGCCTCTGCATTCACGGAGGCCAGATGTCCCGCTCTGTTATTTCCTGCTTTATTCCCTGAGACAGAGTCTTTCACTGAACATGGAGCTAGTCTAGCAGTTAACAAGCCACAGCAATCCTCCTGTTTCTGCACCATATAGCAGGGGTGTGTGTGCATGCACCCATGTCTACATCCAGCTTTTTATATAGGGCCTGTGGATCTGAACTCAGGTCTTTGTGTTTGTGTAGCAAGCATTCTTAATTCCTAAATCACCGAGTCATCTTCCCTGCCCCAAGTTTACCTGGATCTTGCTCTGTAGACCAGGCTGGCCTTGAACTCATAGAGATCCACCTGGCTTTGCCTCCCAAGTGCCAGGATTAAAGGCATGTGCCACCACTGCCCAGCCCAAATTTACTTATATTTTACTTTGATTTACATCAATGTAAATTTAGTGCAATTTAGTGCACAGAATTTTGTTGAGAAAAAATTAATTAGGTAAAATGTTCCAGCACCGGCTAGTATAATCAAGGTATTTATTTGCTTGTTTGTTTGTTTGTTTAGTGTGTGTGTGTGTGTGTGTGTGTGTGTGTGTGTGTGTGTGTGTGTGTTTCTCTCTGTATCTGTGTTTATGCATGTAGGTGCAGGTGCCCACAGAGTCCAGAGGTGTCAGATTCCCTGGGAGCTGGTGTTACTGCCTGATGTGGACGCTGGGAATCAAACTCAGGTCATCTCAAAGCACAGCCTGTGCTCTTAACCACTGAGTCTTTTCTTTCAGCACCAGTTAAGCAATTTAGTTCTAATTACTAACTTTGCTTACCAAATTAGATAGTCATACAAACATGCTTATGTAAGATAAAAGACTGGTGTGAACATTATGTACGTATGATACCATAAATAAACACACACAGGTACGGCTGAACTCACTGTTCGCAGTGTTCCAATTCTAGATGATGATTTAGAGATATTGTGATCAACTTCATATTTATCCTAAGGTTATTCACCTGAGGAGAAATCACATTATTCTTGATATACAGGAGAGCCCATGCTTGGGTCTATAATTCATTTAGTGATTTAAACTTTTATAATTTATTCACCAAACCTAAGAAGCAATGCAGTGTTACATAATGAGTGAATTTAGTACCGTGAATAAAATCACTGCTGGAAGGATCCGTCACTATACAACATGAGCTGTGCGGATGTGACTGGGGATTTGATGAACCTTTTTTCCCTTTTGCTTGCCTCTTGTCTTTTAGTCTCCTGCACGCTTCCTTCTTACTCTGACTCTCTTTGATCTAAGGAGAGCACTTTCAGGGAAAGAGCCTTCAGGAGTTTTAATATATTATATTCAGGAGGAGAATTCTGTTCAACATACTATCACTGACTACTTTAGTAGTTTCTAGATTTCTGCCCAGACCTGCAAACAGCCTTAGTGCCCTTCACAAACATTGTTGATCTCTGTGTGTTTCCTTTTGGGGATCACACTAGGCAGGATTTGGGTTTTTTTTTTTTTAATGCATTCCTGTGGGCACAAGTGGGCTTGAAGAAGTTCCCTTAATTTACCCAGTTTTAATAAAAATGATATTGTTCTCTTGTTTATAGTTTGGCACTTTTATAGAGCAGAAATCAACCCCATGTGGTATTCTCATCAGCTCGATGATGAGAATGGGATGCTGGCTTATGGAAGCAGCAGGACTGGGAACTCTGGAGAGTGAGCAGGTAGAAACAGCACCAGTCCCTGCTCCTCTTTAAACTGCATTTCAACAAGTTTATAAACTAAGTTGTCGAGTTCACAGTTTATGTTCTAGTCACACAAGAAGGAGCATTTGGAATAAAAATGCATGTTCAAAGTCTCATGAGATATTTTCTTCTACTCTACGGACACATCCCAGCCCACCTCCTGTGCACTCTGCCTTCGCTCAGAACCCAAATACAGTTGGGATGGCCAGTGGCTCCGCTTTGGCTCTGTGACCACCACTGCCTGGACAGCCGAATCCTCACTGTCTGCTTTCAGGATGTGGCTACACCACACAGCCCATGCACAGCTTATCAGGCACTATGGCCAGCCTTGGAGCAACTTCCTGTGGGCTGGGAGGGGTTATAGGCTGGGGCCGGCCAATCAGAAAAGGGTAGATCCTGCAACCCTACCCCCCCCCCCCCCCAAGACATGCCTGGGCTTGTCCAGACTTGCCCTGACTTGTCCAAAGATGCCACAGCCAATCAAACTTAAGTGCTGCTTGCTTAGCCAATCAGGTTTGTTGGAAATGACCTAATTTTCCCTGGAATTCCCCTAGCTCTGTATAAAAAGAGACTGCAAGCTTCTCTTGGGGTCACCGCCATTTTGTTGTGTGGCTGACCCCAGCACACTGGAATTTGTTCTCGAGAAATAAGCACTCTTGATCTGCAGGGGTGAGTGGTGGTCTTTTGTGGGGTAATTTGTGGACCCTAACACAGTTAGCATTCAGCACATAGTGAATGGAGCCCTTTGTACTTTGTGGATGATGTGGAGTAGAAATCTTCCACGGAGAAGCAGGTACGTGGAACCTGAGCTGGACTTCACAGCTGTTTCTTCCGACAGTGCAGGGCATATTCTGTGCATGCTGAGGAGTCATGTCCATATCCTGGTCTAGACAGCATCTACTTTCTTCTCTCTTTCTCAGAAGCTCTTGAGCCCAGCTGTGACTACCAAGAGGAATCCAGAGAAACGTAAGAGCTGTGCACGGAGCCCTTTTTCTAAGCTGCTATGTATGTGCGCGCGCGCGCGCGCGCACACACACACACACACACACACACACACACACACACACACACACACACGAGCAGAAGGATTGAGTGAAGATCAGGGGCAGCATAGAGTCAAGCACATGAGCAGGCACATCATTGTGAAAGCATCAGCTACAGGAAGGGATCTTTGGCAGCTCCATTTGTTTGGCAAGATTGGGACATGACCTGAGCCTACACTAAATTACCTCATGGCCAATTGTTTTTCACCAAGCACTGTAAATGTAATGATGACTCCACCCCACTGGGTCCTGTGCAGAGGACAGATGATACATCAAAGACCTGCTAATTAATCTCCAGGTGTGGTTTGGGGTTGGCTGTCTGTTTTTAGGAAAGAGTTAAACATCCTTCCTCTGAATCTCCCAGGTAAGTTTCTTTTATTTCAAGCCAATGTAAGACTTACGTAGAGTCTTTTTAACTAGAGTCAATTGACTTTGACACAGCCTCTCTGGTGTTTGTATGTGGGGGGTGTGCTTGTGTGGGTATGTCTGTATGACAGATGGCCAGGATAAAGGTTTATCTTCCTTTAAAATATAAGCCCCAGAGACAGAGGCAGGCAGATCACTGGAGCTCACTGGCCTGCCAGCCTAGCCAATTGGTGAGCTCCAAGTTCACTGAGAGACCCTGTCCCAAAGCGCAAAACAGAAATGTGGAGACTGATTGAGGATGACACCTGACATTGACCTATAGCCTCCACATGTATATACAGTAGAGTGCACATTTACTCTCACACACATACACACACACACTCTCTCTCTCTCTCACACACAAACACACATGCATGCACAACGCACACACACACATTAATAAACTCCATGTTAAAGTCTTGGGTCCATATACTTCAAAGCACCCTTTTGGTGATTCATTAAGACTGTTATTTATCTTTCCTTTGGGGGTAGTTTGGCAATTTAATCACCCACTAGAGCCTCATTTGGAGTTTGTTGCTTGATGGGATACTGGGTTCCAGGGTGATCCTATTCTAAACTTCTGTCTGTTGCTGTCCTGTACGTTTATGTGAAATGTGAAGAGAAGACATTTAATAGCAGCAAGATGTTATGGTTTCAATATGAAACACATCTCCCTTCCTCCAGCACATATGTTAAAGGTTAGAGCCTTAGATGACAACACTATTTGGAAAGGATCTGGAGACCTTAGGAGGTGGGGGTCTTGCTGGAGGAAGGAGTTCACCTGGGCATCCTTGAGGGTATCTTGTCTTTGCCTGTCTCCATCTCACTACTTCCTGTAAGTCATGAGGGTGAGTAAGGTTCTTTATTATATGTTCCCTCTACTGCAATGTTTTTTCCATATGTGTGAGACTAAGCAGACATGGGCTCAACCCTCTGACACCTAAGTCAAAATAAAATTTTCTTCCTAATTGTTTGTGTCAGGTGTTTGTTTAGTCAGTGACAAGAAAACATACAGATAGTTGTTGGAATCTCTTTCAGCTTCCTGACTGTAAAACCGTAGGGTGGACTGAGGAGATGGCTCAGTTGGCAAAGTGCTCGTCACAAAAGCATTAGGACCTGAGTTCATAGCCCCCGTGATCCAGCTTTCAAAAGGCCTGACATAGCAATGAATGCTTATAATGTTCCTGCTGGGGAGGTGGAGACAGTTGGATTCCTGAGACTTACTGGTGAATCAGTGTAGCTGAATATGTGAGTTCTAGGTTCAGTGAGAGATTCTGTCTCAAAAAATAAGTGGAGGGCAGTAGAGAAAGACACCTGGAGTCACCTTCTCACCATTACACAAATTTTACACACACACACACACACACACACACACACACACACACACAAACCCACACACAGTCATTAAAACCCACACACACTCACATGTACATATACACATACAAACCAACCATCAGGGATTTTTTTTTAAAGGGAGTTCTACTTCTGCAACAACTAACTCTCTGAAGAGTTTTTCAGCCTTAGCACTGTGGATATTTGTTTGGGATTGGATCATTGTATATTGGGGGTTGTAGATGGCCGTTTCTGTCCTGCCAGTCAGTTCCCAAATAACCACACTAAGACTTAGTATTATAAATGCTCAGCCAATAGCTCAGGTTTATTACAAACTAACTCTTACATTTTAAATCAACCCATTTCTTATCTACACTCTGCCATGTGACTTGGTACCTTTTCTTAGCATGAAGGTAAGTTCATCTCCTTCTCTCTGTCTCCTTGCATGATTCTGAGACTCCTCTCTTCTCCTTTGCTCTCTCTTTGTCTGCATGTCTTACCTAACCTCTGCGTGTCTAGCTGTTGGCCAGTCAGCTTCTTTATTTAACCAATCACAGTGACATATTGTAGCTAGAGTTTTCCTGCCTGGCCTACAGTCAGGACAAATCTCTGTCACCCGCCAGTCCCACAGCCGCTCAGACCTAACTAAACACAGAGACTTATATTTCTTACAAACTGTATGGCCGTGCCAGACTTCTTGCTAACTGTTATTATATCTTAAATTAATCCATTTCTATAAATCTATACCTTGCCACGTGGCTCATGGCTTACCAGCATCTTCACATGCTGCTTGTCATGGTGGCAGCTGGCAGTGTCTCCCTCTGCCTTCCTGTTCTCTCAATTCTCCTCTCTATTAGTCCCGCCTATACTTCCTGCCTGGCCACTGGCCAATCAGTGTTTTATTTATTGACCAATCCGAGCACATATTTGACATACAGACCATCCCACAGCAACATATCTTCACACAGTGTAAGGAATATTCTATAGGGGGTGGTATCCTGTGCTTTGTAGAATGTTTCATAGCACCTTGGCCTCTGTGACACACTTACCTCCTTGTGTGTCATCCAGAAAAGCCCATGGATTGGTTATGCTAAGGATGAGAAGAGAAAGACCAGTAAAAAATGAGGGAAGGAACTGTTGTTTTTGTTAGTTTAATACCTGTGTGATTTCCAGGGATGTGAAGCCTGAGGAGTTGGAATCTGCCAGGCAAATTCCCATCTATCTACCAATTCTCTGTTCATTACTGACTGAGATTTGAATTTCCTTTAGAGTTGTATGTCAATCAGAGTCATATAGCACAAATTTTGACTTTGATGTCATTGTGACTAAAGATTTCCCAGCTGTTTATGTAACAGACAGGACTTTCTGTGAAGGGGATGCTGATGGAGGGTTATTTTCACAGTTCTGGTGTTTTAGTGGGAAAAGGTTGTTTGAAAGACAAGTCTTAAATGTGACTCACTTTAAGATTTAAATAGCAGAGTGCAGGGCTGGAGTGAGGAAACACATCATACCATAATTTAGCCATTTTTGTGAATGAAAGGTCAGCTACATGATTTAACCATAGGTTGCATTGAGTTCACTGTCTCTCACAGTGCTCAGAATTGTCCAGAATATCCCATGCTTCCCACATAGATTTGAAATCTGTCTACCCTGCTCCTACTCTCCTTCCAAGTTTCCTTGTGCCTCTGGTGTGGGGTGTTTGAGCTGGCAGACAAGTAGAATCCTGTCACAACTGAGACTTCACGTGAAGGATGGTCTTGTCTCTATTTCAAAATTTCTTTTTTGCACTCTATTCTCTCCTCACATGAGCATGCACAGTTGCCAGATGCATTTTGGCTGTTGCTTTCCATAGCTTTCTGATTTTCCATTCCTCTTGCCCTTGTTTCTTCCTGCTTCTCTGGCTGTAGAAACTGCCAGGTGGCCTGACTAACAGCATCTTTCCATTTTTGAACTGTTACCTTGGGATTCTATTGAGCCTTGGATATTCTCTCTTTGACTTTATGTGTATGTTTCTCTCTGTCTCTCTGTCTCTGTCTCTGTCTCTCTCTCTGTCTCTCTCTCTCTGTCTCTCTCTCTCTGATGATTTATGATCTTTGCAGCAAATGAAGGTGAACTGTATCCACATTGTTCCCATACAGCCAACTCTATGGAACAGATTGGACTGAGTTTTGAAACAGCTGGGGCTGACAGAGTGAGTCCCCAACTCCTCTAGGAAGAATCCCAGGACTGCCAGGTCATCACATTTGAAGGGGAAAGGGGGACAAGAAAGGTCTCAGGATTAGTGGTTCTTCCTACAGGTGCTTTTGCTTTTGTGGTCTAGTTTTTTGAAATAGTCACTGGTTTTGGAAGAGACTGGATCAATTGATGTCAGGAGCTGTGTGTCTGCTATAGACCAGACCATTCAGGGGCTTTACCGTTCCTTTATTGTTCATTTGCAGGCACTAAAATCTGATCAGACAGGTGTTTTTGGTAAAATGTGTGGTACTTGCTCATCCACTATAACCATTTGTTATTTTAAGGAGAGTTTTGATGTATAAACTGTATGTTACCTGAATACAAGTTCAGCAGTGCTCTGTTGGGACTCTTGACAGTATGGCTTTTTGGTGGGTACAGTAAATGGGAAACAGGTGGGCTAGTGGAGATAACATAAACTGGTGGCCCAGAGAGCCCAAGCCACTCTTCAAATGTGCTGTTTTCGCCCATTCAGTAGAGTTAGTGCACGTGTGTGAACTTGTGTCATTCTGTAATTGGCTACAATTTCAGTTTTTCACATAGAAGTTGATCTGCTGTTCTGACCTCACTCTCACAGCAGCTTTCCACTGTCATTGTAGGCTGGGGTTGAGTAACGGCCACTCCATACCTGTCCTGGTGGCCAAGGCAAGGGCTTTTCATTGTCCTCTTTTCTGTCCTTTTCCTAGGTGGACTCCCACAGGAGAGGAGTAGAGGGTTTACTGAGGGGAAGAGCCAGGATTGAGCTTAGCTTGGCTGTCAGGTTTCAGATTATTTCTTCCTGTGTAATGGGAATGTACTTGCTTGCTTCATGTGATTCCTGGTAGGAGTGATACTAACTGAAATAAAATATTGAATATTTCTAAAACAGCAATGTATGCACAGACATTTTCATGCACATTTACTGTTAGTTTTAATTGCTGTGTTTCAGAGATGGATTGATGTCCATCTTTTCTTTTTCTTTTTCCTTTTTGTAGTGCTATGGAATAAATCTGGGGCCTTAATACATCAAGGCAATCACTCTATTACTGAGCTGCACCTCAGCTCCACAGATGGATTCCAGGCATGGGCTCTACCTCTGAGCTATACCGCCACTGCCTCACTGGTGGGTAATAGGCAGGCACTCTACAGTTGAACCACTTCTCCTAAACCCCAACCAGTGGATTCAGATAGGCAGGTCCTCCACTGGTGAGCAGATTCTAGGCATACACTATACTGCTGAGCAATGCCCAGAGTTCCCTACTAATATATTCTGAGTAGGTGCTCTATCATTGAGCCACATGTCCAGTCTGATGCCAATCCTTTATTGTTCCACTAACCATGTTATAACCATGTGAACACACCCATTGCCTAAGACAATGACTTGACTCTTGTGCATGTCGGAACATTTCTATTTTGGTCTTGCAATGTGGTATACTTAAGGGAATTATCCAGTAGAAACAGATGTCTTAAGTTGAGGAGAGGAAAATCTTGTAGTTTAGTTCATATTAAGTATGCTCCTCATTATTATTATTGTTATTTTTAACAAAGTTAGAACTTTGTAATTTGGGATCTAAATTCCTAAAAATTCAATTTCCTTCTGCCTAACCTCTAGCATCCTGGTTACCCTTAAAATTGGGTTGACGGTAATTACAGACTTAAAGGTATTCATAACCTTCATGGATGGAAGTTATAGAAATGAGAACCCCAAATTATTGTTTTCTTAATGGTAGGAGTTACATTTAGTTTTTATTCATCTTGTAACACTGCATGGAAGATATATTCTTTCTGTGCACATAAACTTTTAAAATTTTAAAGGACGTTGTCTACATTGAATTCAGTTGGCACATTTTCTGTAATATCTGACTCTTACCATCTGTCAGAATCTTCTAGGAGCCATGTGGATACTACATCAGGTGGTGACTTCCTGGGTACTATATATATGATTAAGAACTGCTGGGGCTGGGTGTGTAGCTCACTAGGTAGAATGCTTGCCTAGTATGCCCAAGACCCTTGGTTCAATCCCAGTATGTTATAAAGCAGGAATGAAGGTGTGTGCTCAAAAGTCCAGCACACCAGCTTCAGCCTCAGAAGTTCAAGGGAATTCTTGACTATGTAGGATATTCAAAACATTCTGGCTACATGATGCTTTTGGCGGGGGGCAGGGGGGGTCATGCTATATTATAGTTTTATGTTTATACCTGTTTGCCTGAATGTTTATGTCTATGCGCCATGTGTGTGCAGTGCCTGCAGAGATGAGAAGATGTCATTGGATACCCTGGGACTGGTGTTACAGACAGTTTTTAGCTGCCATGTAGGTGCTGAGGATTGAACCCTGGTCTATTGGAAGAGTAGCCAGTGCTTCTAACCACTGTGCCATCTCTTCACTCCTTCCTACTACTGTGTTTTTAGTTCCTGAAAGGTTGAATTTCTGTTAGCGGCTGCTCCTGTTGAATGTAGTCTGCTATTTCCAAATGGTGAAAGATGCCAGTGCTGTATTTTATTCCTATACTTTTGAAGGTGAATAGAAAGTACTAGTGTGTTACAGTGAAATCCCCTCTAGTACAAAGCAAAGTGGCCAGACTCCAAGACCAGTGGGAGAAAATACACATAAAGGATAAAAGTGATTTGTGATTAACTCCGTTGCAGAATTTAAAAATTAAACTAGATTTTGTAGGTAACTAATAATGCTTTTTAAACAAGATGGGAGAAAACCTTGGTTTTGGTCAAAGACAGCTGGAAGGTATGAATGGATAGAGAGAGGCCTGTGGACTCTATGACTGGGTTTACCCAGGATCTGGTTTCAGGGATTATTTGGGTACCTCTCTTCTTATCTATGTCTACCTCATGCTGTTCCTGAGCTAAGGAGTCCAGTCATAAGAGGGGTTGGGTAATTCAGGAAGAAAGAGGCTATGAGAAGTGGAAGCCTCTGTGCTTTGTAAGCTGTTTATCTGGATTGCTGATGCTACTGTGGCACATTTCAATCTAAGGAATCATGTAGATTGGTCCTTTGAAATTATCGTATTTTATTTCTGTTGCTCGGAAGTGCCCATTTCACACTGAACTGAACACAGGCATTACACGTGGGCTTCTACTTTGGTAGCACATGCAGCTATTTTCTGCTTTCTTTTCTTCGTCATTGTTCTTGCCTCCTCCTCCTCCTCTTCCTCTTCCTCTTCCTCCTTCTCTTCCTCTTCCTCCTCCTCTTCCTCCCCCTCCTCTTCCTCCCCCTCCTCTTCCTCTTCCTCCTCTTCCTCCCCCTCCTCTTCCTCCCTGCCACCCCCAGTAGAGGAACAGATGCAAGTGAAAGGGGAGTTCCAGGTAGAGCCATCAAAGCCACTCTGAGCTTCTGGGATCATTCATCTGGGAATCTCAGTGGCCGACTCAGCTTCCTTGAGTGGGTGCCATGGACACTGCACAGGGGCTTTTTACATTTACTGATGCATAGGTTTATTTTGGAAGTAAGAGGTATCTATGAAAAGATGAAGAGTTACGCACATAGGGGGCTCATTGCTGCCTGGCTTTAGTGTTTGCTGAAAGCCGTACTGTATGCTCCAATAGACACTTCCTCTCTCTCTGGGTTAGAATGATTCTGTAAATATTGCTATAGTTTGGGGAAATATGTTTAGTCAAGAAAAAACAACAGCCTCCAGGCAAGACTGGAAATAGTAAAATCAGTGGCCTATTCTCTGGTGGCAGTGGTATGTATATATGTGAGTTTATGTGTTTGTGTACACACATGTGTCTCATGGGGTTGTTTCAGAGTGAAAGCCACAGATGCTTCCTTCGCTGGCTTCTTGTTTCCTGGTTTTCAAAGCCTGTTTGTTTGGCTTTATTTTAAGGTCCAGTGTTCCTCAGTCCTTCAGTGAGTGTGGGGAGGGTCAACAGGCTGCATGAGCTTCTCTCTCCTACTCTTCTCCGTGTGATACCAAGTGGAAGTGTGAGGCACCACAAACTGCTTTGAGCAAAGCCCACTTCCCTTCGCCCGCAGAGTGCGAAGCAGTTACACCGACATCAATCAAGGGAAACCCACAGACTGAGCTCACACCGTTGAAGCAGGTGTGTGACTGAGGCAGGCACACAGGATCGAGGCATGCCCCTGCCCCGTGCCCACAAATGGCAGTTACGATGACGATGGTGTGTGGGCTGTGGCTGCTGCACCCTGCAGAGCCCCCCTGAGTCTGCTGTTCTTCTGGGACGCAATGAGTGGGTCCCATACTCCTGAAATAGTCTCTACTGCCATTTCAACTTTCACTTAGGTTTATGAAGCAGAATTTTGAAAGATGTATTTTCTTTTCCTTCTGTGGTACTTGCTCTGAGAGTGTCTTTTGGAGTGACCCCTTCCATGCTGTAAATAAGAAAATACATTAGCTGATTTACTGAGACAAATGAGGGAAATACAAGGTCTAAAAATCTCTGTGTTTATACTTGCGAGCCTGAGGCAGCAGGACCACAAGTTTGAGGTCAGCCTAAGTAACTGTCTGAGATCCTGGTTCAAAATGAAAGAGAGAAAAGGGGCTAAGAGTGTTGTTTAGTGGTAGTGCACTTGCCAAATTTGTCTGAGACTTTAGATTCATTCCTCAGTATGAGAAAACAAAAAGAAACAAACCCGAAAACCACACAGGCATACCTAAGCATCAATAGCAAATGTATTAATGTATATGTATATATACCTGTGTAAGCATATTCATATAGATACATATGTATATATGCTTATGTATAGATTATATGTGACAGATACACAGGTGTGTATGCCTACACACATATAACCACAAACCTGGTTTAAAGACAGACTTCTACAGGCTATGCAATAAGAGATGATAGGAGGGGGTAGACTGGTCCAGATGACAGTGGCCTGGTCTGATCCAGATGATAGCAGCCCGTTCTTACCCAGGTGACAGTGACCTCATCTTACCCAGGTGACAGCGGCCTGTTCTGACCCAGGTGACAGTGGCCTGGTCTTACCCAGGTGACAGTGGCCTGGTCTTACCCAGGTGACAGTGGCCTGGTCTGATCCAGGTGAGAGTGGCCTGGTCTGATCCAGGTGACAGTGGCCTGGTCTGATCCAGGTGACAGTGGCCTGGTCTTACCCAGGTGACAGTGGCCTGGTCTGATCCAGGTGACAGTGGCCTGGTTTTACCCAGGTGATAGTGGCCTGGTCTGATCCAGGTGACAGTGGCCTGGTTTTACCCAGGTGATAGTGGCCAGGTCTGATCCAGGTGACAGCGGCCTGGTCTTACCCAGGTGACAGTGGCTTTCTCTTATCCAGGAGACAGTGGCCTTCTCTGATTCGGGTGACAGCATCCTGGTATATACTGGCTTCTGGAAATCTCTGTAAAAGTTTTGTGTCATCTTAATGAAAAATAAAAGTTAGGAATGTCATCCTCAATCCATACCATGCCTTTTGCAAAGCTGTTAGTTCCCAAAGCTGCTTTGCGTGCTACCCGTCACGGTACCTGCTTTAAGCCGCTGCTTCATGATATTATGCACGTGATTTATATTAAAATTTGTCCGCGTCAGGCTTTGAACTATCAAACTGGCTAAGCTATAGAATAAAGAACAAACTCGGGGTCATTATTCGTGTAGGAGAAAACAGTGTTGGGGGAAATATATGCTATCTGTAGATAATTTTCTAATACATAAAATCAAAAGCTGTAGGATATGCTTTTGCAGAATCCCTGCCACTCATCTTCAAGGCATATTCATCCAGAGACTATGGTACCACATGCAAGAGATTTAACTACAAAATTGCTTTATCAGAAAGTTATTTATTTCTGATTTTTTTTTGTTAGAAATGTCTAAGAAGTGTCAGGATGATCGCATATGTTTTAGCAGTAACATATAATGAAACACCAAATGCAGCATTAACATGGTATAGATTTTATATGATTCTGTTTTATTTTTTCTTATATTTATTCATTTGTGCATTTATTTTGTGTCTATGTACGTATATACATACTTGGACTACTTATTTGGAGACCAGAGGACAACTTGTGGGAATTGGTTTTCTCCTACTGTGCGGGTTCCAGGTATTGAACTCAGTTGTCAAGTTTGGCCACAGTGCCTTCCCCCACTGATCCATCTTGTCAGCCATATTGTACTTTTCCTGAACACAGTACATCCTATGTGACATGAATTTGTGTATGTGCAGGTATTATGGACCATTTGAGAGACTGTATACAAGCCTGAAAGTTGTTATTGCAAGGTGATCCTATGATGTCAGAATAACCATTCAGTACCTGTGCATTAGCGCAGGAAAGCATCAACATGGGATTAGTCCATTATTAGTATATTCCTTAAGTGTTCCCTAGGAATATTCACCAAGACTTGAGAAAGAGCCACCCCTTTCTTCTTTTATTTTTTGACATAATTGCTTAAGGGAGATGCCATTGGCTGGTGACTGATAAATTCAGCGGATATTTGTGTGCCTGTTGATGGTGGGTACTGCCAAGGGTCGCATCAGATGTGCTCTTCGCGTGTGAATTATCGAATCAGTTCAACATCAATGTAGCTTTATTGCAGAGGGCTAACAATGCTGAAAGGAAAATAACACAGGCCTTTAACGATGAAGGTTTAACACTCCCATTTTGTTTTATCTTTTCTCTGGAGTGTTTTATCCACGTTGCCCTGTCTCACGTGGTTACACTTTACCGATGGTGTTGGCAGTTGACAGCTCCAGTTGTCAGGAAAGCTGAAAGCAAATGTGGAAACCATTGGGTAGACCTGAGACTGTTAATGAAACTTTAAAGAATACTGAAAAGTTGATCTGCAAGAGCTTTGAAAAGCTGACCTTGCCTTATGTTGTGGGCTCTGGGCTTTGCAACTCAATCTCAATTTAATGTCCAACAGGTGTCCTTTGGGGAGTCCCTGCAGGAACTGGGGATTGGAGATTAGTGTGATGAATACAGTGTCCCACCATCTGGGAGGGTGAGACTGGACATCAGCATGACCCCAGGGTTCTGGTTGTTTCCCTGTAGGATGGGAAGGGATCAGGCTGATGGGGGATGGTTGTGTAGCCATTTAAATGCTTCTCTGACTTCTCATGCCTCTACCCACAGGGCACACTTCTGATGTCCAAACCCTGTATGCCCTAAACGATCTTGGAGATGAACCTTCTTAATGACTTCTTAACATAGCAGCCTCATGTGCTGTATGAGATTGGAAGTTTAAAATTCCAGCCTGGATCGTCCAGGGCTCCAAAATGAAGATTATTTTTTTCTTGAGTTTAGTTATAAAAATAGCAAAAATTCTTGAAAAGAAGCATTTGCTGGGTCAGTCCAAGTTTGCCAAGTCTCTCTCTCTCTCTCTCTTTCTCTCTTCTCTCTCTCTCTCTCTCTCTCTCTCTCTCTCTCTCTCTCTCTCTCTCTCTCTCTCTCTCTCTCTGTAGTACAGCTGCTAGAACTTGGCTTTTCTCGTTCTCATTGGTGAAGGGTGGAGACTAGATTCCAGATTGGGTTCTGTTTCCATCATCCAGTGAATCAGGAGGGTGAGATCGTCTCCCATTCCTGCAGCTCTGCTGTGATTTCATGGGAAAATTGGTTGTCACTTTGGCCTTTTCCTATCCCCTCTCCTGTGAACATAGATATGGTGCCATTAAGTAATTGCTTTGGGACAATCTGAGATATAAACGGGGAGGAAGGACTCTGCTGTTCTTGAGATGTGGCAGGAGTGGTAAAATCACTAACTCAAGCAGCCACTTGCCCTTCAAATCCAAAAAAGAAAGCTTGTGAGTAGAACAGGCTGGGGAACAATGTGTCTTCAGGCGGGCTAATCTAATCACACCCAGAAGCAGCCTGCTTTCGAGCTTGCTGGACCACTTCCACCCTATAGTCTCACGGGGAACAATGTATTAAGTACAGTATTTAGAACGATTTGTTGAATCCTACTGTCTGATTTTGGCAAGTGCCAAGGAAACACAGAATATATCTTGGACGACTTCAGCCTTCCGGGGAGGAGGCTGGAGTTTCCCCAGAGAGGCTGCTTCCCACGGTGGGAAACTGGCTCAGTAGATAGCTCTGTAAGAATGTATACTTTCGAGGGCACTTGGCATGTCAGGCTTCTGCAGCAGCCACAGCTGGTCGTAGACATTTCAGGACCTCCAGAGGTCTGGCTTCTAATTTCCCTTATGTTGGTGTGGTCATTGCTTCCTGAAGGGCTGCTAACTTGTAACCCACTCTTCTGTTACACAGTGGGCCAGGTTCCGTAGCACTAAAGTATTGGGTTTATGTGTCAGAAGAGAACATATGAGTGTATATGCCTCTGTGTGTGTGTGTGTGTGTGTGTGTGTGTGTGTGTGTGTGTGTGTGTGTGTGTGTGTGTGTGCATGTGCATATGTAGACAAATATATGTAGTAGAGGACTGGCCTTGAACTCGATGTATAACTGTGCATGACCTTGACCTGCTGATCTTCCTGCCTCTTCCACCTGAAGGATGAGATTATGTATATGCCCTACCATGCCCGTTCCTATGTTGCTGGGGCTCTAACTGCGGCATCACCCTGCACACTGGGCCATCACTTGACCAACTGAACTCATCCCCAGACAGACTTCTATCATAGTTGTAATCACTACCTAAGGATATTAACAAACCACAACCCACTGAAGTTACCTCATGCCCCTTTGCCCTCCCTATTAAGAAGCTTCAAAATTGCTTTCTGAAGTATTTCATTTTTCCATACTTCAGATTTTCTTTTGTTTTTCTTCATAGTGTATAGTAATTGTAAAAAATAGTAGATCTCATTTTGAAATTTCCATGCCTGTATATCAAGTATTTTCATCCTTCTTATATCTACTTCCTTTTTCTCCCACGCTTCATCCTCCCTTTTCTTTTCCTAAGTAGCACCCCTTCTACTTTCAAGTCTTTTCAGTTTAGATACCACATATGAAGAGGAAAAGAAATAAGCCCGTGTAGTATTTGTGTTCTGAATCGGGTTTATTTCACCTAATGTAAAAAAATCTCCAGTCCTATTCATTTTCCTACAAAATGACAAAATTTCATTCTGTTTTTTTTTCTGTATAAATAAAACTCAACTGTGTCTAGAAACATTTCCATTATCCATTCATCTGTTGACAGAATGTAGGCTGCTTCAGTAACTTGGTTCTTATGACTACAGTTTTGATAAACATTCATGTGTGCTATACATGTCTCTGTGGGTTGTTCACGCAGAGTCCTTTGGTTAGATGCCTGGAATGTATATTGCTGTGTCATCTGGTAGTTCTATTTTTAGTTTAGTGTCTTAAGGACCTCCATACTGATTTCTATTGTAGTCCCACCTTGTAGTCAGAAGTTTTCCTGTTGCTCTGATTGGTTGATAAATAAAATGCTGCTTGGCCATTAGCTCAGGCTTATTACTGACTAGCTCTTACACTTAAATTAACCTATAATTCTTATTTATGTTTAGCCACGTGGCTTGATACCTTTTTTCAGTTCTGCCTTCACATCTTGCTTCCTCTGTGTCTGGCTGGCAACTCCCTGACTCAGCCTTCCTCTTCCCAGAATTCTCCTTGTCTGCTTATCCTGTCTATACTTCCTGCCTGGCTACTGGCCAATCAGCATTTTATTTATCAGCCTATCAGTGCAGCACATATTCATGCATACAGAATGACATCCCACAGCACCCACTAATTTCCATTCTCATCAACAGTGTATGAGGGCTCCATTCCCTGACCCCCACATCCTTTCTAGCTTATGCTATGTTGCTCTTTCTTTTTTTCCCCCCCTTGATAGTAGCCATTCTTAGGTATTAAATCTGTAATGGAAATAAAGATAAGATATTTATAGAGTAACATTATAGCTCTGCACTTCAAAGTGTCCCTAAAATAACTATCATTATGAGGAGAGAAAAATAGGTCAATTCCTCCAGTTTCATGCGTTTGACATAAGTGGTTTTTTATTAAAACAAAACCAAAAATCTTAGCAAGGAATTATCTTAAGCTTGTTCCATGATTCTTTAATGTGAACCAAGTTCTGCATCTGGCTTATTGCTTTAAGAAGTTATTTATCCTTATTTGTTTTCATCTATAGAATGTTGATAGAAAAATCAACCTCAGAGGGATTTGTAGATTAATTTTTATAGTAGGATGTGGTACCTATATGCCATTCACCAGGTTTTCCTTCCTATACATGCTTGTCAAACTCATGAACCTACAGTGACATGTTCCTGTTAGCTAACTCTATATTTTGATTTCCCTACTTTATCCATTGTGTCTTTTTTCAGTTTTCAGGATCTGCTCCCAAGTAGCACATGGTAGTTGCTATCAACTCAGGGTGATCCTTGAAGATTTCTCCCCTTCTTGTTTGGATTGAATGTGATGGTTCTGAGGAGACTTCAGTGGGTATTTTACAGAATATTCCTATTGTGAATTTGTCTGATATTCTACTCATTATTAGGCTGGGCTGTAAATTTTCCCAAGGATGAGTACAGAGACAAGTATCATTTTCCTTCTTTTTGTTTTAAATAATGTTTTTATTTATTCTTTGAGAATTTCATACAGAGTACTTCGATCTTATTCTTTTTCCACCTCCAATTTCTCCCAGACCTCCTCCACAACTATACCCACCCAACTTCATGTACTTTCTCACTCTTTAAGACAGGCCCTATGCGCAGGAGCAGGAGCCAACACAAAATAGACTCCATGTTTTTGTTTGTTGTGTTTGTTTTTAAGAGTGGTTGATATACCCATTGTTATTCTACTGGAGAAAATTATTATTATTATTTTGGTTAGGGGTAGGACTTTGCGCTCACTTCCTTTCCTCTGTGCTAGGATTTTTCCAACTTGAGCTCATGTAGGTCTTATGTGTGTGATGTCACAGTCTCGGAGTTCATATTAGAAGCAGCATTTTATGTACTTCACGCTCGTGCCTATATTGTTACGCTGACATGATACTCTCGATGTTGACTATCATCACCTGGTTGAAGTCCTATGGTCAGGTTTTTCTATTGTGAAGTCTCTGTTTCTATTTTCCATACTGTAAATATTTGGAAGGAAATCTCTGCACTCACTAATTATGATGGTTTCTAGGTTTAAATGAGATGTTTAATCCATTGGCTCAGAACCAGTGTTTAGAAAACACTCATAACATTAGTTATCTCTGTAGCTGCTACTCATGCACTAATCCCTTTCAATAAGTAAATGCCAGTTTTCCTGAGCACTGCTTCCTTACAGTTCAATGGTCTTTCATCGATATTAATTAGAAAATAAGAATGACAACAGTTACCAAAACCTTCCACATGAGATGACTGTAGACAAAAGTCTTTCTAGGAGGCTCTGAGCTCATCTGAGTATCAGGGCCTGTAAACTGCTAGGCTGGTATCACCATCCTCTGTCCTGTTGCTTGGGATGGAGTTGGCCATTGAGGACAGAGATGTAGGCAGCCATTGAGGACAGAGATGCAGGCAGCCATTGAGGACAGAGATGCAGGTAGCCATTGAGGACAGAGATGCAGGCTGCCATTGATGGCAGAGATGCAGTCAGCTATTGATGGCAGAGATGCAGGTAGCCACTGAGGACAGAGATGCAGGTATCCATTGAGGACAGAGATGCAGGCAGCCATTGAGGGCAGAGATGCAGGCAGCCATTGAAGACAGAGATTCAGGCACGAAGAGAAGGGGGAAACAATTTAGGAACTGAGTCTGCATTATGGTGATATATATGTATTTTGGTCAGGTTTGAGAACTTTTGGATAGAATTTAAGTTTCTTGGGATAAACTCTCTTTAGCACTCTTCTCTGGGGTCTAAAATGATTCAAGCCAGTGTAGTTGTTGCCAGAGTAGCTCAGTGAGCTTGGATAATAGCACTCAGTCCTGTCTGCTGGAATAAATAAGAACAGCTGGTTTCTTCTCCAAATACTGTTGGCATGAATTTTTTATTTAAGTCTCTCTGTGTATCTAGTAAACAGTAAGCCATATCTAACATTACTAAAAGCCTCCCAAGCCTCCTTCCAATAAATTCCCTTCACTCCTATCCATTTATAAGTTCAGGGTGTAGGGCAGGGTTAATGACCAGTGAAGGAATGCTAGGAAAAGTAGTTCTGAGCTGAAGAAAATAGGCTCCTCTTCTGCCTCCTATCTCATTGGACCCTTAGCTTCTCTCTAAGATAACATGTTTTTCCGACTGTTTCTTGCGAAAGGGAGATTTACAAAGACATCCTTTTGCTATGCTGTATGTACTAGGTGGAGAGAGATTTATTCATATTAAAATGATGCTCTGTACTCTGAGTGCTTACTGGAAGAAAATTTCCATTCACTATGAGGAATAGGCGATTGCTGAAAATTCTCTTGGTCCCTTTTAAATGGCAAGTAATGACATTTGTCTTCATGTCCTAACAGGCTTAGTAGAGACTGAACACCCTTCATTATGCTGTGGAAAACAAGAGACATGTCCAGAGGATGTAGGTGATATTGTTCATTCATTATTATTTCTCCTCTTCCTCCTTTTTCTTCTGCTTGAGGTGGGGCCATGCTAACTTCAGGCTAACTGCCAACTCATCATCCTCCTGCCTCAGCCCCAGCCCACCACAGCTGGAACTGCCACTCTGTATCACCACCCTTGGCTGTAATCATTCTTTTAGATAACAGAATGAGATTTCCTGTACTTGCTCAGTTACCTCTGAGTGTTAAGTAGTAAAGACAACCATTGAGCAGATGGTAAGCCTCGATAGTAGAGGTGTGTGTGTGTGTGTGTGTGTGTGTGTGTGTGTGTGTGTGTGTGTGTCAGGATCTGTACTGGCTAATCTCAGCTGTCAACTTGGGATTTAGAATCATCATGGAAAACAATTTAAGGATATGAGTATGAGGCACAGTCCTAAAAATGTTCAGCAGAGAATGGAGGATCTACCAGAAAGTGGCTACACCATTCCATTGGCTGAATAAAGAAGAAAATGAACCGAGCACCAACATTCCTCTTTCTCTTCTTCCTGACTGTGGGTGCAGGGTGAGCAGCGGCCTCAGGCTCCTGCCTCCATCCCTGCCGCCATGGACTGTGTCCTCAGACGATGAAATTAAATGAACCCTTCTTTCTAGTAAATGTCGGTTTTTATATGTTTTGTCACAGCGATGAGTAAATTGATTAATACAGGGCTTATTGTTAGGTTTGGTGGCTCATACCCAGAATCCTAACATTTAGGAAGCTGAGGAGGGTCACAATAAGTTGCATGTGAGCCTGGGCTACCTAGGAAGTTCTAGGCCAGCCTGAGTGACAGAGTGAGACCCTTAGGAAATAAGCCCAAGACATCTTCATGCACTCTGGTAGGTTTGTTCATCCTTCAAGCCATTGTGCATTTCTGAGACCGCTGAGGATGCTCACAGACGTACTGATAACCCTCATTGGAGTTGCTTAATGGAGCTGCACTTTTCCATTGAGGTCAAGCATGGCTGAGTGGCCTCAGCTGGTGAGATGTGCGTGGAGGTCATGGACCCTACTTCCCAGTTAACACTGTTGGAATAGCCCTTCCATTGCCATCCTTCTTTGCCTACATTGGTTGGAACACATGTGGTGGGTGGCCCAGTTGGTGAACAGTCTGCTGTGGACTGACCGTCATGGAAAGACCTCCTGACCCAAATTCATTGAGTCAGAGAAGCAGGGAAGTGAGCTCAGTTATTCTATCCTAAGGTTCATGTGCCATTATCCAGCCTGTCCTGAGACTGTGATCATTTGTAGCTCTCTAGAGATGCAGGCTGGAAGGCCTAGAGCCCTGGGCCACAAAACAGGGATGTGTACATTCATGATGGTAGACATGGTGGAGAGTCTGTACACATATTCAGAAGGAAATGAATAAGGGCAGGGTGTATACACATACTGTACACACATGTGAACTTAGTCCCTAAGAACCATCTGACAGACTTTAATACCAAACTACTGGTTGAGTGCCAACAAGAATATCTTGAGAGCACACAATGCTTAATTTATATTTAGGGAATTTCCGTTGCTTGTCACAGGGCTTGTAAAATTTAAACAGAAAAGAAGAGCGGGATTGGAGAAGGCGGGTGGGGAGCAGAGAGCCCGGGGATGTGGCTGACAATATTCCTTTAATGTAAAGCCACCTGAAGCTTTCAGTTGAATAGTAAAGTAATTCACACATAGTTTCCGTTCTTTCAAAGTCAGAACCTCAGAAGCACCGTCTGCTTTAGCCTTGGCCTGCGCTTGCCTCTTTGTCAGCCCATGCTTCCTGTCTGCTTGCTGGTAGGAAGTGTAAGCAGAGCACACTGCTCCTGGGGAGTTCCCAGGCTAGGCTTTCTCCTCCCAACCTGGCAGGAAGGGCCACCCCCTCCAGAGGCACTTGAGGAGAGACAGCACCAGGGCTGAAAGGGACTCCATGCTTTCTTTAGTGTGAGCACATCCCAGGCACTTCTCAGTTCATCTAGTTCTTCCTTCCTCAAGAGCCCTGTTTACAATAAACTTTATCCCTCAGAGGAAAAACCCAGCATTTATTTGGGTTTTGTTGTTTTCCTTTGAAAGTTTTAGAAATGCTCAGAATCCTTGGATGGGAGAATGGTCAGTAAATACAAAAACCCGTGCGGCATTTTCTGGTTATGTGTGCTTTCCTTACTCAAATTCCCCCTGGAAACTTTCCCCTTGGTCATCTCTTGTCAGTTTATTCTTCTCTGTGTTGATGGAGTTCATGGAGCACCTGGGAAAACAGGTAGCAAGTACAAGCTGCCTGTGCGCCGCCTGCACTAACTCTGTAATGACTTTGTGTCGTATGCCGGTGCTGTGTCCTACTGTTAATGCCATGAGATGATGAAGCCACCTAGATGATCAGAGGACAAGATTCTTGGTCCTCTCCCATCGACATACCTGGTTGGTTAACTTGTCAAGCTATTTGTCCATTTTCAAAATGAGATCGACGGTGTTTACCTTTCTACTTTAGTTTTAGTTGAAAAATGATTTTTTTCCCCCCACACAAGTCACTTAGATCCTTGGAAGAAAAGTCCTGCAGAAGTTTAAGAAGACAGACCCAGAGAAAACCATTCTAACTGACCAACAAAAACTCCCAAGAAGCACTCACTGCTCATCAGCTCTTAGCGTTGCCCAGGCCAGTTGGAGGGCTGTGTACTTTGTGTGGAGGCCAGCATTCCCAGGAGGCCCTCTGGCACTGCCATTGCGTCTGTTAGTTTCCTTGTAACATGAAATGAGAAAGAACGTGTTGAGAACATAGCCGCTCTCTAAAAGAACTTGTGGCTAAAGGGTTTTCATGAGCCTCAGAAATCACTTGTGGGAAACCCTATCAGGAGGATATTATCTTATCTGCTTGTAACTTAAATGACAATTTTTTTTGTCTCTTATACAATTTGTTCGAAAGTGGTGTTTCCGGTGTATTTCTAGAGGCACCCTGTCTAAACTGCTAACTCATAGCATGTAATTTTCCTTGATTTTTAATTGTCAATTACTTATATTGTGGCTTTGAGTCAAATACAAATAAACAAATCAATCATGATCTCAGCACCAATCCATAGAAAACTCTCTGCGGTTTCAAATCTTCAATACCACTTTAATGATTGAATCACCTATTGAAGTTATTGTTGTTGTGGGTATGAGGGCACGTTGTGTGTGTATGTGGGTGGGTGGGGTATTTGTTCATGCCATAATGTGCATGTGGATTCAGAGCACAGCTTTGTGGAACTGGTCCTTTCCATAGACCATCTTGTGGGTTCTGGTTCTCGGGGGAGGGGGGAGGGTCAAATTCAGATCAGATCATGGGGCTTGCAAGGCAAGTACCTGTGTGTCTGAAGCCTGGTCCCCAACAAGTGGTCTACTGTGAAGTAACTGGATGGTATAGACTCAGACATCATCAACTGATTAACACCTTCAGGTAGCACCCAAATAAGGAAGTAGGTCATGGTGTGCCTTTCCAGGATCTTCCTTGTCCCTGTACCCTTTTTGCTCTCACTTGCTACTCTGTGACCAGCTTCCTCCACTACAAACTAGCTTCCATAATGTTCTACCTTGCCTGGGGCCCACAGCAGTGAAGCCAGTTAAGCTTGGACTAAAACTATAAGCCCAAATGAATACTTCATTTCAAACTGCTTCTGTTGGCTATTTTGTCCCATTGATAAAGAGATATCTAACAATAGAGCTGGATAATCTGTTTTATGAGTTGAAGATACAGGTACCTTGTCCCCTTCTTCAACTCTCTGTACCCTTCTACTGTCCATGTGTAAACTGTGCATATATTTTCCTATTGCTGTGTCTGTTATTACTCTTCTGTATTAATCACTTTGAAGCTTCCCGTGCTGATATATTCAGGATGATGCTAAAAGTCAAAAGCTGATAGGCAGCATTTTATCTAAGCAAACACCGTCACTACAGGGTCATTTAATATTCTCTGGTTACCAACATTTTCATTTCCTTGTCTGTATTGAAAGGGATCAAATGGAAGTAGTTGGTTGAGAACTCTTCATTAAATTTTATCTTTGAATGAAACCACACACCAGTCTGCTTCAAACTTGACCTACAGCCTCTTGTACAGTTTCTTAAATTGGAGGTTTTCAATCTTTTTTGAGGTGGTGTTGGTACATAATACAAGTTTCCCAAAAGAATTCATCGACTGTAAAGATCACAGCATTATAAAGTCAGAATTCCCTATATATGTTAGGAGATGCATCTGAAGTTACTCTCCAGTTCACAGCATGACCACTTTGGAAGACCCTCTCAGTTGCTCACTGGCCATCTGGTTTGGTTTGCCTCACTGGGTTCTGAACAGGGACTGTACAGAAAGGTAAGAGACATACAATTACTGTCCTCTAAGAGTTTCTGTTCAAGTTGAATGAACAGACAAGATCAGCAGTACTGTTGCAAATAAATCATGCCAAAAATGTTATGTGGCATCTTAAAGTGAAGACAACTATAACTCCCAAGTAACCATGAAACACCCTATTGATGGTCAGAACCCAAAGTGAAGGCACTGTCTTTGGTATAATGATATTGTCATTTAGAGCACTAGGTAGTAGGAGCCACATGACCTGGGCAGTAGGAAGACTGGAGAAAAAGTTAATTCAGTTTGACTTTTTAAACAAACATAGAATTTTTTGTTCTATGTAGTATAGCTGTGTTAAATATCCACCTGTCCACCTATATCTATCTATCTATCTATCTATCTATCTATCTATCTATCTATCTATCTATCTATCTATCTATCATCAGATTTCTTTGATTAAAGCAAGAATATACTCCTAAACTTTGTAGGAATGTCCTTGGGCTACATGACATTTCTCATCTCAGGATTCATAGGTCAATGTTGATAAGTTACTTGAAAGCTCTTTTTTCTTACTGGCGATAGTAAATGACAGTGACTTCTCCCCTAGCTTTCTGGCTAGCTTGAATGATGAGCAGCTGAATTATTCCACAACAAAATAAACCTTTCTTTGCCCCAGAAAGCATGTGTCCACATGAGAGTTGAGGAGAGAAGCTTGTCCTGGGAATGTACCTCCCAGTTAGAACTCCCAGGCGAGTTCACTCCCATGCCTGGCTGTGTCTGCTTTGTCAGCAGCCCAGCTGTCTTGATCAGGTTACTGCTGCCCATGTCTACATTGGATTTACCTTGGCTACCTTCCATTGAGTAGTCATAAATAGAAAAGACACAGGCCAAGTGTGTAGCCAAGAATGCCCGCTTTGTCATCTTAAGAGCCTACCACATCTCTGGTATATCATGAAGCAAGTCTTGATTTTATCAAGCCATGTTCTCTAATTCTTTATTTTCTATTTTATTCTATGTGTATGAGTGTTTTGTCTCAATGTATGTTTGTGTACCACGTGCATGCCGGGTGCCCATGGAGACCAGAAGGTGTTGTAGCCTCTGAAACTGGAGTTACAAATGGTTGTGAGTCTCTATGTGGGTAATGGGAATTGAACGTGGGTCTTCTGCAAGAACAGTTTGTTCTCTTAACCTCTGAGCCATCTCTCCAGCCCCAGGTTCTCTAATTCTTATTTTCCTAAATTCTTCCATTTTTAAAACAATATTTTGAAATGCAAAATGTTAAAAACTGTGGTGATTTTTCTCAATTTTCTTTTTTTCCAAATTGTGTTCTAAGGATTCGTAGGTACAGAGATGTTTCTGGTGCATTGGAAGATAAAGGCAAGAGAAGGGAAGGGCAGAATCTCTGGAGTTCTAGAAAGGAAAAACTGCAGCAAAGGCCTGTGTCTATGCAATAAAGATCTATATGGTTCCTGTTAGAAAAACAATCTTCTGTTCAAACCCTGCCATCTTAAATTCTAGAATATCCTCCTTCCTCCTGTATTCTAGTTAGACAATTGGTGTGTTCTCATTGTCTGTGACCCTATAGCTAGAGTTTTCCTGCCTGGCCCACAGTCAGGACAAATCTCTGTCACCCGCCAGTCCCACAGCCGCTCAGACCCAACCAAGTAACACAGAGACTTATATTGCTTACAAACTATATGGCCGTGGCAGGCTTCTAGCTATCTAGTTCTTACATCTTAAATTAATCCATTTCTATAAATCTATACCTTGCCTCGTGGCTTACCAGCATCTTCACATGCTGCTTGTCATGGCGGCGGCTGGCAGTGTCTCCCTCACTCAGCCTTCCACTTCCCAGAATTCTCCTCTCTCCTTGTCCCGCCTATACTTCCTGCCTGGCCACTGGCCAATCAGTGTTTTATTTATACAGAACGATATCCACAGCATGACCCATTTTCCCAAACCACTTAATAGTGAATTATGGCCTGAGCTAATTACTTCCATTAGTCCATCATGCCCTCCCACTATTATATGTTTTTGTTACTAGGAAGCTGTAAGGTTAGATTGATGAACAGGTGCATAAATACAGGCATAAATATAGGTAAGAAGGACAGGACAGAGAATGGGTTGGCATGTATCTTCATTTGTCTGTTACTGGTATCTATTTTTAAATTATTTGAATATATAATATATGCATATATTTACCATTTACATTAGGAAACACATCTTGCTCAAGTTTTTCTATTTCATACACAGTTAACAAAAGTGACATACCTACCAGGCAGTGGTGGCGCACACTTTTAATCCCAGCACTGGGAGGCAGAGGCAGGCGGATCTCTGTGAGTTCGAGGCCAGCCTGGTCTCCAAAGCGAGTTCCAGGAAAGGCACAAAGCTACACAGAGAAATCCTGTCTCAAAAAACCAAAAAAAAAAAAAAAAAAAAATACCCCCCGTAACTTTTTTATATTCTTTGGTGACCAAACTGGATTCTAGATGCTCAGGATTTACCAAGAAGCAAAAACACAGGCTTCTCATGGGTTTTGTTTTCTGTTGAAGGAAAAAAGAATAAAGAGCAAAGTGAAAGATGTAGTGTATCATTAATAACACACATTATAATGAGTACAGTGCCAGAAAGTAGAGGAGGCAACCATCTTATAGCCTCTGTGCAAGGACAGAAGAAGGTGAAGCAAGGAACCTGGGAGCCTTCTATCTAGGGGAAGCAGTAAGGGCAAAGGTTTAGAAAACACATTAACTTCCAAGGAGTGTGGAACACACAGTAGGAAGGTAAGCCGCTAATTGCTCTGATGGTGGGATCATGGCGGGGAAATACTGGCTTTCTTTTCTTCTCTTAAAAATATTTTATTTTTATTTGTGTGTGTGTGTGGGTATGTGTACATGTGTGCACACACATGCTTGTGAGTACCCATGGAGGTGCAAAGATGTCAGATCTCCTGGAGCTGGAGTTACAGGCAGGTGTGATCCTCCAGATGTGGGTGCTGGGAACTAAACTTGCAAGAGCATCAAGCACTATTAACTACTGAGCTATCTTTCCAGCTCCTCAATTCATTTGCTTTATGTGGGGTCCCACAGAGCCTCCCTAGTAAGGCCTTGTTCAAGATCAAAAAGTCTGAACTTGTTTTACCCAGCGAGGCTGCATAATAGGATGATTTGGCCAGGGGTATGGTTACCAGGTGTTTTGAAGGGTTTACACTTGGCTGTACATTGTGCTTTGATCTTGAAAGGTGGAGATCTTTTGTCTCTCCCTTTGGCAGTGTATAAAAACCCCATTAGAATAAAACTCTGGGTGACTGGGTATTGACCCAGGGCCCTCCCGAAGCTGTCCTGTGTCTTTTCTCTTCATCTCCATTTATATTTCTATCTAATACTTCCTCATTCCTCTCTCCTCCCACTAAGAACCCTTTGACAAGTTGAGCTGGACTTTCACAGCTTTAACTGCAACAGTCTGGGGGAGCTACTAGTTAATTCTAAGTAGACCCTTGTCACCAACTGACCACTCGATGTTGACTACAGAGTGAGGGTAGGGAAATTTTTCCTGTACTAGTCCAGATAATAAATATTTTATGTCTGACCATCCCTGTCATGTCAGTGACAACTACTCAGAATTGCTACCTGACACTCTGCTGTTTCAGTGTAAATACAAATATAGAAAAAAAGTGCATTAATGACGTAGCTGTTACTATGAATTGTTACAAAAGAAAATAAGTTGGAGGCAGGGTGGATTTGGTTCACATGCTATGATCGCTCAACTCTGACCTAGGCCTCTCAGTTTTCAATTGTGGCTATAAAGGGTAATGCTCACTTCTGCATCCACTGTCTGTAGTACCATATTCAATAGAGGCTGCTATCTATTCATAATTTTTATGCTTATCATTTATCTATACAATCATTTGTTATTGCCTTCAAGCAACAGATAATATAGTGAGTGTTTATTGGCTGCTATTCAAAGGACTTGTTATTAAATGGAAATATACAGTTTTTTCCCATCACTTTAGGTAATGGATATTCAGCAAAGATACTGTTCCCTGTGATAGCCCAGCATAACCCATCCCTTTCCTTACTCTCCTCTCTGAAAGACTTTGGCCTTTATTACCTAATTGAAATATAACATGGACCTCAACTGCCAGTCATACCAATAACTTTGATTTTCTGTCAGACACACAGAATCCATTAAAAAAAAAGTAAATGAAAATTGGCTTTGTGGTGTAGCTCAGTTGGTAAAGTGCTTGCCCAGGACCCGTGAGACTCTGAGTTCCATATCCAGTAGCACATGAACTTGTTATCCTGGCGTACAACTGTAATCCTCAGACTCAGTGTTAGGCTGGATCAGAAGCTCAGGGTCATCCTCGGCTGCATAATGAGTGTGATGCCACCTCAGGCTACATGAGACTGTCACCACCACAACAAAAAGAGGCAAATGCATTTTGTAATTAATGAAATAAGAAACATCTTATTTACACTGTTCTAGCCATACTATTACCTGTACAAAATTGCTGAAATATTACACTCCTTGTTTTATAGTAAATATTTGAGTTCTGGTGTGTATTTTACATGCCAAATACTCTCCTTTGATGTATATGGCTTGTGGTTTCTCAGAAATATAAGACTGACAGACTCAAAATTCACCCTTCCCGGTTGATGAATCTTCTTCTATTACACTGGCAACACCAACAGTCATTTTAAAGGTAACATGAAATTAATTTAGTCTTCCTTTAACCAAACCAGAGGTAGAGACCACTTTGGAAGATTGGAGTTCTAATTCCCATTGCCCTTTAGTTCACCAGTAATATGGGGGAAGGGATCACTTCTTCTATTTAATGTGCTTTTCTTTTTTTTTCCCTTTTTTTTGTTTTTTTTAATTCCTATTCTCTCTATTTGTATATCTCATGTTCTTACTAGGGAACTGGGGGCCAGTAAAACAAACAAACAAACAAACAAACAAACAAACAAACTAGGGGCCAGTGAGATATCCTAGTTGGTAAAGGTGAGGTTGATCCTGGGACCCTACTCACGGAAGGAGAAAGTCAACTCCCACAAGATCACCTTAGACTTCTATATATACATTGTGGTCCATGCTTTTACACAGAGGCGCACACACACACACACACACACACACACACACACACACACACACACACACAGTTAAAAAGGAAAACTACAAATATAAATTGGCAAAATTAAGTTGCTGGGTAGTCCGCCATTCTCTACCCCCAGCGCAACAAGGATTTCAGTCATTTAGATTAACTCAGAAGGATGTGAGTCATACCTTCTCTCCCTGCAAGCAAAGCCCTTTACTGTATGAAACCACTCAGAGGTGACGACTCTTTAAGTCCCACTGCAGATTGGCCATGCCCGTTCTGCAGCAGCTAATGTAAATAAGTATATTTACCTGACTATCACTGTTTCTCTAGACAAAATTACCTGGAATTTACATGAAAAAGAAAACTATAGAAACTGTGGCCATAAACACATTTGAAAGATGAATTTTTATCGATGTATGAAAAGATAAAATTTGGAAGTTGGAAATAGCTGGACCACAAATAAAAACCTTTATACGCAGACTTGATCCCAACTTCTTTAAGGAGGCAGTTTGGCTGATGCCAAGATAGGAGGGACAGCTTGCTTTTATGGTGTTTCTAGAGACAGAACATTTGAATTGAGTAAAATGGGAAAACAAATTGGTCTTATTTACAGTCACATACTGTAACAGCAGCAAGAAGTAACCCTTAGCTATTGCCTCCTCTGAGTAGTTACTGGTTGAAGTGCCTTATGGGAAACTCATTTCATTCTCATGATGTGTGAGAGGGATTGCTCTTTTCCTCATTAATGGTTGAGTCATTTGCCCAGGGCCATACAACTAATAAGTAGTGAAGCTGGGATTTCAGCCGAAGCCGCCTGACTCCATGATTTTGTCCCTTAATCTCTACACTAAGTAACTATCCATGTGTGTAAGGAATAGATGCTGGGAAAGTGTCTTAGCAACTCAATTACTATTAAATATGCTACAAATTTGAAGAAGCATGAAGTCCTTTAGTGAATCCTTGTGGGAAAATGACATAGATCATAAAGCATTATGCACTTTAAACTTAGTTGTTTTTTTTTTTAATCGATTCTTTTGTAATATCAGATTTCCCTGGAATAGAGATCATTTGCAGGGAAAACAAAGCCCAAAACCTATGTTAAGCTGATTAAGAAATATATATGGAATAAATTAATAAGGTAATGGAATATTATATAGCAGGATATATGCTCTAATATACAGTCCATAATTCAGAATTAAGTCTTGGCCACAGAGATGAGAAATTCAAGCATATGGAGACTCTCAGAAATCCTTAAATATTCTCTTTTTGGACTCTTCTTGGCTCTCCCACCACATTAGCTCCAAACTTTTTATTTTTGGCGTTGATCCTGCGTCTGCCCCTCTGGGCTCTGATTTCCCTTTTAGTCCAGGAGTTTCCTGTGTTTGTGCAGACAATGGACCAACAGGTCCCCGAATCCATGCTATGTGTGCATGAAATATTACTGTGAGTTCTGCCCAATAAAACCCCATGCCCATCTGATTTCTTGGACATTGTTTTAAGCAAACATGCTAGAGGAGTGTCTTGCTCAGGGTGCTTTTTTTTTTCTTAGTGATCTCTCTGGAACCTTATGTGAGCTAATGGCTCCCCACCCACTTGAGATTTTGCCCATCGTATTATATCTTTCTTCCAAGGAACAAAAATAGAACTCGTTTTTGACAGCATGGGAGACATGCTCTTGCTGTGGCTCTCCAGGAAAAATCTAATCTAAGTAGACAAACCCTTGCTGAAAAACCAAGACCAAATGGCGGGTATAAACTCCAAGGAAAGCATTCTTGTTTTGTGAAGTCTTCCCTCGCTGCAGCTGTTGGGAACTTTACATGCACTGATAGCAGTTAGGCTTATGGAAAAAATGAACAGTTATAAACAGCTGAATACACTGTCAAAGTTGAGTGCCGTCAGCCTAATTTTTTTCCCCCAAGCCTTATATCTTGAGAAACTTGGAGCTTCTTAACTGACATTTTTAAGATGAGTGAGAAACATGGGTGAGTGGAGTTGATTTCCTAAAAGACAAATGGGATAGTAAGTTTGCACTGGCAAGTTCAAAAGCAGGAAACAAATTAGCAATTGTGTTAGGATCACGGCCTTGTGCTCACCATTCTCATGCAGGGCTCACATGCAGCAAGATCAATGCACAATTGGTTTGCCTGTAAGTCTGATAACCTCGGTGTTTGTTTTTGTTTTGTCTTATTTTTGACTCATGGTCTAAACCCATTGCACAATGAAACCTCTCATCTTGAGAAATAATTATGAGCTGCCTCTTTGGGGTTCCCAGGGACCCATAAAGAAACCAAAGTTCTTTGGTGTTTGTTTTCAGCCTCAGATCAAATCAAACTGAGATATTATTTTGGCAGTTCATGAAGCACAAATGTGATTTTCTTTATAGTGTTCTTTTATTTCTTAATTGACAGCACTGTCTCAATTATTATAAATAACCCCCTCAAGTTGGTCTACGGTAACACATCACTAGTGAAGAAATGAGTCCAGCCAATGACTTATTAATGCACTTGTAAGCTCTAGGCAAACACATGCCATAAATAAAATGTTGAGACAAAGGTGAGACAATGTTCTAGTCTGTGGTTTGTATTAAATGTACCTTACTGCATTGTCTGAGAAGGTGCCTTTTTTAAGAATTAAGTTAGTGGCATATCTAAAGCCAAGCTTACCTGGTTGTGGGTAGTGCACACCTTTAATCTGATTGCTTGGGAGACAATGAAGGTATATCGCTGCGAGTTGGAAGCTGTCCTGGTCTATTTAAGTGAGTTGTAGGCCAGCCAGAGCTACATAGTGAGAGACCCTGCCTCAAATTAATTAATCAATTTAGTAATTAAAAATTGACTTGACCCTAGTAATTTTAGAGAAATTTTAGAAAGCAGCCATCTCTTCTGAGAGAGGGTACTTGTTTATCTTATAAGGTCCATTTATTGAAATGATTTCTCAAGGGACACTGGTTTGCCTACCATACATGCTGCAGTGGCTTTCATTGGTAGTAAAAACTTGAAAGCTAAACTTGGTGTTTATACTCGATATTAGTGCCTGGGCATGTAGGTGATTTCTGCAAATCTTAAATTTTGACATGTAGTGTTGTTATAAAGAGAAGACACACTATAAATATTTTCACAGTGCCTGGGACACAGTGATTAGTAAAAGACAGTAATGGGATTGCACACACATCACTTTTTGTTTATCTGTTTGTCCTCCTGTGGAAAGTCAGGTTGCTTCTCCTTTTGTCTATTGTTACTGTGTGGTACAAATTTCTGGTGTGGCCTCTGCCTCAACTTGCATCAGGCATATTCTCCCCCAGTGGGATCTTTGGATTCTGGGAGTTTCTTCTCAAGTCTCTTTCAGCTGTCTTCACATCACTTCCACCGTTTTGACATTCCTACCAGCCTGGATTAGGATTCTCATTTCTCTATGTCCTACTCAGTAGTTGTTACAATAGCTACTGGAGTGAGAAAAGAGATGATATTGCATTGAAGATTTGATTTCCATTTCTTTGGTGGCCAGAGACATTGAGACTATTTTATATTTTGTGTGTTGTAAGCATTTATGTGTTTCACAGGAATTCAATAATTGATTACTGTGTCTTCATACTTTCTTCCTTCTTCATTGAGTTTAATTTGTTCATTTTTTTTCACTTTTTATGATAGAATCTTCGGTCATTGATTCTTATGGTATGGATGTGAAGAATCCCCCACAGGCTTGAACACTTGGTCCCCAGTGGGTGGTGCTATTTGAGGGAGGCTGTGAACCTTCTGGGGACGGAGTCTAACTACTACACAAACATAGGTTAGAAATCCTAGTAGACAGTAAATGTATATGTTACAGAGAAATGATGAAGAAAATAAATAGTGATTTCACTAACAAATTCCCATTCCCATTGCTTGTCTTTGATTTCTGAAGATGTATGGTTATCTCTGATCTCATGGTCTTGGGGTGTGAGGAACTCAGGATCTTGCAGCCTGAGTCTCTGGGTTTGTTCTCTTTCTTTTTCTTTCCCAGAAAGCACTTGTCTTTCCCCTGCATTCCTGAAGGCTGTTTTCACAAGGGGTGGAATTCTAGTCAGATGCTTTTCTGCTTTCAGCCTCCGAACCCTTAGGTCTCCTTTCAAACCCTTGAATATTTTGGCCCACTGCTTTGTATATAATGGGCCACAACTTATTTCCACTCGTTATGTCTGGTGTTTACCAGTTTAACTGATAAAATTTGAGGCAAGTTCTCCAAGGCTGTAGATTGCTGAGCTTCTTACACCTGGAAATTTATTTTTGGCTGAATTTGGAAATGTGTTGGGTATTATTGGAAAATTTGTTTCTCTCTGGAATTCTCCTTCTTGTCAGAATCCAGTTGCATGCTTCAGGCCTTTGGAAACTGCTCAGAGGTCTGTGAAGCTCACTTCTGTCTTTCTTTGTCTTTCAGGTTGACCATTTTTCTTCAGCTCAGTTAGCATCTGTATATAAAATTTCTCCACTATTTTCATACTGCTTTTGATTGACCCACTGAGTTTTGCATTTTAACTAATGTTTGATCCCCAGAAATTTCACATAGTTTGATATCTGTGAAAGCTTGTACATTTTCATTTAAGATTGTTTTTCTTTATTCATGGAGCACAGATGTTTAGAAGTCTTTGATAGTTCAACCATCAGATTGTATTGTGACTTTTTCTTGAAAATTGATATTTTCCTATATCTTTGTAAACTAAGTGATTTTGGATATTTTTCTTGATCCCATGAATATTCTGTTGTGTGGAGTGTATAGAGAAATCCCTATTATACTATTCTGTAGAATGTTTTAGGAGTCAAGCCACTTGACTTCAGGCTGCTGGGTTTCACTGTCTGTGGCGGGTTTCAGTCTCAGTCCATGTCTCTGACTTCGCTATCCTGGATGGGCTTTTCCTGCACATGTGCAGATTTGGGGCTTAGAATGAGATGTATGTAGAAAACTAGAGTCTCTGTCCCCTGACCTTTCCCCTCAAAGCCTTTGGGGCTGGTTGATGCACACCTAGCTCAGGAATCAAACTGATGTGTATGCAACTCATTCACAGAATTATAGCACCTTCCCTTAATCTTCTGAGATTCTTCCCAAATCTCTGGTCACCCAGAGTTTCTCTTGGTGGTTCCTCTGGGTTTACTTTGTAGTTTATTGGCATCTTCATGTGTCTCTCCACTTTGTATAATAAAAAAATGTGAATGAAAAAGTGGAAGGGAGAGGGGGGCCTGGAGAGATGGCTCAGTGGTTAAGAGTACTGGTTGTTCTTCCAGAGGACCTGGGTTCAGTTCTCAGCTCCCACATGGCAGCTCATAACTGTCTGTAACTCCAGCCCCAGGGTATCTGACACCCTCATACATGGAGCCAAAACACTAATGCACATAAAATAAAAATAAGTAAATAGCAAAAAAAATGTTTAAAACAAAAGGAAAGAAAGAAAAAGTGAAGTGGGAAACTCATTGCTGTGTAGGTCTCTTTCCTAAGGTTTGATTCTTGTATGATCTGTCTGTTTCTGTGATACCTCAGGTGGTTTCTCCACAGACAACACACACACACAGACTCTTATTTTATCCATTTATTTTTATTTTTAATATCTTCTATTTATTATTTGACAATTTCATGCATGGAGGCAACGTGTCTTGATCATATATACCCACAGCACCCCTCTCCCACTCCTCTGATAGCCACTCACCTCATATCACCCCCCACCTTTATGTCCTCTCTAAAATTAATGTAACACATATTAATGAATTCATTAAGCAGTTGGTGCTGCTTATGGGAATGCTGAGCAATCTTGTTGGTTTCATCATGTACTGTCTTGTATAAATAACCATAACTGAGGTTTGTGAGGGCAACAGCCACGCCATGTCTGGAAGACAGCACTTCATAGTTATCACAATTCTCTACCTCTTAACATTTTTTCCAATGCCCTGTCTCTTGGTGTTCTTAGACCCTCGGGGAGGGGGTTGAGAACAGCGCTGATTTATAGGTATAAACATATTTAGAGGGCAGTTTATCAACACACCCATTTAGTGAAACAACTCGCCTGTAGGGCCTAGAGACATGGACTTTTGGCCAGGTTTGCAGTACCAGGCATGACTTCTTTCCTCTGGAGGAGGCTTCAATTCCAGTAAGTATTAGTTAGCCCTATAACCTTCGGGTCACTACTGAACCAGTTGTACTTCTTGCTGGCAGGTTGGTGTTGCATCATTTGGGGTTCACTGCTGGGTAACACTGTCGATTACTTTCTCCTTCTGTGGCCCTCATAACACCTGACACTGTGAAAACACACAGAAACCTTTTCCTTGGTGCTTTCAGTTGTAATCACTGTGAGGCATGAACTGTAGGAGACTTACTCTCCCAACTAAGTTGTAATCATACTGAGCTATACATATATTGCCTACAGGTCAAGGTCTACAACCTGTTTTCCAAAATTAACCTGGTCATTGTGACAGAGGGGGTTTTCCATTTATGGCTGGATTATACAGTGAAGGGCAAAAGTTATTGTGAATCATGTCTGCTTTACATACACATCCCATGCACACAGTGCTGTTTTACTTTAGGATTCACATTCTAACTACACTCCTCACTTTCTCAAAGGCTTGAAATATGCTAGGTGTGTCATCCTTCCCCTCCAGATGCTGTTTGTTTTTGCAGTTCCGAGGCCTGAATCCAGGGCTTTCCGAACGCTAGGCAAGCTCTCTTAACTTGCTCATCTTGGTCTACAACCCTGGCCCTCCACTGAATAGGAAAATTGAAAACTGATGCTATATGAAATACCAGAAGCCATCAGAATCAAGGTAATCGTTGAAACTGATATTGCTGCAATGTTTAGCTAGTCCTCAGAGATTGTTTGTGGTAATTTAGATATAAGTTTAAGTTGGAAAAAAAAAAGCCTAACTTAAAGGGTAGCATTAATGACAATGTCACTTTTTACTAATGTGTATTTGGTCACTGACAACTTCCTTATGCAATTGGGTTTATGTAATGGTAAGACAGAAAACAAAAGATAAATTACTATGTCTGAATGACATGACTCTTGAAAGTGGTGTAGTACTTCCCTTCCTTCAGAATAATCAGGAGCTGGTATTAACCGTGTACGCTGCATTTCTGCATTTGGGGAGAGGTAGTGAACAGTGATTCTCAAGGGAATGAAGAGTGGGGGCAGCATGGTCATTTGATGGAACAATGAAGTTAAATTGTTCTTTAAGAAATGAAGGATGTATGCAGTGAGATAAAGCCTCAGATTGAGAGTTCCCATAGACTTAAGATACCCTCTGACCCTGAACTAGATTAAGTTGCTTAAATATGGCTTAGATAAGAAGCACATTACAGCTTTGATGAAAGAATTGCCTCATGGGTACTTTCCAAACACTGATTATTCTTGCTTGACCCTTGAAATTATGGGTACAAAAATAGCAATTTTCTGAAATCACTTGTAAAATGTGGCACCGTTTTGTTAGATATTTTGTTACACTGTTATGAATTTAACAAAAAAATAAAATAAAATAACCCGATCAATTCTATCATAGCACACTCAGTGTGTTACCTTTTTGAAATCAGGATAAAATTTACATTCAACAAAATGAACAATTTTGGCTTTCTCATATATGTATAGCCTAGTTCAAGCTGTGAAACAATTTCTATTGTCCTTGACAGACATGCTTCATTCTTCCTTTCACTGATCTTCATCTTCCAGAGCTAACTAAGCTCTGATTGGCAAGTCAAGCAGCCTGCTCTACAAGTTCGTACATATGGAATCACTCTGTGTGTTCTTGCCATAGCATCTTTGGGACTCATCAATGTGTTACAGGTTTTTTTTTTCCCATCACTGGGGAGTGATCAGTTGAGTCAATAGGCCTTGGTGTCATCATGCACTCTTTTCTTACTGGGTATTTCGTTTACCTTCATTTTGAGGTTATTATGGAAAAAAAAACCACTTAGAACTGTTGTACATCAGTCTTTTGGTGGAGACATTTCTTATTTTTCATAGTGGGTAAATTAATATAATTATAAATTATATCACTAGCTTATCAATTCTATTTCTGTTCCATGACAACCTTTGAAGCTATTTTGCCCTTCAAAAAGTGTCCTGAGCCTGGGGAAATGACTGAACGGATCTCTGAAGTTTATTGGCAGTCCAGATTAGTTGAATTTATAAGCAGAAGGCTCTGTGTGAGACCTGTATCAGAAAATATGGTGGAGAGTGATTGAGGAAGTCACCCAACACTGACCTCCTGTTTATACATGCACTTGTACATATGTTCATATACACCAGTGTGAACATGAATAAACTATATACCAAGAGTCCCAACATGCATAAGTTACCACAACTAATTCTAATGTATTTTTTAAATATTAGTTTTATTTTTATGTGTATGTGTGTGCATGCATGTGTGTGTGTGTGTGTGTGTGTGTGTGTGTGTGTGTGTGTGTGTGTGTGTGTATGTATGCCATGTGTATGCAGGTGCCCATGGAGAGGAAATAAAAGGGTTGGAGTGCCTGGAGTTACAGGCGAATGGGAGCCACCCAGTGTGGCTTCTGTGAACCCAACCTAGGCCTCTGTATGAACAGCAAGCACTCTTTACTCCTGAGACAGCTCTCCAGTCCCAAATTCTAATATTTTTGAGAGATTATTTATCCTTCTTCTAAATGTAGAAAATCCATACTTGATTGTCTCACATAAACTCTAAAGAAAAATTTAGAACTTTAAGTATATTAAATACATGAGAATGAAAACATATCTCATGGAACAGTTTGAGGTGTTTATTTCAGTCTTCCAGGCCCAATCCTGGCTTCCAAATCCTTTCTTCTGACTATTCACATAATCTTTTGGCATGCCCATCTTCCCATGAACTGAATCACTTTCAAGAGAAAGCCCATCTCTGCCTTCCTCTTCTTCTCCCCAGCATCCAGCACTGTGCTCGGGCCGCTGCACACAGACTGTATGTCGGATGCACAGAGCAGCTGCCTTTTGTCTTAGATATATATTTGCCTTGTGAACGGCTTTTTTGTTGTTGTTGTTTCTTTGCTATGGAAACAAAACACATGCTTTACTTTAGCTAAAAAAGTTTGCAGCTCCCTTTATGTCATAGAGCTTTTGTTTAATGCATGAACTGACTTATCCCAATTTCCTGTTTATATAGAATACGGATCGTGATGGAAACAACGCACTACCAGAAACTTACAAAGGATTTCTGTTTTATTAGTTTAATAACATTGTTAAAATTCACTGATGTGTCATTGAGAAAAACAACTTCAAGTGAAGATAATATCCACATGCTCATGCATTCACTCCTAACTCATCTTCTGTGGGTAGATAATACATACTCAGTGCATGGAAGGCAAATATCATTTATTTTTATGGGTGGCAAAAGAGACGATATCTGTTTTATACAATTAAAAGGCTTTGGAATTGTAGATAATTTTCATTACTCCTGGGATTTCTGTGTTGAACCAAAGGTCATTATTCTAATCATCTCAGACTGTCTTTTTTCCCCTAATAGATCTTTGCAAAGCCCATCTGTCTGCAGCTCGTGGTATAACCTTTCTTGATAGGGGCAGGGTGGCAGATGGACAGCAGATGGGAGTTTTGCCCTGTTTTGTGGTTCAGAGCTTGGCCCAGGCACGAGCTGTCAGGGACTGTCAGTTTGTCCTCTCAGCTTGGGGGCTTCATCACTGCATTTGGCAGCTAAACTGCCAGTCTGAATTAATGCCGAGCCAGGCCAGCTATTGGTCATTGTGAGTAGTTAGTGGTGATGACTATCCATTAGGTGCAGGCACCTAGTGAGTCTATAAAATAACCTGGTGAGAAATGTTCCTGCCACTTCATTGTGTGCTACATCTTCAGGACCGAAGGGTCAGCTCTTTGCCAATATCATAGCTGCATAATTAGGGAAATACCACAGTCGTATGGGTACTTCTTCCTCAAGTGAGGCTGACTTTCTCCAGAATCTTTGTGCGTGAAATCACACAGGAAAGCAAAATAGATGTGTGCACAGACAGTGGTATAGTGCATGTTTTTGTTCAAGTTTTTGGACATTTTCATGTTCGGGAATTCTTAATTGTATTGCACAATTTAATGGACTACTGGTAACATCCTGACTGTAGCAAATGGGATTGCTCTGTGGCCACAGCATTAAAAGGCAGTTATGGGATCATTAGCATTTCTTGAAGGGGAGAGAGGATCTTTCAAAAATATTATTTTGCTTCTGCTGCATGGCTTTTAAAATTTATTTATTGTATATGTGCCCTTCAATTTTCTGCTTGGCAGATGACACTTCATTCTAGATAGATCCGGATTGGAGTAAACAGATGAGTCTGGGTGAATCCCTGTAATGGAGGGTAAGCGTTGGCAGTGACCGTGAATAAAAGGCAATCAGGGGTCAGATTTGAAGCGGAGATTTTGTTGGTTTTGTTTGTTCATTTTCTTTCACTTTGAGTTTTGGTGGATTTATATTTGTTACTCAGTGGTGCTGAGGCTCAATTTTGACTAAGAACTAAGGAGAGTTTATGTAAGCAATATGTAAGTACAGATGTCTAAATGAATATCTTTTTTTGTTTGTTTGTTTTGGTTTTTTTTTGAGACAGGGTTTATCTGTGTAGCTTTGGAGCCTGCCCTGGATCTTGCTCTGTAGGCCAGGCTGGCCTCAAACTCACAGAGATCCGCTTGCCTCTGCCTCCGGAGTGCTAGAATTAAAGGCATACACCACTACTGCCCTGCCCCTAAATGAATATCTTATAAGGGTCAGATCACTGCTACACCAATTCCACCACGGACTTACTATGCCATTGAATTAAACTGAAATACTGTGTTCTGGTATTTAATAGTATTTACGCTGTTTCAAAGTGTAGATTTTCTTAAATTCTAGGGGTCAGGCTGCTTTTTAAAGTATGTGATTAATTACTATGCTCCAAATGATACAAATAGCACTGGGCTATTGTCCTCAAAGTCATTATATTTGTATTTCATTGCAGAGATTCCTTTAACATATATTTTTACAGATCTTTAAAATCTAGACTATAACAGAGTCCTCAAAGATAGTTTACTTAAACTCTGAGTAATTCCTAAACCATCAAATGAGTTTCCTCCTATCCCATGCTTCATCAGATCACTGTTTATCTTTGGTTCAATTTTCCTTCATAAGTTAAAAGATTTAAAATTTTAATTGTGCTTGTATCCACAGATGAGATGATGTGTGTGTTTGTCTTACTTTATTTGCTGTTGTTTACTCGTTCACTGGCTTAGAAATTTGGCAGGTGACCAAAGCACCACCCGCCCCTTTTTTTAATCTTGGTATTATACCTGTGGCTTCCTTGAAACCAAGTCATCTATTTTTTCTTTTAAAGGAATGTTAGAAATAGGAAGGATCTTGTTAATGCTGTGTGTAAGTTGACTTTAAGGACTGTGCCCCAGCCCTAGTAGCTGTAAATGTACTTTAACATGGGTCCTGCTAACATAATTTCAACTTGAGGCGTGGCCAGGTTCTAGTCAGGTATAAACCTGTGATGGCTTGAATCGCAGAGGCTTGAAGCTGTCTCCCTGTGACGGCACTCTGGTCCTGGGAAGCTAATTCTCACTAGCCATGGAGGGAAGGGACACAGTGAGCATGAGGTGTGAAGCATTCCTGTGACCTAGCAGTAAGGCAGAAGCTCTGCTTTGCCCTGTGATGCTTTCTTTGCTCAGTCTTGTTCTTCCTTTTGGAAATCACTCTTTAAAGAAAGATTAGAAGTGATGGGCTCTTCTAGAGAAAATATAGATGATCTTGCATTGAACATTCTCCATAAACAGCTAATGTTTTGGGTTTAATCATCCTCAGGATTATAGCTTGCTTATGGATTACAAAGCACTTTATCCATGTTTTAGCTCTTAGGGTTTTAAAAATTCCTCATTAGGAAAGTGGTGAAGACACCCAAGTCACTGAGGAAATAGATCAAAGCTAAGCACACAGGGGTCTCAGCCACTGTCTTTTATGCATAGTAGTTACTACTGGATAAACAAAGGCAAACTGGGAACTGCATGGCTTCAAGAAGCTTGCGTTCTTTAAAAAATGTTATTTATTTATTTATTATTTTATTTTTTGGTGGTTGTTGTTGGCAGTAGTGGTAGTAATGGTGTGTGTGTGTGTGTGTGTGTGTGTGTGTGTGTGTGTGTGTGTGTATGTGTGTGTGTTTGCACTCTCACATGCTTGGAGCCAGAAGGTAGTTCTCTGGAATTGCCACCTTGTGGGATCTGGGAATGGAACTCAGATCTTTAGGCCCACATGGCCTCTGCCCACTGTACCATCTCACCAGCTGAAAAAGCGTACATTCTAACAGTCAAGGTCTCTACACTCAGTTTTCTTGTGGGTGCTAGGGATCCAAACTCAGGTCCTCATTCTTGAGTAGCAAATTCTTCTCTGATTGAACCGTCTTCCTAACCTCATGTTTAGCCTTTTATTAAATGTCATTTACAGATTTCCATGTGGGAAGTTGTGAACATTTTACCACCTGACTCCCTCAACAGATTGAGCATTCTCTTACCAAAGAAAGACCCTTCAGTCCCCACCTCCCCATGGACAACACTGTTCCCATTCTTTCCGGAAGATTAGAACAAACAAAGGATCCCCCCTTTTTTTCTTTTAGGGTGTTTCAGTGGTGTTGCTCTATTACAGTGATTTTACTTTTTCTTTAGTTTGGACCAACTGAAGTTTGTTTGGTCATTCTCCTGTGGGAGTACTTTTATTCTCATTATTCTTGAGTCCCTTTATTCTCATTATGCATAAAGCTATTAGGAACAGATTTACACCAGATTTTTTTTTAATCCCAAATTAGTTTTTGAAACAGTGTCTCACTCTCTGTCACTTTGGTTGGCCTAGAATTCACTGTGTAAACTGGCCTGGTTTTGAACTTACAGCAATGCACCTGCCTCTGTCCCCTCGGTGTCAGAATTATAGGCATGCATTATCTGTGTATGAGAATACAAATATAAATGTATAGGGTATAAATCCCATGGAGTAAGTGTTTGACTTTTAAAGGAACTTCTATTCATGTGTCCATAGAGACTGTGCCATTCCCCTCACCCACCAGCAACGGAGAAGTCCTGTTTTAAAGGAACTTCTATTCACGTGTCCATAGAGATTATGCCATTCCCCTCACCCACCAGCAATGGAGAAGTCCTGTTTTGTTTTGTTTCTTTATTCTCAACTTTTGGTGTCAGCACTCTGTTACATTTAGGCCATTTTCATGGGTGCCTACCAGATGTCCTGTGTCCTGTATTGACTCATGATGACAAACCCTATGTCATGTGCTAGTGACCCTTCATCTTGACTCCTTTGAGAGGGGCCCACTCAGTTTTTCAACTGAATCATTTGTTCCTTTATTGTTGAATTGTAGGAGCTAAATAGAAGCCCCGTGTTAGATAATGTATTCCAAATATTTTCTCCTAGACTGTAGCTTCATTTACTTGCTTTTTTAATCCTGTCTTAAAAGTCACAAGGTTTAATTTTAATGAAGTTCATTTTTACCACTTTACTTTTATTGTCAATATTGTTTGTTTTTGTTTTTCATTTCCCTATATGACAAAGATACTTTTTCAATGTTTTCCTCTAGAAGGCTTGTATTCTTATTTTTATGTTTAGATCGATAATCTTGGATACATTTATGTACAATGAATAAATGAATGGCTCATTGTTCCCCCATATAATTAGATAATCATTCCAGCATCTCCAATTGAGGAAACATTCCTTTATCCATTGAAATTCTTTGGGAACGTGGTTGAAAAGTCAGGGTTCTTGTTGTTGTTTTTTGTTTGTTTCTTTGTTTTATTTTTGTTGTTGTTGTTTTGGTTTGGTTTGGGTTTGGTTTCTATGTTGGATATAGAAAGCTAGAAAAAATCAGTTTTTATCCTTACAACAATGAAATGGGTTCCAGGGGAGCTAGAGAGATGGTCCAGTGGTTAAGAATACTGTCTGTTCTTGCAGAAGACCTGGATTGGATTCTCAGAACCCACAGAGCAGCATACAACTCCAGTTTCCAGGGATCTAATACTTTCTTCTGGCCTCCAAGGTCACTATTTGCATGTTATGCACATAAATATAAACAGACAAAACACTCATACATGTAAACGTTTTATTTTTTTAAAATCTTTTAAAATGGTAGAAAATTTGGGAATACGACTTTTTGAGCCAACAAGACAGCAGTCAACAAGAACGATTCAGAAGCCTACATCACAGGTAGACAAGGTAAGCAAGGGCTGCTGCCTCTAGGGGGCGATGATGGACCTGCCCTGCCCTAGCAGGACTGCATGCACTCTACTAAGGAGGCTTCCACCAGATGTTTTCCAAACTGGTAAAGGCCAGTTGTGGATGAGGATGAGGATCCTGCTTGAGGAAGCAGGAGGAAAACTGCGTGGTACAGACAAACGCAAGTTGGCTTCACTCAACCCAGGCAGGATGTGCATTCGAAAGACATCTGTAGATGAGTGTTGGGTGCTGCATTGCTTGCCATAGCTGTGAAATCAAACTGGGCTGGGTGTTCCTCAGTAGACTAATGGGTAAAGAAAACATGATGAATACACAATGGTTTTTTTTTCACACATTAAAAAAAAAAAAACAACAACAAACTCACGACTTTCACAGAGATGAATGTAATGGGAGATCATGGGTCAAGTGAAATAAGCCAGACTCAGAAACACAAATACCAACATTTTCACTCATATGCGGTGTGTGTGTGTGTGTGTGTGTGTGTGTGTGTGTGTGTGTGTGTGTGTGTGTGGTGTGTGTGTGTGTGTTGAGAAGGAGCAATCTTAAGCAAGGAGAGGGGAATAGAAAGGGTAATGGAATGTGCCTGTCAAAAAAGCAGAAAGGGAGAAAGGGAGCATCAAGAGAAAGGAGGACTGAGACGAAAGGAAACCAAGGGCGAGGACAGAAACACAGGAATACTATAATAATAAAAATCTAGTGTTTTGTCGACTGACTTCAAAATCAGCTTTTAAAAAGTTTAAGGGGAAACTAGACATGGTGTTGTGCACCTGTAATTCTATCACTGGGCAGGCTCAGGGAGGAAAACTGAGTTTGTCAAGGTCAGCCTGGGCTACCAGGCAAGATCTATGTCGAAAAAGAGTCCCTTTCCTGTGTGTATCTAGAGACAGGAACAGCTATGGCGGAAAGGGCACACAGTCCTTTCTCTATAATCTTCTTGTCCTATAGGTAGAAGACTTAACTACATGAAGAACAAGAAACTTTTTTTTTTTCTGGTGAAAACATTACAGCTGGAGCAAGATATAAAATATTCCTCTTCCCTAGAAACAGGGTAGGAATAAATCTTGGGCCAAGATGTATAGATGGAGATAAAGCAGGATCCACAGCAAGGGCCAATTTCCAAGACCTCCAACTCAGCATATACCCAATTAATCACCATAGCAGAGAGCTCTGTCCTCAATTCCACTACCAAAGAAACAAGGGACCAACACTAGTGTGATTCCCAGTTTTCACACTGGAGACTAAGTTCGGAGACATGAAGTGAGTGACCCAGAATCTCACAGCCAGGAATGGAAAAGCTGAGTTTTGAGCCCAGATATTGCCAGAATCCTCCTAACTTTGTGTAGCACTACAGGGGCAAGTGGGTGGGGATGTTGAAAGGATTGAGGCAGATCCGAAAAGCCTGCTCTTCTATATTGATGGAAATGCCTATGGGAGTGTGTGGGTTTAGAAAAAAGATCATACAATCAAGATCGCACTTAACGGAATTGTTGAACCAGGTCAGCAATGAAAGATGTCACTGGATTTAGAAAATTATCTGTGCTCTGGCAGTATACAGTTCCACTAGAATTGTGAAGAGTGGAGCCTCTAGCCATTGGATACAGGGATTCAGAAATGAGTACAGAGTAAAGAAAATGTATCAGTTAAAAAAAATCACTTTCTCTCAAATGTTTGAATTGGTGCATTTATGCATTCTGTAGGAATGTCATGAAGTTGAGAATGTATATGAATGTGCATGCCATGTGTGTGTGTTCCTGTGAACTGGTTCAAGTAATTATATACATGTATATGTGTGTGTGCATGTGTCTTGAGCCAAAGGTTGATGCCAGATGTCTTACCTGATCACTCTCTACCTTTTTTGAGAGAAGGTTTCTCACTATATCTGGGGCTCTCTCATTTAGCCTTGCTGGCTACATGGTGAGCCTCGGGCATCTGCATAGTTGTGCTTCCCTAGTGCTGAGATGACAGATGGGTGTGACACTGATGCCTGGCTTTGCTTCTTTTATTTAATTTTTTAAAAAATAATCTGGTTGTTTTATTTTTAATTATGTGTATGCGTGTGTCTGGTGAGGTATATACATGTGAGGTATGGACATGGACATGTAGGTACCCATGGAGGCCAAAGATTCTGGATCCCCCGGAGCTGGAATTATAGGCACTGTGACCCACCTGACTGGGTATAGGTCCTCTACATGAGCAGTTCATGCTTTTAATCATTGAGCATCTCTTACAGGTCCCTGGTGCCTGGCTTTGAACATGGATTCTGGCAGTCTGAACTTAGGTTCTCATGCTTATGCAGCTAGCACTTTACAATCATATGGACTCCAGGGGTGTGTTTTAAGGAAAAAAGTAGTTTGTTTATTTATAAGACACAATGAAGAATCCAGTAGGATTAGAAAAGTTTGTCATTATTAGAGAGAAAAATAAAGAGGGTGGCCTAAGGAAGCTTGTCAGTGCATCGCCTCTGTGCTTTCTAGAAGTTTCCTGAAAGCACAATACTTGTGTCTTATTAGTTGCTTATGGAACTTTAAGAGATAAACAACTTACTCATCCTTTAGTGTATTCCTTATGTGGGCTAAAACATACTGTACTTACAGATGCATCCATTAATCTCACATTCTGAGTGCAGAATTCTTGTGGCTATGCCAGCTAGGGAAAAGTTGCTTCATGTTTGCTGATGTGTGTTGATACACAAATGTCAGAATATAGCTGCTTGGTAGCGCTGTAAGAAACAACTGTCACTCTAATGTGAAACCTGTAACAGACACAACTCAATCAGCCCATCTTAACTCGACAGAACAGAAAATGGCTTGAAAAAGAAAAGAAAAGTGAGGTTGAAACTCTAGCCAGCTAGAGAGTCTCTGACTTCCTTCTGACATCTCTAGATCCATTACATGGTCTGATGGAAAGTGAGGACCATATGAATGACAGCGTCTGTATTAACATTGCCTCAGGTAGCAGAGGGTTCCAGACAGCAGCAAATGTGTGGTAAGAATATACTTAACAATGTGTGCATTTATCTAACTTTATCATGAACATCTTAGATTGGTGTGTGTGTGTGTGTGTGTGTGTGTGTGTGTGTGTGTGTGTGTGTGTGTCTTCGTCCATGGAGTCCAGAAGAAGATGTCAGATCTCCCAGAGCTGAAGTTACAGGTAGTTGTGATCTACCTGATGTCAGGACTGGGAATCTGAGTCCTTTGGAAGAGCAGCAAGCACTCTTTTTTTTTTTTTTTTTTTTTTTTTTTTGGTTTTTCGAGACAGGGTTTCTCGGTGTAGCTTTGTGCCTTCCCTGGAACTCAGTTGGTAGTCCAGGCTGGCCTCGAACTCACAGAGATCCACCTGGCTCTGCCTCCTGAGTGCTGGGATTAAAGGCGTGTGCCACCACCGCCCGGCCAGCAGCAAGCACTCTTAACCTCCAAGCCATCTCTCTAGTCTTTCCCTAATGAAAGCCGTTGAAACATCCTGTCCTTCCGTAAACTTCAGCATCCATGAGTGTGTGAGAGAGATTGTCTACACAAGCCCACTTCCATACTATTCTCCTTATGTCATATGCCTACCATCTTTACTGACTGCAGTGTAATAGACACCTTTTGAGTTTTTATGTTACATTTGAGTGTTTGTATGTGAGCATGCCATGGCGTATGTGGCGAGGCCAGAGGATACCTTGTAGGAGTTGGTTTTCTCCTTCCCCCATGTGGGTCCTGGGAATCAGTAGACTTGGTGGCGAGCACCTATGCCTGCTGAGCCACTTTGGCAGAGCTCGTGTGTGTTATTTTTTTTGACAAGTGTTGGTTTTAACTCTAAACAGATGAGTTGGATTTGTTTATACCTATGCGTCAAATACTAATACATATGAGAAAAGTGAAGGTTTCATTTGGAAATTGAATTGTCATTTGGAACTGTGGGTTGGCTGTCACATTGGGTCACATGAAAGAACTTGGCCACGTTCACTGGCCATACTTGGCCTCATTGTTGCCATGTGTTTGCCAGATGCAGAAGTAGTTCACTGCCAGAGGGCACAAAAACATGGAGGAAATACTTGGAACGTTTGCCACCGAGCACGCTGCATGTCTTTTTTTTTTCCCTGATATTTTGCCTAGAGAAGCTTGCTTGTAAGTGTCAGGATATGAGTGGGAGATTGGAGCCTCCTTTTGCCCTCTTTCAGGCGCGGATGGGGTGTGAGTGTGGGTGCATAAATGTGTTTGGGTTCTTGTATATGGATGTGTACTTGTGTGTGCACTTGTGAAGTCCAGAGTTCACCACGAGCTCTCCTTTGGTTGTTTTCTACCTTGTGTTTTTGAGATGAGCTCTCTCTGAACCTGGAGCTCCTCAACTCAGCTAGGCTGGCTAGGCAGAAAGCTGCACAGACCTGCCTGTCTCCATCCCTCCTTTTCTTCAGTTTGGGGTTACAGACATGAGCTGTTGTACCTGGGCTTTTACGTAGGTGTTGGGGCTCTGAACTCAGGTTCTCACGTTTGTACAGTAGGCACTTGGAGCCATCTTCCCAGCATCACAGAATTTTATAGACTGCTTCCTTTGAGCACATTTGAAAACATTGCTGCAAACAAAGGAAGATTGAAAATGTGATCTCTACTGCGAAAAACAGTTTTGAGTGTGAACGGCTGAACAAACGAGACGGATAACACACACAGTCTTTGTTGAGGGCTTCTTAATTTCCCGGGGAAGTTATCACTTAAAATGAGGAACCATGAAAGTGTCTGCATTTGTATCAAGATAGACTCATATGCAAAGGGTTCCAGAATTTTTGACAAATCAATCACACAGTTAAAGGTCACATATTTATCGCTGATCCAAACCCCAAGATGAATTGAGATGTCAAAATCTTGAGCATATTGGATGTTTACACATGAATAAGCAAGATGGCAGACATTGTTTTCAAGCAGACTTTTTTTTTTGCATTTGCATGTTTTTGGTTCAGCTTGCAATTTCCATATAACATTTTTTTCATGTTTACATTAGCATGTAATTAGCATATATATAATTCCATGGTGGGTTATATAAATGCCTATGCTCCCCAAGAGGAAAAATGTCTGTGGGTTTTTATTTCCTTTACTAAAATATTTCTAAACTATGTTGGTATTGAGGGAATAATTGTATTTTTCTTTTTAATTAGAATTAATAGTTTAAGTGATGCAGCAGCCTATGAAGTTCGACTTTTAAATTAAAGAACTTCATGTTTCAGGAAAAGTATTTAGTTTCAGAATTTGTAGGGACAGAGTTGAAATATTAATGTTAATTTCTCCTTTACTGCATTTGCTACTTGAAGCACTATAGTTACTCATTAGCTAGAGAGGGTTGTATTTGGGGAAATATTTTAATGAAGTTTACCAATTTTATTTTTTAATGCTGCATGTATGTGAGAAAGAAAGAAAGTGTGTGTGTGTGTGTGTTTTGTATGTGTATGTGTGTGTGTGTGTGTTTGTTCAAAGGCCTATAGAACACATATACCACATGACCTTTGCAATTCATTTTGGTTATCTCATTTCAGTGGATCATTAATGCAATAAATTAATACTGGTGGAATGAACCTGTGATTTCTTTACTAACTGCTATGGGATAGGACAACTTCTGACTACTTTATAGGGAAGCTATTTGTAGTGCATGGGGATGGTTGACAAATGAAATGGTGGTGATACTTGAACTGGATATGTAAAAGGAAGCTCTCATGACTTCTGTATCACTGTGTACTTTTATTTTTGATTTGCAGTTTTGTTGTAATGGGGTTTTGTGCTGATACTATGTTCTTCATATCCATATATGTAATCAAACTTCTACATAGAGAATCCTATGAACAGTTGAATCATGAAAAAAGTGACCTGGGCACCTTGAAGATCCATGGTATTTAGAGTCTTACACTGGGCTTGCCCCAGTATAAATCTATTTGTCTGCCTTACCACTATACTCTGATTTAATTAAAACAGAGACAGTTAGCAGTTAGATATCCAATCCTGAAAGAGAAAATGTAATGCTGGGGATTTCTCTTGCTTCATCTTTGTGTGTGTGTGTGTGTGTGTGTGTGTGTGTGTGTGTGTGTGTGTGTGTGTATGTGCGCACACTCACACATGCCTGTGTGTACATGCAGGTAATTCACAGACTTTGTCAGGGAACTTGTGTATTACCAGTGATAAGAACTCTAAAGTAACAATGCAAATTGTTGAATTTTAATTTTGTTGTTACCTTGGAGGTATTGTGCCTCACTGTGCAAAACTAATTTTTCAACCTTGAGCCTGTACTTTTTGCATGTTCAAAATTAATCAATCTGTCCCATATAATTGTTGTTATCCAGAGCAGTGGCTCTCAACCTGTGGGCCATGAGCCCTTTGGCAAACCTCTATCTCCAAAAATATTTACATTATGATTCACAACAGTAGCAACATTACAGTTATAATGTAGCAATAAAAATAATTGTATGGCTGGCGGTCACCACAACATGAGGAACTGTATTAAAGGGTCACAGCAATAGAAAGGTTGAGAACCACTACTCCAGAGTGATAGCTCTCCTCCTTTATTCTAGGAGCCCCTGAAACCTTCTGTAGTCCTGTAATGTTTACCTAACCTAAGGATAGATTTAAAATATTTCATAATGCTTTTAAATTTTTTCCTGCAAATTTTTCTGTGTACAGCTGTGCTGTAGGATGGTCTGTATGTCAAGTGTGTTGCTGATTGGTCAATAAATAAATCACTGACTGGCCAGTGGCCAGGCAGGAAGTATAGGCGGGACAAGGAGGAGAATAAAGCTGGGAAGTGGAAGGCTGAGTCAGAGACACTGCCAGCCACCATGATGAGAAACAGCATGTGAACATGCCGGTAAGCCACGAGCCACGTGGCAAGGTATAGATTTATAGAAATGGATTATTTTAAGCTGTAAGAACAGTTAGCAAGAAGCCTGCCACGGCCATACAGTTTGTAACCAATATAAGTCTCTGTGTTTACTTGGTCAGGTCTGAGCGACTGTGGGACTGGCAGGTGAGAGAGATTTGTCCTGACGGTGGGCCAGGTAGGAAAACTCTAGCTACACAGCTGCACTCTTGGGGCTGGATAAACCAGCCTCTGTTGCTTAAAGAGTAGGGTAAATACAATCTAGATTCTAAAAGGAATGCATTCTTGAACTTGGCTGAGAAGTTCTTATAAAAGGATTTTAAGGGCAGGAGAGATGGCTCATGTGTAATGATCTCTTATTGCTCTTTCAAAGGACCTGATGTAGGTGCCCAGCACCCTTGTCAAGTGGTTCACAACCATCTGCAACTCCAGCTCCAGGGTGTCTTCTGGCCTCCATGGGCACTACATACTATAAGCTTTCATACACACACACACACACACACACACACACACACACACACACACACACACTTAAATAAACATCCACTAAAAATGGGATCTTTGGAGGCTGGAGAGATGGCTTAAAAGTTAAAAGCACTTGCTGCTCTTCCAAAGGACCCAGGTTTAATCCCCAGCACTCACATGGCAGCTCACAGTCATCTGTAACTACAGTTCCATGAGATATGACACCTTCTTCTGGCCTTCAAGGGCAGTAGGCATGCATGTGTTGCACAGATATATGTAAGCAAAACACCCATACACATAAAGCAAACAGACGAGCTAGAGGAGAAAGCCTGAGGAACTTTTAACCTTTGGACCTTTGGGGAGCTTTCTGGTCTAAGCTCGGGTGAAGGTTGAGGCAGAAGACCCAAGCAGATGAGGCTGTCCCTTCTTTCCACTATGGAACTTTGCAGAAATACTTTTAATGGATCTCTAAAGCCATTGGCACTGGCCATAGAGGTCAAAAGGGGACTATTAAGAAAAGTCCACTCTCTGAGTAAATGATAAGGCTGTTAGCTTGGTGCTTCAATGGAACTCCTGGGAACTTTTGTGGGGCGTGTGTGTCTCTTACTCTCTTGCCCACACTTGGGACTCCTTTAGTCCTGTTGTGTTGCCTTGTCCGGCACTGCTCCGAGGGCGTTTCCCTTGTCTTGGCATACCTTTTTTGTCATGTTTGCCTACTCTTTTTTGAAGGGAAACAGAGGGAGTGGATCTGGGGGAGAGAAGAGGTGTAGGGGAAGCTGGAAGGAGTTGAGAGAGGGAAACTGTAGTCGGGATGTATTGTAGGAGAGAAGAATCTTTTTGTTTGTTTGTCTGGTTGGTTTTTGTTTGTTTGTTTGGTTTGTCTTTTAAGACACGATTTCTTTGTGTAGCCTTGACTGTCCTGGCTCTGTCAACCAGACTAGCCTCAAACCCATAGAGATGTTCCTGCCTCTATCTCCCAAGTGCTGGGAGTAAAGGCATGCACCACCACTGGTAGAAGGATCTATTTTCAATTAAAAAAAAAAAAGCCCACTCTCTTCACCTTTCCCCCAGTTATTTCATGTCTCAGAATCAACCCAGATGTCTTGTTGAACTGAGAGAGGGCTGGACGAGTATGTAAAGATCTGCACATACTGTACGTAGGGTCTTAGTAGCAAAAACAAGGGGGGATCTGAGGCCGAGACTTCAGGGTGCTGCTCTCAAACTGAGGCTTTCTTAGTGTTGGTAAGAGGCGAGGGGAGGAATGCAGTCAGCTGAAGGGACAGGCAGGCAGTCTTCCTGTTCCTCTGCTGAGTGGACCATTGTAGGCACTGTTGAAACAGATACAGTGAAGGCACAGGCCACTGTCAAAGGCACGATGAGCTGTGTCTTCCTCCAAGTGCGGCTGCCCACCCAGGATGGGCAGTGATGCTAACAGATGCTTCTTTTCCATCACAGTGCTACATGCACTTCCTCTTGAGAAGCTGCCAGGACATCAAGGCTCAGGAGCAGGGAGAGCCTGGCCTCCAAACAGAAGTGCACCTACAGTTGACTTCAGGGTTACAGTTGCAAGAAGCAAACATACAGTTTTTATTTCATTTTATATTTTTACCACCATGTGAGAATGAAGAGTTTTGAGCAACATGAAGTCAATTATGTAATGGGAGAGACAATAAAAAAATACTTCTTGCACATCTGCGTTATAATGAGGACATTTCAAATCAACCACACTAGTCTGGCTTCCTGTTTGTTTATAGCTTACATATGTATAGTGTTCTCGTTTATAATTTATGTTTTTGTAACGTTTTATGGTGCACACACACTGCTCACTGCACCCTCTCCTCTCTCCTTACTATAACACAGCAAAGTAACATGCGCACCAGTATGTTTATGTTGCAGGTGAAAAACTGGCAGCCCTGTCAGAGAACAGGTAGCTGAGGGGAGAAAGAAGAAAGAACATCCCAGAGTTCAGATCTTCCCCCCATGCTCAGGAATTGCCACAAACACCATTGCATCGGGCCTCCTCTTGTTGGCTTCTGGAAACCACATGTGTACTCAGTTTGTGACGGTTTGGTTAGAGTTAGCTCCTTTTGCACATTGTTTGTAGAACGTAAAGAAATGTTGCTTTAAAGGTTTATCAAGATGTATTTAAAACAAAAATATCCTCTTCACAGGTACTATGCAATCGATTCTTCCAGTTTCTTTGGTCAAAACTCCTTTTATTGATGAATTTTACTCTGATGAATTCATACACATATATAGTGTATTTAGGTTATTCTCGCCCTCCCCTGCACTCTCTTATCTCCTTTCCTTCTCCCTATGGGTCCATTTCACACATTCATGTCTTTTTGTTTTATGAACCATTGATTTTAACCAGGGCCATCTGTGTTACAATGGGTTTAGAATTATCCACTGGAGCTTGGTTGACTGGAAATAAAGATAATGATTTTCCCTTACCCCAGATCCACCATAGCCCCATCAACCCCCTCCCAAATCCATGATTGACTGTTGGGAAGCCCAGTCTTGTGCAAGTCAATGCAGGCACGCTCAGCTGCTATTAGATCATGTCCTGAATGCAGTAGCATTTTGTAGCCCTTTCCCTGCCTTCCATTTCCACGTCTACTGTGCTCCCTGAGCCCTAGCTGGGGTAGTATAAGTGCTCTGTCAACCTGTCCAGACAGTAGTGTATGAGTTCACCTAGATGAAACAAAGACAATAACCAATGGAAAACTTATTCAAGCACTGCACATGCTACAGAAAAATACAGAGAATAACAAAAGTCAATCCGTGCTGTATATACTCAAGGTCATTGCTCTGTGTCAATGTCATTAGTGTATCTGTTCCAAAGGATTTGTATCACCGCTAAGTTAGACATGATCCACTCTTATTTGCTGTACAGTGGATTTGGCCAGATAGCTGACAAAGTTTAAAAAAAAATCAGTATATAAAAAATATAAAGGGAATGTATTCTGCAAGACAATTGCAAACCATTTATGGGTGTCAGTGCATAGCAAAACAATAGATCATGTAATCTCTTTGGCTACTCATTCATATTTAACATTGCAGGGGTTATGGCTTGTAGTTTTGACCTAGAATCTTTGAGGAGCAGGCATGTGTATCTTTGCTGCTCTATCATATCCAGTTCAGGAAAATTAGCAATCAATACATGTCTGTCATTGTGGTAATAGATAGATGGATGTTGTTATAATTGGGAAATAGGTGGAATATTATGTTTAGAGGTTTCGCTTTTTGTATGTTTACCTAACTGCACGTTACTTTCAATGTGAGCTTTTTATCCACAATATTATGTCTAACTGAATTGAGTTACTAGGCAGGGTGGTGGGAAGAAAGCTGCTACATTGTCTCAAGTAGCATTTTCTGTTGCCGCTGTGTTCTGTAACTAGACAGCTGTTGTGAATAACCCAATGGGTGTGCTTCTTTGAGTTGTGTACATCAGAGAAAGTTTTTCCATTTTGTTTAGGAATCCTTTTTCCCATCATGCTTCAGTGGACCATACACAATCTGCACCAGTCACACAACTTTCTATCTAAGAGATCTCCTTCAGGGTGTTGAGAGGAGATTGGTCTTTTTATATGAAATTGATTTTTAAAAATCAGACTGAACCACCAGTAGAATACTGCACATTTGATTCTTAAGTTGTTTTATACTTCTTTTTATGTTTGTATGATTGAGATCTTGGCACTCAGTTCTTCTAGTCAACAACAAAAAGGTGTACAACAAATAAGCCCATATTTTTGTGTTCCTGCAATGGCCAGCCTTTTTATTGTGCACTTTGTATTGGCCATCACTGGGTACAGACATAACTTTTTTTGTCAAATATTCAAATAAATGATATCCACTGACATGTCATGTTATAAAAATGACTACAGCAGGTATATTGTTTAAAATGATTCCTTGGCTCTATTGGTGAGGTGCTACCTCATAATTGTAAGTATCTGATTTCGGATTATGGACATCTACCTAAAAATGAATGTCCATAGTGCAGGTCTTAAATTCCAGTGCTGAATGGGTGGAGATATGCAGATCCCTGAACAATTGGTGGGCCAGGCCTGAGGAATCAATAAACTCCAGGTTCAATAAGAGACCCTGTCTCAAAAACTAGGGTGGTAAGCCATCAAAGAACACACCTGACATTGACGTCTGGCCTCCCTCCATGTGCTCACATCTACATATACATGTATATACAACACACATACACACACATACACACAGGTTGGGGGATTATTTCTTGGGGACATTTGTTACTAGATTGGGAGAATATTTGTCCTGATGAGAAGCCATGTTTATTGACCAGTTTTCCAAATTGTTTGTCCACTAACGCCATATCCTTAGCATTCACAGCTCATTTTTTCTACCAATCATGGTGGCATGATACAACCTATATTGAAAAATATCTTTACCAGTGTTTATTAATTAAGAAAGTCCCTGAAATTCACAGAGGTTAATGTTTCCAGCCAACTTAAGACTGAAGCTGCGTAAAGTGATCCATTCCTGGGACAATGAGCTAAGAGACTTCCCAAGACCTTGTGAAAGAGAGCACAGGGCAGACAGGAAGCCATGAACTTGGAGTGAGTGCCTCCTGAAGGTGTTGTTAGGATAGTTTTATTCTTTTTGTGTACTATGTGTTTCACATTTGATTTTTTTCTCTGATCCTTCCATTTCCACTTTGTTCTTACATTGTTGACATTTTTCCCTTATATTTTTGATGCCAAGTGGATGGTATTAACTAGACCTTAACTAGACAGATCAATATGCTCTGAACTACTTGACTGGAGTAGCCTTTAAATACTTCTTCATTTAGATCTAAAAAATAGTTAAAATTTTTCTAATTTATGCCATTTTTACAAAAGAATTGTAGACACATCAAATTTTGGCAAACTTGTGTTCTCTGATGAGGAAGTGACTGTCCTTTTCTGTGTCATTTCCTAGCTCTGAAACCTTGTTTACACCAAGCTCCTTTGTTAAGGATTCAACATAAAGGCTTTTGATATTGAAGAGTCTGTCCCTGACTCATTATTAGTAGACATTGTATGTCTGGCTGGCAGCTTTTCCATAAGTGGTAAGGTTAGCCGCATGTAGTATTTCACAACCTTCCCCAATCCTCGTGCGTCAGTGAGAAGCAAAGCACTCCTTAGAGTGAAAAACAAAAGCTTGGCTTGCAGTAGTCAGCTGAGCAATCCTGAAGCAAGTCAGGGTGACATTAGATTCTACCATGGCTAGGGCTCATCTGTGGTTCTTTGTGAGAAATTGTCTCTTGGCAAAAATATTCTTCAGATTTTATCTTTACTGTAGGGAATCGTTATCCATGATTTGATTTCTCTCCTTGATGGAACATGTGGAAACAAGTTGGGATCAGTATAATTTAGTAGAGAAGGCACCAGTGGCTAGGTAAAGGGCCTATCCAGGCACCCACCAGAAGGACCGCTTGTTCAATCTATTATCTCATCTCCGAGGTGGAACTAACTCTGCTTCATGGGGTTGATGTGAAAGGTAATGTGTGAAAAACTCCATGGCAGAGTATAGACTCCAATGCAGATGAAAGGTTCTCCTGTCCTTTGTTTTTTAAAAAGGATTTATTTTTATTTTATTTATGTGTATGTGCTTGTATATGCCACTCAGTGTAGGTGCCTGTACAGACCAGAAGAGGGCAGGGTGTGAAATTCACTGCAGCTGGAGTTACAGTCAGTAGTTAGCTGCTCAAAATGAATGCTGGGAACCAAATCCAGGTTCTCTGGAACTGCTCTTAAACACTGAGCCATCTCTCCTCCCCATGGGCTTCTGTTCTTAGGGACCAGACCAGAAGAGTTTGCTTCCATCAGCTGTGAGAATATCGAAGTAGTGGTGGGACTTTTCAAAATTTACAGTGTTATGATCTTGAAGGAACGATTGTGGCATTTGGCCAGTGTGATATTTTCCACCACTGCTCTGCCTCTGTAAGGATGCCATTCTATATGGAAAAGCTTTGTTCCTTGACTGTGGAAATAAAAATGGAACCGAATTGGAGTGCTCTGGCACTCCTTCAGTGGACCCTGGTCATTTTGCTCCGAGTGGTTTGCTTTTTCCAGCTGTTCCTGTCACTCATTCTGTTTTCATTCTTCCCTTCGCTCAGTGGGAACAGCAGTGGGGAATTTCCTTAGACTTCTCACTGGTTTTGATGGACACACACAAACTTTTCTTTATAAAGAGGCAAGAGTCAAAGCAGGAAAAACAAAACAAAACAATTTCTGTTTTAAAACCTGGAGATGGGTGCACCAATGTAGAACTCTATAAATAAAATCTAATGTTGGAAGCAAAATGATTGTGGGACTCCCAATCACCTTCATAACAAGAGTGTTTGCCACCAGAATCTCATTCGGTGAAGGTCAAAGCAGCACCCTTGGGGGATGCCTTGCCAGGTCTCCATCCATCATTCTGAGTCACTTCCAAGTCAGTTTTGCTACCAGAACATGACTTCCCAGCCTTTCTTTATGGTCCAGGGCCTTTACCTCAAAAATTCAGCCAGTGAACATTGAACCGCTGGAAACTATTGTGAGAAGAGATCCTGTTTTGAAAATTGCTGTCATTAAGGTATAAACCCTATGGACTCAAGGGGTGGCACAGAGCTGAGCAGTGTCTTGTTCATTAAGACAGAGATATTTGTATGAGCAGGGATGATGGCAGCGTGTAGGAGTCTATATGGTATGAAATGGAGTACAGATGTGATTAGATGGCATTGACAGCCCAATGGTAATTATGTAAATAACACCCAGTTTTACGCTCCCTTCATTGCTCATCTCCATGTGTTTACGGGGGTTCTAGAAAAGAAGTATGTGCTTGGCAGGAGTGTTTGACTATTTATGTGTGGCTAGGACAGTTTCCTGAAGCTTACATTTCCCTGAGTTATGTTTTCATCCACCATCCCATGGGTCTTACAGAGGGGAACATGCAAATATGTGTTCATTGTCCAACCTGCAGCCCGTGGCATGAATCCCAAGGTAGCTATGAATGCAGCCCAGTGCATTAGTAGATGACAAGGACATATCTCAGTGTCTCCTGAGAGAACCGTGGTGATACTGCCTGTGCAGGAGGACTGCAGCCCCCTGGTAGGTCCTGCCTGAGCTCTTCCTCTTCAGACCTTCGTGTTTCAGTTCCTTATTAACACTAATGCTTTCTCCTTTCCTTTTGAACACATCATCTTGAATTGTTCCAGAAGGATGATTTCTATGTCTAGCTGCCTATCAAGCTTCCTATCCCAACGCTAAAGCATTTGATTGGTGTGTTTAAAGTAATAAAGATGTCAACAGTAGTGTCACCTTGATTGATGCTAATTATGAGTCTCTAATGGTTCTTTTGCTTTGGCCACTGCCTTGACAGATTGTGATTTTTATAGTTAAAATAGTACCCTGCTGCTCAGCAGCTTAATCATAAATTCTGGCCTATCTTTCTTTAGAGATTCTCTGTTCAGCTGTGTAATCCCAGTAACATACATTACCTTTGTTAAAAGCAAGCTGTGACGTTCACAGGGGTGATTAACGCACATATAAGAAGCTTGGCGAGTCCTTGTGATCACAGCATAGGCCATGATCACTGCGCTTTCTGGGTATCGAAGCTACCTGCACTGTTACCAAGTTGTCTGGTACTAATTGAAGATTTCCACGAAGCCCCTACTTAGCACATTAACTTTGTAAAATGAGCCTAATGCTGCTATCTTAGAAACACCGGATTTGTGACCTAAAGATGCCATCAGTGTGTGGCAGTCACACTAGCAAAATGAAAAGCAAGTTAAATTATACGAGGGCCTTCCTTCTTGGGAGAATCTTGTTGAATAGATTTGAGGTCACTACCTTTGAAATATCTGCTGATGAAACTGGAGTTTCCTGGTTGCGTTCTCACACGGCTAATATATGCGGAGTCTTTAAGCTTTTTACTCAAGCTTGGAGACGAAAGTTTGAAATAACAGGAAATACATCCAGCAACATACATATTTATGTGACAGTCAAGGTATGGATAATTTGCTTATGTAAATACAGTCCCGTATATATGACACACAATAATACTTCTTGGAAATGGCCTGTTTTACTTCAGGGTACCTAGCTACAAACTAAAAGCCTGGTCTGCTATTTCAGGGGTTTGCCTCCACACCCTCCCAAGTGCATAGCATCTCATACATTGGCGTTTTAAAATAGAGCTCTGAGGCTTTATAAAAATAGCACTGACCACTTAAAAACTTGCTTTTGAGCTAACATGAATATGCACCTATATATCTCCTGTTCACTTTATATGAAATAAACTGGATTGAACATCAGACTTCTGCAATGAAGCACCAGAGAATGTTCATACCTTCTTGTTGGTTTGCTGTTCTGCAACACTGATAAACACACTATATTAACTCTAACTCCTACGCAAAATTGTTCTCTAATTTTATTTTTGAACCATGCTCATTTTCAAATAAGAAATGCCAGATTGCATTATAGAAAGGCGATTACTCTCCAATTGGCCCTGGCTTATAAGAAGAAACCACAGGCTTCCTCCAAGGCCAAGTTCGGGAGTCTGGTTCTCTAGAAATAGCATCTACTTAACATTTCTGGGAGTATAGTTATGCCATTTTAGATTAGAAAATGCCTATGCAGTAATTTTCTTTTTGGACAGTCGAAGAGAAATGCTAAGCTGTGTAGTGTTTTTTTAGAGGACTTCTCAGTCTGCAGCTGTATATTAGAAAATTCTTAATGTGTCTTTAGGGTATTTGCAGTAATCATTTAGTGCATAGTCTTCTATTACTGTCATAACACAGACTGTAGGGAATTGTTGGAAATGTTGGTTTTCCTTTGTCTTGGTGTGTTAGATAGTGGTCATCATATGATCAGATGATAATGTGGAAACTATATATAGGGCTTAACCTGTCTCACAGGGAACATCTTTCTTTTGGAGTTTTGTTCAAGTATCTAAATATAGATGGGCCAGACAAAGGTGTTAGAAAGCCTGAGATGAATGAGGGGACAGGGTCAACTGAACATTTTTGGCCTAGGAAGAACACTGGCTTGAGAACTTGTGGAAGCATTAGTTGTTAGGGTAACCTATACAGTAGTTAATACCCTCTTAAGACCATATGTACCCTCCGATCTCTGTCCACGCATCCCCACCATGGCAGTTTGTGGTTAGTGAATATCATCAGAAATGGTGCTGGAGAGATGAATCAGTCAGTAAAGTGATTGCTTTCCAGGCATGAGGACCTAAATTTCATCCACACAACCATGGAGAAGGTCCAGGCTTGGTAGTTCCGGCTTGTAATCTCAGTTCTGGAAAGGTGGAGATAAACGGGATCACCAGGAGCTCACTGGATATCCAGTCTAGCCTGCTTGGTGATCTTCAGGCTAATGAGAGACCCTGCCTCAAAGGAGGTGGACAGTGCCTGAGGAATGACACCTGAGGTTCTACTCTAACTTACACACACACACACACACACACACATACACACACACACACACACACACACACACACACACACACACACTCACGTGTGTGATCAAAAGAAATGTCAGGGAAGGACTCTTCTGTGGGTGCTACAGAGGTCTGGCACTAGAATGTCATTGTGTGTGATCCCATGAAAAGAAGGATGTGCTTGATCAGAGAATGTGTTAGCTATGTTGTTTAGTTTCTCTTGCTATGTGATTATTTTCTTTTGTAGTTTTGATAAATTAACATTGGCTCATGTATTCAACAGGAATCTCTACCCCCGCCTCGAAGACTCTGTTTAGAAATGCAGGGTAATTCTCCAAGGCTTTCCAAGAGCATTTCTGCCTCATGCTACTAATTAAGATAAGCTTATCACTTTAAGTTATACCAGGAATGCAATTAGAGCTTCTAGTGAGAACTGTAGCAATCAATTTTATACAAATTATTCAGACCTGGTAAGGTAGAATACAATTTTAATAGGACAAGTGAGCATACTTTGATTTATCAGATATGATGTGAATTCAAAAGCCACCTGAACACAGCATCTGTAACCCATCCTGTGGCCCGAGTCACTGGGAAGCCAGTCCTCAGCCTTTCATTGGGGGAGAGTTAATAAAACACCTTCCATTTTCCATTGTTCAGTGACTGTTATTTGTGATTTGAGAGGGATTTTTGTTTTGAGATTTGAATGGTGTCAGACATGAGAAACTCATCCACAGAATACAAAGCACAGATTAGCAACCCCTGCATTTCTCTATTCGGGTGCATGCTGTGGAGCAGCCCACTGGCCGTTGCTGTCTTTCTTTCTTTTGTGTGGCCCTTGGAGTCCAGGTGACCAGCTGACAGCGTAATTAACTAATTTTCTGCATCGTCCATTGCTGCTGAGAGTATGGAGTGTTATGTCTTATCTGCCAACTGTCAGTAATTACTTATTCATTGAATGGAAACCTGCTTCCTAAGGACACATGAGGACTGTGAGGCTGAATGGCTCCCGAGGAGGTTGTATATCTTCCTCCTGAGATCACCTGCAGGTCATCCTTAACTCCCCATTAGGGTGTAGAAATAAACTACAACACTCCTGGGCTTTCTTTTCTTAGACTTCTTAAGAACATTTTACATTTTCATAGTTAGATTTTGTTTTCCTGTGACATAGTGGTTCCTTATTTTTATTTTTTAAAGTGTGTGTGTGTGTGTGTGTGTGTGTGTGTGTGTGTGTGTGTGTGTGACTATGTGTGGGCATGCATGTGGAGGCCAGAAATGCCATCAACCTCCTTTGTGACAGGGACTTTCATCGGCCTGCAACTCATCAACTACAAGTGGGTAGGTACCAACAGACCTGGCATTTTTCCCTGGGTTCTGGAGATTTAACTTGGGTCCTCTCGCTTATGAGGCAAGCATGTTTCTGATGAGCTATCTCCCAGCCCCCTGATCCTTATTGTCCCTTGTGCCTCTATTCCTCAGGTTGCAGTTGCTTGCTTTGTATGTTTATTAAGGTTTCATTGTATGCCACGCACTGTGCTAGGTATTAGGCATGTGGTGGAGACGGAAAAAAAAATACTGTAACATCAGCTCACTTCTATTTCCCACATCCCTCGACCTGTATGACTTCAAAATTCCCTTAATCCAACCTTCTCCATATCTCTCATCTATGGCCTATAACTGATGGTTTCCTTCTCTTCTGTTTCACAGAAAAGATCACCGTTCCTCCATAAAGTTGCCTTGATTAATATTATTTTTTACTGAGTTAGTTTTCTTTCTTCTCCCCTTCCTTCTAATCTTGCTTATCAGTCTGTGGCTTTTCTTCATTGAGCATTCCATGCTTCATTCCAGCCCATCCATTACTCATCAGCGTGATATCTTGGCTATCTTCTGTTGCACATTCAAACTTCCCAGATGGTTGTTTTTTGAGAATGTGTCTTTTAGGATTCTTTCTTGTCTTATTTCAGTGATCTGTTTCCTGGACCATCACACCTATGAACATATATAATCAGTGTTTACTTGAACATTTAGTCTAAATGAACACAAATAACCAATGTTTAGTTCTCATTCCTCTTAGCCGGTTTTATTTTTGGTGAGAGATGAGGACTTGAGACAGGGTCACATGTAGTCCAGGCTGGCCTCAAACTTGCTATGCAGCTTAAACTGCCCTTGAACTTCTGATCCTCCAGCTTCTGCTTCCTCGGGCATCACCACACTGACCTCCTCTTAACCTTCTAATAGCATGTCACATCACTGTCTCATACTTCTAGAAACTTTCAAATTGGTTGAATATGTGATGCTATTCGATCTTGTTATTTATCCTGTTTCCTTTGTATTAACAGCCTAGTCACAGACCCTCAGGGTTTTCCCTCTAATAGTTCTCTTTTTTATGTTAGAAGCTTCTTCTCCTCCTCCTCCTCCTCTTCTTCCTCCTCCTCTTCCTCCTCCTCTTCTTCCTCCTTTTTCTTTTTGAAATTTTTAAAGAAAGATTAATTTATTTTTATAAGTATTTTTCCTGTATTTTTGTACATGCACCATATGTATGCCTCGTGTCTATGGAAGTCAGAAGAAGGCATCAGATCTCCGGGAACTAGAGTTCCCTATGGCTGTAGGCTGCTATGTGGGTGCAGAACAGAACCTGGGTCCTCTGCAAGAGCAACAAGTGTTCTTAACCACTGGGCCATCCTTCCAATCCCTATTAGGCACATCATATGAGAACAGACTTTGAAGGTGAACTGAGTACACCTGAGACTCTGTACCACAGATAGGGTGTAGGTGTGTTTGTAGCATGTGTGTGATCCTTAAAGTTTGTCAAAGACCAAAACATGATCAAAACTTCATTTAGAACATGACAACCTCTTCTAGGGTATTCCACTTCAAGCACACTCTTCTTCCTGAGCCATGTTCCCTTGTGTCAACACATTAATCCTGATTCCACTTCTTACTGCCATCTTCTTCTATAGCTAGTTATAGCCTACATTTTCAGTTATGATTCATATAATTAGCTCATCAAAATGCTGCCTTTGTTACATTTCTTTCTCACAATCCTTGTCCAACATGAACAATATTCCAGATATATCTTTTGATATATACTACAGTATTAAAATCTGCTCCTACCCTGTCCTACATTTAATATTCTTCAGCATTTCTTTTTCTTTTCCCTTCCAGGTTCAATTCAAGGTGAATGATCAATTGATTTCTTATAAAGGAAAACATTTAAAGGGGTTGTTTACAGTTTCAGAGGTTTAGTCCATTATCATCATGGTGGGACATGGCAATGTGCAGGTAGACATGGTACTGCAGAAGGAGCTGAGAGTCCTACATCTTGATCTGAAGGCAGTAGGAAGTTGACAGAGACACTGGGTTTATCTTGAGCATAGGAGGCCTCAAAGCCTGCCTCCACAGTGACACACTTCCTCCAACAAGGCCATACGTACTCCAATAAAACCATGCCTCCTAATAATGCCACTCCCAATGATCTTATGGGGGCAAATTACATTCAAACTACCACATTCCACTCCCTTTCCTCCATAAGCTTATAACAATATCATAATGCAAAATTCATTTAGTCCAACTTAAAAAGTCCTTATAGTCTATCACAGTCTCAACAATGTTTAAAAGTTGAAAGGTCAAAGTCTCTTCTGAGATTCATGCAATCTCTTAACTGTAATCACCTACAAAATCAAAATCAGAAAACAGATCACAAACTTTCAACATATAATGGCATAGGATATACATTGCTGTTCCAAACCATAAGGAAGGAAGTATAGTGAGGAAATACTGGACCAATGCAAGACTGAAAAACAGCTGGGCAAACTCCAAACTCAATTTCTCCATGTCTGATGTCAAGACACTCTTCAGATCTCTAACTCCTTTCAGCTTTATTGACTGCAACATACTTTTTTCTCTTGGGCTAGTTCCACTCCCTATTAGCTGCTTTCCTAGACAGGTATCCCATGACTCTGGGATCTCCAACATCTTGGGGTCTCCAAGGAAATCCAGGCTTCACTTTCAGAACTTCATGCAATGACCTCCCTAGGCCCCCATTCAGGGATACTCCTGACACATGCTTGGCCTCAGTTGCTTTCCTTGGTTAGGGATGAAGTTTCTATAATGCCTTTCTTCTATCCTTGACTCTAAAGCCAGAACCATGTGGCCGAAGCTGCCAAATTCTTCTGCTTTCTGGAGCTGGAACACGGCCCCCTTGTTCAATTATATTTTCACCAGCTTTCTGTTTTCCATGATTTCCTTCACTGCCTAAGCTTGACTGTCCTGAAACTGGATCTGTAGACCAGGCTGATCTCAAACTCAGAGATCCACCAACGTCTGCCTACAGAGTGTTGGGATTAAAGACATGTACCACCATACCCAATTCTAAGTTTTTCTTTAATTAATTTTCACAAGTTGGAAATTTAGATGGGTGGGATATTGGCCTTAAATAACCACCACTCCCTTTATTTCATTTTCTTAATCTGTTTACCTCCTTGAACACAGGACTTAGCTCCATTCCACTTCCCGGTGCTCCTTTTCTCCTAAAATTATACATTTTGTATTTTTTCTTTCTTGGCTTTCTCCTTTTCACTATAAATCTTCATTAGAGTTAGCCCTAATAACCACACAATAGAGTCTATACTAGGCTGTTTTGAGATTTCCTCTGCCAGTAGAATTAATCTGAGACTCTTTACTTCAGCCTCGGGCAGACTTTTCAGACAAGGGCATAAAGCAGCCACACTCTTCACCAAAATATCACAAGAATGATTTCTAGGCAACATACTAAAATTCTTCTCCTCTGAAACATCTTGAGCCAGGTCCCCACAGTTCATCAGATCACAGTTACCATCACCATCACCCATGCTCCTACTAGGATGACCCATTAAGCAGCACTTAAAATGTTCAGCTGCATTTCTAATCTACAGTCCAAACGTCCATATTCCTTCAAACAAAAACATGCCCAGGCCTATCACAGCAGTGTTCCAGTCCCAGGTACCAACTTCTGTCTTAGTTAGGGATTCTATTGCTGTGAAGAGACACCATGACCACAGCAACTCTTATAAAGGAAAATATTTAATTGGGGCTGGCTTATAGTTTCAGAGCTTTAGTTCATTATCATGGTGGGACATTATGGCCTACAGGCAGACATGGTACTGGAGAAGGAGCTGAGAGTACTACTTCTTAATCTGAAGACAACAGAAAATGAACTTGATCGGTTGATTTTTTTAAAAGCCAACAACAGAATTCTCTTTTGATCATTCCTCTGCAATCTATAGACAATTTTGACCCTTTACCAATGTTTAGATATATGAACTTTGCTACTTCCTCTCCATGAAATTAGCCCTCCTTGTTCTCCATTAGTGATCACTCTATCTTCCAGAGCTATGTCACTACCACAACCCCACCAGGAAAGTCTTTCTTGACCTCAGAAAGAATTCCTCTCATATCCTCTTTTATTCTTAAACTTGGTTGATGTATTGAGGATGATTCTGTCTCTTAATTTCTTTCTTTTGACTCTCTTACTACCATATGTGAGGCAGGGCATGGAAGCATATCTTTTCTCATCCTTGTCTCCTTGGTAGTCAGCACAATGCTTCCAAAGCTTTTGTTGAAAGACAGTATGCTCCCAACTTCAACTGTAGAGCATTCTGGGAGGATCAAATAATGAAGTCAACTATTTAGACCCCTTTTTGAGTCTCTAATTGTTGTTGGTCACAATCACAGTATTAGTTATGAACTTCCCAGCATGAACTATTTATTCTGCACAAATCATCATTGTGTAGCATGTGCTGGAATATATGTTATATACCAGAAGAAGGATCTGGCTCTAACACGCATGAGCACATAGTGTATAATCTGTGGTATACTTCTTGAAAAGGCAGTAAATGTTTAATATGCTGCAAGAGCTTTGAAACAAGAATTGTGTGACTTCAAGTTTTCCCAGGGATTTGGTACTGTATTTTGAAATTTTGTTGCAGTTTTGCCTGTTGTATCAGGACTAACTTTTCTCTCTCACCTCCCCCTCCATGGTTGTTGTACTCTCTTACCCTGGGTAAGACAACATTGGACCAAAACAGTTGTTATCTCTCTTCTCTGAATTGCACATTGCCACACTTGACTAAAGATGGCTGATCTCTACCTCTTTTCTGAGACCTTACTAGATTTATTATAGAATTTATTGGTAAAATATATTTTTTGTCCTCACACTATCTTAGGATCTTTTTTTTTTTAATGACAAAAGTGACTTATAGTGAAATGAAATACTTTTCATGGAGATTTATCAGAGAACCTTAAGTGAAATCATAAAAACCTATAGAAAAAAAAAAACAAAACTATGGTGATTAATGATACATATGAATGCCTCATCTTAAGTCACTGTGGAGAACAGCACTTAGGTACTGTAAAGCCACCACAGTGTACTTATGTTCTTCCTGGCCTTTACTGCTGTCTTTTATAATGCCTCTATTTACTGTAGAGAAAGAAACCATGGGTATTCTTATTCAGATGTTAATAGAAAATTTAGAAGGGAACAAGGAACTCTTAAGGAATTAACAGAAATTGTGCTTTGTGTAGGGCCTTTGGCATGCTAGACAAGTGCTCTGCCATGGAGCTACAACCTTGGACTTTTCTCTCTGCTACTTGTTTCTTTGTTGATAAAGGTTCTTAAAACATAAAGAGGGGGCTGTGAGGTGGCTCAGTAGGTAAGGAGGGTGATTGTCACCAAGTGTGATCTCTCTGACCAACATGGTAGACGGAGAAAACTGACTCACACAAGTTTTCCTGTCACTTTCTCATGACATGGTGACAATAGACACTCTTCTCTGAAGAGATAAATAATTAATAAAGAAATGTAATTTTTAAAATAAAATGATTCTTATGCTTTTTAGGTAGCTAATGGGGTGATAGACATTCTGGGAAATATTGATACCTCTCCTGGATACCTAAGGATTCACTTTCCTTTTCATATGTGTTTTTATCTGGGTTTTCCTACAGAAGGTTTAAATCCAAGCCACTCTGCTTGTTTTTCAGACTAGGTCTTTCACTGTAACCTAAGTCTGTTTCCATCTTAAGGAGACTCCTATTAAAAGCACCCAAATTGAAATTCTTCTTGGAGGAGGGGCTGGAGAGATGGCTCAGTGGTTAAGAGCACTGGCTGCTCTTCCAGAGGACCCAGGTTCAATTCCCAAATCCCACTTGGCAGCTCACAACTAGTCAGTAACTCAAGTTCCAGGGAATCTGACACCCTCACACCAATGTTCATAAAATAAAATAAATCATTTAAAAACATTCCTCTTGGGAGTCATGCTTCATAACACCTACCTATAATCTCAGCCCTTGATAATCTGAGGCAGGAGGATCACAAGTTTGAGGGCAGCTCTAGCTTGAACTACAGAGTGAGACCCTGCCCTGAGAAGCTAAAACCTGAAGAAAAGAGTTGTTTCTGTATCTTGTAATCACAGCTCATGACTCCTGTCTAGAGTCTATGTTTTGCTCTCAGCCTGTTTGACTTATCTTAGTTTCAGCCACATCTAATGTATTTTTCTTGTAAAAGCATAAAGCCTGGCTTTCTAAAGGCTGTTAGGCTATAAGCTGAATAGTCCAGCTTCCTGGAAGGAATTATAAAAGTTTGGATCATTATTTCCTGGAACAGTCTATGAATATAGAGGGAGATGTCAACATCTATGATCATGTCCATGAAATACTTACATATCCTTAATTATTGAGTATCATGTATCATAGTAAGTACATCCTATTTATTAATTCTCTCATTGCAAGAGTTGATTTGCACCTTTAAGAGTTGTGGAGCATCAAGTACTTGGAATATTCCTCTTAACAATATTTCATCACAAAGCAGGTGGATCAAGGCCTTTGCCCCTCTCCTAAAAATTGGGTTTCTTCAGAACTCAAAGTACTATGCTCTTGGTTCACTGTAATTCTTTGTGCTGTGGTGTCTCCTGAGTTTCTGCTTACAGCTGTTCTGTAGATACCTAGTATCTTATCATATTCTGTCTTTATGATACTATGAAATGAGATATAGGCAGAGCCCCACACCTGCTCACTGAGTTCCAGAAGCAGTCCCATGTGCACCAGTTATCTATTTTCCTGCTTGTATCCAGCCTTTATCCTGCAAGGACGGTGCTGGCAATTGGACACCTGCTTCTCTAAGCTTTATCTTTGCAAGAGTATTTTCTTTTGTATCTCATTGTTAAAGATTTTATGTTTTCAAGCTTTTGTACATGTATGTGTTTTAATGTTAAACAAATTTATCCCATGCCACCTTGCCCTATATTTTCTCACCCATCTTCCTATTAATATCCATTATCTTTTCTATTTTCATCACACACACACACACACACACACACACACACACACACACACACACACGCACGCGTACACACACACCTCTATGCATTCCAGGAACCATTTATTTTAAGAAAAAATACCATGATATATCTCATAGAGGTTAGTTCCCACTTGTTATTTGGTTGGAGTCTCATTTGCCATAGATCAACTCAATGTCCTGAATATCCTGGTCCCATATTAAATCTTTTAAGAAATTTGTTCTGCTGTTTGGTAACTTCACACACATATACAGTGCATTCCCACTGCTACCCTTCCTGTCTATCTCCCGCCCTTATCTACCCTCCTTCCCCCACCCCTGAAAATTCCTTTCCCACAGTCATGCTTTTTGGTTTCATGTTATAACTTACCAACTTTACCCAAGCCATTTCTGCAATCAGAGGTTTGGAACCATTCATTGGAACTTGGTAGGGTCACCATTTGTCACACAACTGTAAAAAAATGACTACCTCTACACCAGAATCCATCAGTAATTAATATTTAAGCAAAAACAGTTCTAAAGACATCTACACGATGTTCTTTTCTTAGTCTGTGGGCCTGGTGAGAATGTCTACCTTTATAATTTGGGTGAAATAAAGCCTCTAAAACTCAATGCATTCCCCTACAGAATGAAGATGCTTTGCTTTGAGTATCACTTAAACATAATTTTTCTATAAATATCTGGTTGTGAGGAGAGCAGAACTCCTAAATGCTAATCAAGATGGTCTCAAGGAAAAAAAAACATGAGAGACAGAACTGGAAAGTAGCTATAATTTGCTAATCAGGAACATAATCAGAGTTTACCCCATTTTGAAAAAGACTATAAATATAAGCAGTGACTAAGAAAGTGTAAAAATGAAAATCACAGGCAAATGTTGTTGATGCCCATGTGATGATAGTCTGGTGGAGAGGTGCTAGGCTCCTTGCATAAAAACTTGAACTTACCAGCAAAAATATTAAGATATCTCATAAGTCTTCAGAAGGACTTTTGAGTGTTACTGCATACTACTGCATTAAAAATATTTATTATTTACTTAATGTGTGTGAATGGTTTGCCTGCATGTATGTCTGTGTACTATATGGATGGCCAGTGCTTGAGGAAGCCAGAAGAGGGCACTGGATCCCCTGGGACTGGAGCCACAGATAGTTGTAAGCCATCATGTGGGTTCTAGGAATCAAATCTAGGTCCTTTGTAAGAGCATCAAGTGATCTTAACCACTGAGTCCTCTCCCCAATGCCTGTTATTGCATTTTGAAATATCTACGTTTTACAAACTGGGGAAATAAATCAGTAGATTGTTTGTTATCAAGCAATTTACCTATAGAGCCGGACTTTGAAACTATGTTCTAGGATTTTCAAGAGCACAGTCTGAGGGCTGGAGAGATGGCTCAGCAGTTAAGGGCACTGACTGCTCTTCCTGAAGACACAGGTTTGATTCCTAGCACCCATATCATGGCCCCAAACCATCTGCAACTCCAGTTCTGGAGATCTAATGTCCCCTTCTGCCCTCTGTGGGAGATGCATATATATGGTTCACAGACACAGTCAGGAAAACACTCACACACATACATACATATATACATACATACATACATACTAAACAAATGAACAAATAAAAGACCACAGTTTCCCTAACTATGTAGTCTGATTTTCTTCTACCTAGATTGACGTTTCTATTACAGTTTGCTTTCTGTACTTGCTGAATAGGAGAGATTTAATTGGTTTGCTAAGTATGGGTATCTGTCTTCTCATAGGTGTTCTTTTGTATGTAAAATACAATGGTGTCTACATGTATTTCTACATTTGTGGGAGTGATTAATGTATACCTGGAAATGAGGATAATAAGCATTACACTAAAATATCTTTAAATATGATTCAAATGTATATCGATAAAAATAATATATCAGTGACCAAAAGCACAAGTACATTGAAACAAATGGTCAAAGTCAGAATTATTTTTAGAGGGCTGTTTGGTTTTGTAAGTGTTTTGAACATACTTTGTTTACCAGCTTCTGTTTGTTGAAATCTTTACTAGGTAGAAAGCAGAGGATGTGTGCAAGGAATTTAATGTGTAGCAGTTCCATTATATTTCACATTTGATTAATTAAATACATGTTTCGTCTAGTTCTTGTAAAAGTAAAACCAGTCCTTATATCCAAGGCACTTGAAGTCATGAAGAGCAAGTGTCATGCTCCTTGAATGCACAGCTGTGGTTATTGACTTGTGGATGAAGCCTGGATTTGTATCTACCATGTATTCTATACTCTGTGAACATCTCCATCGTCAGCTCTAAAGAACTATTACTCAAAGTGGAAACACCAAATACACGATGCTCTAGGAAGAAAATGAATCTGGCCTCTTTGTGGGAAGCAGATGAAGTTCTGAATGAATGTGTGTTGTTGACATGAACACAGACATGTCAAGGACCCCCAAACCCTCCCAGGTCATGCTCAGCAGAACGACAAAGCTTTCCCTTGATTAGTGAGCAGATGTTGTCAGTGTGTGTGGAAATGTCAACTGCAGCTTCCACTTCCTGCATGTCTACAGCCTGAGACTGCTCTATAGAGACTACCTCCTGAGACTAGCTGAAACCATCTCCTCCTCCTTCGGCTTGATACCCACCTCCTCAACTCACATGTTTAAAATAAATACCCCAAGTTTCCAGACAGCTGCTGGTGCACCTCCATCAGAGCACATGGCCCACCCAGTCCCAGCTTTTCTGTACATATGTCTGTCCTTTCTTCATTTCCCCATTCCCCAGTCAGATCAACCACAAAGTCATGCAAATATAGCACCTCTCCTAGTGTCTCATCTCTGAGTAGACCACCAGTCTTTTGTCTGCACAAGCCAGCAGGTAGATGTCACACATATAACCCCAAATCACAGCCAGGATCCTTCTTTGCTCTCATTTTCAATTTGCCACCAAGATCTTTTGACTATGTCCACTACATTTCTGTTAAAAAAATTTCCATTCCTCAGCATTTCTATTGTAACTGCACATCATGTGAGCCAGGGATTCTGCTATCTTACATCTTGGGTCCCATAAAGAAATGTCCCTATTGTGTTATATCTCCTCATCACCCCCATCGAATCCCCTGTCGTCACCATGACACTCATTTCAAAGGGCAGCATGATCTCCCTTTGTGTTATACCCTTCCATCTTTTCCTATTATTTTGATATGATACCCCAAGTCCTTCAGATCCACCATACCTGGCCTGTGGGGGCTCACTAGAACTTCCTCTGCTTAGCTATAACTGTCATCCTTCATCTGTGTATGGGTACCCTGCTTTCTCAAATTGGAAGATCACTGGACATGCTACAGCTTTCTCTCTGCCTCCTGCTGTCCTATTTACTAGGGAATTTATCTGCATTCATTAGATCTTGTCGCAAACCTCTCTTCTTCCCAAATACTCTAGTTAGCTTCTATGGTCAACTTGACAGTCTTGAACTACCTAGGGTAGTCTCAATTAGACTATTGCCCAAGTCAAATTAGCCTGTGGTTTTGTCTGTGAAAGATGGTCATGATTGATGATTGACCTGGAAGGGCCTAGTCCATTATGGGCACCATCATCCCTAGGCAGATGGGCCTTAGATGTATAAGAAAGCTAGATGAACAGGAGCTAGTGAGTGAACCAGAAAACAGGCCAGCAAACAATTTTCATTCATGCTTTCTGCCTGAAGCTCCTCCCTTGACTTCCCTCAATGATGGGTTGTGACCTGGAAATGTGAGCCAAGTGAATCTTTTCCTTCCCACATTGCATTTGGTCATGTTTATCACAGTGACAGAAATAAAACTAAGATAACTGTGTTCTCTTCTATTACTCTATTCTCCTTCAGCATGTATTATCTGAGTTTTAATTAGCATTGTGTTGAGGTCTTTAAGACCACCTTTAGTCTTGATCATTCTATGGGAGGATCAAAGCTCAAGAAAACTGTTATGTTCATGACTACAGTTTATTGCGTGGAAAGGGCACATATGCAAATCAGCAAAAGGAAAGCAGAGGGAGGGTGGAGCTGAGGAGGAGCAAAGGGGCAGCTTATAGTTACATGTCCCAGTGCAGCCTCAAGGACATACTTCATTCCCTCCTGAGCAAAGTGTGAACCTTTGAGGTATTACCCACCAAGGAATCTCAAGCAAGCTTGACATCCAGCAACTTTATTGGAGGCCAGACACACAGACAGACAACATACTAGCTCCTCAGTCAGTAGTCCCCAGAGATGAAACTGACCCACGATGGTCCAAAGTCTCAGGCATAAAAAAACAGGTATTTCCCCATAAATCACCTTTTGGATGTAAACTATCTAAAGTGGCCCATGGCCTCAGGCACCCAAAGACACTTTTGTCTCAGCCTATTGCTAAAATGTCACCTAGGAGCCAGCCAACATGATCCTATGACCTAGAAATGTGCAATGTTTTGGGAGCCCAGGCATGTAGAGGAAGCATTAGCTTTCTTGTCCAAATGTCTATGTTGCCATTTTTTTTTTTTTGATTAATGTCTTTCTTCCTAGAGCACAGAAGAGTGAGGTTGGTAAGCAGCCTTGTTCATCATGATGTGCCTAGCCCTTGATATGGTTGCCGACTGCCTTAGGATTACTATTCTATTTGGCTTATATTTCCACATCATAGGGCCGAGGCCATGGAGAGATGCTTCTTACTGGCTTACTCAGCCTGCTTTCTTACAGAATTTAGGGCCACTAGCCCAGGGATGGCACCACCCACAGTGGGCTGGGACCACCCCCATCAATCACTGATGAAGGAAATACCCAATAACTGGATGTTATGGTGGGATTTTTCAGTTGAGGTTCCCTTTTTTCAGATGACTCCAGCTGTGTCCAGATGACACAGAACTAGCCGGCACAGCGACAGAAAGAAGTTACTCTATGGATACTTATCAAACTGACGAATAAATGAATAAAACATACTGTTTGTCCTATTTCCTTCATATCTATATACATTCTTTCTGAAAATAACATTTCAATTTAGTCTTTGAAAACTTCATATATGTATAGCATGTACCTTGAGCCTATTCACCTCCCATTTCCCCCTCCAACTCTTCTCAGGGTCCCTCAACGTGTCTCCTTCCTATCTTCGTGTCTGTTTTATGTATTTCTGCCAAGCTGCTGTCATGCAGTTTATTTCAGATTTTTTTAACTTTTTAAAGCTTTTATTAATTAATTTATTAATTTTACATCCCGACCACAGCCTCCCCTCTCTCCTACTACTACTCCTTCTCCACTCCTCCCCTCTGCCCCCTTCAATCCACCGCTCCTCCATAATTGCTCAGAAAGGGACAGGCCTCCCATATTTCAGAATTTCAGCATGTATTTATTTATCCTGCTACTGGTTTTTAATATCATGCTAAGAGATACCTAACATGAAATTTGCCACTTGATATTTTTATTAATTCATTTTTTAGCTTCATTTTTAAAATTAGCAGATAAATGATGGTTCTAATTATGTCTTTTTGTCCATACTAAGTTTTGGTTATTCCCACTCCTTTCTCCTACCTCCCTGACCCTCAGCCCCCACTGTACATTTCCTCTCCCAGGACTATTTCCTTCATTTTCATATCTCCCACCACATACATCTCTGTTACCTGCCACACCATTCTCATAAAGCTTCTTTCTTCCTGTCTTATGGGGTCCATAAAGAAAAATGCGATTATCAGATTTGCCAGAAAATGAATGGAACTGGATATATTATGTTAACTATTAAGTATCCCACCCTCAGAAAGACAGCTATTACATGGTCTTTCTCATCTGTGGACCCTAGCTTCTAATTGTTATATACATGTATTGATGAGGGGGTGAGTGAGGGTAGAGTTCTGCATGCATCTATTTGATTTAGTTTTTTACTTTCCCCTCCCCCAACTTTTCCAAGGCTTTCCTCACCTCCCCACCCACCCAAATCCATGCCATTTTTAATTCTCTCTCTCTCTTTAGAAAGCTAACAGGCAAAAAAGCAAAACATAACAAAACAAAAAACAAAACAAAAAAACCCAGAATTTTAGAAATGAAGAAAGAACACAAGAAATGCACACATATGCAGACAAAACCCATAAAAACACAAAATTGGAAGCCATAATACAGAAACAAAAAACATTAAGACAAAAAAATGCCCAAACAAAGCAATATATGACCAAAAAGTCTGCAAAAACACCATTGAGTTCATTTTGTGTTGGCATCTACTGTGGAGTATGACCCAGCCAGCACCTATCACAAAGATTTAAATAATCAAATTATGCCAATATATGAGAAATATAGAAAGATTCCTGGTTATATGCCTAAATATCCTCTGGCAGATCCTCATCTCCTTACCTTTAAGGTCCTCATGATATCCAAATACTTGCTCTGCCATCAATCTCTCTCCTTGGCCAAGAGTTGAAGCACGAATCTTAAAAGGTCTTATTAATAAAAACTAACCTGGAGCCAGGTATTGGGGTGAATGCTGGAAGATCAGAGAAGAAGAACAAGCCACAGCTTCCTCACCTTGACAGTTCCTCAGCTGATCTTGTTTCCTCAGACTGGAAGCCTCTGTGTCCTCATCTGAATGGATCTCAGCTGAATGATGCTGCTCAAAAGCCTAAAAGCTTAACCAGGCTCTAGTTCCTTGTCCTCACGCCTTAAATACCTTTCTGCTTCCTGCCATCACTTCCTGGGATTAAAGGCTCTTGTTACTGTGCCTGGCTGTTTCCATTGTGGCCTTGAACTCACAGAGATCCAGGTGGATCTCTGCCTCTGGAATGGTAGAATTAAAGGTGTGTGTACCACTATTTTCTGGCCTCTATATCTAGTGGCTGTTTTGTTCTCTGACCCCAGATAAGTTTATTAGGGTGCACAATATTTTGGGGAACATAATATCACCACAAAGAGTCAAAAAGTGTCAGCAATGAAATTGAATACATTGTAAATAAAATTCACCTTGTTGTATAATGTTCAAATGTACCCTAGAGTATACGATAAATTTAAGTCTACAGTGATAAAAATTATCATGTGAGTGGGAGGAAAGAGACAGTTTTTCTGTTTAGATGTGGTATTTTTCCCTAAGGAAATAAGATGATGATTTCCTTTAAACAAACAAAACGAAACAAAAACAAAAAACAGTGTAGAAAAGGTTGAGGGGCAGAGCAACTTGAGACCATGAGTGTGATGGACACTACCAGAGCAGAAAGTCTTTGAAAATTTCAATCAAAGGTTTTTCTTGCATAGTAAGAAGTTTCAGTTTAGTCCCTGACTAATCAGAGAAATTTGATAATCAATTTTACTAATTTATATTTGATTAAGTATGACCCTGGCTGATGGGAACAACTCAGGTTTGCTAGAGCATCTGACAAAGGCTGGTTTTTCTATGACCACAGAAGCCATTACATCATACTCTCATTTAAAAAAATAATAATAATTGGAAGTGTATGGAGTCTTGTGTAATTCTATCCTCTGTGATCACGAGTTTCTTACGATTCCTTAGAAAGGCAGATGTTGTGAGTCACGGTATATCTAGTTTTGAGGTAACAGGAAAAATAATCATTAAATTAGCTAAACAAATTGTCATAGACTAGAAACAGGGGTTTTTGAGAGCAGGAGTCCAGACTGTGTGTCTGTAAGATACACTTTACAAACTTAGTTTGATTAAGTTTTGTTTTTCTGAGGATATGATTCTTTTTTGTAATTACCATTCTGTTTTCCCTGACAGGCTATCAACCATTGGCTGCCTTAAGCTCCCCGTGAATTGAGTTATTCCCAATAATGCTCTACATTATGAAGACATTATTTGAGTGGCTGTCCACTGTGATCTGGTTATTTGGAGCTTTACAGAAAGCAGGCGGTTCTTCCATCTCATCGACATTCTTATCACCCAGGGTTCACCATCTTGTTTCCTGCAGCTCCGCTCACTTAGTCTGTTACTGATGGGGCTCTTTCCCGTCATTTGCCTGGGTTTATCTGGTTCCCCATTTACTTTCTGGTCTTTCCTTCAACCCTCTACCTTCTCCAATCTTCTGTTTCCCAAGGCTCCTGTTTTGTGATTATGCATGCATTCACACCCCAAAGGCTTTGCACCAGTTGAGTTTGTTGGCTTTGTGAAAGCATCCAGGCAACCCAGAGTTTGTGATCCTTCCACACCCCATAGGTCTGATGCTCAGCCCTACAAAGCAAGCAGAGCATCTCTGACCTGTGACCCCTGCTCCCAGTGGTGCTCAGTGGTGATGTTTCTCGTGACCCTGATGCCTAGAGTTTGACCCATTAGTCTGCTCAGACCTCACTCTTGACTGAGATGATTCTTTGGACTTGATCTTTGTGCTTTGACTTGGAATCTCAAGGACATAAGCTTTAGACTGCAGTGCAGAGAAGCACCAAACTTGCCTCCTCACTTGTTAACCTTTGGATTTTGTTGGTCTCACCTTCCTTATCTGTGAAGTAGAAAAGCACTTGCAAAGCTCCCCTAGAAAGCACAACTCCTTGTCATGGACACTCCACATATACCCTCTGACATCTTGCCAATGCAGCGGCTTATTTCCATTACCTGTCATCTTCTCAAGCCGTGTAGACCTGCTGGCAGGCTCCCTGGCGCTCCCACAGTCCCAGCTCAGGCTCACAACCTGACTTGCTTTTCTAGTCACTGTCTCAGTGATGTAAGTGAACAACAACAACGTTTGTGTTGTTCCACTGATGCTTTTTGTTAAAACTCTAAAAGATATCATTTAAACAGTGATTTCTAGGCTAAACACGTCATTAGAAATGTCATATTTTCTTCTTTGCATTCTGTGGCTCTCTCTCTCTCTCTCTCTCTCTCTCTCTCTCTCTCTCTCTCTCTCTCGTGTGTGTGTGTGTGTGTGTGTGTGTGTGTGTGTGTGTGTGTGTGTGTGTGTGTGTTCAGGTGAATGCATGCAGGTGGAAGACAGAGGTCAACCTCTGTTGTTTCTCAAGTGCTAACTTTTTTTTTTTTTTTTTTTTTTTTTATGAGACAGGGCCTCCACTGGTGTGGGGATAGCCAATTAGTCTAGACTGGCTGACTGGCAAGCCCCAGGAGTCTTCTTGTCTCTACCTCCCTAGTGCTGAGATTACAAGAATGCATCACTGTGTCTGGCTTCCTTTTCTTTTAAGAATTTTATTTTAGTCTTGGTGTGGTGGAACATGCCTTTAATCACAGTACGTGGGAGGCCGAGTCAGGCAGATCTCTGAGTTCAAGGCCAGCCTGGTCTATGAAACAAGTTCAGGTTCTAGGATAGCCAGGGCTACATAGAGAAACCCTATTTCAAAAAAAAATTGTTTTATGTGTGCATGGCAGTGCTCATGAAGGCCAGTAGAGAGTGTTAGACTTCCTGGAACTGGAGTTAGACTGTTGTGAGCCACCTGATGTGGGTGCTGTGAGTGAAATTGGATCCTCTACAAGAGAAGTTCCTAACCACTGAGCCGTCTCTTCAGCCCTTGGCTTTTTGATGTGAGTTCTGGGGCTCATGCTTGCATAATAAGCATTTACTGACAGAGCTATCTCCGCAGCCCCACATATTGTGTCTGCAATACCCTGGAGAGTGGGCAGATCCAAGAGAGGAATCTACTTTGGTTTTGTTTAAGGAGTGTTATGGTGGGGGTAAAGGTAAGAAAGAAAGAAATGGTAGAAAACAGATTGATGGGCCAACTAGAGGGCAAGAATTCCAGAGCCCCACTGATGGAATTCACAGCCGGATTCTGCCACCTGTTGGCTGTTGGCTTTGGTCAGTTACTTAACTTCTCTGTTGTAGTTTCCTCATCTGTAAAGGGGAAGAAAACTAGAGCCTAACTCAGGAAGTGGGTCAGACTCATTCATTTATAATTATGGATATAACCCCATTCATATTATAGGAATGATTCTTCCCCTGAATTTTCTCAGCATTTACTCTTATAGGTTATCTGCTCACTGGTACTGGTCAGCATGTCTTTTTATAGCCTCAGTCACTTCAGATCATTCAGGAATTTTAGTTTACTCATAGAAATAAACACTTCTCCTTTCAAAGTAGTCGTGCTAAGAGTAACTGTGGATATGCTGAGAAATCAAGATATCTGAATACTTACAAGAGTTCCTTGGATTCTGCGACAAGATATTCTTTCAAGCATCTTCAGTGACAACAAACCTTTGCTTCTGAATATGGAATATCTGAAATTGGATCAAGCTAGGCCTCCTGGTGGCATAGGCTTGTCATACGGTTATCTGGTAGGCTAAGGCAAGAGGATCTCAAGATTGAAGCCTGCTTGGTCTACAGAGTGAGCTCAAGGCTAGCCTGAATGGTGAGACTGTCCCAAGATACAAAGTAAAGAGTACTGGGTTTATCTCAGTGGTAGAGTGTTTTGCTAGCCTGTGGGAGGCTCTTGTTTCAATTTCTAGCACTGCAAAAATAAAACAGAGTAAATTCATGTTACAGAAAGTTATGTTGATAACCTCTTCTGTAGTGCAAATTCTAATTGGTCTTAATAATAAAAACCCAGAGTCAGATATTGGGGTAAATGCTGAAAGATCAGAAAAGTAAAGGAACTAGCCACAGTCACCTCTTAACTTTCCAACTCCTCAGTCTGAGGATTCCTAGAGGTAAGAAGTCTTTCTAATGGCTGGCTGCTCTGCTTCTCTGATCTTTCAGCTTTCACCCTGTTATCTGACCCCAGGCTTTTATTATTAAGGCCAATTAGAGTTTTGCTACACTCTTCTGTATATTTATATAGTTTTATATATATGTAACTTTATAATGTTAATTAAAATATACTTATCTTAGAGTTATCTACATAAAATTTTGAGTATGTGTATGGGAGAGGGTTTATCAAGAGCCATTGCTTGGGGCTGGAGAGGTGCTCGGTCACTAAGAGTGCATACACACTAAGTTTGTAGAGGACCAGTGTCTGAACCTAGGTTGGCAACTCACAAACTCCAGCTCCAGGGGATCAGACACTCCTGGTCCCACATAACTGTGACCCAAGGAAGCTTTGCTGCTTTAGTGGCCAATTGTAGAGCCATGTGCATGTACCAGTAACTATAGCAATTTCATGGTTACCTCATCTGCATCACTGCTTAAATGGAGATGTCATCACTGGTGATCATTGCATTTCAAAAACTTTATTGCATTCATCTCAATAAACAATTGTATATAACTTTTGTTCCTATCAAATACTGGTAGGCAATTATGTCTGTAATAACTTGTTATCTAAGTATATTCTGAAAATATCAAAAAGCATCAGTCCACCTATACGTCTCTGCCCATGTCTGGATCACATGTGCATTGTGTAGCTGTGGCTATTTGCTTAGATTTACTCACTGGAGCCCTTTCTGTATGACTGTTGTTGCCCAGTTCCAGGGGTCTCAAAGCAAGACTCATTTCTGCCTGACTCAGAGACAGGGAATTGAGACTGAGACAGTGTTGTTAGCCAGTCTGTACTACAGAGAAGCTTCTAAAAATGAGAGGTTTATTACTGTGAATCTTCAGGGTCATAAATATCTTGGGTCATACATGAATTGGATAGGGCTTCATTGTTGGAAGCTTGGTCCTCTGGGGCAATGTTGAGAGATAGGAGAACCACTAAAAGTTACAGCCTAGCACAAAGGGATTAGGACATAGAGAGCATTGGCTTCGTTAGGGACTAGTGCTGACCTCAAGGAGTGAGTGAGTTTTCATGAGAGTGGAGTATTATGAATGACGACCTTCCATCTGTATGGAACATTTTCTTTCTACTTTCTACCAGTATATTAAAAAGCTAGTGGGCCCTCCCTGGGAGACTGGCACAAGGCTGTTCTGAACCTCTATCTATAACAAGTTGTGACTCAAATAAACTTCTTTATGACGTGACCAGTGGCATCAAATATTACAACAGAACATTGGTTAACCCAGGTAGTTTAATTGTTGAATGATCTTAAAAAGACAGTCAGTTATGCCTCTTCTTGATACATAGACTGAGACTCCTGGAGCCTGGACACTCCAAGACCTTGTTTTTCAGAGGAGAATTAGTGCCGAGGCCAGAACACTGGCAAGATGGACACAAAGAAAGCCTGGACCAAAACTGAGCCCAGATTTTGAGTATGAAACCTACCTTTCCCATTTTTATTTTTAGTTCTTTTGAGCTAAGAAAAAAATGACATCATCTAATAACACACTTAGTGAAAAGATCAAGCATTATACTGTCAGGTTAATGTTAGGGAGACTGGATGTGTCTTAGAAACTCACCATACCATTCAGGTTCCTGTAACGCGAACTCTTCCAGTGAGCTGGCATTGTCTTGGTGTGACCATGTGCTGTCACAACCCCCTCACCCCCAGCTCGGAAAAGGAAGACTATTGCTGTCCTGAGCTACTGATGGAAATGAGGAAGCTCTGTTGTCATGATGTAGCAGAAAGAAAAAGAAACTAGATCTTTTCAACCTACAGGTTCTCTCTGTAATTAATTAAAGACACTTTAGAAGACATTTGAGTTACAGGAATGTGGCAATGATAGATGATATCACATTATGACATTTATTCCTTACCAAGAGGCTTCGTAATTGGTTCACCTATTCAAAACTGTTATTTTACCAGACAATAGGGTTCTAGGAGCCCTAGTCAGACTTATTTAATTTACCTAGTTGACATATAAGAAAGTGAAGCAATTCACTTTTGATTTGTAAGTACAACACTTACTTACTTGTTTGGAGACACTAGTTAGTGTGGAATTTATCCAACACTGATGAATGTCTGTGGGAAAATGGGTTAATATTTTATTATGTTAGGTTCAAGAATATTTAAAATTTCATTAACACTTTCCAGAAACTGTTCAAATGCTGTGTGGCATAGGGTGCTTCTTGTTAAGGCTCTCACTTGGAAGTTGAGAAAGAAAGGACTTCAGGAGAGATAATCTACTTTCCTAACAGTTTTGTAGCAGAGTAACAGTTTGTGGCAAACAGATGCTGGAACCCAGAGCTTCGGCTTTGTGTCTGGCACTTTTCCCACCAGGTGGGGCTGTTTTATGTATCCTATGCAGTGAGGCTGTGATACAGGAGTCAACAGAAGGTGTAGTCACTGCCTTGCAAAACACCATGCCCTTCAAGGACACTGTATCCTCTCGTGGAAGATACATACATTTACGGGTTTTTGTGTTCCATTCAAGATAGCTCACTATTTTTCCCCTTTGAACATTTTTTAATACCATAGACTATAATATTTCTACATTATAGGTAATAATTAAGAGAAAGTAAATACATTAAGACATTTCCAAAGATGGTAGCTGTGTGACTTAGGTGGAAGGACAGATACAATAAGGGCCACCAATCTGGTGTGTCTACTAAGAAGCAAAAGGGGGTCAGGCTTCAATAGTTGACATATGTTCTGTTGGAATGAGAGAAGTGATGGACCATTGTGCCGTGAGTGGCTGTGCCAATGGACCACATATTTTGTTTTGTGCCACACATCACTTAAAGCATGATGGTGCTAGTTAGACTTTGATGACTGAAACAAGACACCCAAGAAAGCAACTTGAGGAAGGGGTAATTTACTTTATGATTGAAGAAGCTTTAGTCCATCATGACAGAGAGGACATGGCAGAAAGAAGTTTCATGGCACATTCATGGCAGCCACAGGGTGTCGAGAGAACAACACCTCCCCACCCTCTTCCATCTGGTCCCCAGCCTAAGGGATGGTGCTACCTGCACTAAGGGTTGATCTTTCCCTCTTGGTTAATCCTCTCTTGAAAAGTCCTCACTGACACACCCAGAGCTGACCTTTATTAATCTTCTAGGAGCTTCTTCTCAATGTAATCAAGTGATGGTCAAGATTAATCATCACAACTACTGATATTCAGAATGTATTCTTCTGCTGGAAATGGAAGGTTGAATAGACAGGAAGTCATAGGGGAAAGACAAAAGAAATTGTGGGTAGAGAAGGGATCCCTGGGTGGGTGATATGTCCGGTAGTAAGGGGCGGCTACAATATAGACTAGCCTTCAGAATCTTAATTTGGAGTCTGTAGACAGAAAGTTCATAGCTCCCTTAACCATGGAACTGGGCCTTCTGACTCAGGGTTTTTAAATACCCTATTACATTCAAAAGACAGAAAAGCTCATCTCTCTGCCAGGGCATCGTGTGTTTTTCAGTTGCTGGAGGGGTTCCCTCCAAGCCTGGGTGATTACAGGGAGGAGCTATTTAAAGGGCAGTATTCACAATTTAGATTTGCGGGTGCACCAGATGACCTTTAAGGCACTTTCCAGCACCCGGGGTTTTATGATTCTCTTTCTATTATGCATCTATGCTGGATATGTGTGACATTGTTTGAGGCAAACACTGAGAATGAACAGGAGCACAGTTTGGAATGTTGATGGTGCTCACATCTATTTTGTGTTTCAATTTCTGGAAGCAGTCTTTGTCTGGGAGGCAGTTTGGTCGGTGACCTTCTGTAACATTTGGAGCCCAGCCACACTGTCTTTGTTTACTGTAAAGAGCATGGAAAAACCGACTTCCTGACAGTGCCCTGTGAAGTCTAAGGTCAAACCACTCACAGGTGAACAAACACAGTCCATCTACCTTCAACTTGGCATTTGGCCTCTGTAAAATAGAACTAGGTAGTAATGTTGGGGACCTGAAAGAGGGGAAGTCTGTCCTCTGCCAGCAGCCGGCAATTAGTCACTTTGTCAGCCAGCTTTGTGAAGCTCTAATCTTGATTCATCAACCATGTTGGGGAGGCTGGAAGACAAAGCATATACTTTTCAGTCCCCTAGCCATCTAGTAGATAAACCCCTCCCTTGATCTACATTCGTATTTCCCAGGATTGTAATGGCCCAGTACAGTGTTCCACTGAATATTCCTGTTGCCCAGGCTCTGTCTTTCATGGTAGGACTTCACAGTGACTGAGGCGGGTTAGCCTCCTCTTAGGAGTGAATATCCTTATGTCTTTCATAAACCGCTGCTAATTTTGATTACCATTAAATGCCAGCACTCCCCGTTGTCAATGAGACAGAACCATTTTTCTACCTCAGAAGAGCTCTTAGGGCCTAGACAGTCTCTCTTCATTTCTCCCCCTCTTCTTAGAAAACACACTGGCCTGGGGGAGCAATATGTGTGTGACTGAATTCAACAATTACCTTGATCATACCTTGAGTTGGTTACTCAGTCATTTTTTTTTTTCAGACCAGGTGTTCTAGTTCTTATATTTAGATTACTAGAACTTACCTGAACTGGTAGAAACAAAAATAGATGAGCATAAATTTCCCTGTATTTTTAAACAATATTTTGCCCTGCAATATATCTGCTTCTCCAGTGTCCTAGTTATCCCACATTGCTCTTGAAGCCTGTTTAGAGGTGATCTACTAAAATATATGTGGGCATTAAAAGCTCAGTTCTTTACTGCTGATGAGAAAGATTATAGCACTTTTCCCCTCAGCAATAATATGAGGCAATAACATCCCTTTTCACTTCCAGGGCCAGAGGCAGTATGTCACATTAACTTTCATTAATTGCCCAAGAAACGAAGTACCTTCGTTAATTTAGGATTCCAGTTAGCTAAAATTGTGCGAGGAGGCTGAGAAACTCCTGTGGTTTTTCCCTTCGCTCTCTACATGTGTGTGTGAATATTGAAGCTGTTAGCACACCCATCACCTTGATAAACGTAGCCTTCCAATTAGGAAGGAGACAAGAATGAGGTAGGCCTGTAGCCAAAGCGGGACACAGCAAGATCAGTCGAGTCAGAAAGAAGTGGCTGAGGTGTACAGTTGTGGGTCAAGCAGGCAGCACCGAGAAACTGGGCCAAAGGTAGAGTAAGAGAGAGGGCATGGAGTCTCTTTCTATGGTTTTAATGTCATGATGGAAACCAGCCCACCAAAGCCACTCAGATATCAGTGAAATATGAAATTCATGTTATTCCATGTAGTGGCATTACTTCTTTTTTTATCACTTTCATATTACTTAGGGTTTCTATTGCTGGGAAAAAAAACACCAAGACCATAAGCAATTTGGGAGGAAAGGGTTTACTTCTACACTACCATCCATTACTGGGGGTAGTCAGATCAGGAACTCAAGGCAGAGGAACCTGGAAGCAGGAACTGAAGCAGAAGTCCTGAAGGAATATTAGCTTGCTCCTTGTGGATCACTCAGCCTACTTTCTTACACAGCTGAGGACCATCTGCCCGGATGACACCTTCCACAGTAGGCTGAGCCCTTTCACATCAATCAGTAATTAGGAAAACGCAGTACAGGCTTGTCTATAGGTGAATCTGATGGGGGCATTTTCTCAGTGAAGGTTCCCTCTCCCCACCGTGCTGGAACTTTCGTCAAGTTGACATAAAGCCACCCAACACATTCATTGTCTTGAAAGGTGTAGCTAGAGCTGGGCTTGTAGTACACATCTGCAGTTTCATCTTGGGATACTGAGGCAGGAGGCCTGTGAGCTTGAGTCCAGCCTGGACTACACAGTGAGTTACTAAGTTAGCCAGGGCAGCACAGCAAAATCTTCTCTCAAAATATAAAAGAATAACTGTTCCAAGCATTCTTCTAGCTGGAAGTCATCTTGCTGTCTTTAGTAACTGTAGCTCTTTCTTCATAAAGCCTCCAGACTCCATCTCGTCTTCCTCCCCAGCCTCAGCAAAGTTCAGGGCCATTGCCTTGCCTCACAGACAAAGACAGCTTCCAGAAATGGAAACATAAAGTAGATATAAGCACCATCCACCTTCCTAAACCATGCCTTTGTATGTTCTCGGTGCTTGCTTTGTGCAGTGTCAACCTACATCCAGCATAGGGGCATCTCAGAAAGGAACTACCATACTCTCCATGTATCTGATCCTCACCCTGGAAACATCAGCCTTGGCCCTGACTCCAGATTCGTTATCTTACAGGCGGACTGTTATTCTTCCAGGTTAAAGAGGGGAGGAGAGGCCAAAGCTTTAGAATGTGGCCCTCCTTGGTCCAGGACCACTTTTGTAAACTAGTTTGCTAAAACCAAGTCTGTCATTCCAGTCACCTTCGGGTGTGTTTATGCTTTGCACCTGCTTCTGTTCCGATGTCATGACAGTAACTTATTTTAAAAGTACTTTGCTTGTAGGACTGCTGAAATTAAGTAAGGTGCCAGATCTACAGGGGTTCTTACAGACTCTGGTGCTTAGCAAGTGTTCATGCTCAGTTTTCAGTGATGCTGTTGATACTTAGCCACTCACCCCAGCCTCTGGCCTGGCATTTTACATTTCACTGCAAATTGGGACCCCGAGGCACCTTTCCAGGTGTTTCTGTAGAAACCATTCCCCTCCTTGAGCTTTTCCGTGGCATTTCTTCTCTGACCCACAGCTATCAGGCAAATTTAGACCCATTTATTATTTTCATGAGGAATAGAACTCAGGAATAGTTGCCATTGAAGGCGATACAAGCTTAGTGCGAACAGAAAATGTGGTGCAGGCCCTGCACGTGTATTTCCTGAGGGCGGGGAGAGTGCTCAGATGCCATCGTTCTACAGCGATTAACAAAGCAAGAGAATTTTTTTTTTTTGCTACTCAATGAAGGTTGTACACAAAGTTGAACAGCTTGTTTAAATAGTTATACAAGCAGATAATACCATTTATTGGTAGAATACGAATATGAAGAGTAGAGGGCCAGCCTTGGTGATGGGCAAAGAGGTGTCCTGAACATACAGACAGGGGTTTGGGGTGGCGCAAACAGAGCAGTTTAGTGGGAGTGGTTTGCAAGGAGTCCACGATAGGAGGTAGTGCAGTGTGACTCTGATGGAGTGGAGGGGAATCTGCAACCCCAGGGCCGCTTGTACAGAAGGGTTCTATCAGACTTGGTAGGGGATGGAGGGGGTGGAGAGAACAGCATGGCTGCTGAGCTTCCTAGATTGACTCTGCAGTACTCAGGGTGATAGATAGAAGGTTGTCTTTGGAGGGAAAGAAGACATGTGCAGTTGCTACACTTTGAGAACATGCCTGTCTTGCTCCACACAGCTCCCAGGTCGGGAATAGCCCTTTACACAGGAATACAGAGGAAGGCTTATGTGTGCATCACCAAGGAACTGACGACTTCTTATCTGGGTAACTACAGTCAAATGACATAGGAAGTAGACAGTCACCTCATTCATTCACACTTCTTCCATTTTGATCAGCCAGTATGATTATATATTTTTTTTCTTAGCATACTTCTTACATTTTGAGAGTGTCCAAATAGGCAACCTGTTTAATTTTGGGATGTGTGACAGAATCTGCAGACCACGATGTCATCTTTTTCCTATGTGTCCTCTCTAGTGAAACAGTGGTACCCACTCAGTACCTCTGCAGAGGGGTGTTTTGGGGAGCAGTTTTTGCTTGTCCTTTTGCTGCAAAGTACAAATATATAAGTGGCTAAAGGGCTTTGTCCAGTGTTAGAAAACATCACTCCCATTTGCCAGCGTGAGATGCCAGCGTGAGATGCCAATGTGCAAACCAGAGACCTGTCAATTTAAAGAAACAGAAATGCCTCCCTTGTTTTGAATGATGACTTTTGAGGGAACGTTACTGTTGTATGTGTGCCTTTAAATAAGACATCGCAATTGTTTTATTATTTTTTTTAAACAACAAACACTGTCTTCTCTCCTCTCCCTACAAAGGGACAAGGTTTTCCCACTTGGGTGAATACTGCATGCACTACTCGCCATAGAAAGGGTGCAGTCTTGGCAAGCCTCTTCTTATTAGTCTAAAAATAAATTATTCACAATACAGGTTCAGATACAGATTGCAAGGAGAGATAATAGAATTGGTTTTCCAAGCCTGATCATGCTCGGAAGACATGGTATGTGCTTTTCAGGAATCCACTTCAACGGAATCAGCTTTGACGAGCACACACAAGAAATAATATTGCTGCCATCCAGCTTGTGTCTGCGGTACAGCATCCTTTGCTCGTCTTCAAGTACCCACGGTCCTTCTCCATCAGTGTGCATATGGAAAAGTCCACGTTGCTCAAGCATTTCTTCTGAGATGCCGCCCTCCCATTGTTCTTTTAAGGAAATTTCTTCCTGGCAGCGTGAGAGGGGCACTGCCTCCTACCCCCCTTCTGCCTCGGCGGAACAGTTGACCACAGCAGCAGCCGACTCCGGCTCGTCATGTGCTTCCTCATGTGATGTAGGTCTGCGGCACTGTGGAGCAACCGCATTTGAGACTCGGCACTCATGGACAGACGGGCGTTCAGGGACTGGGGAGTTTTTGGAGGGGGTGGGGAGGCCAATAAACCAAGAAAACGTCAGAAATAAAAGTCGCATCAAGTATGCTGATCTCTGTATTCCTATTTTTGTTTTGAAATTTGATTTTAGCTATTGCTTTTTCTGGTTGTGTCTATTTTTTTCCACCCCCGCAGGCACCGAGCTGCGCTGTTTTCTTTCTTTCTTTTTTTCTTTCTTTTTCTCTTTTTGTTTTTTTGAAATTCTGAAGCCAGAGCGTCTTCTTCACAGCTTCAGGGCTGCATCACTGTGGGCACACCAAGCTTCGCCTGCCTCACCTGCATGGTTTCTGCTGACTCCCGCCTGAGATGGCCCACCGTACACCCAGAACCCCGGAGTCGCCTGTCTGCGCCCTGCAGAAGAAGGACCTGCTGCAAGCTCTGGCCAGGGTCTCCTCACAGCTGGATGGGGGTCTTGGAAGACAGGGTGAAGTTGCAGAAGACTGGGATGGGATGCTAGGGGCATGCAAAGGACTGGGAAGGGGAATTTAGGAATACTATACATCAATGCCCACCGATGCTATGCATACAGGGCGAGCGAGGGCAGCCGGAGCCCCTGCCTGATGTACCCAGCTCTGGCTGCTCTCTAGGATTATTAGTCTGAAGAGACAACCCGGGCCTGGATGTGGTGCTTTTTTTCCCAGAGAGTGGAACGGAAGATGAATGAACCAGGTATCTGCTGTGTCTGCCTGGCAGGGCAGAGCTGGAGAAAGGCAGAGGGAAAAGAAGAGGCGATGTTGCCACTGACTGTGGGGAGATTGCTCTGGGCTCCGCAGTCTTAGTCTAAGGGAGGATGGCATAATGTATATGCCAGCACATGCATGGAGGAACTGTAAACTGCAGCATGGATGTCCCTGGTACTGTCAAGGAAGAAACTGATGGGCTGGGTGACTAGATAGTGTCCCCAGAGAAAATAGCAGTCTTGCAGCATGGATTTAAGTGCATGTGCATGTGTGTAGAGACATGGAAGGGAGTGTGTAACACACACACACACACACACACACACACGAGAGGAGAGAGAGAGAGAGAGAGAGAGAGAGAGAGAGAGAGAGAGAGAGAGAGAGAGAGAGAGAATCACTTTGCTGGGTTGGGCTTGATTACAGCCAGTATTTTCAGCTTCTGCTCAACACCCATTTCCTGGCTAGCCAGAAAGCTTGGCCAGAGCAGCTGTGTGTAGACTTTCTTTATAATGGCAGAGCAAGCCCCTTCAGTTTTAACTCCTTGAAGTTCTGAGTGCTCAGCGTTGGGCTAAGACTCACTGTGCAGTTTTGTTTTCTTCTTCTCCTACAGAGCCCTGTAAACACAGCTGTATTCAGTATGGCGGAAAAATTCTGTCCCTTAAATAGAAATGTGATCGATTTTCATCAAAATAAATGTATCCCAGATGACTTTGAGGCCAGCTGGATACCACAGGCTTCAGGGGCTAAGCATTCAGTGGAGATGAATACAGTGTTAGATTTACATGCTTTCCATGCTAGGATCAGTGGTGCTTAATAAAGGAAATTCTTTAAGGAAGAGGGAGGGTCCTCCTGGCTCACAGCTAGATGGTGAAGTACAGGTGCTGCTGCTGATCATGGGCTGGGGGTTGGAGCTGTCGAGTTTCCAGAGGTGTGTGACATGAAGCAGAGCATGGCTGATGTCAGCGTGAAGAAAGCTCGCAGCCTACTGATTGCTGTCGGAGGCAGATGGCTTCTCCATAGCCTGTCAGGGCTGGGTGGGTAGAAGGAGCTTGTCGATTGCTAGGAGTGAGCTGGGTGGACTGAGCTCTGAGCTGAGAGCGAGCAGCTTTCCCAGTTGTCATGGGGGCTCCTCTGGGACGTATGTCTGGCCTGTCCACCCACTGTTTGTTAGGAATTCTACAAAGCGGCTCTGTGTGCTGGATTATGTTTGGCCAGCTGTTAGTGCATTCCTGAGGGTGGGGCGGAGGCAGGATCTTATTACTGTACTTCCAAACTGTAGATCTATGTTGGGGGGGGGGAGAGAGAGAGAGAGAGAGAGAGAGAGAGAGAGAGAGAGAGAGAGAGAGAGAGAGAGAGAAGAGAAGAGAAGAGGAGAGGAGAGAAGAGAGAGAGAATTAGGGGTGTGGAGCGGAGAGGAAAGAAACCAAGCAAGTCTGATAATTCCTTCTCCTTTCTCCAGGTTGAGCTAGAGGGAATTCTGAAAGAGAGAAAAGAGAGGGTAAGGGCTGGGAGCCTGCTGAAAGAGCCCCTAAGACAAAGCAGAACTTCAAAGCTGCAGAGACGAGCAGAATGTCAGCAGCTTGTAATTAGCGGTTCATGGTTGCGTCAGAGACTGTATCTCTCCAAGAATAACTGTGTGATGTGTGCCACAGAGTGCAGGAGACAGTCATAACTAAGTTATCAAGCCTAGTTCACACAAGGGCAGATGCATGAAGGCTTTTTTCTGTTTGAAAATCAAGTATGGATGGGGCACACATCTCACGGGCTGGACTCTGCCTAAGTTCCGGCAGAATGATCAGTGTGTCAGTGGGAATGTGTTTATTACATGAAGCAGTCGACCTGGAAGCATGCAGATTGAGTATGCAAGCTCTCTGTCACTGTCAGATACTGTCCCAAACAGCCCCACACTGCACTGCTGGGCTCCTGTCCCTGTACATCCCCATGACTTTTGCTTCTGTTTGTGACTGTCAAAGGGGGAAAGTCAAAAGTACACTCAAGTACCTATGCCCCATTAGATTCTAAAATCTCTACCGAGTGTGGGTTCTGAGTTTTTCAGTGCTCTTAATTTGTGCCTGGACGAAGCTTTTGTTGTCTTGAAGCCAAACAGCATCTTGCTGCCGATCCCGTGGGGAGGTGTCATACCACTGTGATTGAGAGTTGAAGGGCACCTTCACTCCTCTACCTTGTCTCTGGTGTCTGGAGGTGCTGGCACTCTCTGCCCGCTACAGAGAGCTGGTGGGAGGAGCTGATTGGCCGACAAGCTCAGGGTGTTTACTCTTATTTGTTTTCAGTGTTCCTCTGCTGCATGCATTTAGTAGTTGTATTTGTGTTCATGCTGCACAATTACTCCTGACCGGCTTTGTTTCTCTGCCCGAAGTGAAGTCAATTTCAGTTCAGCCTCGGCAGTTGGGTCTCTGGGCGATATGCACATGTGTATTATGTTACCCATGTATGCACTTTCCTGTTTAAAATGTGGATTAGGGAAAATTGTAGGCAAGGAGAGCCATGTATATTAAACGAATAGCTTTTTGAATCACATGTAATATAATTTAAATATACTCACTTTAAGGTTGCCAAAGCCTATGTTGTCTGAGCCCAGTTAATTTACATCTTTGATTTAGTCAAGGAGTGGAACCTGCCAGATCAGAATGCTGTATTCTGTTCACCCAACAGGGTGGAAGACATTATTTTGTTTGTGTTAGTTCAAACAGCTGGTCATTAATGCAGTCCCCATTTCTGGAGTGAAATGCTGGTGGACATGAATGGCTGTCTGATTAATACTGCCCCTCCGAGGGTCCTTCACCCAGCCATGCTCGTGCAGAATAATGTAGCATGATGTGATTGCACTCTAACAGGATAGTATGTCATTGTGTCACCAAGCAATTGAGGTTATTATGGGGCAGGGCAGACAGACGGGACAGTGGGGTTACTAGACCGTAGCATTTTTAGAAATACAGGCCTGACCTACTTAGAGTTATTCTGGCAGGCAGCTGCACGGTACAGAAAGTCTCCTGATAGGCTGAGGCTGTTGCTAGGGGGAATTAGCATGAATTTTTCCACACACAGACTCAGCGACTGAATGATAAAAGCTGACTGGAATTAAAGAGATTTGGTTTAGCATTGTACAGATTGATCTGCCTCAGTTTTTTTTTTCCTTTTCTCAAGTGCAGAGAAAGAGTGCAAAAACAGAGATTTTTGTTTCTATTTGTTCTTTGACCTTCTCCTTCTCCCCCTCCTGTTCTTCACCCCCAAGAACCAGGAGTGGGGGAGAGCGGAACAGTTAGGAAATTTTGTTTAATCTCACTGTTGGGGGCATGGAAACCATGTTGCAAACGGCGAGATAGTCAAGCTTGAGGACTGCTGGGCGTGTCTGGAAGAAGGGCAGATGATTTTTTTTTTCTTGTCTTCTGTGTAACAAGCTGTTTTGGAGTTGGGCATGCATCTTTCATACACTGTATATTTTATCCCCCCTTTTCCCTTTTGGACTTGAACAAAACATTTACATAAATTTTTTTCTATCCAAACAGATTGAAGCTTGCAGTTGCTGGCTTGTTTAAAATAAGATAGACAAGATCCCAGATTTAGACAAGGAAAAAAACATATATATATATATATATATATATATATATATATATATATATATATATATATATATAAAACCACTTTTTTATTACAAAATATTTTTTCTGGGCTATTTTTGTCTTTTGAAAAACCCAGTATGATGTTTATGCTCAGAGATAGAATTTAACTGCCCCCACCCACCCCTTTGTTTCCCAGTATACAAAAAGCACTGTTTTCCTTTCTTTTTTTCTGCAGAAGAAAGTGTAGCTCCAGAAAACAGTCTCGAGACTGTTTTTCCATGTTGCTGACACAGGCACTGTGTGTAGAAAGAGCTCACATAATCAATTTTACAACTTGACCCATTCCTGCCTCCACCCCCCCAGCGTCCCCAAGTGTCTGCAGTTTTAATAGATCTTTACAAGAGGAGGATTTTTAATAGATCATTTTAAGATAATCTGAAAGTCCATCAAGACAAAAATTAAAGCAATGTGTATTCAAGAATACTTGGAGTTTTTCTTTTTTAATTATATGCTATCTGTGGTGTTTGTGCTGAAAATAGTTATTATCCTGACATTTTTATTTGAAATTAATTTTTGTAAGAAAGTACTATGAGTTCACAAGTAAACAAGGAGTTGAGCTACATAAGCACTGGAGAGGAGAAAAAGAGACTGTGGTCAGAATGTCCCACTGGATTTCTTGGCTATGTGTAAAGAAGCAAGAGGATATTCAGCTGTGGATTTTCTTTTCATTTAGGCTTTTTAGGTATTCAGAATTATGTAGATACAGACACTGTAGTGAAAACAAGCCCAAAATAACTTAATGGTATCTAACCCAGAAAGCCATTGATTGTCCTCTTAAAAAAAAATCCATTGAGTGTTGTTTCCATTTTAGCATGTAAATACAGCTTACCAAGCTGAAGTAGAGACCGTTGCCTGATATAGGGATGAATTGTGCCCTCCATAGCTGGGCGAGTCCCCACAATAGCATATTAATCATGAGGGGCTCCAACCATCCAACAATCTTTCGTAATTGAATAAAAGGTCAATTTATTTTTGCTGAGTATAAAATATCCGTCTGTGCTCTTCCTTCTGAAATGATGCAATTTTTTCTTACAAAGTTATTTTAATAAATGAACATTTTGACCTTCTACCATATTCACTTTGCTAAAGTCAATGTAAAATTATTTAAATATTCAAGTGCAAGGATATAGAAATAAAACATCAATTTTAAACCAGTAAAATAAGGACATATTTTGCATTAACATTCTTTAATGCACAGATGCCTAATTTATAGAGCTTATAGCCTGTGTCCAGGTATGTAGTCACAGTGAATGTTTGCTGTTTAATGAAAAATGAATTGGCCACATTGAATTGTTCAGTATAATCTTTCTTGGTTGTTAAAATTTTTTTTTCTTACTTTGATTTTCAACCATTACTAAAGAAGTAGGCATTCGGTGCCAACAAAAATAAAGAGAGCATATTTTAAAATGTAATTTATGCTTACTTAACTTGAGTTAAACTTAACTTCTAGACATTCCCTTAGAGCATGTCAATAGTATAATAGTATCTGCTTCATCCACTGCCATTGATCAGACAGCCAAAGGAACAAGCACACTCCCTCATTGCATTGATTATTTATTAGGTGAGTGTTTCTTTTCTGCTCTCACATCAAGCTGGCTTTTCCAGTTATATGGCCCAACATAGAACAGTGAATTTTGGGGAAATCAGACAAGTGGTTGTTGGGGTCACCAAGTCCAGTTAGATGCCAAGTAAAATATCTCTGTCAAGTATTCTGTCCAAGATCTGATGTCACCTAATCCCTGTAGCTTGGGAAAAGGACTGGTGGCTTTAAGACCTAGTACTTGGAGGTGATCAGCCCTTCTGACCTCACCAATAAGCGACAGCTCTTTCAAGCCATCTCAACAACTGATCCTGTTGACGATCTAACAGTAAGTCAGTCTGTGTCTTTGTGAAGTCGTGTGAACATACTCTAGCCCAGAGATTTTCAATATCATCATTTAAACAGCTAGGAGTGTTTCAACAATCCTAAGTGCCCAAACTGTGTGCCACCTGAGATCCTGTCTGCCCCTCAGCCTGATCCTGTCCTGTTCTCCTTTACCTGCTTTCTCTTCTTAGATAATCAGTACATGCCATGCTGTTAGCCTGTTTCTCCCACATCTCTCATCTCCATTTTGTCCATGTGCTAGGTGCAGAGAAGTTGGCTGATTGATGGATGAATGAATGAGAAGATGAATGGTTATCCAATTACTTAAAAATGAGTAAATTAATGGTTATTCAGAAAGAAAATTTCATAGCTGTATAATGTAGCTGGTTATTTGTGGACATGCTTAGTGATGAAGGTCCAAGTAGTTACGTTTTACGGCTCCTAATCCCTATGCAATTGCTCAGCTTGCCTGATAGAGCTAAAGGCAGCAAGGTGCAAATACAGACAGAATATAAATGAGTGATCCAGACTGCCTTTCAATGAAACTTCACTTCTAGAAACAGGCAATGGGCCAGATTCGGCCTATGCGCTATAGACACAGGTATATTGTTACCTATAGTATCTTGAAGATACGACTTAAACATAACAGAAATACTCCTCAATATATTTTTTAAAAAGGTGAAGATTTAAAAAGTTCACAAAAAATTAAGAAAAGAAGGAAGAGCAGTATCATTTATAATCTGAACTCACTGCCAGTCAACTGAGTGTTGATTCTCTGTGATGACAGGAATAAGACAATTCATTTTGGAACTCAAGGATTAAAGTAAACGTAATTACTCTTTCTTAAGACGATATTGTTCAAGATGCAAGAAGAAATAGACATTTTTTTAACTTTGCAAAATTACCCTTCTGGTGTTGGTTGCCAGGGGTGAAGAGAGAGTTCCTACTCTGTATTTGAAGGGCTGACAGGAAATTGAAAAAATGACAAAGAATGAGTCTGCAGGGGTCTAGAGAATGTATTGCTTTTATAGAGGACTTGAGTTTGGTTCCTAGCATCCCTGTAGGACAGTGCATAACTGCCTATAGTTCCAATTCAGCAGATCTGACAGCCTCCTTTGGGACACAATGGGCAGCTGCTTCACATGTGGACATATCCACACACAGACACACATATACACATAATTAAAAATGAAATGAACAGCAGAAAATGATTGGAGCACAGCCTCCCATTGTGCTGCTGTCTGGGTACTACTGTTGAATCAGTGTAAATACTGTATTGGACTAGCTGGCCCTTATTCCTGGAGGCATGAAATCACAGGCTATGTAGATGTTGATCTGCAATGCACTTTCTCCTACAGTTTTATATCTGTATATATATATGTCCTAAAGCTTCATTTACAAATCTGGCATAGTAAGAAATCAACAGTAAAGACTCCTGATAAGATACAGTAATTTAAATGAACTATAATAGAAATTGCTAAAAAGGTGATTTCTATATGTGTGTCTGGTATATGTGGGTGACATGCGCACATGTCTATGTGAATGCCAGAGGTTGATGGTAGGTGTCTTCCTCTGTCGCTCTCCACTTTCTTTTGCTGAGACAAGCTCTCTCACTGAACCTGGAGCTCACTGGCTGGGCAAGACTAGAGGTAAATATATAGGTGTCCACTATACTGGGAGGGATTGCATATTTATTCTCTTCGAATTTTTAAAAGTTGACTTGGATTTTAGCTAATTCTCTTCATAGAGTGCCCTAGACAAACAGCTTTTTTTTTCTTCCTGTTTGTAAGGCCAAAGACAGATGGAAACAAAAGAAGGCGGGGAGGGGGGGCGTGGGGGAGGGCACCCATTCTTTTGCCGTAAGGCTATATTTGCATTATTTTCAAATTATGATTAAGGCTTAGCTCTTCCAAAAACCTTATCCTGGTCCAGTGGCTTTGGCGGAACAGGAGTCTGCTAGCATTCTTCAGTCTTGAACTGGTTATGTGTCTGGTGACTTCTTAAAAAAATGCATTTGCCGTTCATCAACAACCTGACTTCTCCATTCCTCTCGAGTCTGCTTTCTTTGAATCCTTTTCAGCACCTAAATGTGGCTTAGACTGTCCTAATCCACAGGATTCCTGTTAAAGTGTTATTCACCTCCATGGGACTGCACATACCCCAGGCTGGAAAATTGTGTCTTTCTCTGATACCCAGTGGAGCCATCTGTGTGTTCTCAGTGCTCAAATAATAGTGAAATTAATGGCTGCCATAAATTTGCCCATTCTGCATGTATATCCTAATCATTCATATTACACATGTCACTTGGACTTTTGCTAAACTATTAATAGTGAATATAAATTAATGATGAGATTGAATCTATCCCAGCAGTCATGGAAAATGACTTAAAGAGGCAGTGGCTTACCCTTAGTCACAGAATCAGTTAAGTGAAAAATACACACATTTCTTTGCCTTGTCCAGAGATCAAAAACCATTCGTTCTACACTTTTATTTAGATAAGAGAGCTACACAAAGATGAAAGGAGAAAACAAAATTTTAAAAATTAACAAGAACAGATACTGTTTTAAAAGCAATAATAATCATTATTGTTTCATAGGAATTTCATAAAATGTATGTCTTATTCTGAGTACGATGTTCTCAGTTGAGAAGCTTATTAAATGAAAAATGTTCTGGAAACATCCGTTGAATTGGATACTTGGTATCTGAGCTTGTCTTTATATTTTTTCTTAATAAAAAGAAATCCTTTGGTTGTCTAAGAGAAATGTTAGAAAAATGCTCTTTGATGCTTTGGAGGACCCTTTCTTCCCAGCAAGGCTAAGCACATTCACAGCAGAGGTGCGGCAGCAGGAGGGGTGGGGTGCGGCTGAATGTCTCTGGTCTCCCTGGGGCTTTTCCCTTGCTATTGCCAGTGGCTACAAATGGCCACCAACCCCAGAAAAGTGAATGGAACAGCATGCAAGCCAAAGTCTCTTTGTACTCACTTCCATTTGCTAGGTGTGATTGAATATTTTGAAAGAAGCGGATACGTAAAAATGGGCATTTAGCTAGAACCGTTTAGAAATGATCCATTTCCTTCGTTTTCTTTTCAAATATATTTGATGTCATGGCTTTGGACTCTGCCTACCCCTCTTATTATCTAGGTTATTCATCCATCCTATAAAAGACAAATGGTAAGTACCAGGTAGATGACACTGGGCTTAGCATGTTTTTCCTCCTCTAACTACTATAGATTCCGGTGTTTTGTCCTTGTTCTGTTACCAGGAGTCCCTCCTTCATCTGATTTTCCAGGCCACAGTCATTAAAGTTCACAGCACAGAGGCCCCTTGGTCTCGGGGTCCAGTTACAAGCATGAAGAATGCCAGTATTGTTTTGTAAGAATGACTGCTGGCACCTTGAATGTTGCTGTGCTCAGAGCAAAAGATGTGAGGGATTTGTAATGTTTTAATTTTAGGAACTCTCTTTACACTTGGTTATTGGAAGAACATTCCACAGAGATCTGCATGTCAGGGCATTTCAGCAGAAAACCCAGAAATATCAGGAGTGGTGTTTGGTGATCATCAATCTTAACTAGAGCCAGTGGACTCTTAAGGAGGTATGGAAACTGTTTGTTTGCTTTGTCTTTTTTTTTTAATAACAGACATAAATCATAAAACAGAGAAGGCTCATAGCAAAATATTGATAATTTAAAGCCAATTCAAATGAGGGAGAGTAAACAGTTTGGAAAGAGTGTGCCTTCTCTTGATCTAGTCTCCACCATGTTAGGATTTAGGGCTGGAGGTTGGCGGTCCCAATTAGTTTTGAGTACTCATTGAGGCCAACAGGGCTCACTGAGTTTGCAGACATCCCTTTGGAATTACTCTCAAGAACCTGTACAGACAGAATGGTAGTGTGGTAGAGGACTGTGCTGTCATAGCATTGCTTATTTTAAAATCAGTGTTTGACCCTGGAAGCTTGACTTGCTGTATTATATACCAAATCCATAAAGGTAAACCAATCCCATTTACTTTAAATCTGTCCACAGCACCGTAAGACCCTTAAGAAATTAGTATTTTCATAGGCATTGTATCTGGGTAGAACTGTTGATTGTCTCTCTCCTTTGGAAGCCTGCATGATGACCTCTGGTACTGTAAAAGCTAGTCTTGATGGAGAGACATTTAGGTCAATTCCAGCTCAGGCATTATGGGGACTGTTTCTGAAGTGCATGGTGTCCTCAGCAATAGGGACTTGCCTTCCACCTCTTGGAGGTAACCAGGGGCAGGAGCAGTAATAGGCTGTACATTTTGGGGGTCTCTTCCACAGCTCTGGGCAATAACTCAAGTGAGGGTTTCCCATATCTGGTATTGGAGTTTTTGTTAGTTGGTCTTTGGCTCTTGGAGAGAGGGCCATTAGCAAGATGAGAAAAGTTCATTAAAACTATATATGTATATTTATGGATATGCCAAACTGGGCAGAGAAAAGACCATGAGCCCTCAACCCTACATAAAGGACTATAGCCAACTCAGAAAGCCGAGAACAGGAAAAGTGGTCTTCCTCAAGGAGAGTACATCAATTGGTTGTCCAGTGCCCTGAGAACATATATACAAATTAACTTATATGGACTGAACAGGTTATATTTAGGAATACATATAAGCATGGGAGAACAATTAGTGTACAAAGAGGCCACAAATTTGAAGGAGAGAGTGAATGAGGTATTTGTGAGTTTTGGAGGAAGGAAAGGGAAGGAATAAATATAATTATAATTTCAAAAATAGAAAAAGAACTTAAAAATGATTAGTATTTTCTCAGTGTAGCTCAGTTGTGCAAGGAAAGGTCCAGAATAGATGTTATCTATGTCTACATTTGTCTCTTTCCTCTTTCTTTCTTTCCTCCCTCCCTTGCTCCCTCCCTCCCTCCCTCCTTTCCTTCTTTCCTTCCTTGCTTCTTCCTTTATTTCTTCCTGTATTTTAAATTTGGTACTGAGCACTAATGACTTATAGAATCTGTCTTAAAATGTCCACATTGCATCTGCTTTCAAGCCACTCCATACACATGTAGATAGCATGGTCAACCAACTGATATACTCTTCCCTGTAGACCATCTCTTCCATTTCCAGCTTTCCCCGGTTGGCTATAGTTCTTTTCAGTTTTTTGGATTCCCCTTATGAACAACTTGAAAGGAGATTTCTCATACATGGACTGGGGTTTTGTTAGTCTAAGGCTATTGATAGATACATGTCTTACATGTGATGTAATATGATTCTTTATGGCCTTTTCAAACATATTTGATGTTATTTATCCATCCTCCCTCTTCTTCCTTCTGTATTGTCCCTATTTCCCCTGTTAAAGATTCACCCTGCTCTTTCCATTTTCCTCCTCACCTGCATCCTGCATTTCCCCTCTCTGGGGCTCCTTTCAAACCTCCATGGTCCCTTTTTACTTTCCGAATTTCTGCAGTTACTCAAATCTGAGAATTTGAAGCTAGGAATTTCAGACAAGAAAGAACATGCAACATTTCTCTTTCTGGGTCTGAGTTACCTCACTTAATAAACTGTTTTCCAGATCCATCCATTTACCTGAAAATGTAGTGATTTCATTTTTTTTTTTTTTTTGCAGCTGAATAGTATACCATTTTGTATATGTACCATATTTTGGTGATTCGTCCATCAGTTGAAGGACATTTAGGTTGTTTTCTTTTCTTTGCTATTGTGAACAGAGTGGCAATGAACATGGTATCCTATGTTTTTGGAGATCCTATATTTTTGAAGCTGTGACCAAGTTTCTCTTTACTTAGTCATGGTATATGGAGTGTCATAAACTTGGGGTTTCCAAGTGGACTAATGACATCACAGTTGAAGTTACGTCATGAAGAACTGTTACCCTGGAGATATTTCCTATATTCAAGGGAAGAGGAAGAAGAGTTCCACGTCTTGAAATCTACCAGATTTCTCCATGCTTTTGTTTCTGGAATATCAGATATACTTATCTTGAATCTGTATTTATACTGGGGGATTTGGATGAAAACAAAAATTTAAATATATAGTGAACTTACAAATGAGAACAGAAGTTTAGACTACATGTTGTCTAAGGTAGTCATTTGCCCAATTGAGGCTACTAACTGCAGTGGACTGGAAATGTATGACTACTGTGTACTAGGAACATGACTGTACAAATGGAGATGTTTTGTAAGGATAAAACCAACTTACCATGATAAAGGAAATGTGAAATAATATAGTTCACCAAGTTAAATATTGATGATGGTATTAAAAGTGGTGAATGGTACAACATTAGTATTTTTGATGTATTAAAGTTTACAATTTTTAGAACTGATATTTATTTTACTTCCTTTTAAGACAGTCTCATACAGCTCAGACTGGCCTTGAACTCACAATGTAGCCAATGATAACCTTGAACCTCTGATCCTCTTCTTGCCTTTGCCATCTGAGTGCTGGGATTATGTGTGTGTATGCAGATGCAGACACACCTAGTTTCATGTTGAGTCTTGAACCCAGGGCTTCATGAGTGTTGGACAAGCACCCTATTAACTGAGCTACATCCACAACTCCTTTTTGCTCTTACTTTAAAATGTGGCTTCTAGATCATTTGAAACGATACACATGCCTTATCTTCCATTTCTACTGGACAAAGCTCCTCTCTAATAAGCCGTTATCATTTTTTCATGTGGAAGCTGTCACTGTGTCCCAGGAGCTTCATAAATACCATTACCATTGCGGATTAGGACACCGAGAGAATGTGGTGAGCAGAGGAAGGTTCTACTCTGGAACCACTGTTAGAATTGACCCTTCATGAGTCTCTTCTGGAAGCTGTTAGGTTTGCACAACACACACACACACACACACACACACACACACACACACACACACACACACACACACACAGCCATCCACATTTTCATCCCAAAGAGCTGACTCAGAATGCTTGCAAGTAATCCAGAGGTGATATAGTAGGCTATACGTGAAGAAAAGAATTGAAATCAATTTCCAAGAACCCACTCATCTCATTCTTGGTGCTGCTAACATTTGGGTCAGAAAATTCTCTGTTGTAGCAGATATCCAATGTTTCATGGGCTCTTCAGCATTGTCCCCAATGTCTATATATCAGTGAGAAACAGCACTACATACATAGACTATCATTGGCCAAGGATAAGAGAATATGGAAATTGTATGCCAATACATTTGATGAGCATGATAAAAATGTAAAAGCTGATGAGAAGACCAGATGTCAAAATTATTCAAAGAGGATATAGGAACTTTCAATCCACTGGTGTCGATAAAAAAGTTGTATAAAATTACTTTCAGGTCATGCGTATGTGAAATATGAGTTGTGTACGTAGACTTGATTCTTATTCCCAAGATACTTCACGCTAGTCCTGCAAGCATTACTGTCGGAAAACAAATCCCGAAGATGAAAGCCTTCTAGTCTGTCCCAAGCCTTTCACGCTGCCTGCATACAGATGCGACTGCTGTGATTCATGTACTGATAACTCACCCATGTCGTATGTTTAAATTATATTAAAAATACATCCTACAAAGCACTTGTATACATACTATAAAAACAGATTTGTAATATAGTTACAGTGCTGTAATGTGTTCTATCATATTAAAATGCTATGTTTATAATGTACTATATAATAAGTGTGGATTGCCTGGATTTTAAAGCACTAAGGTGTAGTAATAGACAATAAAATTTGCTGTCAAAATGTAAACCTTTGATTGAGAATACACAATATAATCTTACAAACAGCCATAAATCATAACTATCAATTTTGACCACATTGGGAAAACTCAAAATTGCTAGGGGAAAAAAAAACTTCTGGTTGCTGGAAGGCCACACATTCAGGCTTTTATTGTGATTTGTTCCACAGGCCGAAGTCAGCCTTGTCAAAACATTGCAGGCAACATGACAGATTCTAAAGCTGTGGTGTCATTATCCCTCCCATGGTATTACATGGAATGCAAACACAGAAAAATACCCTCACTCCTTTTATCTCTTCTTTTGGATGATAAAGGAACAGATCTACTTGAGAAATGATTATACTGACTGTTGCAGTTTAAATTTTCTTCTTAGCACTGTAAACTGGAATGAAGTGGTCACCAGTGAGTCCAGACAGAGAGCTGATGTGTGCTATGCACCACAGATTTTTTTTTGTACAGCACAATAATAAAAAGTGATGTGATGCTAGTGAGCTACCTCCTCAGTGAAGCATGTATTCCACGTTCATCAATAACTATTAACCCCAAATATCTCTCTCTCTCTCTCTCTCTCTCTCTCTCTCTCTCTCTCTCTCTCTCTCTCTCTCTCTCTCACACACACACACACACACACACACACTACACATTTTTGCCCCACAAAGACTTTATGTTTTCTCTTTCCTGGGTGTAACATAGTTTGATAGCTTCCAAAGTGCGTGCCAAATTGTCAAAGGCTGTCAGACTGTAAGGCAGTGCTTGATCTGGAGCTGAAGCCTGTGGCCTCAGGTTTCTGGCCTGTCTTTTACGTCTCAGAAGCACAAATTGTTCAACAATCTGGGGAAATTGGAAGCAGTAAATGTGCAATAAAATATCCTGTGTAGTTCAAGGCTACATAAAAAAAGGAGGCCAATAATCTCTGTGTGCTCTGGCATTCCAGGGTGGTTTACCTGAAGAAACTCCTGTCACCAGAGACGGAAAGAAAACCAGACAACATTTCACAAATCAACTTTAGGAAGTTCATTTGACGTTGTTTTCTCTGTAGTTCAGCTAAAGCTCAACGCTTTCCTAAAATATTCTGTTGTAGAAAATAAATGAGACAAGAAGGATCTTTGTGTTGTCGTCTCCCCACCCCATCCCAGGGCTTTCAGCATGGCCTTTTAATAACCTCCGGCTTGTAGAGCACTTTAATTGAGGACTTCATTGTGAGAGGTTCTAACATAAACCTAAGATCTCCCTGTGATAAGCATGCTTTGTTATGACTTTCCAACAGCCCTATGCTGCATCCTGTTGGAATAGTCATTGTTTCTTAGTCTCTTCTGAATATGCCAGAAAACTCCCAGGAGCTCAAGATGGCTACACTGTTGATATAGTTCTACTCACATTCAGAAAACCACATGCCCAAATTAATCTTCCTTGGAAGTGCCTTCATAAATACAAATACAAGTGTACTTTACTAATCTCTTGGGTGTCTCTAAAGCCAATCAAGATGACAAGATCAGTCATGGATTGGTAAATAATATCAGAGAAGCAAGTCAGAGCTGAGAATCTAACAAACAGAAAGGAAAGAATAAAAAGGCACCTATAAAGGCAGAGAAACTGACTGGTGTGTGATTCTGAACTGGATCCATTATCTTCTCTTATTCCTCCTTTTTCTTCCACTGAAACCCTTCTCCCCAGTAAGTCCCCTCCTATTCTCATGTCTTTGTGTGAGACCACTGAGTTTAGTTAGGTTTGTTTGGGTAACTGGTTGTTTGGATGGGTGTGGGAAGTTATTTATTAGCGCGTGACCAACTTCTCTGTGGCTGTACCACTAAAGAAAGAAAAAGCCCTTCCCAAGCTACCACTCACTGTCAGTAGTCCCTCAAAGAGAGGGTGGGGCCTCATGGGGCTCTTCCCTCTCCTTGATGAAGCACTGGTTGGCCCAATGACATATAGATCTCATGTGGATAACCACAGCTAAAGTGAGTTCATGAATGAAACAACTATGTCATATCCAGAAGACATTTTTTTGTAACATACTTTCCTGTCCTGCAACTCTTCCGTCCTTCCTGCTCCTTCTTCTGGAATATTCCCTGGGCCATGGAGGAGATGTTATAGATGACCCTTTAGGGATTCAACATGACCCATACCTTATTCTTAGCATTTCAATGAGTTATGAGTCCTTGCAATAGCACTCATTGCAATATGAAGCTTCTGTGATAAAGGCTGAGAGCAGAACTAATCTATGGGTATAAATATGAGTGTTTAGCAGGAAAGTTTTAGTACATGTCCATTTAGAAAAAGTGGTAGTAGGTTCTCCACTAGGATATCTCCCTATCTACCAGCCCTTGACTAGGCTACAGTTGCCTCCTGTGTGGTGGGACTTGAATCCAATCGGAAAGCAGTTAGTTACCCCATGACATCGAGGCCAATATTGAACCAGTAAGCCCATTCTGCCAGGCTAGTGTTATTGTAGCTCACAAGGTTCACGACTGACATATCTACTGTGCTAGTTAACTTAGGTCAACTCAACATAAGCTAGGGTTCTTTTAAAAGATGGAACCTCAATTGAGAAAATGCCCCAACCAGACTGGCCTATGGTCAAGCCTGTGGTATACTTTCTTGATTGAAAATTGATGTGGGAGGGCCCAGTTCCTGGTGCCATCCCTGGCCTTTGGTTCTGGGTATCATAAGAAAGCAGGTAGAGCAAGCCATGAGGAAGAATCCATTAAGCAGCACTCTTCCATGGCCTCTGCATCAGTTTCTGCCTCCAGGTTCCTGCCTTTATTTCCCTTGATGATGTACTCTAAGAAACATTGGGAGATGAATGTACTATAAGAAATTTGTAAGATGAAATAAATCCTTTCTTCCCCAAGTTGGTTTTGGTCCTGGTGTTCTATCACAGGACTAGAAACCCTAAGTAAGACATCCACTTTTTAAAAATTTACCTTAGGACATTCTGGAAAAAAATTTAAAAATCACTTTGGGTGTCCTGGAAGAACTGTGTCTTCTCTCCATAGCTTGTGATGAATATGATGCTCATCTAGGATGTAGACTAGTGCTTGATGGTGTGGACATTCATATGGTGTGCCTAGAAGGCTGCATCTGCTTTGCAGTGTGGCATTTGCAAGTGATGTTTTACAGAAACCCAGCTATAGCTGTTCATTACATTGTCCAGAACTGTGTTGTGGCTAAAGTTGGGGAGTTGGGGGCTACAAGAGAGGTAACAGGGCTATAGCATCCAGAATATCCATGAACTTGGCCTTTACAGAAAGAGCTTGCTGAACGCTCCCTAGAGGAATATGTGTTTCTAGGCTCAGCAACAAACTCCCTGGAAAGGTTTTCTCATGCTCACAATAATGGTCACAGACTATGGGATCCTTGGGTCTTGCATACCACTGTTTATTGCATGAGGATCTTTTGTTTTTCCCCCTAAAGCTACTGGCTATTCATTTTACTGTCCTGAAAATTTCTTCCCTTTTCTGTTAAACCAGTGTCTTCTCAGATATTTAAAATCTGTTTAGTCTTGGTATCTGAAAGAACCTTCTCCAATTAAGAAAGGCTAGATTCAAAGTTACACATTATTGTAAAGAGAGGTCGAATTTTCTGTCCTGACCTCCCAGCTCCTTCTGTCCCAACTGCCTGGTCCCAAATAAACACACAAAAGCTTATATTAATTACAAAATGCTCAGTTGATAGCCCAGGCTTATTACTAACTAACTCTTATATTTAAAATTAACACATTTCTATTTATCTATGTATTGTCACATAGCCTTGGCTTTACTGGTCCTCTGGCAACTGGTTTCTTGGGTGGCTTGCTCTTGTCTGCTGAGACTCCACTCTCTTCATCAAAGTCCTCCGTTCGATTGTTCCACCTAACCTTATCCTGCCTTGCCATAGGCCAAACAGCTTTATTATTAACCAATGGGAGTAATATAATTCACAGAAGAATCATCCCACAGCACATTATATCATTCACAATATAGTTAGAAAGAGATGCTCTTTCATGCATTGTATTGAAGTTTGAACATCCAATCACCTTTTCAGGTGGCATGAGAAGCATCTTCCACAATATATGAAGTTGTTTTTTTGATATCTGAGGGGTTAGTTCCAGGACCCATGTGGATAATAATGTCTATATTTAACACTTTTTATATAAAATAACCCAATATTTTCATATAACCTATGTGAACCTTCTTGGGTCCTGTTCCCTAGATGACTTCAAATACCTAGTTCAATAAAAATGCTATGTAAATATTTGTTACACCGAATTGTTTAGGGAATGACAAGAACAAAGTATGCATATGTTCAATATTGACACATTTTTTTTCCTCACTGGAAATCCGAGGTTGGTTCAGTCTCCCTTTACCTTGGAGGACCAGGAAATGAAGACAGATGATTGACTTGTGTCGAAAGACATAGTACAGCATCATGGGATGTGAGCATTAGAAGAAGACTCTGAGATGCTATTGTATCTTTGGCTCTGAAAATAATCTACCCTGGTAGCTTTCACCTCCTTGCAACGTACTGGAAACACTTTGATGCTTGCAAGTCAAAGTCTCAAACAACTGGCTTTTCTGAATTTCAGGCAATGAAGTTTCCTTTTCTGAATTCTTAAAATGAATTAAATCAAGACAAAATTCCAGAGTCAGCTTCCTCCTGGTCCTTCCTTGATCTGTTGATGTTGGTTCCCATGTCTTGCTCCTGTCAAGTGGTCCTCTGCTTCCATTACTTGCTTCCTAATGGTTTCTGTGTTCATAGCCAGAGTAAGGGAGCCATTTACATGTCTATGGCTATATTGAATACCTCATTGTGTTGTAGAAGGATAATAGTGTCTTCTAAGTGTATAATCCTGACTATGTACGTTTTACCTTGTAGAGATGATAAGTGGCTTTAGGTTGTTCAGCATGCAATCTTAATTGCCACTTTATGGAGAAGAATATGTATTTATGTGAAGGTGTTAACATTTCTTGCTGGAGATACACCTGTACATCCAGCACTGGGGTAACAGAGACAAGAGGATCCTAAATTTCAGACTAGCTTGGACTATCTAACAAAACTCAACCTAAATAAGTAAATAATAAATAAGGCTTGGGGAGATGGCTCAGTGGGCCAAGCACTTGCCACACAAGCAAGAGAACCAGTGTTAGGATCCTCAGAACCTATGTAAAAAGATGGGCAGGCCTGGTGGCCCACCTGTGACCACAGCTCATAAGATTCAGATACAGGGGGACCTGGGACAAGCTAGTTAGCTAGAGTAGCCAAGTGGATTAGCTTCAGTTTCCACAAGAGACCCTACTTCAATATATAAAGTGGAAAGTTATTGAGGAAGACTCTGTTTCTCACCCTTGGGCCTCAACAAGAATATGTGCACACATGCAAACATATATACACACATACACGCATGATACACACACATATGGACAATGTAAAGGCAAGAAGGAAAATAAAGGCAATAGTTCTGTTTCAGTGAAGTGTTAGCCAAATGTAGATGTAATTTTTTCATCTTATGTCATATAGACAAAATTAATTGTTAAATCTTAGAGCTTGAAAGTCAGCACATTAGATCAATTTAAGTATTCCTAGGCTTTTAATGCATACATATCTAACTCTCCTCGATAACCTGAGAACAAAAAGAAACATTTTAACAAGCAATAAGTGTTCCATAAAAACCCATGATTTAATAGAGAAGGACAAGGGATGGTCTCTATAGACCAAGAGAAAATGGAGTTTCAGTTGTATTTGGGCTAAAGGAATGTCATGAATATATAAAGCAGCCTGACCAAAAATCCCCTCAAACTTCAAGTTATTGCAAGACCAATGTTTCTTAGTGAAAGGAAGCATAAATTGATTTTACTTACTTCCATTTAACATGTATTAACTTTGTTTTTATAATTCCAATTCCTGAAGGATTTAACTTCAGCAATGACATGGTGGCTGTGATAGATTTAAAGAGGGGCAAATGAGAAAACCAGAAGTAAATTTTCAAAGAGAGAGAGAGAGAGAGAGAGAGAGAGAGAGAGAGAGAGAGAGAGAGAGAGAGAGAAATGCCTAAAACTCAAGGATCTAAGTATATTATCTGAGATGAGTAAGAAATATAGCTTCCAGCCGGGCGGTGGTGGCGCACGCCTTTAATCCCAGCACTCGGGAGGTAGAGCCAGGCGGATCTCTGTGAGTTCGAGGCCAGCCTGGTCTCCAAAGCGAGTTCCAGGAAAGGCGCAAAGCTACACAGAGAAACCCTGTCTCGAAAAAACCAAAAAAAAAAAAAAAAAAAAAAAAAGAAATATAGCTTCCATAAATTGCTAATGTACTGAGAAATAGTTTCAGATAAGTTTCTTGTGTCTTTGGTAGTTGTAAGATAATTACAGTTAAAATTCTAATTACCATGTACAATTGTATGTGCAGAAGGTATGAGGGGATTTCAGCTGTCATAGTGAGAACAGCTATGAGAAAGGCACATTTTGCTTTATTAAAAATAATTTTTATTAGATTCAAATTTTTGTGAAAGGTGTTTCTAAATGTAAATTATCTAAAGTATTTTTTAAGTTCAAATTTTTGTACCTGGCTGTAAACCTAGAACTTGATTCTTTCTCTCCAAGGCAATAGGTTTTCTTTTAAAAATGTCCTACTATTAGGAAGCTTTACAAAAATTAGCTTACGGGACAAGCTTTTTTGTCTTAAAAATATAATTCCTTAGTTTCTGCTGGTTCCTTCCCATACTCTTTGACTACTTGGGAAACTGAGTTTTGACAAGTTTAAGGTTCATTCAAAAATACATTTGTATGAAAATCATTTAAGTAACTGGTTTACAATCAACTACTTTAAGGTAACTCTAGTACTGTAAATGTACAGGTGTCCTTGACTAGAAGCATTTAAAGCTGTGTATCTGAACTTCATTCAAAACAATGCAGAAGTTTTCAGAGCTAAAGGCACGCAAGGTTGCTATGTGCAAAGGAATAGGAAGAACTCTTGCTTATACCTTAGGCTTTGCATTCAGATACACTAAAACAGCCAATTTAGGTTTTGTTATTTTTGCTATTTGTTATCAGTGCTATTCAGATGAAAGAAATAGCCAGCATGCAGGGGTCTAACATGCACACAAAAGTAGCGATAATGACCTGGGACAAAGGCACTCGGGGACCTTTTAGCAAGGAACTTGGGGAATTCTAAGTATATTGAGCTAATCTTTGTTCTAATTGGTCAGTCAAGGAGCAGTTAATGGGACACATGTTGGTTCCACAGACCTGGTAACTGTACCACCCATTGTGGGCTTTTTAGTCATATATGGTTAGTAACAACCATATTCTGTCACCTGGGCCCCCTAGCCTTATAAAACCAAGTTTGAAACTGTTTAGCTGATTGGCTAAACTTGGCTGGGGTATTTTCTGGACTGAGGCTTAGGTAATTTTCTACAGTGGAGTTACTCTGTGCCTAAGATGGAGTCACATTCTGGCCCCCTTCAGTTCCCTCAAGATTGAGGAATGTTCAAACGCACACAACAGGGATGGAAAGAGGCATCTAGAAGCTGCTTTTATGATAAAAGCACCAATTCTTCACTTGGTGCCATAGCTAAGAAAAGCAGAGGGCAAGTTTGGCATCCCCCATTCTGCATCTGTAAGCCACTTACCTCTGAAGCTTGGTGTGTGACTCACTCAAGGAGTGTCTGTCTTCTTGCCTCATCCCCTTCAAGGCTGAAGGGACAGAGATGAGTATTGTCCTAAGAGTCATCTTGGACTCCAGTAAGACCAGAACTTCTAAGGACAGCCCATTCCCCTCCATTGATGGTGAGGCCTCATCCTGCACAAAAGTAATCACCTGAGAACCACCTTGTCCCTTCAGCAACAAGGCTGAGACAATGCCCAACCAGGCCATGTTCCCAGGATGGCTTTGTCTCTAAACCTAAAGCTCACATCAGTATCCCAACCACGGCTGGCCATGACAGTCTTTCACAACCATCTACAGGCGATTTTCTCACCCACACTCCATCTTCCCCCCACTTTGAGAAGTTGATATTTAAGCCCCAGCTATCTGGCCTTCCTGTGCATTTCCTCTTTTTGCATGGTTCCTGTACACATGTAATATTTTTTGTGTCTATTCTTCTGCTTTCTGTCTCTTGTCAGTTGATTTCAGTAGGCTCATTAGGAAAGTTCAGATAGAAAGTTTGAATTTTATTACAAAATTAAGATCCAAAGATCAGGAGCTCTAAAGAAAAATTAGGTTTTAATGAAAAAAATGTGTGCTCCTCTTTTATCTTAAGTTAGCCAAATAGCCAAATCTTGCCAACTCCCAGAATCTAAGCACTCCTGCTTCTCTTCCAGTGTTCCTCCTGTGTGTGAGGAGACTTAGTTTAGTTTGGAACAAACTAGATGTCCTGGCTTTCGTTATTAAGTGTACACTTGGGACTATTGTTTATTATGTTTTTGCTCATTCCTCCTAGAAAACCAGGCATTTTCAACAAGAGTTGATTCCATTTATCTTTTTCATTTAGCCTGGTGCCAGGTTATAGCTTTCTTGGAGCAATGAATAAAAATGTTTAAGATGAATAAATGGGGCCAGGACCAAGGAATACAAGCTAATATTTCAAAATATTATCCTGCCAGAACTAAAGTGTGGCTTGCATGTCAATGAAGAGCGATATGAATTGAAATTTCACCTCAGTCCCTATTGCCAACTGTCTTACTTTCTAGATGTCAGAATGTAAGTAACACAGTGATAGAATAACGAGCCACGATTATGATCAGGCTGGAGAGATGGCTCAGAGCTTGAGAGCACTGTTTCTTCTTCCAGAGGACCCAGGTTCAATTCCCAACAACCACATGGCAGCTCACAACTGTCTGTAACCCCAAGATCTGACACTCTCACACAGATATACATGCAGGCAAAACATCAATGCACACAAAATAACAATAAATAAATAATTTTTAAAAAGATTATGATCAAAGTGGGTCTCAACAGCCTGTATGTTGTCTGACCCAACTGTTGTGATATCCAAGTCTTAAATTAGGATCAATTCTTTGATATACTGATTGATTCATTTTAAATATCAGAATAAAATGCAGATGGTATTGTCTTAGTTTATTGTCAGCCCAGTTTGAGTTTTAGAGTACTAAGTACTGACCAGGAACTCAAAATCCCATGTTTCCGTGTCACTTATTAAGTCTATATTTAGTAATTGTCTTCCTCACTTCTCACTTGAAAATTGAAATAATAGTCAGGCATGGTGACCCATGCCTTTAGTCCCAGCACTTGTGAAGCAGAGGCAGGTGGATCTCTGTGAGTTCAAGGCCAGCCTTGTTTATATAGTAAATTCCAAAACAACCAGAGCTATCTAGTGAGACCCTGTCTAAAACAAATTAAATAATAAAATGGGTTGATATTTAAAGACATACATTCCAATATGCATATTGGGCTGTAATCAGAAGTTTTTCTCTCACCTGCTTATTCCCCAATACTTGGCAGCTGATTCCCAAATAATTGAGTCAGAGGCTTAATATTACTTATAAATGCTTGGTCAATAGCTCAGGCTTATTAATAACTATCTCTTACATTTAAATTATCTCATATTTATATTTATGCTTTGCTTCATGGCAGTGCCTTTATTAGCATGGAACATTCATCTCCTGATCCCTCTATATCTGGCTGGTGACTCTCTCCCTCTGCCCTTCTTCTTCCCATCATCCTTAGTTTGGTCACCACACCTATACTTCCTGCCTGACTACTGGCCAATCAGAATTTTATTAAACCAATTTGAGTGATAAATCTTTAGAGTGTACAAGAGGATTATTCTACAGCATTGAGCAATTTGAGAATATAAGAAAACAATAAGAGTTGGATCATGGGAATGTAGGGAGTTCATATTGCAATTATAAGTGGAACCCACTTCAAGAAATTTAATATCAGATAAGATGTGCTTTGGTGAAGAAATATTCCATCCTTAGCATTTTCTTCTAGATTCATCCTAGGGGCTATACTCTAGACCTCTCTCCAACTTTCAATTTTGAGAGAGTATCTCACTATGTTGTCCAGACTTCCCTTGAACTTGTGATCCTTTTGCTTCAGCCTCACAAATAACTGGTATGACAGGCATGTGTTACCAAGCCCTTCCTCCCTGAAGTTGCTCTTTGTCGGGTATTTGTGATCACAATGAGGAGAAAAGTAACTAATACTCTCAGCTAGCATTTTTCTTCAAGCAGATCATGATCACATACTCGCCCCTCCCAGCCTCAGCCAAATTATTGTTCACTCAATATGTATTTAAGTGGTACTTGCCACCCAAAGCCCTATTCTAACCTAAAAGAGTGCTTTCTCTTTTTTTCTTTTTCTTTTTTATTCATCTATTTATTTTACATCTGGGGCGCAGCCTCCTCCCACCCAACCCTCCCTTCCCAGTCCCTCTCCCTCAAAGAGTTCATTCTTAAACTTTAGGAATCAATTTAAATGGAATTGACTAAATCCCTCTACAACTTTGGTTTCATCTGGACCCCTGAGAGAATCAGTCAGAATAGATGGATTTAGTTCACATTTCTGATATATTACTCTAACCTCCAAGAGCTGCAGCTTTGCTGGTTGAGGTCAGTTTTAGAAAGCCCCCACATTGATTTATAGAAAATCCATAATGGAGTCTCTACTTCCAAAGGTGGTATATCGGTATTACATGGAAATTTTTCTTTTAACAGATTGGTTTAATAAGAATTGCTTAAACATTCTAACGATAGCTTTAAGATGTGGGAATGGAGAGGGTCAGAACACTAATCTACTCTCCACAAAATTGAGTAACCTTTTAGGTTTAAAGTTTTGACAAAAGAAAAGTGTCAAGGGAGAAGGAGTGAGGGATTGAAGAAGGAGGGGGAGAAGGAAACAGGATGAGGAGAAGGAAGAGGAGGAGGAGAAAGAGGAGAGAGAGATCCTCATTTGGTAACTAGTAGTCCTTAAAATGACAGTGTATTTTATTTGCTAGTGATTGTTCACACTCCTCCTGCTTTAAGAATTTATGAGGCATCTAGAGCTCTCAGACTGAAAACAGATAGTTTTGATAGAATTTTAAGAGACATCAATAACGTGCATGGTCTTAAATGGCGAAGCCTCAGTAGCTTCAATTCAATGCAACATTTGGAGCAGCAGCTACTGTCTGGTTCTATGCATCGTGCCAGTGTGGCTGGAAGGAGCAAGAGCTGGGGAGGTGTAGAGATGAAAAGATCCTAGAGCAGGTGTGTCCTGTCTGCCAAGGATTTTTACCACCAAGATTCCCTTTCATTATTCTTTCTCCTAGACATTCCACTGAAATATCTGGGTTATTAAACCAAATTCCTTAGTGGGATATTATTTTATATCAAAGAGTGGTTTTGCCCATGGGCCTTCCGATCAGAAACATACAGAAAACAAGTTTCCATTCAGTTAGCTGATTTCTATCAAAAGCAAAGGCATCTTGCCATGCTTCTGCTGTGGAGTCTCTCTTGGAAGTCAAGGAAGTCCCATTCCCCTCTGTGAATAAAACCCACGGAAGCAGAACCGCCTGGTAGTACACTGTGTTAGGGTGTTAGCTTCTGCCAGCCCTTCACTTCAGAGAGGTGGTCTGATAGGGAGAACAGATCTCTGTGTTAAGACTCAAAAGTTCTAGTTTTGAGTTCTGGGTCAACTGGTCTGTACCCTTTGGCTTTCTCACTGGTTAAATAAACATGAATATTAATCCCAACTGTGTCTCCACCTGGTTTGGGGTTATGACTGAGTAGGCATATGTACCAGCCTCAATTAAACAACAGAAGGATTCTGTGGCAAACATGAGCTGGGTCTGATTACATTTCTTAAAATTCACATGCAGAAGTTCTTAGCCAATAAGATAAAAAACACTGATGACAACTTATGTTGGAGAGGATGTGGAGTATCGGGAAAACTCCTTCACTGCTGAGTGCAAACTTGTACAGCCACTTTGGAAATCAGTTTGGCAACTTCTCAGAAAATTGGGAATCAATCTACCTTAAGACCCATTGATATCATTCTTGGGCATATACCCAAAGGATGTTCAATCATACCACAAGGACCCTTGCTCAACTATGTTCATAAGCAGCATTATTCATAATAGCCAGAACCTGGAAACAACCTAGATGCCCCTCAACTGAAGAATAGATAAAGAAAATGTGGTACATATACACAATGGAGTATTACTCAGCAGTAAAAAATAATGATATCATGAAATTTGCAGGCAAATGGATGGAACTAGAAAATATCATCCTGAGTGAGGTAACCCAGACTCAAAAAGACAACCATGGTATGTACTCATAAGTGGATACTAGGTGTAAAGTAAAGGATAACCAGACTACAACCCACAGCTCCAGAGAAGCTAGGTAACAATGAGGACACTAAGAGGGATGTATGGATCACCCTGGGAAGGGGAAATAGATGAGATCTTCTGGGTAAACTGGGGGTGGGGGTGGGGCGCAGCAGAGGGAAGGGATGGAGGGTGAGAACATGAGGGAGCAGGATGGTTGAGCTGGGGGAGAGACAGATGGGGAAGGCAATGAAAGAGATATCTTGATAGAGGGAGCCATTATGGGGTTAGAGAGAAACCTGGTGCTAGGGAAATTCCCAGGAATCCACAAGGATGACTCCAGCTAAGACTCCTAGCAATAGTGGAGAGGGTGCCTCAACTGGCCTTCTCCTGTAATCAGATTGGGGACTACCCTAATTGTCATCGTAGAGCCTTCATCCAGTAACTGATGGAAACAGATGCAGAGATCTGCAGCCAAGCATCAGACTGAGCTCCAGGAGTCCAGTCTAAGAGAGGGAGGAAGGATTATATGAGCAAGGGGCATCAAGATCATGATAGGGGAATCTACAGAGACAAATGAACCAAGCTCGTGGGAATTCATGAATTCTAGACCGACAGCTGTGGAGTCTACATGGGACCAAACTAGGAACAAGGCCCTCTGCTTGAGGGAGACAGTTGTGTAGTTTGGTCTGTTTGAGGGGCCCCTGGCAATGGGATCAGGATCTATCCCTGGTGCATGAGCTGACTTTTTGGAGCCCATTCCCAATGATGGGATGCCTTGCTCAGCCTTGATGCAGTGGGGAGAGGCTTGGTCCTGCCTCAACTGAGTGTACCAGTCTTTGTTGACTCCTCATGGGAGGCCTTACCCTTTTGGAGGAGTGGATCAGGGGTGGGGCTGGGCTGGATGGCGGCATTATGGGAAATGGGTGGAGGAATGGAAGGGAGAACTGTGATTGGTATGTAAAATGAAAAAAAAATTAAATAAATAGAAAAAAAGAAAAAAAGTTCTTAGCTAAAGTTTCTTAGAACTTGACTGAAATGAGACACAAAGGGTCTTTAAAGAGGTCATTAAGCTTAAATGTTAATTTGAATGGGACTGGGTTGAAATGGCCACTGTCTTTTGAAGAAGAGAAAATCAGGTCACAGGAAAACACAGAGAAAAGATCGTGAGAAGACTCAGGGAAAAGATGGGATCTACAAGCCTGAAGCAAGCTGAGTCTCTGAAGGAATCAGCATGGCTGATATCCTGACTTGAATTCCCAGCCCCCAGAACTTTGAGGAAGTGAATTTCTATAGTACAAAACACCACTCCATGGCAGTTTGTTATACGGAATTAACATAACATCATTTTGTTTGGTTTGGATTTTTGCACACCATTCTTTACATGTGCCAAAGGACCCATGTGAATCTGCCTTAGGAGGGTTCTAAACTAATAGCATATGTTGAATCATACCCATGGGAAATGGAATAACTATGTGATGTATCACAAAAGCCTTTAGGAACTTTCGATTCCAGGTTCCCCTTTAGTTTCTTCACTTGATATGGCAAACAGATCACTTCCAGTTTCATCCTCTGGAAGATAAGCAGGAAACGTGGTTAAACAACCATCTAGTCCAGGTTAGACCCAGAGGTGGTGGATGATGCCAGGAAACAGCCTCTTTCAGACACGGCAAGACTGATACACATATGAACTCACAGAGTCTGTGATAGCACATGTAAGACCTGTGTACAGGTTCTAACCAGACAACATCCCAGCCGTGAGAAGGGAACGTGGACACGGAGTCAAACTCCCCAGCAAGAAGCAATTGATACCCCCTGGGAAAGGGAAAATCGATCAGCTTGTTGTTTGTTTTTAAAGAGAAAGAACATGAAGTTGGGTGGGTGGAAGGGGAAGGATCTGGGAGGAAATGGTAAAAAGGAAAGATTAGATCAAAATATTTTATATGAAAAAAATTTTAAATAGGAAAATAAGTTAAAAAATTTTCTTTTAAAACATTCATCTTAATAATATATGTTGAAAAAGAATTAGTTAAGTTATTAGAGATGATATATTTGTTGGAAGTTTGGCCACATATTACTTATTTTTTTTCAGGACAGAAAACTTAGGCCAAGAGATGAGATCCAGTCATCTCAGGTGTTGGGCCTGTTGTCTGAAGCTAAGTCTTGAGTCCTTTCTTCTGGATAAGAGGTTTTTGTCTGAACTCTAATTTTGTGTGCAGGATGTCCAGTGCATCCAAAGATCCATACAAGGATGTCCAGGGCATCCAAGGATCCCTACAATGGAAGGGAAGACAATTTAAAGTGGCCTTGGCAGTTTGTGTGTCTGAACTAGTTTCACTCTGTTCATAGGAGCAGTCCTACTCTGTGTAAGAGAAGGCAGTCTGGGGTGAGTCTGGTTACCTAAAGCCTGACCTTGCTGGAGGAAAATGATCTAAAGGGAGTGAAGGGTGAAGGGCAGAAAGTCACCTGTCACAGCGTCAGTTCAGAGTCCTCTCTCTCTCTCTCTCTCTCTCTCTCTCTCTCTCTCTCTCTCTCTCTCTCCATTTTTAAGATTTACTTATTTTATATATGAGAGCCCTATCTGCATGTATACCTTTACACCAGAAGAGGGCATCAGATCCCGTAGAGGTGGTTGTGAGCCACCATGTGTTCGCTGGGAATTGAACTCAGGACCTCTGGAAGAAGAGCCAGCGTGCTTAACCACTGAGTCATCTCTCCAGCCCACCAGAGTCATATCTTGATGCACAGAAAGAACAGAGGAGCCTGTGTTTCCAGGTACTTTGTGTGCTTCCTTTGACACTACAATGCCAGTCCTTAGTCTTCCAATCACATTACTTTATGAACTGGTCCTTTACTTTCTCTCTCCTTTCTTTCTTTCTTTCTTTCTTTCTTTCTTTCTTTCTTTCTTTCTTTCTTTCTTTCTTTCTTTCTTTCTTTCTTTCTTTCTTTCTTTCTTTCTTTCTTTCTTCTTCTTTCTTTCTTTCTTTCTTTCTTTCTTTCTTTCTTTTATTCTTCAAACCCATCAAGTCCTAACCACGCTTTCTCTTTTCTTGGTGCAGTTCCACCAAGTGAAGCACACTCTGCCAGCATCCTCACTTAGAATCTGTTTCCATTCATCAGGATCCCTAGCAAAGACTTAAGCGGCTTGGTCCCTGTGATGGTCTGCCTTAACCTGTTCCTCTGTGTACTGTCTGACACAGAACAGATCCTGGGTTTCCAAATCTGAACTCTGTACCTGCCTGTCTAATGCCACACAAACTTCTTGTCTGTCTCAGAAACCATCTCTTTTTGAAGCTTCTTGGGCTTTTCAGAAGTCTGCCCATGGGGCTAATGTTTGTAACTGTTTGAAAACATACATTCAATACTATCCTTTATTTAGCACAATAAGTAAAATTCTATGTTGCGCTTTGAGTTTCATGTTTGTTTTGTAAATATAAAAAAATCTCACGTTTTTCTTCAGTTTCCCTTAGAACTTCAAGATGCACTGAGTATTGTGATTGAAAGCTAATCATGAAGGGCTGAGCAGGTGGCTCATGGGTAAGAACACGTGCTCTGCAAGCCTGAGGCAATGAGAACCTGCAGACATGAATTCCCTCTCTGAAACTTGCATAAAAAGCCAGTCATGGCTGCATGTGTCTGTAACTCTAGCATTGGAGGGCAGAGACAGGCAGGTGTACCCAGGCCAGGCAGTATAGGCAAAACAACATGCTTCCAGTTCAGAGAAAGACCCTGTCTTAAGATAGTCAGAGAGAAAGTGATAGAAGAAAACACAGGAGTTTTGATTTGGCTTCCTGATGAGTCCTCCCCATCCCCTGCCCATCCCACAACCAATCATGACAATTATAACATTGAATTCTCTTTCTCTAGAGCAGGCATTCCACTCTCAAGAGTTCTCTACACTTTCTGCCTACTCCATTCCCATGCTCCCCAGGGAAGTTAGGATCATTTCCTGTCTTGGACTTTGGGTGGTGGAGGTTATGTTTGCTTCTTCATTTTCCTCCTATTATGTCGTTTTCCCATAGGCTTAGTGCTACCAGAATCTACTGATGTTTTAACTACCATCTGTGGTCCTGTGGCCCGTAATCAGTGCCCCATTGTGCAGGCTGTGGCCTGGTGAGATTTCTGGTTCCACCAGGCACAGGCTCTGCTGCTGCCACCAAATGTAGTTTTTAACTAAGTCTCTATCAGTCTCTTTACCAATAAAGACTGGGGAGTCAGATGTTGGGGTGAAAACCTGCTAATTCAGAGATTTAGAAGCAACCAGCTGACCTTCCTTTTTGGCTGGAAATCCAGTAAGAGAGCATCTCTTCAGTTGTCTCAAATCAAAAGGACCTCAAAACTCCAAGTCTCTCCTTACTCCTTCCTGTGTGACTCTCTATTCATCTTCCTGGCTCCTCTATACTCCTGATGGCTAATTCTTGTCAACTAGTTGCTGGCTCCTCCCCTTGATCTAAGGTTGATTTTACTAACACAATCTTGGGTCTCACAGTACGTTCAAATATCCCACAACACTATTATAATGCAAAGTTAATGTTCAATACATACTTATTTCTGGATAACAGCAGAAGAAAGTAAATAAAGGTTAGAATGATGTATCACAAATGTCACAGCTCATCAGGCCCTGAAATATGGTCAGTCAAATGAGCCGGAATGTTAAGAGCTGATTCACAGGCCCACATGAGTTGGCAGTTTTGAAATTAGAAGACATGGCTACATTTTACATCAATAAAAAGAACAAAGAAGGATATGAATATTCAGAGAAGGCCCTAAGCGGCTTTCCCTCTTTTCCTTGTGGTAGGCTGACTTTTATTTTACCCAACAGAAACAGAAGTCTAACCAATTGAGATCTCATCAACCTCTGTAAATAGAATTCCTGGATCAGCTCTATAATTGAGGGTCTGCAGAGGGCTCACTTCCTACTCATATCTGAATCGTGGCAGAATGCAAACACAGAACATTGCCTCAACCCATTGGTTTTCTGCCTATGTTCACATTAAAGATTTTTATTGATGTTTTTGAAGTATTATCTATTTCCAGTGTCCTTTTGAAACAATTAGATGTAGAAACAGTAGATTTGTTGTTGAAATGATCAACCTTTATTTTCTACCTGATTAGGTTAGGAACACAAAGGTCATTGGTGAGGTACACCTTTGGGTGTGTCCATGAGATGTTTTCTGAACAGGTTTAGCCTATCAGTGAAGACCAGTTCTGAATGTAGGTAGCACCGTTGGTGGCCTGTAGAAAGTTGACTGCCAGAGGTCCCCCTTTGCTGCTTTTTTGTCCCTCCAGATGTGAGCAAGCAGCCTGATGCTCCTACCATGGTGCCCTCCCTGCAATGAGGGACTGCATTCTCAAACTGAATCCACATAAACTCCTCCTCACTGTGGTTGTTCAGCTCAGATACTTGGTCTCAGTAATGAGAAAAGTAGGGAATACAGTGGATGGTTGGACCTGGGGTGGGGGGTCCTCAGAGAGCAAATGTAAGCAGCTTCTTTCAAAGGCCAATTACAATGTTCAAAAATTAGGTGGATGACGGTAGCAGAGTTGTGTAAACATACTAAAGTTCATTGACTTGTTCAGCTAAAATGTGTGAAATCTGTCAGATTTGTAATATACCCCAGTGACACTGTTTAAAAAATAAGCATCTTTTCAAATGGGATGAAATAACTAAGTGACACAATGTGGTATCCAGGGTTCAGGGTCTCTTCTGATCTGCAGGTCTGTGGTGAGGCAGATACATGCCAAGGCTCATGCTAGTTCTGATGTCCATGTTTAGAGGATACCCAAAACAGGTGCCTATATATCACCTAGTTGTCAAGCGCTCAGCTGGGGACAGAATGTGGCAGATGATGTGACTCTCTGATGTTACTAAGATTGTACTGACTTGAGTTTTTAATTTTCTTTCTGGCTGTGTTCTCTCCCTCCACTTTTTTAGTTACCAAAGCATGAACATCTGTGTTTTCCTGTTGCCTTTTCGGAAGGCAATAAAGAAGGTTTGTTCAATTTCTGGCTTCCGGAGCTTTGGATTATCAGCTCTCCTTGGCATCTGGACTAAATGTAACCCTAAAACAACGGAAGGATCCGAAGCAGAGTGGTGACATGTGTCTGCTGTGGGCTGAGTTGTGTCCCTAACCACAAAGGCACATGTTGCAGCATGTCTCTGTGACTGCCACTGCTGCGTTGTAAGGAGGCAATGAGGGTGACGTGACTTCATAAACTGGGACTTTGAAGATGAGGGAGGGGGAGGGGGAGGGGGAGAGAGAGTGGGTTGGGGAGAGGGAGAGGGAGAAAGAAGGATAATGATAAGGATGAGGAAAAATTTGCATGCCCAGCACTGGTGAACACACCAGAAGACAGAGGGTGCACACCAGGAGTCTTGTTGGACAACTATACCCTGCGCTTAGACTTCCAGCATTCAAGAACAGGAGGAATAAATGCCCTGCATTTAATACATCCAGTATCTGTTTTGCAAGAGATGTGGAAGTGGCTGTTTTCATAAAAAGAACTATGCCTTTGTGTTGAAGGTGTTCCTTTCTCTCATAACAGATCTTCTGAATAGACACGTCCATGTGCTACTGTTTCAAAACTAGGGACAAAATTGTTATCCTGCCTTCTTTCCTCCCAAGCTACCTTAGTCTTTTTACTTTTTATTTTATTTTATTTTGGTTTTGGTTTTCTTCAAAACAGGGTTTCTCTGTGTAGCCCTTGCTGTTGTCCTGGAACTCACTCTATAGACCAGGCTGGCCTCAAGCTCAGAGATCCATCTGCCTCTGTCTCCCAAGTGCTGGGATTAAAGGCGTGTGCGACCACTGCCAGGCATCTTTTCTTATTCATATGACAATAGCAGGATTGATTGTTCAGAGCAGAAAGCATGTCTATAGCATCTTTTCCTGAGGTCTGGGGAGATGGCTTAGTTGGAAAGACGCTTTCTGTGCAAGCATAAGGACTTGAATCCAAATCTCCAGCATCCATTTCTAAGCCTGGACACAGCAGAGGACACCAGTGGTGCCAGCTCTGGGAAGACAGAGACAGAAGGATCCTTAGGCTCTCTGATCAGCTAGTCTGGCCTAGTCAGTGAGCTCTCAGAAAACACTTGACATCCAGCTCTGGTTTACACACACACACACACACACACACACACACACACACACACACACACACACACAAATTTATTGCTGTTGTTTTTTGAGACAGGGTTTCTCTGTGTAGCCCTGGTTATCCTGGAACTCACTACGTAAACCAGGCTGCACAATTTTTTTTCCCAATAAAATTTCTTAGAAACATTCATTCAAAATTTCAGCTAGATTGTTTGGTGTCGTCCTTGCCTCCCTCAAAGTCACCAGTCACTAAACACAAAATTTACTTCATACTTTACTTTCTGGAATGTATTTCTTCTCTATCCCACAAGTCTATAGCCATACTATTGTTATCTTAACTTTGGATTATTATAGTGACTTTCCAAACCTTCTCTGGCTCTGCCAAATGACTTTTGGGCGCCTACAGTTGCAAAACCTGCTACAAGGCCTCTCATTCTTCAGTTTCTGTCTTCAGAACTCTTTCTCTGCGTTGCTCTAAGAAATCTCTCACTGCCACACTAGTTACAGGGCTAAATACAGCAGGCTGCTGCATCCCTCCCTTTGTCTTTGTTTTCCAGTAGATTTTTTTTTTTTGTCCTTGAAATGCCTCCATTCTGGTATGGCATCATCCATTTTCCTGTCTTGCTTAACTAGTATTTATTATCAGGATGAACTTACAATTTATATTTCAAATTGAGATGCTTTTGAGAGTGGTTGTAGGTACTTGTTAATTATTACTCCAGAGCCACAGGCATGGACTGAAATTATCCTAGGTAAATAGTGATGAATGGCTGTGGTTTTCTCAACATGACTTTGTACTCTACCTCCTTTAGGAGTCCGTCCATAACAAGACTTAATTCTCCTTCAGTTTCCAGTTCATACTGTTCATAACTTAGCTGTAATGTACAAAACGATTATTATATATTCTGGCTCCTTGGCCTGATTTGAAAGTGGAGAAAATGGAAATATTAGATGTTTCTTGTCTTTTGGGGATTAGTCTGAGAGCCAGAGCAGCCATGTTTGGAGATTGCCCTATTCACTAAAGTTTTCAAAGAGCACACTACTATGCATGTGAGAGGTTAAGAGGGTATGCCCAACCTGTGGTCATGAGACCAAAGGTAAGGTACTGGGGTCTCCAATGTTCAGGATCACTTTACACAGGAAGGAAAAGTCAGGAGGAAGTAGAAGAGAATACTTAATGACCTAAATCTGGATTGAAATTAGCAAAGCGCTCCACCAAGCAAAAGTGACCTGACCAGAAGAAAAATCAAACACAGACACAGGAAAACAGAATCCAGAGACTCAAAGGATCGGACCAGGGTTTTCTTTGTTTACAAGTGGGGTATACAGAAAAAAAAAGGCTATGCATGCTAAAGGAACAGATAACATGATAAAAATGAATAGAAACAATATAAGAATCTCACAAGTTATTTAGACAAGGGTGCTTTGGCTCTCAAGCAGAGTGATGATTATAAAAAGACAAGAAAGATCCAATTTGTCCATTTTTCTCTGCATTCAAATCAGGCTAAAGAGCCAGAATATATATAATGGTCATTTTTGTATATTGTAGCTAAGGTCTCTAAGAATTCCTGATTAATACGTTCAAGTAACAAAGTAAGGAAGGATAATATCAGAGGCATGAAAAATATTGAAAATAGTATTACTGAAATTAAGCCATGCCTATGTGGATTTGATATCAGATTTAGACGTAACTTAAAAGAGGTTTGTTTCTTTTCATTTTTGTCAAAGTAAGAAAATGTTAAGGTAAAAAAGGTTAATTTATAGAAGCAGAGAAATATGTACACAGTATTGAGTTAGCCTAATACATATGCAGTCAAAATCATACAAGGAAGGAAGGGTCCAACACATGATCATGTTAGAAACATGGAGAGGAGAGGAGGTGGGTCTGGTTGAAGCACACAATGGCTGCATGACAATGTCTTATGATGTCCATCACTCAGAGTAATGACCTTGCACCAGTAAAAGAGGAAAAGGCAAGTCTGAGAATTAGTGGTAAAACACAGAGAAACCCTGTCTCGAAAACACCAAAAAAAATTTTTTTTCCAACTTAAAAACACGCTCAAATCTCAGTTTTAAGATTATTCATAAGTTCCAAGCAAGGGTGGCCTCACCTAGGAAAAACTGCCTCTGGTACTTCATCAGATTGCTTTAGAAAAAGACAAATAAAGAAACGGAAAACAGTGGAGCAACAGTTTGTATTGAAAGAAGCTTCGATGATACAGAACAGAAATGACAGGAACCACATAATAGTAAAATACAACCTCAAAATTATGAATTGACCTTCAGTATCCAGTGAAAGTATATTTGAATATAAAAGCAAAAACAATATTTTCAGCAAAATATTCATTTTCTAACCATCAAAAAATTCCTACAGAATTCTGCATGATCTTGATATGGAATAAAAAAACTCTTCGCTTGTAGCATGAATCTTAAAAGTTCTTATTAATAAAATCAAACCTGAGGCTAGTTATTGGGGTCAATGTTGGTAGATCAGAGATAGAACAAGCCACAGCTATCTCACCTTGCCAATTCCTCAGCTGGTCCTGTTTCCTCAGACTGGAAGCCTCTGAGTCCTCATCCAGAATGAATCTCAGCTGAACTGTGTTGCTCCAAAAAGCCTGAAAGCTTAACCTGCCAAATGCTTAACCAGCCTAATGCTTAACTAGCCTAATGCTTCTAGTTTCTGGTCCTCAACGCCTTATAAACCTTTCTGCTTTCTACCACCACTCCCTGGGATTAAAGGCTCGCTTTCTGGGATTAAAGGCGTGTGTCACCATGCCTGGCCTTTCCAATGTGGCCTTGAACTCACAGAGATCCAGAGGGATTTCTGTCTCTGGAATGCTAGGATTAAAGGCGTGTGCTACCACTGCCTAACCTCTATGTTTAATATTGTGGCTTTTCTGTTCTCTGACCCCAGATAAGTTTATTAAGGTACACAATATTTGGGGGAACACAATACCACCACATTCGCTCCCTTGGGTGAAATAGACGTTATGGTGTTAGTCTGGAGCCATGCCTGCTGAGGTATGCTTGTAACAGAACATGTATTTAACATGTATAAACAAGTGGTTAGATTTAACTAAATGCTTAGCAATTTAAATGTAAATGGATTAATTCCCCAGGTGAGGCAAAGCTGGGATAAAATAAGAAAACCCAATTAATATAGTCTTTGAAAGTAATGGTATTTGTATTCTTCTGTTTACTTAGGTCAATTAAACCTTACTTTAGTGAGATATTGTATTTGAAAGTTTTTGCAGCATTAAATTTGCTTAATTTTCTGAAATAAATTACCTATAAACAAATCAGCATATCTAATAGTTGTATGTTGAATAAATACCAGTTTTATATTAAAATACTTCTATTTCTAGTGAAGCTTATATATAATTAAGATCTGTTTAAATTAATGCCTTTTGATAGCTAGAACAATTAAAGATAATTGTTAGACACAAATACATGTTTCATAGCTCTATACTTATTTCCTACTAAACAGAGCAAGTGGGGTTTCCTACAGTAAAAGAACTGTAAATTACTTGGCAATCCAGTTCTGGACTCTGAGTGCTCTGAGCTCAGTTTCTAAGGCTCCCAACTTCTGGCAGTACCCTTCTTTTTTACCATTCTCCTGGGACAGCTGAAGAAAACACTAGAGAGTTATTTTCTCCGTAGGTGCCAAATAGACTCATGATCAAAATATCATCATTGCAAAATTTTGGTACTCAAAAATACTTCTACAAGTTTTAAGCTGCCAAAATCTTTCTTTTTCCTGATTGAAGACTGGCTCTTTGCTAGTGCAGTCTATGAAACTTGGTGGTGCACAAATAGCTCCATGTGCCAATATTTGCAAATTTTTCTTTTGGTTTTTTTTTAAGACAGGGTTTCTCTGTGTAGCTTTGTGCCTTTCCTGGAACTTGCTTTGTAGACCAGGCTGGCCTCGAACTCACAGAGATCCACCTGGCTCTGCCTCTTGAGTGCTGGGATTAAAGGTGTGCTTCTCTCCCTGAGAGTTTCTGAGCCCACTGACTCCCTGAATGGGCTGTACACACATTCTCTTTGTCTTGCTGACTGTGATGCAATGAGGCTAGCTTCCTTAAAGTGCCTGCCACCAGAATTTCCCTGCCGTGATGGACTACATACTGAGACTGTGAGTGACAGTAAGCCCTTTCTCCCTTAAGTAGCTTTTGTCAGAGTATTTTACCACAGAAGCAGAAAGGTAACTAAATGAAAAAGCTCCATTATACTAATTAAGATGAAGTATTAATTAATTAATTAATCTCTGTCGCAGAGATTCCAGTACCACAAAGCACCTGATTATTATGACATGCATCACCACATGTGTGGTTATCTTTCTGTGAGTTCAATTAGTTTTAAATTCATTAGGCTCTTACATGCAGGAATGACAGCTCAGTCTTGTCCCAAAACTAATGATATCTTGAGATGTAACTATCTCTTTCCGATTTATACATTAGGATATCAAATAATGAACAATTAATCAACTTCTTCAGAGTCATTGATCTCTTTTCTTATGCATCCTGTTTTCTTTCTTCACTTTTCTTTTTCATATAGAGAAGAAACTCTATGGATTTTATCACCCATTCTCTGTTTGGATGTTGAATGAATGGTGACTTCCTACATGGACTAGTTTATTTCAACTTAAGAGAGCTCAAATTATTAGAAAAAATATTTGTTGGCTCATTAAACTGTTTTAATGGTTGAAATATACAGCTACCCACTACACTGTTTCCTCTATTTTTTTTTAACCTGGCTGTAGATGTAGCTTATGAAGCTAAAAGTATAAAAAGGAGTTCAATGAATCTTTTCTCAAATAGTAGGAAGAGCTTTATCTTTTCTAACTCGAGATTAAATCACTGATCCAATGATTCCTTCAATATCATGAATTACAGATTTTCATCAACTTGGTGACCTGTCCCTTGGATTGTGAAATTCTTTGATGTGTGGAAAAAGAATGGACTGGAATATAACCTAGAAGAATTTTTTATACTATATTTGCAAGCATTGCTAGCTTTTATTCAATTGATATATGTCAAACTGTGAAAGAGTACTTACTATTTCAGAAAATTTGGCTCCTGCCCCTTTCACAGGAGTGAATTATTGCATTAATGAATTCATTATAATCTGCTGAAGAACTGAATTTTTACTGAGATACCAGGGTCCATTCTGAATACTTTTGTGAACACTGTCCTGGAGTCTCCCCTTTTATCTTAGAGATGAAAAAGAGATTAAAGGTGAGCTACGGGTGTCTGTGGCTCATTGTGATAATTTTATTCACTCAGAGAGCACAATGATTGCTCAAGTTTAAGTCAAGACAAATATCTGTAGGTTTACATTTCCAAGTGTGTTTGTTAAATCTCCAAACCGATCTGAACCCTAGATAAACTAATTTTTTGGCATCTCCTGTAAATAAACTCATGACAAACACGTTAGCTTCCACTGTGCTTTGGAACACCAGCTCAGATATTCTTTTACTCGTGGAGCTAAAAAAAAAAAAAAAAAAAAAAAAAAAAAAAAAAGGTATTTTTGTTTAAAAACCCCAAACTTGGAAATGAATGCTAAATTCTGCATAGTAGACATCTTCCAAGTGATCAATGTAAGACAATTTTGCCATTTAAAAGCCTATTTGTTTTCCTTGCTCTATGCAGCAAATAGGTCAGAGTGGAGACATTCTAACATGATTATACTGATAAAGAATGCTCAGTGTAAATAGATAACCATGCTAGGGAAATGGAAGTTATTACCGTATTTCCCAGCATTTTGAAAGACTCTACAGAAACATTTATCTCAGACTTGAAGGTTTTTGCGTAAGGGAAAAAAGTAATATTTTATGCCATTTGATCCCATGTTTCTGGGTATTCTATCATTGGACTTGGAAAACCACTCAAAAACATGTTAAAGGAATCAGAGTCCTTAAGGAATGAGGTCCATTGGTCATTGAGCCTGCTCAGAAGGTAAAGGCACTTTCTGTGTGAGTCTGACGACCTGGTTGACTCCCCCAAGCCCAGGTAAAAGAGAGAATAGAGTGCACACATGTCCTACAAACTCTGTAGATGAGCCATGTGCACATACAGATATATCGTACACAAGGCAATAATAATAATAACAATATTAAAAAGATTCATTTGGAAATTATATTTCTCTTTTTAAAGATTTATTTATTATGTATACAAGGTTCTGCCTGCGTGTGTGCCTACAGGCCAGAAGAGGGTGCCAGATCACAACAACAGGTGATTGTGAGTCATCATGTGGTTGCTGGGAATTGAACTCAGGATCTATGGAAGAGCAGTCAGTGCTCTTAATCACTGAACCATCTCTCCAGCCCTGGAAATTATATTAAAGCGTAGCTCTCTGACTCCTCACATGTCTGACTCAGCAGATCTGGGAAGGGCCGAAAAATGAGGATTTCTAGTAAGTTCTTGTGTGGTGCAGATGCTCCTAGACAGGGGACTATGACTAGTCATCTACAAAGCTCAGGCTTGAGAACCACACCATTACTTAAAAAAGTCTCATGCACTTTAATATTTTGAGCAGTCCCATAATATTACAATGTTGTGTTGTCAAATTCCTCATCTTTGGGAATAGAGGTAGTCTTTTCCCAACCTCAATCTTGGGTCATTAGGACTAATTAACTCTGATGAAAATACAATGGCACTCTTAATTGGCAGCAGGCTCTAGAGGTAACCCAGATGGCCCTAGTTATTAGAGATTTTCCCCTTTTATTCAGAATTTGCTTCCTTTGGACACTGAAAAGTATTTTATATCTAGGAAAAATTATATTTGAAATTTATGTTAATTGATATATTTCTTTCTTTAGCTATTTATCACAGGACCCATTTTCATGTTGCTGTTCTTGATGGAAGCATAGCCCTAAGGGTTGTTTGTCAAGGGTATTATTCAGGCAGTCGACTGATGCTGAGCACCGTATGCCTGTGTTTTGTGTCCACACGATCTTGTTCCTTTTTTCTGGTGTTCACCACGCCCTGACCACCTAGCTGCAGTTAAGACAGGCCTTGCTTATGGCCACCAAGTACTACTGATGTGATGGCTATGCATGCTTTATCTTTTTAAGACAAGTTTTAATCATTTCATTATTATTGCATGTGTTACGTATGTGTACATGCACACACACACACACACACACACTGTGGTACATGTTTAGAAGTCAGAAGACAACTTTGGGGAATTGGTTCTTCCTGTTAACCTTTGTTTGGGTTCTGAGACTTGAATGTAGTAATTGGGCTGCCTCAGAAGCCCCTGTACCTCCAGAGCCATATCACTGGTCCCTTTTCTTTTTAACTTTGTATCCTTTACCACTTCATTTTCAGTTCAAGATACATAGCTTTACCAACTCGCAGCCCTGCCCATGCCCCTTTCTGGAAGAGTATGATAGTGGTCCTATGGTGAAATCTTTGCCACAGATCCAGGTAGTAACTTCTAGCCAATGAGAGATACATTTTTCTCACCAACCTGCTCACCTATAACCTACCCCATCCACCACACCTATCTGGGATTGTTTAGAAACTGAATCTAGAGTCCCTCCCAGAACTTCAGCTTAGAATCCAAAACCAAGTTCCAACCAGAAATTTAGAAGGGAAATCTTTTTTTTTTTAAATGAGAAATTGCCAGAGCATGGCTTATTGCCTAACTGATGAGTTTGTTCTATGTGACTCTCTTTTCTCTTTTTTATTTATTTATTTTTATTGGCTGGGCAGGCGGGAGAGGGAAGAGGGGGATCTTTGATTGGTGTGTAAAATGAATGAAAAAATTTTCTTAATAGAAGGGAAATCTTAGAGTCAGTCTACCAGGTGACCTGCCCTTCAACCATCCCTACTCATTGCTGGTCCTTGGAGTGTTGTAGAACCCAACCTGCAACCCCAGTTAGAGATGCCCAAAGCCAGTCCCCTCCCTATCTGTCTGAATACCTATCACCCACCCTACCTACCATGTCAAGCGGGGACCAGCTGGGGTCTGAATCCTAAAATGCAGAATGGTCCCAAGTCTGAAAACCCATCACCATTCATCTTGTCTACAGCCTGACATATTGGGGTAATAGTAAACAAAGACCTGAACACCCATCAAATAAAACTGAGGCCAGATATCTACACCAAGAAACAGGACAAACAGGGAGAGATCCATGTTTTCAGATCTATTTGTTTTCTATTAGGCTGGGTAGGGTCTTTGGAATAGACCAGACTCTTCTTGCCCCAGTGCCCCTAGGTTATTTTACTTTACTATGCTTCGGTGGTTCCATCCAGTTGGAAAACTTCCTTAGGAGACTGAAAATTGTATGTGACTGGAAAGAAAGGCAGGGAAGGATGGATTGGAGAGCTGATGGACTGGGTGACCCTGCCTCCTGTATTAGCTCAAAAGGAAAGAAGCGGCCCTTTCTGCTCTCTTTTCTACCACATCCCTAGATTGTGGTGCTTGGCTTCTGGTGTGGCAAGAGGTATGTTACTGAGTTTCCAGGGGATTCCTTGGCTGCCTAAGCTCTGACTCAATGTTGAATAAGAAGGATCCAAGTAGAATTTGAGAAATCTGTCTTTTAATTCTTATTTTATATAGTCAGTTGATTCAGGGAAGTTGTGTGTGTGTGTGTGTGTGTGTGTGTGTGTGTGTGTGTGTTGTTCTTGTTGAAATGCATACCAATAAATTTGCAATCAGTGTCGGAATGCTTAGGAGAATTTTAAATTTGTTACATTTGTAAGTTTAATTTATTTAAACTTCAAAGATTTGTTCATAATTTGGAAACATTTTGGTTGTTAAGATGAAAAATGCGTCCAATCAAGCATATGAAGTGATGTACTTCAATTTGCAAATGAAGTTTCAAATTTTTTAAGGGGATTTAATTAAGTTTTTTAATCAGTCTGGTTGTTTTAAGGGGGAATTTGCTTTGTGTTACTTGAGTTGATCAAACACTAATCCAAGCTCCCTGCAAAACCTTCTTTATTTTATATAATGTTTGATAGAGGTACCAACAGGATAGAAGATTTGCGAGTTGAACTTAATGATTTCAGACATATTATGTGTCTATTTTGTTTTACTTTAGTAAACAAAAATTTAAAACACAAACAGCCCTAGTTATTTCCATGTAAAAAGGGCCCTTGGGTAAAATATACCTTGACACTACTACAGATTGATCCATCTCTGACATGTGTATTTAATAATGTCCTATTTTCTCTGAATAGCCGGGCCATTGGTCTGTCTTGAGAAGACTGCTCAGAGTACATATTATAGTCTGGGCACCCATCTAATTCCTCAGTAGAGAGGCTTTATAAATGAGTCCTAGGGGCCTTCTACACAGATTCCTGCCAATCTGTCTGGAATCTTTCCCCAGGCTGAGTTTTCTATATGCTCTTCACTCTCTGCATCTTTTCTTCTCTGCCTCCTTCTCATGGTTGCCTCTAGGCCTTCTCAGTTCCTTAAATGTGGTGCATCTTTCTCCTTGCTCCTATCATATTTCCTGAATAGATTCCCCAGTCATCAATCAGGTCCAAGTGCATTTTCACCTGGTTCTCCACTGTGGTGCTAACAGAAGATTCATGTTCATGGGCACAGGGATAGAATTAAGGAAGGTAAGACAATAAACAATTCAAGTTAACTCTTTATTAGACTAAAGATGTTCTTTGACATGATTCTGTGAATTGAGTTTCATCATAAACAATCTGTTTCTTCTTCCTCTCTTTGAATATTAGTCCAGTTATTAAAGTGGGGACCATAACAACTTCAGGATACCTCCCACCATGAGGTGAAGTGTATCTCATGACATTTACAAGAAGCACTGCTGGCTGGGATTTCCAGAGTAAATTGCAACTTCCTTAGGTTTTCATTTCTTTGTATCAATTTCTTTATTCTCTAATCTGGTCCTCTCTCCCAGGAAGATGATCTCTTGCCTAAGTCACACCCACAACTAACTAGACCATGTTCCTTTTCTCCATTTTTTGCTCTTGGTAGGAGCCCCATTGCATCCCAGGTGTCCAGACTCTGGACTCAGCACACTCACGCAAACCTGATGCCTAAGAGGCTTGTTAAGTTAGAGCTTTTCTGCCTCTCTGCTTATGTTTAATGGGAGTTTCCTGGTTTGCCTTTTCTAATGCAATCACATCTTTGTCCTGAACCTTACAGTAATCAGTGGCTTATTTGGTCCTATGAAATCCCAATCTCTACGTCAAAGGATTTCCAAAGAAATCCCACCAGTTGGACACTCTGAACCTGCTGCTAACCAATTAACCTACTAGACTGGAGACATATGATCTGTCTGCATGATAAGTGTAGTGAGTTTTCTGGCTTTGTGTTTGTAGCACCTGGATGGTACCTCCTGGATATGTCAACCCTGATTAAAACTCAAGGTCCTTCAACTCCTTGAATGTCATTATTCAGATTCTGGTTTTACTCTTGAGAACAGGTCCTGCCACCTGGTTAGTTTCCCCCGTCTCAAGTCCCTTCCTCTTCCTGCTGTCATTTCTCTTCCTGCTGCCCTGCTTGAGCTCCCAGCATGCAAAGAACCCAGATGAGTTATTGCCTTGCACATCCGTAGTTCAGTTTTAATTGATGTTCACAGGCATGTCTCTAACTCACTATGGGAGGTCAAGGTGTCTTTTAAATCATCAAGGAAAGGATAAATTATGTTCAGTAAAATTTTATTATTCCCATATTTTCATTCTTTAGAACCTAGTTATCCACATAGGAATATAGTTAACCCTGTATTAATCAGATTCATCAGCAGTTCAGTTCCAAAAAAGCATAAAATTTACTGCCTTAGGAAAGACCTAGATGACTGATTATTTCATTCTATATTCAGATATTTGCTACCAGGTGCATAGATTTCTGATAGAGTCAAGTGTAACAGGAAGGAAATTTCTAGAACATGAGCCCTTTATATCTTGACTGATCATACCAACCCTCAACTATCTGCTAATTCTTTTATTGTAGCCATACCTACAGTCTCCCTAGAACATGCTAATTACTCAGATGTACAACCTTAATAATTATTAGTGAGGGAATGTGCGCACAGTGGCAGCCAGTAGGACTAACTAAGTGTCCTACATGTTGCTATATACTTGATGCAGGGAGTGGGGCTATCTGTGTGGTTCTCAGATAATGAAATGAGGCGCTGAAGGCATTAAGAGATCATAAGTCATTTCCCTGCTTTTGGTTTCCTTTTGACAGTGACTACAGATGATGCAGTTTGAGATACAGAACCCTAAAATGATGCCACAGTGTGAAACAGTTGCTGAGCACAACTGTGCATGGCTTAGATGTGGAAGGGTTTGCTTGGAGCCACAAGCTATGAGATTGTGGCTCCAAGACTGTAGCATTAATTGTAACTTACAAACTCATGTTATTGATCTTTCCAACAGCACCTCTCAGTTCCTTATACCTCTTTCCCCACAGTCTTGTTTATTGTTTTACCTCAGCTATCTATCTCCTTTAGTTGCATGTCGATTGCTGCCAATCACAGAATCCTTTGGATCAACTCTAAATTAAGCCCTCCATATTTTCTACACCATCCTCCATACTTCTAAATTACTTCTGGTGCTTTAACTTAAATCCAGCAATTCTGTAAACCCCAACTTTTGCTCTTCCTTGATACACACATCCTAATTTCCCTCTGAATCCTCATGAGATTGCACAGTTTATATCACTATAGCCACTTCTGTGCATATAACCACAACAACTACTTTGTCCCTTCTTCTTGGCAAAGCTCTCACCACGTAAGTCTAACTGTTTTTGAAACATCTTCACATCTGTCAACAGGAAAGTGGATACACCTGAAGAAAAAAAAATGAAGACTTGTGAGTAGACCCTAGTCCATACATCCAAGTTCTTTTACTCCTGGTGTCTTGGATGAGTATTAAAGCACAAATTTTTATAGTTAGACATGGCAATCCTATAGAAGAAAGAGTCTCAAGAACAGGCACAAGAGTCAGAGACTCACTTGTTCTCGCAGTCAAGAGTCCCACAAGAATACTAAGCTAATAGTTATAATATATGCAGAGGACCTGATGTAGACCCAGGTAGGCTCCATGCTTGCTGCTTCCATGTCTTGAGCTCATATGCACCTTGCTTAGTTGATTCAGAGGGTCTTGATTCTCCTGGTGTTTTCCATCCTTTCTGACTTTTAAACTCTTTCTGCCTCTTCTTCTGCAACATTCCTTAAGTACTGAGGGGAGGGATTTTATGGCCACCTCCAATTTAGACTGTCTTAACATAATGTCTAGTTATGGTTCTCTGCATCTGTTCCTATCTGCTGCTGGAGGAATCCTCTCTGATGATGACTGGATAAAGCACTGACCTGTGAGTATAGCAGAATATCATTAAAAATCATTTGATTTTTTTTTTTTTGAGTAGTTAGTCTTTTACCCTAGGTCTGTGGGCTATCTAGTCTCTAGTTCTTGCTTACCCAAGTAGTTTCAGATGTGGGTTCCTTTTTGTGGAGTGGGTCTTAGGTTAAATCAGACATTGACTGGCCAGTCCCATAAGTTCTGTGCCATTATTGTCCCAGCATATTATACAGGCAGGAGAGATTGTAGGGCAAAGATTTTGTGACTGGGTTGTGTCCAAATTTCTTTCAGTAGCCCACAGAGCACCTTTGTGAACCAAAGAGAATAGAACATACAGGTGAGGGCTCCATGTAGGTACCAGCTCAGCTTTTCCATGTTCAGTGAATTGGGTGGGTGTTGTCCTGGACAATGGGGCCCTGCCTTCAGTTCTTAGAGAGCAACCTTTTGTCTTAGCAACAGCCTGGGTTGTTTCGGGATTTTTATGGGACCCCCTTGGCCAACAGCTTAATGGTTATTTACTGTATTATTTCTACTGATCCATGAGCATGGGAGATCTTTCCATCTTCTAATATTTTCTTCAAAGACTTGAAGTTTTTATTATACAAGTCTTTCACTTGCTTGGTAAGTGTTACCCCAAGATATTTTATGTTATTTGAAGTTATGTTATTTGAGGCTATTATGAAAGGTGTTGTTTCCCTGATTTCTTTCTCAGTCCATTTGTCATTTGTATATAAGAGAACTACTGAGTTTTTAATTTTGTATCCAGACACTAGCCTGAAAGTATTAATCAGTTGTAGGAGTGCCCTAGTGGGATTTTGGGGGTTACTTGTGTATATCATATCATCTGGCAATAATAATACTTAGACTTCTTTCTTCCAATTTGTGTCCTCTTGATCTCTTCCAGTTGTCTTATTGCTGTAGCTAGAACTTCAAGTACTTTAATGAATAGATATGAAAGGAATGGACAAATTTGTTTTGTTCCTAATTTTAGTGGAAATTTTTGAGTTTCTCTCCATTTAAATTGATGTTGGCTATAGGCTTCCTGTAAATTGCCTTTATTATGTTTAGGTGTGTTCCTTGTTTCCCTGATCTCTCCAAGACCTGTATCATGAAGGGGTGTTGGGTTTTGTCAAAGGCCTTTTCTGCATCTAATGAGATGAAGGTGTTTTTATTCCTTCAGTTTGTTTATATGATGGATTACATTGACAGATTTATATATGTTGAACCATCCCTGGATCTCTAGAATGAAGCCTACTTGATCATGGTGAATGATCTTTTTGATAAATTCTCAGATTCAGTTTACAAGTATTTTATTGAGTATTATTGCATGTATGTTCACAAGGGAGGTTGCTCTATAATTGTCTTTCTTTGTTGAGTCTTTATGTGTTTTAGATATCAGAGTAACTGTGGCCTCATAAAAGGAATTGGGCAACCAATGTTCTTTCTGTTTCCATTTTGTGGGATAATTTTAGGAGTATTGGTATTAACTATTTTTTGAAAGTCTGGTAGAATTCTGTTCTAAAACCATCTTGCCCTGTGCTTTTATATGGAGGCAGAGACTTTAATAACTACTTATATTTCATGGGTCTATCTAAATTGTTTATCTGATCTTGATTTAACTTTTTTTAAGTAGTACCTATTTAGAAAATTACTCATTTCTTTTAGATTTCTAATTTGGTAGAGTAGAGGTTTTTAAAGTATGTCTTTATGATTTCCTTGGTGTCTGTTGTTATGTCCCCCTTCTGATTTTGTTAATTTGGATATTCTCTGTGTGTCTTTTAGCTAGTTTAGATAATGGTTTGTCTATTGTGTTGATTTTTCTCAAAGTACCAACTCTTTGCTTCATTAATTCTTTGTATTGTTCTCTTTGTTTCTGTTTTATTGCTTCTAGCACTCAGTTTAATTATTTCTAACAATCTACTCCTCTTGGGTGTGATTACTTTTTGTTCTAGAACTTTTAGGTGTGCTCTTAAGCTGCTAGCATGAGATTTCTCTAATTTTTTTATGTAGGCACCCACTTAGTATTATGAACTTTCCTCTTAACACCACTTTCATTGTGTTCCAGAAATTTGGGTATACTGTGTATTCATTTTCATTGAATTCTAGGAAGTCTTTAATTTCTTTCTTCTTTCTTGACCCATTTTTCATCCTAGAGAGTTGTTCAGTTTCCAAGAGTTTGTAAGCTTTCTGTTGTTGTTGATATCCAGCTTAATCTGTGGTAGTCTGAGAGGATGCAGGGTGTTATTTCAGTTTTCTTATATCTGCTGAGTCTTGTTTTATGTTGGAGTGTGAGGTCAACTTTGGAGAAGGTTCCATGAGGTGCTGAGAATATGGTATATTCATTTTTGTTAGTTTATAATGTCTGTTAGCTCCATTATTAATCTGTTTAATTATTTTTTGATGACCTGTCCATTGGTGAGAGTGGGGTACTAAGCCTCCCACTATCAGTATATGAGGGTCAATGTGTGATTTAAGCTGTAGTGAAATTCCTCTTCAAATTTGGGTGCCCTTTTATTTGGGGCATAGATGTTAAGAACTGAAATAACATCTTGGGGGATTTTTTTTTGATGAGTATATAGTGTCCTTTCATATACCTCTTCTGATTAGTTTTGGTTTAAAGTCTATTTTGTTGGCTATTAAAATGGCTACACCAGCTTGCATCTTAGGTCCATTTTCTTGGAATATCATTTTCCCACCCTTTACCCTGAGGTATTGAGGCATTGTTCTTGGTTTTGAGATGTGTTTCTTGGGTGATGCAGAAGGATGGATCCTATTTTTGTATCCATTCTGTTAGTTTGTGTCTTTTTATTGGGAAATTGAGGCCATTGATATTGAGAGATATCAATGACCAATGACTGTTGATTCTTGTTATTTTGCTGTTATTGTTGTTGGTGGTGGTGTGTGAATAGGTGTGCTTTCCTTCTTTAGATTTTGCTGGTGTGATATGATATACTTCCTGTGATTTCATGTGTGTAGTTAACCTCCTTAGAGGTTGCAGTTTTCCTTCTAGCACTTTCTGTAGGGCTGGATTTCTACTGTTATTGTTTAAGTTTGACTTTATCATGGAATATCTTATTTTCTCCATCTATAGTTACTGAAAGTTTTTCTGGGTTGACATCTTTGGATTCTTAGATTTTTGCAGCACGTCTGTCCAGGCCCTTCTGGCTTTTAGAGTCTCCACTGAGAAGTCAGGCATAATTCTATAGGTCTTTATTGTTCATTTTTTTAATTCTTTGGAGGCCTGCCACTCAATTCCCAAATAAATACACAGAGACTTATTCTTACTTATGAATGCCCAGCCTTAGCTTGGCTTGTTTCTAGCCAGCCTTTCTAACTTAACTTATCCCTTTTCTCTTTAACTATGTTTTGACTCTGGGCTTTTTATCTTTCTTTATTCTATATATCTTTCTTTCCTTCTTACTCTGTGGCTGGCTGTGTGGCTGGCCCCTGGCTTCTTCCTCTCCTTCTCCTTTTCTTGCTCCTTTCTCTCTTTCCCAGATTTCTCCTCCTATTTATTCTCTCTGCCTGCCAGCCCTGCCTATTTCTCTCTCTGCCTAGCTATTGGCTATTTAGTTCTTTATTAGACTAATCAGGCGCTTTAGGCAGGCAAAGTAACACAGCTTTACAGAGTTAAACAAATGCAATATAAAAGAATGCAACACATCTTTTCATTATTAAATATTCCACAGCATAAACAATTATAACACATCTTAAACTAATATTGCAAAACACTTTATATGTTACTTGGTCTTTTTCCCTTGTAGCTTTTACAAAGAAGTATTTTTTCTTTGGTCTATAAGTTTAATGTTCATTATGTAGCGAGGAGACATTCTCTTCTGGTCCAATGTACTTGGTGTTTTGTATGCTTTTTGTACCTTTATAGGCATCTCCTTTTTCAGGCTAGGAAAATTTTTTTCTTTTATTTTGTTCAAAATATTTTCTGGACCTTTGAGCTTGGATTCTTCTCCTTCTACTCCTATTATTCTTAGGTTTGTTCTTTTCATAGTATCTCAGATTTCCTGGATATTTTGTGCCAGGAGTTTTTTAGATTTACCATTTTCTTTGACTGATGTATCCATTTCTTCTACTATATCTTCAATGCCTGAGATTCTGTCTTCTAGCTCATGTATTGTGTTGGTGAAGCTTATCTCTGTAGTTTCTGTTTGAATTTCTAAATTTTTTATTTCCAGAAATCCTTCAGTTTGTGTTTTCCTTATTGATTCTATTTTCACCTTCAGGTCTTGAACAGTTTTATTTATTTCCATACAGTGTGTGCTTGTATTTTCCTGAATTTCTTTAAGGGATTTATTAATTTCCTCTTTAAGGACCTCTATCATATTCATAAAAGTTGTTTTAAGGTTTTTTTCTTTTGTGCTTCAGTTATGTTGGAATATTCAGTGTCCACTGTGGTAGAATAGTTGGATAGCTGGGCTTTAGTTGAGACACATTGCCCAGCTCTGGCTATTGTTGATTATGTTTTTATGTTGGCATCTAGGTATCTGGATTTGGAATGATTCGAGGTCTAGGTGCTGATTTCCTTATTTGTCTTTGTTGGGTGGGTTTTTTTTAAAACCTCGATTTCTGTTTCCTTTCTGGATTTTTCTGAGAGTGTGATGACTGTGTGTAACCTGTTTTCTTGGACTGTTTAGCTGGTGTGTTCACAGGGAATGCCTGCTAGTGTTTGAGGCTGGGTAACTGGAATGAATTGGTAGAAGGAAAGTTGGAGAAATCTTTTTGATCCCTTGGAGATGGGGTCAGAGAGGAAGGGGAGACCACAGCAGGTTTCCAGATATAGAGCTTGAGAGGAGACTTGGGGGATTCAATCTCAGGAGGTGTAGTAGAGGTGTGGGTCTGCCTTCAGCCTACTTGTTGTCCTGGGACGAGCAGCCTTTGGTTTACAGGGGGTGCTTCCTGGAGTTGGGATCTGGGACAAAGCAATAAGTTGGGAGAGGGAAGTTAGGAAGGGATGGTTTGTGGGACCCACAGGAGATGTGGGGAGGGGTGAGAATAGGCTGCAGCTGATGGTCTGTTGTAGCGCTAGGGTTGAGACTGGGGGATTGGGTCTGGAGGAACATAGAGAGCAGAGAAGGTATGTGGGCAGCTTACTTGGTTTTCTGGTAGGCATGGCCTTTGGTTTTGCAGGGGATGCCTACTAGAACCGGGGCCTGGGATTCAGCCATGGGGGTGCTTAGGAAGGAATGGTTTGTGGGATCCAGAGGAGACGTGGGCAGAGGGGATTGAGTCTGGTGGAACACAGAGCGATGGGGAGTCCTGCCTGTCTCTCCTCTTTTCACTATTAAAGTCACATAAAGTGGAGTCTGCATGGCCTTTCCTTGCTTTTTCCCTAAGCCCTCCAGTTAAAATCATACTCACATTATCTAAAGATCAAATTTCCATTTTCATCTTATGACATTAATGACATAGTTGGTCTCTTAAAGCAAATTAAAATAGGGGATTAAAAAGAAATTAAAAACTGAGATTCTGGGATTTCATTCTCTCGGTTCTTTTAGTCAATTCTTTCTCAGTTTCATTTGCTTCTCATCCTCTAGACCTCTTTCTTGTGTGTTGACATGACAAAGACACAATTTTAGTGATTTTCATCCACTCTAAGCCATTTTCTAAGCCACTTCTTTTGAGTCCATGGCTGGTGAGATAGATAGTTCAGCAGATAAGAGCACTTGATCTGCAAATATGGGAACTGGAGTTCAATATCCAGAACTCATTTAAAAAGCCAACCACAGTGTGCATATTTGTAATCTCAGCATTGGGGCACAGAGACAGGTAGAGCTCTACAGTGTGCCAGCCAGCCGGCGTAGCAGGAAACCATGAGCATCTGGTTCAGAACCTGCCTTGAGGGAATAGAGTGGAGAGGGAGAGAGAGAGAGAGAGAGAGAGAGAGAGAGAGAGAGAGAGAGAGAGAGAGAGAGAGAGAGAGAGAGAGAGAGAGAGAAAGAGAGAAAGAGAGAGCGCAAGCACATACCCTGTTCTGGCCTCTTTATGTGTGTGCACCCCTCATATGCAGTTATCACATATGCATATGTGCATGCATATCACTCACTCACCTCCAAAACAAGATCTACATCCTCACCACTTCCTAATGAGCCACCACTCCTGACTAGATGTTTAAACTCCAGTGCAAACTCCCAATTACAGAAATCTTCAGTTCTAAAGAGCATAAAGTAGGCCGATTACTTTGGTTTTCATTCTTTTTGTGCTGAAGTGCAAGAGGGCAGCTCTTGCCATGAAGTTGGCAAGTGAGTCCCCAGATGTTTAATTCTCTTTTTGAATTGTTAGGGGAGCTGAGCACTCTGGGAAATGAGATCCATCTACTCATAATGAAGAATTCCAAGAAGATCAAGAACGAGCTTATGTTTTTCCCTTAGTATCCAGCATCAGGTTATCATGTATGGCTCTATTTACACGCTAAATGCCTTTTCCTTTGTCTGTGCATGTTATCCGTCCCATTCTTTCTCTTTAACCAAACTTCAGCTTTGTAGTTTTAAGGCAGGTTGTAATTGAAGTAATTAAATTACTACTTACACAATTAATTTAGGGCTATGTTACATTAGGTTCAAACCCTGGACTCTTCAGTATTGATTTTGAAAATTTGTGTTGCTCACTCCAGTAGTATTTTAAACTTTATTTTATTTTGTTTTACTTCCCCTTGAAGCTAAGGCAGTGATTCAAAGTTGCAGCAGCCCTGAAAAACAGAGGATGGTCAATAGTTTTGTGTAGACCTTTTCAGGTTGTTAATGAGGTTTGGATAGGGCTTTACAAGAAGCTGAATGAAGAGAGCTACTGGCACCTGCCACAATGGTAGTTTTGAATGAGTCACTTTTCTGTAGGTATTAGCTGCCTGATTTAAATAATAATGAGATCAAACCTAGTGGTTCCTAAGGGCCCTCTGAGGTACTTACACCCCATCATCTGTTTTTTCTCTTCTCTTTACAGTGAATGATAGTGAATAAGCAGTTAAGTCTCCTTTGCTCTGCTTTATCTTATGGACTTTGCAGGTGTGTGCTTCTGCCTTCCCTGCCTCTTATAGAAAGCAAACCCTGCCTCCCATTCTGCTCTTTGAAAAGGAGTCCATGCTTTCTGCTGTTCTGGGTTTACTGACACAAGCCATCCGTATTTGGAGAATCTTCTTTCTGGCCGGCATTCTTATAAAGCCCTTGGTTCTCTTGTGTTCTTAAATAATCCCTCTCCTTTCTCATGAGGAGGAAGACTAGAAGCTCCAGTGCCCAGGCATTCTCCAGAGCATGTGTGAAGGTTGCCAGAACCAGGCATGTGACCCCACTCAGCCATCAAACATATTCCTGTAGTTAGCCGGCATGGTGGGGCATGCCTTTGATCTCAGCGGTGTGCAGGCTGAGTTTAAGTTTATGTTTCTGAGTATTGCAACCAGAGTAATTACTGACTTTGATTTTCATACCCATCAAATATGGACATCAGCAACAGAAATTATGGTGTTTTCTTTTGTTTTTCTCTCCCTCTTTTTCTCAAATGTGTGTGTTTTCATATGTGTACGGAGGCCGGAGGACATCCTGGACTGTCATCCCTCCTTAGGCACCATCCATGTTTTTTTGTTGGTTTGCTTATTTGTTTTGTTAGGCTCAGTTGGCTGGCCAGAGACCCCCCAGGTAGTCACCTATCTCCACCTCCCAACTCTGGGATTATATACATGTGTCACCACGGCTGGCTTGTCCTCTTTTTTCAACTTGGGTTTTGGAAACCAAACTGGGACCTTGCACTTATGTGGCAAGCACTTTATCCACTGTCCTTCTTTTTAAAGCTATCATAAAAAAATGACAGTATAAGGAAGGATTCTGGCACAAATTCTGGCATTTCCATCACACTCAAAACTGCTGCCCAACCTGCCCATACACACCTTATCCTGACCCTCTCCTTTTCACAATAGTCTTTGGCTCATGGACTGCAGAAATGAGAACTTACCTAGGATGCTGTTAACAGGTCCTTTATGGCTCTGGGGGCAGTTTCTCATGCAAGATATGAATATGCATTCCAAGACAGATCCATGAAGAATTTTCCTGAAGTTGAATTATAGCTGCTTTTAGATTCTCAAGGCACAGACTCATTAATCTATGAGCATGCTGTGTCTACAGGGTTGAGAAAAATGCATTGCTGGTGGAAGAGAACAAGGGTCAGGGGTTTTAGAAGGCCAATGTGCGTGCTATGGAACAATGGTTCTGGGGATCTCCATCTGGGGATGCTCTAGAGCAGGCTGGGTCCTAAGAAACATCTGCTGAAATGAGGTTTGGTATATTATACACTTTTAGGGATCAGTGTCTATGATCCTTCGGTGGTGTGGGCATAAATATCTTATAGTGGAAGGCCTCTTCATTGTCTTCAATCAACTAAGGGATTCCAACTCTTAGTAGGTCTCTTCAAAAGACTTCAAAGGTGGGGGGCATCCTGAGGTTCAAGATTTTGATGGACCTTTATCCCACTTATTCCTTCCCAAAAGAAAAACCCAATTGTCCCAACCAGGTCCTGGTCTTTACCAGCCTAGCTGGGTTGGGTAGTTTGGCTTCTCTGGGATTTGGTCACTCTGGACCAGTTTTTCCCCCATCTCATAACAGGAAGTGGAATCTCCATGAGAGATCACAGAGGCTTCTATATTTCTTTGTTTTCATTGGCTCTCAGTCAGATGCATATCTCTTCATTAATTTTTCCTAGGGAGGGGTATATCTACAGATGACCTTTGGCCATCACCATCAGCATTGTCTTATATTTACCCAAAATGTCAAAATTATTGTACTCCATCTTTGAACTTCTTAATCAGAAAAACTAAACTGGGGACCAGAAACCTATGTTACTTATCAGTTGTCCAAGTGGTTTTTATGTGTTGTTAAGTTTGAAAACCATACTTCTAGAATATCAGTATCATGTAGCATTTGCCACCAGACAGCTTTGTCCTGTTGGTTACAACATCCCAGCATCTCTAAAATGTCTGAGACCTCATTATAGCTAGTTCATGCCCTTATACTGCTGTGCTGTTTCATATTGACCTCTGTTGTGCATTTTAGATATTGACCTTGTATTGAATGCTACACTAGTTTAAGTTAGGATTCTACTGCTTGCTACTAACTGATTTCTGATGACTATATCTAAAACACTTGGTGTGTACCTGTGGGAAGTATATTTTGTTAACATTATTAATAGCAATCTTTTCTCACCACATAATCATATACTTCTTTACTGCTTACAAACTCCTTTCTTCTGCTGCTTTCGATGAGTGTGAAGAGGAGGCTGTGAAAGGAAAGGAAAGGCAGATTCTACTGAGATGCCTATGACTCTCCATCTTTGAATAGCTTCCCCTTTTCTTTTGTGATGATATGAAACATGATAATGTGAAATAAGACAGAAATTCCTTGTTCCTAGCGCTGTGAGATGCTCTCACTCTTCCATTGTCTTAATTGAAACTTGTTCTTATGGTCTCAGGAGAGCAGCAGAGATAAAGACCTGTCCTCTGCCTTCCTTGGAGACCTTTTCTGCTGGACATGCTGTCACAGGGATGACACAATCTATCCACAAAGCATATGACAGTGTTCAATGACAATATGCTTCTCATTCTCTCTGGGCATACATGCAGTTTCCAAATGACACACTTGATCCTATCATTTTGGCAGTCCTCAGGTTCAGTACCGATCACTGCTCTCAACTAACTGTGACTTATATCAGCTGTTATGACAGATGAATGCATTTCTACATTGCAGCTTCTGTGCTTTTTATTTTTCCACTATGCTCCTGGTCTCCATGTCTTGAAAGCTGAAATTACTAGTCTTTGCTCCTGCAGCCAGTTTGACTTTAGCTATTCCAACTGCTCAACCAGGAAATAAATGACAGTTGAACCCTACATGCTAATATCTGCTGAGGGAAATCTGTAGGCTGGAGTTCCTAGATTAGAATCCCCGTGCAACTGATTTATCAAGAGGGGTGATTATTAAAGAATTCTGAGAAGATGTGAGGGAAACCTGAGAGGGAAAGACAACAGCGAAGAGGTGGCTTCAGAAATCATCCAGCTTCTGATTGTTCCCATCACATAATCTTACAGAATGAATCATACAAGAATTTGCTCTACACAGAGAGGAGGGCTGGGCTATTTTCACCATTTGTACAAGTCAGCTATTGGCTATAAGTGGCCTTAAAGAGGGGAGGGCACAGCACTCCAAATATCTAAGTGGAACTCATTCCTGTCTGCTGAAGTGGCAATCCTCTGGATGAGGCTATAGAAATAAACCCTTGCCAGCTGGCATCTGCTATAGTTGGGTGATGGGATATGAGCCTGGCGGGGGGGGGGGGGGGGGGGGGGAGGAGGAGGGAATCAGGGCAACACCAACGAGTTGTATATGAAAAGTAATTACTTGAATTTCTACCAATAATAGTAATGTTAATAATAGCACTGCTGTAGGTTGAGCCAGGCAAATAAACCTACCTTCTCCAATCCCTTGGTAGAGTTAAACTCACAAAATACAAAGAGACAGAATGAAGAAATTGAAGGCAAAGCAGAGGCAGAGATATGCTGATGCCTGGAAGTGATGGTGTGATAGAGACGCAGGAACAGCCGCTTTTTGTGCTGAGATTTGCTCTTGGTCCTTGGCTCCATCCCCTAGACTTCCCTCGCACTGATCTCTGTCACTAACCTTTGGTTCCATTAAGCTGAAGCCATTAGTAGGAAATCTGACCTCAGAAAAAGGAGCACACTAGGGTATATCTCCTTTTCTTCCTCTCTCGGTGGGTATTTCTAACAGGGGTTGCATTACTGACTTGATTCAAGGTAAGTGCTTCCGTTGATGGGTTCACCTCTCACTAGGTAGGCTTGCCATGGTCCCTGCCACTTCTCAGAGGTCATGCTTTCTAGATTCTAGTGGCCAGGAGATTATTGCTATTTTTTTTTTATTTTTTTTTTTGATTATTGCTATTTTTAATGGGACTTGTCATTCTTCCTTGGGCTTTTCAAAACTCCATCAAAATAAAATCAATCCCTTAACTAACTTATTGTAGGTGATATATCTAGAATAATTAGTTATCTTACTATGCCATAATGCCATACTTTGCTACTGGAATGAGTTCTGGGATTGATCATTACAGAGGACCTGGTACCTGTGGTTTGCTGAAAAGAGGGATAGACTCTGTTTTCAATCTCTGAATTAACTGTAGAGGTAGTTTTCAGAATTTCTTCCCTTTTTACATGAGCTTGAGACCTGTGCTTTATTTGAGATGGTTTGAACATTATGTCTGATCCTGAAATGGAGTGAGTTCAGTATAATTCAAGAAATGATCTATAAAGGTACACCATTCACACAGAACAATCACAGGAACCCTTAAGTAAAGAGCAGGTCCTAATCACAATCTCCATGCATATCTATTCCATTTTTCTATTTCCGAAATGGAATTCACTGTTTCTATTTGTTTTGAAATAGAATCTCAATCAGTAGCCCCAGGTAGGCCAGGAACTCCCTGTGTAGCCCAGGCTGGGCTCCTGCCTCAGCCTCCCCTGTATTGGGTTTTACACTGTGATCCGCCATGCTTAGCTAGCAGAGGGGATTCTTAGCCTAGCAGCAAGTGAGAGGGACGGTCTCTGCTTGCAGTATGGAGCTGATCAAGAGTACTCTTTGTCCATCTCTTTGTAAGAGACTCGGAATTAACCTCACAGAAGTTATATATTGGAATATAGGAAGCTTTTGAATGATAGCCTGATCTTTTGGAAGGGGATCACGAGCCACCTGGAGATAAGGCACCTGTAACAAGATCTGTGGGTGACTATAACACCCAGCCTGAGTGAAGATGTTGAGGATGACTTATATAGAACTGGAGATGTAGATTGTTATGAGCCACCTGACTTGATGCTAGGAACTGAACCAGAGTTCTCTGCAAGAATAACAAGAGCTACTAACTGCTGATCCATCTCTCTAGTCCCTTGTACTTGGTTTTTTCCTTATTCTAACTTGGTACATGATATTAAAAGAATTTTGGATGGCTGGGCAGTGGTGGCACATGCCTTTAATCCAAGCATTTGGGAGGCAGAGGCAGGCAAATTTTTGTGAGTTCAAGGCCAGCCTGGTCTACAGAGTGAGTTCCAGGACAGCCAGGGCTACACAGAGAAAACCTGACTTGAAAAACAAAACCAAAAAAAAAAAGCTAAACCAAAACCAACCAACCAAACAAAAACACCCCCACCACTAAAAAAGAATATTTGGAAGAATGAAAAGAAAATACATAAATGACTACAGTACATTCTATGAGATATTGGTGGCTATAACATGCAAGTCAAATCCCAGACAAGAGTCCTCAGAGAATGCTTGTGCAATGGCTGTCTCTGAGTCTACATGGCAGAGATATCATTCTTAAGCCTTCCAGGAAATTATTGCAGGACCACTTAGGAAACATCCCCATTAAATCACATGGTAGGAGTTCCCAAGTGATAGCCAGGAGGACTGCCGGCTGACAGGCTTTAAAGCAAAGTTTATTGCAGTGTAATTCTTCTGGACAGGAGTAGGGACAACCCAAGCCATCTGCGGTACATCACGGTGAGTGGGTGACCAAATGCCAGTTCAACAAGAAATAACTGACAGGCAGCCAAGGCTGTGTGGCAGTTTAAGACTAGTGAGTAAGAACAGCAATCAAATCCTTCTAAGCTCAGGGTGGATGGGCAGAGTGACGACTCACTGTGGTTTGATTCTGCACGCTGGGGTGAGGCAGGTTTGAGCTAACATATTTTCAGATACAGAAAGGTTTAGTGAGCCTGGGTAGGAGTCAGAGTAAGGATCAAGGAGTTTACTTGCACAGGGAACTCCATAATGGTATTGGGGGTAGGTTTTGACATTAACAAGCCAGTGGTGTCTGTGAAGAAGGAATAGCTGAGAGATGGTATGATTGAAGTTTCCAAAGGGGAAGAATGGTAACGGAGTTCTCATGAAGGTTCTGAGGTTGCCTGTGTTCCTCATGTTGTCAGTGTCTTCAATTGATGCTTCTTCCTTAGACAAAGAAAAATGCAAAATTTGTATGTCAGTGTATTTAACTTAAAACATAATAGATTCAAATGAGCTGGGTGACGTTGCTCATTCCAATATTAATGGCATCCTAGCAATTTGATAGATAACATTTCACTAACTTGCTTGGAATAGTTCTTTGGAATTGTTTGTACAGTTATTTGATTAACATTTTCTGTTTATGATTTAAAGCACAATGTGAGGAGGATAAATCACTTTCATGTTGATGAGGAAAATGAGGAAAGACCTGTAGTTCTCCCCTAGCCCCTTGGGTTTTAATGTTTTCAACGAAAAGACCTAAAGGCATATGCTTCTTTGAGATAAAATGCATTTTTGCATCCTGGTCTTTCTACTCACATCCTGAGCCTGTGCCTTCACCCCCTCCCCAGCACAGGCTCTGAGGCAAGTCTTATCTCTTCCCAACATGCATCCTGGAATGTTCTATTTCTTAAATGAATGGAAACCTTGTTTAGGAAGGGAAGAAATATAATGCTCACCTCACCTGTGTAAATGGCCATGTGAGTGTGCTTTGGTCATCATCATTAAAAATATGTTTGCTAGGCAAGTTCTACTGCTGTATGAATTACTCTATAAGAATTCCTTCATGTTAGCTATTAGGGCATGGAAATACAGTTAAGCGACTATTTCCATATGCATCTTAAAATTCAAGGCTGCCATTTAATGAGATGAAAAGGGGCTAGAGTTAGAGCTTAGTGTTTTTTCTGGCTTTTCCATTTACTATTCACGTGACCTTGTCACAAAGGTCACAGTCTTCAACAATATGCCTTAAATATGTAATTGCAGTGGTTCGAATGGAGCAAACTTAAGAAGACAAGGAGGTTTGGAAAACCTCTGAAGAAATGCTTTAGGACTCCCTGAAATCCTGGACACAGTACCTGGTGCAGACTAGATGCTTAAAAATATTTTCTGCTGCTTCTAACCTTTCATCTTTCATGTTTTCAGTTCGTGCCCTTGAGAATGGCTGGTGATATTCTACTGTACTAGATAGGAGTTTTGCCAGTATATTCCCAGAATGAGTCAGATATCTGTTTTCTTCAGATAACAGATAACACAAAACTTCATGCACACAAAGCCAGGAGCAGGTGAGTCCCAGCAAGTGAGTTTGGTCCTGTAAGTCTCTCTTTCCTTCTTGACCAGGTGGCACCATCTCTCCACTTTAGTTAAAAAGCAAACAAACAAAACCAAAGCTCAAGTGTTTACAAAATGAGCACATCTCAGTTATTTGGAAAACAGTTTAGATTGTATATTCTAGAAACATTGGAAATATAATATGTGGAAGAACAATTTAATGTAAAAAAGAAATGAGTCAAAGTAATGTTTTTGTTGTTTCTTGTTTTGTTTGTTTATTTGTTTGTTTTTAGATTATGGCTGGGAAATGGCTCAGTTTACATTAGCATTAGCTGTTCAAGTATGGGAACCCACATTCAAATTCCCAGTACTCATGCAGAAAAAAGGTAGGCATGTACTTGTAATCCCAGTACTGGAGGTCAGAGATGGGAAGATCCCAGAAGCTCACTAGCCAGTAATTCTCATGGGAAAATGACAGGTCAAGCTTCAGGTTCTCTGAGAGACTCTGTCTCTAGGAAGCAAGGCCAGGAGTGATAGGGCAGGACACCTGCTGTTCTCCGGCAGATGTTTGCACAGGTATGCATCCCCATCCAGACACACGCACATACACTCACACACAGAAAAGACATTATGGATTCAAATTCAATCTGCTTGCTCCCCCCCCAGAGTAATTTAATTTATAGTTGTAAAAATCCATATAAAAGAGATTTTGCTATATAGGATAATAACAGTATGATGTCACCATCTCTGGAAGGTCAGCTGAGAAATGTGTTGGGCTTTATTTCCTTTTAAACCAGGGCATAGTCCATATTTTAGACAGAAAAATCTATCATTTCCCACATCAAAAAACTATCTGGGTTTAGAAGGAGTGTGGTGTGGTGAAAAATGTGAGTTTGGGAGTTGGGTATTCACCATGTAGTCCTCGGCTGTGGGCATAGAGGACTAGACACATTTGAAGGCCTTTACCTAGCTAATCATCTGTGTCTGCCCAGGGGGCAGTGCCATTGGGCTTGCTGGATGATTGTGAGACATAAAGGAGAATGAAAATGTAAAAGTGCTTGGAAAAGACTAGATTGTCATAAAGGTCGCTAGTTTCAACTCATGATCATCAAATGTGGAATTGTAATGGTTCAAACATACCAAACCTAAGAAGCCAAGAAGGCTTGGAAAACTCCTGAAGAAACATTTTAGGACTTCTGTGAACTAATATTGTGAACATATGGAGTAGATTTCCCAATTTGAGCACACTGTAGCCTTGGGATTAAGATGAAAATTATTGACTTTTACCCACCCTGGAAAGTCTGACAGGAGTTCAATACATTTGACCCTTCACAACGCCCCCCCCCCCCCCCCCCCCCCCCCCCCGAGTTTGCCAGCACCGAGGAGCCAGGAAACATTAGATGAAGAAATATATCTGCCTCCAAGTCTTCAGACCCAGCTGACTGAGAGTTCAGGGTTACACACACAGCGGCCTCCTTTGAGATTGACCATGAACGCTCCTTAACTCTGCGACCATTCCCCTTCTCTCTCCGTCTAATTTCCAGTGGCACATTTTCGAGATTAAATCACTGGTTCATGCATGGTATTTTCTTCAGCACTGCTTTTTAGCTCATTCCTCAAAATATGCTGCAGTTGGCTGAGGTTCAGTTGCTTCTGAGAGACTGTTGTTTGACTTCTGGATTCCATTCACATGACTTTCCCTTCATCACTCGTAGGTCATTAATAATAAATGCTGTCAAGAGTATGTTATGTGAAAACTAATATTAAGAGGCTGAACTTCTAAAGGAAGACCTATTAGGCTCTAGTAAGACATCAAGGTTCTATGGAAGCTCGCTGCCTCTAAATTATGCCCCTCTGTTTCTTTCTCAATATTTCATATGAGGTTGCTAGTCTTAAAGCTATCATATGATAAAATCACAGATTAGAAGATGTCAGAAGTAAGAGTTCATTAGTCCCAGCTTCTAGTTCTTGCTGGTAAGATCACTGATGAAAATACTTTCTTTGAAAGGGGATTTTCAAAACATCTATATTGCATGAAAGATAGTTAGACATTGCTAGTATCTAAAAGGATGAGTCAAGGCTAAATTCAGAATTGATAAACTGAGTGACTTATAAGCACATTAAAAGTTGGGCAACAGAGGGTGATGTGACTTTATGGGCTACATCATGGCCTTGAACAAGTTAAGAAACAGCTTTCATTTTTACTGGTTGTATGACTTAACTTCTTAACTTTAAATGATACTCAGGAAGTTACAATGTGGGGATATTATAGTAAATATGCCAAGAATCTTAGGCAAATCTCATATTAGTATATATACCTTCAATAAATAACACTGTGATAAAAACATTGTAAATATAAGTCACTGTGATACACAAAACGAGGGCTTTGAGAGATAAAAAAAAAATGACCATTCTAAGTGCCCCTCATCCCACCCAAGAATTACAGACCACCCATAGAAGATTTAAATGAATAAAGGTAATAAAGATTTTAGTTTGCTTGGTGTAGCAAGATGACATTGGATGACACCAAACAGTACAGGTTATGAAGCGACAGAATATAGTTTGGAACATTGTGAGGTCTTCCACTAGGCAGTCTGAACATGCAGGCAGGGACAGCCACTTCCTGTTTGAGTAGCCAGGAACAAATAATTTACTCACGCCACATAGCTTCCATTTACAAATCTGTAAAATGGTGACGATGGCTGTTGTGATAGGAATCTCCTTCCAAGTTGTTCTGAAGTAAAATTCTTAGGCCCATGGGTACTTACTAAGAATCACTGTCCCTCCTCCTCCCCTCCCCGCCCCCTCCCTTCTTCTGTCCTCACTCCCCTTGCACTTTTTACATGCCCAGCTCAGTGACATTATGCACATTCACACTGTATTACCAGCATTCACCTTCAGGACTCTCCGTTTCCAAAACTTAAACTCTGCTTGCTTCTATCACTTCCTTCTGTTTCTCCTCCCCTTCAGCTCCTGTAAGCTATCATTTCCATTTTCTCTTGTTTTGAATTTGACTGGGAGAGCTGCCTTAAGTGGAATTATGCAGTATTTGTCCCCTGGGGCTTGGCTTTATTTCACACATCATAGTGTTTTCAAAATTTACCTAAGAGAGCAGGTTTTAGCATTTCCTTCTTTTTTTAAGGCCAGGTCATATTCTGCCTCCTGTCTGCTTATCATTTGCTTTTCCATTCATTTATCTGTGGCAACTTAGTCTAATTCCACCTCTTGACTGTTGGGAATGATGCTCGGGTCCTGCTTGCAATTCTTCTTGGTAGCTTAATGACTAATTCTATGGGAATCCCACCAGACTGTTCCCATATTTGTATGATTTCACATTCCTACCAGCAATGAGCAAGTCTTGCAGATTCTTGACCTCTTCATGAAGGATTGCTGTTTATTTTGTTTTATTTTTATGAGGATAGCAACTATCCTAATGGATTTGAGGTGGGTAAATACACTGTTAATGCCACTTAACCTTTTTTTTATATTATGTATCTGATTGTCTTTGTACACCATTGCTTCTGTTTCCAAATGTCTCTATGCTGGGAAAGAGAAATCTCTGAATATCATACAAAATTATCAATGGAACCCAGGATGTAGGGCTTCTTCCATAGGTGTGTCTGTGGAGTAAATAAGATTGGAAAACTGTAAAGAACGAGGAGGATACTGGCTGCAGTGACTCAGGGTGGATCTTCCTTAACAAATAAATACAATTAGATAATAAACATGCATTGCAGGAGAGCATGAAGGGAAGTTGAATTTCATGGGTGCATAGTATACGAATGTGTTAAATATTCATATTAGTTAAATGTGTTAAATGTGCACTGGATCTCATTAGTGTGTCTAGGAATACACACTAATCAAAACTAAAAATTTCACCCCCATTTAAAAAAATTGTAGATAGAAAAGCATTTATCTTCTGGAAAATTCAACTGAATCTGGGTCCACAATGAGGAGCTGAGAGGCTCATGATGGTCATGCAGGTTTTTTGTAGTTTCCTATAAAACCCAGCTAGAGACAGCCAAGGCAACAAGCTTCTTTCCAGGGAGCTACAGTCTCTAGCCTTGTTCTTGAGAGGTACCTCTGAACCTGTATTAGTTGGCAGGGACAAGAAACAAATCTCCCAAGAGGTTCATTCCTAGTGAACCTGGGACTCCTTAAATTATGAGAGGAAACCAAACCAAAAAAGACCAACCTTCATGCTTCCTTCGACAAGGTTGACCTCAGAAACTAAGAATGGTTGTGTGTGTGTGTGTGTGTGTGTGTGTGTGTGTGTGTGTGTGTGTGTGTGTGTGTGAGAGAGAGAGAGAGAGAGAGAGAGAGAGAGAGAGAGAGAGGCATGTGGTACATGTGACATCAGATAACAATGGACAATGTCTAGTGTCTTCCTCAATGCTTCTCTACCTTGGTTTTGAGGCAAGGTTGCTCACAGAATTCGAAGCTTGCCAATTCTATCTTACTGGCTCAAGGGAACTCCTGTCTCTGCCACTTCTCCTGGCCAAGTCAAGGATTACAGCTGGATATAACTCACTCAATGTCATCTTTTTTTAAGTGGGTACTGGGGATTGAAGTTGGGTCCTCATGCTCTCCCAGCAAATGTTGGAACCGTCTCCTAAGCCCTCTCAGACTGAACATTGAAAAGTGGGGTTTGACTGCAGAATAGTTGTGGCATTCATTACCATGCTCCCTCCCAGATGCATGCAGATTCAAGCAGGAGCAGAGGCCCTTGGAATGCTGTGGAACTGGAAGACTGATCTCTCCTTGATTTACTTTGACCTCTGCCACATCCCCATGGAAGCTGGCGTACTAATCTCCAAAGGTATGGGCCAGGATTTATGGGAACAAAGTGGAAACAGAAATCATCTGGCCAGAGTTCCTCATTATGCATATAAGTCAGCAAGTGCTTGCAACTGTAGTTATAATTTAGTTGATTTGTATTTTGTGTATTGTTTCATTTTCTTCAAGCTTCACCCCTTAAATTTAATGTCAGATTGAATTAAAGATGGGTAGAACATAGGCATTATGTTTCAGGTGTTGAAAAGTGGGTTTAGACTTTCAGACACTGTAACAGTTGGTTTGTATACATTGCAGAAACTTGAGTTCCAGCCCAGCCTCCAGAATTTACCATCTGCCAAGCTTTCCACAAAGCGTATTTCTCCATTTTCATTACAGCATAATGATACTCATTGAAAAGCATTGTGGGGACTGAATGAACAGTGTTTATTAAATGTATATATCCTTCTCTTCTTGATATACCTGTTTCTTTTTTGTAGGTGGATACACACATACATGTTAGTATCCAATGGAATATATTATGAATTGTATATATGTGTATACAGTATAATACACTATAGATCTGTAATATATATGGCTACTAAATATAGAGTGATGGTTGATCTTCATTGCCAAATTGATTGGGTTGAGAAGTGTCCAGAAGATTAACAAAGCATACCTATAGGTTTATCTCTGAAGATGTTTCCAGAGAGGACTAATAGAGAAGGCCCACTTTGAATGAGGGTTGTACCATCCGGTATGGAATGAAAGGTGGAAAAAGAAGAAAGTCAGATAACACAGTGGCTTCTTGGCTATTCTGCTCTGGAAACCCCTCCCTTCCAGACAGGCTGGAATCCCTGAAACTGTGAACCAAAACAAAGAATTCATCTCTTTAAATTATTCTCACATGTGTTTTTTTGCCACTGCTACACAAATCTAACTAACTATAGTAAGGAGATTAAAAACTGCTATGGTCCCTGAGTTCCTGAGCTTATCATCACCCAGTGTCATTCGTGGGAGATGCTACTGTTCATGGGCATGTTGTTGAAGAACTGATTTTTGTTTATTTGTAAAGATTTATTTATTCTTATTTTAAGTATGTGAGGATTTTACCCCTATGTATGTACATGCGTCCTATGGATGCCTGATACCCATGGAGGCCAGAAGAGCAGATGGGATATACTGGACCTGGATATATAGATGGTTGTGAGCTGCTATGTGGGTCCTGAGAACTGAACCTACATCTTCTACAAGAACAGCAGTGCTCTTAACCACTGGAACTATCTCTCTAGTCCCAGGAATGAGTTTTAAATCTCAGTGACTGTTAAAATGAATTTTAACTAAATACCCCATGACTAGCAAGCAGTACAAAATACAGAGAAGGTGGCACAGGGCACGGAGGGGACATGTGTTTGACATGCTTGTTTTTGCTCTTTGTAAGACAGTAGAGATCCCTTCAACTAGACATGCTTGTGAGCTTTAGGCAGAGAGCACAGCACTTGCCCTTGCAGGGCAGTGGCTGGGGGACAGTAGAGTAAGTTCTTGAGAGACAGGGCCAGGGAAGGTAGCCTGGTTCTAAAGCTTTGTGCTTTTAGAGCATCAGGAAACACAGTTCTGTGGGTGGGAAGAAGGAGTGCTATGGGTGTGGATTCTGTGACCACTGGAGGCTAAGCAGGAAATCAGTGGGTTTTCAGCCGAGGGAGTCCATTTTTCTCTGCCCAATGGGAATTGAGGTCATTTTTGAGGAGGAGACAGTAGGAAGTTGGGGAGTTTAGAAAATTGAAAACAGCTTTAGGGAGAAGGTAAGACGCTGACCAGGGAAATATATTAAGTCTTTTAAGCAGATCTTATTTTTTTAGACGAGGAAATGAATAGATGGGAGGTTATACAAGATGTACAATATCTCAAGTCTAGGGAACAACCAGCGGCATTGAGTTCTCACAGTTCCCAAGGCTGTGCATCAATTGGTTTATGCACAGCGACTTTCTATGTCTTTCTATGACTCTCATGCAAACACTTTGTATTGCTCAGTAAATTCCTGGTGTGTAGGATCTGCTGTTTCACTTCATCCTTGTGCTCCCCGGGGTGCCTGGCACAACTTTATGCAGGAAGAGGAGGCTCAACAAATATTTGTTGAGAGAGTGAGGGGATGAATAAAGGAAGGAAAAATGCATGTTTAGCTTAGACATAGCTGAAGCCTCTCTTCAATATAAGGTAGACTGGGAGCAATGATCTAAAATCACATGCAATAATGCAGCATGGAAAAGGACTGCTTTGTGTGAGTTTTTAAAATTATTATTATTATCATTATTATTTGGAGGCCTGACATAGCTTAAGAGCTGACACTTGGAAGGGTCCCTTTCACCAGTATGACTGACATCACAGAGTTCATGTCCTTATCTTTCATTCTCAAGGAAGTAAACAAATATTGAGATTGGCTGGGGCTCTGACCTTGGGGATAAGTAAGACTTCCCAAAGTTAAACTTTGACTAAGATTTTACCCCTGGGTCTCAAATTCTATCATTTTTTTTTTTTTGCTGTATTTACTGATGATGTTGTACTTTATCTGTATCTCAGCAAGTATTTAATTTAATTGAGAGAAAATGTCATGAATGCATTACGTATAACTCTCTACATTGCCAAAGATTCCTGCAAGTGGCAGGAACAGAATTTCTTGGGTCACCTGAAGACAGCTAAGACAAAGGTAAGCGCAAACTTTAGTTCTGAATTTGGAGGCAAAGAGATATCTATATAACAGAAGACAAATAATGATAAAGAGTTGGATACATGGAGTTAGTTGATCAGTTAGCTCCTCCTTACATTGTTTCTGCCCAGCTTTGAAATTAAATGGCTTAAGATATTATCATTTAAGCATCAAAACCATGGGCCAACAAAGTAAAGGGTAATGGTTTTTGCCTTATAAGCTGAAGGATCTGAGTTTGATCCCTGGAACTAATTGCATAGAGAACTGACTCCTGAAATTTGTCCTTAGACACTCCTCACCCATGTGCAGAGTGGCACATGTATACCTGTGCACACGGGCACACACACACACACACACACACACACACACACACACACACACCACTTGTAAACAACGGAGAGTATGTGTTGACATAGATCATCTCTTTTATTTCTGAATTCTCTCTCCACTGTTCAGTTAAATTTATAGCTGATGATGGAAGAATCCATGGGTGGACTGAGATTTTATATAACATACCATTACATGCTTTGGTGCCAGTATCAGAGCTTCTGAGCTGAAACTCCCCAGAGAAAACACAATCCTTCTTGACATCGATGGTTTTGAGTCTACTGTGACATACAGTATTCTAGAAAACCAAACTGGGTTATTTACAGAAGAGGTTGCATGGATAAGCACCCATAAGAACTCATTATTTGCACTGGAAGCTGAAATCTGACCATAGAGGCAATTCTTTTGATTTCCCAAGTGATCTCATAAAGGGTTTGAGTGAACTCTAATTCTAAAATCCAAAGAAAATAAATTTTATCCAGATTTTGAGCCTGAAGAATCACGGTGCATGACCAACAGAGCTGGTATTTGTTTTGGGGAAATATTACTACTTACTGTGTCTACCTTACACTAAAGGTTACGCTTGTCTCTTCATTCCTGTGGTGGCCCCATTTTCAGCCTCGGAATACCACTTCCCCACCTCTGAGTCTCCAGCCTTTCTGTGTTTGTCGACAACGCGCATGATTAAAACGATATTTTCATATTTCAGTGTAGTTGGAGCTCCTTAAAGCAGAGAGTTGTAAGTGCAAAAAAGGAGACGTGCAGCTCTCTAATGGCTCATTAGCATCACATTTGCAATTCAGATCAGCTCTAAATTGACTGAAATTTTTAAACACATAGCAGGCAGTTTAAACTAATGATTGTCTGGAGGTTCACCACTGACATGAACTAAGCTTCTGTTCAAAACAAATTGCAAATAATTCCTCCCTTAGAGTCAAAATGTCACTTTTAAAACTCCATGTTATTGCTAGATTTTTGTCAGCTATGTACAGAAAAAAAAATCCATGTATAGTGTGTGCTGTATCTTTGAAAGGACACGGAGTGACACCCTATTAAAAAGAAATAACATAACAACATGTATAAATATATATGAACCTACATTGGTTTCACTAGGAATCCCCACCCCCCTCCTCCCTCTTCCCCTTCAAAAATCCTAATTGTAAAGTAAAACACCCTTGGGGCAGTGGTAGGCCCAAGTTGCTTAGCAACCCTCAGCAGGTAGCCAGGCTTCAGCTGCAGCTGTCCTGATTCTTTCCTAAGAACCTTCTTATTAGTGTTTGTGTTAATCTTTAACCAGGCTTTTAAACCATAGCCTTTTTCCCGGGTCTCTTGTCGTTAGATTGCAGGGACCTGCTCAAATGTTGTCCCAGAGGTAATGGTATTAAGGATGGCTATTGAATGTTGGAAGTGTGATAAGCCTTGAAAGGGGTTAGAATTGCATGTACCAGCTAACCTGATTTTGCATTCTTGAAAAAAAAAATCATGAAAATTGTATCCCAGTAGGAACAATGTTGGGTGTTGGCACAGGCTTTAAATATACCTTTTGCTCCCAGCCCATAAACTCCTTCAGGGCTCTTCTTCTGTGGCAGTTGTTTCTCTTAAAAGACCTGCAACTTTGCATTCTTCCACAAAGACCACTTCGGGAATGCATTGAGAATCGCAGCCTTCGACTGATTACAGTCTCTTGATGTAATTATGGGAGAGCCAGGTAGGGAGGTACAGATGGGCAGAGAGACGTGAACACAGATATAATAGGGGGCTGAGAAAAATCTCATTTTTGGAAGAAGTGTTTCTGCTCGAGGGGAGGTTTCTGTCAATCTAAAAGGTCTGTGGTTGGACAAGAAATTGACCAATTCCTTAAGGATAAAATGTGTTTTGTGGCTAAAAATAAAAGCACTTTTACTTTTAATAGTGTCCAGATTTCTATTTTGCCATGAGGTTTGCATAAATTTCAGAGACTGCCCACAACTGTTAGGAACCAATGGAGATGAGCTCATAAAACATTTAAAAATGAGGCTATTTCTATACACCCATCACAGAGCACAGGGATAAGCGAGGAAGACAGCTGCCTGGAGGTTTTTCACTCAATCCCTTCCAGTAGATTAAAAAATATATATATCTTCAGAAATGATTCATCTTCGGAACCTTCATTCTGTGTCATTTAAGTCTTTTCCCCATCATAATGTTTGGTTACAGACCTGGTCTTATCATGCAGCATAATATGTGCTTAAGAATACTGATTAACAATGTAGGAAACTGGAGAAAGGTCAGAGGATATGAGAGAGACAACAATTGTACATGTTCTGAGTCTCATTGAAGTTCATTTGTATAGATAAAATCTTCAGACTGAGGTTTAAACATAGGCAAAAAAGACCCACTTTAAACTCTTGATTTCTGAATCTCATTAATTTCCTTTCTGTTTGAAGACAGACAGTTAAAGATTTCTTGTTTGTTACTACATATGTCAAATTAGTTGGCCCATGAACTTCTGTAGATTCTCCAGTCTCCTCCTTCTACCTCACTGAAGGAGCTCTGGAATTACAGATGCAAGCTACCACATCCTGTGTTACATGGGTCCATAAAACTCCAACCTAGACTCATGTGACAAGTGCTTTTCCCAGGGAGGCACTGACCTAACCCCCATCCCCATCTTTCTTCCTTTCTTTTATTCTTTCTCTTTCTTTCTTCTGTCCTTTCTTCCTTCCTTTCATTTTTCTTTTTCTCTCTTCCTTTCTCTCTCTCTTCCTTCTTTCCTTCCTTCCTTCCTTCCTTCTTTCTTTCCATCCTTCCTTCATCCTTCCCCCCTCTCTCTTCTTTCCTTCTTCCTTCTACTTAAGAATAAAAAAAGAACAAAGAAAGAAAGAAGTACGGTTTTACCAATAAGTAGGCAGTCAAGTAACCGTTGTCCAGTAGAGTGTATCTGATGTCACCCTTTTTTTATTCTGTTCTGATCACACATGAGGAAATTTACATTATATTTCTCTTGAGGGAGCTGAGGTGGAGAGCTTGTTACTCAGTTTGAGATAGCCATATTTGGATGCTCCAAAGTCCCTGATATCATCCAAATAAGGTTCCTGATGTGACGTGGCACTTGGGAGTGTTCATTCATTTAGATGATAGATTTTTCTTCCTAAGAAATTTCATACCATTTAGAACCAAACTCATGTTGTGGAATATTTAACTATCTAAACATGTGGTACATTTGTTTATGCTGCCATTTGTTTAATTATGTAAAGATGTATTGCTGTTTCACTTTGCCTGCCTAAGGCACCTGATTGGTCTAATAAAGAGCTGGATGGCCAATAGCTAGGCAGAGAAAGGATAGGCATGGCTGGTGGGCAGAGAGAATAAGTAGGAGGAGAAATCTAGGCAAGAGAGAGAATGAGAGAAGAGAACAATGGAGAAAGAGAGGGACATGCCTTGGGCCAGAAGCCAGGCAACTGCCAGGCAGACAGACAAAAGAAGGAGCGGAAAGTAAGATATATAGAAGGAAAGAAAGGTAATATGTCCCAAGGCAAAATGCAGATAAAGAGAAACATTAAAATAAGAGCTAAGCTAAGGCCGAGTATTCACAACTAACAATAGATCTCCATGTTATGATTTGGGAGCAGGTTGGTGGCCCAAAAGAATGGCTGCTACAAGCTCACTCTTGTAATGGGAATGTATTTCTTATTTAAAAACCAATTCCTGTCTTTTTGGCAAGGATGATTTGTCTCTTTGTTCTCTTGCTTTTTCCCACCTGATTACACATAGTGCATGTAGTGTGCACTGTGAACTCTGATTAGCTAGTACAAGGGCCTGATGCATAGACACAAAGGGTAGGAAAACTACATGTGACATTTACACACTTTAATCAGAAGCTAAACACTTCTCTGATTATTTCTTTCACTAGAGAGACCCCTGTCTTTGTTCCCATTCCTTTCTCAGCTGAATCACTTCTACAGCCTATCAACCCATTTTTAAAAATTCAACCTATATGTCATCAGATTGTAGTCCCAGCTTGCTTTTCTCACCACACTGGCACCATGCTCATGTGCCTTTATTAAAAATTTATCTTCAATAGATTTTCTAAGAACTAGTCTTTTAGACCATGACAGTTTTTCAGTTTCAAATCCACTTAATATCCAAATACTGGGAATCTGAGTACAAGCATTCATTCTGCAATTACTATACAGGGAAATGAAGCCAAAGGTTTAAAATTGGATTGCTGCTCTTCTTGTTAGATGCTTAGGCATGGAAAGAGACAGTTGATATGCATTCCATTCTTACTTTCCAAGAGTAATTGTCAGAATTTTTTTTTCATTTCACTATTCTTGGTAAATTTTAAGTTCTTAAACTTAATTTTTCCATACTAGGTATATATCTTATATTATAAATGCTAGCAAAAGTTGAAATACATGTAATTGTCCTCAATCTGTTTATAATAAATGTGTCAAAGCGGTGTATATGCCCAAGTACGATAGAAGGGTGACTGTTGAGAAGCAATTACTTTTGGGCAAGACATAGTCTTTATCATCTTGATCTCTCAGCAGCAACAATGAGATCCACTCAAGATTGGGCCCATCAACTTTTTCTCAGGGAGGCAGGAGGGTCTTTTGAGTTCTTACCCTCCTTGAGGATATATAATCAATTCATACTTGCTGGAGGAAGGATATATTTTCTTCATTGGTATAGATGCTCATAAGTTCCCTTCTTGCCTGTAAATACTCCTCACCTATGCTCCTGTAACTAACCTCCATTAAACTCATTGGATCAACAAGCTAGATTTTAGTGGAATTGTTTCCTTGGTCTGTGGTTGATGTTGTATCCTATCTGGAGTGAACAGTTTGTTTCTTTGGGAGATATTCACACAATGCTGGGTACCTGAATGTGGGGAAAGACAGAAGTAAAGCTGAGTTTGAGAGGAGCACAGCTGTTGGTGATAAGATGTGCAACCGAAGCTAAGCTGCCTGTGGGTGGAACATCCACGGAGGAAATCCCAATAGAGTCACCCTTCCCCAGGTGGCCTGGAATGACATACTTCTTACTAGTGTTGCTATTATGCCATCCCTCCTCTAGGATATGCAGATAAAGCTGTTACATATAAATGGGGATTGATCATGGGTAGAATCCTAAGGTGGTCATCTTCCTTCATCAGGTATGGAGTGGCAAGCATCATTGACGAATGGGGTCTGCAGAGCCTGTGAGTAAGAGAAGCCGTCAAAAATAGTTGAAGGAGAATATATTATAGTCCTTGAAAGTAGCATTCATGAGATAGGACCGCAAAGCTGAGATCAGTTGTGTCGCCCATACTCTGGGCAATAAGACATACAACTGAAGTTGAGCTTGTGCAAGGGAGGAAGCACAACAGAAAAAGGCATGTCAATGCTATCCTCTGCATTAGTCTCTGGATTGGCAGGAAAAGTGAGAGAGAGAGAGAGAGAGAGAGAGAGAGAGAGAGAGAGAGAGAGAGAGAGAGAAAGGGAGAGGTGCTGGCTTGCCATTTTTATATTTGGGGATGCGCAAGGAAAAAGAGTTCCTCTTAGAACTATGCTAAACAGTGCATCCTGGGATCCAAAACCTGGGAATCCATGGGAAGAGTTAGGCAAATGACTAGGAGAGAGGGCGGTGGAAATGACAGAAAATATTTCTCAAATTCAATCTTTAATATAAAGGAAGAGAAAATCCATAGTATAACTTACAGATCAGGGCCTTAATAATGGCCCAGGACATGAAACTAATAGTTTACCTTTGAACAGTTTGAAATGGGAAGGACTCTTAAATGAGAAATAAGAAAGCTTCACATAGCTTGGCTCATGAGGCTGTGGGGCTTGAGGACAGATGAGATCAGTAAGAATGTCATAAAAGAAGATAAACTGAGGGACATAAATATCTGTCTCTCCTCCTTAAGACAAAAGTTCCGTGATCTGAGGTAATATGAAGGAAGTCAGTCCCTGCTGGGCTGGCTTATGTGAACCATTAGGACACTTGGTTTTCACAAGCTGGGGTCCTGTGAATATCAGGGACTGGGGGGTCATATAGGAAGGACAGCCATTGTTGATGGAGCTAGGCAGGAGGGAAGTGTGTCTGGTTTCCAGAGTACTAGGTCAGGTAGAACTTTGGTAGTAGGAGAGTTAAGAAAAAGAATAGGGCTGCCAAGATGTCTTAGTGGGCAAATATGCTAAGTGCCAAGTCTTACGACCTGAGTTCAAACCTTGGAGCCCCCTGGATGAAGGAGAGAACTGACTACACAAGGTGTTCTCTGGCTTCTACACATATCCCATAGCATATGTACACCTACACAAAGACCTACATACACAAAATAAATAAACATAACTTTAGAAGGCAAAAAAAAGAGGTTGATTCAACAGAACCCTGAGATAGGCATGGGGCTTTAGTAGTTTTGCTGAGAGCCCCACAGGGAGACATGATTTTAATGATGTAGGGAAGACTTTGGGAGATCTGAATGGTTTAAATTGGTATGTAAATAAGATTTATAAAGTGCTAAAGAATCCAGAGGAGATGAGAAAAGAAAAAAGCAAGGGGTCAAAAAGGTTTGTCTGCTGTGGGATGTTCTGTATGGCAAATGTGTTGCTTTGATTGGTCAATAAATAAAACACTGATTGGCCATTGGCTAGGCAGGAAGTATAGGCGGAACAAGGAAGAGAATAAAGCTGGGAAGTGGAAGGCTGAGTCAGAGAGACACTGCCAGCCACCATGATGAGAAACAGCATGTGAAGATGCCGGTAAGCCACGAGCCATGTGGCAAGGTATAGATTAATAGAAATGGATTAATTTAAGCTGTAAGAACAGTTAGCAAGAAGCCTGCCACGGCCATACAGTTTGTAACCAATATAAGTCTCTGTGTTTACTTGGTCGGGTCTGAGTGGCTGTGGGACTGGCAGGTGAGAGAGATTTGTCCTGACTGTGACCCAGGCAGGAAAACTCTAACTACAGTTTGTCTGAGTCACGTGAATTGAAATGTGGATTTGTCTTGAGTTTGTGAGATTTAAGCTCTGATGCCAGGAAAAGATGAAGGTCCTGGGAGGCTGAGATATTGAAGAGATTTTGAGGAACACAGTAGATAAGACATATTTTATTTCCTCGAGATGAAGGCTTCTAGGCAGGCAGCCACCAGTGGGTGGCTAACACCAGCAAACATGGACCACACACAGGTAGGCAGTACCCTGATTGCATGGTGGTATGTACACAGGCCTCTAGACAAACATACATAGGCATGCTGGTAAAGGCCAAGGCTCCAGCCTCTGACCTCAAGGCTCTGTTTATATGGAACTAGCATTCTGTCAACAATAGTTATATAACCGATTGATTCACTGTTTACATTGGGGTGTCTATGAATATCCAGTGTCAGCCATTTTGTGCTGACTCATAGACTCTCCATTTGTAATGTCAGCCATGTTTTAACTGACTCTCGCTGGATTTCTTGATCTGTCTAAAGATTTCTCTACTTGTCTAAAGATAAACTGGCCCTGTGGTCTTCTGTTCCCTACACTGGGTTATCTGCAAACAAATGTGGAAGATTTGTCTTGAACCGGATATTTTACTGAGATGCTTGACCAAAAGCCAAGTTCAGTTTTGTAAGCTAGAACAAAAGTTGGGTGAAGATATAAATGATAAGAAAGTGCAGGTAAGGAAGACTAAGCTTGTCCCAGGCATGGCCAATTATCCTTCCAGAGAAAGCTGTGTGCATTTTTCTCCAGCAAGATAGTATACTGAAGGTGGAAATTGCTCATCCATCCCCAGGTTTCTCAGCTGTCATGTGTGGCCAGTGGAGATCAGCTGTAGGCTAGAGCTCAGAGATACAGATGGCCAGATTCTAGCCACCTGTGTTGACACAGCAGCTGCAAGCATGATTGCTCTCCCTCGTGGCCCAAGGCTAGTCAGAGGATGAGAGTTAACCTTGACCTTACTGACCCTGTAGGGGGAGAGAGGGATGCATACAGCACAATGGCAGCTCTCCATGATAAAGAAGTGGGATGGATCATAGAGAATGATTGCCAACTGTGGAGGGCTAAGGTAGTGTCCACTGTTTACACAAGGCTATACTCAACATTGATACAATCTTTTCCTGCTTTATTGGACCTTGTGATCATTTTTCTTTAATGTCCCTTTACCCAAGGTCAACAAGCACTTTCTCGGAATGGAGGGTGTTGGACCTTCAGTAACCCTGTTCAACATTTCCAACAAAGGTCATGCCATAAATAATATAATGGTAACCTTGGAGTGTTTTACAGATGTAGAAAAGCATCTGAAAGGCATACAAACACAGATAAGGGAGCAGGCATGGGAAACTAGTTTACATAGGGTTCAAGGGCTAGACACAGTTGTGAACTCTTTGGGAGCCTTATGGTAGAGTAAGGCACAGCACACATACAACAAGGCAAATAGGAAAGATCCTCCAACATTTTGGACCTAAAAACATGAAAACAAGTGGAGTTTGATAGAAAGTAGTGTGTGTGTGTGTGTGTGTGTGTGTGTGTGTGTGTGTGTGTGTGTGTGTATGTGTGTGTGTGTAAAAACATACTCTCAAAAGCTGTAATTCATTAAATGAAAATCCCAGTGTAATTGGTAGTCTACCTTCTGACAAATAGTTGACCAGGGGAACTCATGAAGCCTCAAACACAGGCTATTGCCACTGCTGGTGGGTACCCAAGAGAACAAAATAAGGCCCAATTCCTGAAGACACAAAGTACTTTAGTTGTAGAATGTGAAAAATCAAGCTTCTTCTACACTGGTTATTATTCATGGTGCCAGGCTTGTTGGGGAGAATTGTCAACACTACTACTCAACTGTGGACTGTACAGGCTACATGCGATGCTCACAACATGTCAGGCCAATATGTCTGCTGGAACAGTAGAAGTACAATAAACAGTCTACAGTCACCTGCTTTCTGTAGGGACTTAAGGCTTGCTCCACAGGAGAGAATTCCATCTAGTACCATTAAGTCCTGTCAAAAGCCCATGGATGGGGAGATCATAGGTCCTAGTGGGTTGATGATTACCATTGTTTTTCTAAAAGGATATGGCATGCCTGTCAAATTGTCTTCTGAACATTTATGTTTACTCTTATGGATTACTGCTGTTGTCATACTTGGTTAGGAAGGCTTTGTGCAGTGGGAAGTGCTTACTGAAGAGAATCATCTGTTGAGGGTGATTGCTCATCCCTAAATGGGACAACGGGATCACCCCTGCAAGACTGGGGGATTATAACAGAAAAGCTGAAGGATGGGATGGGCTGTTTTGGAATACTGTTGGGGGAGGGCATAGCATGATGATTGCCCTCTTGAACTCTCCGAAACTATCATTTATAAACAGAGTCTTGCATATTAACTCTTCATCACGGAGTTGGTAAAGCGCTCATGAGACTTCCCCCACCCCACCAGGTTACTCAGGTGACAGAGGGATGCCAGGACATTGTCTTCAGTGATGTACTTGCTCCTGTGAACAACCCTAATTAAATTTATTGGTTCACTTATCTGAACTTGGGTAGAAGAATTTCTTTGTTCTATCGTAGGTGCCATATCTGGGGTAAATAAATGTTTATTTGTGTCCCCAGGAAAATTTCACATACTTACAAAACAGAAATATGGTTGGATAATTTGGATTTTTTAGGAATTATACTGTAAAGAATTTCAGTGATTGAAAAAAATATACTTTTTTAATTGAAAAATATTCAAAATGAGTTTTAGTAAACTTATAAAATAGTAGACTTTTTAGTTTTCTCTCTAGTTCATTGGTTAGTATATCTAGTTATATGTATATCTATTTATTTAATTGAAAACTATCAAGTATTCATAGTGGCTTCATTTGTTTTTTGTGGCTTGATGAGTGATTTAAATGCTTTTAAAGCTTGCTTCTATTCTCTATAGTATCTTGAGTGAGCATAAAAATGCTTTTGCAATCAGAAAGGAAATAAATGGATATTTAAATATGAAATTAAACTAATTTAATTCTTTTTGGATTGTAGCAATATAATTGAGAGGTGCCTGGGAGATTCTGCATAATTTTTCCTTGTCTTTAAAAAGTCTATTGTTATAGAAACTACTCTTAGCCTGGTGCTGTTGTTTCAAAAGAGGGTTTTAAACAATTATTCTAGATGAAGGACAGAGGCTATTGTCTTTACCACAGATAGTGAAAAATGAGTTATAAGAAGATAGGCACAAAATCAGGGGACATTGTCCCAAGTGTGTATAAATTAAATAGCTAATTTTCAAAAAGGTCAAATCTAGGGTCTGCAGATGGATTAGACAAAAGAAAAAATTGCAGGGATAGTTTTCATTATGGTTAAACAAAAATGCACTTAAATGGTGCAGAATGCAAGAAGGAACCGCTTGAATGCTTTTATCTAAGGAAATGATTAATGGGTACTTTGGAGAGAAATACTCAAAGAGTATTTGACATAAAAACCAAAAAGGAAGCAGGGGAGGAGTTTGTTCCCAAGACCCATGGGATCTAGATCTATTACCAAGGCTTGAACAAGTTATGTGATTTCTCTAGGTTTTGATTTCTTTACATATAATCACTAAAGCTTTGCATTCAAAGCCACTTAATTTTTTTAAAAATAAATTTTGGTGTTTTCCCCACTTCTGCTGTTCCCATAGCACAGATCACGTCATCGAGTTTATAACTCTAAGCCTTGGTACAAGATGTTGGTTCATTTTGTGGCTGTCTTAGCATCAGTGGCAATCATTAGAATTCTTTAGTGGCCAAGAAGACAGTCTCTCCAATTAGTGAAGCCAACTACTATGGAAAGTTGGCCAATGCCCATATAATTCCTCTTGATTTCCAATAAGCAGTGCTTAATCCTTAGGAACACTGTCTCCACATGTAGAAACAGTTCATCTTTCATAAAGAGCCGGTGTGCATGTGTGATGGGAACCAGCATGTGCTCATGATACTTACTCTGCTTTACAAATGGAAGTGTCTATCAAATATATCCAATGTGTATTTGTCTACATGAGTGTATTCATAAAAAGCTTAGATGGTAGGTACATATGAATACTGTGGCTTTTAAAATAACTTCCTTAAAGCATCCTTGACATGAAACAAGTTGTACATATTTTAATTGCGTAATTTATTTTAAAGCATGTATATATGCATAAACCTCACCAAAGCCAAGTTAATAAATATAACTCCAAATGTTTCCTGGTTTTCCTTTGTAATCCCTTTGCAAACTCATATGTGGTGCAAAAAAGATCAAAGCTCCTTTTCCTTGCTTCATGGCTAACCAATTATTTTAATTGTCATTAGCTGAAAATCTGTTCTTTTTCTTGAAACTGTCAAAATTCAGTTGCCCATAACTGTTTAGAGTTACTTCTGGAACCACTTCCCTGTTTCATGGATATAATTATCTCTATTTAGGTGAGTACCCTGCCTTGATTGCTCTAGCTTTGGAATAAGCCTTGGAGTTAGAAAAGTACTCTGAATGTATTTCCCTCCCACCAAGTAGTTTGGTCTTGTTTATTTTCACATGAATTTTAGATTTGTCAATTTTATGAGAAAACCTGCTGAGATTTATATTGGAGTTGCATTCAATATCTTGATCAGTTTGGGGAGAATTGTCATCTTAATGATAGTGAATTTTCTGGTTCATGAACACAGTATATTTTTCCATTTATTTGGGTCTTCTGTAAAGTTTTATGATTTTCAGTTTTTAAATCTTGCACATCTTTCCTTGGAGTTATCTTTGAGTGTTTCATATTATTGATGCCTGTATAATTAGTAATGTTCATTTTAAGTAACTTTAATTAATTTTAATTTTAATGGAATAGGATCTTGTTAGCCCAAGCTGGTTGGAACTCACCATACAGTTAAGACTGGCTTTGAACTAGAGATTCTCTTGCCTCCGTGAGCTAGTGCTATTGTTGTGCACCACCATGCCCGGCTTTAATTAATTTAAATTTCTGATTATCCATTGCTAATTTGTAAAAAGTACAATTAATTCTTTAGTATTGGTTTTCCCATCTGGAGATTCTATGAAGATTTACTTCTGTTTTTTCTACTGTTTTCAGGATAAGTTTCATAGTGTTTTCTATTTGGATGATGATATCATTTGTGAATAAAGAGAATTTAACTTTTTACCTCCAAATACAGGTGGATCTTGAATGTTCTCTTCTCTGTGTAAAGTGACAGGGAGAAGTGGTGACGTCGTCTTTCCCTGTTAATGATGCAGACACCACAAGTTCTCATTCTGCGCGGTGGTTCAGCAGTCACCCAGAACCTTGATTTCTGTACTGTCTCCAACCTCCTATCACCCAAATATGGTCTGTGTAAACCTCACGAGGTAGTTCACCATAGCCTTTCTGCATAGACACAACAGATTCTGGGATGTACATCCTGCCTACCAAAGAATGGACTCACCTGCACTCTCATTTTCCAGCCTTGATCCACTTATGATAGGGAAAGCTCATTCTGTTTGCATTTTATGCTTGTCCCACACATGTGAGTGAGTTCTGGCCCAGATCATCTAATGAACTGCTATGTCTTACAGTGGGCTGCCAGCACAACTTTCCAAAAGAGTATTGCTTCAGTCTCAGGATACTACATCCGTCCTAGTTAGATTTAACTGCTAACTTAGTCCAGAATCACCTCAGAAGGGAGTCTCCTACAAGGCATTGTCAGATGAAATTAACCTGTGGGCTTGTCTGTGGACAACTGTCTTGATTATTAACTGAGGTAGAAGGTCATCATCATGGATGGGTAGCCCTGGGATGTACAAGGAAGCTAGCTAGTTAAGCATGAGCCTGTAAAGAAGCGACCAACTAGCATCCCTCAATATTTTGTCTTCAAGTTCCTCTTTGAATTCCTGGTCTGACTTCCTTTGGTGATTGACTGTGATCTAAAAGTAAAACCAAATAAATCCTTCCTTCCCTAGGTTGCTTTTGGTAATCACAGCAGCAGAGATCAACTAGAACAATATCTTTCCATATCTGTTCCTTCTTGAATAGTTGCCGTCAGACTGAGAGTTCTGTTGACATCAATACCCTTATTCCTCATGGATGATTATTCTTTATATCAGACCTTCTCTGTCCAGTTTGCTGTGTGTTTTATGTTTCCTAAGTAGACTCTCACCAATATAATACTTCTGAATCAAAAATTTATTGATATCTAATACACATAAAATAAATAAAAAATATACAATTTAATATTATGGTACATGACTATACCTGTAAAATACAATAAAATTAATCAACACTTTTTGTCTTCTCTCCAAATCTTTTTATGCTTTCTGGTATTTTGGGGATCATGTAAAGAAAGTAGGTCAGGCATAGTGATGCCAACACTTTGGGGGCTGAGGTAGAAGAATGAGAAGTTTTAGGTTAGCTTGGAATTGAGTTCTAGATGAAGATGAGCTAGGGATATGTTTATTTGGGTTCATCAGGATAGGCTTATATAGCTCACAGTTTTTTTTTCTTTTTCACTATTTAATGACTTTCATTTTTTAAATTTTATAATTTAATTTAATTTTGCATATCAGCCACGGATTCCCTTGTTCTCCCCGCTCCCGGCCCCCCTTCCTCCCAGCCTACTCCCCATTCCCATCTCCTCCATAGCAAAGACTCCCCTGAGGATTGATTTCAACCTGGTAGATTCAGTCCAGGCAGGTCCAGTCCCTTCCCCCCAGGCTGAGCCAAGTGTCCCTGTATAAGCCCCAGGTTTCAAACAGCCAACTCATGCAATGAGCACAGGACCCGGTCCCACTGCCTGGATGCCTCCCAAACAGATCAAGCTAATCAACTGTCTCACTTATCCAGAGGGCCTGATCCAGTTGGGGGCTCCTCAGCTATTGGTTCATAGTTCATGTGTTTCCATTCGTTTGGCTATTTGTCCCTGTGCTTTATCCAACCTTGGTCTCAACAATTCTCAATCATACCACAAGGGCACTTGCTTATCTATGTTCATATCAGCATTGTTTGTAATAGCCAGAACCTGGAAACAACATAGATGCCCTTCAACTGAAGAATGGATAAACAAAATGTGGTACATATACACAATGGAATACTACTCAGCAGAGAAAAGCAATGACATCATAAGGTTTGCAGACAAATGGATGGATCTAGAAAAAATCATCCTGAGTGAGGTAACCCAGACTCAGAAAGACAAACATGATATGTACTCACTCACAGGAAGATACTAGATGTAAAACAAAGATGACTAGACTGCAACTCACAACTCCAGGGAGGCTACCCAGAAAAAAGGACCCTAAGAAAGAAACGGGGATTGCCCAATGACAGAGAAATAGATGAGATCTACATGAACAGCCTGGACATGAGTGGGGGTATTGAAGGACAAGGGTTGAGGGAAAGAGAGCTTAGGGGAGTGGGAGATCCCAGCTGGATCAACAACAGAGAGGGAGAACAAGGAATAGGAGACCATGGTAAATGAAGACCACATGAGAATAGGAAGAAGCAAAGTGCTAGAGAGGCCCACAGAAATCCACAAGGATACCCCCACAATAGACTACTGGCAATGGTCGAGCGAAAGCCCGAACTGACCTACTCTGGTGATAGGATGGCCAAACACCCTACTTGTCGTGCTAGAAACCCCATCCAATGACTGAGGGAACTGGATGCAGAGATCCATGGCCAATCCCCAGGTGGAGCTCCAGGAGTCCAATTGGTGAGAAAGAGGAGGGTTTGTATGAGCGTAGCTCACAGTTTTACACATCTCTCTTTGTGATTGTCATGCTGATTGACTTTTGGAATTAATGCACTCATCAGTATTTGACAAAATTACCAGTCATGCACAATTTAACAAGAAGCCAAAAGAATCATTATTTAACTATTAACAAATGTGAATTCTGATTAACTATTCTTGAAAAGAGATTACATTATTATGTAGTCTCTTTTGAAAAAAATTAAAATTGTTTTGTCCTATTAAAATACCAAAGAAATTAAAGCCAAAAAATGTAGGGCAAAATGTACTATAGTGGTGGATATAAGCAGTTATTTGAAAAAAAAATCTTTTATTTTTCTTGAGCATATAATGTTTATAGCTTACATTAGAATTTACAAATTGAAGTCTGTTTAATTTATTTGTATCTTAATAAACCCTTGTTTTTATACCTATTTTTGTATCCATAATTTTGCATTTTCTTTAAAGTAAGACTTCAAACATGTGCAAGTGTTGGGTCCCATAAAAACTGGGTTTGCATTTGTCTCTAAAATAGTTTTAAATTCACTTTTCATATTCACAGTAGGTGACTATCTCAGCATGAGTTATAGTTTATGGGTCACCATCTGAAGTAGGGCTCTGTGAACACTGACAAGGATGGTGATGAATAAGGTTGCCTTTATTATTAAAAAGTGCATAAATAAGCTCAGTGGTGGCACACGCCTTTAATCCCAGCACTCGGGAGGCAGAGCCAGGTGGATCTCTGTGAGTTCGAGGCCAGCCTGGTCTACAGAGTGAGGTCCAGGACAGACACCAAAACTACACAGAGAAACCTTGTCTTGAAAAACCAAAAAAAAAAAAAATCCATACATTGACCACACATGTCACATACATACAAAGGTATGAAACTCATACTGCAAAATTGAGGGCAATGTAACTAGTGTTGCTTGTCTAATTTTCAATGATATATTCATAGTTGTTTTCTCCCTTAAGCTTAGCATTACAATTGGCAGCTTCAGCTATATTTATGGTTAAAAGACAAAGGCTAAACATGCTCTTATTCTTTACAAGAGATATTATATGCCAAGAATCACAAAGCATGGATTAAATCATACGAATATATTTCTTACATTTTATTGACTTATTTGGAAAATTTATTGCTTTCTAGAGGCTTATTCTGCTCTTATTCTTGTGCAACTTTCTAGTTTGCAGAGATCCAGTAGCTTCTCTTTTCTCTTCATCTGCCTTTTTTTTTTTTTTTTTTTTTTTTTTACAGTACAACTGCTCAGTCTCAAGACAAAGAGCTCTTTGATCAGGAAAGGGTTAAAGAATGGACTAGAACAGATTCAAAGAGAAGACTCTAATTCCCAATTGGAGGAGGCCACAGCAGCAGCACCAGAGGGGGCATGGGAGGCTGAGCAGGAAATTGTGAGTCTTGCCTTGTGATTGGGCATCATTATCCTTCTGTTGTCTAGGAAGATGATTGGTATAATTAGCAGTAAATGTCACAGGCAACTGTAATTTCCCATTCACTGGAAGAAGCGGCACTTTACTGTTTTCAATGCTGTCTTTCACCTCTCACCTGCCCACCACGATGTTCTGTCCACCATCGAAACAATCAAACACAGAATAAAACCTATTTGTTTCCTGGGATTTATATATCATCATATATTTATAGCAGTAACGTGACCGTTAGTCTTTTAAAGTCATTGAATGGCCAATCACTGAAATTTCAGGTGTTTTTCTCTAAATTAAAGTCTTTTTTTTTTTAAATTTTTATTTTGCAATACAATTCAGTTCTACATATCAGCCACGGATTCCCTTGTTCTCCCCCCTCCCACCCCCCTCACCTTCCCCCAAGCCCACCCCCCATTCCCACCTCCTCCAGGGCAAAGCCTTCCCCGCGGACTAAGATCAACCTGGTAGACTCAGTCCAGGTAGGTCCAGTCCCCTCCTCTCAGGCCGAGCCAAGCGATCCTGCATAGGCCCCAGGTTTCAAACAGCCAACTCATGCAGTGAGCACAGGACCCGGTCCCACTGCCTGGATGCCTCCCAAACAGATCAAGCCAATTAACTTTCTCACCCATTTAGAGGGCCTGATCCAGTTGGTGACCTCTCAGCCATTGGTTCATAGTTCATGTGTTTTCATTCATTTGGCTATTTGTCCCTGTACTTGATCCAACCTTGGTCTCAACAATTCTCACTCATATAAACCCTCCTCATTCTCGCTAATTGGACTCCCAGAGATCCACCCGGGGCCCAGCCATGGATCTCTGCATCCAGATCCCTCAGTAGTTGGATGGGGTTTCTAGCACGACAATTAGGGTGTTTGGCCATTCCATCACCAGAGTAGGTCAGTTCAGGCTGTCTCTCGACCACTGCCAGCAGTCTGTTGTGGGGGTATCTTTGTGGATTTCTGTGGGTCTCTCTAGCACTTTGCTTCTTCCTATTCTCATGTGGTCTTCATTTACCATGGTCTCCTATTCCTTGTTCTCCCTCTCTGTTGTTGATCCAGCTGGGGTCTCCTGCTCCCGCAAGCTCTCTTTCCCTTGACCCTCGCCCTTCACTACCCCCACTCATGTCCAGGCTGTTCATGTAGATCTTATTCCATTTCTCTGTCATTGGGAGATCCCCGTGTCTTTCTTGGGGTCCTGTTTTCCAGGTAGCCTCCCTGGTGATGTGAGTAGCAGTCCAGTCATCATTGTTCCACATCTAGTATCCTCCTATGAGTGAGTACATATCATGTTACCTCACTCAGGATGATTTTTTCTAGATCCATCCATTTGTCTGCAAACCTCATGATGTCATTGTTTTTCTCTGCTGAGTAGTATTCCATTGTGTATATGTACCACATTTTGTTTATCCATTCTTTAGTTGAAGGGCATCTAGGTTGTTTCCATGTTCTGGCTATTACAAACAATGCTGATATGAACATAGCTGAACAAGTGCTCTTGTGGTGTGGTTGAGCATTTCTTGGGTATATGCCCAAGAGTGGTATAGCTGGATCTTGGGGGAGATGGATTCTCAATTTTCTAAGAAAGCGCCATATTGATTTCCAAAGTGGTTGTACAAGCTTGCATTCCCACCAGCAGTGGAGGAGAGTTCCCCTAGCTCCACATCCTCTCCAGCATAAGGTGTCTTCAGTGTTCTTGATCTTAGCCATTCTGACAAGCGTAAGGTGGTATCTCAGAATTGTTTTGATTTGCATTTCCCTGATGATTAGGGATGTTGAGCAATTCCTTAAATGTCTTTCAGCCATTTGAGTTTCCTCTGTTGAGAATTCTCTGTTTAGTTCTATAGCCCATTTCTTAATTGGACTGTTGGGCATTTTGATGTCTAATTTCTTGAGTTCCTTATATATTCTGGATATCAGTCCTCTGTCAGATGTGGGGTTGGTGAAGATCTTTTCCCATTCTGTAGGCTGTCGCTTTGCCTTGTTGACCATATCCTTTGCTCTACAAAAGCTTCTCAGTTTCAAGAGGTCCCATTGATTGATTGTTTCTCTCAGTGTCTGTGCTATTGGTGTTCTATTTAGGAAGTGGTCTCCTATGCCAATGTGTTCAAGACTACTTCCTACTTTCCCTTCTAGCAGGTTCAGAGTAGCTGGATTTATGTTGAGGTCCTTGATCCACTTGGACTTAAGTTTTGTGCACGGTGATAGATATGGATCTATTTGCAGCCTTCTACATGCTGATATCCAGTTATGCCAGCACCATTTGTTGAAGATGCTTTCTTTTTTCCATTGTGCACTTTTGGCTTCTTTGTCAAAAATTATATGTTCATAGGTGTGCGGATTAATGTCAGGGTCTTCAATTTGATTCCATTGGTCCACATGTAGGTTTTTATGCCAGTACCAAGCTGTTTTTATTACTGTAGCTCTATAGTAGAGCTTGAAGTCAGGGATCGTGATGCCTCCAGAGATTGTGTTATTGTACAGGATTCTTTTGGCTATCCTGGGTTTTTTGTTTTTCCATATGAAGTTGAGTATTATTCTTTCCAGGTCTGTGAAGAATTGTGTTGGTATTTTGATGGGGATTGCATTGAATCTGTAGATTGCTTTTGGTAAGATTGCCATTTTTACTATGTTATTCCTGCCTATCCATGAGCATGGGAGATCTAAAGTCTCTTTTTAAAAAAGAAGAAACCATGGAGTTTTATAATAAGAATGCTGGAGGGGTCATTTACATTTATTTGAGGACTATTTCTTATCAACCCTACTTCTAAACAGTGTACAAAGGGGTGTTTTACTAAGTAGCACAAATGATCTTTTAAAACAACTTTAATATCCCTTAGGGTTTATTTGTATTGTCGTTTTTTTCAATTCCATATTCAATTCAGTACAGCAATTCAGTAGAAATATGTATTGCAGTTAAATTTTAGAAATAGAATACAATAGACAGTATTTTGTAAGGCATTATGTGATCAACTCTGTCTTAAACTGAGGTTCCAGACCTGTTCAGTTGAGTCTGTACTGATTCCGAACCTTCAGAACAGATTTTGGATTTCCTGTCCTGTTCCTTTTTCTTTGGTACTAAAACTAGTGTCTCCTCTGTCCTCTTTGCTGTGGGATTGTTATTCTCCATATGTCAGGCTTCTTTCCCAGAGATCATGAACCCCATGCATTGATGTCTTCCTCCTACTACATCCCTTGTTTGGGAAATAGATTTGTTTTGGATCTGTAGCCCAGGCTGGTATGGAACTCACTGTATAGCAAAGGCTAGCCTTGAACTTATAATAAGCACGCTTTTGCTTCTCAAGTGCTGGGATAATCAGTGTGAGCCATAATGGCTGGCTGTTGTACTTTTAAGTCAAAGTAGATACTGTTTGCTTCTTTATTTATTTGGTACTAGGGACTGAATTCACTGCTTTTTCATCCTAAACAATCTCTGTAATGTTGAACTACACTCCAACCCTCAAGGGCTTTGGATTTTGCACTCTGTCTAGATGAATGAATATTATCTATATTTTAGGTAATACAAAATATATTTATAACAGCAATTAAATGAGAGAAAAAGTCAATGCATGTATAAATAGTTCATACACCCAAAGCAATGGTAAGTGTGCCAAGACTGCTGAGGGGTGTGGATAAGATCACATACCACACTTTTGTTCAAGGATAGCTACTGTTTTAAGTTTGGCTTGTCTTCCTATCTCAATCTCTAAGTGATTTATATATGAGGTTAACATGTTTGTAGCCTGGTGATCTCGGTGCTCTTACTGACACATTTTAGACACTCATGCTTATGTATGAATTTTAACCATGAGTAGTGGCCTTTGTGGAATGTCCACTCCTCCTGACATTATGGTAGAACTTAACATTTTGATCACAACTATTTCTGGAAACCACAGGCTTTTTGTCTATGGATTCTGAACCTCTATCATCTGGACTCACCCTCTATCATGACCATTTTCCCCACATTTCCAAATGTGAACAGTAGCATATATCCCTTCCTTTTCCTTAGGAATATTGTTTTTTTAATACACAGCTCTCATTTCTCTGTGGCTAGCCTAAGGCAACTAAGATTTTTCCATCTTTAGGATTGTCTTTTGGGATCACCAAGAATCAAAGAAAATTAAAGAAATCTGATAAAATTAAAAACTTTCTTGAGATCATAAAACTAGTCACAGAGCTATATGGACACACCTAGAATAATGGGGATTCTGTTAGTAAAATTCCAGTTCATTTGAATTTTCTTTTCATCTCATTTGAAAGTTACACTTTTAATAAGAATATATAATTAGATTTACCTCTTTGGGTTTTGGGGGAAGTTTTAGAGGTAGTTTTCCTGTTGCTTCATAGGTATTTTTAAAGGCCGACAAGATAAACGCTCAATCCAATTATTTGGATTATTTGGTACCACACAAAGTTACATAGTATTTTGACAATGGCATATCATATTATTATATCCATTTAGCCCTATTCTCATGGCACCGGAACTAAATAATTATTGTATTTTAATACTATGTGATGGTGAGCTTTAACTGTTAACTCATAACAACTTGGAATCACCTGGGAAGGGAGTCTGACTTGTGTTGGCCTACAGGTATGCTTGTGGGGCTTTTCATAATTAAGCTAAATGATGTCTGGAGACCCAGCCTAGTGTGGGCAGCATCATTCCCTATGCAGGGAATCCTGTGCTATGTAAGTGGAGAAATTGAGCTGAGTACAAGCAAGTAAAGATGCATGAATTATTTTTCTCTCTTGACTGTGATTGTGATGTGACCAGCTGTTTCAAGTTCCTGCTGCCTTAACTTCCCTCCTATGATGGACTGTGACCTGGAATTGTGAGCTAAATAACCTTTTTACCCCAAGTTGCTTTTTTGTGAGGGTGTTTTATCACAGCGATAGAAGTGAAATCAAGACACACTGCTTGCTAATTTTTTTCTGGTAGTGATTATAATTGCGTTTTCTAATACCTTTCCTTGTAAAGAAAAACCAGTTCTCAGATGACACCCAAGTTGTTCTTTCCTTTGTAAAGTTATTTGGTATCATACACCCATGGAGTGCTGCTTTGCTGTTGAGTTTGTTACATTACTTAAGCTCATTTTATAAGGACCCGCTGAAGAAAATGTTCCTAAACTCTAGAAAGCAGTGCCTATCTATGTAGGGCCACCTTTTACCATCTCATCTGTGTTATGAGTCATGTACCTGAACAGAACATTCTAAATGCTGGAAGTTCCCTAAGACTCTCCAGTGAATGCCAGGAGACATAGTATGAACATGTGGCCTTTTTGTAGAGTCCAGTTCCCCACACATCTTGGCTATTCTCTGTAGTCTTGACTTCAACTAATTTCTTCTATTAGCTTTGCTGTGTGACTATTCCTTGGGAGAGACAAATAGTTATCTATTCACCTCAGATAGGGAACCAACAACAGACCAAAGTAAGGATACCAATAGTAGACCCAAGTAAGGATACCACCAAAGTCCAACTTGATGAACCAACAAGTTTTATTGGGGTCACTTACTGGAATGTGGGTCAGGGGTTACTTACAGGATCAATAATGAACTCAAAGACAGCTTCATCACAAAAGCCCACATCTGCAGGAGTGACAGCTGATGAGAATTACAAACCTGGAGTACATTTTTAGGCAACTCAGCAGGTTGGAAAATGTCTATTTTGAGTTGGAGAAGGTCTCTTTCAGTCAGCTCTTGTGGTCTGAGCTTCTTCCCAGGAGCTCTATTTGTCCGAGAGTGTCTCTCAGAAGTTCTTATTTCTTATAAAGACTTTTGGAAGCAGAGGATCTAATGAATCTGATCAATTTCAGAAACTTCTTGAAGCTTTTTAGTTGTTTAGGTTGTCAGTTTAAGCAGCTCCCCTACAATATGGTCTGTTTTACCTCAGAGGAAATTGCTACACTGCAGGCTTTTTATACCTTGATTCCTTTTGTTATGATTTTAGTTTTCATTTCACCTTTCTTTAGTATATTTTATGGATTTTTAGAGAGACCTTAAATAATTTATGGAAGTGAGCCTGAGCAATTTGAGAGCAGAGAGAGCCTTGACCTTTCATTGTTGCGTGACTTTGTAGTGTGAAACCCCTGTGTTTTCTAGCTGCCCACTGTGTGCACTCAGACCTTACTAAAGGCCTGATTACTCTTTCCAATGCAGCCTTTTTTCTGTGCTGACAAAATGTTACTTCACTGCATTCCCCAGGGAGTACAGGAAATGGCTCTTGCTGCTTCTGTGCATTGCTGGTACCATGCACTTTAAGCATATAAATTTTAATATAAAATTTAAGTCTTCTTGGAAGTATTAGATTCTGTGAGCTTAATGTTTTTGATGACTCATATTGTCACTCAGTTTCTTTGGTGATTTAGTAAAAGATCTGAACTCCTTTCTGAAATGAACACACTCATTTAATAAAAAAATGAAATGTTTACATAATTATTTTGATCAGAGTTGACAGTAAAGCAGGAATTCTGAGAAATGCTGCTACTAAATATTGTCAGTAAACTCATTTCTTCTTTGTCTGAATTTACTTCTTACTTAAATGGCACCTCCGAGATCCCATATCCCCTGTGAGTTGCTTTAGCATTCAAGCTTTTTGAATAAATAAGATGAATATAGGAAGCTTATTCTTATTAGGTCATCATTCTTTCACTCATCCATTTATTTCTTTATCCAATAACTGTTCTGGAGCCTGGATTATTCTACACACTGGAGAGACAGTGATGAACAATACAAAATCCGTGTCTTTGCATAGCTTACGCCCTCTAGTCAGGTAAAGGAGGTAATAAACAACCTAGGAAGATAGTGGTACATTGTGTGGGTGTGATGAAGGAAAAAAGAAGCTGGGCATGTGCAGTGAGGACTTTGACCAGTAGGATCAGGACAGGTTTCCAATCTCTCTCTCTCTCTCTCTCTCTCTCTCTCTCTCTCTCTCTATATATATATATATATATATATATATATATATATATGTATATATATACATATATATACATATATATATGTATATATATAGTGTATATGTGTACACATATATGTATGTGTATGTTTGTATGCATGTATGTGTATGTGTGTAATTTTATGTGTATCTGTGCATAAAACTGTGTATGTGATGCTCATGTTGGGTGCCTTCTTTGATAACTTTTCACATAATTTTTATATAGGGGTTTTCACTGAATTTGGAGCTCATTGATTTAGATAAGCTGACTAGCCAATGACCTTCAAGCAGTCATCTGTCTCCATATGCCCAGTGCTGGGGTTATGGGATGTGTAGGCCACTATGCCCAGGTTTTTACATGGATGCTGGGGATATGAACATAGGTGCTTACTCAGTGAGTGATTTCCCTAGTCCTTGGTCTCCAACCTTTAATCTAAGATAGTGGTTGTCAATATTCCTACTGCTGAGACCACTTAATATAGTTAAGTGATGACCCTCCACTATAAAATTATTTTGTTACTACTTCATAACTGTAATTTTGCTACTGTTATAAATTATAGTATAAATACCCGATATGTGACCCTCAAAGGCGTTGTGACACACGGGTTGAAAACCAATGCCCTAAGTTCTCAACTATGAATAGGAAAGCCAGCCTTGTATAGAGTTTAAGAAAGACTCTTCCAAGAAGAGGGAATAAAATACAAAAGGTTTTTTGACAGGATTGTGTCTGTGCTTTCAGGGTCCAGAAAAGAGTTCGCAGAGTCACAACCAGGAATGTCAAGAGAAGAGGAAAGCTGGGAGAATGAAATCCAAAGAAGGGCAGATCATTTAGGATCTTCAACTATGTCTTCTAGGTCCTTGTACAAGTCATTGAACAGTCTAGCCCCCGTTTCCCATTCTCTAAAATTCTGAAGTGATATGAATAAGAGCTACCTTATAGTCTTGCTTGAGAAGGCTTGGCATTTAAAACTATATATGTTACATATCATCATCATTATTATCCATTATTTATATATGGTACATTTTTTTCTCCTTGCTAATAATTTACTGCTCTGATAAACTTTTTGAGCTACAATGGATGTTATAAATCACGTCAAATTTGGATGGTTATCTTCACAGGATTATTTAATTCAGAGTGAGTCAATCAGGATTCAGCTTCCCAAAACTGATGGAGTAAATGCTGATTAGTGTAGGCGGAGTTTTCCTGTCCCACAGCCACAATCAAATAATCAATCAGAGGCTTAATATAAATTATGAATGCTCAGCCAATAGCTCAGGATAGTTACTTACTAGCTCTTACAACTTAAGTTAACCCATATTCCTTATTTGTGGTCTGCCACGTGGCGGTGTCTTTATTAGCACGGCAGCTTCAGCTCTTGTTCCCTCTGCATTTGGCTGGTGACTTCTGACTCTGCTGTTTCTTCCCAGAGTCCTCTGTTTCTGGCTGTCCCACCTATACTTCCTGTCTGACTACTATCCTGTCAGCTTTCTATTAACCAATGACAGTAATACACATTCACAGTATACAGAAGGATTATTCCACAGCATTTCACTCCTTTTATCTAATTAAAAAGGAAGGTTTTAACTTTAACATAGTAAAATTATATACAATAAAAACAGTTATTAGGTAAGAATTATAGTTACAATATCCAGTTCACTTGTATTTGACAAAATTAGGGAAAATATTCTATTATTTATCTTATCTTTGTGAGTCTAAAGTTTTACACCTAATTTACCTTTTTATCATAACTAAGGAAAACTATAATTATAACTATACAGTCTTTAACTCTGTCAAAGACCCCAGAAGGATGAAATGTTATCTAATGACAGGGACATCAGGATGTCTGGACAGTCATTCAAAGTTCCTCTGAAACACTGGGGCATCCAAATTTGGCCTACTGGCCTAGACTATCTGACAGATTTTTTTTTGAAGCAGAATTTATGAAGGACTGTCCTGCTTTGTCTTGGCAAAATTTGGCCATCAATTTCTTTTGTGTCATGCTTGTCCAATTTGGACAGTATCTGTCAGCTATTGAGGCAAGGGCAGTTTCTTTGCCCAGTGGCTAGATTTTGCCACAAAGAAAGCCAACCCCATATGGAGTTTCTTCAATCCCCATCCTCTTCTCTGAAGAAGATTGGTGCTGCCAGGAGCAGACATGTCTTACTATCATGAAAAGCCTTAGGTTATTAAATATAATAAATACCATATTCTGTAGGTCTTTGAAGTATTTGAAAACCATCTATACATCTAAATATATCTATGTATGACCTTGAAAATATACCTAACATGACTATAAGTTTGACTATTATAGATGACTATTTCTTAATTATACATTACATTTTTCAATGAGCTGTGTAAACACAACATCTTAAACAAGAGTAGAAATATACAGTATAACAAAATTAACTTTAAACTTATATCAATATACAAAAATCCATACCAATGTAAAATATTTAAGACTAGTAGTTGCTTTTTTGATTTAAAAGTAAATTGATAATCTACCATTCTATACTATCATTTCTATATTCCCCCTTTTTCTTTTCAGAAAGAGATCCTTGAATTTAATCTCTTTTGTTCTAATCTCTTTTTTTGTTCAGCATTTTTCCTGACCATTACCAATAACAACTTGTAACCAACTCCCCTTAAGTGATAACAAACACCATAACCAATTTTTTTTTGGAATATGAGTGTAGTTCTCTAGACTATTTCCTGTTCTTTGGGGGCATTCACATCTTTTGGGGAACTTTGAGAAAATTGGATAATTGTTATGTCTTGGCTGTGGTATTCTGTGATAGACTGGATGATCTCAGTCAGCAGCCTTGAAGCTATTTTGGATGTTGGATCACCTGGACCATATGTTTTTGTTTGTTTGTTTGTTTGTTTTTATGTGTGTGTCTGGTCACCATGTTCTGAAAATACATAAACTTTTAAAGGTAACATGAATATCTGTACTAATACAAGTATAGACTGTGTATTGTACACAAGTCAGCCAAAGATGATTTTTGTTTTATGTATGAGCAGGTAAAATATACATCACATGTCTTATAGTTCTAGGTTTATTTCTTTATGTCAGTAGTCAGATATTTTAGGGGATCATCCTCAGTCAAACCTGATTTTTCTTAATGTGGAATGAATCCATATGTAGCCGGAAGTTTCTCCGGTCCTGTCTGAGCCTGCAGTTTTTTACAAATCTCTCCTACCCATGATGTGCAGCTTCTTGGTCCCAAGTAAACACACAGAGGTTTATATTACTTACAAACTGTATGGCCTATGGGTCAGGCTTCTTGCTAGCTAGCTCTTATAACTTAACTCAACCCATTTCTATTAATCTATATGTTGCCACGTGCCTGTGGCAAGCATCTTGTTGCTTCTTGGGTGGCAGGCTGGTGTCTCCCTTTACTCTACTTTCTTCTTTCACTATCTTGGATTTTCCTGCCTACCTCCATCCTGCCCTTCCATAGGCTCATGAAGCTTTATTTATTATCCAATGGGAGCCACACATATTCACAGCATACAGAAAGATATCCCACAGCACTTCCCCTTTTCTTTCTAATCAAAAAGGAAGGTTTTAACTTTAACATAGTAAAATTACATATGGTAGAATAGTTATCAAGCAAGAATTATAGTTACAATATCTAGCCTATTTGTATTCGGCAAATTTAAAGAAAATATTCTATCATCTATCCTATATTTGTGACTCTAAAGTTTCATATCTAATTTATCTTTTATCATAATGAATAAAAATTATAACTATCTAGTCTTCAAATACATCAAAGACATGAGAAGGAAAATAATAATACCTGAGAAAATGGAAAATGCAAGCAAGCAATTTCCAAAATTCTTGCAAGAATAGACAAAGACATCTGGCAACCTGGACAGCCACCTAAAGTTCCTCTGCAACATTGGCACATCCATCTTCAGCCTATAGACCTAGAGTCTCTCAGTTGCTTTTCTCTGTGTCTTGTTCATCCAGAAATGACAGCACTCATACTGTCAGCAGTCGAGGCAGGACCAGAGAAAATTCTGACTACATTTGGCATCCAATGTGGGGGTCTCGAATTTCCCTAAGACCTAAAAAAGATTAAAAAGGGCTTCTAAACACACAATAATGAAGCAAAAAACAGCTTCCTACTTGTGTCTCTCATGCAGGCCACAGTACAGAGATGCTGCAACATTCAGGCTTGAGCACAGCATGGCAGATTCCCGCCTCAGTACACAGAGGTGACTCCAAGCTGTGCAGCAGGCTGCATGGTGGATTAAGCTTTTAGTCACACAGACAAAAAAGATTTGTGGGCCAGCTTCATGCTACCTGGTGGCATCATGGACCCCAGATTTGGCAGGGTAAGCATGACTCTCCTGGGTACCTCCACCATGTTGTGAAACCAAAAGGGGTAGAGTCAGTAGCCAAGGCTGCCATATTAGTCCTAGCCACACAGTTTAGCAGTTGAAGACCTCTTCTGATCAGAAAAGGATTATAAATTCACAATGAGACAGATTCAGATGGAATAAAACTCTAAATGGTTTACATCATATGTAAAAAGGTATGTAGACTTGAGAGAGGGAAGAGAAAGGATATCGATAGTCATAAAATTAAAATAAAGCCTTAAAATTAAAATAATTTATAAAGAATATAATAGGCCATGTAAAGATGGAAATTACACAGAGAGTCTGGATTATGTTGTATTTGGGATTTTTTTAATAAATATTTTTATTTTATAATTAATTTAATTTTACACATCAGCCATGGATTCCCCTGTCCTCCTTCCTCCCACCCGCAAGTCTCCCCCCCCCAATGTACCCCCCATTTCTAACTCCTCCTTGGTCTCCCCTGGGGATTTGGCCCAGCCTGGTAGATTCAGTTGAGGCAGGTCCAATCCCCTCTTCCCTGCACCAAGGCTGGGCAAAGTGTCTCAGCATAGGCCCTAGGTTCTAAAAGGCCAGCTCATGTACCAAGGACAGATCCCAGTCCCACCGCCTGGGGGCCTCCTAAACAGTTCCAGGCTCATCAACTGTCTCACTTCTCCAGAGGGCCTGGTCCAGTTCCATGGGGGCTCCTCAGCTATTGGTTCACAGTTCATGTGTTTCTGCTAGTTTGGCTATTTGTCCCTGTGATTTTTCCAATCATAGTCTCAATATCTCTTGCTCATATAATCACTCCTCTCTCTCACCGACTGGAATCCTGGAGCTCAACCTGGGGCTTGGCCGTGGGTCTCTGCATCTGCTTCCACCAGTCACTGGATGAAAGTTCTATCATGACAGTTAGGGTGTTCGGCCATCTGATCACCAGAGTAGCTCATCTCAGGCACTCTCTCAACCATTGCCAGTAGTATATAGTGGAGATATTGTTGTGGATTTCTGGGGACCTCTCTAACACTCTGCTTCTTCCTATTCCCCTGGGGTCTTCATTTATCATGGTGTCTCTTTCCTTGTTCTCCCATTCTGCTCCTGATCCAGCTGGGACTTCCCTCTCCCCTAAGCTCACTTTCCCACAACCCTTGCCCTCCATTAATCCCCCTCACCCCCAGTTGGCTCATGTAGATCTCATCCATTTCTCTGTCATTGGGTGATCCCTATGTCTTTCTTAGGGTCCTCTTTTCAAGGTAGCCTCCATGGAGTTGTGAGTTACAGTCTGGTATCCTTTGTTTTACATCTAGTATCCACTTATGAATGAGTACATACCATGTTTGTCTTTCTGAGTCTGGGTTACCTCACTCAGGATGATTTTTTCCTAGTTCCATCCATTTGCCTGCAAACCTCATGATATCATTGTTTTTCTCTACTGAGTAGTACTCCACTGTGTATATGTGCCACATTTTATTTATCCATTCTGCAGTTGAAGGGCATCTAGGTTGTTTCCAGGTTCTTTCTATTACAAATAATGCAGCTATGAACATAGTTGAACATGTGTCCTTGTGTTATGATTGAGCATTCCTTGGGTATATGCCCAAGAGTGGAATAGCTGGGTCTTAAGGGAGGTTGATTCCCAATTTTCTAAGAAAGGACCATATTGATTTCCAAAATGGCTGTACATGCATGCATTCCTACCAACAGTGTAGGAGTGTTCCCCTTGCTCTACATCCTTTCCAGCATAAGCTGTCTTCAGTGTTTTTGATCTTATCCATTCTGACAGGTGTAAGATGGTATCTCAGAGTCATTTTGATTTGCATTTCCCTGATGATTAAGGATGTTGAGCAATTCCTTAAATGTCTTTCAGCCATTTTAGCTTCTTCTGTTGAGAATTCTTTGTTTAGCCCTATAGCGCATTTTTTGATTGTCCCTGAAGAAAGAAATTGAAGATGTCAGAAAATGGAAAGATCTTCCATGCTCATGGATAGGTAGGACTAACATAGTAAAAATGGCAATCTTACCAAAAGCAATCTACAGATTCAATTCAATCCCCATCAAAATCCCAACACAATTCTTCACAGATCTGGAAAGAACAATACTCAACTTCATATTGAAAAACAAAAAACCCAGGATAGCCAAAAGAATCCTGTACAATAAAACAACCTCTGGAGGCATCATGATCCCTGACTTCAAGCTCTACTATAGAGCTACAGTAATAAAAGCAGCTTGGTAATGGCATAAAAACTGACATGTGGACCAATGGAACCGAATTGAAGACCCTGACATTAATCCACACACCTATGAACATATGATTTTTGACAAAGAAGCCAAAACTGTACAATGGAAAAAAGAAAGCATTTTCAACAAATGGTGCTGGAATAACTGGATGTCAACATGTAGAAGACTGAAAATATATCCATATCTGTCACCATGCACAAAACTTAAGTCCAAGTGGATCAAAGACCTCAATATAAATCCAGGTTCTCTAAACCTGATAGAAGAGAAAACAGGAAATAGTCTTGAACACATTGGCATAGGAGATCACTTCCTAAATATAACACCAGTAACACAGACACTGAGAGAAACAATTAATAAATGGGACCTCTTGAAAGTGACAAGCTTTTGTAGGGCAAAGGACGTAGTCAATAAGACAAAACGACAGCCTACAGAATGGGAAAATATCTTCACCAACCCCACATCTGACAGAGGGCTGATATCCAGAATATATAAAGAACTCTAGAAATTAGACATCAAAATACCTAGCTGTCTTTGGGATTTTTTTTCATTTTTTAAATTTAGTTTTACGTATCAGCCATGGATTCCCCTGTCCTCCCTCCTCCCACCTCCCCCCCCAGCGCACCCCCCCTTCCCATATCCTCCAGGGCAAGGACTCCCCTGGGGATTCAGCTCAGTCTGGTAGATTCAGTGGAGTCAGGTCCAGTCCCCTCCTCCCTTCACCCAGGCTGAGCAAAGTGTCCCTGCATAGGCCCCAGGTTCCAAACAGCCAGCTCATGCACTAAGGACAGGTCCTGGCTCCACTGCCTGGGGACCTCCCAAACAGTTCAAGTTAATCAACTGTCTCACTTATACAGAGGCCTGATTCAGTTGAGGGCTCCTCAACTATTGGTTCATAATTCATGTGTTTTCACAATTTGGCTATTTGTCCCTGTATTTTCCAATCATGATCTCAACAATTCTCGCTCATACAATCCCTCCTCTTTCTCACCGATTGGGCTCCCAGAGCTCCACCTGGGACCTGGCTGCAAATGGCTGAAAGACACTTAAGGAATTGCTCAACATCCCTAATCATCAGGGAAATACAAATCAAAACAACTCTGAGATACCACCTTACACCTGTCAGAATGGCTAAGATCAAAAACACTGAAGACAGCTTATGCTGGAAAGGATGTGGAGCAAGGGGAACACTCCTACACTGTTGGTGGGAATGCAAACTTATACAGCCACTTTGGAAATCAATATGGCACTTTCTTAGAAAATTGAAAATCAATCTCCCCCAAGACCCAGTTATACCACTCTTGGGCATATTCCCAAGGAATGCTCAATCATAACACAAGGACACATGCTCAACTATGTTCATAGCAGCATTATTTGTAATAGCAAGAACCTGGAAACAACCTAGATGCCCTTCAACTGCAGAATGGATAAATAAAATGTGGTACATATACACAGTGGAGTACTACTCAGTAGAGAAAAACAATGATATCATGAGGTTTGCAGGCAAATGGATGGATCTAGGAAAAATCATCCTGAGTGAGGTAACCCAGACTCAGAAAGACAAACATGATATGTACTCACTCATAGGTGGATACTAGATGTAAAACAAAGGGTGACTAGATTGTAACTCACAACTCCATGGAGGCTACCTAGAAAAGAGGACCCTAAGAAAGACATAGGGATCACCCAATGACAGAGAAATGGATGAGATCTACATGAGCAAACTGGACATGGGGGGGGGGTAATGAAGGGCAAGTGTCTTTGGGATTTTTAACAGGAGAGAGACATTTGATTGTAAATGTTACTAAGTTAAATCAATATGTATATTTTAAAGATATTTTGACTTCAAAATTTGGATCTAAGGCTATGTTGCTTTGGAAAAGAGCCTCTGTTTTTGTTTCCCCAGGAAGCAAGAGACTGTGGATTTGTTCTAGTTTAAGATGGATCAGATTTGATCAAGCGAGACCTCCTGAACCTTAACAGATGGAACTTATCAAGAAAGGTTATAGCTGGTCTTCCCAGGACTTGACCATTATCTCAAATTTTCTCAGAATCCCCATAAGATTGTCAGCACCTCCAATCTGTAGGAAGTAGTATGAGCGGCTATGCCCAAATTCCCAAAATGTTGTTTATAAATGTTCATTTTTATTTAAAGGGGGTTGATTATAAATGCAACCTGTTTCTAAAGAAGAGGGGATACAGATATGATAGAATAAAAGGGTAGATTTTTGAATCTACTTTTAAAAAACAACAACTTGTGTAAAATATTTTACATTGCCATGGATTTTGGTTTATTGATACAAATTTAAAGTTAATTTTGCTATATTGTATGTATATTTCTACTCTTGTTTAAAGTATTATGTTTATGCAACTCATTTAAAATTGTAATGTATAATTAAGAAATATAGATTAATAATCATCTATGATAATCAAACTTATAGTCATGTTAGTTAAGTTTTCTAGGTATACATAGATATATTTCAATTAGGTAGGTAATCTTTAAACATTTCAAAGACCTACAGAATATAGCATTTAAAATGTTTTAAGAACTTTGAGTTTTCTGCACATTGAGACATGTCTGCTCCTGCAGCACCAGTCTACTTCAGAGAAGATGATGGGCATTGAAGTAACTCCATATGGAGCTTTCTTTCTTTATGATAAAAGTTAGCCATTTGGACAAGAAACTGCTCTTGCCTGGACTGCTTGAGAGTATGTTGTATAAACTGTATACACAGGACCCATAGGAAGGTGACCACTGAACCTTGCAAGGCAAGAGGGTTCTTCAGATTTCTGCTTCACAGAAGAAACTGACAGACATTCTACAAGACATGGGGAGAAGTGACTGATGAGCTTTGCCAGAATGGGCAGAACAGTCTTAAAAATTTCCTTCTTCACTGAAAGTTATGCCAGTCTCTAGGCCTGTAGGCTGAAGATAGATGTCCCAATATTACAGAGGAAGTGTGGACGATCATCCAGGCAGCCAGATTTCTCTGTCATTTCTAGAATTATGGAAGTTGCTTGTAATGCACTTCCTGTTTACTCAAGTAATACTATATTCTTATGGGGTCTTTGATGTAGTTGAAGACTAGATAGTTATAATTATCATTGGTTATGATAAAAGACAAACTAAATATGAAACTTTAAACTTGCATATATAGGATAGATGATAGAATATTTTCTTTAATTTTGCCAAATACAGATAGATTAGATATTGTAACTGTAATTCTTGCTTGATAACTCTTTATTATATGTAATTTACTATACTAAAGCTAAAAACTTCCTTTTTGATTAGACAGAAAGGGAAAGTGATGTGGGATGTCTTTCTGTATGCTGTGAATATGTGTTGCTTTGATTGGTTGATAAATAAAGCTGTTTGGCTAATGGTGAGGCAGAATAAGGTTAGGCAATACATTCAAACTGGAGAGAAAGGAGAAGAAAGGAGAGTGGGGCAGACACTGTAAGTCACTGCCAGGATAAGCAAGATGTAAAAGTACCAGTAAGCCTGAAGCCATGTGGCAATACATAGATTAATAGAAATGGGCTGAGTTAAGTTGTATGAGCTAGTTAGCAAGAAACCTGAGCCAATTGGCTATACAGTTTGTAAATAATATAAGCCTCTGTGTGTTTACTTGGGACCAAGTGGCTGTGGGATGTGGGTGGGAGAGATTCATCCTGTGGGCCAGGCAGGACTGAAGAAACTTCTAGCTACATCCATAGTCTCTCCTGTGGCAATAAAAGCATAACCTATTCCCCAAAGTAACACATATTTTGACTTAAATTTTGAAATCATAATATTTTTAAGAGATATAGGTTTGTTGAATCCAGCAGTTTTTATAAACCACTTTCTCTTAGCAGCCAAAAAATTCAAAGACAAGACAATAGCATACAGGATCCAGACTCTCTGTGTATTTCCCATCTTTATGTGGCTTATTTCTTTTATATTACTTTACTCCCTTTTTAAGGACTTTATTTTTATTATTTTAAAACTCTATTTTTAAATCTAAGACTATATATACCCTTTGTCTTTTCTCTCTCAAGCCTATGCATGTTTTCAAACATACTTTGACCCGTTTAGAGCCTTTTTATTTGAATATGTCCTTACTGTGCATCTATAACTTTTCTATCTGCATGAACAAAAAAAAAATGTGCTGTGTAATGTAAATCATGGCATGTTGGAGGCTGGCTCCTCTCCCTCAGTTCCCTGAGAGTGTAGTCTCATGGTGGAGGAACAGCATGTTGCCTGCTGCTCATAAACACCATTTAAATGTTTGGCAGCAGGGCTTCTCAAGAGAGCTGCCCATTTTTACCACTAGCACTGAGCCAGAAAGCCATCTCTTAAAGGAGCCATTCCTCTGCTTGCTTCCAACAAACAGAACCCACTGGAGAAAAAGCCTTTACCAAGAAGCTGAATTTGACTCTGTTTTTTGTGTGTTTAGAATCCTTCTTAAGCTTTGTTGGGTCTTATGTGGAAATTCCAGCCCCATATTGGGCACCATAAGTAGGCAGAGTTTTCCTGTCCCACAGCCACTCTCAAATAATCAATCAGAGGATTAATATAAATTATAAATGCTTGGCCAATAACTCAGGCTTATTACCAACTAGCTTTTACAACTTTAGTTAACCCATATTCCTTATTTGCACTCTGCCACATGGCGGTACCTTTATTAGCATAGCACCTTTATTTCTTGCTCCCTTCGCACCTGGCTGGCAACTCCTGACTCCACCTTCTTCTTCTCAGAGTCCTCTGTTTCTGGCTGTCCTGCCTATACTTCCTGCTTGGCTACTTGCCTGTCAGCTTTATTAACCAATGAGAGTAATACAAATTCACAGTGTACAGAAGAATTATTCTACAGCAGATTAGAACTTTGGTCTCTTGGGCTTTCAGACCAAGAGCTTTCTTAGTATAAGATAATGTTGGTACTTAGCTATCATCAGACCAAGAGCTTTTTTAGTATAAGATAATGTTGGTACTTAGCTGTCAACTTAAAGGCTTAGAGTTGTTTTTCTCAGTATTTGCCTCACAAGAGTCATTTACAATAGTTCTAGAAAATAAAAACTATTTCACAAAGACTGATATGGTAACTATACTGGTAATGAAATTATACATTGATAATTTACTACTAACTGAAAGATATTTGGAATAATAAAATTTTATTGTGAAGATTATAGTAGCATCAATGCATAATAAAATACTATGTATCTATTATTTAATTTCCTAACCAATACATCAGCCATAGACTTAAATCTGCCTTGGTAGTTCCAGCATTTACGCTTGAACAATATAGATATAGAAAAATCATTTTTTGCTGCTATGGTTTAAATCTGAACTATTCCCATAGGATTACTGTTGGAAGCTTGATTCCCTGATGGTTGTCTCATTTTGAAAGTTTCTAGAAACTTCTAAATAGAAGTGGGACCTACTTGAAGAAAGTAGGTTACCTGGGCTCATATCCATGAGTGTTCTGTGTTGTTCCCAGTCCCCTCCTGTCCTCTCTGTCCTGTCTGCTGTGAGATGAACAGCCACATGGTCTGGCTGCCATGATGTTTTGTCTCAGGATGAGCCCAGAATCAGTACAACCAATGACAATGAACTCACCTCTTGGGAAAATGAGCCAAAGTGAATCCTTCTATACTCAATTGTTTCTGTAGGATGTTGTCACAGTTACACAATTACATTGTCCATTCATTCATCCATTCACTCATTTTCTCAAGAACTTTGCAACCTGTATTAATGTACATTTCAGAGACAAAGTAGTAAATAATAGTAGATGTATCTTATATGTCTGTTCTTATGTACAATATAGTTTAATTAAGAGGAATAGATAAAAAATATATTCATGACTTAATATATACCTAAAACATGTATCTCAGGGTAGTCTTCAAACTATCTTAAAATTGGAAAGCCAATGTCTTGATTGGTGAGAATATAGCTTAATGGTAGAATACTTGCCTAGCATATACAATGACCTGGGCTCTATTCTCAGCACACACACACACACACACACACACACACACACACACACACACACACCACTAAAATTAGAAGAGTTAATCATATTTTAAATGATTAACTCATTTTAACAACTTGTGTTTCAAGCCTCAGTTCTCTAGCCCTATAACCTGCTAATAAATAAATTAATGGGTTATGGAAATTCCAATGTAATTATACACATGACATAATTGAATGGTGGACTTAAATTAAATTAATATGGCAAAAGAATTTACTAAATCCTCAATATGTAGAGCTTAAATTATTTTACCCAAAAGGTCTGTTTGGTTTCTTGAATGTCTTTCTGTAACATCTCACAACTTGCCAGGCAAAAGAAAATTGCCTCAGGGATTTTATTTTATTTTCTCTTTTCTTTTTGTTTGCCCCTAGGTAGGAAGTCTGTTATCTGGGAAAGGTTTTGTTCTAAATGTTAATTTGTAAGACATTTTTGAACTCAATCATTATAGAAACAGCCCTTAGCATGGTTGTTAGGTCCAAATGTCAGGTTGCAGACATTTATTTCACTGTTTTGGAAGCAGAAATGTACTTAGTGATGACTCCAAGTAGCAAACAGGGTATGTTTCTATCCCATTCCAGAGCAGAGCCCTCGAACTAGTCCTTGCCTTGAAATGACAGGGTCCTCCATGTCCCTCAGAACACGCTTCCATTTAGGATTCAAAGGATTGCTTTCTTTAGTAAATAGCATGTGTCTTCTAGTCTTTATTTCCTGTCTAATTGGAATAACAGTCAAGCTGATATTCACTAAACAACAAAGGTGTTTGGAAGGCTCTCTAACAGGCCCAAACATTGCAGTCATGGGGCCCGCAGGTCTTTCCCTCTCTCTTTCTAAACCATTAGATTACATTCGTAAAGCTGGCCACCAAGGTCTGTTCCCTTACTGTGGTCACTGTTTGCTGTCCAACTTACCCCTGAGACTCAACACTATCAAAACACTGAGGTCCAGCAATCAAAATTCATAATTTGACCACACAGTCTATCACGTCCAATCAGGACTTACCGACTTATACTAGTCCAGATGTCCCCCTTTTCTTCTTAAAAAGATACGACAGAGACACCTGCTGCTGTCTTTGCCTGATCCAGAGACAGCCCCCAAAACTTACTGATCCTCCTCCACTGGGGTAATAAAATATCCTTTGTGCTGAGAATTTGGTGTCTGAGTATGTTCTGTGTGGATTCTGAGTTCCCTTCCAATGTTTAATTTCAGGCTGTCACACATATATGCTGAAAAGTTAGAGAGATTTCTTTTCAGTTTTGTTAAAAAACTGTTTTGAGAATCCAAGAAGGCAATTTCTTAGAGTTTACTTTTTTTTTTTTTTTTTTTGGTAACTTAACAAAATCCTCTGTTTGGTCAGAGTCATGGTCAACTATCCCCAAATGTTCATAGAATGTCTTGCTTCCCACTTTTGGATGATGCATGGGAAAAGAAAAACTGTGAGATTTTCCCCAAAGCTAGATAAATACTTTGAGGTGGTTGAGTGAGAATACGAACTGAATAGCTTTGTTGTCCTGCTGCTGCCTTCTCCTCTTTCTCCTCCTCCTTTCTCCTCCTCCTCCTCCTCCTCCTCCTCCTCCTCCTCCTCCTCCTCCCTCTTCTTTTTGTATTGTCCTTGGGTATTTGATGTCACTTTAGAGAAATCTGCTACATGAAATCATAACCTAAGTGAAAAGCAAATGGGAGCAGTAAGTTAGTCCCATATAAGGACAGTACATCGGTCTGCTGTTGGCCAAAAATAGATGAAGCTTCTAGTGTGGTCAGCTCCACTGCTCATACATTTCCAGTTCTTCTTCCCAGCTGAATAAATGAAAAGAAAGAAGAAAACAATCACTACCATAAAAAGTACATTTCCTTTTCTCTGTTTGGTTGTGGAAGGACATCTGTAAACACAGGGAGCAAGCCTGGAGGAAAGGCATAATCCTGAAATGATGTTTGATCCATACCTTAGCTTCAGTTTGAAGATACATTCAGGACTTGTAAGCAGAAATATTGACATATGGCCTGGGATATTTGCCTGAACCTGTGGATGATTTATGAGCTTTCCTGAAGGACTTTTGTTAGTAGCTTGATAGCCTGGGACTAGACTGATTATCAGTCATGAAACAGAAATTCATGGATCTTAAAGGGCAGCAGAAGCATTTACTTGGTAAGCACAGGGATATAAATTATGAGTGAAATTAGTAATACATTAAGAAGGTAGCTGAACTGGCCTATTTCTCTTCCTGTTGCTGTTTCTAGATGGTGTTATTTGCTGGGCTCCACAGAGCCATGGTAATCATGTAATTTTTTTTTTGGGGGGGTGTTAATATCTCCAGCTCAATTCTTGTCCTCATTTATGTGTACATTGCAAGTGTTACCTCTTAAGCATATTAAAATATGCACATAGCATGTCTAAAGTTATGAGTCTCAGGGATCTAATGTGGGGAATATGATTTCCAACTGTGCATATTCTAAGTTGGACTCTAAAAAAGTCATTATTGGATTTGTATGTTCATCTCTAAAGTGGAATAGATATCTAAATGACTTCTTAGATAATTAATTTACTAGATATGCTTCTTCCTTAATTGGCATATTTAGTAAATTCCAATTGGTAATTATTTAGATAACAAACTTTCACATGCCCAGAGTATTAGCTGAAGAGCTATAATATAGAAGTAAAATATGTTAAATTAAAAATATAGTTATTTTATATAGTCATGTGATAAATGTTTCTGTTTCTATATTAATGATTTTAGAAAAATGTTGTCACACTCCTTTTACAGGCACATTAGTGCTGGATTTTTTTCATTGTATAAAATATTCTTTTTGAGACAGAATCTCATATTGTAGCTCAGGCTGGCCTTGAATTCACTAAGTATCCCAGGCTGCCTAGAACTCAACATCCTCTTGCCTTTGCCGTCTGAGTGCTGGGATTAGAGCCCTGAGCCACCATTTTTGGATAGTGCTGGATCATTTCCTAGCTCTGTAAACATCTGCACCAACATCAGAAAGCAAGGTGGTACCATCAAATGATGAAAGTAGAGATTTAACAAGTTATTAAAAGCAGGTGGCTAGTTAGAAGTTGTCTGCTGAGGATTGATGAACCAAGCATCTCTGGGAGCAAGAAGACAGTAACATCTCTAGGTCTGCAGAGGCAAAGGAAGCCAGTGGATATTAGAATGGGTATGATATAGAGAGGTTTGTAGGTATGATAGCATCAGGAGATAGCCTTAACACAGAACTCTTGCTTCAATGAAGACTCCTGATCACTTTCCTAAAGAAAAGCTGTAAGTGAAATTCTTGAATCTTTCCACTGATTCTGTAGTTGCTTGCTAATGCCTACCATCAGTTAAACTCCAGCAGATACCGGAATTACAAGGGGCCAGGAGGATATGGTCAGGTAAGGTAATCCTTCAGAGTCCCAGAACATGATTGACAAAGATAAAGAGTTAAGGGTTGAGAGGACCTCTGGGAGGTTGGGGAAAAGCAAGTAGAGAATGTCAATGTGTAGTCGGCATTGTGCCACTAAACTGTGGCTCTTAGTTCTCCAGGAGGCCATCACTGATGATTGGCAGCCTTGGTGTTTGGCTCTCTGGTGGTGCAGTGCAGCTCTATGGCAAGAGTTCATGGCAGGACTAAACTGCTCACCTCATGGTTAAGAAGTTAAAAACAAACAGATAAACAAAATAAAACAAAACAATGAGGAGAAAAGGACTTGGGTTCTGTTATTCCTTTCTAGAGCAAGTCAGAAATAACTTGAAGACTTCTTAACATTTCAACCTTGTCCCCCTAGTTCCCATCAGTGTCACCCTGAGGATTAAGCCATTAGCAGACATCCCAGTCACAGTCCATCAAGTACATCCACTGATTTATTCTTCATTCCTTTATTTGATTCATTCTGTGAAACATAGATCACATGTGCTGCATGGGTATTTGGAATGACTTTTTGGCATGATATACTTTAATGGGAAATATGAACTTCTACTTTGATTAGACTTGGGTGTCTGCCATATAATCTTGCCAGGATCCCACTCAGTGCTTCACAGACTCTGAACCACTCAGTGAGATGAGACAGCATGAGCAGCTAGGAGAAGAAATTATTTAGGATCTTTTTTTTTTTTTTTAAAGATTTATTTTATTTATTATGTATACAGTGTTCTGCCTGCATGTATCCCTTCAGGCCAGAAGAGGGAGCCAGATCTCATTACAGATGGTTGTGAGCCACCATGTGGTTGCTGGGAATTGAACTCAGGACCTCTGGAAGAATAGTCAGTGCTCTTAACCTCTGAGCCATCTCTCCAGCCCTAGGATCTGTTCTTAATACATCATAAGAATGAAGTTTTGTAAGAACCTAATATTACAATCTAACCTTTGCCTTTGCAGCTGCTCTCCCCACTTCACAGATACTGACAGCAGGGCCCTACTGAGACAGTCTGTGAGTCCATTAGCAGCTGACTTCTCAGAGACATTCTATCCCCCACGGGAAGTCATATGGGTGCCACATCTACTTACCCACTCCATTTCCTGACTCCTGTCTAGGAATCAGAGAGCATGGCTACAGGATTTTGCTGAAAACTGCCCCCTCCTCAGAGCTGTAAGAACAGGTTTAAGACCCCACCATGCTGGTGTTAGAGCTTGAACATTCTTTGGAGGACCCATCATGCTGTTGCCTCTCTATTTGTCTTTCCAGGGCATTAATAACTTTTAAAATAAATTTCTTAGCGTCTAGTAATCTACCTCAGTGACCTCTTGAACCACAGGCTCCATCTACAGCCTAGGTTTATTATATTTCAAATGAGGACCTGGCTGTGAGGAAAAGAAGTTGGTTTTGCTGTGCATTGTTCCTAACTGTCTGGATGGATGTATATGTATACATACATACATACATACATACATACATATACACACATACATACATACACACACACACACACACACACACACACACACACACACACACACACACACACGTGGCTGGGTGTGTGTGTGTGTGGCTGGGCATTAAACTCAGTGGTAGAACATATGTCCATCAAGAGCTAGGTCCTGACTGAGGTATAGGTCAGTGGTAGAGTACTTGCTCATCAAGAGCAAGGTCCTGGTTGGGGTAAATAGGTCAGTGGGTAGAGCACTTGTCCTACATGTGTAAGACCAGAGTTCAGTCTCCAGCACTGAAAAAAGGAAATGTAGAGAATTTTCTTCTATTCTGGCTTATAGAGGAACCAAGTTCTTTTACAGCTTTACCAATGAGGTGCAGAAGGACAGAGATGCTTCAACTATGAATGAAAATTTCATTCTGCTAAGGGAAATGAAAAGAAAAATTGGACAATATTTGTTTTTAGCACCTTAAGATTAAGCTTTTCACCAAGTTCAGTATTTTAACAGCATCTTATCATCTACAACCGTTCACTCATCTTCTTCATCGTTTCTTCCTTCCCTTTTCCCCCCATCTTTTTATTTCATTTCCATCAGAGTGTTAAGTGGAATTTCTCATATGTTTAGAAATTTGTACAAAAGCTGTGGTAAGTGCTACAAGTACATGCTGACAGAGCCACCGCTTCTTAGAGAGAGCTGGTGGTGAGTTAGCCCTCATCGGCTGCTTGAAGTGGTTCTAACGCACAAATTTCCTTTGGGCCAGTTGGCAGAAAACATACTTTGAGCCAATTTTGTTTAGCAGAGATCTTTCAGGGTGAGAGGCCGAGCAGCAGAGTCTGTAAAATATGTTACTCATGTCTCGACTGTGCTCTGGATGGGACAATCAAGCCATGGAAGTTCATCTGATAAGGACATTGTCCCCTAGGTGTTCCTGATGGTCAGAGACTTGGGGAATCATGAGAGGGAATTCTGTTGCTCAGAGGGAATTCAGGTTTATCTCTAGAAGCATTAAACCTTCCACAGACTCTCAAGACAGCAGGGATGTCAAAGATGTTCTCTTTCTCTTCATCTTCCATTCTAGTTCAATAAAATCAAAAGAATGGTGACCTAAAATGATGGCAAAGAAACCGATCCCTTCTGCTTTCCTTGTTTTGTCATTTGAACTACCATAGGACAAGAATATGAGGTAGTAGTGAAGTTTGACTGGAGGTGTTAGCTGACCAATGATATTTGCTCTTGTCTAAAGTGGGTTAGACAAGAATTCAGAGGAGCATGACTGAAGACAGCTGTTAGAGACACAGAGACAATCCATGCTTATGTTCTGACACATTCAGACCCTTTAGCAAATTTCATGCTTTTTTAATTACATTGCTATTTCACAGTATCGTATTTCCTATCATTTCCCTGCAAAGGTTGGCTCATAGAGATATTTGTGTTCTTGGTAGCATGGCTAGATTGATTGTCATCTGACACTTTGATTCTGATAACTTGACACGTGATAACTTACTGTGATGCTAAAATAAGTTGTGAATTGTCTTATTTGCAAGCCAAGCTTTTGTTACTTATGGTAAATTTTCATATGAACTCATCCAAATTGTAGTGATACATTTTCTATCAAATGAACAAATGGAACTGACAAATTGGCTTTTCAGACCTTGACTTTTTAGAGCCATTTCTTTTCTTGTACACAATAGTAGAACCAGGCCTCTGGCTTCTATTGGACAGCGAAGAACCAGGTGATCAGGCCTCTGCCTTCTATAGAGCCAGATAGCATCTTGTGTCCAGGACTTCAGTCTAGTGGCCTCAAAGGTCAATGCAGGGACTAAGCATCAGCTCCAATGTGCCCAGAGTCCCCTGAAGACTATAGCTTTGTGTCCTGTGGTCTCTAAGGTCACTATGAGTATGGAGTTCTGATTTCTGAGGGTCCAGTAGTCACTGAAGTACCGGATGTCTATAGCTCTGTGGTTTCAAAGGTTGCAATGGGCCAGTGGCTCAAACAATAGCCTCCAGAGAGTAGATAGACTTCAATGGGTATGAATTTTGGTATCCAGCCTCTTGCAGTTTCAAAGGGCGACCAAGGTTTTGATTCTACCTAGTCACCTCGGTGTTGAGTTACAGCTCCACCCCTGGTCCTGTTGGCACATAGCCAAGATGAAATTACTTCAACAGTTCACTTGATAATCAACATCAAGTTTAAATAGTCCTCTACTGAACTGCATGCAGATATTCCTCTAGAAGAGTCCCAAAACCCAGAATAGCCCAACAGACTTAGAAGAGGGAACCAAAAGCCCATTTCAACACATGTGTAAAACATGACAGTGCAACACAAAACTATGACACAAGTAGCATGCATGTCCTGCCACCAACTGACCAACTCTCCTGGAAGGGAATCCAAAGTTACAGAAATAGCTGAAATGACTGAAAAGAATTTAGAGTATCACTGTTCAAAAATGTTAATGATTATATAAAGGAATCAAACAAATGGATGGGTGAATTATGGAAATATATTACAGATCTTGAAAACACAAGTGTTTTCTATATTCTAAATAAAGTGAATGTAACAATTAGTAAATTGGAGGCAAAAGTCCAAATTATAGAAGAAAACTTTAACATGGAGATTGCAACATTGAAAAACAAACAGAAATACTTGAAATGAAGGAGATGGTCAATTAAATAAAATACATAACAGATGGCTGCATTAATAGATAGGACCATGCAGAAAAATGGATTTCAGAAATGAAGAACAAAGTAATATATATACATACATATATATGTATGTATATATATGTATATATATAGACACATTTAAGGTAAAAGATTAAGGAGCATGAACAATATTTCCAAGAAGTCTGGGATAATTCATGGAGTAGGAGAAGGCAGATTTAAAAATCAAATGGAATAGAAAGGCTATTTAATGAAATTATAGTAAAAACATCCTCCATTTATAAGAAGTAATATCCAAACACCAGAGATATATTGAACATGAAATAGACGTGAGCAGAGATGAAACTCTCCATGACATATTATAGTCAGAATGTCAAAAATTCAAAGTAAAGAAATAATCCTAAAGCAGCAGGAGTAAAATGCCAACTCACAAAGGCAGAACCATCAGAATTACCTCATACATTTACTTCATGAGCAAACCATAAATGCCAGAAGAGCACGGGATAAAATAATTCAAGCTCTGAGAGTAAACAACTGTGATCTAAGGCTGCTATACCCTGCAAAGGTATCTTTCAAAATTGATGGAGAAATGAAAGTATTTCAAGACAAGCACAAATTAAGGCAGTCCATTAAAACTAAGCCAATACTGCAGCAAGTTCTTAGGAGACTAGTCTAATACATGACTCAAATATTCATTCGCTGAAAAGCATAAAATTTAAAGAATTTTTTTTTGTACAAGGTAAAAGATAAGAATCTAATTTTATCCTTCTTACATAGAAGTGCAGATATGCCAGCCCTATTTATTGATTGGCTATATTTTTTCCAATGTGTGTTTTTGACTGCTTTGTTAAAAATCAAGTCGGCATAGCTTTATTGTTTTATTTCTGTGTGCTCTATTTTTTCAATTGAAATTCTTGTTTAGTTTTATGGCAGTACGAGGCTGCCTTTATGACTATAGCTCTATAGTACTTGAGGTTGGCTACTGTATACCTTTAACACTGTTCTTGATTGTTAGGATTGCTTTGGGAATCCATGGTCTTTTGTGGTTCCACATGAACACATGCATTGCTGTTTCAAAACTTGTAAAATATGAGATAGGAATTTTGAAAGTCATTACATCAAATATGTAAATTAATTGTGAGAGGATAGCCATTTTTCAATATTAATTTTGCCAACTCAAGAGCATGGAATGTCTTTATATCATCTAGTATCTTCTGTGATTTCCTTTTTCAATATCTTGAAGGTTTTGTTGTAGGGGTTCTCCACTTCTTTTGTTAGATATTCCTAAATACTTAATTATTTGGGAGTTATTTGAATGGAATATTTTTGCTAATTTCTTTTTCTGATAGCACACTGTTGGTATAAAAAAGGCTACTTTTTTACATTGGTTTTATATTCTGTAACATTGCTGTTTATTAAGTTTAAGAGTTTTTTATAAGACTCAATGAAGTCTTAAGTAAAGACTTACATCATTTGCAAAGAGAGATAGTTTGACTATTCCCTTTCCTATCTTTTTAAAAATGTCTTTTTGTAGTATTTAATTGCTACAGCTAAGACTTTGGAATTATATTAAGTAAGAGAGAGAAGAGTGCACATCCTCATCTCATTCCTGATAATTTGGAAGTGCTTGCACTTTCTCTCCATTTATTACAATATTGCTATAGGTTTATTGTATATAAACTTATTTTGAGGTGTGTTTCATCTATTCCTCAAGTCTCCAGAGGTTTTATCATGAAGTCATGGTGGGCTTTGTCAAAAGCCTGTCAGCATTAATTGAAATTATTATGCGGTTCTGTCCTTAAGTTTATTTCCTTGGTGCATTGTGTTTATTAATTTATGTATGTGGAATCTACCTAGCTATTCTAAGATGACACTTAGTCGTAATGTACAATCTTTATGATTTGTTCCTGAATTTGGTTTGCAAGTATTTTGTTGAGAATTTATTCTTCTGTGTTCATCAAAAAAATGATCTGTACTTTTCTTTTTTAATTGCATCTTTACTTGGTTTTGATGTCTAAAAAATACTGGCTTCATAAAATGAACTTTGTGGTGTTCCATCACTTTTTATTTTGTGGAGCAAATTGAGAAGAATTGGTATGAGGTCTTCCTTGAAAGTTGGCGGAATCCAGCAGTGAATTCCATCTAGTTCTGGGCTTTTCTGTGAAGGGAGTCTTTTAATAACATTTTCAGTCTCATTGCTTGTCAGATATCTAAGTTATTTTTATCTTCAGGGCTTAATTTGGGTAGATTATGTGCATTTAGAAATTCTTTTATTTCTTCTGGGTCATCCAGGTTTTCAGGGTATAAGTGTTCATAGTGATTTCCAGTGATGTTTCACTTCACTGGAGACAGTTCTAATTACACTGATTTGATCCCTAATTTAATTAAGTTGCATCTTCACCTGTTTCTTTTTGTCAAGATTAGCTAATGGCTCATCAATATTACTAACTTTTCAAAGTATCAACTCTTTGGTTGATCTTATGTATTATTCTTTTATGTCTATTTTATTAATTTCTTCCCTTCTCAATCTAGCTGAGTGCTTGCCTTCTTTCAGAGTCCTATTTCTGGCCCCATCCCACAGAGATTAAATATTGATTCCATATTTTAGTGAAAAATGATATCTAGTCTTTTTTTCCTCCATTAACCTTTTTGTTTGTTCTTCCCACTCCGGTTTTTAGACTTCTTCCTTTCTCTCCATAGGCCCCGTTCTAATATCAGGTATGCATGGCTCTGTGTGTGTGTGTAATCTGAGGTCAACATATGAGAGAAAACATACAATATCTGTTTTACTAATGCTGATTTATTTTGCTTAGTATTCTGTAAGTTATATAGTTGTGTTTTTCTTTACAGGTGAGTAAAATTCCATTTTGTATATACACCATATTTTGTTTTATTATTATCCATTGATGGGTACATAGGCTATTTCTATACGTTATGCATTATGACTAGTCCATCAATAAACTTGGATATGCAAGTAACTCTGTGGTATGCTGACTTACATTCTTTTGGGCGTACACTTAGGAGTGGTATAGATGGGATCTAGCTTGTTATTTTCGTTTTCTTTGATGATCTTTCATAGTGATTCTTATAGTAGCTGCATCAGCTATGATCTGTTCTCTTGACTACAACTCTTCTATTCAGGTGGGATGGAATCTTATAGCAATTATTTTTTGTTGTTATAGGAGACTAAGTATTGATTGGCTATTTGCATTTATTCTTTTATAAGAGCCTAGCAAACTCATTTTGTCATTTATTGATAAATGATCTAGTTTTGGTTAATTTTATAGAGTTTTTAATAAACTACATGTTCTGATACAAGTCCATTATCAGACGTATAGTTGGTGCAGATCTTCTCCCACTTTGTAGACTTCATCTTCCTTCTTTGATTTGATCTGTTGTGTGCAGAAGCTTTCCAATTTCATGTGTTCCTGTCTGTCAGTTTTGGAGAATAAATTGTTATATCTTTGATAATATAGTAATTTTCACAATATGATTTTCCCAGTTGCTAAATAGACAAGTTTTTCCTAACTGGCAATCACTTATTTCTTTAGTGTTTTCAAGTTTTCACTGTAGAGTTCTTTAACCTCCTTAGTTGACTTTATTTCTAGAAATTTCATTTTACTTTTTGAACCTAGTATGAACAGCATTTCCTTTTCTGAGTTCTTTATTAGCAAGTTCAATATTTGTATATAATAATTTGTAAGCTATTGATATTTTTTTAATGTTGACTTCATATCTTGCTGCTTTCTGAATGTGTTTGTCAGATCTAAAAATCTTGGGGAGTCATGAGTTTTTTATGCATAGAATCACAACATCTGCAAATAGGGACAATCTGACTATTTGACAATTTCCTTACTGTAACTCTCCTTCTCTTGATGTATTATTGCTCTAGGGAAATCTTCAAGCACAATATCTAATAAGAGTAGAGACTTTTTACTGATTTTAGAAACATTTTGTCCTTCATTCCTCCTTTAGCATAATATTGGCTTAAGGTTGTCATATACAGCTTTTATGATACCTAGGTATATTCATTATATTTCTGGTTTTGAAGAGCACTTTTCATGAAGGGGTGCTAGGATTTGTCAAAGACATTTTTCTGTATTTGTTTAGATGACTGTGTGATTTGTGTTCCTGAGTCTATTTATCTACTTACTGCTTTACTTCAGTGATTTGCTAACTTGAAATTTTCTTGCTTCCCTGTATGGTCATAACGACCATTGGCAATGCATTTTTACAGTGTTGCCAGATTTGCAAGTATTTATTGAAAATATTTGTTGCTCTCCTTGTCTGAGAGATTTGACTATTATTTTTTATTATGTGTTTTTCTGCTGCCTTCAGTTTCTATGGTTGTGATAAAACACTATTACCAAAAGCAACTCAGGGAGGAAAGGGTTTATTTCAACTTATAGTTCCACATCACAGTTCATCATCAAGGAAATTCAGGGCAGGAAATCAAGTCAGGAATCTGGAGGCAGGAATGGAAGCAGAAGCCATGGAGAAGTGCTGCTTACTGACTTGCTCCTTATGTTTTGCTTAGCCTTCTTTCTTATACACACAGGACCACTAGCCCAGAGGTGGCACTGACCATGGTGAACTGGGCCCTCCTACATCAATCACCAATCAAGTCAACACCCCATAGACTTGCCTATAGGCCAATCTTATGGAGGTATTTGTATTTTTTCCAAGATTCCCAGATATGTCTAAATTTGTGTCAACTTGACAAAAACTAACCAGCACATTTGCGTTGATCTCAGGATCATACTGGCTTCCTGTAATGGGGTTGGTCATGGTTCTCCCTTTCTATGTTATGGAATAATATGAGGAGCATTAATGTTGTCTTTGATTCAACAGTATGATATAATTCAGCAGCTCACCAATAATGTCTTTGTTGACTTTTTTTCCACAGCTTCCTTGGCCAGTCTTTAAAAACAGACCTATTGCGGGGTTTGGTGACATGTTCAGGTCCTTCACATCTCAGGACCTTGTTTACATAGCAAGTTCTGGGTCAACTGGTCAAATATGGGTCCCTGTTTCAAAAAGAAAAAAAAAAGTAAAAGAAAAAAAAATCTATTGGGTTGAAGTGGCCCAAAACATTATTAAAATATTTTTTCATTCTCTCTTTAGCTAGATTTTCCCAATCATTCATTCATTTACCTATTCTTAAATTCTTAGATTTAAAAAATATATATTTTCTCTGCTTCATTCCATCCATAGAATTATGGCCTAATGATATCCCTAGGCTTTGCTTTTTTTTTCTTTTTTTTTTTCAAAATCTTTGCCAATTTTTTTTAAAATGTCGTATTAAACCTTGAGTGTGTTTCTAGACCTCAGTTGAACTAGCTCTATATTTTAACAACTTCTCAAACCAAATTAACACTTTTATTTTCCAATTCTAGCCATATTGCCTTTGAAAACAACAACAACAACAACAGAACATGTGCTTATTCCCTGTTGTTTCATAGGACAAATACAAACTCTCCAAACTGATGCATATCATACTGTTTAATGCAACAGTAGCTCTCTCCTGGGGCTGGAGGGTAGTGGCTAGGGGAATCAAGCCAGGAAAATTCTTTTAATAAAATCACTGGATCGTTGAGGTGTTCCCTTTGACAGTATCTTAGGAAGGCATCAGTATGTCCCTTAAAAGAAGCCCCTGCCACTAAGGAGTAATTCAAATTGAGCCCTATCTGCAGTAAGTCTTTGGTACCACCTTACTGGTCAGTGCTGTCATAATTATCCATTTCATTTAATACTCTATCCCATCCTGACAACTTGAAAAGCATGGAGATACTGAGAAGAAAAGGGAAGAAACTTTGTAAGAACTGATTATCTCTTCCTTCCCTGCCATGTGATCAGTCACCAGAGGATGAGAGAAATACAACAAATAATTTGAATATGAGGTTAGAGCAAAGAAGCCTCCTTAGAACCAGATTGTATAGATGTTGAAGACAATGCTAAGTAAATGGGAACTCATAGGGGAATGGTTGAAGACAGCTATAAGGGAATTGTGCAACCATTTCATCCTTGTAACTGAGTAACCTAACACATTTCCAGTTGCTTGAAATCTTCAAGGTGCTGAGGGCAGTGCAGCTGTAATGTACTTGTGTTGTCTGTCAGTACACTGAGAACTTGACCCACCCAGAGTATATGGCTTTTGTAGTGTCCTGAAATGTCCATGCTTATTAACCCTCCTCTTTGATTCTAGTAACTGGAGTCAACTTGACTCATCAATACTCAGTGATTCTATAATGAGATATGAGTTGTCTTCTTTAAATATCTAGCTGTGGTTATTTGTGACAGATTTTGATAAGGAATAAGCCAAAGTTATTGGTACATTTTCTATATAAGGAACAAAAAATCTTTGATATTTTTTACTTTAACATTTATAAAATGTCAATTTTTAAAACAAAACCATTCATTCCTACAAAGCATGCATTCAAAAGGGATAAAATTAAAAGGTTTGAAGGAGTGGATGATCAATGGTTATCTCCAAAGCAGACAGGATGGATGAGAGATTAGCAGTTGTTTTGTTGGACCATGTTGCACTTCAGGACCTTGAGATAGGTACCAACTGTATTAGAATTTTCATTCAAGCAGTGGATCATGTTATAAAATATAAAAAGTGTGTATCTTCATCAGCTGCCTTCAAATCTGTTAGTCCTGGCCAAGTACAGTTGTTTTCATCTTTTTGTGTTCTATGGTGAACCCAATCTCCAAAACAGAATCCAGTAACTATTAGTATTTGTTTATCTGTATGCCTCTAAATGTTGAATTATAATTTGAGAAAAATTTAGAAGTGTAAAATGTCAGCTAAAGTTATTGATTTTCACGGTTTCTCTGAACATACTATTATTATGTCAGTCATCTAACCATTAGAATCAAGACCCATGTTCATGCTTTCTGACATGCAATTGATCCCAGATGAAGTATGCTGTAACAGGACTAGGCAGATGGAGAACCGAGAATCTGCTACTTAACTCTAGAAATGGATTTAAAGAAAAAAACAATGAAGGAACTAGTGTCCGTTCTCTGTGTTGTTCCTGTGCCCATTGTTCTGACATGTTCTGACAGTGCAACCTTGTCAACTTCCCACTTTTACCTCAATTGATATGTCATATAATGTATGTAGCCAATGCTTGCAGTGGGATGAGGATTGCATGTAAGGCTGTATGATGCAGGAAGAGGAGGGATTACTGAGATTAAAAAAAATGTGGAGCAGTCAGAAGGCTCACCTTACCTAGAAAAGGTGTCATCAAAGGTGCCTGTTTTCTAGAGATACCCTGTGTGTGACATGCTGGGTGCAGTGCTTCTTAGAAGCTTGGAGCTGCCTGCACTCCCTCAGTGCTAAAGCTGTCTACAGGATTGGATGCCTAAGTTTCAGTCTTGCAAAGGTAAGAGTTTCAAAAGTAGTTGTTCATTTTAGGGCACATCTTCCATGTAGGAGAAAAGCATTGAAGTTTAAAGAGATTGCTTGGCTTGATAAGTATCCACTTAAGTTCCTCAAGGAGTCCCCTGCCATTTTCCTCAGTGTCTCTGACGTTTGATAAGATGGTATCTCTGACTCCTTGTAGACCACTTATTTCAGTCACTAGATGGTGCAGGGGCTTTTCTGTGTGCTCAATATACTATGTACTAATCTCATTAGAACTTCAGGCCGAGCAAACAATCACATTAAAGGAAATGAAATACAGTAGCATTAGTTACATGTAGGCTTTTCTCCAAGAGACTGAAGTAGCACATTCCTTTGTGATTTCTGTATATATAAAACATTTCTCATCAATGATACATGTGGCAATGTAAAAATTTACATTTAACCCATTACTCTTATGTTGTCTAATTTGGTTGGGATTAAATGTGTCAAATCAATAGTGTGTGGTGTTCATATCAATGTAATTGCTCTCACCAAATGTTATCTTTTCTTTCATTCCTTTTTTTTTCAACTTACTATTAGCACAGTGGTTATTAATGAGAATTGCAAGCATTATAGAATACTTATACCACTAATAAAATCATGAAGGTAGAATACATTGTATGTATGAGGGAGTGCATACAGATATATAAGATGATGTTTAATATTTACATTAAGGTTGGTTCTGGCAGAGGTAGGACTGGCATATGTGTATTAGTTATCATAATAGAGGACATGGTTACAAACCTTAGCAACATCACAGTGTTTTCCAAGACTCTTCTTGTTTGGGTTTCTTTTGGTTAGGACAAGGGAGAGGGAAACCAGACCAGGAGACATGAACATGAAAGTAAAGAAGCAGAACAGTGAAGTACTGAAAGTCAAAAAGAGATGGTGTAGTGACCAGTGATGTGCAGGGCTGTCAATGAAAGTCCACTTATAACACATAAGAAATATAACTGAATTTTCATTTCCCTACATATACATGAGTGTATATTTAACTGTGGGTGTCATGTTCAGTTCAGTTTCTAACAGGCTAAGACATTGGTTAAAATCGTGTCATGTTCATGGACAATTTATGGACCCACTTCACTATAACCTAGCATTTCATTTTGCATACAGTATTTCACTGCGTTTCATTTTCCTTTGCTTGCCCTTTGTCTATTTTTCTTTTACCTATGTGATTACACATCTATCAGAGTTCCTGTAACCAGCTACATCACTGTAGAGACAGTGCACTGTTTCTGCTGTTTTGGTGAAAACCAAAGCTAAGGACTCACTTGGAAATTTAGAGTTTGGTCTTTGATTTTTGGAGTATCCAGAGAAGAAATGTTGAGAACCCCACCAATGAACTCCTGGTTCTGGCCGTACTTTTTATCGTGGGAATGGTGAAATATTTAATCAGTTAGAACTTGGGAATTCAGCAAAGAAATGCACGACCATATCATTAATATATATGCTAGGTGTATAATTTTAAAGAATGTATACTGTATAAAATCAAAATTAAGGCATTAAGAAAGTCAATATCTGCCTGTTTCCACCATTAAATCTGTAATCTTATTTCTTTCCTTTAAGTTTCTATTCTCCCATTCTCGTCTTCTCTTTACTACTCTTTATCACCCCTCTTAAAAGTTATTATTTGAAACACAAGTACTGAAACCAGTTAAAATTAGAAAATATTAAGTGTTTTAAGTATCATCTTTCTCTAATATTTGTGACAAATGCTGTAGTGCCTATATATCTATAGTCATTAGTCTCTCTGTAGTGTGTTGGTCCAAGTTGATGATTAACAAGGTATTATAATATCATGACTTTTATTTAAAATACTTCTGCATCTGTATTCTTGACCATACAAGGTTCATCAGGAATTCAGAATATAATTGTGTTTATTATGATAAAATCAGTCACAAAATTGGACATAATATTTTCATATTAGAAAAAATTAAAATATATAATATATATTAGAAAAATAAAAATTCTTTTAGTATGGTAAATTTTTGAGAGTTCATGAAACATCCACTTTGTTCTCCATTCGAGTAGCTGAAGTTTTCTTTTTCCTGTTAAAGTGTATCATTTGAAATTTGCTTCATGATGCTTTCTTGTTGAGCTGTGGTGAAGGCTCCTTTGGGGAAGAAATAAAAGAAGTACAAATTCAGTGGAAATTTCTGAAGACAGGTTATAAATGTAGATGACTGGAGAGTTGAGCAGTCAAACAATTCCCCAGGGGCCTGCTGCCAGTAGACAGGGTTTTGTTTTTGGAACAAAGGGTCATGGAGACTATGTTCTCCCACAGGAGCAGGCTTGACAGGAAGAAGAACAGCAGTGTCTCTGCTAAGTAAAATGACTCACTCATAGTAGACCTACCTATCTCTTGTGGCTGTAAGTAGTAATTCTGTGTAGGAAATCTTTGTCCGTTCCTGGCGCTCTCTGCATGATTTGGTTCTGTGTAACAGGAGTGCAAATAAACCTCTTGCACTGTGTACTTGTAACTCCATCATTGTCTTTGCACAGATAGATAGTTAGACAGAAGTGGGTGACATCCTGCATTTGGGATTTCCCCCCAAAATCCTTCCATGCATCGCAAATACTTGGAGCTTACAGTAATTCCTACTGAGTACTTTTTCAACCATCCAACCTCACAGTTCAATGTTTTCAGAACTTATAACTCATTTTTGGTTGTGAGATTTTCTACCATTTGTATTTTTTTAACTCAATGTCCAAAATGTACCTTTTAAACCCTGGTGTGACAAGGACAGCACAGTTCATCTGTTTGCTTCATCTTTACGACTGATGAGAATAGACACATGGTTGCTGGATTCCTCCTAATACCAAGAATGAAGAGAGCCCTGTCATAACCATGGTGCCTCAGACTGGCATTGCCATCTCCCCACTGTGCCCTCATTCATGTCTGTCCTCTGCTAAAAAAAGGAACTCTAGTATTTTAAATTTTTTCTCTTTTGTTAAATATAGATTCATACAATATGATCTGAATACAGTTTCCCCTCCCTCTACTCTCTCACATCTGGATCCACACCCTTTCTATCTCTCATTAGAAAAGAACAACCTTCTAAGAGATAACAGCAAAATCTAACAAAATAAAATATAATGAAATAAAGTGAAAACCATAATATTAAATTTGAACAACAGAAAATAGAACAGCCCCAAGAGAAGGCACAAAAATCAAAGGCCCACTCGTTTACACATTCAGGAGTCTCATAAATGTACTAAACTGAAAGCTATAGTATACATGCAGAGGACCTGGTGCTCTCTTGTGACCCTGTGACTGCTGCTTCAGTCTCTGTGAGTTCACATGGGCTTCGCTCAGTCTCATAGGGCCTTGTTCTCTTGGTGTCCTCCATTCCCTTGTCTCCCTGACTCCTTCTGCCTCCTTTCTCACAGGGTTCTCTGTGCTCTGAGGGGAGGGATAGCATTTTTTCTCTTTAAATTTGAGCTTTATAATAACCTTGTGAGAAGACTGGGCCTTGTAATCACAATCAAACTATATTGATGGAATAAATGGCTTCCATGGGTGATTTTCCCACAGACCTCTTACGAGCAGTGTCTGGAGGTAGGATACCGGTACGGCAGACTTTGTCCCTCACTGGTCCCATCAACAAACCCATGGGGTCCCACCATGTGTCTGTGCAGCAGAGACCACATCACAAGCCTCAAAGGTCAGTGTTAGTAGACATTGTGACTCTTACTTAAAAGAAGAGTACTTTGTCCTTGATATTTGAGACAAGGTCTGGCAGTTTGCCTTTACCCATTTCCCTGCTCTGTATAACAATCACCTTTCACATCTGTGACAGTGATCTGTGGTGGTTTTGCCATCATGTGAACAGATGCAGTCCTCTACCAAATCAATAATTTGTACTTTCAAGAGGAAAGTAACATGCATGTACCACATAAAGGGGCTTTATAACTTCAGTGGCACTATTCTATGCTGGTGATAGAAAAATGTCTCAGTAACTCAGTTCCACAAAACATTTTGCAAATGCAATTGGAAATGTCAAGCATAAAACTAGGTAATACTTTATGAAATGTGTGTGGGAAGATACCTAAATTCATGCAATGAATTAATTAAATATATAAACCTGTGCAATATGAAAGGTAACTAAACATTTAAATAAATGTAAAATTAAAATAATATTTTCAGAGTTCTTATTATTCCTAATTTTTCATAGAACATGATGTATCTCTCAATTTATTTTATAATCGATAAACACACACACACACACACTTTTCTTTAATCATCTTAGTTTTCTTATCCTGAGTTCTAACACATTAATTTTTGTCTTGCATTTTAGAAAATGTAAATTTTATAGTTGTTATTAATTCATCTTCTTGGATTAATTTCAAGAATATAAAGGCACATAGTTAGCACTAGTCTGCCGTTCTTTACACAAAGTCATTTGGTTTTACTCAGATTTTCAATGCTTTATCTGGCAAATGTCTGCTAGCACTGTCTACAATAGACTGTAGAATTGCAAGTTTCACTAGGTTGACTCAAGCTAGGCAGTTCATAGCAGTGACCAGGAACCAGAAAATCTTGCTTTTCCTCTTGGAGTTGTGACATATTGAACCCACAGACTCCTGTGGCCTCATCCCAGTCACACTTTTCAATTTCAGAACCACCACCATTTTTAGATAGATCATTCCTCATGCTGGAGCTGCCTGATGCATTGGAGGCTGTGTGGATGTCACCCTAGTTTCTATACATTAGATGCCAGTAATACATTCACATTTTCTCCTTAAGGAATTTGAGAGGACACAAAATGTAATCCGTGACTGATATGTAGAACTGAATTGTATTGTAAAATAAAATAAAAAAAAAATGTCTGTAGACATTGCCACATGTCTCTGGAAGAAGGGAGCCGTACCTGTTTGAGAGCTTCTTGCCTTTGTACCATTACTTTATATAGTAAGGATCACAAAGCTCTTTTAGATATAGTGTGACACTGAAGAAATTATTGCTATTCTTTCCAAGAGCATGTCAGTAAAACAATGAGTTGACTAATTTTAAAGGAGCATAAGTGAGCATATGGTTGAATTCAAGCCAATGACATCTCTGAAATATCCTACTGCAACATCAGTACCAGCCAAGAATACCTGCTTGACTGGCATCCTGCCTTCTCTTAACTTTCCACTGTCTGTATACTTTAATGCAGGGCTTTCAAAGTAATTCAAGGCTTGGAGACAGGAAAAAGGAAGGCCAGGCCTGGAATCCTAGAAGAGGGTTCCAATGCCCTCCTATTTCAGGGAGGATTAAAAGCCCAACAATATCACCCTAGCCATAGCTATGTCTGTATTGTGTTGATTATTTCTCTATGTTACTAGGCATCAAGTTATATCACAGGTTATCGCAGCTGCCTGTACTGTCTGAGGCTAATAGTCATGCTGCTGGCACTCAGAGGAAAACATCTATTTCCTAATACTCCACCCTTTTCATTAGGCTCTTATATTCTTTCCATCAATTCTTCTGCAATGTTCCCTGAAATGTGGATCAGGCAATGTATGTTTTTGATTAATTTTTTAATTGATGTGTCTAAGTGTATGTGAACATGCATGTAAGTGCCTGTAGAGAGCAAGAGAGAGCATCAGGTCCCCAGAAACTAGTTAAAGGTGGTTGTGATCTGACTGACAAGGGTGTTTGGAACCAAACTCCAATCTTCTTCAGTAGCAGTAATCACTCTTAACTGCTGAGCCATTTCTTCTGCCCATCTTTTGCTCTCTTATGACCATTATGTCACCAGGTCACAGCCTCAGTCACCCATTTTCTGCAGTTTAACTAGTGTGAGTCTCTGCCAGTGACAAGACACCACTGAAGAGTCTTTGTAATTTAGTCTGATAACTGCATTAATCTATGGATGCTGTACATTCTGAGAAGGCTGATAGGCACATCACATCTGTTTATCCAAGCATGAGGAAAAGCCTTCTTACTGGAACCTGGGACCTCTCCAGTCAGATTTTCATCTCCAGCTATAGAATAGGCCTTGAGTCTGTTTTCAGATTAGTTAGCTGTACCCATAAGACTTGTGCAGGTGTGGACTAGTGGCCACATCTTGTCTGGGTGATGTCTGTATTAAAATACAGCTGAACAGGTCCATTGGTGACAATCCACCCTAGTGTCCAGCAAATTCCATTTTGGCATCGTGAAAGACCGCCGGCCCACTGGGAGTGTCTATTTCATGCTCAGCCTTGTTTATCCATATTCTGTTATAGTCTCTTCAGCAATAGTCATTTACTATTTTTTCATGTACCTATGTTATCTGTAAGTACTTGTTGATATATTGTTAAATAAGTGGGATTTTTGATTTTCAATGATTTCTCTTGTGGTGTAGCTAGACTACCTCTCTCTCATATGTAGTAGTCTAGCTGCTCAGTCTTGTGATTTATACAGTTCCTGGTGAAGTTTTACAGTCAAGATATTTGTAATACTTCTGCTCTCAGGGCCAATTTCTAAGAAGGCACATTTGAAATACCTGTCAGTTTGAAGGCTTGGTTGAATAATTTGATGTATGCTTATTTGGTTATATGATGGGGAAATTCATATAACCACGTAAATGTTTGGTAGCAGAGCACTCATTTTATTTGCTCTTCTATTTTGCCTGTTTTTGCATTAGTGTTTTAGAGTTTGCTTTAATCTTCATTTCCACACTTGTGGAAAGAAAACCCTGTAGACTCATCTTGCCTCACTTATCATTACAAAGCATTATGAAATAAATAATATCCACTGTTGGAGGCTTGGATAGTGACTGGGGTAATGACTTGTAATCCACAGAGCTGAGATTCAGAGTGCGTGCACATGTGTATATGTGCATACTTATGTACACATGCATATACCACAGAGTACATAAGGAGGTCAAAAAACAATTTTGGGGAGTCAACTGTCTCATTTCACTATGTAGGACCCAAGAAGTTGACTCAGGTCATTAGGCCTGGTAGCTTTCTGAGCTATCTCTCTACTTCATCTGACTACTCTTGATATCCTAATAGCAGTCCAAAGGGGAATCTGCATGATCTCACACTTAAATCTTGTTTTCATATATGGGAGAAAATGTGCTCTCTGTCTTCTTTCCGATTGCCTTTGCTTGCCTCCCTTCTTTAGACTTTTTTTCCCTAGGTTGCAATTCTGCAATTCTGCTTTTATGTCATGTATATTATATTTGCTTTTTTTTTTTTTCGAGACAGGGTTTCTCTGTGTAGCTTTGCGAACTCACTCTGTAGCCCAGGTTGGCCTTGAACTCACAGAGATCCGCCTGCCTCTGCCTCCTGAGTGCTGGGATTAAAGGCATGCGCCACCACCACCACCACCACTGGCTTGTATTTGCTTTTTTAAATGTATATTTACTAATCTAGATTCTGCACATAACAGAAACCTGTGATATTTGGCTTTATGAGTCTGGCCGATTTACTTAACCTAGTGATCTCCAGTTCCATTCATTTTCTTAGAAAGGATATAATTCCATTAATTTTATGGCTGAGTGAAACTCCATGGTGTATGAGTACACACTCGTGCACATACTCATTGCAATTTCTTTTTTTATTTATTGGTGGACATCTAGACTCATTCTTATCTTGGCTATGGAGAACCGTGTGGTAGGAAGCAGCAGTATACCTTGTCTCTTTGCGGTGCTAACTCATATTCCTTCTGTAGTTACAGAGGAGCAGCATAGCTGGATCTTAAGAGTGTTTTAAGATGTTTGAGAAGCTTGCACTCTGATTTCCATAATGGCTGTCCCAGTTCACACCCATCCCCAGTGTATGAAAGTGGCTGTAGCAGGAATCTTAAAAGTTCTGGCCAACTTCTCAGCTGGTCTTGTTTCCTCAGACTGGAAACTTCTGTGTCCTTATCCCAGTGACTCTCAGCTGAACTGCTGCTAGAAGCCTGAAAGCTTAACCAGCCAAATGCTTAACCAGCCAAATGCTTCTTGTTTCTGGTCTTCACGCCTTATATATCTTTCTGCTTTCAACCACCACTCCCTGGGATTAAAGGCTTCCTTTCTGGGATTAAAGGCATGTGTCACCATGCCTGGCTGTTTCCAATGTGGCCTTGAACTCACAGAGATCCAGAGGAATTTCTTTCTCTGGAATGCTAGTATTAAAGGTGTGAGTGCCACCATTTTCTAGCTTTGTATCTAGTGGCTGTTCTGTTTCTGACCCCAGATAATTTTATTAGGGTGCACAATATTTTGGGGAACACAATACCACCACAAGTGGCTGTTTCTTTCTTTTTTTTAAATGTTATTTTTATTTTATAATTAACTTAACTTCACGTTATCAGCCACGGATTCCCCTGTCTTCCCTGCTCCCACCCCCCAGCCCACCCCAATTCACCTCCCATTCCAACCTCCTCCAAGGCCTGCCATGAGTCAGTCCAGCCTGGTAGACTCATCCTAGGCTGAGTGTCCCAGCATAGGCCTCAGGCCCCAAAAAGCCAGCCCATGCACCAAGGACAGGTCCAAGCTCCACTGCCTGGGGGCTTCCCTAACAGTTCAAGCTAATCAATTGTCTCACTTATCCAGAGGGCCTGGTCCAGTTCCATGGGGGCTCCTCCGCCACTGGTTCACAGTTCATGCGTTTTCACTAGTTTGGCTATTTGTCCCTCTGCTTTTTCCAATCATGGTCTCAATATCTCGTGCTCAGATAATCCCTCCTCTCTCTCACCAACTGAACTCCTGAAGCTCCACCTGGGGTTTGGTTGTGGATCTCTGCATCTGCTTCCATTAGACACTGGATGAGAGTTCTATCATGCCAGCAAGGGTATATAGCCATCCGATCACCAGAGCAGGTCAGTTCAGGCACTCTCTCGACCATTGCTAGTAGTCTACAGTGGAGGCATCTTTGTAAATTTTTGGGGATCTCTCTAGCACTCTGCTTCTTCCTATTACTCTGGGGTCTTCATTTGTCATGGTGTCTCTTTCCTTGTTCTCCCACTCTGCTCCTGATCCAGCTGGGACTTCCCTCTCCCCAAAGCTCTCTTTCCCCTGACCCTTGCCCTCCATTACCCTCCCCGCCCCCCCAGTTTGCTCATGTAGATCTCATCTATTTCTGTGTCGTTAGGCGATCCCTGTGTCTTTCTTAGGGTCCTCTTTACTAGGTAGCCTCCTTGGAGTTGTGAGTTGCAGTCTGGTTATCCTTTGCTTTACATCTAGTATCCACTTATGAATGAGTACATACCATGTTTGTCTTTCTGCTTCTGGATTACCTCACTCAGGATGATTTTTTCCTAGTTCCATCCATTTGCCTGCAAACCTCATGATGCCATTGTTTTTCTCTGCTGAGTAGTACTCCATTGTGTATATGTACCACATTTTATTTATCCATTCTTCAATTGAAGGGCATCTAGGTTGTTTCCAGGTTCTGGCTATTACAAATAATGCAGCTATGAACATAGCTGATCACGTGTCCTTGTGTTATGATTGAGCATTCCTTGGGAATATGCCCAAGAGTGGAATAGCTGGGTCTTGAGAGTGGTTGATTCCCAATTTTCTAAGAAAGCACCATTTTGATTTCCAAAGTGGCTGTACAAGCTTGCATTCCCACCAACAGTGGAGGACTGTTCCCCTTGCGCCACATCCTCTCCAACATAAGCTGTCTTCAGTGTTTTTGATCTTAGCCATTCTGACGGGTGTAAGATAGTATCTCAGAGTCGTTTTGATTTGCATTTCCCTGATGATTAAGGATGCTGAGCAATTCCTTAAATGTCTTTCAGCCATTTGAGCTTCTTCTGTTGAGAATTCTCTGTTTAGCTCTGTAGCCCATTTTTTTAAATTGGACTGTTGGGTAGTTTGATGTCTAACTTCTTGAGTTCTTTATATGTTCTGGATATCAACCCTCTGTCAGATGTGGGGTTGGTGAAGATATTTTCCCATTCTGTAGGCTGTTGTTTTGTCCTTTGCCTTACAAAAGCTTCCCAGTTTCAAGAGGTCCCATTTATTAATTGTTTCTCTCAGTGTCTGTGTTACTGGTGTTATATTTAGGAAGTGATCTCTGGTGCCAATGCGTTCAAGACTACTTTCTACTTTCTCTTCTATCAGGTTCAGAGTAACTGGATTTATGTTGAGGTCTTTGATCCACTTGGACTTAAGTTTTGTGCACGGTGACAGATATGGATATATTTGCAGCCTTCTACAGGTTGACATCCACTTATGCTAGCACCATTTGTTGAAGATGCTTTCTTTTTTCCATTGTATAGTTCTGGCTTCTTTGTTGAAATGTTCATATCATATGTTCGTAGGTGTGCAGATTAATGTCAGGGACTTCAGTTCAGTTCCATTGGTCCACATGTTGTTTTTCATGCCAGTACCAAGCTGTTTTCATTACTGTAGCTCTATAGTAGAGCTTGAAGCCCAGGATCCTGATGCCTCCCGAGGTTATTTTATTGTACAGGATTGTTTTGGCTATCTTGGGTTTTTTGTTTTTCCATATGAAATTGAGCATTGTTCTTTCCAGGTCTGTGAAGAATTGTGTTGGGATTTTGATGGAGATTGCATTGAATCTGTAGATTGCTTTTGGTAAGATTGCCGTTTTTACTACGTTAATCCTACCTATCCATGAGCATGGGAGATCTTTCCATTTTCTGACATCTTCTTCAATTTCTTTCTTCAGGGACTTAAAGTTCTTGTCATACAGGTCCTTCACTTCTTTAGTTAGAGTTGCCCCAAGGTATTTTATATCATTTGTAGATATTGTAATGGGTGATGTATCTCTGATTTCTTTCTCAGCCCATTTGTCATTTGTATATAGGAGGGTTACTGATTTTTTTTTTGAGTTAATCTTGTATCCTGCTATATTGCTGAAGGTGTTTATAAGCTGTATGAGTTCCTTGGCTGAATTTTTGGGGTCACTTATATATACTATCATGTCATCTACAAATAGTGAAAGCTTGACTTCTTCCTTTACAATTTGTATCCCCTTGATCTCCTTATGTTGTCTTATTGCTCTGGCTAGAACTTCAAGTACTATATTGAATAAGTATGGGGAGAGCGACAGCCTTGCCTTGTTCCTGATTTTAGTGAAATCGTTTTGAGTTTCTCTCCATTTACTTTGATGTTGGCTGTTGGCCTGCTGTAAATTGCCTTTATCATGTTTAGGTATGTTCCCTGTATTCCTGATCTCTCCAAGACCTTTATCATGAAGGGGTGTTGGATTTTGTCAAAGGCCTTTTCAGCATCTAGTGAGATGATCATGTGGTTTTTTTCTTTCAGTTTGTTTATATGGTATACACATCGACAGACTTTCATATGTTGAAACATCCTTGCATCCCTGGGATGAAGCCTACTTGATCATGGTGGATAATTGTTTTGATGTGTTCTTGGAGTCTGTTTGCCAATATTTTATTGAGCATTTTTGTATCAATGTTCATGAGGGAGATTGGTTTGTAGTTCTCTTTCTTTGTTGCATCTTTGTTTGGCTTGGGAATCAGGGAAATTGTAGCCTCATAAAAGGAGTTTTGTAACGTTCCTTCTGTTTCTATTGTGTGGAACAATTTAAAGAGTAATGGTATTATCTGTTCTTTGAAGATCTTGTAGAATTCTGTGCTGAGATCATTTGGTCCTGGGCTTTTTTTGTTTGGGAGACTTTTAATGACTGTTTCTATTTCCTTAGGGGTATTGGCCTATTTAAATAGTTTATCTTGTCTTGATTTAACTTAGGTATGTGTTACCTATCCAGAAAATTATCCATCTCTTTTAGATTTTCCAGTTTTGTGGAGTACAGGTTTATGACCTGATGATTCTCTGGATTTCCTCAATGTTAATTGTTATGTCTCCCTTTTCATTTCCGATTTTGCTAATTTGGATGCTCTCTCTCTGCCTTTTGGGTAGTTTGGTTAAGGGTTTGTCTATCTTGTTGATTTTCTCAAAGAACCAACTCTTTGTTTCATTGATTCTTTGTATTGTTCTCTTTGTTTCTATTTTATTGATTTCAGTTCTCAATTTGATTATTTCCTGGCGTCTATTCCTCCTGGGTGACTTTGCTTCTTCTTGTTCTAGGGCTTTCAGGTGTGTTGTTAAGTCACTAGTGTGAGATTTCTCCAACTTCTTTATGTGGGCATTTAGTGCTATGAATTTTCCTCTTACAACTGCTTTCATAGCGTCTCATAAGTTTGGGTATGTGGTATATTCATTTTCATTGATCTCTAGGCAGTCTTTAATTTCATTCTTTATTTCTTCCTTGACCCATTGGTGATTTAGTTGAGCATTATTAAGTTTCCACGAGATTGCAGGCTTTCTGTAATTTTTGTTGTTGTTGAAATCTAACTTTAAACCATGGTTGTCTGATAGAATACAGGAGGTTATTCCAATTTTTTTTGTATCTGTTGAGATTTTCTTTGTGGCCTAAGTATGTGATTGATTTTAGAGAAGGTTCCATGGGGTGCTAAGAAGAAGGTATATTCTTTTTTGTTAGGATGGAATCTTCTGTAGATATCGATTAAGTCTACTTGAGTCATAACTTCAATTAAGTTCCTTATTTCTCTGTTAAGTTTTGATTTTGCAGATCTGTCCAGTGGTGAGAGTGGGGTGTTGAAGTCTCCCACTATTAATGTGTAGGGTTTTATGTGTGATTTAAGCTTTAGTGATGTTTCTTTTGTATATGTCAGTGCCCTTGTGTTTGGGGCATAAATGTTCAGAATTGAAACTTCATCTTGGTGGATCTTTCCTGTTATGAATATATAATGCTGTGGGATGTTCTGTATGGCAAATGTGTTGCTGATTAGTCAATAAATAAAACACTGATTGGCCATTGGCTAGGCAGGAAGTGTAGGCGGGACAAGGAGGAGAATAAAGTTGGGAAGTGGAAGGCTGAGTCAGAGAGACACTGCCAGCCACCACGATGAGAAACAGCATGTGAAGATGCCGGTAAGCCATGAGCCATGTGGCAAGGTATAGATTAATGGAAATGGATTAATTTAAGCTGTAAGAACAGTTAGCAAGAATCCTGCCATGGCCATACAGTTTGTAACCAGTATAAGTCTCTGTGTTTACTTGGTCGGGTCTGAGCGGCTGTGGGACTGGCAGGTGAGAGAGATTTATCCTGACTGTGGGCCAGGCAGGAAAATTCCAGCTACAAATGGCATCCAACGTGGTGGCAAGAGTTTCCACCTAAAAACTGAGAAAAAAAGAGTCTAAAATGGAGCTAAAAACAGTTCCTAATTGTCTCTCTCAAATGAGCGGCAGCTGCTGGTTTGAGCTACTTGAGGATTTCTGGTGTGCACACTTGACCTGCAGTTTAGGGGGAATGAGGCCTCTGCAAGTGGCACATTAAGCTGCATGGTGGATTTAGCCTTTGCTGGTACAAAACAAAAAAAGAGGTTTCTGGCCTACATGCTGCTTGGATAAAAGCATAGACCCATGATAGCTCCCAGAGCTCGTGGTAAACCGCCGCCATGCTGGGAAGCTGAGGTTGGCGGAGCCAGCAGCCACAGCTGCTGCAGTTTAAAGCAATAGATTCACAATAAGACAGATTCAGATGTAATAGTTTACAATGTGTGTAAAATATACGTAGGCTTGAAAGAGACAAAAAAGGTGATATATACAGTTATAGAAGCAAATACATAGTTTTAAAAAATAAAGTCTTTAAAGAGACAGTAAAATTAATATAAAAAATAAGCCATGTAAAGATGAGTATTACACAGAGAATCTGGATTGTGTTGTCTTTGGGATTTTTAACTGCAGAAAAACATTTGATTGTAAAAGCTGTTGAGTTATGCCAAAATGTATATTTTAAAGATACCTTGACTTCAAAATTTGGATATAAGGATATGTTGCTTTGGAAAAGAGTCTCTTTTGTTTCCACAGAAACCCAGAGGCTATGGATTTGTTCCAGATTAAGATACATCAGGTTTGACCAGCCAAGACCCCCTGAAAGGTCTCCGATGACACCATGGCCCAGATGATCCAACATCCAGAACGGTTTGAAGGCATCTGGCTCAGACGATACAGCCTCATGGACTATTCCATAATCCTAAAATTTTCTTTGTTTCCCCATAAGATACAGCGTCCCCCTCCAGCAGGAATTAGTAAGAGAAGCTACGCCCAAATTCCCAAATTATATGTAATTTTACTTTGTTAAGGTTAAAACCTTCCTTTTTGAAAAAAAAAGGGGGGGAAGTGCTGTGGGATGTTCTGTATGGCAAATGTGTTGCTGATTAGTCAATAAATAAAACACTGATTGGCCATTGGCTAAGCAGGAAGTGCAGGCGGGACAAGGAGGAGAATAAAGCTGGGAAGTGGAAGGCTGAGTCAGAGAGACACTGCCAGCCACCACGATGAGAAACAGCATGTGAAGATGCCGGTAAGCCATGAGCCATGTGGCAAGGTATAGATTAATGGAAATGGATTAATTTAAGCTGTAAGAACAGTTAGCAAGAATCCTGCCATGGCCATACAGTTTGTAACCAGTATAAGTCTCTGTGTTTACTTGGTCGGGTCTGAGCGGCTGTGGGACTGGCAGGTGAGAGAGATTTATCCTGACTGTGGGCCAGGCAGGAAAACTCCAGCTACAATATAATGTCCTTCTTGATCTCTTTTGATTAATTTTAGTTTGAAGTATATTTTGCTGGATATTAGGATGGCTACATCAGCTTGTTTCTTAAGACCATTAGATTGGAAAGACTTTTCCCAGCCTTTTATTCTGAGGTAGTGTATATCTTTGAAATTGAGGTGTTTTTCTTGTATGCAGCAGAAAGATGGGTCCTGCTTTCGTATCCATTCTGTTAGACTGTGTCTTTTTATAGATGAATTAAGTCCATTGATATTAAGGGATATTAATGTCCAGTGATTGTTAGTTCCTGTTATCTTTTGGTGTTAGTGTGTGTGTACTTCTTTTCTTTGGGGTTCACTGCTGTGGGGTTATCTATTGCCTGTGTTTTCGTGGGTGTATCTGACTTCCTTAGGTTGGAATTTTCTTTCTAGTGCTTTCTGTATGGCTGGCTTTGTGGACAGATATTGTTTAAATCTGGCTTTGTTTTGGAATGTCTTTTTCACTCCGTCTATGATAATTGAAAGTTTTGCTGGGTATATTAGTCTAGGCTGGCATCCATGGTCTCTTAGTGTCTTCATTACATCTGTCCAGGTCTTTCAGGCTTTCAAAGTCTCCATTGAGAAATCGAGTGTTATTCTGATGGGTTTGCCTTTATAAGTCACTTGGCCTTTTTCCTTTGCTGCTCTTAATATTCTTTCTTTATTCTGTATATTTAGTTGTTTGATTATATGAGGTGAGGGGACTTTTTTGGCAGGTCTAGTCAGTTTGGTGTTCTATAGGCTTCTTGTATCTTCATAGGCATTTCCTTCTTTAAGTTGGGAAAGTTTTCTTCTATGATCTTGTTGAATATATTTTGTGTGCCTTTGAGTTGGTATTCTTCTCCTTCTATCCCTATTATTCATAGGTTTGGTCTTTTCATGGTGTCCCAAATTTCTTGGACATTTTGGTTCATGACTTTGTTGGCTTTAGTGTTTTCTTTGACTGACGAATCCATTTCTTCTATTGTATCCTCTACACCAGAGATTCTCTCTTCCATCTCTTGTATTCTGTTGGTTATGCTTGCATCTGTATTTCCTGTTCATTTACTCAGATTTTCTATTTCCAGCATTCCCTCTGTTTGTGTTATCTTCATTGTTTCTATTTCCCTTTTCAGGTCTTGAACTGTTTCCCTCACCTGCTTCATGGTTTTCTTTAAGGGATTTATTGCTTTCTTCCAATTTTTTATTTGTCTTTTCCTCTATTTCTTCCAATTTTTTGTTTGTCTTTTTCTCAATTTCTTTATTGATTTCTTCCACTTTTTTTGTTTACCTTCTCCTCAATTTCATTTTTCATTTTTTCTTGAAAGGCCTGTAGCATCTTGATGATGCTATTTTTTTTTTCTTTTTGGTTTTTCGAGACAGGATTTCTCTGTGTAGCTTTGCGCCTTTCCTGAAACTTGCTCTGTAGACCAGGCTGGCCTCAAACTCACAGAGATCTGCCTGCCTCTGCCTCCCGAGTGCTGGGATTAAAGGCGTGGGCCACCACCGCCCGGCGATGATGCTATTTTTAGGTCTCTTTCTTCTGCTTCTTCTGTCTTGTGTTGTTCAGGTCTTGCTGTTGAAGGAGGGCTAGGTTCTGGTGATGCTGTATTGCTCTTTATGTTGTTGTATGTACTTCTGCATTGATGTCAGCCCATCTCCTCTAATGGGTATACAAGGTGCCTGTGTCTGAGTGAGTTGCTGTTGGTCCACTCTGTGCTTGTTGTGTCTGTGTCTCAAGGGGCCTTTCTGGATCTAATCTTAGCTCTTGGTCTAATTGGGGCAGGCAGATTCTGTGTCTCAGGGAGCTGCTCTTGCGTCAACCCAAGCTAGTTGATTCTGAGTCATAAATGCTTTCTTGGTCTTCTCAGTACTCTTGGTCCAGTCAGAGCTGACTGATTCTATGTTTCAGGAAGCCTCTCTTGTTCCAATGAGAGGTGGGAGATTTTACTTCTCAGAAAGCCACTCTTGGTCTAATGAGGGGTGGTAGATTCCCTGTCTGCTGAGGTTACTCTTGGTCCAATGACAGCCCTTTGTCCAATGAGAGCTCCCTCTCTAGGCCTGAATAGAGCTGGGGGTTGGTTTCCTAGCCTTAGGAAGTGGCTGGGGTCTCAGTCGGATGGGAATGTGAGCAGGGTGTGTAGATTGCAGGGTCTGCTGCTGAGGGGTCTTGGTGAACAGGGAGCCTTCCAGCAGGAGGCCTGCCTTCTGGCCAGCACTTGGGGCCGAGTTGGCCGGGTGTTGGGCTGTTTCTTTATATATTTTTGTTGAGCTTGTTGGAATTCCTCTTCAGAAAGCCCTCATCTGGGTCCTGAACAGTTTTCCTCTTGTTCACCTCTAGTAGTTTCAACATTCCAGGTCCAAATTAATTTTTAATATTGGAACCTATTTCGGGTTTATTTTTTTGCAGGTTATAAATGGGTGTATTTTCTGTCTTCTAATCTGGATAGCCAGATTCCTGAGTACTGTTTGTTGATGATCTCCTTTCCACCAAAGTATACTATTGCAACCTTTGTAAAAATCATGGAACTGAAGCTAGGTGGAGTTATTTCTGAACTTCTGCTCTGTACCAATGGTCTACATGTCTATTTGTATGTTAGTAACAAGACACTTTTGTTATTCTTGCTTTTTAAGTTCAATAGAAATCAGATATTATATTAAGTCTAGGGTTGTTCATAATCTTCAGAATTACTTTTGGTATTTGAAATCTTTTGTGTTTCCATCTGAATTTCAGAGTTTTTGTTGTTGCTGAAGGATAAGATTGAAATTTTGATGGGGATTGCACTGAGTCTGTAAATACTTTTTGATAATATAGCCATTTTCACAGTATGAATTGTACCAATCAATGGAAATGGGAGCTTTTTACATCTTCTGTAATTTGTCCTTTAGTGTTTTAAAATTATCCTTGTTGAGGTCCTTCACCTGCTTGGCTGGATATATTTTTTGGCATACTTTAAAAGCTATTGTTTTCTTCATTATTTTTTCTCAAGAAGTTCATTACTGGTACATCTGATAGGTATCGCTTTTGTATATTGATTTCTGTGTCTTGAAATATTGCAGAGAATGTTTATTTGGTGGAGTACTAAAAGTCTTTTAAATATGGAATCATATTATAGAAGTATAGATAATTTGATTTGTTTCCTATTTAAAGCCATTGTATTTCTATCTCTTTATGCCCTGGCTAAGATTTTAAGTACCATACAGATAATAGTGAGGCACATGGACACCCTTTTCTTTCTCATGAGTCTAGTGGAAAAGGCTTTCTGTATCTTTCTCATTTTTGTTAAATGCTGGTTGAAGGTTTCTCACATGTTACCTTTCTTATGTTGAAGTGTGATACTTGTATTTCTAGTTTCTTCAGGGTTTTTATCATGAAGGCAGGTTCTACCTTCTGCTGTGGCTTTTCTACGTCTATTGAAATGATCATTTGATTTTGGTTTCTGGATCTGTTTATTTTGTGTATGGCATCAATTGATTAGCATATGTTGAACCATCTTAATCTTCCCAGAATGAGATTAACTTGAATATGGCCAATGAGCATTGTTAAAATGTGTTGGTGTATTTAGTTAGTACTAGTCATATTATACAGAAAACATGCCTATATGCTCATTAGAGAAAGAATGTATAAGTTGCTCTTCTTTCTGTGTGCTTGTCTATTTTTGGTGAGAGAATGATACATACTGGCCTCATAGAATGAGTGTGGTAGCTTTTCTTCCTCTTCTGTTTCATGGACTACTTTGAGAAAAATTGTTTTCCATGCTTCCTTACATGTCTTGTAGAATTCATCAGTGAATCTCTATTTTCTTTTTAGATAGACCCTTTATTACTGCTTCCTTGACAGATCCTCAAGAATAGGTCTGCTGGCTGGGCATAACACTCAGTAGTAGAGTGCTGTGGTGAGTTGCTCTCTAAATGTCTTTTATCGTTTCATTCTCTCTCCTGTGTCTGCTGTTGAAGTAGGCTGTGATTGTTGTGGGAGTTTTCATGTAGAGAGGAATATTGGTTGCCTTCTGAGCATTTTGGAAAGCTGCTGGAGAGAGTTATTTTTCTACTAAGGTTTCATTATCAAGAGATGCAAAAGATTCAGCAATTATTCTATTGGAATTCCATTTTAGCAGTAAATGTGTTTTTTAATTAGTTAAACTATATTATAACATTTTGTCTCTCATTACTCTTCTCCTCTGTCCTGCCCCCAAGTCCCCTCTAGCACCCAGCCTCCTGACCCCCACCCACATTTTACCCAGGAGATCTATTCTATTTCCCCTTTCCAGGGCAATCCATGCATTCTTCTTTGAGCCCTCTTTGGGTATAAACCCAAGATTAGTATAGTTGGGTGTTGAGGTAGATTGATTCCCAATTTTCTGAGAAAATTCCATATTGATTTCCAAAGTGGCTGTACAAGTTTGCACTCCCACCAGCAGTGGAGGAGTGTTACTCTTACTCCAAATCCTCTCCAATATAAGCTGTCATCAGTATTTTTGATCTTAGCCATTCTGACAGGTGTGAGATGGTATCTCAAAGTTGTTTTGATTTGTATTTCCCTGATAGCTAAGGATGTTGAATAATTCTTTAAGTGTATTTCATCCATTTGAGATTCTTCTGTTGAGAATTCTATGTCTAGCTCTGTAGCCCAATTTTTAATAGGATGATTTGGCATTTTGATGTCTAGTTTCTTGAGTTCTTTATATATTTTGGAGATCAGCCCTCTGTCAGACGTGGAGTTGGTGAAGAATTTTTCTTTTTCTATAGGCTGCCATTTTGTCTTATTGACAGTGTCCTTTGCCTTACGGAAGCTTTTCAGTTTCAGGAGGTCCCATTTATTACTTGTTGCTCTCAGTGTCCGTGCTACTGGTGTTTTATTCAGGAAGTTGTCTTTTGTGCCAATGCATAAAATTAAAGTATAGCTAGGGTGATAGATATGGATCTATTCACAATCTTCTACATGCTGACATCCAGTTATGCCAGCACCATTTGTTGAAGAGGCTTCTTTTCTTCCATTGTATAATTTTGGGTTCTTTGTAAAAAATTAGGTGTTCACAGGTGTGTGGATTTATATCAGGGCCTTCAATTTGATTCTATTGATCCACATATCTGTTTTTATGCTGATACCAAGCTGTTTTTATTGCTATAACTCTATAGTAGAGCTTGAAGTCAGGGATGGTGAAACCTCTGGAATTTCCTTTATTATACAGAATTGCTCTAGCTATCCTATATAACACGAATTGCTAAATGATCTTATTAATAAAAAACAGCGTGAAGCCAGATATTGGGGTGAAAGCTGAAAGAACAGAGAAACAGAAAAAGCCAGCCACGTTCTTACCTCTACAAAATCCTGAGCCTGAAGAGAGAAAGTACTTGTTTCCTTATGCCTTATATACCTTTCTGTGTCCTGCCACATTACTTCCTGGGATTAAAGACATGTGTCTCCACTGCCTGGCTCTGTTTCTCTCTGTAGCCCAGTGTGGCCTTGTACTCACAGAGATCCAGACAGATCTCAGCCTCATGAGTGGTAGGATTAAAGGTGTGTGCTACCACTGCCTGACTTCTATGTTTTTCTTTATTTGTTCTTTTTTTTTTGTATTTTTTATCTTATAATTTAATTTAACTTTACATATCAGTCACGGATTCCCTTGTTCTACACCCCGCCCCCCCCCACCTTCCCCCCAGTCCACCCTCCATTCCCATCTCCTCCAGGGCAAAGACTCCCCTGGGGATTGAGTTCAACCTGGTAGATTCAGTTCAGGCAGGTCCAGTCCCCTCCTCCAAGGCTGAGCTAAATGTCCCTGTATAAGTCCCAGGTTCCAAACAGCCAGCTCATGCACTGAGGACAGGCCTCAGTCCCACTGCCTGGATGCCTCCCAAACAGTTCAAGCTAATCAACTGTCTCACTTATCCAGAGGGCCTGATCCAGTTGGGGGCTCCTCAGCTATTGGTTCATAGTTCATGTGTTTCCATTCATTTGGTTATTTGTCCCTGTGCTTTTTCCAATCTTGGTCTCAACAGTTCTCACTCATACAAACCCTACTCTTTCTCACCAATTGGACTCCTGGAGCTCCACCTGGGGACTGGCCGTGGATCTCTGCATCCAGTTCCCTCAGTCATTGGATGAGGTTTCTAGCATGACAATTAGGGTGTTTGGCCATCCCATCACCAGAGTAGGTCAGTTCGGACTTTCTCTCACCCATTGCCAGTAGTCTATTGTGGAGATATCTTTGTGGATTTCTGTGGATCTCTCTAGCACTTTGCTTCTTCCTATTCTCATGTGGTCTTCATTTATCATGGTCTCTTATTTCTTGTTCTCCCTCTCTGTTCTTGATCCAGCTGAGATCTCCCACTCCCCTAAGCTCTCTTTCCCTCGACCCTTGCCCTTCATTACCCCCACTCACGTCCAGGTTGTTCATGTAGATCTCATTCATTTCTCTGTCATTGGGTGATCCCTGTGTCTTTCTTAGGGTCCTGCTTTCTATAATGGCTGGTTTTGTCCTCTGATCCCCAGGCAAACTTTATTTGGGTATACAATATATCACCAGAATTCTGTTTTTTTTTTCCCATATGAAGTTGGGTACTGTTTTTTTGAGGTCTTTGAAGAATTATGTTAGGATTTTGATGGGGATTGCATTGAATCTATAGATTGCTTTCAGTAAGATTGCCATTTTTATTATGCTGGTTCTATCTATCCATGAGCATGGGAGATCTTTCCATTTTCTGTTATCTTCTTCAATTTCTTTCTTCAGATACTTAAAGTTCTTGTATTACAGGTCTTTCACTTGCTTAGTTAGAGTTACTCCAAGATACTTTATATTATTTGTGGCTATTGAAAAACGTGTTGTTTCTCTGATTTCTTTCTCAGTCCATTTATCATTTGCATTTAGGAGGGCTACTGATTTTTTTTGTTAATCTTGTATTCTGCCATATTACTGAAAATGTTTATCACCTGTAGGAGTTCCCTGTTAGAATTTTTGGGGTCACTTAATTATACTATCATGTCATCTGCAAATAGTGAAAGTTTGACTTTTTCCTTTCCAATACGTATTCCTTGATTTCCTTTGGCATCTTATTGCTCTAGCTAGAACTCTGAGTACTATATTAAATAGATATGGAGACAGTGGACAGTCTTGTCTTGTTCCTGATTTTAGTGGAATCACTTTGAGTTTCCCTCCATTTAATTTGATGTTGGCTTGTTGGCTTGCTGTATATTGTTTTTATTATATTAAGTATGTTCCTTGTATCCCTGATCTCTCCAAGACCTTTATCATGAAGGAGTGTTGGATTTTGTCAAAAGCTTTTTCAGCATCTAATGAGATGATCATGTTCTGTTGGATGTCTTTCTGTATGCTGTGAGTATATGCTGTTCCCACTGGTTAATAAATAAGCTGCTTTGGTCTATGGCAAGGCAGCTTAGAGGCAGGCAGGAAATCCAAGAGACAGGAAAGAGAAGGGCAGAGTCTGGAGAGGCACCAGTCTGCCACCCAAGGAGCAATATGCCAGCAGACTAGTAAAGCCATGAAACACGTGGCAAAGCATAGATGAATAGAAATGGGTTAATTTAAGATATAAGAGCTAGCCGGGCGGTGGTGGCGCACGCCTTTAATCCCAGCACTCGGGAGGCAGAGCCAGGCGGATCTCTGTGAGTTCGAGGCCAGCCTGGACTACCAAGTGAGTTCCAGGAAAGGCGCAAAGCTACACAGAGAAACCCTGTCTCGAAAAATCAAAAAAAAAAAAAAAAAAGATATAAGAGCTAGCTAGCAAGAATCTTGAGCCATAGGCCATATAGTTTGTAAATAATATTAAGCCCCTGAGTGATTATTTTATAAGCAGCTGTGGGACCATGGGGCTGGGCAGGACTGGAGAAAACTTTCAACTACAATCATGTGGTTTTTTTTTTTTCCTTTCAGTTTGTTTATATGGTGGATTGCACTGATAGATTTTCATATATTAAACAATTTCTGTGTCTCTGGGATGAAGCCTACTTGATCATTGGTGGATGATTTTTTTAATGGGTTCTTGGATTTGGTTTGTCAGTATTTTATTGAGTATTTTTGCATCAATGTTCATGAGGGAAATTGGTCTTTGCGGTGCCCATGAGGGATGATTTGGTATTTTATGCAAATAATCAATTTCTACATTTGCTTTCATTCTGTTTTGTTTTGACAGTACTGTTGTTTTTCTGGCTATGAAAGGATATTTTTATTCAAATTTTATCTTATGTTGAAATCTAAAGAAGGAAGAGAAGGATGAAGAAGGAAAAAGAAGGAGCAGGAGAAGGAAAGAGACTCTGTGTATGGGTAGCTCATTGTTATAGTCCTCTGCTACTGCTCATTGTCTGTATAAAACACTTATATCTGTACTAGTCTCCCCTGAAACCTTGATTTCAAGGAATGTCTCTACTGAACAGAAGCTTTTTACCCCCACTTCCTCAGTGATTTACCCACATCTAGTATTCATGCTTGTTAAAAACACTCTGAAAATTGCATTTTATAAAATTACACTGTCAAATTTCCCCTCTGATATTTTACCATGCTCTGTTTTAGAAATATATATAAGGTGATATGAAACAAGTTAAGTGGGAAACATATACTCAATGCATTGGAAAACCAATAACTTGGATCTAAAACATCCATGAATCTTACCAACTCTCCCAACTTTGATGGGAACAGACTGAATTATAGCAGAGAGGTGACATTTTACATGCACTGAAGAGGTCATAGATCAGTTTAAGGTATGGTACTATGCAGAGATATTTAAATCATTGCAGTCAAAGGCAGGAGTAGGAATGAGAGTGAAAACACCACACTAGGTTTGAGGGAAGAAGGTTAGCTTGGCAAGGCTCCAGCAAATTTGGCAATTTTGGTATATGGTAGATTTTCTTGAATATTTATATACAGAATCATCTAGTATTGCTTGCCCTAGAACTACAGTAATTCAACAGATTAAGGCAAAGAATATTTCAGTATAATTGAAATTATCAGTAAAGCTAGGGAGAAGGGAAGTAAAGGAGAACATAGGATGGTATCTAAGATTAGGTTTAAAAATAACAATAGATTTATTTAGGTTTCCTTGAGTTTGGTAATTCAATGACAATTAAACTCCACATTCTGTCTCTCACCCATTTTAGGGTTTGTAATCTTTTTTTTCTTTTTTTTCTTTCCATATATTCTTTGGTGTAGAAAGACAGCTGGATAATCTCACTTTCAAGGAGGTCTAGCATTGAAATCAGCAAAGGCTCTCACTTGCTTTGAGGCAGTTAATGGGTTGCAATACCCTCTCCCATCATGCTTTTTCACACTGAGGACATGGACATTAGGGATTGAAGCTGCGAATTTGGGTGCTATAATTTGTGACCTTAATGAGAATATCTGTGTGTATGGGCGGGTTAATTGTTAATAAAGAAAATTACATAAGGTTGAAATCAAGGGAAGAATTGCATTTCACTCTTCAGGTAAATTAGTTCTAACGTATTTGACTTACTGATATATTTTGTATCCATAGGTAGAGAAGAAAAAGAGGAATTCTTAGAAAACTAATGGAGACATCAGCAGCCATTCAGATCTATGACTGTGAAGTGAGTGCTTATGATACATCAGTTCCTATGAATCAGTTGGTAGATAAACTTCTTTGAACCACTTTGGTTTTTGTAACAATGGGACAACAAGCAGAGACGGTAAGGAGGTCACAAAGGGCAGTGCTGAGGAGTAGGAGAATCTAGCTAGGGAGGCTTTCATGATAAGGTACTTTATCCCAAGGGATACCAATTTGTAATAATCTTTTGCACTCATTAGTATGTTCTATGAGAGAGGTACCTGTCACTAAGAGGGCATTTAGTTGAGAGCTTTTTTTTTTTTTTTTACACACATAGATATTTTAATAGAAAAATTGATTAGATATCAACTGCCTGAAAGAAGAATCTTCCCTCTGTAGTGAAGGCCTTCAAGATGAAGAAAAGGAAATACCCCATACAGATTGTAACTCACAAGTGTGCATAGAAGCTGTTGGCCAGAGGCAATTATTTTTCTTCTTGGAGAAACTGAATCTTTGCTTTGAAGATATTTTTTTTTTGTTTTGAAAACCTTTTTATTTTATTTTAATTTATTTTGCAATACAATTCAGTTCTACATATCAGCCACGGATTCCCTTGTTCTCTCCCCTCCCGTCCCCCTCACCTTGCCCCCAACCTCCCCCCCCCCCCATTCCCATCTCCTCCAGGGCAAAGCCTTCCACACAGACTGAGGTCAACCTGGTAGACTCAGTCCAGGTAGGTCTAGTCCCCTCCTCCCAGGCCGAGCCAAACAATCCTGCATAGGCCCCAGGTTTCAAACAGCCAACTCATGCAATGAGCACAAGATCTGGTCCCACTGCCTGGATGCCTCCCAAACAGATCAAGCCAATTAACTGTCTCACCCATTCGGAGGGCCTGATCCAGTGGGGACCCCTCAGCCAGCTTTTAAAGCTCATAAGACTATGGTATAAGAATTGCCTATTTTAGCCGGGCAGTGGTGGCGCATGCCTTTAATCCCAGCACTCTGGAGGCAGAGCCAGGCGGATCTCTGTGAGTTCGAGGCCAGCCTGGACTACCAAGTGAGTTCCAGGAAAGGCGCAAAGCTACACAGAGAAACCCTGCCTCGGAAACAAACAAACAAACAAAAAAAAGAATTGCCTATTTCTTCTAATCTTCCATCCAATTGTGATAATGTCAATTAAATGGAAATACTCTGGCAAGGACAGAAGCAATGAAGAGTTCTGGATTTCAATTAATATAACATCATCACAACTGGAAGTAACTAGAAGCATCAGAAGATGAGGGAAAAGTACTAAGCAGTGCACAGATGAAGTTAAAATTAGCTGGGAGAAGCCTCGTCAGACCCCGGGTAACGATAATATCTGGCTGTATCTACAATGATGCTGAAGAGATGAGAATTCAGAGGAGCATGAGCCCTTGCAGATACCTAAAGTTCTTTCCTCTTTGGATCCTAACACTTTCTAGACTGATACTTTCATGGAACTTAGTTATATTGAAGTGCATAATACTTGTAGGTTTTTCTCAGTACAATGTGAAAATTGACTCATGGTGGTGGATGCTAGTTGTCAAAAAGTATCCAATGACTTCTATATTCTTGCTAGAATAATATCTCACTCATCGAGTCTACTCACTTGACTTGCATTTACTCACTGTGATTCTGAGTCAGGTTGTATAATATCTTATTTTCAAGAAAAACATGTTACTTATGACAGATTTTGATAGGAGTATCTCAATGCTTTTTATATGTTTGCTAGTAAATGAACAAGAGAAACTTTCACAAATTAATCTTTTCAGACAGGATATTTTTAAAACATCAGTTTTTAATACTCCAAGAAGAGTCCCTTAATTCCTAAGTACACACTGAAAAGGTATAAAATTAACAAAAATGTTTGGAGGGATGAGTCACTGTAGCATCCTTTTGTTTCTGAGCATTTCAGAACAGATAGGATGCAGACTTAACATTTTCTATGGACCATTTGACATCTCAGGATATTGACATGAGTGACAACCTTTTCTGCATTATATTTCAGGCAGCCAAGGAGGATACGATAGAAAAGAAGGCGAGAGGAATTGTTTAACCGACGTGAAGATGGCAATCCAACTGAAGCAGGGTAGTCCTCATCTTCCTCAAATTCAAGCCGAACCTAGCCACCAAATGATAGGCATTTATTAATTGTACTGTTAATAATTATTATTCTGCTGTGCTTTTAAATGTTGAATAAAGATTTGGGAGAAAATTATGAAAGGAAATCTTCAGCCCAAAATATGGATTTTCAAAAGTCTAGAACAGGTGGCCGTAGATCTGTTAGTTATCTAAGAACTAGACACAAGACCCCCACACATATTTTTGACATGCAGCTGGTCCTAGATGGAGAATGTCTCTACAAAAAATAGACAGAAGTTGCTACTTGACTGTAGACATTGGTTTGAGTGAAGGACAGTAGAAGATCTAGTGTCAACTCTCCTAGGAAGGACCTTTTCTATGTCTTTGCTGTTGTCTCTGAGATACCATTTGTGCATCTTGATTTTTTTAGTTCATCATTTTCCTTTTATTGCTTGCAATCAAATCTACTCACCATCTAATATCTGGAAACAAAGCCACAGAGATGATGAGGATTGTATGTTGTGGTTAAGATGCAGTCAGATCAGGGATGGTGTGATAAGATCTGCTGAGATCTCAAGAGACTGAGAGTGAACTCTGCCCAGGAAGGGTACTGTCCAAATTACTGTGAGAAGTTCCTGTCTCCTGAGAACCCTGTGCTGTAAGCTGCTGAGTAAAACACCTTTGAGAAAATTGGAGTTGATAACAACCCCTTAAGCATGATTCTGTCTATTAACATGCCTCAATTTCATTCTCCCAGAAGAGAGATACTTCAAATGCATTTGTTTCTACCAAGGTTACAGCTTCATGAATGAGAAAAGCACAGTAGTAAGAGGCAGGAACTTACCAGGTTGAGTAATGACTTAACATCCTTTAGAAGTTTTGTGAGTTTTGTGAAGTCTTCAACTATCTTTCTGATTTTAGATATGAAAGCACCAACACCAGGGATTGACTCCAGATCAACAAGATCTATTATTACATGACTCAGGGTGTTGTTCCAGCCAACCAGCATGCCTATAGTTACTTTCAGAAGGACCTCAGGCTAGGAAAAAACAATTGAGCATCACATTAAAACATGTAAAAAACTGCAGGTTGAATTGCATGTGATACTTAGTGTAGTGTTTGTAGCTTGTGTTATACAATTTTTTGAGAATCATTTGCAGAACTGTTAGTACAGTGATTTGTGAGTGTCTAGACATGGAATAGATCTTAATAGAAATTCTCTTCTTTCACTGTTTTAGATATTATCTTCCTTTACTTTCTCTCATGTTTACAAATATTGATATGCATAGTACATGAACAGAATGTGCACAGCGGATGTACAAAATCATTAAAGAGCACAGAATACATGTGTGGCACGTGTACATATTTGATTACTTTAAATTTAAAACATTAAGATTGGTTATGTCAAGGAATAGGATGGGAAGGTATATAATGGTTACTATTAGGAGGTTCCATAATGTGTCAACTTTGCACCCAATGCCATATTTGCCTCCTGTGAAACATCTATGATATTTCCCAAGATGTAAAGACCAAGGAGAAGGCAGCAACATTGTAGCTAGAGTTTTCCTGCCTGGCCCACAGTCAGGACAAATCTCTCTCACCTGCCAGTCCCACAGCTGTCAGACCTGACCAAGTAAACACAGAGACTTATATTGGTTACAAACTGTATGGCCGTGGCAGGCTTCTTGCTAACTGTTCTTACTGCTTAAATTAATCCATTTCCATTAATCTATACCTTGCCACGTGGCTTGTGGCTTGCCGGTACTTTACATCTTCCTTGTCCTGACGGCGGCTGCCAGTGTCTCCCTCACCCAGCTTCCTGTTCTCTCAATTCTCCTCTCTGTTAGTCCCGCCTATACTTCCTGCCTGGCCACTGCCAATCAGTGATTTATTCATTGACCAATCAGCAACACATTTGACATACAGACCATCCCACAGCACAACATCAGATGAGAACCATGAGCTTTCCCCTTGGATTGCTCGGTTTCCTTCCTTTTTCCTGTAATGACCTGAAGCTTGGCAGAGCCCGTGTGCTGCTGCAGTTTATGTGATGAGATAATTACACTAAGGACTCACCTGAATCTCTTGGCCTTCTGTTGTTTTATCTGGAAAAGGGAAGGAATAAGAGTGGCATAGCAAGTGCAGGGGGATTTTGTTCAGGACCCGTGGATCTGAATAATATTCTTTGTTCTGGAAATAAGGAGAACATTCAGTGAATTGGAGAACTGAGTCCATGAATCCATGAATAATAGTACATTAAAGCATTTGGTCTGTGTTTACGTCTAAAGGATGAGCACTACATAAAATATTTCAATTTAGGAATGAGGAAAATGACGCTTTAGTGTCGTTAGTGCTTCAGGTCTGTAACATCACCTTTCCAGCTTCCATTTGAGCCTATGGATTTCTCTGACTTACTCCTCCCTTGTTTTTTCATGCTTTCTAAAAAGTTATTATTTGAAAGAAGGAGGAAAAAAAACCAAAATTACAAAACACTTGGTGTTTCAATGATGCACTTTCCTAGACTATCAATGGCACAATGAATGTGTATTTGAGTTTGTGAACCCTTGGCTTCCTGTTATTTAAGTTATCACTGAGTCTAGACACCTTGACTATAGAAATTTCCTTAAAAATTCAAACTGCAATTTGCTAATTGTAATAGAATCAGTCATTAGAAAACTCAAGCATAATATTTTCCAGAAATATTATATACCAAAAAACTAAAATACAAATAATATACTTAATAGTTCATATTATTAACATTTATTGAAATTATATTTTATTAAATATATTATTTAAAATACATTTTTAAAAATTTTATAGTGAGCAAAACTGTAAAGATAATGAACTAATAGAGATTCTATCAAGTTGAAAGATTGCCAGTTAAGATTGCAGAACGAGAGAACTTCAGTGATTAAATAGGAATATGTTTATCACACAAACAAGACAAACACACAAGTTTGTGTTACAAGCTCCTTATTGTTTAAAGTCCTTGTCTGTTGTTACCACCTTAACTGATTTAGAGGGACAAAGAACCTTCATCCAGAAGGCAGAAGTTGTAAAACACCTCCATTCAAATTGACAAGCTCACATCTTACAATGTCTCCCACGTTTGGGGATTTCTGAGAAGCCATTATTATTAATATCATCATTATCATTATTGATTTTCTTCTTCCAGCATTATGTCTCTAATTTTAACTCTCTTCAATTCAAGCTATCCCCTGCAAACCATTCTGCTTTGTTGGGTATTTGCTGTGCACCAAGTGAAAAATGCTGATGGGAACTGGTCCCCTGCTCCTCCAAAAGGAAGGCAGAGATTCTTTTCAGCCAAATATTATAGGGCTTTGTGTCATAAGTGGAAAATTTTTAACTAAAAATATAAATTTTTTTTTTTTAGAGAAAAAATCATTTAAAGACTATTTCCTCCTTAAATTTAAAGATTTCACCAAACTGTTCCATTCTTCTGGTTCTGCTTCAGTGACAGATGGTTCTTGTGCCTGGGAAGGTGTGTTATATGATATTCATATGGCAGTGCTTCTTCACTGAGCTGTAGTGCCACCCCGATATTGTTGTGAAAGCTTCTCTTGGGAGAAGCCAGAAGTAAGTGAGATACTTACAAACTCATTGAACATTTCCAAGGTGAGGCGGTTGATGTCCTCAGGTAGGCCACGTGCTTGATTAAACAAGTACTCAAGAGTCAGCTGGCAATGCCCGTTTGTTACTTCACACATGGGCAGAGAGGCCACATTCTCCCACAGAAGCATGCTTGATAATAGTGGCAGCAGGAGTGCCCCTGCCATAGAGAAAGATGGTCTATCCACGTGAAGTGACATGCATCACCCTGTCTAGGGAAGCCTTGTCTAGCTCCAGAGCCCTCTTTCATACAGCTTAGTACATTTGAGCTGGCTTGGGAGAACAAACATTATCCACTATGAAAATCACCCTCAATGCTCTGTCCTTCATGACATGATCAGACAGGTGCTAAGACCTCTGCTCTGATCACACCCACTTTTCAAACTTGTGACAATGACCTGTGCTGATTTCATCAGGCAATAGATCTCTAAAACATTAGTTATTTGTCCTTTCAAGAGGAAAGATCAAGTGTGTACCACATTAAAAAGGCCTGCCTGCCTACCTACCTTCCTTCTTTCCTCCCTTCTTCCCTCCCTCTCTCTCTTTATCTCTCTGTCTGTCTGTCTCTCTCTTTTTTCTTTTTATTTTTTGAGACAGAGTCCCTTTGTGTAGCTCTGGCTGTCCTAGAACTCGCTTTGTACACCAGGCTGGCCTCAAACTCAAAGAGATACCCCTGCCTCTGCCTCCCAAGTGCTAAGATTAAAGGCATGTGGCATCATTGCCTGGCTAAATAGTCTTTTAAACCTTAGTGATACTACCACAGAGGATTTTCAGAAATAAAAATATGAGGACCAGTTGGGGCATAGTTGTTAAAATTTCTGCCATAAGGTATGAAGGTTGTAGTTACAATTCCCAAACTCTAAGCAAATGTCTGGTGGAAGTTGAGGCTCTTGTTAAGTCCAGCCTTCTTAAAGGGCAGAGATAGGGAATCACCACAGAAAGCTGGATAGAAAAATTAGCCCATGGGTAAGTTGTGATTATAGTTGAGATGCCTCAATAAATAAGATAGATCTATTAAAGATTATTCCTGACATAGACCTCTAGCCTCCAAGGATCATACACATGCATGACAATATGTATACATTCACACATAATACAAATGTATACACATAAAAATGAAAATGTGCAAAAACCCAAACACACATATGAAAAAAGCCTCCCAAAACAAAAATCCAAAATGATACAAAAAACTTGTGAGTCTCAGAAACTAAAATCCATAGAACCTTTGATCGAAGCAATTTGATGGGAAATATCTAATCTCAAATATCTCAAAGAATTAAATATATCAGAAAAATTATTTAGTGTGAAAGTTAGTTAACCAACCTTTTTAAATATAAAATTAAACTTTTGTCAAAATTAACATTATCTCAGTTTTTCAAAGAAAATGAGGTTTTCATGAATTTATTTACACTTGATAAATACACACACACACATCTTCTATTGCTTACTGAAGAGATATTGTAAGTCTAGATATGTTACTCTTTTTGTTTCAAATTCCATAAAATAAATTTCTTAGTTGTTACAAATTCAGTTTTTTATATTTCTTTAACTTTTTGAAATTATGTTTTTATCATTTCCCCTCACATTCCTTTCCTCAAACCTTCCATGTGCCCCTCTTTGCTCTCTTTCAAGTTCATAGCCTCTTTTCTCAGTAATTGTTGATACACACACACACACACACACACACACACACACACACACACACACACACATTCAATTAGTATCAAAAATATAAAGGCCAGTACATGACACTAGCATTCTTTTCTTTTTACAAGATCACTTGGTTTGAACCAAGTTCTCATGAGAGTAAAGACACACATCTGCAAATATTGTCTACCTTAGGCTGAGAACTGAAAGTTTCATTAAGTTGGTTCAAATCAGTCTGTCCAGAGCAGTGAGCTGGAACCAGAAAAGGTTACTTACTTCATTCTGGAATTGTGACAAATTGTACCTATTGACTTCTGTGTTCTCATTCCAGATAATTTCCGACTTTGAGATGAACCTTGTCCTGAGGCTGTCCTGAGCATTGGAGATTGTGCCAAGATCTCCCTAGTTTCTATACAAGAGATGCTTGTAATATGAATACCTTGTTCTCCCCACTTCAATAGAGACAACACACACCCTAAATATTGCTACATTTCTCTGGAGCATACATGGCTCTCCTCAGACTGTTGATGGAAGAGTCTACTGTGCCTGTGCCTTTTATATCAAATACTATAGATTTTTCCCTAAGTACTACATAAAACCAAAAAAATATTTTATCCAAGTGTAGCTTGGTATAAAATTATGAATTCTTTCAACTTGGAGGTGAACAAGTGAAGACATACTTACAGGAGCTGGGTTGTGTCAAAGACAGCCGCATCGCTGAGAAAGCTCTACAGTGTGGATACTAACCGAGGAAAGCTACTTCTCCAGAATCCTGCCTTCAGTTACTGTCCACCACCTATATAGTCCATCAGACCACTCCCAAAGGTGTGCAGAAATGGGCTGCAGGAGGAAATGGCATTTGGAGTCCCAGGTGAGGGTCAAGGAACTCCTCAGGGAGTGTTGATCACCATAATGGAACTTCTAGCTGCATCTATATTGTTTTCCTTATTTCTACACTTGGCCTTCAGTTAGGCTTCATTTAGATCATAGATCACCACTCCCAGATGTCACTCCATAGGAATGCAACAATTTCCTAACACTTCATCCTTTCCTTCAGGCTCTTACACTTTTCTGTTAACCTTTAGCAAAATTCCTTGATCAATAAAATGTGTGACAAACTTTCTTTTAATTCCTTTATGAGCAATAGGCCACCGTGCCACAGTAACAATAACATAATACCACCATTCAACTGTATAATTGGTCTTTGCTATCTAGGTTGACAACAGTAGTCATGTGTGGTATAAATGTATTTTGAAAAGTTCATAGGCACATAGCATCTATTTATCAAAATATTAGTGAAAGCCTCCATATTGGACAAGGATAGGACCTCCCCAGTGATAGATTTTTGCATGGCTTAGAATACAAAATGTGGGTTCCCGTTTTGAACAAGTCTTAAACCAAATCAGAAGGTGGTTAGTTGGTTGTACCATGAAGGTTGTGCCAATATTGGAATAGCCATTATATTTTGCTTAGATTGCTAATTGTGTTAACATACAGCTTAGAAGTCATTTCTTAACACTTTACTCAAGTATCCTGCCTAGTATATTTTGAATTATCAAATCAGTAGGCATATTGGGAGTTCCTAGCTCAGGCCCAGCCTTATTCATCCATACACTGAAATAAGAGCCTATTATATCTTCATCAGTAGGTTTATCACATTTGGTTTTGACTTATGCAACATCAGAGCATATGCTCTGTGGAAGGCCTTTGAGGCCTCACTGGTTAAACACAGCCAGGACAATAAGCATCTCATCATTTGTCAGTAATCGTAGGCTTTTGTGCATCTTTTCCACCATGTATCCCATCTGTTTTGAAATTTTTAACAGCTATGTTGACAGTTCATTTAAATATGTAAGATATAAGATGTTAGTTATTATTATAAAATGCTAATTTTCAGATGGGGTAGGAATGGCCTCTGAAGATTTATGGCTACCTTCTCAACACAAGTGAAATTTACTTTGCAACTCAGCTTCAGAGCTATCCTGGACATGTCAATAAGGGTTATGAAAGTGTGAGAAGATCCCATTGCTTTTACAACCATTTCCTCTACGTGTTGTCAGCAGGTTGTGTGTAAGTCACTACTTACTTAGCTTCTGCAAACACATTATTATTCTCCACAAGACATATGGCTTCCACATCCTTAGGCAGGAACACTGTATAATCTCTGTCATATAAATCATTTTATGGTCATGAGACAACCTAAATCCTTTAATTGCTCTCACTCATGTTCATCTATTCTTGCCCCTTTCTTCCAATTAATTTTGAGATTGCCATGATTATTTTTTAATTAACTATTTATTCATTTAATCAGCCGATACATTTTTTCACAATAGGGCACTAAGAAATCCACAATTTTATATCGCCTTCACAGGACCTTACATGACTGAAAAACATTGAAAACGTGGTCTGTTCTGTTAGCCAACAAGATGAGGTGGTTCCAGACTCAGGAGAACCCTTCACAACTTCTGGTCCAGCACTAATCACTGTCACCTCTTCCTCCCTTTAGTGAACTATGCCTCACAACTTACAATACTTCTGAAACCCATAAACAATGCATCTGGTTCTCTGTCAGTATTTTCATTTAATCTCTCATTAGATGCCATCAAAATTCTTGCAATTTCCTCTTCCAAGTGGCTTACTTTTCTAATTCTATAATAATTTATATAGTACTGTACAAACTCAATTTTTGTGCCAATATCTGCTGCTCAGAGTCACCAAAGCTTCTCATACTATGATTGTGATCCTCTATTGGTAATAAGTATGTGAAAGTAAACTCCCATGAATCACAGATCCAAGGCTTTCCTGTGCAGAATGTTTCTTTTCCTGTGGTATGAAGTATCTGTGTCTCTAAAGCTCTACTGTCAATGTGTGCCCATTAAGCACATGGAAGCAAGAATGTTTGTGAGGATTCTGCCACTTTGAGTTGAACTGTAGGGTTTTTAGAATTATTTGGAATAAAGCACTGATAATTAGGTATGTGATTCCCATTAAAAATTCCAGCCCAACACTTCAGGGAAAAAACCTTACATTTTATAAGGGTGCACAATAGACAAAGATAGCCAAAACAATCCTGAGAAACAAAACCAACAAAAACCAAAAGCAAACAAACAAGCAACGGCAAACAACCTGCTGGAGGTATGACCATCCCAGATTTCAAGCAATATTACAGGGCTCTAGTAATCAAAACACTGAGATAACACAAAAAAGAGTTTGGAAATTAAACTGTAATTGGATCCATGATCAATGGGAGGAGAGAAGATTCAAAAAATATATCATTACATTCCAAAAAGAGGTGAAAAGGAGAATGGTGTTGCCAACTCTTAAAAGAAGGAATAACTGAAAAACTTTTAGCCTTTGGTAGAAGGTAAAACCTTACAGATGCAAAAATCTCAGCAAGTTCAGTCAGGATAATTCCAGTGGCATCCATACTGACATTCTGTAAAATTGTATTTCAGGAAAGAAAATAAAAACAAAACAAACTCTTAAAACTAGAGAAGAAGAAATGCTGTGATACCTAGAAGAACACAAAATCAAATGTCTGAGGATCCTTTTCTCTGAATCCATGGCACCTATAATCAAGAAGCATATTGTCACGGACTGGCCCATCGGGGGTACCACGACCGTAGGGGGACCAGAGCTTGGGTAGTCAGGAAGGCAAGGATTCGGCGAATGAATGACAGACAGACAACACATTCAGAAGTGGTTTGAATCTGTTGTAATTTTACTTCTGTAAATCAGTAGTTTATATACAGAAAAGAAAACTATCAAGTCATATAAGGAACAAGAGCTTGGCAATAATTCAGTTACATCATCTTTAAAAAAACAGCAAGCACACAATTATTAATAGGCACTAGACATATCCCTTCACCCACAAGAACTTTATGACCCAAAGAGCAGTCTGTGTTTTTTAAACTTAGTATGGTCCCTAGACTTGTGTAGGCTTCTTGTAGCTGTGTCTTTCATCTTTATCTCAGCTGCTCACTAGTTTATTATTTATTTTTACTTTTCTGGTTCTCATGACCCATTTAGCCAATTTGGATGCTATAGATCCTTCCTAAGTCTTTCTTTAGTTCTTTTATCACATATCTCTTTTAATATAAAACTTTTTTACCTGCTGAAATATGGACTCTTATACTTTTACTCCTGTAAGGGGAAGGGGTTCTGCTGTAGTCCTTAAGTTTCCCATGCTGAACTTCCTCAACAGGGGCCCACCATCTGCCTCCTATGAGATAACGTTTTTTTGTCATAAATCACTTTAGTTGGGATTTCTAAAGGATTCCTAGTAGGTGAGTGTTCATTCCCTAGAAGTGCCTGAACTATTATACTTTCTATTATCTAGCAGCTTGAGGTCTTTAAGGAATAGCTCATTCTGCTATATCTAAATAAGGTCCATGTCCAGCTTCCCCTTTCCTCCATAGTTCACAACCCAAGCATTCATTAATTTTGGCTGTGTTTTATAGATTAATTAGAACATTATCAGAAAAGCAGTTATACAGAACCCATAGCCCAGGGAGCTCATGATCCATGAAGCACGTCTCCTTCAAGAAGGAGGCATAACATGGGCACTCTGCCAGGGACCTCCAGGGAGCTTAGTCCTGTGGGACACGTATCTCCCGTCCACTATTATTGACATGATTGTTCATGTCACATGGATGAGTTGGTGTGGCAGCATATGCTATGAAGAAGGTTTATTTTGTAAATATTATACATAGCTTAGACTACATTTCAGAAATGACAGTGATTTAAAGAATTTTCACATAAGAAATAATTAAAAACATTGTAAATAGTAGTTTTTTGACACTATTAGGTATTGAATGTGGGACTTTGTGAATGCTAGCACAGGACTCTATAGTTGATCAGTATTTTTATCCAATAGACCTATTCCTTTTTTTGTAAGCCAAATTTGAAGCAAGTTTTAATTAAATACTGGGCAGACAGAAGGGCTTTGGTCAGGTCCATACCTGGGTTTGCAGGAAATGTCCCTGAGTCATGGTTTGCAGTGTTTTAAAGTATTTTCCATCAAGTTCAATCAGGGGCAAGCATATATCCTGACATATTTCCTGTCTACATGTAGATGAATTTCTAAATGGTCTTATTAAATAAAAAATATGGAGCCAAATATAGGGGTGAAAGCCTTAGAGAGATCAGGGAAATAGGGAAAGCCACCAGCTAACCTTACCTCACCACCCTGCAGCTTCCAAACTGCGAGCTACTTCCTATCTTACACAAGCCTTTATTGCCTTGCTGTTCTTAGCCCAGCTACCTCACTTCCTTGTCACTGTCTATCCATACAGACCTCCAGGTCTCTATGATTCATGCTGGGATTTAAGGCATGTGTCACCATGCTTGGCTCTGTTCCCTAGTATGGCCTTGAACGCACAGAGACCCTGCCTGGTAAGTGATCAGATTAAGGGCATGTGTTGCTTCACTTTTTGTTTACTTAAAATGTCTGGCCTTTTCCCTCTGATCTCCAGGCAAGCTTTATTAAAGCACAAATAAAATACCACATTTCAGCACAAATAAAATATCACCACATTTCCCCTTTTTTGTCTATTAAAAATAAAAAAATACAAAAGTTATAACTAATATAAGAAAAACTATATACAATAAGTATAATAACTATATACAATATATACAATCAATAAATACATCAACAATGTCTAGTCAATTTGCATTTGACAAATTCAGAGAAAATATTCCATTATCTATTCTATTTTGGTGAGTCCAAATTGTATCTAATTCACTTTCTATCCTAACTAGATTTTTGGAAGTTTCTTACAATGCACTTCTTATTTACTTAGGTAATATTATATCCTTCTGAGGTCTTTGATGTAGTTGAAGACCAGATAGTTATAATTTTCCTTGGTTAGGATAAAAGATAATTTAGATATGAAACCTTAGACTCACAAATATAGGATAAGTAGAATATTTTCTTTAATTTTTGCCAAATACAAATATACTAGATATTGTAACTGTAATTCTTGCTTCATAACTGTTTATTATATGTAATTTTACTATGTTAAGGTTAAAACCTTCTTTTTTAATTAAACAAAAAAGGGGAAATGCTATGGGATAATGCTTTTGTACACTGGATAAATAAAACATTGATTGGCCAGTAGCCGGGCAGGAAGTATAGGCAGGATAAGAAGATAAGGAGAATTCTGGGAAGAGGAAGGCTGAGTGAGGAGATGCCAGCCCACTCTCTAGGGAGCAGCATGTAATGGCACACAAGTAAAGCCCCGAAACATGTGGTGACATATAGATGAATAGAAATGGGCTGAGTTTAAGTGTAAGAGCTAGCCAGTAGTTAGCCTGAGCTAATGGTCAAGCAATTATAAATAATATTAAGCCTCTGTGTGATTATTTTATAAGCAGGCCACAGGATTGCAGGGCCCAGGCAGGATCAGAGAAACTTCCAGCTCCACCTATGTACTTCCTGTCTACATCCATTGGGGCAAGAATACATCCTGACATATTTCCTGCCCATGAAACTCCCACCCATGTGTGATCAAGCTCATGTGGCGTGGATGGGTCAAACAAACTTTTTTTAGGGGAGTGAAAACATGTGGCTTGTTATCTCCCATAAACAATAGTCTCCAGCATTTCAGGAACTATCAGCCCTTGGGCAAAGAGCTTGCAGATCAGAGACATTTTTTTTCATGGATTTTTAAGGTATAGTAATTAAAACTTTAAATGTAACTTTGGCCTTGAGTTATATCCTGAGTCAAATCCTTGACTCTGAGATGGGTACCTGTTTATATTGGGATCTAATAACCATTAGCTTAATGGTACCCAGAAAGGAATTATCATTTAGTTAAGGCATCACTGATGTAAGCACCAACAGCAATTAGCAGAAGCAGAAGGGCCAAAGGTTCTGTGATGGCTGACATCAGAGTTACCATCTATAAGGAACCTTGAAATGAGAATGGAGACCAGTCAATTGCTTCATCTCAGGTCACCTTTTATGCAATGATTTTTTTCAGTACAGCAAGATTATTTCTAATAATTCCTTAGTGGTTTATATAGAAACAATTTTCTCTTAAAACTATACAATAACCTTTTTATTTTACATAGAGTATGTCGAGCACCCTATTATATTGTAGAACTATATCAGCTAATGAATCTACCTGTTGATAGATCTGGGTCTATTTGGTTTTAAGAGGTGCCTTTCCTGGTACGCCAATAGGCACTATAGGTAGCTTTTTGTCCCCTATGCGAGAGAGTTTCCTTTGGATCTAATATTCTAGCCTGTTGGAGTAAAGTACTGTTTTCTGTAACTACTTCCTGCTGAAACTAGGATGTTGTTGTCAGGGTCCAGGAAGCTGGAATGTTAGCCAAAGGCAAGGAGGGAATTCAGGCAATGAGGCATTCATTCATCAGAGGCATGTGGTTCACTGAGCCAGCTGAAGAGACAGGAAAAAAATCATGTCAGCTGGACTGGTCCACATTAGCTTTCAGCAAGTACAGGGCTCACAGTCATTTGGAGCAGGTTGTCAGCAGTCAGCAGCCAATTCATGGATGATGTTTGTCAGCAAGTGGGAATCTGCTGAGACAGATATAGACTAGGGGGAAGAAGTTAAAATTAAGGAACTTAAAGGAAAATGTTACATTTGGAACTTTCAGGTCCATTGTCCTGGTAGTTGGGGGAAGGAATGAATCTCAAGACTAGGATGGAGGGAGGGAGGGAGGGAGGGAGGGAGGGAGAGAGAGAGAGAGAGAGAGAGAGAGAGAGAGAGAGAGATCCCATCCTCCCATACTCAAGAATAGACAGGTGGGGGGAAACTTCAGCTGTACTTATCTGGAGTCCATTTGACCTGTTAGAGGTAGATCCAAGTCTTATGACTTCTTCAATTCTCTGAGGCTTACATGAATTTTCCAGTTTACAAAGAGACATAAAAGTTATAGATATATTAGCATTACTAATCTGTACCGAAATCCACATTGTAGAAAAAGCAGGTAACAGGTGTCTGTAGAACAGCAGAAGTAGACTCACACATTTGAGTCCTAGCAAAAGCTATAGATTTGGGCTAAAAAGCATGAAATTTTTTCATCTGTCCAGAGAGAGAGACAGATATAGATTAGACAGTAATGTCTTTAGCATCATGAGAAGCACCTTAAGTCTATACTTAGAAGACAAACTAAGGGAATTTAAAATCTTGAACTTGTGACTGAACAGTAAGTAGTCAGTGCTCTACCAGGTTATCAGAACTCCATTGATCAATGCTAAAACTCTGAACTTTTGAAATCTGAGTGTACCAATAGCATAGGAAAGGGAAAAAATATGAAACATTTCCATTTTCACATACCTTTAATCTCTTACTTATACCTTTACAACTTGCATTTACATATCTTAAGTCATTTTCTGAGGCCTTCACAACTTAAACTTCCACACCTTCAGACCTTTATATATCTTAAAACATTTTCTTAGACCTTCAAAACTTGCATAGACTTTCATCATTTTTCTTTCCATCTGATCATTTACTAGAGACACAAGTAGTTTTAACTGAGAACAGTCATTGCAAAGCGTGTTCCTTTAGTGACCTGTTTATCTTTTAATATGAAGCCTGTTAGCAGGACAAACCTATCTGCCTTTTCTCAAAAGGTTATCTAGTAGCTCTAGAAAAAGAAAGACTTGATTTTTTTTTAAACAGGTTTTCTCTGTGTAGTTTTGGTGCCTGTCCTGGATCTCACTTTGTAGACCAGGCTGGCCTCAAACTCACAGAGATATGCAAGGTGCTGCCTCCTGAGTGCTGGGATTAAAGGTGTGCACCACCACTGCCCAGCCACAAGGCTTGATTTTTACATATGAAATGAGCTAACAAGGTGACTGCAGCCTTGGGGAAGAACCTGGTTGTCTGCTACTACTAAGCTGACAAAGCTGTAGTTAGCGTAGCCTTCAATACCATCAGAGAACTGAAAAGGATAAATTCTAGCAGAAAATATAATCCAAATGGTCTATATATCAATTAAAATGACAGAGACTAGTCCATTTCTTAGACAGGCTCATGTGCAGTAGTCCTATTCTTAAGGATCAGTCAAAGAAGCAGTAAGAAAGGATCTATATAAAAAGAAAATAGAGATTCACTGTTCAATTCTATGAGATATATAAGGAAGCATGGAAACCAATTTTTCTCAAAGTAGTCCATGAAACAGAAAAGGAGGAAACCCAATCACACTCATTATATGAGGCCAGTATCATTCTCTCACCAAAAATAGATAAGCATACAGCAAGAAGAGCAACTTGTACATTATTCCTCTGATGAGCATATAGGCAAGTTTTCTGTATAATATGACTAGTACTAACTAAATACACCAACACATTTTAACAATGCTCGTTGGCCATGTTCAAATTAGTCTCATTCTTGGAAAATAAGGATGGTTCAACATATGCTAATCAACTGATGCCATACACAAAATAAACAGATCCAGGAACCAAAATCAGATGATTATTTCAATAGACATAGAAAAGCCACAGCAGAAGGTAGAACCTGCCTTCATGATAAAAGCCCTGAAGAAACTAGAAATACAAGTATCACACTTCAACATAAGAAAGGGAACATGTGAGAAACCTTCAACCAGCATCATACAAAAATGACAAAGATACATTCTGCTAAATGACAAAGCCATTCCCCTAAGTTCATGAGAAAGGAAAGGGTGTCCATGCTCCTCACTATTATCTGAATGGTACTTAAAATCTTAACTAGGGCATAAAGCAAGAGATAGAAGTGCAATGGCTGTAAGTCATATTTATAGAGAAATACAGAGAAATCAAACTATATTTATATAACAGTTACAATTCTATATAGTTATTAAAATTTTAGCTAGAACAACAAAGTAAATTTTTAAACATTGAAAAAAAATTAAAGTAGACAATAGGTATGGGAGAACTCCCATGCCCATTTTCTGTCAGAATTCACACTACATAAATGGCTGTATTATCAAAAACTACCTACAGATTTAGTGCAATACCCATTCAAATTTCAAACATATTCTTCAATAATGCAAAACTCTAAAATTAATATCAGAACACAGATCTCCAAATAGCCAAAGTAATCCTGCACAATAATGGCAATGCTGGAGATAACATATTCTGATTTCCATTGAAATTTCATAGTTGAAATAGCAAAACTGGCAGAACAGAGATATTTGGGCCAATGAAATGGAACAACAGACCCAGAAATAAAGAAACAAAGGTCCTGAAGTATGCAATGCATGAAAGGATTGAATGTAGACTGCCAACAAATAGTACTCAGAAATCCAGATATTGATACTTTGAAGAAGAAAAATGTGCCCCAAGTTTTAACTCTGTACACACTAAAATCAAAATGGATGCAAATGTTAATATGGACTAGGAATGTTGAAATGCTAGAGGGAAGCATAGGGAAGACCCTTCAGGACCCAGGCATAGGTAAGAGCATTCTGAAAAGGACTCCATCAGGAAGTTCAACAAATGCTGGGAAGGATATGAAGACAAAGCAACCTTCACACACTGTGAGTGGAAATGTAAAACAGTGCAGCTGTTATAGAAGCAGAGAAAGCCAGATCCAAAGACAAATATCATGTTTCTGTCATATGCAAAAATGTAGATTTAAAATAAGTAAATATATGCATATATATATAATATGATATGATACAGAAGCAGAATTGCAACTAAGAGCAGTGAACAAGGCCTAAAGGATTGCCAAACGGGGAAAAGAAGAAAATGAGGAATTAAAATAGCAAAGCATCACATGCCTTCTCTTGAATGTGGAAAACAGATTTAACTGTACACAATTATACATACATGCACACACATGTTTGCCATGAGGACTGATGAGACAGCTAAGTGGAAAGAAATTTTTGCCTCCATAGCCTGATGAGCTTTTTGACCCCTGGAACCCACAGTAATGTAGAAGGAGAGATCAAATTCCCCACATTAGATGTGAGAGCAGGAGCAGGAAGATATTGTCAGAAATCAGGACCAGTAGAGGAGGGGGAAAAGATGAAAGCGTGTAGTAGAAAAGCAAATGAGAACTAGAACAGGGAGATATACACAAGAAAGTAATGTAATAAACCCATTATTTTCTATACTAATTTACAGAAAATAATACCAAGAAAAATAATAAAAATACAGTGGCAGTAAAGAGATAAAGGCATATATATGATGTACTATCTACTCAGTAAAAAACAAAATAAAAATGACTATTAGTATCTGATAAATTCAGACTTCAACATAAAATTATCAAAAAAAGGACATAGAACATTACATAAGGATATAAAGAACGGTCCAGGAACTGGAGGGATGGTTTAGTAGTGAAGAGCACTCACTGACTACGCTTCCAGAGGACCCAGGTCCAATTCTCAGCACTTGCATGGTGGCTCGCAACTGTCCATAACTCCATTTCCTGGGGATCTGATGTCCTATTCTGGCCTTTGTGGACACCGGTGTTATATTTTAAAAACGGCTGGAAGCAGTCACACCAATAGGGCCCACGTGGGAGGTTTACTGAGGGGAGAGAATGGGCAGAGAAAGGGGCAGAGACCGGTCCCTGGGGGTGAGAGAAAAGGAAGAGAGAGAGAGAGAGAGAGAGAGAGAGAGAGAGAGAGAGAGAGAGAGAGAGAGAGAGAGAGAGAGAGAGAGACTGGGCAGTGCTGGACCAGGCACCACACTGTGTCTGAGACAGATGACACCTCAGCTCCAAAACAGAGGTCTGAAGTCACATACGCCATGTTCTCAGACAAACATGAAACAAAAGGAGAAATCAGTAGAGTAAACCTGTGCAAATTAATCAACACACTCCTTGACAACCCATATGTAATTAAGGACGCCTCCAAAGATAAAACTTGCAAGAATCCTCTAGTTAAAATACAAGACACAGACAGCACAAGATGCAACATTGTGGCAGAGGATCCTGGAAGGAGAAATGGGAAAGGGGTGGCTGGGCGCAGGTCGGGGTCTGTCTATACCACTGTGGAGAAACGTGGGGTGGGGCACTAGACAAAGAGAAAAGAGATAGGAAGACCCTGCAAAGTTGTGGAAAGGAAGGAACAGGAAGTCAGCGGAACACGCTGGCCTTTCTTGGAAAGCATCAGTGCAGTTCATGGTGTTCTAGTGAGAGGACAAGATGGAAGGACATGATGAGCAGCTTGGTGAAGGAAGCTGAGCATCCCTCATTGGCTCCTTGTGTTCAAGTTCCCGTGCCTGGCTGCTACTGTCCTTTAGGAGGTAAGGCCAGTGACTATTTTAATCTAAACTTCATCTAGGTGTGACTGAGATAAACACTTTGAACAACCATCTGTTCAAGGCCAAACAGCAACAAGATGGGAAAAAGAAAAAAGCAGATAGAATAGAAATTAACAACTGTGAGAAAAAAAAAAGATCACATCCTAAACATACTTTACTAGAAAGCTAGGCATGGCTCAGCTCCAGAATACTAAAAGTCCAAAAGGCTGAGTATCAGACATTGCTTTGAGATTGGGGACAGCCTGGGCTATGTTGTGAGTTCAAGGGAGCCAGAGAGAGAGAGAGAGAGAGAGAGAGAGAGAGAGAGAGAGAGAGAGAGAGAGAGAGAGAGAGAGAGAGAGAGAATGGTCATACATTTTAAATGAGAAATGTCAAGCAGAATAATAATTGCAAACATCAACTTTGTGAAAGGTAAACAGAAAAGCAAACATCAAAATGAATAAAACCCCAAAGAGAAATGAAACAGCCAAAGGTATTACACATTAGTCAGTTCCCTTAAGGAATTAAGTTCAGACCATGCTTCTCTGTGCTGTATTTGGTAAAAGCCCATTTTGGCAGCTGAAACAGGAATTAAGGCTAGAGAAGTATTTTTGTGGGAGTTACTTGTGGTGCTTGGAAGACATTCTTTAGCAAACTGTCACCAATAGTTCCTTGTCACAAGTTCCTTGAACTTGTCCTCTAAGTAGCTAGCATAGGGAAGCCTTATATGCAACCCCCAGTTGAGTTCTAGTTCCTCCCAACTGTGTCACAGGGGGCGAGTTCTTATGCTGTGCTCTTCTCTGTCACGACTACATCTGGCACCTCAGACCCTGACACTGCCATTAAGAATAGTGTCACCTACGGAGAGTCACCAGAGTTGATCAGAGTGAGGTTTATTCTCTTCTCTCCATAGTCTTAGGGATTTTCAATTAGATAAATTTTTAATAGAATGTTAATTCAGAAGTCTAGCTTTCACCTCCATTGAGTCACTTGTGATGAACTAATGTACCTTATGTCACATAAATTGTTATACTAATACAGAGAGCCATAGCAGTTCATAAAAGCCAGGGGCTTTCCTCATAGCTGACTCAATTCAAAACTGCTCCTGGACAAGTAGATCCATAAATCTACTTTCTCAGTTCCTTGTTTTAGTACAAATTCAGAAACACAAATTAGTAAAGGAAAATGCATTTATTTTGAAATTTGGTTAATCATAGAGAGGTATTGTAAGCTATTGGGGTCCAGCACCTCCATAGCTTTCCCCAGAGTTCCAGAAGAGATGCTGCTGGTGGCGAATAAATCTGAGGAATACTCTAGTGAATCTATGCACACAATACTCTTTAGCCCATATGCTTTATTCTTCTGAGTCAGTTCTCTCTCTACATGGCTTCTATTTTGCTCTACTTAGCTCCTTTCTTGCCTGATTTCTCTCTACATTTATATGCTGTTCTCCCTATGTGCTATCTTAATTCCTTTATCTAATTCTGCCCTATCTAGGTTCTCATCCATCTAGTTCTTTCCCATCTTAGCTCCTCTTCATCCTTAGTTCCTCTCTATAGTCTTCTAAGTTCTCGCTCTCATTCTTTCCCATCTCCTTAGTCCATCCCATCTTATTCTTACCCACCTAGTTCTTCCCCATCTGGCTCTTCTTCATCTTCCATCTCGTTCCTCTAGTTCTCTCTTCTAGCCCTCCAATCTTCTCTAATCTAGTTCTTTTCCAATCTAGTTCTTCCCCATCTCAGTTAGTTCCCCTCCAGTTCTTACCCATCTAGTTCTTCCATTCTCTTTTTTCTTCTCTGTGCCTGCTCTGAAAATAAAACTGCCTTTTATCCCTTTGGCCCTTATCTCTCCAAGCTACCTCTGCTCCCGCTGTTTCTGGCAGAGTGGGGGAAGTGTGCTCGGTAGCTAGGCAACTTGGCTAGGCAACTTCCATCACAGCTAGATATACCTGTAAGTAGGAACCCTTTAGTTCTGAGTTAATTGTTAAGGGTGGATCTAAAACTAGAGATACAACTTTGGAAAGGAGGAAGTTAAGCTTAATTAGCACATCCACCAGGCCTTCTCAAACAGATAGTCTGGATGCTTGAGTCTGTTCTTAGAGAGTACAGAGGTATCTCTGATGAGATACTTCGTCCATCTGGGGATGGCCTGGCCAGATGCTGCTAATAACGATAATGACAGAAAGGCCTGAAATTAGGGATCCTGGCTGCATTATTGAGCAGAAGATTATCTAATATTCCATTAGTAGAGGGAAAATTGTGCCCAATGAATGATGGAAAAGCTACAATAGCACACAAGAAACTCACAGCAGGAAATGGCTGATAATCAAAAGCCAATATCACCAAGGCTCCTTGAGCCTCAGCTTGACCTCTGGAAGGCCCTTGACTTCTTCCAGGTATTAGCTTGTCATAATCAACTGAAATCCTACTTCAGCTGATTGCAGAGAGGAGACATTAAGAATTGTGATTTTTCTATCTGGCAGGCCATCACACAATTTAGAAAACACTTTATAACATAGGCTAGAACATGTGTAAATGTGACTGCTAGAGGTTCTCTGCTTGTTTCTGGGCATTAGAGTTTCCAAATTGCAATTGCTCTCTGTTTTCAATTAGTGACATAGTTATTGTGAGATGTAACATTTTCATGCATTTCTAAACCTGGTTAGGTTTTTTTGTTGCTGTTGTTGAAAAGTCCATTCCTTTGATTGGTATAGAATGAAAATATTTTATGTCTCCCTTGGGATTAACCTAACTTCTCATGCTTGCATGCCTATTGAGCAAAGTAATTGAGCAAGTGAGTAGAGAGTAGAGTGTGACAGACCAAGGGTGGGGTACTGATGTTAGTTTTTTCCTCCTGTCCTCTCCAGATGGAGCTTTGGTGTAGAATTGTGGGTATACAAGTGGATTCGATAGGGTTTTGATATTGAGACCTGCATGTTACTTGGATTTATAAAGTTTTAAGGCAGACAAGGTGGGATGAGAGAAGCAAAATCATTACAAAGGGGGTCATTCATTAACAAATGTGGCAAGTTGGGATCAGGCCACAGTTCCCACATATGGGCAAGACAGAGAACCAGATGCCATGCGTTGAGCTTCCAGAGCAGTGGCTTCCAACCTTCCCAATGCTGTGAACCTTTAAAACAGTTCCTCATCATTTGGTAACCACATCCATAAAATTATTTTCAATGCTACTTCATAATTGTACTTTTGCTACTGTTGCAAATTGTGAATATTTTTGGAGATACGGAGTTGTCAAGTGAGTCCTGACCCACAGGTTGAGAACAACTATTTTAGAAAGTCTTCCACTCAGAAAAAAAGCTAATTAGAGGGATCAAAGAGGAACCAGTATTTATCACTATCCTCAGTACTATAGACCTTGTTGAGTGAGAACTATCCCAGTAAGTTCCATAAAAAGTTCTCCTCCATAGAAGAATGTCTTTATAGGGTACCAGGTATCAACTCCAGATTTGTTGAGTCCCTAGAGATGTGCAAAACACTCAAGCCTTGTTGAATGATGACACCTGCTATACTCTATTTCATGGTTACCCGAAAAATCACTGGAGGCAATGAGCATCACTGGCTAGATGTGGAGAAAAAGCTGTAAAGCTGAAAAAAGTTTAATCTTGTCCTGGAGGTTGGCAACTACCTATCCACTTAACAGAAAGTAGATTGGCATTGGTGAATAGATGTAGGGAAAGAGCAGAGTAGCTGAAAAATATTTACTTTGTCCTAGAGTTAAGGAGTTAATCACAAGTCTTCAGAGAGTACATTGTAAGCAATTCTCCCCTTAAGTAAGACTATTGAAGGTGAACCCTGCATGGGAGTACATACTGTATCTTGCATTAGAATTTTGCTTTAGGATTTAAACAGTAAAGAGAGCTTGTGCTGTGGGTGGAAATGGGAACCTGAAGGGTAGACATTGCTCACCCAGCCCTAGGCACTTTCAGCAGATGATGGTGACTGATGAATACCTTTTGACCATAGGACTGGATAACAGACTGTCAGAAGTGGGAGGATAACTTGAAGGGTAATGGAGATGGTAATTTAGAATGTGGATCTGATCAAATGTCATTGGAGCGAGAACAGATTAAAGTCATACACAATCTGTCTTATGGGTACAAATAAAGCAGAAATCAATAGCCTAAATACAACAAGAAAATCTCCAAGGGTGGGTAAATAAAAAAAATAAGACATAGGTAACCAAGCAAATCTGAAAGGAAATAAGAAATATGAAAGTGAATAAAATGAATAAAACTTCAAAATATTTAGGAAAAAGCTAATGCTGTCCTGAAAGGGAAATTTGTAGCATTTGATGACATTGGGTGAATATCTAAAATCAACATTCCAAACTGTAATCTAAAAAAACAAGAGGAAATTAGAAATCAGAGAGAAAAATAAGGACATTAAAACATGGTATGAGAAATCAGTAGAACTGAACATAAAGATCTGACAATAATAAAACCATAGGTTGATTCTCACAAGAGAAAAAAATCAGTGAAGCTTATAACCCTCTAAGAAGATTGATAAAATAAAGAAAATAAAGCAAATCGTTAAAAAAAAAACTGTATGGCTTGAATTTAAATGCTTCCCACAAGCTCATATTTCTGAACAACTGGTCCTCAGCTGGTGCCACTGTTTGGAAGGTTGTGGAACCTTTAAGAAGAGGGGTATAGTCAACATTTTAAGATATACCCTTCAGGTAGGTTGCTCTGAAGTAAGGGCCAGAAAAAAAACAATTTTTTTCCATGGAACAAAAAAAGTAAATTGTGAAACAAAATTAAAGCATAGTATACATTAAGGTTAAAACTCCAATTCCAAGAATCTTCCTAAAATGCTCAAATATTTTATTAGGCATGTGAGTAATAATTTTATCTTGCAATAAGTTAATAAAATAGCAACAAAAAGAAATGGCTACAAGGATATTAGTCAGCCAAACTTTTGAATTCTAGGGACAGATTGAAACTGACCCATTCATGAAAGTTCTTCTTGAAGGCCAAGAAAAGAATCCATGCTACAGAAGTGCTTAGTCAGTTGTTGTGTGAACTACATATTGAAGATTTCTAGCAAACTGTCACTAATTCAGCAGCTATCTCTTCTACAATTATAGAGAAGTCCCAGTACCTAGGGATGGTACTTTCATGATACTGTGTTGTGCTGGCTAGTTTTATGTCAGCTTGATACAAGCTAGAGTCATCTGAGAGGGAACCTCAATTGAAAAAATGCCTCCATAAATTCAGGCTCCATAAGTTCAAGCCTATAGTGTATTTTCTTAATGAATGATTGATGTGGAAGGGCCCAGCCCATTGTGGGTGGTGCCACCCCTGGGCTGTTTGACCCTGGTATCTATAAGAAAGTTGGCCAGTGGTTCTCAACATGTGGGTCATGACCCTTTGGGAGTTGAATGACCCTTTCACAGGGGTTGCCTAAGACCATTGAAAACACAGATATTTATATTATGATTAATGACAGCAAAATTACAATTATGAAGTAGCGACAAAAATAATTTTATGGTTGGGGTTATCACAGCATGAGGAATTGTATTAAAGCATTGCAGAATTAGGAAGGCTGAATAAACCAATAATCAGCATTCCTCCATGGCTTTTGCAACAGTTCCTGCCTCCAGGTTTTAATAACAGTGAGATACATTTGCTCCTTATTGCACCAATCTACTTCAAAGAAGATGATGGGCATTGAAGAATTACTGTATGGAGTTTGCTTTAAAGGTAGCAAAACTAGCCACTGGGCAAGAAACTGCCCTTTCCCTCTGCTGACAGTATACTGCCCAAATTGGACAAACTGGACACTTATGAACTTTGCCAAGTCAAGGTAGGTCAGTCCTTCAAAATTCCTGCTTTACAGAAAAGTCAGTTTGATATTATAGGCATATAGGTCAAAGATGGATACTCCAATGTTGCAGAGGAACCTTAGGTGACTGTCCAGGCAGCCAGCTAGCTGTCTCTGTCATTTCTATAGTTTTGAAAGTTGCTTGCTCTTCCCTTCCTGTTTACTTAGGTAACATTTAATCCTTCTCAGGTCTCTAATCAAGTTGAAGACTAGATAGTCATAGTATTACAGTTTTCTTTGTTATCAAATTAGAAAAAAGTAACTCATAAAAGAGATGTTAAGTTTATAAAGGTTGAGAGACATAAAAGCTTAAGTTGTTTAAGAAAATATTTTAAGGTCTAAAAAGATATTTTTAGGTTGATAATGCAAGTTAGGAAAAAAAGTGATTTAGATACAAAACTTTGGACTTATCAAGATGGTATAGATAATAGAGTACTTTCTTAAAAGTTGCCAAATACAATGGACTGAACATTATGAATGTAACTCTTACCTGATAATTGTTCTTATTGTATACAGTTTTACTGTGTTAGAGTTAAAATCTTTTCTTTTCATTCTGATAAAAAGGTGGAAATGTTGTGGGATATTTGATCACACCATGAGGATTGCATTAATTAAATAAAATAAACCTTGGGTCAAGAGGCAGAGCCAGCAACTAGTTGACAGGAAGTAGCCATAGAGAGTTAGAGGGAGTCCAGAAAACATAAAGAAATGCACAGAAAGTAGTGAGGAGGAACCTTTGAGTTTGGCAGCCTTTTTGGTTTGGAACAGTAGAAGGGAAGCTTTCTTTCTGAGATGCCAGCTACAGAAGAAAGCCAGCTTGTCACTCCTCTGCCTTCCTAAGCTAGCAAGTTTTCATCCCAGCATCTGACTCCTGAGTCTTTATTGATAAACTCATAGGCTTGAGATTTAGTTTAAAACCACAGCATGGGATTTTGTGCTTTGTTGATTTTCTTATGTGTACTCTGTTACATGGAGTTTTACATACAACTTCATATACTGAATGTATCATTGGCAACCTATGTCTTTACCCAACATGTGCATTACACTATTGCAATGAGCCATAGGATATGTTGGACTCTGTGGAGGGCATCTGCACCTGGGCCAGTGATAGGTTTCAATCATCCAAGGCCAAGATTTCCCCATTCTCATTGGCATATGCTGATTTTGTGAAGTATTGCTGACATCAATCTTCAGCTTTTTCTTCTGCATCACAATTGCTACTTCAGTGATTAGACTATCAGTCTCCAGCTACCTGATATTATTAATGCTGACTACTATACCAGGTGATCTGACACATAAAAACACAAATTTAGAGGGCGTTCTCAGATGATCAAAAGACTAAGCAGGTAGAATTTTGTGAAGGGACCATCAAAAGACCATAGATTTAATATTTTCCCTTTTCGAACAACAGTAAAGAGCTTCAAAAATATGTTTTACTTCACATGAAAGTGTTGTGGGATATTTTGATTGCACTCTAATACTGAAGACTGACAATTCAAGTTTAACTTGAATCAGAGGGTAGAGCTAATTACTAGTTGACCAAAATTAGCCATAGAGGTTTTAGAGAACCCAGGACATGTAGAGAAACAAAGGAAGTAGTAGGGATGGACTTAGAAAGATACTTGGCCCTTTTGGATCAAGGAAAGAGAGAGAGAGAGGTCACTGGTTGTTTTTCTATTGCTTCTCTGATCAATCAGGCTTTTACCCAGATATCTAACTCACAAGTGTTTATTGATAAAAGAATAATTAGATAAGTGCTTTATCTGGCATCCAAGGTGGGTATGAGATCACTAGGCAGCTGCTTACTATGGGAGTCACTGCCATGGTTGGCCTTCACCCCCCCAACCCCGGAATTTTCCCACTGCAGCCTTTCTATAGTAGCCTCCAGCTGTTGCCTGCTCCTGGCACCAAATGGCATGGGTAGCTCCAAAGGCTGCCAGAGTTATTTGCCCACTGCAGCCTGGCTCTGTCATTCAGGTGGCCCCCACATCCTTGCTTCCTGCTATGTGGGCTTTTTCTACATGTCCCCCTGTGTCCTCAACCACTCTGGTTCCTCCAATTCTTCTTCCCCCTCTTCCTCATGGTTCTATTAGCTCCACTCATCACAGAAACCTCCTCTGGCAGCTGATGGGGGCTGATGCAGAGACCCAAAACCAAACATTAAGTGGAGCTAATGGAACCCTAAGGATGAAGGGGAGGAAGAATTGGAGGAACCAGAGTGGTTGAGGACACCAGGAGAACATGGTCCATAAAATCAACTAAGCAGGGCTCATAGTGGCTCACAGAGAATGAAGCAACAATCACAGAGTCTACATGGGTCTATGCTAGATCCTTGACATACAGGTTGTGGTTGTTTAGATGCAGGTATTTGTGGGACTCCAAAAGGTACGAGTGGAGATGTTTCTGATTCTTTTGCCTGCTCTTGGAACCGTTCTCCTCCTGCTGGGTCACCTAGTCCAGCTTTGATATGAAGGTTTGTGCCTAATTTTATTGCATCTTGTTATGTCTTGTTAAGTTGATATCCCTGAGAGTCCTGTTCTGTTCCAAAGGGAATAGAGGAGCAGTTGATCTGGGGGAGACAGAAGATGTATGTGTACAGGGAAACCTGGAGGAGTGGAGGGAGGGAAAGGATATGGTCAGGGTATATTGTATAAGAGAAGAATAAATAAAAAGGAAAGAAGAAAAAATAAAAAATTGGAGTTTTTTCATGCTTTATCATTCATTGCTAATGTTTGTAAAATCCCTTGTATACTGAATTCCAAAATGAAAGTCAGTTGCTTGGAGAAGGGAGCAGTTAAGTCTTTAGAGGTCATGCATACCTACCTTAAAAGGTGATATTAGATAATACTGATACCTCCTGTATTTCAGAATCAGACAACCACCCAACATAATACTAAACATAGCCTCTAAGAATGTAAAAGTAGGTCCTGTAAATGTTGTTCAAAGATGTACAGAGCCATAAGGTTATTGACTGCTGAGGATGTCATTCTGTATGCTGTGAATGTATTGCTCTGATTGATTGATAAATAAAATGCTGATTGGCCAGTAGCCAGGCAGGAAGTATAGTATAGGCAGAATAAGAGGAGAGGAGAATGCTGGGAAGTGGAAGGCTGAGTCAGGAGATGCTGCCAGCCGCTGTCACCATGAGAAGCAAGATGTAAAGTACCGGTAAGCCACAAGCCATGTGGCAACTTACAGATTAATAGAAGTGGGTTAATTTAAGATTTAAGAACTAGATAACAAGAAGCCTGCCATGGCCATACAGTTTATAAGTAATATAAGTCTCTGTGTTGCAGATGAAATTCTAAACAGTCTTAGTAAATAAGAAACACAGAGCCAAATACAGAGGAAATAGCCAGAGATCAGAGCAATAGCCACAACTAGCTTTAGCTTACCACCAGCATTAGCTTTCCCAGAGAGAGCTTTTTCCTGCCTGACTTGTGTTTTTATTACCTTTCTGTTCTGCCTTCTCATTGGCTCTCAGCTCAGTCACATGACTTCCTCATCACTGCCTGTCTATACAGACCTCCAGGTCTCTATGGTTGATACTGGGATTAAAGGCTCATGTCACCATGCTTGGCTGTGTCCTTGACCACACAGAGACTCTGCCTGACATGTGATCAGATTAAGGGCATGTGCTACCACCACCGGACTTCTGTTAATGGCTATTTGACCTCTGATTTCCAGGCAACTTTATTTACTAACATACAAATAAAATATCACATTTCAGCACAAATAAAATATCACCACACTGTGTGTTTACTTGGGTCTGAGCAGCTGCAGGCCCAAGCAGGGATGGAGAAAACCCCAACTACAAATTGATTATAAATGCAATCTCTTTCTAAAGAAGAAAAGGTGATAGTATAGACATATAGGTAGATTACTGAACCTACTTTTAAAGAGGAACAGCTTGTTTATATTTTACATTGGTATGGACTTTAGTTTATTGATACAAGTTTAAACTTAATTTTGTTATTCTGTATATATATATATATATATATATATATATATATATATATATATATCTACTATTGTTTGAGGTATTATGTTTATATAACTCATTTAGATTGTAATGGATAATTAAAAAATACAGATTAAGTATGAATATACCTTCTTCTCAGCACCCCATGGAACCTTCTCTAAAATCGACTGCATACTTGACCACAAAACAAATCTCAACAGATACAAAACAATTGGAATAACCTCCTGTGTTCTATCAGACCACCATGGTCTAAAGTTAGATTTCAACAACAACAAAAACTACAGAAAACCTACAATCTCATGGAAACTGAATAATACTCAACTGAATCACCAATGGGTTAAGGAAGAAATAAAGAAAGAAATTAAAGACTTCCTAGAGATCAATGAAAATGAAGACAGCACATATCCAAACCTATGGGACACTATGAAAGCAGTACTAAGAGGGAAATTCATAGCACTAAATGCCTACATAAATAAGTTGGAGAAATCTTACACTAGTGACTTAACAGCACACCTGAAAGCTCTAGAACAAGAAGAAGCAAAGTCTCCCAGGAAAAATAGACGCCAGGAAATTATCAAAGTGAGAGCTGAAATCAATAAAATAGAAACCAAGAGAACAATACAAAAAATTAATGAAACGAAGAGTTGGTTCTTTGAGAAAATTAATAAGATAGACAAGCCCTTATCCAAACTAACCAAAAGACAGAGAGAGAGCATCCAAATCAACAAAATCAGAAATGAAAAGGGGGACATAACAACAGACATTGAGGAAATCCAGAGAATCATCAGGTCATACTTCAAAAACCTCTATTCGACAAAACTGGAAAACCTAAAAGAAATGGATAACTTTCTGGATAAGTACCACATACCTAAGTTAAATCAAGACCAGATAAACTATTTAAATAGTCCAATAACCCCTAACGAAATAGAAACAGTCATTAAAAGTCTCCCAACCAAAAAAAGCCCAGGACCAGATGGTTTCAGCACAGAATTCTACCAGATCTTCAAAGAAGAGTTAATACCAATACTCTCTAAATTGTTCCACACAATAGAAACAGAAGGAACATTACCAAACTCCTTCTACGAGGCTACAATTACCCTGATTCCTAAACCAAACAAGGATACAACAAAGAAAGAGAACTACAGACCGATCTCCCTCATGAACATTGATGCAAAAATACTCAATAAAATACTGGCAAACAGACTCCAAGAACACATCAAAACAATTATCCACCATGATCAAGTAGGCTTCATTCCAGGGATGCAAGGGTGGTTCAACATACGAAAGTCTGTCAATGTAATACACCATATAAACAAACTCAAAGAAAAAAACCACATGATCATCTCACTAGATGCAGAAAAGACATTTGACAAAATCCAACACCCTTTCATGATAAAGGTCTTGGAGCAATCAGGAATACAGGAAACATACCTAAACATAATAAAGGCAATTTACAGCAAGCCAACAGCCAACATCAAATTAAATGGAGAGAAACTCAAAGCAATTCCACGAAAATCAGGAACGAGGCAAGGCTGTCCGCTCTCCCCATACTTATTCAATATAGTACTTGAAGTTCTAGCCAGAGCAATAAGACAACATAAGGAGATTAAGGGGATACAAATTGGAAAGGAAGAAGTCAAGCTTTCCCTATTTGCAGATGACATGATAGTATACTTGAGCGACCCCAAAGATTCCACCAAGGAACAGATACAGCTTATAAACACCTTCAGCAACATAGCAGGATACAAGATTAACTCAAAAAAAAAAATCAGTAGCCTTCCTATATACAATGGACAAAGAAGCTGAGAAGGAAATCAGAGATACATCACCCTTTACAATAGCCACAAATGACATAAAATACCTTGGGGCAACACTAACCAAACAAGTAAAGGACCTATATGACAAGAGCTTTAAGTCCCTGAAAAAAGAAATTGAAGAAGATGTAAGAAAATGGAAAGATCTCCTATGCTCATGGATAGGCAGGACTAACATAGTAAAAATGGCAATCTTACCAAAAGCAATCTACAGATTCAATGCAATCCCCATCAAAATACCAACACAATTCTTCACAGACCTGGAAAGAATAATACTCAACTTCATATGGAAAAACAAAAAACCCAGGATAGCCAAAAGAATTCTGTACAATAACACAACCTCTGGAGGCATCACGATCCCTGACTTCAAGCTCTACTATAGAGCTACAGTAATGAAAACAGCTTGGTACTGGCATAAAAACCGACATGTGGACCAATGGAATCGAATTGAAGACCCTGACATTAATCCACACACCTATGAACATATAATTTTTGACAAAGAAGCCAAAAGTGCACAATGGAAAAAAGAAAGCATCTTCAACAAATGGTGCTGGCATAACTGGATATCGACATGTAGAAGGCTGCAAATTGATCCATATCTATCACCGTGCACAAAACTTAAGTCCAAGTGGACCAAGGACCTCAACATAAATCCAGCTACTCTGAACCTGCTAGAAGGGAAAGTAGGAAGTAGTCTTGAACGCATTGGCATAGGAGACCACTTCCTAAATAGAACACCAGTAGCACAGACACTGAGAGAAACAATCAATCAATGGGACCTCTTGAAACTGAGAAGCTTTTGTAGAGCAAAGGATACGGTCAACAAGGCAAAGCGACAGCCTACAGAATGGGAAAAGATCTTCACCAACCCCACATCTGACAGAGGACTGATCCAGAATATATAAGGAACTCAAGAAATTAGACATCAAAATGCTCAACAGTCCAATTAAGAAATGGGCTATAGACCTAAACAGAGAATTCTCAACAGAGGAAACTCAAATGGCTGAAAGACATTTAAGGAATTGCTCAACATCCCTAATCATCAGGGAAATGCAAATCAAAACAACTCTGAGATACCACCTTATGCCTGTCAGAATGGCTAAGATCAAAAACACTGAAGACACCTTATGCTGGAGAGGATGTGGAGCTAGGGGAACTCTCCTCCACTGCTGGTGGGAATGCAAGCTTGTACAACCACTTTGGAAATCAATATGGCGCTTTCTTAGAAAATTGGGAATCCATCTCCCCCAAGATCCAGCTATACCACTCTTGGGCATATACTCAAGAAATGCTCAACCACACCACAAGAGCACTTGTTCAGCTATGTTCATATCAGCATTGTTTGTAATAGCCAGAACATGGAAAGAACCTAGATGCCCTTCAACTAAAGAATGGATAAACAAAATGTGGTACATATACACAATGGAATACTACTCAGCAGAGAAAAACAATGACATCATGAGGTTTTCCAGGCAAGTGAATGAATCTAGAAAAAATCATCCTGAGTGAGGTAATCCAGACTCAGAAAGACAAACATGGTATGTACTCACTCATAGGAGGATACTAGATGTGGAACAATGATGACTGGACTGCTACTCACATCACCAGGGAGGCTACCTGGAAAACAGGACCCCAAGAAAGACACTGGGATTGCCCAATGACGGAGAAATGGAAGAGATCTACATGAACAACCTGAACATGAGTGGGGGTAATGAAGGGCAAGGGTCGAGGGAAAGAGAGCTTAGGGGAGCGGGAGATCCCAGCTGGATCAACAACAGAGAGGGAGAACAAGGAATAGGAGACCATGGTAAATGAAGACCACATGAGAATAGGAAGAAGCAAAGTGCTAGAGAGGCCCACAGAAATCCACAAAGATACCCCCACAACAGACTGCTGGCAATGGTCGAGAGACAGCCCGAACTGACCTACTCTGGTGATGGGATGGCCAAACACCCTAATTGTTGTGCTAGAAACCCCATCCAAAGACTGAGAGATCTGGATGCAGAGATCCATGGCTAGGCCCTGGGTGGATCTCTGCGAGTCCAATTAGCAAGAATGAGGAGGGTTTATATGAGTGAGAATTGTTGAGACCAAGGTTGGATAAAGCACAGGGACAAATAGCCAAACAAATGGAAACACATGAACTATGAACCAATGGCTGAGGGGTCCCCATCTGGATCAGGCCCTCTGAATGGGTGAGACAGTTGATTGGCCTGATCTGTTTGGGAGGCATCCAGGCAGTGGGACCGGGTCCTGTGCTCATTGCATGAGTTGGCTGTTTGAAACCTGGGGCCTATGCAGGGTCGCTTGGCTTGGCCTGGCAGGAGGGGACTGGACCTGCCTGGACTGAGTCTACCAGGTTGATCTCAGTCCATGGGGGAGGTTTTGCCCTGGAGGAGGTGGGAATGGGGGGTGGGCTGGGGGGAAGGTGAGGGGGGCCATAGGGGAGAGAACAAGGGAATCCGTGGCTGATATGTAGAACTGAATTGTATTGCAAAATAAAAATAAAAATTAAAAAAAAAAACTAAGAACAAACTTATAGGCGGGACTAACAGAGAGGAGAATAGAGCTGGGAAGTGGAAGGCTGAGTTAGGGAGACACTGCCAGCCGCCATCAGGACAAGGAAGATGTAAAGTACCGGTAAGCCACAAGCCACGTGGCAAGGTATAGATTAATGGAAATGGATTAATTTAAGCTGTAAGAACAGTTAGCAAGAAGCCTGCCAAGGCCATACAGTTTGTAACCAATATAAGTCTCTGTGTTTACTTGATTGGGTTTGAGCGGCTTGGGACTGGCGGGTGAGAGAGATTTTTCCTGACTGTGGGTCAGGTAGGAAAACTCTAGCAACACAAACTTGAACTGGCCTAGTTAAACTTACATTCACATATGTGCTGTGGGATGTCTTTCTGTATGCTGTGAATATGTGTTGCTCTGATTGGTTTATAAATAAAGTTGCATTGGCCTATGACAAGGAAGCTTAGAGGCAGGTGGGAAATCCAAGCAGATATACAGAGAGAAGAAAGGAAAAGCTGGAGACACCAGCTGCTGCCACTGTGGAAGGAGCAGCAAGATGCCAGCAGACTGGTAATGCCACAGCCATGTGGCAACTTATAGATGAATAGAAATAGGTTAAGTTATAAGAGCTAGTTAACAAAAAGCCTGCCATAGGCCATGAAATTGGTAATTAATATTAAGCCTCTAGAAGATTATTTTATAAGTGGCTGAGGGACCTCAGGGCTGGGTGAGACTGGAGGACATGCCCTGTGAGACTGGAGAAACCTTCTGGCTACACATATAGGTGTAAGAAAGAAAGTAGAGTTGTAGTTTTCTTTTTTACACATTGCTAACGCTTTTCTATTGGCAATATTTTATATTACTGACTACCACACCATCTCTTTTGACTTTCAATAGATTGTTGGGTACACTGTGTCTATTCCGACCTAGTCATTCTCACTCATTGCCTTCTCCTTGGTCTTTACAAATACATCTTGTGAAATATTGTGTTTCTCAGGGTGCAACTATGGCTTCTGATGCAAGATAGGCATATTGTGCAATCTCTGATTAGTAATTATTATAGACCCTTTCCATCCTGCTCTTTGAAGTAACCAAATCTTAATGACTTAAATTAAAAATCATCAAATGTGGACACATGAAACACATATAATTTTTGGTCTTTAATAATTTTGTTTATGGAAACAGCATTCTGTACCCACTATGCACATCAGTAGTTGTAAAACATGAGAGCAAGTGAAGGAAGAGAGATTAAGAGCTACTCCACCATGGGACACTCACAAAGCAGTGTACTAACATTGCCGCAATGTTAATGCAAAAAAATGTATAACAAAAACTACAAACACTATACTAGGTATTACATGCAATTCAACCTCCAGGTCTTCATTTTAATGTGATGCTCAATTATTTTTGCCTAGTCTGAGGTCCTTTTGAAAGTGACCGTAGATATGTTGGTTGGCTGGAACAATACCATGAGGCATGTAGTAACAGATATTGCTGATCTGGAATCAATCACCAGTGTTGGTGCTTTCTTATTTAAAATCTCCTCATCTCTGATGGTTCAAGTCACAAAGCAGGAAAGGCAGAGATGAGCAGTTTTCACATTTCTTCACCTTGTTTTTGGGATTTCCACAAGTGTAATATTATTGTAATTGAATATGAGATGAGGAGAAATAGAAAATCATTTAATATTAAATACTGTCCTATGTTCTCTTTTGGCTCTTTATCAGAACTGTGGAACTTGTACTTTATAAAACTGACTTATAATTTGTTACCATGCCCCCCCACACCCATTAGCATTCTCTATGCTAATAACATGCATTCATTGTTAGGGGAAAAGGTACATTGGGAGCAGAATACAAGTGGATGCTTTGGAAAAACAGTAGCTTATCTATAACATATGCAGGGATCTCAACATCTCTTAAATCTTTAAAAGAAACATTTTGTACATACTCGAGGTCATAGAGGAGTGATAGATGAGTTTGGGCATGGGACTATACTGTGTTTTGAACTATTTATAACAATGAAGTTGGGTGCAGAAATGAGATTGAGATTTTTAAAACAATCCTGAATATAACAAGAGAAGCTGGTATGGGTAGGCAATGTTTCTACAAGCTTTGGAAATTTGAATGTGTGGCAAAAAAGAAATCTCCACTCTGGTGTGCAGAGTGATCAAATGTTACTTTCATTCCATCTATATTAATCCAATAGATGAAGAAAAATACTTAATGAAATTGAATCATCCAGCAAACCAGAGGAAAAAAATTCCAAAAGACTTTGGCAAATCTCCTTGAAGGTGATGATAAAAGGCTGCTGGTCCATTGAGACATTTTCCTGAAGTCAAAGCTTACAGAGAAGACTCAGTATAGATGTCAGTGTCTTAACAGTGCAAGGAGAAGTAGGCATTATGGATATTTGAGAGGATTATAGTGACCAAACACAGTAGGTCTCCTTTCTTCTTCTTTTATGGTTTTCAACATCAGGTAACATTTGAATATATAGTCCTGCTGCAGCCATTAAAACAGCAGTAGTGTCACAACAAAAAGAAAACAAGTCTAGAATGGATTATTTGAAGAAAACTCTAAATTACCCATGTTGACAGTAATGTCTCAATGCTTTTGATATATTTTCCATTAAAAGAAAAAAAACCCAGAAACTTGGAGAAATCAATGTCTGTAGATACTGACATTTCTAAAACATCAGTTTTAATTCTGTAAGAGGAGCCCTATTATTCCCCATCATGCATTGCAAAGGCATAAAATTAAAACAAACCCTGAAGGAATAGCTCACTCTAGATCATCTCAGAAGCAAATGGGGTGAATGGAGATTGAACATTTATTAGGGACAATTTAGCATTGCAGGACACTGAAATACCTGGCATTTATTTATTTATTTATTTATTTAATTTGTTTTTGCAGCATAATGTAGGCAGCAATATCAAATATGTAAGGAAAAAGGTAAGAGTCTTTATTGACCATCTGAAGTTATGGCAGTCCTAACCAGGCAGGGTGGTTCTCATTTTCCTTGACTTCAAGATTAACCTAATTTACCAAATAATAGTCAGATGGTGTTTTTGTCAGTAAATGCAAAATGTTTCCAACTGTAGGGCTTTAGGAACATGTAATAAATCCAGTTCCACCTGCATTTCTTATACCCACATGTGAAGGTAAATTTAACCATGTGAGTTCAAATCAGTTCAACTTTCCTATAGAATGATTGACCCAATCTCAGGGCAAAGCAGTGGTTAAAACAGGGAAAACTTCAAGAATGATTTGTGGATCTGCTACAAAGTTACTTTTGATTTCATTTTGCATATAATTTATCAGCTATATAATATGACGTTCCTTGGGCTGCTTGCTTTTACTCTATTGTCCTGCAGGTGTGGTTTTCATCTCGATAAAGTCCCTACAATGACCTGCATCATGGCAGAGTCAGTACTGTTTCTGTTGCTGGTGAACAGCTGAGGCTCAGGACCCACCTGCGTCTTTTGGTCTGGTTTTGGTGTTTGGAATATAAGGGAAGAAATGTGGCAGATCAGGGGATCCAGGACTTTTGGCCTGGAGGATACTGTTCATCCCGAGGATGAAAACATGCAGTTAGTTGGAGTTGGGGAATTGAGTCAACAAATCCATGAGCAGAGTAGTAATGTGTTCATTTTATATGTCCTTCTGAAGAAAAAGAACCTCGTTAAATTTCCAAGTTTAGGAGTTAATCAAGTGACACTCTTGCTATTTTGTTCCCAACTAAATCTGTCATCTTAGTTTTCACCTGATTTTCTACCCCCAATCTCTTTCCTACTTTACTCCCTTCTTGTCATATCCCTTCCGAGAATTTAGTATTTAGAAAAGAAGTGGACAAAAGGCAAAACTTAAAACACTAATGTTTTAAGGCTTTGATGTTTTAATATTTAAGGCTTGTCTTCCTCTAGATTTCAGTCCAAAGCCTTAGTGCACATGTGTGTATTTATGAATTTCATGCTTCCTGTTGTGTCAAAAAAGTCACATAATATTGTACATCTTCTTCCAGTTATCACTGACTCTACAACCTTGACTTTATAAAATTAAACAAAAATTCATAATGCAAAGTGTTGGTTGTCAGACAATCAGCTCATAATAACCTCAGGGTAGTAGCTTAAGAACTATTATAGAATGAACAATTAAAATATAAGAAACATACTATAGTGTTTACGTATTACTCTATATTTAATATATTTTCTTAAATATATTTTAACTTATCTATTATTGAAATTTATTAATCATCAAAATTGTGGACATTGAATGGAATCTAGAGATTTTAAGAAGTTCTAGGGTTGTCGGGCCTGTGAAATGGTAAGTGAAAATGAAGAAATAAAGACCATCAGTGATACTGGCAGAATATGAGTGTGTGCTACTGCAGACACCGAGGCCTTGAATTCAAACTCTTCATACCGAATCTGCCAGACTGACAAGTAGCACACAGTATCCAGACTTCAAAGACCCTTCACCAGGAAGAAAGGGCCATTTACATCTCTAAAACTAGCAAACTCATGCCTCTAAATTCTTTAAACAAGGGTTCCAAGGTTCAAGATTTGTGAAAAGCTACTACTATTATTACTGCCATTGTTGTTGTTGTTTCCCTCTCTTTGCATTGTCTATGATTTTAATTCTTTTCAATTGCAGCCAGTCCCTGCAGTGTAATTCTCCTTTGCTGGTGTCTGCGTTGTTGCACTAAGTGAGGAATGCCAACGGAGATTAGTCTCAGTATCTAGAAACAGAAGGTCAGCATTCTTCTTTAGCCACATTTAAGGCTTTATATCACAGTTAAAAATTTAAAAGTTAAAATGAACCGTGTCAGAGTAAAAAAAAAGTTTAAAGTCATTGAATTTTGCAAATTTAGAGGTTTTTATGAAACTGTCCCTTTTTTCTTATTCACATTTTAATGGCAGATGCTTTCCTGTGCATGTGCATTACTTTGATTCATGACATTTTCCTAATTAAGATGTAATTGGTGTGAAAGGCTCCTCTCAGAAAAAGCCAGAAGTGAGTGTGGCTGCAAATTCATTGATGGTTTCTGAAGCGAAGATATTGATGAACTCAGATATGACATACGCTGGGTCAAACGTGCATTGGAAGCTTCTCTTGACAAACTGTACCCTGGGACAGAGGTACTTTTCTCCCACAGGAGCAAGCTAGACAGCCGCAGTGGCAGAATGTCCCTGACACAAGGAAGGGAACCCCTGAGATGACCTATGCCCTGGAAATGACAAGTCACCTGTGTAGGAAAGGCTTATCCAAACCCATGTTCGCCATTACACAGCTTGTATTCTAGTTGAGGCAGAAAAGTAAAATCTGTCTCTATGAATATGTATTTAAAAATTATATTTGCGCAGATGTATAGTTGGAAAACTTGTCAACTTTCTAGGCTTCTGGAATGTTCACAAAGTGCATGTGTAGCTCTCAGACATTTGGACCATACATTAATTCTGAGCTGGGCTTGTAAGTCATGGTCTTCAGTCTTGGGGTTCCTAATGATTGTCAACTGATCAGACTCTCACTACATTTTTTTTAATTAAATGTTTTTTTGTTGTTGTTTGTTTTTTCGAGACAGTATTTCTTTGTGTAGTTTTGGTGCCTGTCCTGGATCTCACTCTGTAGACCAGGCTGGCCTAGAAGTCACAGAGATCCGCCTGGCTCTGCCTCCTGAGTGCTGGTATCAAAGGCGTGTGTCACCACTGCCCAGCTATTTTTCACTTTTTAATTCAATGTCTGATGTCAGCATTTTGGTCACACATGTGACAAGGACAGCACAATTCTATTTGTTCATCTTAATCCTGATAAGACGATGGAATGATTTTAAACACCGAGATTGAAGAAAGTCCTGTGGTAAGCATGCTGCCCCAGCCTGGAGCTGCCAGCTCATTGCTGTGCGCCTGTGGCTTTGTACCCTGGCTGAAAGCTTTAGATTTTTTTCTTTGAGTCTGAGTTTTACAATAACCCATGAGAAAACTGGACCTAACCATCAAACCATATTGAGGAAATGGATAGATTGTATGCATTATTCCCCCAGATGCTGGACTAGCAGCTTGTGGAGGGAAATTGCTAGCCCCGAGGACTTTGCACCTCACCAGTCCCATCTTACACATCTGTGAGCCTGGAGACAGGGAACACATCTGTTCTGAGGGTCACTGTCAGCAGAAGCACTTCACCTCACCGGTCCCATCTTACACATCTGTGAGCCTGGGGACAGGGAACACATCTGTTCTGAGGGTCACTGTCAGCAGAAGCACTTCCTCTTACTTTTAAGAACTACATTTTGTCCTTGATGGCTTAAGAGATATCCTAGTAGTTTGATTTTATTTCTTCTCTGCTCTGTATCACTCCTCCCTTTCAAATTTGCAATCATGCCCTTTCTTTTCATCATCAGTTTTCTTTTGACAGACACTGACTTCTAACACATCAACAATTGGTAATCTCAAGAGAAGGATACAAAAGGTATGTCCCACCTTAAATATTCCTTCTAACTCTAGTGATACTTCTGATCTGAAAGTTTTTCTGATATAAAAATGTGAGCCCTTGAAACCATGTTCTGCAAACGTTTAATGAATGTAAATAAATACAATTGGAAACATGTAACATAAAATTGGGAATTGTTAATTTATGGCTGTAAAAATCCCTAAACTGAAGTAACCAACATTATACATACATACATATATATATATATATATATATATATATATATTCAAGATAACTAAGCAATCTTTAAAGTGAAATTAAAACAATATCAGAAATTGCACTAAATATAATATTTCAAAGAACATGATGCCTCACTGAATTCATTTATTTTATAACTCATAAATAAACACACATATGCACACAGGAAGCCTCATTTATCATTGGAGGAATTTTCAGTATAAATGCAATACTGTTTCACATTCCATAAAGATCTTATAGCTATTATAAATTCATTGTTCTTGAAAATAGTATCAATAATATAAAGGGAAATAGTTAACAGTAGCCTAATTTTCTGTTTTAACAGTTACTTGGCTTTAAGCAGCTTCTTCAAATGGTGTAAGATATACATACATCTGTTAGCACTATATACTTTAGGCTGAGAATTGTATGTTTCATTAGTTTGATTCAAGTTAGGCAATTCATTTCAGTGACCTGTAGTGAGATGAATGCTACTTTCTTCTTTCTGCAGATCTGACAAATCAGACTCTTGGAGGTTTATGGTCTCATTCTAGGTGTGGTTCTCAATTTAGCTGAACTGCCATTTTGAGATGTATTATTCCTTTTTCTAGAGCTTTCCAGTGCATTGAAGATTGTTGTTACAAGTCTACTGTGCCTCAGGCAGTTGCCTTATATATCAAAGATTAAAATGTTTTCTAAACCTGTGTGATACCAAGAAATTATTCTCCCCAAACACAGCTTGATAAAGTTATAAATGATAGGATTAGAGGAGCATAAGGGAAGAATTACTTACAGGACAGGGGTTAATAATAATACCCGGAATGCTCCCGCAGTGCTAAGTACTCATCTGAATTACCTGAGATTGTCCATTGTTTGGAGCAGGGAGGGGATCATTGGGGCAGCTCATTGGAATACCAAATAGAATCTCTTTGCTTGGAGTATACCGTTCATCCTAGAAAGATTGAGAACGTTTAATGATTTGGTTTTTGAAATTAAGAATATTCATCCTTGTACAAAGTATTAATGCATTGGCTACATTTGTACTTTTGAAAAGAGAGTACATTAGAAAATGTTAAAAAAAAGTAAGTGACCCTTTATCTACTTTTCCCCATTAGATCTATAATCTCATTTTCATCTAAATTTCTAGCCTCTCACCCTTTCCCCTTACTTACTGTTCTCCTGTGTCCTTATTCTCCCTTAAAGTTACTATTTGGAAAGCAAGAATTACTAGCATAAATAATAAATAAATACTTCCTGGTCCTCTGGCTTTTATATATTTTCTGCCCCTTTCTAAAATGATCCTTAACCTTTGTGTCTTCTAGATATGACAAGGAAGCTTACAACCATAAATCTCAACAATATGGCTGCTTAAACAAGACCTAAACAATGATAACCAGTTGACATGCCAAAGGGGATGGGGAAAAATCTCACAGGGCCTCACCTGTAGATTAAGAGCTACAGACAAAGATCACTGACAGGGGATAAATTAGTTTGCTTCAGGGATAAGACCTCCAAATGGTTATCCAATGCCAAGTGGTGAGGCTTAAAAAGAAACACATACAAGCTGCTGAGATGAAGCCATATATACACAGCCAAGAAGAATGGACAGCTGAATTAAAAAACCATCAACAATTTCCAGAATTTAAAATCCTGAATCACGACATGACACTAGTGGAATTCAGGTGCTTCTGGTACATGGACTGCTCTCACCCAATGTGAGGTTGAACTATTGACCTTGTGTACATCCTACTTCACAAATGAGTCTGTCAGATATGCTAAGCCTATAGGCCGAAGATGATGCCCCAACACTGTGGAGGAACCTCAGGTGACTGTCCAGGCAGCTGGCTGTTTCTGTCAACTCACAATTTTTTGGAAGTTGCTTGCATATACTTCCTGTTTTTATTTTTTTGTTAGCTAATATTATTTCCTTCTTGGGTCTCTGAGGGAGCTGAAGATTAGTTAGTTATAGTTAAAGATTAATTAGGATAGAAAGTGAATTAGATACAATAGAATAGATAATGGAATTATTTTCTCTGAATTTGTCAAATACAAATGAACTTATATTGTATATAGTTATTGTACTTTTGTTTATAGTTTTTCTTATGTTAGTTATAAGCTTTTTCTTTTTTTCTTTTTATTAAAATAGAAAAGGGGAAAAAAAAACCCTACTTCTCCTATGTTTCTGGCTATTTTCTCAGTCCAAGCATTAGGGAGAAAACCTAATATGGCAGGAAATAAAGCTTATGTAATTTGAAAAAAAAAAAAAAGAAACACATACAAGCAACACTAAATGGATTCAACAGAATGCACACTTATATATTTATTTGCATATCTATGAAGCAATAATAATTACAGAGTAAGAGGCTGTTTGAGAGGGAGTGGTGTAGGAGAAGGGTTCACATGGGAGGAATTGGAAGGAGGGAAAAGAGGGTGGAAAGGAGGCAATTGTATTCCAGTTTAAAAAACAAAAGCCTGTAATACTGGGGTTGGATAGATGGCTCAGTGGTTAAGAGCCTGAACTGCTCTTATAGAGGACCATAGTTTGATTGTTATCAGATGGTTCACAACCTCCAGTACCTTCAGTTCCAAGATATCCTCTTCTGGCCTCTGTGAGCCCTGAACATACAAAGACACAGACACAGACACAGACACAGACACAGACACAGACAGACAGACAGACAGAGACACACACACACACAATTAAAAACAAAACAAACTACAAAACACCAATTGTCTTTCTTTAGGACTTGAGTCCAATGCCGTGGGACATAAATGTCCATATTTATTAATCTTTCTTGCTGTTAGTACAAACCAGACATTATAAAATTATACTTTGTCTTTCAATTACCTCTGAATCTATCTCCCTTGACCATGAAAGGTGATAAAAAGTTTAGAATTAAATTGTGTTGATTGAAACGTCATAAAATCTCAGCATAATATTTTAAAAATATCACACAATGAAAAATTGAAAGGGCAATAAATATACTTGAATGGGTACATGCCATTCAATATTTATTTTTTTTTAAATATTAAGGTTTCTTGAGTGTGTATTATTTAATACACCTAGAGTTGAAATTTAGTAATCACCAAATTGTGAAAGTTTAGTGAACTGCTAGAAATATTAATCAATCCTAAGGCTGTCAGTCAATAATGAGGAATAAAGGCAGGTGTAGTGATTAAAACTGACAAATACGAGTATGTATTTATTATAGATACTGAGGTCTGCTGCTCATAGTCATGGATGAACTGAAGTCCACCTCTACTGTGGCCACCTTAACTGACTAGTAGTACACAGTGTACAGCCTTGAAACCCCGTTCATCAAGCAGGGAGGGCTTGCTTACAATGCTAAACCAACTCTACTTTGGTAATTGGAAACTAATGACCCCCAAGTTCTTTAAAAGCAGCTCAGGTTTCTGACAAGCTATTATTACAGTCACCATGGCTTTCCCTTAGCTGTCATTGTTTCTTTCATTCAATTCTTCTCCATTGTAGCTTTTCCCTGTAAAGCAATTCTTTACTATGTGTCTTCTGTGAACCACATGAAGGATGCCAGTGGAGACTGGCCCCAGCACCCAGTAACAGGAAGTCGAGTCCTTCTGTGGCCACACCTTTTAGGGCTTTGTGTCACAAACAGAAATTAAACTTTAAAAAGCAATATATTATATCACTGGAAAACTCGTTGACTTTTTGCAAATAAGATTTCCTGAACCTGTCCCATCTTCCTTGTTCACTTCTTCGTGGCAGATGCTTTTCTATATCTGTGAATGGATATTATTTGAGGTTTTGTTCAATGATGCTTTCTCAGTTCAGCTGTAATGCAGCCTAGACATTGGCACAAAGGACAGAAGTAAATGGACTACTTACAAAATATCTCAATGATTCTGAGGAGATTTGGTAGATGCTCTCAGATAAGATGGACGTTGTCTTCAGCAGATCCTGAAGTAACAATTGGCAGCACCTATTTCCTACCTTTGCGAAGAGGTGGTACTCTCCCACAGGAGCAGGCTTGACAACAACAGCAAGAGAAGGGTACCTAATGGGTGGAAAGAAATCAGCAAGATGGGTCAGTCTATTCCTGAGATTAAGTGATTTCCTCACTGTCCTCTTGCTAGATGTTTTGGGAAGCAGAATGCTGACCCTGAAGGTGTTACATTGCACCTACTCCATCTACACACATATGGGCTATCACTGAGTATCTGTGGGGTCAATGCTAGCTCAGGATGTTGCCATTACCAGTAAAGAACAATACTTTGTCCTTGATGGCATGATAAGACAATTCCTAGGACATGGTATGCTTAGCACACAACTTCCAAACTTGTGACAATGATCCAAGGTGATTTTTGCCTCAAGTTACTTTTCAGCAGATGGGCACATACAGACCTCCAACATAGCAACAATTACAATTTCAAGAGGAAAAATACAAGAAATAAAAACCACCTTCAGTGGCCATTTGGCTTTTGCGACAGTTTGACAAAAGATTTTCTGATGAAAATGTGAGTCTGGTGAAGTAATTTCCACAGCAACTTTCATAAATGAAATTAGAAATGTTCAACATAAAAGATGTAATTGTTGGAGCTATGGTGGTATTTTATTTGTACTGAAATGTGATTTTAATTGTATGTTAATAAATAAAGTTGCCCGGGGGTCAGAGCTATTAGAGTCATAGCAAGAGCGTGGCGGTGGTGGCACACGCCTTTAATCCCAGCACTTGGTAGACAGAGCTAGGTAGATCTCTGTGTGTTCAAGGATATAGCCAGCATTGGAGACGTACGCCTTTAATCTTAATCCCAACCATAGAAGACCTGGAAGTCTCTACAGACAGGCAGTGACAAGGCAGTCATGTGTTTGGGTTTACAAACAATGAGAAGGCAGAACAGAAAGACTATATAAAGACAAACACACAGGAAGTAGCTCTTTTTCGGAGAGCTCTCTTGGTTGAAGAGGATCGCTGAAGCAGGAAGGGTAAGGCTCTTAGCTCTGACCTCTTGGCTTTCTTCTCTGAATCGGCTCTGTGTTTCTTATTTAATAAGATGGTTGGTTACATCTACATGGAGCTGCAAAGAAAGATTAATGGTTAAGAGCACTGGTTGTTCTACAGGACTCAGGTTCAACTCCCAGCATGCACATGGCAGCTCACAATCACAAACTAGAGCTCCAAGGAATCCTACACCTTCTTCTGGGCACCAGGCATGCAGTGGTGCACAGATCTGCATGCAGGCAAGACACTAATATAAATAAAATAAAAACCTAGTCCAAATAAAAAAATCAATTAAAGCTTCATGTATGGGGAACTTTCTAAACTTGAATAACTGAAATAAATATATAAATAAATTTGTGCAATACACCAGGTAAGCAGATAATCTTTAAATATAAAATTAGAATAATATTGTCAGAATTCACATCACTTATAATTTTTCAAAGAAAATGCCACTTTTGTGAATTTATTTTAATATTGATCAACACACATAGTCATTGCCATTTATCACTGGAGAGATTTACAAAACCTAAATTGAATTAAAATAGAATCACATTTTTTATTTTACACTGTATAAAAGAAATTTCATGATTGTTATTAATTCATCTTTCTGAACATGTCCTCAAGCATATAAGGAGAAATAGCTCTAGCAGTCTGTCCTTTTTACAAGGCTGTTTGATATTAACCAAATTCTCAAAGAGGTATGAGACACACATCTGCTAGTATAAACTAGACTGCGCAACTAGAAGTTTAGTTTGGTAGATTCAAGTTAGGGAATTATGATAGCATATATATATATATATAATATTCTATCTATTGTTATATATAATATTATAATAATGATAGGATCAGAAGATATTATTCTTCCCTGAAGGATTTATGACAACTTGGAGCCACAGACTCTTCAGGTCTCATTCCTGTCACACTTCTCAATTTCAGAGCACAGCCCTTTTTAGGTGGGTCTTTTAAAATGCTTTGGAGCTGTCTTGTGCATAGGTGACAATGTTGACCTCTCTCTAATGTTTAACCTAAGTAGAAGAACACACTCAACTTTTCCTCCTCACTTCATTGTGACAACACATAGTGTCTCTGCAAATTGTCTCGTGTCCCTTGGACAAGCAGCAGTCACTGACTGAGGACTAGTGATGGAAGAGTCTGCTGTGTCTCTGCAGTGTTCCCACACAGCCATGATAAGTGTCTTAGGGTTTCTACCACTATGATGAAACACCAGGACCAAAAACCAAGTAGCGCAGGAAAGGGTTTATTTGACTTATACTTCCACATCACTCTTCATCATTTAAGGAATTCAGGATAGGAACTCAAACATACAGGATACTGGAGGAAGGAGCTGATGCAGAGGCCATGATGGGTTGCTGTTTACTAGCTTGCTTCCCCTGGCCTGTTTTCTTATAGAACCGAGGACCACCAGCCCAGGGACAGTACCACCCACCATGGGCTGGGCCCTCCCCCATTGATCACTAATTGAGAAAATACCTTACAGCTGGATTTCATGGAGGCAGTTCTTCAACAAAGGCTCCTTCCTCTCTCATGACTCTAGCTTGTGTCAAGTTGACATAAAAAAAAAAAAAAAAAAAAACAGCCAGTACAACTAGAAAGTTCTTCTTCTAAAGGCTGAGTGACACCAACACATCATTCTATTCAAGTACAGATGAATAACATTATGAGCATAGGAAGGGTTTATTTAACAAGAAAGTGGTTGAGTTGAGGAGAGCTGCATGTCTGAAAAACTCAGTGTGGATATCAAGCCAGGATTCCTGCTTCACTGGAGCTCTGCTTTCAGTTAAATTTCCACTTGAATACCCCAGTACACCTCTCCTTAACAGCAGGAGTTAAGTTCTGGAGTTAAGTTACAGATAAAGCTCCCATGACTCTACCTACCTAGGGAAGGTTAATAGTCTCATTGTCATCACCACACCTCTAGGTATGTCTTTATTGCCCCTTGACTAGGCTCCAAGTAATGTCATATGTCAACAAGTCACTTCTTATCCCTAATGGTGATGGTAGTGTCACACGTAGAGGAATATAGTTTTTTTCCTAACTGCAACCACTTATTCAGCCTCCTCCATGTTTTTGAAAACTCTCTTGCAGTGTTTCCTGAACCATAGAAATGACAGATGTTTATGATTCTTTTAAAATCGTATTATTACTGTGTCACAACACCACTCATTTATTCTCAGCAGTGGAACAGGGATAAGTCTCTCATAGTAACCTCCAAGCACCATATAGTTTGTCTCTGCAACCTAGGCTAATGATATCAGCAATCTATATGTATAAAATATTTGAGAATGCTGATGGGCACATCAGATCTGTTTCTATACACCATAGTAAAAGCTTCCCTGATGACCCTGGAAACTCCCTAGCCACAGAGTTTTGCCTAGCTGCTGGATTCCCCACATAGAACAGGGTTTACATCTAAGCACAGAGTAGTTGGTTGCACCCATAAGAATTGTGTCACTATTATGCCACTGGTTACATTTTTGCATGGCTTTGTGATTGCAATAAGATGCCACTGAACAGGTTTGTTGGTATATCCATCATAGTGTGATTGGCACTGCCAAACCCCAAATCACACTGAGATATTAACTCAGGTCAGACTTAGTTTTTCATATCAGAAACCAGAGCATATAATATCCTTATCATTTGGCTCTTACCATGTGGTTTTGTTGCACATCTCAGGGTGGTGGCACTAGTCTTTACTGCATGAAGGGTCTTAGAGTCTCCCTGCTCAAAAATTTGATAGTAATAATCTTGACACTGGCTTTTTTCAATAACCATATGGCTTTTATGCTCCAAGTTCTTTACATATGACAGAAAATATGAGATATGTTTTCTTTGTGAGTCCACTCATTTCGTTAAACCTAATGATTTCCAGTTCCATTTATATTCCTGTAGATAATAAAACTTTCATTCTTTTTATGACTGAGTAAAATTTCACTTGTTATGAAAACATATACACATACATGTACATATATATTCTTTAAACTCATTTTAAATTTATTTTATGTATGAGTATTTTGCCTGTATATATGTAGTTATACTTCATGCACACCTGGAGCCTGAAGATGTCAGAAGAAGTCAACAGATCTTCCCTGGTACTGGAGTTAAGGATGGCTGTAAACCTATCTTTGTTGGGATTTATAGTGCTGGGCTTAAATACCATGTCTAAAAATAACTTGGGGAGGAAAGCATTTATTGTAGCTTATAGTTTCATACCATAGTCTATCATTGAAGGAAAGTCAGAGCAGGAAACATGTGGATACTGGGCGCCAAACCCAAGCTGAGTCCTCTATAGAACCAACAATTGTTGTTAACTGCCAAGACATCTCTCCAACTCCATGTTACTTTTCCTTTTATGCACTTATTTGTTGATGGAAATCCATGCTTGTTCTTACCTAGATCTTGAATAGTGGGACAGGCAACATGAATGTTCAGTGTTTCTGCACTATGCTGATCAGATCTCTTCCTTAATTCAGAGGAGTGGTATAGCTGGATTATGTGGGAGCTCGAAGTTGTTTGAGAAGCTCACATTCTGATTTCCATTATAGCTGTACTATTTTACATTTCCAGATGCAGTGTATGTTGTTGTCTATTTATATACTTCCCAGAATTTATTGAATTTCCTGTTAGAGTCATTGTGAGGAAGCTCTTGTCTATGCCTGTGTCTTGAAAGGTTTTCCCAATATTTCCTGCTAGCAACTTCAGAATTCCAGGTCTACATTAACATTGAGTCTCACATGGATTTTGAAGTGTTATTCTAATTATTCTTTATCAATAAAAATTCAGGAGTCAGATATTGGGGTAAGAACCTGAAGGATCAGAGAAGCAGAGAAGCAACCAGTTCGCTCTTCCTGCTCTGTTTCTTCCTCTAAAAGGGCATATATCCTTCTCTGCCCTGCCTTACTACTTGCTGTCCTATTTGTCTATAGTCTTCCAAAACCACCGTGGCTAATTTTGGTCAGCTAGGGGCCAGCTCTGCCCTCTGACTCCAAGCAAACTTTATTGGTCAGAGCACCATCAAAATATCACACAACGGAATTTATTCTGTACAAGGTTAGAAATGGGAATGTAGTTTCCCTGAAGCATGGATTTTTGAGCACTGTTTGATGAAGATCTTCTCTTTCTTCTAGGATATATGCTGGGAACCTGTCTTTGTTTGGGTTTGTATTGCTATGCTTAAATACCTTGTCCAAAGGCATCTTAGGAAGGAAGGCATTTATTGCTGTTTACAGTTCCATACCAGAGTCCATCACTAAAGGAAGTCAGGGCAGGAATTCAAAGTAGGAACCTAGAAGCAGGAACTGAAGCAGAGGCCATGGAGAAACACTGCTTACTGGCTTGCTCTCCATGGCACGCTCAGCCTGCCTTCTTGTACAGCTCATGGGCACTTGCCTAGGAGTGGCACTGTCCCCACTGTGGGATTGGCCCACTCACACCAATCATTAATGAAGAAAATGTATTACAGATTTGCCTACAGGCAATCTGATGGAGGCATTTTTCTCACAGGAGGTTCTTCTTCCCAGACATCTCTAGCTCATGTCACATTGATAAAAACAGCAATAGCAACAATAACAACAACAACAATAAATAAATAACAATACTAGCAGGACAGAAACTTTTGACAAAATCAGGGGGCTGTAGCTACATGAGTCTGTTTCTAGGCTCCTCTTTTTGTTACACAGTGGTGCTATTTCACTTAGTCTCTTGTTGGATGATTCAGTCTCCAGCAATTCACTCTTTTCAGTCTGTGTTATTTTAAATAGCTAACTGAATAATGTATGTTGCTCTCTTAGATTCCAATTCTGTGCGCCATATCTTGCACTCTACAGTTAAGTCCATCCAGTAGGATTTTTCTTTGTTTTTATCCTTTTTATGTGATTTGGAGATAGTAAAGTGTATAATATTTGTGTTTTTTGGTCATTTTTCTGTGGTGGTTCATAGTCAATGGCTGGCTTTCATAAAATGTCTGAGATTTCAATGTTTTTGGTAGGATCATAATCTCATTCCTTGATTCTAATAAGTTGGATCACATTAACTTGTGATTCTAAGTGAAATTGTATCATGTCTTATTTTTAAGAAAAACTCATTTTTTGTGACAAATTTTTAATGGTTTTCATTTTTTATTATTCAATGAAAAAAAGAAATTATGAAAAATTAATTTTGTCAGACACTGATGTTTCTAAAGTATCAGTGAGGAAAGCAGACCCAGAAAGACAAATACTGTGTCTTATCTCCTTTCCATGATTCCTATCTTTAGATTTCAGAAGTGTATTTATTACCTGGAGTAACTGCAGAAACTAGGAAAGTACAAGGAGGCAATAATAGGACAGGGTGGCCGAGAGACTATCAGGACATAAGCTACATGAAGAAGGAAATCGGAAAAAATGGGAGTGGGACTTTAATCAAAGTGGGGAAGGGCAGTAAAGAATGTGCGATAGTTTAAATGTGATTGGCCTCCGTAAGCTCATAGGGAGTGTCACTGTTAGGAAGTGTGGCCTTGTTGGAGTAGGTGTGGCCTTTTTGGAGGAAGTGTGTGACTCTCTGGGTGGGCTTTGAGGTCTCCCATTGCTCAAGCTATGTCCAGTGTGGACACAGACTCTTTCTTCTGCCTGCAGATCAAGATGCAGGATTCTCAGCTTCTTCTCCAGCACCATATCTGCTTGCAGATCACCATGTCCCACCATGATGGTAATGGACTAACCCTCTGAAATTGTAAGCTACTCCAATTAAATGTTTTCCTTTGTAAGAGTTGTCGTGGTCATGGTGTCTGTTCACAACAATAGAAAACCTAACTAAGACAGAAGACAAGTAGGGAGGATGATAAATAACATTAAGGGTGTTTAAAAAGGTATAGGGAATCATTTTAAATTATATATAATACATATAGGTATATGTGCATACACACATGTATAGCTTAAATAGAGTTAAGCTTCTAAGGATGATAATGTCCGTCCCAAGAGCCATAGACTATGTAATAAAAGCCCCAGTTGCAAGCATAGGAAATCTCGTTTCCAGTTGTTGATCACAGACTTCAAAATGCAGGCTGTTGTCCTTGGTTGTTTATCAGAACTGGGAAGTAAGTCCCTTGTGCTTAGGGTACACAAGATTGAGAGGATTTGAGCTGAAACTGACCCAAAAGCTTCCTGCCTGAGGACCAGCTTTCATAGTTACCTGAGAGTGCTAGGAAAGCTGCCAGCAGAGGAAAGCAATCAATAGTATTACTTAGCTGTGATGCCTATAAACCACAACAACCAGTGTGGCAATCCTCTGCTATTTTGTAGCAGATGGAGATCATTACAGAAAGCAACACTTTATCTAAATGCAGAGAACATGGTGGCCCACGCCTTTAATCCCATCACTCGGGAGGCCTAGGCAGGTGGATCTCTGTGAGTTGGAGGCCAGCCTGGTCTACAGAGCGAGATCCAGGACAGGCACAAAAACTACATAGAGAAACCCTGTCTCGAAAAAAAAAGTGCAAAGAACAGCTGGCCATGAGGTGCCCATCCCCAGTTGATACATCTACGACACAACACCCAAAATTAAGGCTGAGGGAACACAATTGAAGAGAGATTGGAAAGAATGTTAAGAGCCAGAGGACCAGGGAGTCTACTGTAAGACTATGTCTTCTATATATATGACATTGAAATTATACCCATGAAAATTCAACATTATGGCTGCTTAAACAATTCCTGAACAATTCTAACACCAGTTGACACTCCAGTGTGGATGGAGAAAAATCACATAGGGCTCCACCTGTAGATGAAGAGCTACAAACAATTAATGACTACTAAGCAAGGTAGAATTAGTCTCCCCAAGGAATGCACCCCTAATTCATTATCCAATATTATATGGTCAGTCCTAAAAACATACATACAAGCAACAACAAATGGATATGACAGGCTGTATTTGCATATTTATTCATTTATACATACATATATGTAGCAATGATATATGTATATAAAAATAGTAATTAAAAAGAAACAATATATTTTATAGAGAATAGAGTGAGGCAGGGGATAAGGGAAGGTTTGCAGAAAGCAGATGGAAGAAGGAAATGATATAACAGTATTATAATTGAAAATAAAATTTAAAAAAGAAGTGGTGCTTACACTCAAGCACACGCTGAAACTCTACAAAATTTAAAGAATCTTTTAAGGATTATATCAGTATGAACTGTCCCAGAAATGGATAGAAAGGATGGAAGCTTTTCATTCATTAGACACAATTTGGTGTTTCAGGATATTGACATAGTCAGATACCTTTTGGGCATCACTGTGCAAGCAGAAGAACAAGCTATGTAAACCAAAAAGATGATTTCCTCTTTGGGATTACTGTACATATGTCTCTCCTGACTAGGCACGGTAGTTCTCATTTTCCTTCTGTTTGGGGTAAACCTAATCACAAAATAATAGTCAACCAGTTATTAGTTATATTATTAATATTTGTTAGTCTTCATTACTTTTAAATGTTGAATAGTATTTTGAGGAAAATTATTAAGCCAAAATCTGTGTTTTACGAATGTGGACCAGGGTACTATAAAACTGTTATTTATCTAAACACTAGACAGAAGAACCCATGCACATATTTTTTGCAGTGTGGTTGATCCCAGATGAAGTATATCATTACAGGGTAGACAGAATCATTGCTTAACTATTGACACACTTTTGACCAAGGGACAATGGAAGATCTAAAGTCAGTTTTCTTGTGAGGAATTATTCCATGTTCTCAGTGCTACCTCTGATGTGCTATTCGTATTTTATTAGTTTTCTTGGGAGACAATTTTCCTTTCTTTCCTTCAACAATATCTATTCTCCATAAATCATGGACATGAAGCTACAGAAATGACAGGGATTGCACCTGGTGAGATAAAATGCTTTCAGTTTAGGCATGATTGTGATAAGATGTGCTGAAATAGTCAGGATACTTTGACTCTGCCCAGGAAAGACACTGTCCAAATTGCTTCTAGGAATTATTAACATTTCTTAAGATCCCTGTGTTGTGGGGTGTTGAGTGAAGCACTTTTGAGAAGTTTGAATTGCCCCATATCCTTTAGTCCCAAGACTGTCTATGCAATTACATGCCTAAATTTCACTGTGGCAGAGAATTAGTGCAGAGTTCAGTTTTCATTACAGATGTTACAGTTTTCATGAATAATAAAAGCAAGAAAGTTTAAAGAGATGATTCACCTGGCTGAGTATAGTCTTAATGTCTTGCAGATTTTTTTGTGAGTCTTTTGATTTGACCATCAATCAATGCAACTTTTGATGTGGTAGCATAAGGAGTTCCATCAAGATCAGCCATGTTGTTTGCTACATGGTACAGAACAGCATGTACAGGCAGCCAGTATTCTGATTGTCACATTCAGAAGGGCCACAGGCTAAGGGAAAAACAATTGAGCATCACATTAAAATAAGTGTACAACTGCAGGTTGAATTGTATGTGATAGCTAGTGTAGTTTTCATGGCTTGTGAAGCTTTGGTGATTAATTGAAGCAAAATTGAATTAGTGCTTTGCCAGTGTCTAACCATGGAGTAGCTCTCAACAAACACCCTCTCCCTTCAGTTTTTCTTATGTTTTACAGTTACTGTTGTGCATAGCAGATATACAGAATGCTGGTTCCAGTAAACCATAAAGAACAGATTATATATGGGTTACATGGACATATATGATGATAGTTATTAAGTCATATTGAGATTGGTTATGGGCGGTCATCAGATAAGCAGACTATAGTAAAAATACACTAGCTCTGCCTGCCTAGTTATGATAGGCCATATTTGTACCCCATGAAACAGGAACAGAATTTTACTGGACCTGCATGCAAAGACCTCAGAGAGTGGTGTCAGGTAAGAGTGAAGAAGGAGGCAGAAGACCAGAAATACAAGGAACATCTTCCAGGTCAAGAAAAGTTGATGTCATGGTCAGTAGTGTACAGTGCTTTCCAAGGAAGTGCTTTAGTAATTATAAAAATTGCAACACTTCTTGCTTTTCTTATGCCTGCCTGTGAGAGTAAATTTAATCATAAAAATTTAAATCAGTTCAAAGTCTCTTACATAATAATAGTTCAATCCTAATGATAAAGCTGTGATAAAATATCCTAATGACAAGGCAGTGATAAAATAAGGTCAATTTCATGAACAATTTATGGATTTGCTTTAAAGTTACTCTAAATTTTATTTTGTGTGTACTTTATCAGCTGTATGGTATGCTTTTCATGTGTGCTCATCCTTTCTCCACATTCCTGAAGGTGTGCTTACCTTGTCTCAATGGTACCTGTTTTCAGGTGGTTGGGTGAGGACTCACCTGCATTCTTTGAGCTTGCTTTTTGCTGTTTGGGATGGAGAGGGATGCAGTGTGGCAGGTCATGGTGGGCTTGTTCTGGAACTTCTGGCCTGGATCATATTGCGCATCCTGGAAATGGTGAAAAAATTTAGTTAGTTGGAGTTTTGGAATTGAGTAAATAAATCCATGAGCAAAGTATTAATTATTAATGTATTTTCTATGTGTGCTTAAAAACATTTATTGTATTAGTTTTTGGAGAATTTCAGCTGTGAGTATCATATTTACATAATTTCCACCCCACACTCTCTTCCCTGCAAATCTTCCTAGATTCTCATTCCCTCTCAACTTTATGATCCCTTCTTTATTAAGGTTACACATGCACACAAACAAATATACATACACATATATAAATATGATCCCCTAAGTCAGTTTAATATTGCTCACAGATACATATGTTTGGGAATAGCCACTTGGGATTGGACAACGCCTGAAGGGGCTTCTTCTTGAAGAATACTGTTTTCCCATGTATTGGAGGCCACTAATCACTTGTTATTCTTTCTGTAGGGGTGGGGACCTTGGGAAACTTCCCCTATCTATGAAGAGTACATCGAGTTTCTAAATGAAGAAATTAAAAAAGAGACCCTTGGTCTGTTTATTTCTTTTCATTGGAGATGTAATCTAATTTTCACATCTAACCTATTAGTTTCTCATGTCTTCACAACTTTACAGTTCTGATTTCTCACTTTCCTAAAAGTTACTATTTGCAAAGGAAGCACTAAAACACCAAATCTACAAAACACTATTTTAATGATTGTCTTTCTGTAGGATTAGAGACCAACACCCAGTAATATATGTCTTCAATCTCTTGATTCCTGTTGGAGCAAACTAATACACTTCCTTTAATTACACATTATGAAATTGTATATTTTTTTCTTTTAGCACTGGATCTATATACCATGAACATATAAAATTCATAAAGAATTATGGATGTAATTATGCTGATTGCAACAGAATCAAAGTATAATATCTTAGGAAACACTATACAATGAAGAAATTTAAAATGTAAAGATATAATTTAATATTTAACCATTAGTTAATATTTAATTAACTAAATTTAATTAAATATTAATTAATTAAATATTAACAATATTTAAATATTTCCTATATATCACTTACCATATTTATTATTTAAATTTGGTAGTTAGCAAAATTATGAGTGTTTTATGAGTTGTTAGGGATCTTAAGATGAAAGGTTGCCAATCAGGAATGGAGAATGAAAAAAATAAGACAGCTACATAGTAGCCTTGTGCTCATAGTCATTGATGCTGAAGCCCTCATCTATTTTTGCCTCCTGGACTAACTTAGAGCAGATAAGATCCAGCCTTTAAAGTTCATTCATCGGGAAGAGAAAGCCTGTTTATGTTTCTAATCCAGCTCTCATTTTATAGTGTTAAACTTACGTCCTCAAAATCTTTAAACAGTGGCTCCCAGATTTGGAGATTTTGAAAAGCTGTTTACTATTACTATTAGTGTTGTTTTTGCTGTTTTCCCCACTGCCTGATACTGTTTCGGTCATATTTTTTTTCCAGTGTAAGGGATTCACCCAATTTGATTCTCCTTTATTGTATACCTGCAGTATCTAAGTGAAGAATGCCGGTGGAGACTCCCCAGAGCACCCAAGAACAGAAAGTCAGGCTCCCTCTCAGCCCTTTTAGGGATTTATATCAAGAGTAAAATAAAAAAATACATTATGGAAAGATCTTTTTAAAATACTTTCAATTTAAAAACAATTAGTGATTTTTATAAAACTCTCATTGCCCCCCCCCTCCACATTTAGTGACTGCCGCGTTCTTGTGTCCGTGTGTGTATTATTGAACTTTGGTTCATGTTTCCTCATTTAAGTTGCAGTGCATCCCAGTCACTGACGTCAGAACCTTTTCATGAAGAAGCCAAAAGTAAGGGAAGGACTTACAAATTCCTTTAGCGTGTCTGAAGAGAGGAGGTTGATGCTCTCAGATGTGGTGCTCATCTGAGAGTTGTCATGTTAAACATGTAGCTGAGGACCTTCTGGCAGCCTCCATCTTTCATGATACACCTGGGCACAGAAGCCACATTCCCACACATGAGCAGCAGCAGCAGGAGTGCCCCGATATAAGAAATGAAATCACAGAGACTGTGAAATCACAAGAGTCACCTTGTGTGGCTCAGCCTTCTCTAGTCCCTGTGTCCTCTTTTGAACAGTGTGGTGTATTTGAGTTGGAGTGAGAAAAAAAATAGATCTTCCACTACGGAAATTAGTCAACAATTTGCAGTAGATGCCATGATAAGAGAGGCTCTAGGACCTCTGCTATGATAGCACACACCTTTAAAATTTGTGACAATGATATGTGCCAGTTTCCTTATCAATATGCTTTTGACAGACATGGACCTAAAAAAGTCAGTAGTTTGTTATTTTAAGAGGGAAGAAACATCAACTGTCACTATAAAAAAGAGCTTTAAACTTCAATGATACTATAGCAAAGTGTTTTCCTGTACTGAAATGTGAGTCTTGGGCTGGGGAGGTGTCTTTGTGATTAAAGTGCTTGCCAAGAAAGCATGAGGGAGGAATTTAAATTCCCAGATTCCAAGTGAATGTCTGAATTGTGTAGTATTCCAGTTTGCCTATAATTGTACCTCTGTAAGGTGGGGACTTGGAATCCATAGCACAAATTTTCTAGTATAAGTAGCCATCATGGTAATCTTTGCATTTCATTGAGCATTGGTAGCTGGAGGGCCAGCCCCCAGCTACCACCAGGGTATGCAAAAAACAAAAACAAAACAAAACCATGAAGGTGGCTAGGGCTTAGGAAAAATTCTTATCTACCTGCAGGATAAAGTAAGAAAGCACACACGCTTTCTGATGGTAACTTTCTTTTTTACTTCATCTTAAAAATGGTCTCTGACTCTTTCTGACTCCACCTAGCTACATATCTTCACACTGCTACATTCTATACATACAACTACATATCTTTCTTTACATACATATGGCTATACAACTCTATACACAGTTACTTCTGTTTTCACATGGCTACACATCTTTCTTTTACATACATTTCTCTTCTACATCTCTTTTCCATATAGCTTCATCTTCCTTGCCTCCACACAGTTATAAATCTCCACATAGCCACAGTTATACATCTCATATACATAGCTCTCTCACTATATAACACTTTATACTGTTCCTACACACTCTCATACAGCTCTTTGTACAGTTCCTATATGTAGCAGCAGCTCTTTCACATGGCTCTCTCTCATATTCACTCACACATACATACTTCTTCATTATTCACTCACTCCTTACTCACTCTCTCTTTTACCCACTCACTCTCTCACACTTCTTTCTTGCTTCTTCTTTACCTCTCACTTAACACACACACACACACACACACACACACACACACACACACACACACACTTCACTCACATTCTGCAGCAGCTCTCACCATAGCTCTACACAGCCATCTCTCTCCACACCACCGCTGCTGTCTCACAGCCAAACTCTGGACTATTGTTAGTTACATTTTTCGAGCCCTACCCATATTCATGACACAAGATAAGTCAGGTGGTGTCCTTAGGTCAATGACACATGGACCCATGCACGTAGCTCTAAATTGGTGAGGGATCCCAGACAATTGGCTGAAACTTGGGCGGTCAGGGTACTCGCAGAAAGAAAACTATTGCAGGGAGCTATGGAGCTATATCTCAGTGTAAACTGTCTGGCCTGGATTTAGCAATAAACAACACCTAGGAGTTAGTCTTTGTGTATCTTCTACAGGGGCAGCTAGTCTATTTTGAATCTGCTCTGATGTCCAAAATTAGCTGTCTGTGTAAAAGGTGTCTTTATGACTGAGAATCCTATGTCAGTCTGGGTAATGTAAAATATCCTAGTATTATTTCTATACATCACAATTTTACAGCCTAAACAGAAATCATCTTCCTGAACATCTACAGCTATATGTGTGCCCAATAAGTGTAAAACATGCTACCGAAGGGCTTTGGAAAGAACTCCACAGCTGTTCTTATTAGGAAGGCATAGCAATGGCACCCAAGAAAGTTATGGGCAGAAAACAAGCAGTCATTTACAGTCAATAACCCCACAACTTTGCCAAGTGGTGGCCCCCAACGGGGAATCATGCATCTGGTGGGTTGACCTGTTAAATACTAGTTGTCACTGCTGTATATTCTCACAGTCCTCTGCAATGGAGAGATCCTACTTCCATGACTAAGGTTGAAGAATTATGGAGAATGATTCCCTATATCAAAATCTTCATTGTCCATGGCACACAAATGAATATCCATAAATGTACATTCTACACATATCCATGAAAATAAAAAGTTGAAACAAATTGCAAGCCTTCAGGAACTAAATTTTACAGAAACCTTTATAAATGTAACTTGCAATGTCCAAAATTAAACTAAAAAATTGTTAAAAGATTTATGTGTAGGAAATAACTATACTCAAATAGCTAAATAATTAAATATATATCACAAAATGTATAGTGTACAAGTTAACTAAACAACATATTAAATGTAAACTTAAAAATATTTTTCAAAATTCATAATGCCTTTAATTTTTCAAAGACATGATGCCCTCCCCTGAGTTTATTTGACACTTGATGTACACATACACACACATACACACACTCCTACTATTAATCAATGGAGAGATAAACAAGGTCTAAATAAACTACTTTTTTCACATTTTAAAGTAAATCCCATAATTGTCATTAGTTCATTTTCTTGAAAAAATTATCAAGAATGTAAAGGCAAATAGCTAGCAACTATAGCCTACATTTTTTTGTTTACAAATTTATTAAGATTGAGCCAAGTTCTCAGTGCCCTATAAGACACACATCTGTGAGCATTGTCTGCCTCTGCTGAGTATTGGAGGTTTTATTAGGTTGACTCAGGCAGTTCATGGTGCCTTGGAACCTGAAAGTGTTAACTGTATGATTCAGGCATTGTGGTAAATTAAAACCATAGGCACCACTGGCCTCATTCCAGCAACAGTTCTCAATTCCAACAGCACAGTAATTTTTAGCTAGACCATTCCTTGTTCTGGAACTGCCCTGTGCATTGGAGGTTGTGTGGACATCTGTCTAGTTTCTACACACTAGAAGTCAGTAGTACACTAACCTTTTCTCCCCACTTCAAACATACACACACACACACACACACACACACACACACACACACACACACACACACACACACACTTTCTACAGTTGTCATTTATTTCTGGAATGAGGAAGGTTAACATTTTTAAGAATCACTGATCTAAATATTCTGCACAGTTTCTTTGTGCAGCAAAGATTAGAATGTTGTAAGTACTGCACAAGAGCAAAGAAAGTGTTCTATACGAGTGGCAATTGCTATAAAATTATGAATTCATTAGGCTTTGAGGAGCATACGTGAGAGAATACTTACAGAGGTATGGTTGAATGGAAGACAGCCGCATCTGTGAGAAATCACACCACAGTCTGGATACCAACTGAAGAAAGATGCTTCAGTCGAACCTTGCCTTCAAGGTTAACTTACCACCTCCTATATAGTCCATCAGACCACTCCCAAAGCTATGCAGAGATAGTCTGCAGGAGGGAAGAAGATTTGAAACCCTAGATGATGGACCCTTGACCTTGACTCCTCAGGGAGTGTTGACTGCCCCATTATCACCACTGTCATCCTAGCTCTACTTTTTCCTAAATTGTGTACAATGACTAGACTTCAGTGAGGTTATCTGTTGCCATAGCCACATCTACTTCTTGATGTCCGATGTTTACGTCAGAGCCAGAGGAATGTAGACATTTCCTGACACTTCATCCTTTCCCTCGGTTTCTTGTGTTCATCTGCCAAAATTTCTTGAACCAGCCAGGTGGTGGTGGTGGTGCTTTTAATCCTAACACTCATGAGGCAGAGGCAGGTGGATCTCTATGAGTTTGAGGCCAGCCTGGTGTACAGAGCAAGACAAGGACAGGCTCTAAAACTACACAAAGAAACCTTGTCTTGAAAAACCAAAAAAAAAAAAATCTTGAACCATGAATGGGTTGCATATTTAAAAAATTTTTTATGACCATCAGGCAGCCATAACACATTAAGTTATTTATTCTCAGCACTTTAATTGGTATGAATCATAGCCAGCAACCACCAACCATCATAGACTTTATTTTTGCTACATAGACTGAATACAGCTATCTATGGACTCAAAATCATTTTGAGAAGAGTGGTAGGTGCACCACATCTGTTTATCAAAAGGACAGTAAAAATCTTGCTAATGGACCCAGGGCCACCCCAGCCATAGACTTGTCCTGGCTAACAATATGAAATATAGGTTCCCTATACCAAGCAAAGTTGAATTCTGGCACAAGGTAGTTGGTTGTAACTATGCCTGTTGTGCCTTGGACTGGTGGTTATATCTTGTCTAACTCTGTGATTGTGTTAACATGAAGTTGATCAGTTCATCTATTGAGACGTCATCCTAGTGTCCACTACAATACATTTAGCACTAGCAAGTTCACTCTGTTAGCATTTTAGAGATCATGTCCAGCCTACTTTCTCCATATTCTGAAACCAGAGCAGAGTACATCTACATCTATCAATAGATTCTTAACATTTGGTTCATGAATACCCATTGGCAGTACATGAATTCTGTGGATGGCCTCATGCATCTCCCTGGTCAAAAACTGTTAGGAAAATAACTACTCTGTCACTGGAATTTGTTAATAACTTTATGGCTTTTGCACATAATTTCACACCAAGTACAGCATCTGCTTTCACATTCTTAACTATTACACTCACTGTTCTGGATGATTTTCAAAATATGTAAGAAATAACAGGTTATTGTTACACAATGCCAACTTTTACAGAGGGCAGCATGGTCTTTGAATATTTACTGTTGCCTTACCTAAGAATTTGAATTCCTTACTAGAATCTAGCATCAAAGAGGGAAAAGGAGAGGAAGATAAAATAACAGAAAGGCTATCTGAAAAGTCGTAAGAAATCATATAATTGATCATTTACCTAAAAAAACCCACCTATAGTACATGTAAGTTGGTGTATAAACATACATATACAGTGTAAATGAAAATTTCTCATCTGGGCTGATAATTCTCCCTCCAAGTGCCAAAGGCCAACTAATAAAAAAAAATTGTCCTTGAAGATACCATAATGAAACCTAATATTGTGTATGCTAATTTAATTTTAAATAAAATAATAATTAAAAAGAGAAATGGAGTACAACTTTGAGTGGGAAGAAGCAAGTGAAACAAGAAAGCAGTTAGCAGTGGAATTGGTCCTAATTCATGAAGGAAAGATCCTTCATATGACATAGCACCCACAGGCTTTGGCTCTCTCAGATTTCTTTTGCATGATGCTACATGGGGTTTTACATAAAACTTTATTCATTAACAGTATATTAGCAACTAAATTTCCACTCAGGATGAGCATATCACTATTCCAATGATCCACAAGGCACTTTGGACTCTATGGAATGCATCTGTACTTAGGCCAGTGGTGGATTTTCATTAGCCAAAGCCAGGTTTTCCCTGCTTCCTTACTGACATATACTGATCAGTTTATTCTTCAAGAATTTCATATGTGAGTGGTATATTTATCATCCCTTCTACCTCCCTTCAGTTCTTCTTTCCATGTTCTTCCCATTTCTCCTCAAATTAATGTCCTTTAAGTCTATAATTATGGCTGAGCTCAATGCCAAAGTGGACATGTATCCATATTCATCTATCTCATGTTTCCTGTTATGTCAAAGTTAGCTGTGGTGATAATTTATCTGTGTCCTCCAATAAAATTTATCTGAGGATCAGAGGATAAAGGTCAGCCACTATTAGTAAAACAGAAGTCATGCAATGTTAGCACACCCCCTTAATCTGTCTGGATCTCTGTGTGTTGAAGGACATGCTAGGAAACAGAGCCAAGCGTGGTGACACATGCCTTTAATCCCAGTAAAAACCATAGAGACCTGGAGGTCTGTACAGACAGGCAGTGGCAAGGAAGTGAGGTAGCTCGGCTAAGATAGCCAATGAGAAGGCAGAACAGCAAGGCAATAAAGGCTTGGGTAAGACAGGAAGTAGCTTGCAGTTTGGAAGCTGCAGGGTGGTGAGGTAAGGTTGGCTGGTGGTTGTTCCGGTTCCTCTGATCTCTGTCAGATTTTCACCCCTATTTCTGGCTCCGTGTTTTTTTTTTTTTTTAATAAGACTGCTTAGAAATTCGTCTACATTTGGCATGTAAAATTATACCTTTTCTCTCAGTTACCACTGAAGGTATATACTTTGACCTTACTACATTCATCAAAAATTCATAATGTAGTCATGCTGGTTGTTAAGAGTTGTCAAAAAAAAACTTCAGTAATTAAATAGTACTCATTTATTGGTGGCAACCAACGGCTGTCTAGTTGGACCTAAAGTCTACTCAGCATGCCTGGTACTAGAAATTTATCCAACTACCTGGGACTAGCGAGGTCATAGATCTTAGAAGAGAATCTACTACCATCACTTTGATAGACCAGCATAATTCCTAACTCCTAAGGACATTCTAAACCTTATTCTTATACCTACAGATGAGTGTAGTTAAAATTCTCATCAAAGAGGTCATGATGCATAGGTGTCTATATTTGTCAATCTCCTGCTTCTTGTTTTTCCATACTACAAATTATAAAATTATACCCTTTCTGTGAATTACCACATAATCTATATATTTTAACCAAATAAAGTTAATAAAAATTTCAGAATGTAACTGTGTTCATTTAAACACCGGGTAAATAACCTCAACATAATTTTCAGGGGATATTACACAAAGGAAAATTTAAAGTACAGAAAATATGCTTCAATGTGCACATATCATTCAACATTTAATTTTAAAATATATTTTCTTAAGCAGGTATTATTTAATACATCTAGAATTTCAAGTTAACAATCAAAAATTATAAAAGTTTAATGGATTGCTAGGATTGCTAATAGTAAGAAGTTCTAAATTTCCAGCCAAGGGTGGGGAATAAAGGAAAGTGTAGTGATTAAAGATGACAATAGGAATAATTTTTTTTTTTGAATTTATTTTAATTTATTTTGCAATACAATTCAGTTCTACATATCGGTCACGGATTCCCTTGTTCTCCCCCCTCCCGTCCCCCTCACCTTCCCCCCAATGCCCCCCCCCCCATTCCCATCTCCTCCAGGGCAAAGCCTTCCCCACAGACTGAGGTCAACCTGGTAGACTCAGTCCAGGTAGGTCTAGTCCCCTCCTCCCAGGCCGAGCCAAACAATCCTGCATAGGCCCCAGGTTTCAAACAGCCAACTCATGCAATGAGCACAAGATCTGGTCCCACTGCCTGGATGCCTCCCAAACAGATCAAGCCAATCAACTGTCTCACCCATTCGGAGGGCCTGATCCAGTGTGGACCCCTCAGCCATTGGTTCATAGTTCATGTGTTTCCATTCATTTGGCTGTTTGTCCCTGTGCTTTATCCAACCTTGGTCTCAACAATTCTCACTCATATAAACCCTCCTCATTCTCGTTAATTGGACTCCCAGAGATCCACCCAGGGCCTAGTCATGGATCTCTGCATCCAGATCCCTCAGTAGTTGGATGAGGTTTCTAGCACAACAATTAGGGTGTTTGGCCATCCCATCACCAGAGTAGGTCAGTTCGGGCTGTCTCTCGACCATTGCCGGCAGTCTGTTGTGTGGGTATCTTTGTGGATTTCTGTGGGCCTCTCTAGCACTTTGCTTCTTCCTGTTCTCATGTGGTCTTCATTTACCATGGTCTCCTATTCCTTGTTCTCCCTCTCTGTTGTTGATCCAGCTGGGATCTCCCGCTCCCCCAAGCTCTCTTTCCCTCGACCCTCGCCTTTCATTACCCCCACTCATGTCCAGGCTGTTTATGTAGATCTCATTCCATTTCTCTGTCATTGGGCAATCCCTGTGTCTTTCTTGGGGTCCTGTTTTCCGGGTAGCCTCCCTGGTGATGTGAGTAGCAGACAATTCATCCTTGTTTCATGTCTAGTATCCTGCTATGAGTGAGTACATACCATGTTTGTCTTTCTGAGTCTGGGTTACCTCACTCAGGATGATTTTTTCTAGATCCATCCATTTGTCTACAAACCTCATGATGCCATTGTTTTTTTCTGCTGAGGAATAATTTTTATTATAAATATTGCGAATCTGTGTTCACATTCATTGATGCCTCCTGACTGCTTATAGCCCACACATACAGCCTGTAAACTATCTTCACTGGAAAAAGCAGGCCTGTTCACAATTCTAAATGAGAAACCCGTGGTTCTAAACTCATGGACTACCCTGGAACCATAATTATGAACTCATGACCTCAAGTTCTTGAACATAGTCCCCAGGTTTGCGGTTTTTGATAAGCTGTCATCATCATCATCATCATCATCATCATCATCAATAATCATCATCATTACCCCTTGCTGTTACTGTTTTTTTTCATTTTAATTATTTTCAATTGCAGCCATTGTCTGCAATGTAATTCTCCTGCAATGTAATTCTCCTTTACTGGGTGTCTGCAGTGCACCAGGTTAAAAATGCCAATGGAGAATGGCCCCCAAAACCCAAGAATAAGAAATCAGAATCCTTCTTCTGCCACACCTCTTAGGGCTTTAGGCAGTAAGTGGAAATCTTTAAAAATTAAGCAAAAATATTAGGGGAAAAATTTAAAATCATTGATTTTTGCAAACTGAAGATTTCATGAATCTGACACATTCTCCTTGTGAAGTTAAGAATGAATGTCTGCTATAAATCCTGGGCATGTGAATACTTGGTGGCTTTTTGAGGAGGATTAGAAGGTGTGCCTTTCTGGAGGAAGTAGGTGACTTGGAGTGGACTTTGGGGTATCAAAAAATTCATGGCATTTTGAGTTAGCCTCTTCTGCTTCCTGTTTGTGTTTGAAGATATGAGCACTCAGCTCCAGCTGCCTGCCAGCTGACAGCTGCATTTGCCAAATGTCACCTGCCACCTCTGCTCTGCCATCATGGAACCCCTGGAACCATGAGCCCCAAATAAACTCCTCTATAAGTTGTCTTCATTGTGGTGTTTGATCACAGCAACCCAAAAGAAACGAATTCTCTCCTTGTTCACTCTTCAGTAGCAGGTATTTTCTTATGCCTGTGAGTGTGAATTATTTGAAGCTAACTTCATGATGCTTTTTCAATGAAGCTATAGTATAGCCCAGCTATAGACATGAAGGTTTCTTTGAGGGAGATGTCAGGAGTAAATGGGATAGTTCCAAACTCTCTGAAGGGTTCATAAGAGAGGTGATTGATGTTCACCTCTGTGATGGTCACAGACATGACATGTGGCCAATGAAATAGGTGCCTGTCAGCTCCTTTTTCCATTTTACACTTGGGCAGAGAGCCCATTTGTTCTTCCATGAACATGTTTGACAACAGTCACAGGAATGTCTGTGCCACAGGGTAAAAAATTACTGAGACTAAAAGAGTCGTCCCATGTACGAAAGCTATGCCTTTCCCCGGTGTCTTTTATTGTTCAGGTTGGAACTTTTTAGTGTTGTGAGAGTATAAAGACACTCCTTTATAAAAATTTAGATAAGCAACTACATTTCTCAACATGTGTAGTTTGAAAATTTGATACATTCTATAGTTCTTGAGTGTTCCTGATGTGCTCTTACAATTCACAAACATATGGACCTTACATAAACTCTGAGCTGGGTGTGTAAGTCATTCTCTTCAGATGGTTTAATGTTTTGGGGTTTCTGCTAATTTTGGGGCATGGCACTCTTACTAGTTTTTATATTTTTACTCGATGTTCATTAGTAGCATTTTACATTGACTTGACAAGGACAGCAAAGTTCATCTGTTTGCGTCATCATCTTACCTTGCGAGAGTAAATACATGATTTCTGGATTCCTAACCCTGAGAACTAAGAGAGTTCAAGTATAAACATGTCGCCTCAGGTTGGAGCTGCCAGCTCACCACAGTCTTCTCATGATTTGTCCCATGGTCACGTATTTGGAATTTTTCCCTCTAAGTTTGTCATTATAGTGATTTTATAAGAAGACTAGATCCTGTAGTTACAAATGAATTCTCTTGATAAAATGCATGCTTACTTGGCTAAGTGAATTATCTCTTACTATCAGTTTGGGGATGCAGGATGCCCTGTGGGCTTTGTACTGTCCCTGGTCCATATACATACCAATGGGCTCTCATTAAATATCGAGTGGCAGCAACCACGTGAGTAGTCCCAAGGGTCAGTGTTAGCTCACACTGTTGCCATTACTTACAGCAGCATCCTTTATGATCAGAAAATTCCTAGGACCTTTGTCGTGTACAACACCCACTTTTGAAACTTGAGACATCAGTATGAAGTGGTTTCTGCATCAATTTCATTTTCATCAGGTGGTCAGACACAGACCACTTGTGCAATATGCCAGGTAACTAAATTATCTTTTAAATGTGATATTAAAATAATATTATCACTTTAATTTTTCAAAGACAAATTTTCTTCTGTGAATTTATTTTACAAATTATAAACACACCACATCCTCAAACATGTTGTCATTTATTACTGGAGACATTTACACAGTCTATGATGAATTTGATTAAATTCACTTTATTTTACATTTGAAACATAAATGTGATACTTGTTATTAATTCATCTTTCTGAACACATCATCAAGACTATAAGGAGAAATACCTCTAACAGTCTCTCCTTTTTACAAGGCTATTTGACATGAACCAGATCCTTGAAGCAGTGTGAGACACACATCTGCTAGCACTGTATAAACTAGACATCACAACTGAAAGTTCCATTAGGTTGATTCAAGTCAGGTAATTGATAGCTGTGACCCAGAAACTAAAAAAGAAATCTCGTTCTTCCCTGAAGAAGTGGCTGCAATTGTACCCATCGTCTCCAGGATTCTCATTCCTGTACAGTTCTCACAGCCATTTTTTACAAGGATTCCTCCCACGCTCTGGAGTCTTTCCATGCATGGGTGGCAGTGTTGACATCGCCCCTGGTTTCTAAATGGAAACTCACCTTTTCTTCCTCACTTCAACTGTGACAACACATAATGTTTCTGTGCATTGTCTTGTATCCCTGGGACAAGCAAGAGCCACGGATTGGGGACTATTGAGGGAAGAGGGCTGTTGGGCCTGTGCAGTGTTCCTATACAGCAATGACTAGAAAGTTCTTCTAAAGGCTGTGTGACACCAACATATCTTTCTACCCACACACAGATGAATAATATTATGAATTGAAGGGATTCAGGGAGCACAAGGGAGGGAGTTCTTACAGGAACATGGTTGAGTCGAGGAGAGCTACATGTCTGAAAAACTCACAAATTGCATGGGTATTAAGCCAGAATTCTTGCTTCACTGAAGACATGCTTTCAGTTGAATTTCCACCTATATACTGTGACATATCTCCTCTAAGCTATGTCATAGTTAAAGTCTGGAATCCCAGATGAAGTGCCCAGACTCTACTCCCTAGCAAAGGTTGATGACAGACCCTTTGTCATTACTACACTCCTAGGTATGTCTCATTTAGAAGCTAAATTCCAATAAGTAGTTTGCTTGGAGATGGCAAGAATAGACTTCAGGTACATCATACACAATTTCTGGGAAAAGATGACATTGTATAGTGCAAATATTTCATGTCTTAAAAATTTTGAAAACATATTTAAAACTATAAATACAACAGGTTAAGAATTTGAAATAAGGTATAGCTCATGATGGGTAAAAAGACACAAAAGCCATATGGTTATTGACAAAAGCCAGTGTCAAGATTGTTACATTCATAAAGTTTTGACTAGAGGGATCCCGAGATCCTCCATGCAGTAAAGGGTACTGCCACTGCTGTGAGGTGTGAAGCAAAGCCACATAAGAGCCTTATGATAAAGATACAATGCTCTGGTTTAAGAATGAAAGAACTAGGGCTGGAGGGATGGCTCAGAGGTTAAGAACACTACTTGTTCTTCCAAAGGTCCTGAGTTCAATTCCCAGCAACCACATGGTGGCTCACAACCATCTGTAATGAGATCTGGCGCCCTCTTCTGGCCTGCAGGGATATGTGCAGACAGAACACTGTATACATAAAATAAATAAATAAATAAATCTTTAAAAAAAAAAAAAAGAATGAAAGAACTATGCCTGACCTGAGCTGATCACTCAGTGTGCTTGAGGGTTTAACAGTGCCCAACACACTATGCTGGATATACCAATAGACCTCTATAATATCTCTAGAGCAGATGATTGTCCACTGCTAGGAAAGCCAATTCCTTTCCTTGATTTTCGATTATATCTCCATGAATTCCTCTGTGGATCACTGATGTCATTGCATTTTGGGTTGGCATGAATGAGTGTTTAACTTCCACACCAACACACAAACTCATAGAAACCCATAGCCAATCAAAATGCCAGGCCTAGTCCCAAGGGATGAATCTATAAAATGACTCCCTCATTTTAAGAAAGGGCATATGGTAGAAGAGGATGTGGAAAGATTGAAGGGGCCAGAGGATCAGGAAGTTTGCTGTGAGACTCTGTCTTCCAATCATGTGAGAAGCCACACTATAAAGTCTCAACCAACACGATGGCCTAAACATGAGTTGAACAAGTACAGCAATAGACACAGTAATGTGGAAGGAAAATTTACTTGGGGTCCCACCCCTAGACAAAATATCATAGGGAATAAAGGAGCGCTGAGAGTGAGAGAAGTAGTCTTCACCATGGAAGAGTACACCGATTGGTTATTCTATGCCAATTGGATACCTGTGAAAACATACATAAAAGTAATATTATACAGACTGAGTACTTATGTACCTAGGAATGTATGTTACCACTACCACCTCCTCTTTTCATTGAACCCTATTCATGCTTCACAGCCTCTTGTGAGCCCTAAACGTTGCATCTGGTTCTCTCTCAACCTTTTCCTAGAAACTCTCATTTGATGCCATAGTGAATCTCCCTTGAATGACTTGCTTTTCAAACCCCATCTTGATTTCTTTAACACTTGACAAACTTAGTCTATATTCTAGCTGCAGTCACTGAGATCTACCAAGTCTTCTACTGTGTCTGTAGTCATTGATGAACATTTGTGTTTTAGATTTTGGTTGATTCTTCATCTCTGTGTTAGTGTCACGAAAACCCTGTAGATTCAACTTGTCTGATTTTTCAATTCAAAAGTAATAGGTGACAAATGATCTCTACCATTGAAAGTTTGAATAGCACTTCAGGTAATGATTTCGTTTCATTTTGAGTAGGTACTCAGAGGACTAGGAACTCTTTTGTCTTCCTGTCTGCTTCTATGTGAATTTGAATAAATATTTAGGACCTTTATTGTAATTTTAAAGACACAGGAAATACTAAATCTGTGTTCTTTGTGGCCTCTACACAGACAACCTATGTCGTCTTTTTATGCTTTATGTTTGCTCTTTAAGTTTGTGTTCTCCTGTGTCATTTGGTATACTAGGATGCATTATTAATATTAAGCTTGCTGAAATCTAATAAGCTGATCTCTGCTGACACATACTCAGGCAGGAGAGTGGAGTGAAGATTGATGTAAGGAATGCCTTATAAAAGTAGCATATGCCAATGAGGAAGGCTGCAACAGCTTGGCTTTGCCTGACTACAACTCACCGGTGTCCCCAGCACAGAGGTGATCCACAAAGTTAAAAGATATACTATGGCTCACTGGCTTACTAAAATACACATTGTAGGTGGGAACTTAAGTTAATAATGATACATACAATGTATAAAGTTGTGTGTAGGACGACATGAAACAGAAAATGTATGAGAAAGCCTGCACTATGGACATGGGCCAGAGAAGTCCTTGTCATGTGGCATTGAAGTATCAGTGCTCTGAGTGCTGCATCATCAGAACCACTAAACTCTTTGTGCCAGCCTACTTCATACCATTAGAAATCTCACCATCTTGTAATGCAATCTCTGCTTCTACTGCAACTGCAGCTTTTGCTCAGTTCCGTATTTAGAGACACTAAACCTGGAACCCTTACGGGGAACTCCTAAAACCCCAGTATCTGGTGATGTCAGTGGCAGTGTATACAATTTATGTTTATAATTTCACTATTTTTCTTCATTTTGGGGGTAGTTAAGTAGCACTAGTAGTGGCTGCCTGTCACTTGAAAACTCTTATGACAATCTATACTTGTTGTGAGCTAAGATTGGATGTTATTCTTCATCAGATGCAAAGAAATGCTCACACAATGAAGTATATTGCAAAGTTATCCAGCACCTACATACCAAAATCTTTGGTGGGGACTACTAATCTATGAGGGGTCCAGGATGGCTTCCTTTCCCCCTTTCTCCTAAGCTTGTACCTTATTAATCAATTATTCGCTTCCTTTCTTTTGTCTTTATCTCCCTCTTTCATTTCCCCATAATGGTCTTCACGGATGGCAGAAGCAACATGGCAAGGGGTCTGTTGGGCACATATTTTAATCCTTCTTTATACTCTCTCTCTTTTTCCTAATTTTTTCTTCCTTCTTTATATTGGTGTTTCAGTGATTGAATTTAGCCCTTTTGTCAATTGCATCAAGTACTACAAATTGTCTTCCATTACCTGCACCCTAAATATTCTGATATGATTTATTTATTTTTTCATTCACCCTTTTATATCATTTTATTTCCTTTGCTTCTTTTGGCAAGTTTGGAAGTGTGTTGTTCAGTTAACAGAGATTTAGAGATTTCATAAGTGTGTTTAGTTTGTTGATTTATACTTTTCTTATAATCAATTAACAGAGTGTATATGCTTTAATCACCTTTCAATCTGCTGTAGCTCTGGTGATGCTAGGGGACAAGGAAGAGTAAGTAGGTCCCATAATCTAGCCTGCACTTCACATGACCCCACTCAAGCAGGCTCTTAGTCAGTCCTGTTCAAGGCGTTTACCAGCAATCACTGCTCAGGGCTAGATGAATAATGTCCACTCTAGTTTCCATTTCGTCTGGAACATAAGACTATCTAACTGTTCACAAGACTTCAAATTTGATATGCAGTGTGTGTCCCTGTGTCATGTTTACATTCCACACTCTTAACCACAGGGCAAAGTATATACAGTGTCTTTTCTAATGAGGATAAGGAATTAGTCATCCCTAGGACATGCTTTTTTGTTTTTACCTATGCCACTCCATTTATGTATCTGTCATTTGATGCTCACATTTCCCAGTTATTTTTGAATTAGCCATAGATTACTGGGCTCTGACCTCAAACTTTCAACAAAGATCAAGCATTGTTCACATCAGTAGGGACCAATAAATCTGTGGCTCAACATTAGGTACCAAGACTCCTCTGAAAGGTCTTTACACAGAGGTAATTGGTCATGTACTTGCTATGTGGTTTGGTTCTCACTCCATAAACTTTTCTTCTTATTTAGGGAATGCAGTAGTAAATACTGATAAATATCACCTCCTGTCTGACATCAGCGCTGAGTCCTTACAGTAGACTTATTCCAACCTTTTCTTTGGGAACTCTGATCTGACCCAGGACTAATCTTGCTCCATTCCCCACTGAGTGAGCTCCTCTGTTAGGATTCTTGTTTTTTCAACACACTTTGATTGCTTGAGTACTTTATTGTCCCGAGTTACATGCAAGTCTCAGACACCGAGACTCAAGCACCTCTTCCGTGATTGTGACCCTATGGAGAATCTCTGATTAGAATTGGACGAGAAAAACAAATAAAACTAAAAACAGGCACTTGTGCCCTACACTTGAACTACAACTCTGCCATTGTTTGTCATACAGCTTATCAGGCATGGAAACGTTGAAAACTGAACTTAACCCCCAGAGAAGGCAGTAGAAACCCCCACTCTACATCAAGTAAAGGATTGGGGCTTATTATTATTGTTCTTGTTTTTATTTATTCTCTAATAATTTCATACATATATTTTGTTCATATTCTTTCCAATCCCCCTGTTCTTTCCACACTCCCCTCTCTCTACACAACAAACTTCATGTTATTTCTCTTTCTCTCTCTTTTTTTTTCAAGACAGGGTTCTTCATGTAGTTTGGGTGCCTGTCCTGGATCTTGCTCTGTAGACCAGGCTGGCCTCAAACTCACAGAGATCCACTTGGCTCTGCTTCCTGAGTGCTGGGATTAAAAGCATGCACCACCGCCGCCTGGCTATTTCTTTCTCTTAAAAAACAACAATAAGATGAAAAAAAAAGCCACACAAAAACATTGAGTCACTTTTGTGTTGGACTGTGCACAGACACTTGCCCTGGGGCATAGTTGATATACCCAGTTCAATTCACTGAAGAAAACTGGTTTTTCCTCTTCTAGCATCTATCAATTGCAAATAGCTTCTTGGCAATGGGTGGGACCTTGTGCCTACTTTTTCTCCATGTGCTGGGATTTTATCTACAAGGAAAACCCTTTACTAAAGATTCCCTGTGCTTGGACTGCCGTGAGTTCCCATTACAAATTATATTCTGAATTTTTGATGAAACTAGTATGTTCAAGCTATGTTGATTTAATTGTATAAAGACAAATTAAAGGAAGCAACAGTTTGGACCAATAGAAAGTTTGAAGTTGACAAACAGTCAAATAGTACCTTCCATCTTCTTATATAATAACATACTTCATCTGGTACCATCTGCATGTCAGAATTCATATATGTGGACCTTTTGTCTAGTTTTTATGTAAACAACAGATTTATGGTTCCATGTACAAAAAAATGCAAGACTTTTGGTTGAAGATTTACATTCCTGACTTCCCCCCCAAGTCTTTATTTAATATTTATAGTGAATAAGAACCAAAATTATTAATAATATAATTAATAACTGACTGGCTATTGTTTGACGATACGATTTATCTTGGAGTGAGTTTTCCACTAAGCAATCATCAATTTAGAGTTCCACTTTGGAAGTAGATGTCTAAAGGTTTTCAATTAGCAATTAAAAAAAAACATAGGACGAGAATAAGATGTGGAAGCCTGTGAAAGGGATCTTGTAAAAGGTTCATCAGTCAGCTTTCTGTTCCTATCACCCAAGAAATCATCTTTAAAGGAGGTGAGTTTGACTTTGGCTCATAGTTTTAGAGGTTTTACTTTCTAGGTTTTCTAATGTCTCACTGTAGTGCCACAGGCTGAGGACCACGGTTTCAAAACACAAGATTTTGGGAATATTCAAGCTCCATATCCTAGTACAATAAATTTTAAATGTTTAGAAAGATGGGTAAAAGCTGAAGGAGAGGTCATATGCTTGTTTAAGCCTGCTTCTATAGAGAAATGCATTGGTTTCATTTATGGTTAATCTTCCATTATACACAGCATATGTCTCACTCAAAAACAGGAGACAAATGGCTTACAACTTGTTATTGCTGGGCCATATCCATTCTTTCATCCTAGCAAAATGCAGAGTTTAGTAGAACTGTTTGACCCAACTTATTTTTGTGATTTGCTTAAAGCTATCTATCTATCTATCTATCTATCTATCTATCTATCTATCTATCTATCTATCATCTATGCATCAGTTTGTGTATGTATGTATGTATGTATCATCATCATCATCATCATCATTTATGTATCATCATCAATCATCTATATTTGGAGATTTCTAGCACAAAAATCAACAAAATACAGAAAACTATGTAGAAAAGGATGTCCATGTTCATTTGATCATAAATTAGGTCTCACCCTCACTTCTCTTCGATTTTCCCACTATTAGTTTTTCATCTAGTCTCAGATTCTGAGGTCTCTTGGATGCTTCTGTGTCATATTTTCCCTACAGCCATAGCCTGCTGATGTCCTCATACGTCCTCTATCCTTTGAGGCCTTGTCAACTTGTTTTAGAGTGTCAACAATTATATTTAGAAGATCAGTTTGTTTCTGGATCCGTCTTTTTCTGCCATAACTTCCAAACTAGATTCAAAATACTTATTTTTGAATTCTAGTTGTATTTCTTTCTTGCAGTAAAATGTTCTGCTTTCCCATTATCTCATAGAAAGAATACAGAATTCGAAAGTTAATAGAAATATTCTTGTACAATACTCAAACTTCTTTTAAAATTTATTTAAATTTTTTATATTTGTGGATGTTTTGCCCAAATATTTGTTTGTGTATCACTTGCATTCCTGGTAACTTCAGAGAATGGAAGAGGGTTTCAAATCCCCTGAAACTGGACTTGAAGCTGTCTGTGGGCTGCCGTGTAGCTACTGAGCAACCTTTCCAGCACCCAAGACTTCTTTTGAACTTTCCACATTATTACCTTATAGTAATATATATTGTAAAAACTACTACCTGCTTTAGAAATGGTCATTGATCACATGCTAATTTTTTTATCATTTGATATATATTAAAACCTCAGTTTGTTTTGCTGAAAAAGTAGCCTATGCCTATGTTATAAAATGATTCTAGATGAATTGTTATAAATGTTGCCTTCCTATTTTGATCTTTTGTGCATCCTTCCTAGTTTATATTCTTATTCAGGGTCGGGGCAGACTAATGACAAAGTATGCTTGTGAAGGCCAAAGGATATGTATGAGTATTTTTTAACTCCATCTTAAAGTCACAACAATCATGTGGTTTTGGGAAAACTTTGGGAAAACATTACCTTTAAGGCACTTTGTTTCTTCATTTAGCATTACTAGTTCTACTGACTTCAGAATAGCAATTTTGATGTTTGTGAAACCCTCTCCTACAAGTTAGGGTGAAACTTCTAGAAAACAGTTTTTTTCTCCACTTCACATTTGGTCTTTGTAGTGTCTACGAGTTGGTGTTTTATGCAAGATTCAGTTTTTAGGTTAGGTTTTTTTCTGTTTTGCCAACAGTGCTGCTATTCTGGCTACTCAAGGATAATTTCTTCAAATGTTACCAAGAGAAGTACATAGAAGAAGAGGAAATAAGATTTACTGTGTTTCAAAAGGAAGCAGTTGTTATATCCATAGTAAATATTCCTCCTAGCTAGTCTTTACTGTCTCTACAGTATGGTATACCTTTGCATGAAAGTATGGTTTTAGTTCTATGACATGATGTTTATTTACTTTTTATTTTTAGCATTGCCTCCTATTACTTACCAGAGGTCTTATGACAAACATTCTGCAACTTATTTTATAAAATTGAATTGTCACCCATTAATATATTCCCCTTGGTAAATTACTATCTGCTGTGTTGAAGATATAAATAAATTGTTGGGAAATAAACTGAATCAGAATCAGAAGACTACTAGATCCTCTAAGTAACTATTAAATGAGATGTAGAGTACACATTGGCCTTGGCAATTCCCCCACCTTTGAAGGTAATGAGCTTAATTGTATCAGGAATTGATAATAGGAAATACATAGACAAGTGAAGAAATAGTATTATCCCTTTTTTCCTCAAATATTTATTTCATTGAGTTAGAGGAAGGAGCTGAACTAAGATTAAATACAACCCTCAGTGGAAGAGAAGAAACTGGTATGATGTTTAAATGTGGTCTTTATGAGCACTGACAACTTTTTCTTAGATACTTATATGCAGAATCATCCAGTGGTTCTTCATTTAAAGCTATAACAATTAACTAGATGAAGTAAAGAATATTTTAATTAAATTGAAAATATCAGGAAAGCAAGAGGAAAGGAATTTAGAGTAAGTACATACAATAATATTTGTAATAGTGTCTGAAAAATGAAGATGGACTTTTTTGCCAACTTCGGTTTTCTAACAGAAATTATCCATCATATCCAACATTTTCTTTCTTTTCTAGAATATTTATTTATTTGTGTATCTATCTCTATTTATCTATCTATCTATCTATCTATCATTTATCTATGATCTATATATTTAGTGTGTGTGTGTGTCTGAGTGTATACATGGGTACCACATTCTTACAGGTTACTGTGAAAGCAAGAATAAGGCATTGGATTCCTTGGAGATAGAGTTACATGCAGTTGTGAGCTGCCCAGTATGGGATCTGGACACTGAGCTTGGGTTCTCTGCAGGTGCAGCAAGTGCTCTTAACTTCTGAGCCATCTCGCCAGTACCCTGTCTTTACTCTTTTTCTATATTGTGATTTTTCTTCCATTCACCTCTGACCAACAAATCCTGTCTGGAAAGACAACCAGGTAATCCCAGTGGTGTTATAGGAGGTCTAGTATGATATTATCAAGTACCCTAAGTTTTTTTTTTTTAGAGACAGTTGAGAAACTGAACTATTTTTAATCCATTGCGTTTCTCCAAAGTTAGCTTATAGATTATTAGGGGTTGAAGTGGCAGGATGAGTGTAATAATTAGTGATCCTATGAGGAATGCCTATGTTAATGAAGAGATTGATTGTCAATAGATAAAATTACTCATGGGATTGACAGCAAGGGAAAAATGGCATCTCATTTCCCAGGTGAATGTCAGCTAATGAGTTTGACTTTCTAATCCATTCTGGATCTATATGAACAGAGGAGAAGAGAAATGAATACCAGGGCTCCAGAATTATGGCTATTGAGTGGTCATGACGCATGAGGTTTCTCCATATCAGTTTGTGGGGGAAGGCTGCTTTGAGCAATTTCTGTTTAACAGAGATGAGTCAAGAAGCAGACACTGTAGAGATGGCCACAGACGACGGAGTTGAACAGTGACTGGGATATGGACATTAAAATTCTACTGACAAAGATGTTAGACCTTGAGTTGTCCCCACTTATGGGTGTCTGAAGATCACATTAATATATCCCATGATAAGGACACTAACACACTGAGAGGACTCAAGGACCTTATATGATGGGGGTAGGAGATTTTCTATTTCTTCTGATCCTTCATCCCATTTCAGAAGTGCTAAAGAAATGGAAATATCAAAGCAGGAAGAAGAAACATTCTAGGAACTAATGATTTCTGTCTTATCTGCTATGTGATTTCAGCCACCAGAGGATAGGAGGAATGTTCTAAATAATCTGAATAGAGAATAATTTGAAATTAGTCCCAAATAGCCTTGTTAGAATCAGAGTGCAGAAAGCATTTTGAATGTATCTACAGTGATGTTGTGGAGACCAAAGTTTAGAGGCATGTGGTTGAAGCCGCTTATTATAGACATCTAGTGTCATTTTGTGTTTGTAGCCCCCACTTTTTTGAGTGATAAATTCATTAACTGAGACACAGTATAATTGTACAACACTTGTATTTTTTGTCATTGCTCTGTAAAATTGGATTCTAGATAGTGGCTGGCTTTCATACAATGCATTGTGATTTCCATGTTCTTGGCAGAATACATAGACTTATTATCATAATCTACTTTCACGATTGTAATCACTTGGCCCACATTAATGTACTGTGACTCTAAGTTGTCCAATATCTGGCTTTCAAGCAATACTTGTTATTTGTGGCACATTTAATAGGAAACTCTCAATTTTTAAAATGTATTTGCTATTAATTGGAGAAAAGAATTTTTAAGAAAGTAAATTTTTAAATTTACATTTCTAAAGAATCAATTTTAATTTTTTGAAAAGAAGATACTCATTATATCCAAGCACATATTGAAAATGTTTAAACTTGTTGGGCAGTGGTGGCACACACCTTTAATCCCAGCATTTAGGAGGCAGAGGCAGGCATATCTCTGTGCAGTTGAGACTAGCATAGTCTACAGAGCTAGTTTTAGAATAGCCAGGGCTACAAAAGAAACTCTGTATAGAAAAACAAACAAACAAATAAACAAATAAACAAAAAAGGAAGGAAGAATTATCTTTAAATTTAACAGAATGATTAAAGGGGTGGATAAATATGGAATATCTGTGAAGCAGATGATGTGAAGGGGCACTTGGTGTTAACTAGAGGCTGTTCAGCATCTAAGGAGCTTGATACAAATGGCAACCTTTTTAGCATCATTGCTCAGGCAATTTAAAAGGTTATGAATATCCAACAGGCGAGAGTCTTCATTAGCCATCTGTAAGAATGCCAGTCCTAACCAGGCAAAGTAGTTCTCAGTTTCCTTGACTTCAGGATTAACCTCATAACCAAATGATAGTCAATTACTTTTTATTTATATTATTGATGCTTGATCGTTAATCCTTCTAAATGTTGACTAAATTTGGCAGTAATGTGGGCATACGATTCTTCAAACCAAAGACATAATGTTTTCTGACATACAAGTGATCCCAGATGAAATATGTCCCCACAGGAATAGACAGAAGTTATTAGTTAATTGTAGAAGAAGGATTAACCAAGGGACAATGGAGGAGTTAGTTCTCTCAAGAAGAAGCTTTTCCAGGTTCTGAGTGTTATCTCTGATGTGCCATTTGTAACCTATTAATGTTGATAGCACAACATTTCCCTTCCTTGCTTTCAGCCAAATCTATTCTCATACAACATATGAACATAAACCATAGAAATGATGAAGACTGTGCTTGATATATTAAGATGCTCATAGTCCTGGGATTCCTTTGATTAGAATTGCTGAATCTCAGGAGACTTCCATCCTGACCAGGAAAGGTATTGTCCAAAATTCCTTGAGGAACAGCTACCTTCTTGTGACATCCCTGGAGTGTAAGGTAAAGTGATTGGAAAAATTTAGAGAATTCTGAAGTTACCAACAAACTCTTAGTCATTAGGCTGTATATTATATTAGGTGCCTACGATTCATTCTGGTAAAGGCAGAGGCATTCAAACATTCATTTGTTAGTACAGATGTCACAATTCTCATGAATGTGAAAAGCAAAGAAGTGCAATAAGAGGGCTCACCTGGCTTAGTACAGTCCTAATGCCTTCCAGAATTTCATCAGTCACTCTAACGTTTGATATGGTATCATCAGGGTATCTTTCAATGTACTCATTTCAGCCATTAGATGTTGCAGAGGGTTTTTCCAGGCACCCAACATTCTGATCATCAGTTGCAGTGGTACTTCAGGCTGAGCAAGCATGATTGAACATCACTTTAGAACTGAGCTTTAGTTACACGTGATAACGACATGTGGAGATACTCCAGCTTGTGTAATGGGATTTTTGTGAACGTTAATTGCAGCAATGTTGATAGAGTGCTTATGAAGTGTCTATCCATGTAGAATCTCCAAGCAAATATTAACTCTCCCTTTATTTCTCTTATGCTTAACAGTCATTGATCTGTAGCAGACCTGGAGAATGTTTGATTACAGACCTTTTAGCTGCCTCACTTTTTTTGTGAGAAATTAGAGCAGACCCTGTGTTCTCCTTACCATTTCCTTTGTTCACTACCAGTCTTTCCATGTGCATGTATGGGCAGAGAGGTAAAGGAAAGCCCAGAACCCACACCCTGTGCAACTTCAAGCTAAATTGTGCCTGACTTGTAGATGAGACTAGGCTGAACCCCATGATGTAGAACTTCCTGGCACTTTCTGGAAGCTTATTAAGTAAACTTCCCTTTGACCTCTTGTTTTGGTCAGTTCTGTGCTCTTAATGTAACTGAAAACTCATTTCTCTTCACACACCATATCATACTATACATGGTGGTTGTTTCTCCTGAATGCTTTCCCATTTCAGGTTCCATGGATGTTGTCTTCGTGAGGTCTCTAGGTTCTCTGTCCTCATCAAGCTCATCTGAAAGACAATCTCATGCCAGCTCCGTTCCCAAGCCACTTGCATGAAATTTATAACACAGATTTCTAGTGCCATCAATAAGATCATGAATTGAAAACAATTTATATTTGTGCCATGTGTATATATATATAGTGATATTTAACACAGAACAAGACAAGTTAATATTGGTTAAGCTGAAATTCAGATGGGATAAATGATCCTTTCAAATTATAGTTTGCATAATATACTGACTTTGTCATCAGAGTTCATAGTTGCATCCTGTGAAATGTGTGTAGTGTTGGATAATACCTGCTTACAATGATCCAGGAGAAGGCAGTGAGGTCAGGTGGGAATGGACAGGTAGTGAGAGAGGCAGAAGTAGACTGAAGAGAACCTTGAAAGTGAAGGGGAAATGATGTGATGGTACATCATGGGAAATGGTGCCCTAAGTAGGATACAATAGATACAGCTCAATTTGCTTTCTTTACATATAAGTGAATGTAAATTTAGCCATGCAAGTTCAAATTTGCTCAAGGTTTTCTATAGAATAACAGGTTTAATCCCAGAGGCAAGGCTGTGGTTTAAATGGGGATGCCCTCATGGATAATTTATGAGTCTGATACAAAGTTACTTTATATCTGATTTTACTTATAACTTATCAACTATGTAGTTTCATTTTTCCTTGGAGTGTTCACTTTTCCTTCTTTTTCCTGCAAGTGTGATTATCACACCTAATATAGTTCCTGTCATGGCCCACAGCACGGCAGAGCCTGTGCACCACTTCACCTGATTTGGAGGCATACCTCCAGCTCTGAGGACTCACTTGCTTCTTCAGTGGATTCCTCTTTGTATTTGGAATAGAGTGAGAAAAGGTGTGGCAGATCATAGGGACCCTGAATGAGAACAATGGGCCAGGAAGATACTTTTAAAGCTGGCAATGATGAAAACATTCCATTAGCTGTGCTTGGGAAGTTGAGTAAGAGAATCCATACACAGAGCATTCATGAGTCAGTTACACTGAAGAATGGGCACTGCATAAAATCTATAAACTTAAGAATTTAGAAAAGTGACCCGTTGATCTACTTTTCCCCTTTAATCATTTTTTCCATCTAACTTTTTAGTCTCCTGACCTCTTTCCATAGTAGCATTCCCCTGTTTGCTCATCCCCCCTGAAAGCAAGGACTGAACCCGCCAAATTGCAAAACAGTTTGACAGGTTGCCTATCTTGAAAGTTAAGTCCAAGTCATAGTGCGTATCTACCACTATTTATCAGTCTCTTGATTTCATATGATGATATCTTTAACTAGACAATACAAAATTATATTGTTCTTCAATTATCACTGAATCTATACACCTTGACCATATAAAATTCATTAAAAACAAGTCTCTAAGCATTGCATTGCAAAATATTTCTGGAACAGGGAAGGTCAGTCTCTTGGTGACCAATGATCTAAGTGCCTGTTGTGTTCTTGTACAGTTGCCTTATGTAGCAAACACTAGAAAGTTCATCTAAATGCTGTGTGACATTAAAGAAAAGTATTTAATCCAAGCAGAGTTTTGCAAATGCTGAGTTGAGCAGATTTAGAGGAACACAAATTAGAGAGTACTTCCAGAGTCATGGTTGAGTCAAAGATGACTCAGTCTCCCACAGCTGTATGACTACTGACTGAGGAAAAGTTTCCTTGCTGTTCTGCTTTCGCTTTACTTTCTATCACGTATATACTCCAGAATACCATGCCCTAAGCAATGCAGGTCTGTGGGGCATGAGTAAGAACTATGGGAAATCTGAGGGCAGGTCATGACCCTACCTCCCAGGAAGTGTTAACAGCTTCCTATCACTACCACAGATCTAGCTATATCTCCATTGTTTTAATCATGTCTGTATCTTAACTAGAATCACCACAGCTACTGTTGCCTCATGAATGTGGATAGTCACATCATGCATAGAAGAAAACAGCTATTTCTTAACAATTCATATTTTCATCAGACTATTAGATTCTTCTATCAACTCTTCTACATTGTTCCCTGTAGCCTGAAATGGGTGACATGTGCTTTTAATTTTTTTTTAAATGATCATTGGACCATAATGGCACAAAATAGTTGCTTATTCTCCGCAGTTTAATTGGTGAGAGTTTTGCCAGTAAATATCAACCACTGTAGGGTTTCCCTCTGCAACCTAGATTGGTAACCACAAGTAAATATATGAGCACAAGAACATTTTGATATGGTTGATAAGCACATGACATGTATTTTTCAAAGCAACAGTGAAAGCACCCCTCAAACTCACAGAGACCCACCTGGTTCTGCCTCCCGAGTCCTGGGATTAAAGACATATGCCACCACTGCCTGACTAAAGGGAACATTTCTATTGAACCTCCACCAGAGTCTCAGGGGTCATTTTGGAAGAAGGATCAGGACTGTAAGAGCCAGAGGTAGTAGATAAGTACAAAGAAAGTGTCTTCTGGACTTAGCATGCACATATGCCCTCACAGCAGCTGTGACAACATGCACAAGACCTGTGCATGTCCCAAGCCATATCAAATCCCAGCATGGAGGAAGGAGCTGGACATGAAGCCCCACCCCCTAAACATCAAACTGTTGGCACTTGTGAGCTTCTGGGAATGAATGGAAGGGTCAGTTTTTTAAGGGTATAGCCTCAGATAGAGTGACCATGTTCCAGTGGGAGCCCACACATCCATGAATGTTGGGTAGCACTAATTGGCCTTGATTAAAAAAAAATAAAAGAATACACAATGTTAAAAAGTTAGATGGCAAGGGAAGGTGGTGTGGATCTGGGAAGAGTTGTGAGAGGAAGGATGAATATGATCAAACATGTATAAAATTCTCAAAGAACAAATACAAAACATTTAAAGAACTGTTAAGAAAGTAACCACTTTCATAATATTTTTTTTGTCAAGAAGTCAATAACTTTATGATTTTTGAACATCTTCATGAAACATGCATGGTATCTTCTTTCAAATTCTTAACTGCTTTATTCTCTGTTACATGTGGTTTTCAAAACCTGTGTGATATGAGATGTTAACATTATACAATGTCACTTTTTACATGGAGTGGGTATGATTTCCCAGGGCTCACTCCTGTGTGTGCCAAACAAGTGAAATTCATTCAGCACTTAAGAAGATCAAAAGTAACTTTAAACATACCATTAATATAAAAACAGACCCCAACTGCTTTATACAAATGTTTCCTCTAAAGAGCAATGTTAGTGTTCAATAGGATGGATGTATACTCTACTTTTTTAAAGCTTTTGTTAAAATATTGCTATTCCCCACAGACTATTTGTTTCCTTATCCTTGGGCATTTCCATGGGACCATGAAGCTGGAGAGGTAGGGGCATCATACATTACTGAACCCAGTCAGAAGTCTATGGGAGACAGGGCTTGTTTTCATCTATTGAACGTCACAATTTCAACTGGCTTCCTAAGTCTGGTTGACTCCCGGCTGGCATTTTGGTCATTTCCTTTCTGTGAGCCATACTTGTATATTGAGAAGATCCATAGTTACATAAGAAATGTCCACTTCCACAAGTTATCACTACCCTCCAAAACATAATTTCACTTTTATTTGACTACACAGGAAAAACTTTTCATCTCTTGTCTACATAATGTTTCTCAGGAACGCATGTATTCCTAGCACAGTGGAGAAATGTACACTGTGTAATCCCTGCAGCATGGATAATTGTCTATCCTCAGGACAAGCTATATTCTTTTAACTTTCACTGATATTTCTTCATATACATACACCAAGATTTATTTCCCTCCACGCATTACTAGGTTGAAGTGAGTTGATGTTCGTTTTGCTCCAACATTCCCTACAGGCATTTTTACATAGTAGATTCTAAAATGTCTTCAGTTTAACCCTTGGTCTTCACAAGCAGAGTTCTATTGCTAGAGAAGTGACTGAAGATGCTATCATCCCACTAGATCTCCTCCCTCGCAGCATCCATCATGGTACCTCTTAGACCTCATGCTTGTTGTACTTTACAGTCTTTTTGAAATCCATAAGCATTAGATATGGTGCTCTGTCAACCCTTTCTTAGAAGTTTCTATTTGATGGCCTTTACACACCTTGCTGCATTCTCCTTTGAGTAGCCTTCTTTCTCTCTGCTTTGCCCTCCTCTCACTCTATCTTTACTCACTTAACCCTTTGCAAACCATTTTATATCACAGTAATGATCACTCACCCCCTCAAAACTTCTCCTACTGTGACTGTAACTTTTATGTGGGGTGAAACCTACTTCTGGGATAGATACCAAGGAGTCTATCAAGTTAGAAATATGTGAGGATCTTACCTACCTCAATTAGTTCATCTATAATACAGAATGAAGATGACCTAGCTCTCAATTCCCATAAGCCCAGGAAAGGACCAGTTAACTAGAATAACAGACATATTTATATAAGATGTTGTCTGTGTCTCTTGGAACTCTCTTCCTCTTGTTTGGACAAACTATCAATTTAATAAATCAACCCATTGTCTTTCCCCAATTCTCTTGCCTAATTTTCTTGGGAAGCAAACTGAGGTGAAGGGTATGGGGACCAACATCCTTAGGAGCTACTTTTGCTGAAACCAGCTGCAGGAAGACTCCTGGGTAACATGGTTGGAAAATCTTAGCTACTAGGGAGTTTGGGAGTGTGGGGATGAGTGTCTCCCTGTTTCCCTGGTCCTAGACGTCAGTTATTTTTAAGTGTATATTGTTAAACTGTTTTTTAAAAGAGTCTTATTTTCTCAAAATTTTATTTATGTGTATGCATCTCTGTGAGTTTTATGTACATCACTTGTATCAGGTTGCCTGCAGAGGTCAGAGCATATCAGCTCCCCTGGAACTAGAGTTGCAGGCCATTGTGAGCTGCTGAGTGTGGGTGCCGGGAGCTGAACACTAGTTCTCTGAAAGAGCAACAATATCTTTGTCTGCTGAGTCATTTCTTTTGTACAATACAAGATCATCTTACAGTTAGCACTTCAAATGTGATCTCCAGCATCTTATTCACAGGTACGTATCCTCTTGGGAGATGGTGGGGAAGAATGAATAATTGTCTACCCAGAAGACAAACCTGACTTTTTTTTTTTTTGGTTTTTCGAGACAGGGTTTCTCTGTGTAGCTTTGCGCCTCTCCTGGAACTCACTTGGTAGCCCAGGCTGGCCTCAAACTCACAGAGATCCGCCTGGCTCTGCCTCCCGAGTGCTGGGATTAAAGGCGTGTGCCACCACCGCCTGGCATGACCTTTTTTTTTTTTTTTATCTTCCATATCCTATTGCTTTAATCTTTATATTCATGCCCACTTTTCCCAGAGCTTTAGGGTATAGCTATGAATTAGTGTACATTTGCTTCCAACATTGAACAAAGCTCAAGAATTTTGTGCATTTGAAGGTGACCAAAAAACAAACAAACTATATTTATCATTGTTTGTCCCTACCTCTTCAATGTCCTCACATGCAGGCAATCTGATATGAACCTGGCTGGGGTGATTCCTACTCCACAAGATCTTTCTCTATAGTAGTGATCACAATGGGAAATGCTAGCTCATTCTGACCCCTCCAGTCAATTTCTAGTCCAAGTTGCAGGCCTCCTATCAACCTTTTACTTAGGAACTCTGGCTTAATCCCATCTCACATTTTGCTATGTTTACCATGATCTCCTTTGTCGAATTGGGATATGTGTTTAGCAATAGGAGTTATCTTCAGCTTTTGGGAGGCAACCAAGGGCAACAGCAATAGCTTATTTAGTTTGGGGAACCTCTTGGGTTTCCCTGATCCATTGGAAAGGTGATTTCTCATGCCTAGTGCTGAAGATTTTGTTAGATGGCTCTTGAGGGAAGCAGTATTATCCCAAATGGCATAAATTATTTAAACTATATCTGTATGTATAAAACTATATATACTATATATAATTTTAAGTGAGTATAAAGTAATATGATTTCCTATGGCTATTTCTGGGCACATCTCTGCAAATGTCACAACCAGTGGAGTAACAATCCAAATAAAGCAAGAAGGAAATCTAGTTGAACACAACTCAGCAGCTAGTGCTGGTTCAAATTTCTGGAGTCTGATGATGGACAATTTATTTTAGGAATATTTAAGTACAGTACAATTTGAAAAAAGTTTCCTGGTATAACACAATCCCATGCATACAATGAGGCATAATTACATCAAAATTCTTCTCAAAGTCCATGCCACTTCTTCCATGAAGATGGATTCTAGAGATAAGTGAACAAATTTAAGAAGAAATTTTGATTGATTTTAATTTATGTGTGTGAGTGTTTTTCTGCATATATGAATGTGTACCACGAGTTACTGGTGCCCGTGGAAGTCAGAATAAGGCATCAGCTGCCTTAGAACTGGAGTTACAGATGGCAGTGAACCATGTGAGTTCTGGGAACTGAACCTTCATTCTCCACAAGAGAAACACCTGTTCTTAACCATGGGTCCATCTCTCCATCCCCTTGAGAAGTCACCTTAAAAGGAGAAAAGTTTTATTTTGGCTCATGATTTCAAAGAATACAATCTTTACAGTGTTGGTTTGGCTTCACACTGTACAGTACATTACGGTGAGAAGATGGTAGAGAAGGCCTATTCACATGGTGCTGAGAGCTGGAGTGGGGATCAGAGAGACTAGAGTTCAGGTTCCCTTTTAGGACACACATTGGATTGGACCTACTAAAGTTTCTACTGCCTCACTATGATGCCACAGACTGGGGATAAAGATTTCAGAACTTGATATCTGGGGCTACTTCAGTTCCAAATAATAACAAAAGAAATTGCATTCTCTTGGGAAACTGGACAACAGTCAAGTAAGAGCAAAGGGTGTTTTGTTTAGGGCTGGCTCTGTAGGGGTAATGGATTCACTTCATTTATGTTTAGCTTTCTACTGTTATTTAAAATGTATATTGTATTAAAAATGGAAGGGGACATGTGACTTATGACTGGTTACTGTTGGGAGGTATTAATTATTTTACTGTGGTGTATTATATAGTTGAGTAGCAGCATTTGACTTATTTCATGATTTACTTAGTAAGAATTTTAAAGTCATTTGCCATACAAAGTGAATGATATACAGGAAAACCAAGTTAATGTGCAACTGGTCATAAATTTAATTGTCCTCATCCTCATTTACCATCTTTTTTCCCCCCATATGTTCTCATGTTCCAGTGCCTCCTTGATGCTTCCATTTGCCACATTCCCTCATAGGGCCATAGCCTGCTGATGTCTCTATGGGTTCTGTATCTTTGGATTTATTCCTCATTGGAGAATTATTGCTGACTTTATTTTAGAGTATCAGCATTGTATTTAAGCTTGTTTCTAGAGGAGAGACTATTCCTGAAAGTACAGATTCAGTTGTAGTGGAGAACCTAAGATACTAGAGATGCCAGGATCATGGGAAGTCTGTACAATGTACAGAGGCAGGTGTGGAGTGGAGCTGGCCTGAACCTACGAGACAAGCTGTGTGTACTATGGGTGGCAGAGCTGGAGAGGTGAGCCTACGCAAACTCTTTGGAGTCCGTGAGTGAATGCCAAACGTTAGACACCAAAATATAAAATACAAATTTATACTTCTGGGTTTTATTTTTATTTTATCTGATTCTTCTCATGACTCAGTTCTCATTTGGAATAAGAAAGTATTTAATATGATTTTTAAAAATTTTACAGGAGCCCATGGTTAAGAGACTTTGAAATTTTAAAGAGACGTTGAACTTTTAGAATGCTGGCATTTTCTGAAGACTATTGGATCTTAGTAAACAAATAGTGTTTTTTTTAATTAAGAAATTTTTTTCATTCATTTTACACAACAATCAAAGATCCCCCTCTTCCCTTCTCTTGCCCCTCCCCTTCAACCCACTCCCTACTCCCCCAACCCCACAAGAAGGCAAGACCTCCCATGGAGAGGCACATCCAGTAGAGGCAAGTCCAAGCCTTTCCCCCTGCCTCAAGTCTGCATGAGGTGTCCCATCATAGGTAGTGGGCTCCAAAAATCCCCCTCATGCACCAGGGATGTATTCTGAATCTACCACCAGGGGGCCCCCCAAGCAGACCAAGCTACACAATTGTCTCGCCATGCAGAGGGCCTAGTCCAGTCCTATGTAGGCTCCACAGCCATTGATCCAACTTTCATGAGTTCCCACTAGTTTGGTTTGGTCGTCTCTGCAGGTTTCCCCATCATGATCCTGATGCACTTGCTCATAAAATCCCTCCCCCCTCTCTCTCTCCCCGACTGAACTCCTGGAGTTCTGCCTGGAGTTTGGCTGTGGATCTCTGCACCTGCCTCCATCAGTCATTAGAGAAAAGCTCTGTGATGGCAGTTAGGGTATTCACCGATCTGATCACTGGGACAAGCCAGTTCAGTTCAGGCACCCTCTACACTATTTCTAGTAGTCCAAGCTGGGGTCATCCTTGGGGATTCCTGGTGGCCTTCCTAGAACCAGGTTTCTCTCTATCCCTATGATATCTCCCTCCATTATGGTACCTCTCTCATTGTTTTACCACCCCATCCCTGTTGCAGCTTGACCATCCCATTCCCTTATGTTCTCATCCTCTATCCCCTACCCTTTATTGCCCACCCCTCACCCCCAGTTCACTCATGGATATCTCATCTATTTCCCTTCCCAGGATGGTCCATGGGTCCTTCTTTGAGTTTTCCCTGTTAGTTAGCTTCTCTGGAGTTGTGGGTTGTTGCCTGATTACCATTTCCTTCATATCTAATATCCACTTATGAGTGGGTACATACCATGTTTGTCCTTCTGAGTCTGGGTTACCTTACTCAGGATGATATTTTCTAGTTCTATCCATTTGCCTGCAAATTTCATGATGTCATTGTTTTTCTCTGCTGAGTAGTACTCCATTATGTATATATACCACATTTTCTTAATCCATTCTTTGGTTGAGGGACATCTAGGTTGTTTCCAGGTTCTGGCTATTATGAATAATGCTGTGGGATGTTCTGTATGGCAAATGTGTTGCTGATTGGTCAATAAATAAAACACTGATTGGCCATTGGCTAGGCAGGAAGTGTAGGCGGGACAAGGAGGAGAATAAAGCTGGGAAGTGGAAGGCTGAGTCAGAGAGACACTGCCAGCTGCCATGATGACAAACAGCATGTGAAGATGCTGGTAAGCCACGAGCCATGTGGCAAGGTATAGATTAATGGAAATGGATTAATTTAAGCTGTAAGAACAGTTAGCAAGAAGCCTGCCACGGCCATACAGTTTGTAAGCAATATAAGTCTCTGTGTTTACTTGGTCTGGTCTGAGCGTCTGTGGGACTGGCAGGTGAGAGAGATTTGTCCTGACTGTGGGCCAGGCAGGAAAACTCTAGCTACAGAATAATGCTGCTATGAATAAAGCTGAGCATGTGTCTCTGTGGTATGATTCAGTCCTAATATCTAACAAAATAGATTTCAAACTAAAATCAATTAAAAGAGATTGAGAAGGACATTGCATACTCATCACAGGAAAGATCCACCAAGATGAAGTTTCAATTCTGAACATTTATGTCCCAAATACAAAGGCACCCACAAACATAAAAGAAACATTATTAAAGATTAAAGCACACACCAAACCCCACACATTAATAGTGGGAGACTTTAACACCCAACTCTCACCACTGGACAGATCTGCCAGCTCAAAACTTAACAGAGAAATAAGGGACTTAACAGGTGTTATGACCCAAATGGACTTAATTGATATCTACAGAACATTCCACCCTAACAAGAAAAGAATATACCTTCTTTTCAACACCCCATGGAACTTTCTCTAAAATTGAACACATACTTGGTCACAAAGCAAATCTCAACAGATTAAAATATTTGGAATAACCTCCTGTATTCTATCAGACCACCATGGCTTAAAGTTAGATTTCAACAACAACAAAAATTACAAAAAGCCTACAATCTCATGGAAACTGAATAATGCTCAGCTGAATCACCAATGGGTCAAGGAAGAAATAAAGTAATTAAAAACTTCCTAGAATTCAATGAAAATGAATGTACTACATCCCCAAACTTATGGGATACTATGAAAGAAGTGCTAAGAGGAAAATCCAGAGCACTAAATGACCACATAAAGAAGTTGGAGAAATCTCACACTAGTGACTTAACAGCATACCTAAAAGCTCTAGAACAAAAAGAAGCAAGCTCACCCAGGAGGAATAGATGCCAGGAAATAATCAAATTGGGAACTGAAATCAATAAAATAGAAACAAAGAGAATAATACAAAGAATCAATGAAACAAAGAGTTGGTTCTTTGAGAAAAATCAACAAGATAGACAGGCCTCTACCCAAACTAACCAAAAGGCAGAGAGGGAACATCCAAATTAACAAAATCAGAAATGAAAAGGGAGACATAACAACTAACACTGAGGAAATCTAGAGAATCATCAGGTCATACTTCAAAAACCTGTACTCCACAAAATTGGAAAATCTAAAAGAAATAGATAATTTTCTGGATAGGTACCACATACCTAAGTTAAATCAAGACCAGATAAACTATTGAAATTGTCCAATAACCCCTAACGAAATAGAATCATTCATTAAAAGTCTCCCAACCAGAGGCATCCAGGCAGTGGGTCCAGGTTCTGTGCTCATTGCATGAGTTGGCTGTTTGAAACCTGGGGCCTATGCAGGATCGCTTGGGTCGTCCTGGGAGGAGGGGACTGGACCTACCTGGACTGAGTCTACCAGGCTGATCTCAGTCCTCAGGGGAGGCTTTGCCCTGGAGGAGGTGGGAATGGGGGGTGGGCTGGGGGGAAGGTGAGGGGGACCAGAGGGGGGAGAACAAGGGAATCCATGGCTGATATGCAGAACTGAATTGTATTGCAAAATAAAAATAAAAAATTTTAAAAAAGTCTCCCAACCAAAAAAAAGCCTAGGACCAGATGGTTTCAATGCACAATTCTACCAGATTTTTAAAGAAGAGTTAATACCAATACTCTTCAAATTGTTCCACACAATAGAAACAGAAGGAATGTTACCAAACTCCATTTATGAGGCTACAGTTACTCTGATTCCCAAGCCACACAAAGATGCAACAAAGAAAGAGAATTACAGACCAATCTCCCTCATGAACATCAATGCAAAAATACTCAATAAAATATTGGCAAACTGACTCCAAGAACACATCCAAACAATTATCCACCATGATCAAGTAGGCTTCTTCCCAGAGATGCAAGGATGGTTCAACATACAAAAATCTGCCAATGTAATACACCATATAAACAAACTGAAAGAAAAAAAACCCCTTGATCATTTCATTAGATGCTGAAAAGGTCTTTGACAAAATCCAATACCCCTTCATGATAAAGGTCTTGAAGATATCAGGAATACAGGGAACATACCTAAACATAATAAAGGCAATTTACACCAAGCCAACAGCCAACATCAAATGAGATGGAGAGAAATTTAAAGCGATTCCACTAAAATCAGCAACAAGACAAGGCTGTCCACACTCCCTATATTTACTCAATATAGTACTAGAAGTGCTAGCTAGAGCAATGAGACAATAAAAGGAGATCAAGTGGATACAAATTGGAAAGGAAGAATTGAAACTTACACTAATTGCAGATGATATGATAGTATATGTAAGTGACCCCAAAAATTCTACCAAGGAACTCCTACAGCTGATAAATACCTTCAGTAATGTTGAAGGATACAAGATGAATATAGTGTTTTATACTATAATTTTAGGCTGAGATCACAGGGACAAAGACAGGGATGATTATGGTTTAACCATAATTTGTTTGTGTGTCCTGTTGACAAGGAGTGGATTGTGCTGGTAAGTTTTTGTAAATTTGATACAATTTAGAGTCATGTGGGAAGAGGGAGCCTCGATTGAAAAAAATGCCTCAATCAAAGTAGCCTGTGGCTGTGTCTATGAAGAATCATCTTGATTGATGTGTGATGTGGCACAGCTCAAACTGCTGTCAGCAGCACCATCCCTAGGCAGGTAGATCTAGGCTGCATAAAAGGACTATCTATCTGAGCATGAGCCAGGTAGAGAGCCAGGAAGTAGCAATCCTGTAAGTCTCCACTTCAATTCCTGCCTCTAGGTTCCTGCTTTGAATTCTTCCCCTGACTTTCCCCAGTGATGGGTTGTTCCCCAGATTCTAAGCTGAAACAAACCTCAAGTTGCTTTGGTTTGAATGTTTTTATCACAACGACAGAAAAGCAAATTAGAACAAATGCCAAAACTTTTCCACCAGGGGTCTCCACATTACCTGGATAATGTATACAGCAAAAAAATAACATCTGCTTAAAAAAATGACAATTCATCACTTAATAATTAATAAGTATATTTACATAAGTTTTATTTATTGAAGATGTGTAACATATTGCTATTATAAAAAGATTCTAGATGAATTAACAGGTAGGCTGTTTTTCTCTTTTCTAAGCCAGTGCACACCTCTATGTCAAAATCATAACAACTATGCATTTCTGGAGAAATTTTGTTCTCACATTGAGTCACCTTCCTTGTCTACTTTGAGTTGCATTATTTATTCATTTAGCATCACCCATTTTACTAGCTTTAGAATAGCAATTTGAGTATTTATGAAAACATCCTCCCATAATTTTAGCTGAAATTCCTGGAAACAGCATTTTGTTAAAATAATTCAAATGATCAATTTCCAAGCTTTGTTCCTTTTTGTTTGGTCATCACTGCTGTTATTCTGAGTCCAGAAGGATAATATCTTCAAATGTAACCTTAATTTGAAATACATAGAGAAAGAGTAATTGTGGACTCACTATGCTTAGACAGGCTGCGATTATTATATTTATCTGAATTATCTATTCTAGCTACTCCTCACTGTCTCTCTAAAACACTGATGATTGTCCTAAATCTTTTTAGAAAACTACTGAATTCAGCTAAATTGAGAATTAAGTAGAGGGCTTTTACTATCTCCCCATCAGTGATTTATCAGAAATCTAAAACTCATGATTAATATAAACATTGTGTAACATATATTTTCCTAAAATTTAACTTGCATTATTCTCAAATATCTTCCTTAGTAAATTTCCCTTCTGTGTGTGGGAAGGTTGTTAAATAAAGCAAAATAGAATTATATGCTCTCAACAACCAGTTACTAAGATGTATTTATAGATTTTACAATCTCTCATAGTCTGAAGGAAAATATCTAACTTTTATCAGAAAAAGGTGAGATTCTACATTCATAGGATAGATAATAGAGGGATTTATAAATTAGTTGGAGTTCTGGTATATTGAGAATATCACAGTTAGAGGCTGGAACAAGATTAAGATTTTAAAACAACCCTTGGTATAAAGGAATAAACTACTATTGCAAATCAATGTTTCAATGAGCTCAGGGAATTTTTGCATGTCACTGAAAATTCTCTTCATTACTGCTATGCAGAATAGTCCACTGTTGTTTACTTTCAAGCTGTGGTAATCCAACAGATGAAGCAAAGAATTTGTTATTGAAATTGAAAACATCAGGAAAGTAAGAAAAAAGTGACGTGCAAGGAGAACATAGGTTACCAATTGATATGAGGGAATAAATTGAAGGTAAACTTTGGTTTTCCCTTAGTTTTAATATCTAATGGCAATTATCCTTCACATCCTGTCATTCACTTGTTTTAAATCTTGAAATCTTTCTTCCTTAGTTCATTGCCCTGCACACACTCTTTGTAAAGACAATGTAGCAATGAGTTTGATTTTTAAGGATTTCCAGCAGTTAGATTATCAATCATCTTAGCAGGCTTAGAAGCAGTTGACAGGGTGAACTACCCTCAACCATCAAATTTCTCCAAATGGAGTACCTGAAATATTAGGAGTTATGAGGGTAAAAGTGGGTGTTATAATTAATTATTTCATGAAGAATGCATGTGCGGATGATCGGCTCGATTGTTAGTAGAGAAAATCATTTCTTGGGTTGAAAACAAGAGAGGAATGACACTTCACTTCTCCGGTGAATGTCAGCTAATGAATTTGACTTTCAGATCCATCCTGGATCTATGTGGATGGGAGAAAAAGAGAAATAGTTAAAGTCAGCTGTGCCTCAGAGTAATTGCTGTGAAGTGGTCATGATTAATGAGATTCCTCTGTATCAGCTGGTAAAAGAACCATTTTGTGTTGTGGGATATTTTGATCACACTCTGACACTCCTGCAACTGACAAAGTTTACCTTGAATCACAGGGTGGAGCTAGCTACTAGCTGAGCAGAATCAGCCATAGAGGTTTTAGAGAACCCAGGACATATAGAGAGACAGAGGAAGTAGTAGCTAGGTGTTAGACATATTTGTAGCCAGTTTGGATGGAGGAACGAGAGTGAGAGGAGGTAACTGTAGCTAGAGTTTTCCTGCCTGGCCTACAGTCAGGGCAAATCTCTCTCACCTGCTAGTCCCACAGTCGCTCAGACCTGACCAAGTAAACACAGAGACTTATATTGGTTACAAACTGTATGGCTGTGGCAGGCTTCTTGCTAACTGTTCTTACAGCTTAAATTAATCCATTTCTATAAATCTATACCTTGCCACGTGACTCGTGGCTTACCGGCATCTTCTCTTCACATGCTGATTGTCATCATGGCAGCTGGCAGTGTCTCTCTGACTCAGCTTTCCACTTCCCAGCTTTTTTCTCCTCCTTGTCCCGCCTATACTTCCTGCCTGGCCACTGGCCAATCAGTGATGTATTTATTGACCAATCAGCAACACACTTGACATATAGACCATCCCACAGCACTTCCCCTTTTCTTTTCTTTTTTTTTTCTTTTTTTTTTTTTCAAAAAGGAAGGTTTTAACCTTAACAAAGTAAAATTACATATAATCTGGGAATTTGGGCATAGCTTCTCTTACTACTTCCTGCTGGAGGGGGGTGCTGTATCTTATGGGGACACAAAGAAAATTTTAGGATTATGGAATAGTCCATGAGGCTGTATTGTCTGAGCCAGTTGCCTTCAAACCATTCTGGATATTGGATCATCTGGGCCTTGGTGTCATCGGAGACCTTTCAGGGGGTCTTGGCTGGTCAAACTTGATGTATCTTAATCTGGAACAAATCCATAGCCTCTGGCTTTCTGTGGGAACAAAAGCAGAGTCTCCTTTCCAAAGCAACACATCCTTACATCCAAATTTTGAAGTCAAGGTATCTTTAAAATATACATATTGGTTTAACTCAACATCTTTTACGATCAAATGTTTTTCTGCAGTTAAAAATCCCAAAGACAACACAATCCAGATTCTCTGTGTAATATTCATCTTCACATGGCTTATTTTTTATATTAATTTTACTGTCTCTTTAAAGACTTTATTTTTTAAAACTATGTATTTGTTTATATAACTCTATATATCACCTTTTTTGTCTCTTTCAAGCCTACGTATATTTTACACACATTGTAAACTATTATATCTCAATCTGTCTTATTGTGAATCTATTGCTTTAAACTGCAGCAGCTGTGGCTGCTGGCTCCACCCACCTCAGCTTCTCAACATGGCGGTGGTATGTTTACTGCCAGCTCTGGGAGCTATCGTGGGTCTCTATGCTTTTATCCAAGCAGCGTGTAGCCCAGAAACCTCTTTTTTTGTTTTGTACTAGCAAAAGCTAAATCCACCACACAGCTTAATGTGCCACCTGCAGAGGCCTCATTCCTGCCATAGGGCAGGTCTAGCTCGCACGCTAGGAACCCACCAGTAGCTCAAACTGGCAGCTGCCGCTCATTTGAGAGAGACAATTAGGAAGCTGTTTTTAGCTCCGTTTTAGAATCTTTTCTCAGGTTTTAGGTGGAAACTCTTGCCAACACGTTGGACACCATTTGTAGCTAGAGTTTTCCTGCCTGGCCCACAGTCAAGGCAAATCTCTCTCACCTGCTAGTCCCACAGTCACTCAGACCTGACCAAGTAAACACAGAAACTTATATTGGTTACAAACTGTATGGCTGTGGCAGGCTTCTTGCTAACTGTTCTTACAGCTTAAATTAATCCATTTCTATAAATCTATACCTTGCCACGTGGCTCGTGGCTTACCGGCATCTTCTCTTCACATGCTGTTTGTCATCATGGCAGCTGGCAGTGTCTCTCTGACTCAGCCTTCCACTTCCCAGCTTTATTCTCCTCCTTGTCCCACCTATACTTCCTGCCTGGCCACTGGCCAATCAGTGATTTATTTATTGACCAATCAGCAACACATTTGACATACAGACCATCCCACAGCAGGTAACTGGTCATATCTCTGCCACTTCTCTGATCAATCAGGTTTTAACCTCATATCTGACTCCCAAGTTTTTATTAATAGCAGGATAATTTAGATAATCATTACATCTGGCACCTGACGTGGAGCTCAAACACATGTCCCTGAGATTAAGAGTCTCATGCTCTACCAACTGAGCTATTTCATATTGGTATGGATTTTTGTATATTGATATAAATTTAAGGTCATTTCTATTATACTGTATTATATGTTTCTATTCTTGTTTAAGGTATGGTAGCTATGCATCTCATTTAAAAATATATTGTAAAGTTCTAGTCCTTGAAAGATATTAAAAATAATAAAAAAGACATGTTAATAGTTAGTCATCTATAACAATCAAAGTTATAGTCATGTTATGTATATTTTCTGGGTCAAACAGAGATATATTTTAAATAGATAGATGGTCTTCAAACACTTCAAAGGTCTACAGAATATGACATTTAAAATGTTTTAAGAACATGAGGTTTTTTTATGACAGTGAGATATGTCTACTCCTGGCAGCACCAATTTAGTTCAAAAAAGATGACGGACATTGAAGAGCCTCCATAGGGAGTTTGCTTTCATTCTGGAAAAGTTAACCACTGGGCAAGAAAATGCCTTTGACTTAACTGCTGACAGCATGCTGTCCAAATTGGACAAGCAGGGCACAAAAGAAGGTTACTGACGAACTTTACCAAGACAAGGTAGGACAGTCCTTCAAAAGTTCCTGCTTTCACAAAAAATCTTGTATTGTATCACAAAAAATCAGATATTGTAGGCATGTAGATTGAAGATGGATGCCCCAGTTTTGCAGAGGAAACTTGGGTGACTGTCCAGGCAGTTGGATATCTCTGTCATTTCTATAGTTTTGGAAGTTGTTTGCTCTACACTTCCTGTTTAGTCAGTAATATTATATCCTTATCAATTCTCTGATGGGGTTGAAGACTAGATAGTTATAGTTACAGTTTTCCTTGATATCAGTTTTTAAAAGAAACTTACAAAAGAAATGTAAAGTATAATAGGTTGAGAGACATAAAAGCTTAAGTTGTTTATCTAAGAAAATATTTTGAGGTTTAAAAAGATAGTTTTGGGTTGGTAATACATGTTAGGATAGAAAGTAAAATAGGTACAAAACTTTTGACTCCTTTTGAAGATAGGATAGATAATGGAGTATTTTCTCTGAATTTGCCAAGTGCAAATGGCCTGGACATTGTGAATATAATTCTTACCTGATAATTGTTCTTGTATATAGTTTCATTTTGTTTATAGTAAATATCTTTGCTTTCTATTTAGACAATGTTTGGTAATTGTTCTTATTGTATATAGTTTTATGGTGTTTGAATTAAAACCCTTCCTTTTTATTTAGACAAATAGGAAAAATGTTAGGGGAGATTTGCTTGTATTGATTGCTTCAAGACCACCAAGAGAGTCGGACCTCAGTTCAGAGGGTCAAGTCCATATTTGGCCAGCCAGAGTGGACCATAGAGTTCCCTGCTGGCCTCAAAGGGAGACATAAGGTCACACAGAGCAGGAAGAAGAGGATCAGAGAGGAGGAAGAAGAGGATCAGAGAGGTAGCATGGCAATTTCAATCCAGGAGTGGAGAGAGAAAGATGATCATCTCTGCATTGCTCCATGGAACTCTCAGGTTTATTCCCTAATCCTTTCTCTTGAGTTTTATTTTTTAATAAAACAACAAAAGAAACAGCAATATCAGGCCAGCAACAAGAACAATGTTTTTAATATTTATTTTGTAATATGTCTTTTAAAATGCACTTTAAATTTCCATCTGTGACATAAAACCATAAAAACTGTGTAGCTAAAGAAAAGATGATATTTTGGATTTTTTTTGTTGTTTACATTCTCATCTCATGCTTTATTGTTAAAAACATACATACACAGGTGCAGTTTTTGCATACAGAGCATCAGTCTTCACTGGCATCCTTCACTTAGTCCACTGGAGATAAATTAAAAGAGAATTGCATTGTATTAATGGTGTGAAAGGAATAGAATTAAAATAACTGAAATAGTGTGAGGAGGGGGAAGGGGAGGAGCCAAGGAAACCCAAAGCTAAAAGTTATTCAAAAAAAGGCACTAATTTGTAAGTTAGAAAAGATGGCAATGTGAAATAAATGCCTGTCTTTAGATTATCTCCTTTGTAAAGCATCCACTATATAATGCTAATCACTGTGTCTTACAGATTTCAGAAAACCAAATCACACATAGAATTATAATGGATTATCCAAACCATTAAATCCAATACTGCACTTTGCAAGACAAAATTGAGATGAGTCATGAGATATTTTCTAACCTTGTCAGAACTTGCTGATTGGTTCTCAAGTATACTGAGATGCTAAGTTCTAATACCAAATTTAGAGAGGACAGCAAAGGGCTTTTCAAAATCCTGTCCACCCTCTGTAAAGGGATGCATTATCTAATGCTAGCCTCTTTTACTTTCAGATTCAGAAAACCATCAAAGAAGAGTAAATATAGACAACAAGAATTTTGAAGAAAGCAGTGTTCATGATGGGAAAATATTCACACAAAAGTCATAAAGCTATAGAAAAATGTTAGTGTCAAGATGATTACTTTTCTGTTAGTTTTTAGTTAGGGAGGCTTCTAAGGCCCTCTACACTATACAGAATATGGGTACTGCTGTTGAATACATGCCAGAACAAAGTGGTGAGAACTTATTTATGAAGACACAATGTCATTTGACTGCAAGATATGGAGATGTCATGCTGAAACTGATCTGGAAAATCCTACTGTACTAGCTAGTTTTCATAGTGTAAGATAGTCTTTTGTTGACTATTGTGATAAATGATTCATTTGCATAATAATTCAACCCACCATTTAGTCAAGATGTAACTTCTGGTCCAATCATGACACAACTATTAAGAAAGTAGCTAAAGTACTCTGATTGTCTTTAAGCCTTCTAATGTAGGAGGGAACAATGTTTAGTGCTGTAGATCAGGTTGATAATCTGTGGCTAGGAATGTCCTAGCCTCCAATATAATAGGCATTACCTTTGTTTAATTGAATTGATATGATGTCTCTATCATATTGGACTCTAAACATTTGTGTTTATACTTATACATTACTGCAGTTATCAGCTTAGGATACAAAGGCAGATTGTTTATATTGTTTGTTGGTTATTGGCAGGGATTTAGTTTATTCAAAATGCTAAGGATAAGTGACTGGCACAATGTGTTCAATATTTAGAAAAGAATGAAATCCACATTTTTCAACTCTCCCATAGTCAAGGGACAGGACAAAATATGTCATAGAAAGAATGTGAGAATTGAGGAAATAGTTTCAGTGTTTTGGAAGTAGCTATTTTCCTCTGAGCATGACAGCCATTGGTTGTCATAAATAGAGGTGATTGTGGTAATCTACAACATAAATTAGCAAGGAAATAAGAGACAAGAAAGAAAGAAAAGGAAGGAAGGAAGAGAGAGAAAAGAGAGAGAGAAGGAGGAGGAGGAGAAGAGGAAGAGGAAGAAGAAAAAGAAAAACAGATAAAACTAGTCAGATTAGTATTTGGTATTGAGCCTTCTAACCTTCTCTAAAGTGGTTGCCATAGACTGCCACCAATGATGAAAGATTGCTTTCTTCAGCCCTCCAGTGGACTGTGACCTTGGGGGTAGTGTACTTGGTTATACAGAAAGTAGAAAGTTAACTGATGTCAGACTTCCAGAGAAGCAACATTCCTGACTCAGTGTCCATGCCTCAGTAGGACTTTTCAGAGATGCAGCTCTTGCAAACAAATTTCTTTAAGTAACTCCTTGCTCATGTTTCCTCTAAGACTGATCATCTCATTGTGTTTCCAATTGGGCTATGATAGACAACTTTGTGTTGTACTGTCTCTGCCCTATGTGGCATGAAGTGATAGTTATTCAGGAGAAAAGCAACACTGCTGAGAACTTCCTAATTATTGCCCTACAAAGGAACTACACAATTGTAAACAGACTGTAGATAAGTGATTCTCAATAGGGAGTCTGCCTTGTCTTAGACACATGTCACATCGTCTAGAGACATTTTGTTCTGTCTTAACTGAAATGATATAGAGCAGAATGGTTTTGTGGTATCTAATTGAAAGCAAACAGGGTCATTATATCTCCAATGCATAGGTTGCTCCAGTACAAGAAATAATCATCTCAGAAAAAGTCTGTTTGGGGATTGGAGTAATAATAACTCCCTGGTAAAGAACACTGGCTACTCTTCAGAGACATGGGTTCAATCCTCAGCCCCCATGAGGTGACTCATAATTGTGTGTAACTCTGGTCCCTGGGATCTGCAGCCTTCTTCCGGTTTCCAGAGACACTGTACATAGGTGGCAAACAGACATATGTATAGTCAAAACATTCACACACACAAATTAAAAAAAAACTTAGAATAATTTTTAAAAGTCATCTTGCTGAAATTGAAATTTTTTACTGCAATGAAAACATAAAGAGCAATGAGTTCAACCTGTCACAACTTTAAAAACAAGAAAGTGACATGTTCTGGTTCCTGGGACTTTGCTATGACTGGACTGATGCGAACCACCCTAATGACATTTTCAATTCTGAATCCTTATGCAGATTATGCTAGTAGATGTATCACTTACTGTTTTAACAATGTGGTTCAAACTGAACAACATTTCAAAGAAAGTCAGGCTAGTGTTGTTTGCCTTCACTTTCTTGACAGTATTTCCAAGAAAAAAAATGAATGAATTATTAACAGCCATGAAATTTATGTTATGGAAATCATTGGTATATTTGAACTCATCATACTCTGTTTAAATCTATCAGATAACAAATGGAAACATACCTATGTGGGTTGCTTGAAAACACACCAATTTTTCATCTAAAAATATTTTTGTTGCTTGGTGTACTGCACAATTTTGTATGTTTAGTTATTTGTGGTATTTTATTTTAGCTGTTTTCTCATGCAAAATTCCTGTGTTTTATGTTGGACATTTCAAAACATGGAGACACATATTTAAATGAGAAATTATTGCAGAGCAGTATTATTAAAGTTAAAACCTTTTTTAGAAAATGGCATTTTCATGTTGTTTCCTCTTGAGATAGTAAATTAGTGATATGGTAGTTGTAGGTATTTGTCCATCTGATTAAAAGATAATTAATTAAAATACCATTAGCCATTGCTAACAATGTTAAGGGTGCATGTAATACAAAGCAGAAAACGTAGAAAAAAATCAGATTCCTAAGATCTCTCTTATCTTGTATCAAAGACAAATTGTTGCTCTACAAAAAAGGAATGGCACCAACCGCAGGGAAAAATAAACCTTATGATTGCTCATGTGGTTCTTGCCTCACAGGTAAATACTGTGAGAGTCACAGGCATGTACACTGACACTGCTGATACTCAAGTCTACAGTGCTGACACTCTGTCTCTATAAACTGCAGGAACAGAACTATGAATAATCATTTAACCTCTGTAAGCTATTTTATCAGCACACTTTTATGACAATTATGAAGTCCCAGTCCACCCAATGGGTTATTGTAAAAAGATAATATAAAGCTTTTAGCAGATGGAAAAATCCATTGGCTTATTATGATGAGCTGGCACCTCCAGGCTGAGCATCATGTTAGTGACAGGACTCACATCATCCTCAGTGTTAGGAATCCAGCAAACATGTTGAGTCTCATAAGGCATGATGATGAAGCATGCAGAAGAATTATGTTGCCCTTGTCATATACTAACATTGGACACTGATTTTAAAAGACTATTAAGTCTGATGAATAAAAATTACAACAAAATATGAGACACTAAACTATCTGAAAAAAATGATTTACATACCCACACTCAGGATTAAAGTCATTTCCAAATGTTTGTGAATAATAGGAGCACTTTGGGGAACATTCCAGAAACGTAAGAGGTCACCCATTTTTCAGAATATACAGCTACATAACTAAAAATTTTAACTAAAATTTCAGAGTGAGGGATGTTTAGTTTCTCACCCCGATAGTGATATTTTAATTGTGCTGAAATGTGATTTTATTTGTATGTTAATAAATAAAGTTTGCCCGGAGATCAGAGGTCATTAGCAAGCCAGGAATAGAAGTCAGGTGGTGGTAGCCCACACCCTTAATCCAGTCACATGGCAGGCAGAATCTCTGTGTGGTCAAGGACACAGACAAGTGTGGTGACCCTTGAGTCTTTAATCCCAGTACCAACCATAGAGACCAGGAGGTCTGTATAGACAGGCAGTGATGAGGAAGTCATGTGACTGGGCTTAGAGCCAATGAGAAGGCAGAACAGGAAAGAAAACGCAAGACACACAGGAAGAAGGTCTCTCTCAGGGGAAGGACGACAACAAGTGGTAAACTAAAGGGAGTTGTGGCTCTTGCTCTGATCTCTTAGGCTTTAACTCTGTATTTGGCTCTGTGTTTCTTATTTAATAAGACCATTTAGAAATTTGTCTACACACCCCAGCTGCAAAGTAACACCCTGTGCAACAGCATGCATGGAAGCTAGATAAGGCTTCCCTGGACAGAGTGACTCATAACTCCACATGAATGGCTCATCTCAGTGAGTCTTTGCTTTTACCAGGGGCATTCTGCTGCTGCTGTCAAAGAAGGAGAATGGGACCCCTGTGCCCTGTACAACATGGCAAATGAGCACTTCCAGTTGATCATCAGAAACCCATTTGACCATGCATAGATCATATCTGTGGTCATCAATCCTCTCTGTTCAGAAACATCCAGAAAATCTGTGAGTTACTTCTGGCTTCTTCCCAGAACCCTTCATGGACTTCATGGACTGCACTACAGTGAAAGGTTTGCCTGGAAGGAATTAAAATTAGTAAAGCAATGCAAGGAGTGGAAAAGTAAGAATAATAGCTTTTCAGAAAACCCCAAAGCAACGAGTCATTGTCTGAAGAATCTGAGGTCATGAGTTTAGAATTACAGAAAAGAGAGCTGGTTTAGAATTGTAATGAGGTCCTGTTTTATGACTGATTCTGTTATAATCAACACAACTGTATCCCAGCTCAAAAATGAACTGGGTATGGTCAAAGTATATCGAATCAGTAGTAAATGAAAGAAAAAATATAATTTTTAGCCTAACTGAACAAACAGGAAACAGGAGATTGATGAAGACAGATAGGTAACTAGATAGATAGATAGACAGATAGATAGATAGATAGATAGATAGATAGATAGATAGATAGATAGATAGATAGATAGATAGGCAGATAGATAGTATAATATTGGACTCAAATCCCAGAGAAAGGCAATCTTATTTAGTATTTTGTAGTATTTCTGACTTTAATGCTTTCTTTCCAGATGCTTTTAAGGTGAGTGAGGAAACAAAAGAAAATGGAGTAGTAAAGTGGAGAGATTAGGGGTTGAAAAGTAGGGTGGGAAAATGACATTGAAGATCAAATGACAGAAAGTAGACAAAATATCACTTTATTGATTCCTACATTTACCAATTTTATGAAGTGCTCATTTTTTGGAGATGCACATAGACCAGACACAACAACATTCTGCTTGTCAATTAAGTGACTCAGTTTCCAAACTTTAAGCAGTTGACTCTTTTACCATGTCCAGGATAAACAGTATGCTTCTAGCTGAATGTTCTAGCGTGGTACCCCTGTTCTTCCATATTTCATCCATCTCAGTTGCAAACACTAAAAGATGAGCACTAAAGAAGCAAGCAAGTTCTCAGCTCATGATTTTCACCTAGATACCCATGGAGTGTGCTGGATTTGTCTATCCATAGGTCATTAACCTATATATCAGGTATTCGCTCTAGTAGGAAAATTGAAGAAAATGGGGAAGAAAATAAAAATCATGTTACATAGCTGATAAAATATGTATGTAAGTAAAATCACATACAAAGTAAATTTGCTACAGTTCCATAAATTATTCATGATGTTTCTCCTATTTCAACCATGTCCTTGCCACTGGACTTTAACTTGTTGTTCTTTATATTTCTCTTAATTATTAGTATTGTGTGTGTGATTTGTGTGAGCCTGAGAGGATTATACCATGTGCATGTGGAGGTCAGACAACTTTGGGCAGTCATTCTTTCAACCTTCGTGTGGGCTCTGAGGATTGAAGTAAAATCATAAGTCTGGCTAAGCAAGTACTTAACTACTTCACCATCTCACCATCCATAAATCTTTTCATCTGTAGAAAACTTTGAACTGATTAGAACATGCATGGATAAATTTATATTCATAAATTTATGAAGAAATGCAAATAGAGTTAGATCTATTATATCTTCTCGATCCTCTTCTTTTGGTGACATTTTATATTACTAAACACTACACTGTCTCTTCTTAGCTCTCTAAATCCTGCTGGTTCTATATCCACTTTTTACCTACCTATTAATTCCTATGTGACTCTGCTGACTTCTGAAACTGTACAAGCAGGTCTTGTAAAATAGTACAGGGTTCATAGTGTGAAGTCATGGCCTCTGCTTGAGGACAAGGTTAAAACACTATAGAGCTCCAGTCTTTAGGTGCTATAATCTTTCCTTCCTTACCTTCTTTTATAGCCAATTTTACCATGACATATTAAATATCATTAAACATGTGCATGTACCAAACATAATCTCTTACCTCTGAAAGATTTAATTCATAGCACCAAAATTCTATATGTCCACTATGGGCGCGATGACACTGGTAGAGATGATACAAAACAGTCTGAGACTCTACAGACATTGATTCATTTAATCCTCACAAAAATTCTAGGTAACATATGTAACTGAACCTGAAGTGGTAGACTTACATGATGTTCAGTTGCTGTTTCTTAGCCTGAAATCCTTCTGACACTGATGATCAGTATGTTGGATGCCTGGTAGTGACAAAATGGCTGACATGAAAGAATCCTTTGCTGCTATCATATCAAAAGTCAGAGCTATTGATGATAAAAAAAAAATCCCTAGACTCTGAAGGACATTAGAACTACATTCAGCCAAATGAGTCCTCTCTCTACACTTCTTTGCTTTTCTCAATAGTGAAAGCTGTGACCTCTGTACTGACAAATTTTGAAATGCCTTTCCCTTTGCCAGAATAGAATTTGGACATGCAATCTTGTAGATGGCCTAATAACCAAGGAGTAGTTGTCAATCACAACTCTCTCTACAGTATTTCACTTAGCACTTTACTACAAAGCGATTTCAAGTCAGCTGTTCCTCACAGTAATTTGGACAGCACCTTTCCTGGGCAAAATCAAGGTCTTTTCAGTATTACAGCTAGTCTTACCATAATCACTCTTGGACTGTCTGCAACTTAAGTCATCAAGCACAGTCTGCATCTACTCTGTTTGTGTCCGTATATTATATGGAGAGTAGATTTGGATAAAAGCAAGAAAGAAAAAACAATCTACTAACAAAATCACCAAGTTAGAAATAGCATATCAGAGATAACACTGATGACTTGGGCAAGTTCCTTCATGACATAATTAATATTTGCATTTCTATTGTCCCTCAGTTAAATCTGTGTCTCTAGTCAATTAGCAGCTAACTGTTCTTGTAAAGTCACACTTCATCTGGGATCAGCATGTCAGATAACATATACTTGGGTCTTGTGCCTAGTTCTTAGATAACTAGCAGATTCATGGTATCCTGGTGCAAATGCATGAAAGTTCATATCTTTGGATGAAGGTGTCCTTTCCTCCAATTCTTTACTCAACATTTAGAAGGATTAAGGACCAACAAACATAAATGATTTAAATAATTAGTTACTATTCTTTCTGTGACTAGGTCCATCTTGGAGTAGAGAGAATAAATATCTGTCCAGACTGGTTAGGAAAGGCATACTTGAAAGTAGCCAATGAAGACTCTCAACTTTTTTTTTTGTATGGCCTATTCAACTGCCTGCAGAATAATTTAGAAAAAGTTGTCAATTAGTAGAAGTCCTGAGATGCCAAATCATCCTTAATAAATGCTATGTGTCCATCCATACTATATGATTCTGAGATATTCTGCTATTAGTTATACCTTCAAAGCTTTGTATAATTTTGAACCTTTCGAGGTATGCTTGTGTATAATGAGTTTCTTCCTTCAAAAATAATGGAAATGTCAGTGTTTGTATAAGTCAATGTGTCAAAGATTCCTTTCTTCATTTAATGGAAATATACCAAAATTGTTGAGACTTTCCTAATAAAATTTGTTACAAGTAACAAATTTTAGTTGAAAATAAGACATTGGGTAGCTTAGTTTTGAACCATCATATGTTAATGTGAGTTAACTGTTTAGAATTACAGATCAATATTATTATTAACAACTCTGTCTTTTCTACCAAGAACATGGAATTGTCTAGATACTCCATGAAAGCTGGCCACTCTCTGGGATCCAGTTTCATAGAATAATGGCAAATAATACAGGTCCTACATACTTCATTATTTCAAAGTTCCATGACATTTCAGTCATGAACGTATCAGGATCCAAACATGAAATAAGTCTAGAGCTCCAGGATAACTGATTTTAACCACAATCATCTGAATTCTTGTCTTAGAATCCACCCCAGATACACTCCATGCTTTCTGTTCTTCACTATCTAACAAAGATTGTTTGGGCATTCTCTGATATCTGAATTCATAAAGCAAAAAATTCAGAAATCATTGATTTTTACACTATTTTTTCTCCTTTCTTCTATATTTCTATCCCTTGGGTATTCTTAGAATGGGATGGAAGACCAAAACAAATGGAAAATTTTCCTACAACCATCTTGTGAGCTGATTCAAAGATTTAGTGCCCATTAGATCAACTTGAGTCCCTCCTGTGTGGAAGCAGGTACTTTTCTTACAGTATTTATTAGTGAGTTCCTAAGGCATCTACCAATGCAAACAATACACACTCTAGTGTCCTTGTCAGGAGAAAATCCCTTCCTAAATCCCTCTCTATTTACTATTCATCTCTGCCTTCTGTAGCCCCTTTTACAATGTCTGCTTCTTGTCTCATTATTAAGCAAAAGTCATAACGATTACTTAAATTGTTCTATTATTAATAAAAACTCAAGAGTCAGATATGGTGTTAGAACATGATTGATCAGAGAAGTGGAAGAGAAGTGACCAGTGACCCTCTCTCTCTCTCCTTCCTCTATTCAAACTGGCCATGAATATTTTTAACCCCTCCCTAATACTTCCTGTGTCTCTGTGTCTCTCTACATGTCCTGGGTTCTCTGAAACCTCTATGTCTGATTCTGCTCAGCTAGTAGCTAGCTCCATCCTGTGACTCCAAGTAAACTTTGTTGTCAGTTTCAGGAGTGTCAGAATGTGATCAAAATATCCTACAACCTTTTCCCTTTTTGTCTAAATAAAAGGGAGGGTTTTAACACTAAACAGTAAAATTATACACAATAAGAAGAATTATTAGGTAAGAATTACATTCACAATGTCAAGTCCATTTTCATTTGGCAAATTCAGAGAAAATACTCCATTATTCATCCTATCTATCTATCCTCATTGCTCTCCACCATATAATTTTGAGTTGTAATGACTAAGATGAGGTAACATTCAACACCAACTCTTGCACAAATTTAGGTATTTAATTATATGTGTACGTACATAAAATTTGAGGAGTGACTTTCTCCAAATTCATATTTCCTTTAAGAAATATTGTAGCTGGAGAGTTTCTGAGGTTTCTGTATGTTTTGTGCAGATGATGTATTAATTAGATAAACTGGGTTGTTGAAATCACTTCTTATTATTGGGTTTGTGTTAATCTGTGTCTTTAATTTCCATTAGTATGTTTTCCATGAAATTAGGTGCATCAGAGTTTGGTGTCATAGGGAAAATTATTAGAACACATCATTTCTGGATTTGAAGGAATTCTAACCCTCTTACCAGGCTTTCTGTGTATGGGATGTTTAGTTTGACATGAGACACAGTTCTGTTGAAGGTACAAACTAAACATCCCATACACCTTCAACAGAACTGTGTCTCATGTCGATGGGACTCCCAGAGCCGTGTAGGAGGGTATAGCCATACTATTAGTGATGCTTTGAGAAGAAATCTCCATTAAGCCGAGTCTGTTACTGACCTAGATCACATCCTTTATACCTCTTGCTTCTGTCACCAGCATGAGGTTTTATGGAACAAGCGTAACAGATGCTTAGTCACCAGGGAGAGGCACTATTTGAGGATGAGAAAGTATGGCCTCCTTGGAGGAAATGTGTTACTGAGAGTGAGCTTTGAAGTTTCAAAAGCCCATGCCCAGTCTGTCTCTGTCTCCGTCTCTCTGCCTTTGTCCCCTCCTGGCTCTGTGTCTTTTTGCCTTACTACCTACAGTTTAGGATGTAACTCTCAGTTACTGCTCAAATAGGATGAGTGCCACTATGCCCCCACCATGCCCCCACCACAATGGTAATGGTCTGACCTTCTGAAATAGTAATCAAGCCCCCAATTAAATGCTTTCTTTTATAAGAGTTTCCTTGGTCATGGTCTCTTGGTAGCGATAGAATAGTGACTGATACAGAAGTTAATGGCTTTATGTCTTCTTTATCTACAATAATTTTTGGAGGTCTATTTTATCAGATAATAATAGTGACCCTTTTTTACAAATATAATGATTATATGGAATGCCCTTTTTCTCCTTTTAAATTAGTTCTTTGAGAATTTCATACATGGCATTTTGATCACATTCTCCCCCTCCCCAGACTTTTCTCAGACTCACAACCTTCACTATCCCAGCCAGCTTTGTGTTCTCTTTTATTTCTTTTTAACTAGTTATAAAATAGTTGTGCTGCCCATATACTTTTGGATGTGTGGCCTTCCACTAGACCATGATTAATATACCAGGGGTCATACCCTTAAAGAAAACTGGCTCTCCAATCTTTGAGTATAGCAGAATATCATTCAGCATCATTGCATTGACATTTTCTTCCCTCCAGTCATGTTTGGTTCTATCCCAGGACTCTGGGTCACCCAGCTTCTGAGTTCTGATGCTCTAGGCAGTGCCAGGGGTGGGATTACTCTTGTGTCATGGGTCTCAGTCTGGACCAGTCATTGGTTAGCCACTCCCTCAGTCTCAATGCTGCCCTTATCCCAGCAAATCCCATAGGCAAGACAGACTTTAGCTCAAAGGTTATGCGGCTGGATTGGAGTCCCAATCCTTCCACTGGAAGTCTTTCCTGATCTCAGGAGATGGCCAGTTCAAGCTGTGTATCCACTGTTGCTAGGGGTCTTAGCTAGGGTCATCCTTGTAGATTCCTGGGAGTTTCCTTTGCACCAGGTTTCTACCTGACCCCAAATGCTCCCCTTTCCACTCCTCCCAACCTGACCCCTTATGTTCCCATACCTACCTGCCTTCAGTCCACCCACAAAATCTCTTCTATTTCCTCTTCCAAGGGAGATCTGAGCATCCCTCCCCCCTTAAGCCATTCTTGTTACTTAGCCTCTCTGGGTCTGTGGATTGTAGCATAGTTATCCTTTACTTTACAGCTAATATCCTACTATAAGTGAGTATGTACTATGTTTGTCTTTCTGGGTCTGGGTTACCTCACTCAGAATAATTTTTTCTAGTTCCATCCATTTGCCTGCAAATTTCATGATGTCATCTTCAATAGCTGAGTAATAATCCATTGTATAAATGTACTACATTTTCTTTATCTGTTTTTCAGTTGAGGCACATCTAGGTTGTTTCCAGGTTCTGACTATTACAAATTAAGCTGCTATGAACATAGGTGAGCAAGTGTCCTTGTGATATGGTTGAGCATCCTTTGGGTATACACCAAAGAGTGGTATAGCTGGATCTTGAGAATCCCCATATTGATTTCCACAGTGGCTGTGCAAGTTTGCACTTCCACCAGCAGTGGAGGAGTGTTCTCCTTGCTCCACATCCTCTCCAGCATGAGCTGTCACTTGTACTTTTCATCTTAGCCATTCTGAAAGATAAAGGTTTAAGACAGAATCTCAGAGTCATTTTGATTTTGCATTTTCCTGATGGCTAAGGTTGTTGAACATTTCTTTAAGTGTTTCTTGGCCATTTGAGATATTTCTGTTGAGAATTCTGTTTAGATCTGTATCCCAATTGTTATCAGAGAGGCTTCATTCAACAACTAATAGAAACAGAGACAGAGACCCTCAGTTAAACATTAGGTTGAGCTTGGGGAATCCTGATGGAGAGAGGGAAGAAAGATTACAGGAGGCAGAGGGGTCAAGAACATCACACGGAAACCCACAGAATCAACTAACCTGGTCTCATAGGAGCTCATAGAGTCTGAACTGACAGCTAAGGAGTCCACATGGGATTGGTTTTCTTATGGGACTCCTAATAGTGGTAGCAGGGCCTGTCTCTAACTCTTTTACTGGCTTGTGGGACTCTATTCCTCATAGTGGGTTGCTGTACCCAGCCTTAATACATAGGGAGGTCCTTAGTCTTACTGCAACTTGATATGCTATGTTTTGGTGATATCCATGGGAAGCCTGCCTTGTTCTGAAGAGAAATGGAGGAGGAATGGATTGGGGGAGGCAGAGGGGAGCTAGAGGGAGGGACTTGAAGGATAGGAGGGAGGGGAAACTGCACTCAGGATGAAAATAAATAAATAAATTTAAAGTAAAAAAAGAAAAGAAAAAGAAAACTGATGCTCAGCAGTTGACAACAGCTCCTTTGCTAGGGGTGGGACTTTATGCCCACTTCGCTTCATACTGGCATTTTGTCTGGCTTGAGTTTGTGCAGGGCTTGTGCATGTTGTCTCAACTGCTGTTGTTTCATATGTGCTCGTAAACTTCCATTGTGTTCTTGGGTTTTCATTTCTATACTTTTCTTTCTTTCTGTTAGTTAGAGTATTAACTTTGGTTTTCATTATATACCAGTTTGATTCATATGTCACCATAATTTGTTCTTGTTTTTCCCAATGCTGCCTTCCTTGGTTCCTCTCTTCCATACCTCTCTGGATCCCATCATACCCTCAATAATCACATTTCTGTTTTCATAGCACACACACACACACACACACACACACACACACACACACACACACACACACACAAACACATACACACACACACACGGAGAGACAGAGACATCAAGAAATGGAGAGACAGAGAGAAAGAGACACAGAGAAAGGAAACAGAGATTGAAAGAGAGACAGAGTCAAAGAGAAACAGAGACACACACAGAGACAGAGAGTCCAAGAGACAGAAAAGGGAGAAACCTAGACTCTGTATTTGATAGGAAATGGGGTACTGTTTTTCCTCCCCTTTATTATCTTATTTTATTCTCCTAATTCCTCCCCTTTATTATCTTCCGATTTTGTTCTTCTAACTCCTCTAGAGCCCTTCCTTGTGCTTTATTGTTCCTCTTCTTGCTGTATGTTTTATGTCCTATATGTGTATTTATTTGCTTCCTTCTTAAGAAAGCCAATGACCAATGCTTTTCTTTCTGAAACTGGCTTAAAATAACAGGATTGTTTTCCTTAACATGTTGTTCTCCACTTCCATATATTTCTAGTGCAGGCGACTTAATTTCATTCTTTACAGCTGAAGACAATTCCATTTTGTATATATACCATGTTTCATTTTACATTTATCTGTTGATAAATATTTAGGCCAGTATTTCTCAACCTATGTGTTTTGACCCCTTTGAGGGTCCCATATCAGAAATCCTGCCTATTAGATATACATTATAATTCATAACAGTAGTAAATTTACAATTTCAATATAGCAATAAAATAATTTTAGGATTGATGTTGCCACAACATGAGGAACTGTATTAAAGGGTTGTAGCATTAGGAAGATTGAGAATCACTGATTTAGGCTATTTTTGTATCATATATGTATATATGTATACAGTGTTTTGCCTGCATGTATGCCTGCAGGCCAGAAGAGGGCACCAGCTCTCATTATGGATGGTTGTGAGCCACCATGTGGTTGCTGGGAATTGAGCTCAAGACCTCTGGAAGTGCAGTCAATGCTCTTAACCACTGAGCCATCTCTTCAGTCTCTTATATCTTGTATATTGTGAACAGCACAGCAATAAACATGGATGTACAAGTATCTCTGTGGTATGCTGACTTACGATCCTTTTGGAATGCATACTAGAGTGGCCCAGCTAGGCCCTATGGTGCCTCTAGTCAAATCTTCGAGATACTCTGTAGTGATTTCCATAGTAGCTGTATCAGTTTGTGTTCTTACCAGCCCCGTGTGGTATTCTTCCCTTATGTTCTCACCAGTATTTGTGTTCTTACATGATGGCCTTCATACTGGGGTGGTAATGACTATTAGATCTGTTTATATTTATTTTTCTCTCACCTAATAATGCTTAAGTTAAAAAAAATCACTGGTCATCTATATTTATTCTTTTGATAACTACATGCTTCATTCATTCCACCATGTATTGGTTGGATGGTTCACTTTTTCCTGTTTAACTTTTAGAATCATTTTTTATATTTTGGGTATATACAACCGTTTTTAGCGATATAGTTCCCCAAAATTTCCTCCCATTTTTAGGCTAGTTCTTCTCTCTGCTAACTGATTCTTTCACTATTTATAAAACCGACTTTAAATTGGATTAAATACCATCATGTTGAAGACATGAAACTTTGAAGCTGGTAGAGATAATACTTCATAATACATGCATTGTTGAGGGAATTTTCAAATGGACTACCACCAAGCATGAAGTTATCCCCATAACTGTCCATGGACTACATGAAATTGAAACTCTTCTGAGCAAGGAATAGCATTGATCTATTTTCTCAGGTTAACTGTGCCTATCGTGGTCTCTTATTTTTCCATACAAATTTTAGTATCATATTTTCTAGTTTTTGTAAAAAGGTCATTGATATTTCAATGAAGATTATTATCAAATTCTTATACTGTTTTTGTTGAAATAACAATTTTAAAAATATAAATCTTCAGTCCCCAAGCACAAATTCTTCCCATCTTACAAGCTCTTCTTCAGTATATGTGTTCATTGTTTTATAGATTTTTAATACAGACATTTGTACCCTACCTTGTTAAGTTTATTAGATATGATATTATATTTGTTGAAGTCAGAGTGAGTTGGGTATTTTCTGATTAATTTACAATGAAGTAAATTATTGATCTGTAGATGGTCTTTGAACATTTTTTTGCTATGTTGACATTGCATCAAGCAACTTTCTGCAGGTGTTTAGTAAGACATAAGAGTGAGTGTTTTGGTTCATTTCAGTTCTTAAATTATAGAATCACATTATCTGAAATTTAAGTATGTTCTTATTGTAATTTTAACTTTTTCTTTCTTTCTTTTTCTTTCTTTCTTTCTTTCTTTCTTTCTTTCTTTCTTTCTTTCTTTCTTTCTTTCTTTCTTTCTTGCTTTCTTTCTTTCTTTCTTCCTTCCTTCCTTCCTTCCTTCCTCCCTCCCTCCCTCCCTCCCTCCCCCACCTCTCTTTCTTTCTTTCTTTCTTTCTTTCTTCTTTCTTTCTTTCTTTCTTTCTTTCTTTTCTTTCTTCTTTTACTCTACCTAAGACTTTGAGCATTACATTGAGTAAGAGTTCAAAGAGTAGATGCACTCACTTCCTTTTAGATGTCAGAGAAACTGGTCTTTTCTCATAAACTAAAATGTTGGCTTTCAGGTTGTCATCTTTATCCTCTATTGCTTCTTCTTTTTTTTTTGGTCTTTTGAGACAGGATTTCTCTGTGTAACTTTGCATCTTTCCTGGAACACACTCTGTAGCCCAGGCTGGCCTCAAACTCACAGAGATCCGCCTGCCTCTGCCTCCCGAGTGCTGGGATTAAAGGCATGCACCACCACCACCTGGCTCTCTATTGCTTCTTCTTCTTCTTCTTCTTCTTCTTCTTCTTCTTCTTCTTCTTCTTCTTCTTCTTCTTCTTCTTCTTCTTCTTCTTCTTCTTCTTTTTTTGGTTTTTCAAGACAGGGTTTCTCTGTGTAGCTTTGTGCCTTCCTGGAACTCGCTTTAGAGACCAGGCTGGCCTTGAACCCACAGTGATCCGCCTGTCTCTGCCTCCCAAGTGCTGGGATTAAAAGCGTGCCCCACCACCGCCTGGCTTTTTTTTTTCTCTATTGCTTCTTAATGAATGTTGAAATTTGTAATTGTCATGTGGATTGGATTCCTTAGTCTCTTTACCTGCTGTGTTACTTTGTGGATTTATAACTGTTGGACAGGCTTGTATCTTCAAGAGATAATACCTTGGCAATGGTTAATGATCTTTTGCTCTGTTGCTAAATTAGACTTACAAGTATCTTATTGAAAATATTTGCCTCTACACCTATAAAAGATTTTTTTTTATTGTTTTGCTGTTTGCAGTTGTTGTGTCCACTTTTTGGTATCAGTTATATGCCTTCATAAATTGAGTTCGGTAATGTTTTCTACATTCATATTTATCATATATTTTGAGCAATATTACTTACTGTTAACTCTCCTTTAAAGGTTTGGTGCAATTTAGCAGCATCTGTTTTCTTTGTTGAGATAATACTTCCTTACTACATCATGTTGAATCTTTAAGAATACATATACTGACCGGGCGGTGGTGGCGCACGCCTTTAACCCCAGCACTCGGGAGGCAGAGCCAGGTGGATCTCTGTGAGTTTGAGGCCAGCCTGGTCTACAGAGTGAGATCCAGGAAAGGCGCAAAGTTACAGAGAAACCTTGTCTCGTAAAACCAAAAAAAAAAAAAAAATACATATACTGCACAGGGAAGTATTTGGAGACCTGGAGACCTGGGAGCAGCTGGAGAGAGAAAAGAGAATGAGGAAATTAATGTAATCATATTTTAATTAAAAATGTATAATTTTTTAAAAAATTAGAAATTCAAAAAAGAATACATATACTTGATTTTTTTTGGAATTTAATCCCAGTTTACTTTATCCTCTCCTCCACAGTCTTTTCCAGTAATTTATTCATTCATTGACTAATCTGATCTTAAATCTCTCAGTCCTCAGTCTGTCTCTTTCTCATAATAGAATCATAGCCTGCTAATATATACATATATCTACTGGTATGTGTGTGTGTTGAGCAACATGAAATAATAAGAAATATTAAATATTTTCTTTAAAGTGAGTATTGGTATTTATAAATTCCTCATAGTGAATATTTTCAATAAGACACTTGTGAACATAAATTAAAAACACAGTGGTAAGATTATTGATTATGATAAAGTTATTGTCATTCTGGTGATCTAATGATGATTAAAGTTCTCTTGTCTTACTGCTTTGTCTAAGATTTCAAACATTATGTAAAATAAGATTTGAGAAAATGAACACCATGATTTTCTTCCTGATTTTGAGAAAATGTCATTTTTTCCCCATTTAGTTGGTATATATTTCTCAGATATAGGCTCTTTTATGTTGAGGTAAGTTCTTTTGATTTCTAGTTTCCTCAAGTTTTTGATTTATTTTATGTTTCATGAAAGAATGTTAAAAGTTTTATATATATATATGTATATATATACATACATACATATATATATGTATATATATACATATATATACATATATATATATATATTCTTTGCTGTGGAATGGTCTTTCTGTGTGGTATGAATATGTGTTGCTTTCATTGGTTAATAAATAAAGTTGTTTAGCCAATGGCGAGGCAGAATAAGGTTGAGTGGTACAATCAAACTGAAGACAAAGATGGAGAAAGGTAGACTCCAGCCAGCTGTGGAGGAAGCAAGATGTATAGAAAATGAGGTACAAGCCATGTGGCTAAATGTAGATAAGAATTATGGGTTAAGCTGGGTGGTGGTGGCACATGCCTTTAATCCCAGCACTCGGGAGGCAGAGGCAGGCAAATCTCTGTGAGTTCGAGGCCAGCCTGGGCTACAGAGTGAGTTTCAGGACAGGCTCCAGAGCTACACAGAGAAACCCTGTCTCGAAAAAAAAAATACAACTTCTGCCAGCGGTGGTGGCGCACACCTTTAATCCCAGCACTCGGGAGGCAAAGGCAGGCAGATCTCTGTGAGTTTGAGGCCAGCCTGGTCTCCAAAGCGAGTTCCAGGAAAGGCACAAAGCTACACAGAGAAACTCTGTCTTGAAAAAACAAACAAAAAAAAAGAATTATGGATTAATTTAAATGTAAGAGCTAGCTAGTAATAAGCCCAAGCCATTGACCAAGCATTTATAATTAATATAATCTTCTGAGTGATTACTTGAAAATGGTTGCATGATGGAGCAGGACAGAGAAAAGCCTCTGATTACACTTTCTTGTAAATTAATCATGTTTGATGATATTTTTATTGACTTTTCTGATAGAAAAGGTAGTTATGGAGATTTGAATGGGAAATGTCCCCATGTATTTGAAACCTTGGCCCCCAGTTAGTGTCAGTGTTTGGAAATGTTATGGAACCATTGGGAGAGATAAAGCCTTGATGGAGGCAGATTTTGAGCTTTTATAGACTGGCTCCTCTTCCTTATCTCCCTCTCTTTGCTCTCTGTGTGTGGATGAACATGAAATCAGGAGTTTAGGGTTCTACTGTCATGCTCTCCTTCCCTACCATTATGGAATCTATCATCCTCTACCTGAAGTCCAAAATACACCCCCTTTTTCCTTTAGGTGCTCTTGTCAGGGTATTTTTTCAGAGAAATAGGAAGTAAAATAATTAAAGAGCAGTTATTGTATTAAGTATCTTTTATACTGTTCCTTATTAACTCTTCCCCACTATCTATATCTCTCCACCATTTTGTCTAGGAACTACAGAATTCAGTTAAATGTCACTATATGGTAGAGGGCTTTAACCACTGACCCCTCCAATTATACCTGAATTTTTAAATTTGTACTTTGAATGAATAGGCTTCATAAAATTAAAAGTGTTGTTCACTACCAAATCCTCCCTTTAAATACCATGCTCTGTGTTAGAAATATGCATGAATTTGTGTAAGAAATCTGCTTGTGAAGCAGAGTAGCATTTGATGCTCTTAACAGAAAATGTCTTATGTATAAACTTTGAATTTCATTGTACTTTCCTGCCGTTTAAAGGAAGAATGTTAGAATATATCAGGGTGAGGTGATATTTTGCTTGTATCCAAAAGGTAAGAGAAAGATTGACAGATTAATTTGTGGCATGTTATGCTATACTCTGAAAGACTGTGATCATTAATGTTACTGGCAAGAACTGGGTTCAAATCAAACAACCCTGACAATGAAGCATGAGACCAATTTGGGTGGACAACTTTAACTATGGGAAGTCTTTTTTTTTTTTTTAAATCTGGTAGACAATTTTCTTTTAAATTCTGACCTCCATAGTTTCTGAGTTCTACTCGTTTCTGTATTATAGTCATTCAAAAGATAAAAGTAAAGCATACTTCTAATGTAATGAACATTTTCATGAAATAAAAAAGAATAGTAAGGGGATATGGATGGAGAACAGAGGATATTTGTTATTAGAATTTAAAAGTTATAATAGACTCAGGGTTTCACCATGGTTAGTATTCTAAGAGCATCTTATCAGTAACTTCCCATTTTTACTTGTTTGTTAATCTAATCTAATGTATATGAAAATTTTGACTGGGCTAGTTCCCATTGTATAGAAATCTCTGTAAAACCCGTGGTATATTCCCTAAAACAATCTGACAACCATACCATCTTTGATGATCTGAGCTAGAGAGGATCTAAGACAATAAAAGAAAAAGAGGAAATCTGGAAGAAGTAAGGAGAAACATTGTAGGAACTGACCATGTTTGCCTCTCTAACTTTTTACTTGAACCACCAGAGAATGACAGGAATATATTAGATGAGGTAATATTGAAATTACTCCTAAGAACCCTCTTTTGACCAAGAGTGACTAGAGCACATGTTTTATATCTAAGGTGGTCAGAAAAGATGAGAATTCAGAGGATCATGGTTAAAGACAGTTGTAATGAAACCCAGGGCCACTCCATGTTTATAGCCTCATGTTTCAGACTTTTTGAAAAAGTCACAGTGCTTAGGGGTGGCACTGTAATACTATTGTCTGTGGATATTCCACAAAATGTCGGGGGATAGAGAATGTCTGTCTTTCATAAGTCAAGATCGCCATGTTTGTGAGATATAGATGGACTGATTGATAGCAATATCATTCTTTGATTTTAACAACTTCATTCATGGAAAATTTTGTGATTCTAAGATTATGTTGTGAAGTATATTATTTGCCAGCATAACTTCTGGTTATCTGTGACATTTTTTAATAATAATTCATTAATGTTTTTAGTAGACTTTGTATTAAATCAACAAAAGATATCATTAGGAACTTTGTTTAGACTTTTTTATTTTTATTTTTGTAGAACAGACCAATTACACTCAAGCACAGGTTCAACATGTAAGTATGTAAAAGAAGCTTCACATGAGTGCACCATCAAGAACTGTCACCGAGGCAGAAGGAAAGAATGTGCTCTTAGCAGTTGCTTTGGACCATTCGGCACTTCAAGAGCTTCAGATACATTTCCACATCATTTGAGTCTCTTCCCAAGCAGTGAAACAGGTTATAAAAGGCAAAATATCTAGTGTTTCTATTGGTTGACTGTAAAGATGCCAATTCAGACCAGGCAGGGGCGTCCACATTTTCTTCAAGTGCAAAATTAGCCTAATCACCAAAATAATAGTTAAGGATTAATTATAGATGAGAGTTTGGGATCCTATTTCTTCTACATGTTAAATTCAATTTTGTGGGAAGTTAATATTGTAACAATTAAACCCATGGATTTTCATTTACGTGGAACAGAGGACTTAAAATATGTTAGCCATTTAAAACTAGAAGTGGGGCAGATTGATGTATTTTGTGACATAAAACTGATATCCACTGAAGTTTGTGTTTTCCACGATGTTGTATAATTGGTTCCCAAATGAAAAATACACCCAAGACAGAGGGGCAGCTTCAAAATACTCAAAAACAAAACAAAACAAAACAAAACAAAATCCCAAATTTCATGTCTGAGAGACTAGAATGTTGGAAGCTTCTCAAGGCTCCTCCCGGCTTTACAGACTCAGTAAACAACTACTAGCTGTGTAGATGCTTGCCTGCTGAATTAGAGGGAGAAGAGCTCTCAGATCTGTTGAGCTTCTTGCAACTTGTGCAGAGAGCTCTACAGTTCCAGCTTTCATGATTGTCACCTGTGGTGGGGGTTGGGGTAGGACTTTTCTGTGATGCAGCTGTTTTGGGGTCACCCATTCTCTTGCAAGTCACTCTCAACCTGTTAGAACTCCAGCAAAAGCTAATTGTTTCACCAAATTGGACATCAATGTAGCTGTTACTTTGGTCTGTCGTGTGTTCCCTTTCTGGGGTGAGTAGACCTGCTTGTCTTGTCTCTCCAGGAAAAGTCTCACACAACACAGGGGGGCAGACACACGGGCAGCTAGTAACTTGATATCAAGGAACATGGAGCAGCTAGCACAAATCCTGTCAATTATTGAACTTCATATTTCTTCAGAATTATCCCCAACTACTGCTTTTGTGTTTTATGGATTCAGATACTACACTATCATCCTTTTCTTCCTTTCTACTAAATAAATACCTCATATAGTGTATGTGTACAAATCCTTAGGCACAGTAAGGAATTAGTGACTTAAGATATAGTTAGCTGAGCATTGACTGTAATAAGAACTGCTGAGATAGTTACACATTTGTCTCTTGGTCCAGAAAGGTATTTTCCAAATAATTGTGAGGAACAACTGTCTTCTTCTGAGATCCTTGAGATGTGGTGTGCTGAGTAAAGTGACTTTGAGAAGGTTGGGGTTATGAGTAGTAGTAGTGAGGATATTGACTTAATTGGATACCTCAATTTCTTTGCTGCAAAGGGAAGTGTTTCAAAATTCATTTGTCATTTCACAGGTTACTCCGTTCATGCGTGAAAAAAGACAAAGAACTTTAGGAAGCTACTCACCTTGCTGGTGATCTTCTTCATGGCCCCAAGGAGATTTCTGTTTATAGCCTTAATCTCCAAGGCTTTTGTGAGGTAAGGGGGAGTGTATCCCAGCTTGTCACCCATTTCAACCCACAGATGGTGCAGAGGGTTGACCCAGGATTGCAATAGACCGTGTGCCAACTTCAGTAGGACTTCCGACTAAGGAACCATAATTGAGCAATCACATTAGAATAAAGGAAATGCAACAGAGTTAAGATACAGGCAGTTTTTGCACAAGTAGCTGAAATGGGCCCTCCTTTGGTCATTGATATGCATATTTAGAACATTCTTTTGTTCGCACCGATTTTATAAGTTTAAACTGTAGCCACTGTCCTCATGCTATTGAATTTTGATAAGGTTAAATCAGAAATATCAGAAAAGTATTTCCAGCTAAGTAGTAACTCTTAATCATTGTAACTTCTTCCTAGACTTCCATTTTACTTTCTATTATTGTATTATTAATTATTTTATAAGTAATAAATAAGAATGTAGACATATAAAATACTGGTAACATTAAGAAAAACAAGGAAGGTGGAATATATCTGTGGGGAAATTTTAGATATGTGATAATGTTCGTTGTAAATCACTTAAGTTGCTTCATGGAAGGGAATCAGAAGTCAGAGATAATAACCATTATAAGTTAGAGCAAGCATTGCATATAAAGTCCTCATTACAAGAATGGCTAGTTTTATTTTGAGGAACATCATATTGCATTTTACAGGACCCCTTTCTTCAAGTGATTTCCAGGCTTCCAGTTATGTCATAGGTAAAAGTAGAGAGGTCAGAGAGGAATGGGCAGTTAGGTAAAGAAATAGAAGTAGATCCTGGGAAGATACAAATGTCAAGAATAGATGGTATAGTGTTCAGTAATGTTAAATTCTTCCAACACAGGACTTAGTGTAACACATGATGAGCACAGCTCTATTAGTGCTTCATCTACATATACATCTGTACATGCTGAGCCATTATCTCAGAGTTGGCTCACACTACAGAACAGTAAGAACAAGATCAAGGGCAAGGCATTAGTAAAATGGCTTTTCTGAATGGATAGTGTTTAGATCTGCTATAATATCACTTAGCAATGATTTTACATAATGTTTTTCAATAGGATTGTTCTTTGATTTCCCATTCCTTATCTATTTTTTATTTTTTTCTGCAAGTTGATTGCCATATACTATTATACTATAATATAATACAGGTAATATAAGTGCATGGCAAAGCCAGTGCACTGCAGTCTTCAGTTGTTTTGGTAACAAACCAAGGCTGAGAACTCACTTCAGTATTTTGGGCTTGCTCCTTGTTTTCTGGCCTAGAGAGGGAAGAAGTGTGGCATCTAGTGATCTTGTTGTTAAACCCCCGACCGCTGGCATAAAATCTATTCTGAAATGATGAAAAGTTCAATTAGTTGTCATTTCTAAGTTGAGTAAATGAATCAATGACTTGGGCATTGATGTATTTGATAGCTGTCTGATTTTAAAATTAAATAATCCTAAAAATAAAAATAAGGAGTTAGACAAGTAATTTTCAATCGACTTATTTCCATTTTAATTGCAATCTCATTTTTGATTTATCTGGTTTTCTAATCTCTCAATCTCTTTCCCTCCTCACTATTCTCATTTTTTCTAAAAGTTACTATGTGGCAAGGAGACACTAAAATCTAAAAACAAAAAAAAAATAAGTGTTGTATATGGTAATATTTGTGCCACTGCAAAAATTCTTAAATATTTTTATTCGTCAACTTGTTTATTACATTTTGATCCAAACTGATGTTCCTTAACTAGTCATCATACCAGTAGAACTTCACTTTCAAATCTCCCTGTATCTGCACAGCTGTCCTGTACCAAGATGGTCATAAATTCTCAGTACAGTTGTGTTGTGGTAAAGTGAGTTCTAAACTACCAAATACAATATACTAGGAAATCGTAGATGATAAGCCAGTTAAAATAGAAAAATATTAATCATAAAGACATTGACTAATATGCCATTATTTAATTATTGCATTTACTTTGGTATACTTATTTGACACATTATCATCAAAAAATACTACTAAGAAAATTTGTGATAATTCTAAAAGATTGCTGGGATAGTATAGATATTGAGTGATAGAAAAGCTAGTGAGTATAATGTAGGAATATATATTATAGGCCTTCAGCCACATTCTTACATGCTAATTGATGTACTAAAATCCTCATCTACTGTTGCCTCATTAATTATTCTAAAATAGATGTTTTTTTTGTTTTGTTTTGTTTTGTTTTTTGTCTTCAAATTTACTTCACCATGAGTAGAGGATCTGCTTTCAGTTCTAAACTAGATCCACCATCTTAATCTCAAGTCTTGTAATTAATTCTATGATACCTCTTAGCATTTGGGGATTTCTGAAGTAATTTGATTATTTTTCTTCTTCATCATTTATTTCAGTCTCTTTAATTCTATTCAATCCCCTGAATCCATTGTGAAGCAGTTCTCCTTTATTGGATATTTATAGTGTCCTAAACGGAGGACATCGAAGGACACATGTCTCCTATACAAAGGAATAGAAAACCAAAGTATTTCCTCAGTCTTATACTCCTGAGCTTTGTGTCTTTGTGTTACAAGAGTAAGTTAAAGCTAAAATATTGAGAAAAAGTCATTGTATTCTTAGCAAACATTTGACATTTCATCAAACTGTGCTGTCCTACTCCACATTTCAGTAGTTTAAGGTTTCCCCTATGAAGGAATATTATGTTGAAACTGGCCCATGATACTTTTCTCATTTGAGCTTTATTGGCATGAAAAACACCCTGTAAAGTCTTCAGAAACCAACCATGATACTTACAAAGTGAGTGGACAGTTCTGAAATTCGGCGATTCATATACTGGGATGACTTGATTGCCTGATCCAACATTTCCCCAAAGGGAGAGTGGTAGGAGACATTCAACATTTTAACCTTCACAGCAGAGGTCATGTTCTCACTTCGGACTATGGGTATCAGCAGCAAGAACAGTGTCCCTGTTAACAAAGAAGACCACTTTGAGGTCTCTTCCTATGAGGCTATCAAGAGTCATCATCAATTTGCCTTGAATTATATTGACTGAGACATAGTTGTAACATATTAATACTTTGCACTTTCAAAAGGATGAACAGGTATGTATGTATGAAATTTAAGTCTATCTGCTTTAGTCACATTAACTTGAGAGATTTCAGATATAAAATATGAGTTCAAGATCCTAATGGCCACATAACCTTTGATAACTGTAGTTGGAAATGTCCAATATAAAAACAGGGAATTGGTAAAGATTCATGCATGGTAAAATCCCTAAGCAGAAATGCTGAAAAAACTAGATATGCCCAAAATTGTATGGCATACAAGTTAATTTCCAAAATTTTAACTAAAAACGAGGCATCATCAAATAATTTATATCATTTATGTCAAAATTTCTAAATTCATAATAATTTCCCAAATTTATTTTATGTACAACATATATCTCTCTATAAAACATGCCCATAAATATTCTTTATATAAGTTTTTGTAAAATATATCTTATCATCATTACTAATTCTTGAAAATGTTATGAAGACTATAGAGTCAAATACTTAATCCCTGCATGTTTTTCTTTTGAAATGGTATTTTGGCAGGATGAGATTGTCAGAGATGTGTGGTATGCACATGTGTTATGCTTGTCAACATCAGTCTCCTGCATTGAAAATTTCTTTAGAGTCATTCATATTTAGCAACACATGGAGGTGACCCCAGAAAGATTGTTACCTATAGATTATGTTCTCATTCTAGCAAACATCTCCATTTCTTCAATTTTGAATTTTTGATCATACCTTGATTCGTAACTGCACTTTGCATGGAATTTGTACAGAAACATTCTTGGTTTCCACACACTTGGTATCAGAAACACTCCCATTTTCGAACTCAGGACAAATATGGCATCAAATGACATTAGTAGCATAGGCCATTTAAACTCAGCTTGGTAAAATAATGCAATTCTTAATCGTATCTCGAGGAACATGAGTAAAAACAATACTTACAGGCAAAGCATTGCTGAGGCAAAGACAGTTGCATCTCTGAAATGTCTCACTGCAGCGTGGATACCCAAGGAGGAGGCTTCCCTTCAGTTAACTTTCCACCTCCTATATACTCTATCATATCACCTTCAGGCCACATACTGCAAGGGAATTGGAGGAAGGGTATCCAGAATCCCAAATGAGATTCCTGTGACTCTACTCCCTCAGGGAATTCTAACGGCCTCATGAACACGGCCATAGACCTAGTTATATGTGCATTCCTTTGCTTATTTCTTAGCCATGACTGAAGAAGAAATTATATTAAAGGTCAACACAAGAAGAATACTATGCCTCAATTCTTGGCCTTTTTCTTTAGATTCTTATACAGTTATGCCACCTCTGTAATTTTCTCAGAACCTTGGTGGTATTATATATGTATTTCATCAATTTCCTAGAATTCAAACATCGGACAAGACTAACTTATTTTCAACAGTTAACCTTTTGCCGTTATCAATGGAAAACTATAAATACTATACCCTAGGCTGAAATTGGAAGTAATATATGGTTGTAAAAACACAATTATAAGATAATTTCATGGGCACATCATATCCTTTTAGTGAAACAACTGTTCAAGATTCCCTATTGGAATCTAGGACATCCCTGTTAGATTTTCAGTCTTCACAGTGAAACTAAACATTAGTTCTAAACTGCACTAAACATTAGTTCCTTCTGTAGACCTGGATTTAAATACAATCAGAATGTAGTTGATTCTTCACATAACATCTTGCATGAAGTATGTTAACAAATGGTTCATTAGGTCCTTTGATGTACTTGATCCCGGTAGCAAGCCAAGTGCTGTTTGATATCATGAAATTCAGACAGCATGACAGGATATCCAGCTTAGTTTCCCCCTTTTTCTCCATAGTCATGTGGTATCTTCAGTAATAATCTGACTTTCTAGTTTTGGCATGATCCAGCATCAATGACAACAGCCTGTGTAGTGTAATGGGCCATAGGGACCTCTCTATATGACACTGCATAGGACATTAATCACTTTCAACTGGGATTTTTCAATAAGCTTATGCCTTGTGGGAATATTTTTTCTACTATGTCTGCTATCTTTGCTGTTCTTCTAATTTAATTTCCATATCTATTTGCTACTGGATGTTAATATTATATAATGCAATGTTTTTCAGAGCATGAAGACAACCTCTGAAGGAGCACTGCTGCTTGTTTCAAACAAATGCAAACTGATAATCATATTCAACATCTAAGGAAGGATGATACCAAACAAGTTAGCAAGCCCCAAAAGATTTCAAAGTTTGTTGCAGTTGTTTCCTCCCAAGAGCATCCTGGTTACAGCACTGTGGGTGAGGGATACTGTGTTACTTAGCTTTCAATAATGCACTCTCATTCCTCACTAGGCAATTTGCTCCTCATCCTGTGGCATTCCCACAGGGCCATGGAACCAGGAAGGAAGTGGAGCAACTCTAACTGCTTATCCTAGTCATTGAGTTAACAAGAATTTTTCACACTTGCCGAACTCATCTGTTTGCTCCAGGCAGACTCTCTGGCCACAGGCTCCCTATTGTTGGTACTTATTTGGGGCATAGGGCTGAATGCCTACCCACACCAGATCTAATATCCCCCAAATATGTATATTAGACTTATAGTCACTCCTTTAAGCAATATTTTCTACCCCTGGAATGCATCAAGCATCTCCACCACAACCTACCACAGCACAATTTCTTTATATGGAGATAATGTGCACTGGATACCATATGTGGTTTTTTATAATTTCTACTCCTAGGACAAGTTTAAAACCTGTGCCCCTTTAAAGTTCTGTATCCTCCTCTGTGCACCATGGCTAACTATCCCCCATGTATTTCAGGATTATGAATTAATGTTCATTTGGTTCCAGCATTCACCCAAAACAACAGTTTGCATGTTAGTCGGAAATTTGGATAAAATGTAACCTTTACACGCTATTGATGGGAAAGCAAACTATTCTAGCCACTGTGGAAATCAGATTGAATTTCTTCCAAGAAACTAAATTAGACCTACAAATGACCCCACCACGGGGTGTGTGTTGGTATTTTACTTGTACTGAAATGTGATTTTAATTGTATGTTAATAAATAAAGTTGTCTGGGGGTCAGAGCTATTAGAGCCATAGCAAGTGCATGGCGGCGGTGGCGCACGCCTTTAAGGACTTGGAGGACAGTACATTCAGGCAGTGACGAGGCAGTCACATGTTTGGGGTTACAACCAATGAGAAGGCAGAACAGCTAGAGTATATAAAGACATACACACAGGAAGTAGGTCCCTTTTCGGAGAGCTCTCTTGACTGAAGAGGATCGCTGAAGCAGGAAGGGTGAGGCTCTTAGCTCTGACCTCTTGGCTTTCTCCTCTGAATCGGCTCTGTGTTTCTTATTTAATAAGACGGTTGGTTACATCTACAGGGGTGTACAGAAAAGACTCCAAATGAAAACATTGCAGACATACTTGAACCATCAGTGTTCACCAAATCAGTTTTTCATAATAGTAAAGTGATAGAACCCATGTGTCTATCAAAGAAGAATGTCCTGAAAGACCATTGTGTGAAGCTGCGAAAGTACACCCAAGTTTCAATGGAGACTCCACAGTAGTGGAGATAACAGGACCACTGGGAAAAGGTAGGGTACGGAGTGGATCTGGTTTAAGAGAGAGGTTATGTGTGTTGCAAGCAGCCGAGTTGGACAGGAAGAATTCCCTAAACTCTTAGAGCCCAATGATTTTATCAATAGCATCAGATACTAAACCTGGAGCTGGAAAATTACTGAATTTCTTCTCTTATTTGATCACTTCTTGCCATGCCCCTACACTTGCTTACTATGAATGCAATGTGATCAGCTACTGCACGTTGCCTGCTATGAGGAACATATTATACATACTTCCAAAGAGCTAACCATTCTGATTTAGGTGAGATTAAAAATTGCAAAGTTGTTTTAATTTGCATTTTTGCTAAGAATTATGAATATTTTTGAATTGGTTCTTACTCATTTTTATTTCTTTTATTGAGAATTCTCTGTTTAGTTCCCTAGTCCAACTTTTAAGAGGGTCACTTGTTTCCTTGACTCTGCTTTTTGAGTCCTTTGTATATTCTGGATGTTAATTCTCTGTCAGAAGTATAGCTTGCTAAGATTCATTCCCATTCCATGGGTTCTTTTATTCACTTATTTGATTGTTTCTTAGTGGAACAGAAGCTTTTTAGTTCTATGAAGTCCCAGTTGTCAATTGTTGGCTTTAATTCCTTAATTCCAATAGGATGGGCAAACGACATCCTACTCAGCAAGTTCTTCCCTCTACCCATATCTTGAAGGGTACTGCCTATTTTCTTCTGTCAGTTTCACTGTTTCAAGTTGAGATTGTTGATCCATTTGGAGTTAATATTTTTGGCAGGTGTTAGGGGCCTAATTTTACTCTTTTGCATGTAGACATCCAGTTTCCCCAGCACCATTTGTTGAAGATGTTATTTTAAACAGTTTGTTTTTTCCTCTTTGTCTTTGCCTCTTTATCTCCAGTTGTTGTTGTTTTTTTTTTGCTTCTTTGTCAAATATCAGATGGCTGAATTTATGAGTATTCATGTTTAGGTCTTCTTCTTTCATTGGTAGACATATCTGTTTTGTGCCATACCATATTGTTTGTATTACTATGGTATATAAGGTATCTTGAAATCTGGAATGGTAATTTCTCTAGCATTGTTATTATTGCCCAGAATTTCTTTGGCTATTCTAGGTCATTGATTTTTCTGTGTGAACTTTTGAATGATTTGGTCTTTTTCTTTGAAGACTGTTGGTATTTTGATTGGAATTGCAATGAATTTGTAGATTACTTTTGATAGAATGGTCATTTTCACAGTATTAATTCTGCGAATTATAAACATGGGATGCCCTTACATTTTTCTGTTATCTTTCTCATTTTCTATCCTCAGACATTTGAATTGTTCATTGTAGAGGTCATTTATCTCCTTGGTTAGAGTTATTCCAAGATATATTGCTGTTTTTGATGTTATTGTAAATGGTCATGTGTCCACATTGGTGAGGGAATGCAAATTGATAAAATCACTCTGGAATTTACTACAATCATTGAGAAACTAAAAGAAGTCTACCATATGACCCATCTCTATCACTCCTTGGCATGTGCTTAAAGGACTCAACATCCTCCTTCACAGATACTTATTCAGGCATCTTTGTTGCCACCCTCTTCACAGTAGCCAGATAATGAAAACAACCTAAATATCCTCCATCAGATGACTGGGTAATGGAAATGTGATGGAATAATATTCCACAACGGAATATTATTAAGCTCTAAAGAAAAAAATGAAATTTGCTGGTAATTGGATTGACCTAGAAAAGATTATGTTGAGTTAGTTAAACCAAACCATCTGAGGTTTCTAGCTCTCAATCTCACACATGAATATACAAACATGGAATAATCACAGAAAACAGGGACGTATAAAGGGACCATAGACATGGACAGGGAGGACGGTGACTGTAGAGGGAAGCAGCAGGATACAAGTAATGTGAATGAAGTAGAAAATGGAAAAACAGAGAAGGGGTTCCAAACGAGAAGGAGGGAGAGAGGTCAATACAGACAGAGAAGGGGGACAAATAACACCAAGGTTGTTTGATAAAGTCTCAAGAAATAATATTGTTTTATATTTACCTAAAATTACACACAATAGATATTAGTGTGCTTGTGTGTGTGTGTGTGTGTGTGTGTGTGTGTGTGTGTGTGTGTGTGTGTGTTAAATGAAGTTAAGTAATTTGAGCTGACCATGATCCCCACAGTAACTATAGACTAACAAAACTCCAGTATCAGGCATGAGAAACATCCTTTCAAATGGTTGGTAAGGGTGATCCAAGTGACTTTCAAAACAATAGAGACTATTGGTGTAACCCTTGGTTGCCTCTCTGGGAGTAGAGGATTGACCCCTACTGCTGAAGACATTGCGTAGTTAGGACACAAGCCTGAGATAATTTGAGTTGGATATTACATGAAAAGTCTTCTGTAATCTAGACTCATGATACCAGGAAATACTATGTAAGGTACCAAGGAAGGGAAGCAATTAGACAGTCCTACCCAGGTGCAGTACCTGTCAACCAGGACAATGACTAATATGCCAAGATGTGCATAAAGATGCACTAAGCAGTCCTCACATGTTGGTATCAACCAACAGATGTCTAATTGGACATAAGGCCCATTCAATAGGAAGGAAGTCATGACTGGTACTTGTAGTGGGTAGCTATTCCAGCTTTGATCTGGAAGTTCCAACCCCCATTGAGGCTCCACCCACTTCAGCTTCCCAGTACCCTTTCTCAGGTACCATTATATTCCTTCTCAGGTCTTTGATGGGATTGAAGACTAGCAGTTATAGTTACAACTTAGTATATATATTTTATCTTAGATAGAATGTATTAAGTATTAGATTCAGGTTCTTTAGGATAGGACACCTTTTGGAATGATCTTTGTAACATGCCATTTACCTATGCTCTATACTTCTCTGGATTTTAGTATGTGTTTCTTGCTTGATATTGTTCACATTGGTTGTAGTTCCATCTTATCTAGGTCATTATCCCTCATTATTCCTGGACAATATTTGATAACCATTACTTTGAATATAGTCTTGTATTAGGTTAGAAGCTTCTTATTTAGACAAAAAGGGGGAGATGTAGTGGGTAGCCATTCCAGCTTTGATCTGAAGTTCCAACCCCCATTGAGGCTTTGGCAACTGTCACGCCTACAAGGCAGGGCCAAGGGAGGCGCCTGGAAACCCGAGATCTGGATGGGCCAGCGCTCTCGATGTTCCAGGACCCTGGATGGTGGAGGTTGACCGAGTAGAGCTCCAGAGAATACCACTGGACTGCGATATACCTTCCCCAGACCCTGCGACCTACCTATCCCTTCTTTGTAAGTCACCCACTAAATAAATCTCCCTTTTAACTATGCGGAGTGGCCTTAATAATTTCACCAATAGGTACTGAAAACCTAGCCAGCTTACTGGGGCTGGTGAGGTCATGGACACTAAAAAGGAATGTACCACCAATACTTTGCTAGTTGAGCATCATTCCTAACTCCATCCTAAATCATGCTCTTACATCCATAGATAAGTGTAGTACCACTCTTAGGAAAGAAACCTTTATTTACAGCAAATGGAAACCATCCCAGACAACCATGACTGGATATGATGCAGAGATCTACAGGTCGGGCATGCAGGGTTTGGGAGGCTGAAGCATAATGTAAAGAAAGACACATGTCTTCCACTCTCCATGTACCGAATGAGTGAGTGGTCCTGGCAACATAGGAATTTGCCAGGCATGGAGTAGGTCAGAATCTTACATCCCACAAAAAGTACATCTGTAATACAGGGCAGAGGCAACCACATCTCAGTTCCCCATAATAATTGGCTTACTTGGGGCTGATTATCTGATAGCTGAAGCAACAACACTGTTAGAGGCTTGGCTACCCGAGACTTGAGCAGCACTAGGTGACTAGCTTCTGAAAGTGGTTTCAGGAAATGCCATCCCATGATGTATAGCAGTCTCATAGGAAAAGCAGAAGGAAAATAGACCTATTCCTACCTTGGAAGTATTCACCTCACAGTACCTCATCTCACAGATGTAAATCATGGTTAATCATCCTGCACCTACATCTTAAACTACATCACACTTCTGGTGTTGCAACTCTTGAGCCATATTGTAGATGCTATGTGGTCTACTCCACTGGGAAATTTTTACTTTACATATTTAAGAGGTGTATCTAAAATCTGAGATAGAAATTTCCAAGAAGCAGCATGCAGTACTGATCTAACACACATTCCCTGCACTAAGTTTGGTGGCCATAGCCATCAAGATGTGCTATTACAAGCACAGCAACGAGGAAGCCTCAAACCAGCTCCTAGAATTCCTGTAAGTAACTGTCTCATGTACTTGTGGTCACTTTGTGTTTATAGACTTTAACTTACTGTGTGAGGAAATAATTGTCTTTTTGTGTCTCATATATACGTGAGCATTTTTAGGATGATTGCTTTGACTTATATTTGTGGCAGTAATGGATAGATTATGTTTGATTTCTTTTTGAATTTTACCTTTTACTCTGCAAAACTGCTTTTTATCTCAGCCAGTAGTAATTGAACTGTAGAGTTTCAAATGTGTTTTAAAGGTTCTTTCCCGACCAGCTGGGGAACAAGTGTTCAGACATAGGAGCCTGTAGGGACATTTCACATTCAAGCCATGGTAGTTTGTGGTTTGTGACTGTTTCGATCTGATTAGTCTTTTTATTTTTTTTAACTAAGATTCATTTTTTTTAATTTTGGTCTGTGGTCTGTCTGTTTACCACATATGTGAAGGTGCCCAAGGAGGACAAAGAGGACATCAGATTCCCCCAGAGCTGCAATTAAAGGCAGTTGTGAGCTGCCCAACATGGTTGCTGGGATCTACACTTCGGTCCTATGAAAGAGCAGAAAGTGTTTCACAACTATATTTATCATGTCCTTCCTTTTCTTCTTTTTTCAAATTTTCTCTTCATGTTTATTAAATATTATGATTGATTTCACATTTTCCTCACTTTCATTTAGTGCTACAAATTTCCTTCACAGTATTGATTTAGGGGCCTCTTATTTGGATGTAATATATTTTACTTAGCTTTTTCTACTTTTAATTTTTCTATCTTTCTACCTTTATTACCTGTGGTTCTCTTAGAACTATGCTATTTAATTTACCCATGACTCTCTATTGTTTTCTTACATTTAGTTTATTGATATTTGCTTTTATGCCATTGTAATTGTAAGATTCAAGAGGGTCCCTAAAATGACAGTACTGGTGACAATGTCCTAAAGGGAAGGACTTTACCTTAGGCAAGGCATTTAATTCCTGATTAATCTGAACAGCCTGTGTCAACTCAAAGACCTCTACCCTGCTGACTGTCCTGTCAAATCGCTGTCCTCTATTCTCAGAGAGATACTGGCAGTTTGTTCCCCAATAAACTTTTCTTTCTCCTCATGGACTGGTCCAGTTGGGTGGTTTTACTGTGCTCTTGCTTGCAACAATCAAAAAAGACTTTGTGCAGCTTCAGGACTCAATCTTTTTGGACTTTGATGTGTGGTTCAATATATCACTTATGTAGGTGGTGATTTTGCCATAGCCTTTGTGGGTGTTGTGTTTTACTATTCAGTTCTGTGTGAGATTGGGAGGATATTTGGATCATTTCTTACTTACTGTCCCCCCTAGTTTTTTCCGTTAGTTTCTCAGAGACTTTTCATGCCCAAACTACAATTACAGATGTACTTCTGAGTTTCTTTCAATTCTGTAAGTTCTTCATTTATTTCTCTTCTTTGTTATATTGACATTTAGGATTCTTTTTTTTTTTTTTTTTTTTTTTTTTTTTTTTTTTTGGTTTTTCGAGACAGGGTTTCTCTGTGTAGTTTTGCGCCTTTCCTGGAACTCACTTGGTAGACCAGGCTGGCCTCGAACTCACAGAGATCCGCCTGGCTCTGCCTCCCGAGTGCTGGGATTAAAGGCGTGCGCCACCACCGCCCGGCTGACATTTAGGATTCTTATGTATGACTAAGGATGTAGCTAAGTTTGTAGAGTGCTTGGGTAGGGGTAATAGCCTCAGTTCCTCAAATGTGGAGTTTCCCTTCAGATAAGGGCTTCAGACCAGATACCTGGTTCTATGGCCAACAGACAGGAAACTCAAGTCCCAAGGGCAAGAAAGAGTCAGCGGAAACAGAAACCCTAGGCTACGGAAGTGCTCCAACTTTTGACAGAGAGTGCCTTAAGGTGAACCAGACTGAAAAAAAAAAAAAAAAGCAGCAGGCCTACCAAGGCTGACATCACAACGGAAACTAAGGGTGGCTTTATGACAGCTCTTCTCTGATTGGCTAGATGTACTTAGCATTTCAGCTAACGAGACCCAGCTGGTTCTTACCAAATTTGGCACCTCTTTGACTTCCATGCACAGATTCCTGGAACTCAAAGGAAAAGGAAGATTTATGACTTCAGGGGCCACAGAGGCTCCCACAAAGAGCAGATTTGCCGGATTCTTCCTGGGTGGAATCAAGTCCTCAAAACTGAGCCTCATGCTCCAAATAGGGAGTTGAATGAAGCTGGCTTCCAAGACTTGACCAGTTGCCACAGGCTTGAGTGATATCTTCCTACCTCAGCCTCCAAGGCACCACCACACCTTAACTCCAGACAGGAATTTGGGCCTGTGGGGGTTTCCAGCTCCAGTCATGGGGACTACCAATCTCTTCAGAGACCCACCTACACTCTGGCATTCAGTAGTGGAGCTAATAACATCCTGCATACCTGCAGATTTGTTCTGGAAGTGAAGGCTCTTGATTGGCACACTCAGGCCTTCCAGAGCATTGAGCAGCAACACTTTTAACTGCTGTAAAAATTCTCAGGTAGCTCGCTGCAGCTACTGAGAATTCAAAGTCTTTTTATTTAAATCCCATCTGTCAGTTGGTTTTAAGTAGTTTTACCAGAATTGACCACAAAGCACCTCCCATTAATTCTCCTTACTGTCTGCCTGTACCACTCTTGAAGGAGAGTGGAAGAAGAACCTACTTACAGTTAGGAGACAGGCTCCATTCAGCATCTTAAAAGTATGGTGCTGGGCTTTGAATTTAGTTCCCAGCACCGCATAAGTTGGGTATGCTGGCACATACCTATAATCTCAGCACTTGGGTGACGAAGGCAGGAATTTCACAAGTTCAAGGTAATTCTTAGCTAATATAGCAAAACAAATAAAAACCAGATAATATAAAAAATTATTTCTCTTATTTGCTCCAGATTTTGTACTTATGTAATGTTTTTAATAGCCCTCTTCTGTAATAATATTCTTCTGAAATACAGATATTAATATGGCCATATTACAATTTCTGAAAAGTGTATGTTTATGATTTCTGTCTGTTTTTATTATTTTCCTTTACCCTGAAGACATTGATGTTTGTATCATTGGAACTACCTGTTGTTTTCCTGGCAAAGTATGCTCTTCTACTCCTTCTTCACAGTGTACCTGGTCCTCTTCTTGCCCCATACAGTCCTGTTTTCCTGTTCCAGATGTGTATGTGTGTATATATACACACACATGTATAAATTCACCTAGATTCCAGTTATGAAATAAAACTAGTCTTCCTTGCCCTTCATTATCCTGCCATGTTCTTCCAGCCTCATTCATTTTAGGATTCGCCCACATTGCAACTCACCTTTAGTTTCTTTTCATGTGTGTGTGTGTGTGTGTGTGTGTGTGTGTGTGTGTGTATAGATATTTAAATTGAAATCCACATGTGAAAGGAAATACACAATATATGTATTTTTAAATTGTCTCATTTTGTTTAATATGTGGATCATTACATTTTCCTAGAAATGCATAATTGTATTTTTATGACTGAAGAGAAGCCCATTGGTATAAAGAAACATTTTCTCTTTTCATTTATCTGCTGATGGACATGTAGGGTGTTTCAGTATCTTTTGTATTAGGACTAGCACAGCAATAAACACGGATCTATAATTAGCTCCATGCTGCTCCACTTTGCCTCTTTGTTGCTATGATAAACACCGTAGCCAAAAGCAACCTGTGGAAGGAACGGGCTTAATTTATTTAATAAGTTATAGTCCATGAAGGAAAGAGGCCCGGTGAGGAGCTCAAGGCCGGAGCTTGAAGCAGAGACCATTGCTTATGGCCTTGCTCTCAGGGTGACATTCATCTACTTTTCTTAAACAGCCCAGGCCATTCTGCCAGGGGTGGTAGCACCCACAGTTTCATAGGCCCTCCTCCATCAAAGAACAGTCAAGAAAATGTCCCTAAAGACATGTCTACAGACCAATCAGATGGAGGTAATTTTTCAGTTGATGTTTCTTCTTCCCAGGTATGTCTAGTTTATGTCAAGTAGACAAAAATAACCAGTGCATATGCTGACCTAGATTCATATATATATGAATATATATATATTCATATATATATTACCACATACACATTACCATTATATTACCATATATATGGTAATATAACTACCCCATATGTTAAGACTTACATGAATTTTATGAATTTCCATAATAATGATTCACTGTGATTTCCTCAAGTGATGTGTCACTTGTTACCACCATCAACTTATAATGCTTCTTGTCTTCCCATATGTTGATCAGTATGGTTCCTCATTGTGTTTTCTAAATTGTAGCCATTTTGGGATGGAGTGAGAGGGAATAGCAAAGTAGTTTTAGTTCCCATTTTCCTGTTGTCCAGAGTACACACTTTTTCAAATATTTATTTTTCTCTTTGATTAGCACTCATGTAATTCATTTGGACATTTGATTGGATGATTGTTTTGGTATTTAATTTCTTGAATTATCTAAAGTGTCTAGATATTGATCCCTTGTCAGATGTATGAGTACCTATTTTCTTTCATCTAGTACACTTTATCTTCCCTCTGCCTATTTCTCCTTCGATATGAAGAAATTTTTAAATTTCATATAATCCCATTGTCTTTGGGTCAGGGGAGGATAGTATGACTTGCAGCTGTAGTCCATGAGAGGAAATCCTGTCTGCGTATAACTTGAAATGTTTTAACCTTCAGCTCCTGGTTTTGGATCTTACATTCAGGTCTTTGATATATTTTGGCTTGAGATTTTTACAGGATGAGAGATATGTATCTAGATTTACTTCTTCTATGTATAGATACAGATTCACCAGTGCTGTTTGTTAGAAAGGCTTTTTCCAATGTGTGTTTTTGGCATATATATATTGAAACACAGGTGGCCGTATGTGCATGAGTTTCTTCCTGGGTTTTATATGGTATTCTATGTTTTGTACCAGTATCTTGAGTTTTCATTACTAAGATTCTGAATTTTTTAAAGGTAAAATAATTGTAGTCATGCAAACAATACTGTTCTATGGCTGCTTTGGCTATTCAAAAATTTTCAATTCTTCTAGGTAGCTTCTAGGATTCTCTTTTGTAGGTCTGGAAAGCAAGTCACTCATATTTTAATAGGATTACATAGAATATGCAAACAAATCTTGGCAATAGAACCATTTTTTCCAATGTCAATTGTGCTAATCCACGGGCATAGGAACTTTTCCATCTTTTGGTATTTTTAGTTTGCTCTTCAATTTATTTCTCCATTGTTTTAAATTTTTCTTTGCTTAAATATTTCACTACCTTTGATGGATTATTCCTAGTTATTTTACCTTGAAGCTATTGTGAATGTAGCTTTTTTCTAATTACATTTTACAGAGATACATTATTGGCATAGAGGAAAGCTACCTATTTTCTGGTTGATTTTATGTCTTGGAACCTTCAGAAAGTTTTTATCCCAAGAAAGAATCTTCTCATGGGGCTATGTGGACTTTTTAAATAAAGACATTTTTGTTTTTCTGCTTTTCAACTAGGGATTCTTTGGCCCTTGATTGCCACATCTGCATCTCCTGTAGTCCCCTTCTCTACTGCTGTAGCTAAGACTCTAGCCATTATACAGATTATGACATAAAAGGATTTAGCATTTAAAAGGATAAAATAGTTAGAATGTTCTAATAAAAACAGAATCATATCATTACTTGTTTCTTTTTTTTCTGCTTTTCCCATTGAATCTAGTAGGATAAATGAGAGTCATTGCTTTACTTAGCTCTCTGTAATAAACTGTCATTCATTATCAGTGAGCCTTTTGGCTTCATTACCCGGAATGATAAGTGGAGAACAGCTCACATCATCTGGCCTAGGTCAAAGGGCGAACAGGATGCATTCTTTCCTGTATCTTCAGAATGTGCCCAGTCTGCATTCTCTCTAGGCCACACTGGGCCATTGCCTTTTCATTGATCAGATCTACCTGCTGAAAAGGCTTAGGGCTAGGAGAAAAGTTTCCATTCCCAGATGTTCTCTTTTCCCACACAAGTTCACCCTACACGTCACAGCCCGGACAGAAGTCTCCAACTCTGGTATGCACCTTGAATCTGGCAGCAAAACCACCCCCAGCATAATTTTTTTCAGTGGAGAAAAGGACATTATATACTATATGCATTATCTGAAGCAGGGACAATTGCCCCATAAGACATGCTAAACTTTGTCACTGTCACTGTTCATTCTCTGCAGACAGTTACTGTGCTCATTATTTGACAGTACACTTTGGGATTCACATGGATTTATCTTCACTTGGTCTGATGTTCACCAAAGCAGCAACATCCTGCACATTGCTGGGAATCCCACTTGCACCACTTCCTGCCCCTGTGAACTATCCTTCAAACTTTATAGCCTCCCGCGACCCATGAACAATGCACCCCCTGCTCTGTGTGTCTCTTCTAAGGAACTCTGCTGTGATGCCAGCACAATTGCTATATTTTTTTTCTGTTTACTCCTTTCAAAAAATCTTGACTTTTTCTTTTAGCATCCTACTAATCTGATCTATATTCCAATCTGTCACTCAGACTCACCCAGACCTCCCACTATAAATGTTATCCTAGCCAGCGAGTGAGTAGCTATGCTGAAGAGAAACACTTAAATCTCTCCCTTCTTCTATCAGATTATTACCATTTTGCATTTACAAAAGCAGTGTGTTTTTCAGACATACAGAAGAGGTTAGAAGCTCTCAAGCTCACTTCCAAAAGAATTTGAAAAAGCTTCTGCTTCCTACCTATCAAAAGAATGAAGCCATCAACAATGAGTCTGAGAGGATACTGACTGGGCTGTCTCCCATTGTCTGGAAATCTCTGCAAGATCTGTGATGTGTCTTAAAGACAGAGTGGCAATCCTTTTATGATGCTACGATAGTGAGATGAACACATATTTTAAGTTGCTTTAGAGCAGTTGACAAACAGAGCTACCCTCCACAAATCATGTATCTCCCAAGTTAACAGAGAAAATGACTGCTTTGTTCGGTCTATGATGATTGATGGCAGAGGGTATTACTGTTGGGCTCCAAAAAAGCTAAAGTGGTAAGTCCTTCCTCAGGTCAATTGACACCCATTATTTTGATGTTCTGATCCACTGTGGATCTAAATGAAAAAGAGAGAAAATAGATCTGAAACTCAGGAGGGGGTCATCAATGAGCCAGGATAGTGAAATAGTCATGAGGAGTGTGATTTCACTCTATCAGGTGACAAATCGTACTCTGAATCACTCTTCTTTAATAGTGAGGGCATAGGAGCAGACTGTAAAGGAGGTAACAGATGGCAGAGGAGTGCAGTTGTTATGGGGAATGCAACCATGGAATTTCTCCTGATGAAGATTTGATACCTTGAGATATACCCACTAAAAATCACTGGAGTGTCCATGACAGGCTTTTGTCTCTTAGGGAATTTATTTTCAGCACCAGTATGCAATAAATCTTTTACATCATGCCATAAATCAATGATGTTAGAACTTTAGAGTTGCTCCCAGTCACTGGTCTAATTCTTACATAGTCAAAGGAATGAAATTTCAGAATAAGGAAGAAGAAGGTTGTAGGAACTACTTAGTTCTGCCTCCCTTATTATGTAACTTCAGCCACCAGAAGATTAAGAGAAAGCACTAAATCATTTCATCCTGAGATGAAGTTGAAAGAATCCAGAGAAGCCTTGTTAGGTTCAGTGTGAAAAGAATACTGGAAAAGCGTCTAAGGCGATATTTAGGAGATGAGAAGTCAGAAGAATGTAGCCGGAGATGGTAATTAGAGAAACTTAGAGACATTTCATGTCTCTATCCCGACACAGGTCAAAGTTTTTGGAAGTTTCACAGTATGCAGAGATGGTACAGTTGCATTACACTTGTATGCTTGGCTAGAGCACTGCAGGAGAAAGCCCAGAGTGGCCCCCTGGCTTCCGGACTGGATCTCCAGGTCTCCATGGTTTGGGTGACATGTACTGAAAGGGACCTTGCAGGTGTCAAGGAAGGCAGTTATCCATGAAGAGATGAGAATAAAAGACCAGGTCAGAATGACTTCTTCAAATTTGATTAGACTTTGGGGAGTCTAATGCCAGGCAGCTCATTGTCAGCATATTTAAAACACAGTACAATTTGGGAAAAGGTTCTCAGGAAACAGTCAAGTTCCAATTCCAGACACACAATAAAGTTTAAAGTGTGGCTCCATAGAAACTCCTTTACAAAGTACATGTGACCATGAGGGTGGGTTCTAGAGCTAAAAGGCCTAGAATCTAATGTGATGTCTGACTGATAGCATAGAGGTAGGTCAGCAGACTATAAAATACATATGACATCTCCCTTAAGGATGAGTAACAGTCTAGGGAGGGAAGAGTCTGGCATAATCATTCTGGGGAATTTTGGCAAGGTCTGCCTCTGTAGCAAAAATGTGGGTGAGGTCTACCTTTACAGATAGTAAAAAGGTCACCAGGCCATTAACAAAATCCACTCCCAGCCTCCTGGGCAGAAAAATAGGTATTTTATTCCCTCAATAAAGAAGAGGCCCCTGTGTGTTTAATATTCCTGTTTTCCCTGGTGATTGGTGGGTACAAGGACTTTTGTGCCTCCAACATCTCCTCCCTTCTAATTTTTTTTAAAGAAAAATAGTGGCCATAATAGAGGCCAAGGTTAAATGGACTGCCTCTGTAGGTAGTCTAATTCAAAGCATAAGAGAATTATGAGAATGGCTAACAGAGGACGGAGGAAAGGAGAAAGCCATCTTCAATTCACCCACCTCTTGATTAATGTCTGTTAGCATTTTTGCCGTGAGCAAAGTGGGTGTAATATGGCATATTCCACATCAATGCTTATAAACATTCCTTAGCGTGGCAAAACAGTATCACATTGTCTCCTATCATGGTGTGTCTTTTCCCTCCCCTGACAAAAGGCATTTGGATTCTGCATTGACAAGAGTGAACATGCAATACAGTAATTAAACATAACTATCATTTTGGGGTTAGTCCTTGTTTCTCCAAAGTCTTAGCTTGATGAGTTAAAGTCCTGATGTCTCCCCAAGTTATCGGCTTACTCTCTCTCTTTAGACATTTCCTTTAGATGGATTTGTCATCTGCCTTCAGATGTTTCATTTATCCGGTGATCTCTGGATGTCCTGGTTGAATGCATCAGATCAGGAGCCATCTGGGACTTTCTTCATTTACTGGAAAGGCACAAGAATAACGTCATCTCGATGTTAGAACACAGGGCTCTTTCTTTTTATTTAGAATTTACTTTAGGTTGTGTTTCCTTTAGGGCAGATTCTTTTGGGCAGCAGAAAAAAAGTATTATCCTTTAAAATAAAATTACTTTTTTTAAAGTTAGCATAGCTAAGTAGCATGTGAGGATATAGGTGGATGCAAATACTCCCTTCTTATTTATTTATTTATTTACTTATTTACTTATTTATTTACTTACTTATTTACTTACTTACTTATTTTCCAATTCAGTATCTGATAGTGTTGTTCCATAATAGCTCGATATTGTCGATAGTAAGGGATTTCACTAACATATTTAATATTAAAGTTTCTCAGATCATTTGCTAGCATTAGCAAGAACCTTATTCGTATTTGGCTGTAATGAGAGTCTAGAAAGGAAGTGGATAAAGAGCTGTTTGACAAAGTTAAGTTTCAGACAGGATACAATGGTAATTTGCTGGCGTTTCCAGGGCCGCATGCTATGCCTGGGGTTGTGCTCTGTCACTCACCAGTTAAGGTGAGGCATTATACATGCCTGTGGTGCACTTTGAGCACAGATCTTTACATACCTGACAGCAGAGGATGTCCAAGGCACAGACAGTTGTATTTACAAAGGTCAAGCTGATGTCCATTCATTACTAACTATGAATTAGAAGTTTGGAATACAGTATAAAATTTGGGTTTATGCTGTGTAAAACAATGCCTTTAATAGAGGAAAGGTTCTCATGAGTCTCTCTCTTTTAGCTATTTTTGTTGCCAGAATCTGATCGTTTATCAGACCAAGGGCAGGCATAAAACTAAAGAACAAACAAAATCTATTAAATGAACAGTGGTCTTTAACCTTTAAAGATTTGAACTTAAATCTTTTTAACTTAAGATTTGGGATCTTTAAAACTGAAGACAATTTTAACTACAAGTTTTAAAAGATTTTTCAACTAGGTAATAGGGTATTTAGAAGTATCTGAGAAATAATTATAGAAAATCCGGAAGTAGAAAAAAATTGGGTTTTCCCATGTAAGACTGAAAATTTATATCCTACAGGTATTGCAAATGAAACAAAAACCAAATCATAACAATTCCATGGAGGAAGAACTTGTTGGAAGGCTTTAGTTTTTGCTATATTCTGCAGACAGTTTGATGTGACAGATTCTCAGGCTGTATCAAAAATAATTTTAGATGAAAACTTCCAAACAATCCAATTTTAATTTATTGTCTTTTTGATCAAACTCTTTTTGACCTCCAAAGAGAGTTAAGAGGCATACAATTACATTTGCAGTTTTTTGGCTATCATATTATCTAGAATAAATATTTTAAAGACTTTTTTGATATTAATTTACTCCTTATTTTCTTTCTAAATCCGTCTCAAGTCCTTTTAAGTTGTTATTTTTAATTTTTTGTTATGTTGTAGAAAAATATATATGTAAAAAATGAAGTTTTAATAATAGAAAACAAGATAAAATTTCTTATTTTCTAATGCTGCTGTCAAACTGACGAAGTTACTCTCTGTCTCTGAAGTGCCCCACCCCACTGCCATACAACTACTTGCCAAATTCCTGTGCTGAAACTGCCGGGATTCTTGGATCCTAGTTCACACATAGGACGTGAGTTTCTTCTCTCTTTCACTTCTCTCTAACCTTCAGGCAACTGCCAAGACTCACAGCTTGCTTACTCTGTTGTTTTTCCTTCAAACTTTAATAAAATGGTTCTCAAGCTTTCTTCTGAGTCTGTTCAAGAATTCTTTTATTAACAAGACTAAGAACCCCAAAAGGAGTATTCATTTTCATGGGCTGTAAGATTGTCTGGCAACCAGAATTCCACTAAAAATTAAAGAGTGAAAGAAGTGAAAATCTTGTGTTTCTTAGATACAGAAGACAAGCTGAACTACCTCAAAATATCACTTCTCTCCTGACTTATTGAAGAAAATGTCTTCTTGATTGTTGGATAGGGAAAATTATTCACACAATCAAAAGGAAGGGAAAATGACATGTCACTCCTTAGGTGAATGTCTGTGAAGTAATTAGAATATCAAACAACTTTGTAGCCCATGAACAGAAGAAATACGAATTTATAGAGAACCCAAGAGGGAAGCAGGAGTGATTCAGTCTGTTCCAAAGGGTGTTTGTGAACTGGGGCATTCTTTTTTTTTTGGTTTTTCGAGACAGGGTTTCTCTGTGTAGCTTTGCGCCTTTCCTGGAACTCGCTTTGGAGACCAGGCTGGCCTCGAACTCACAGAGATCTGCGTGGCTCTGCCTCCCGAGTGCTGGGGTTAAAGGCGTGCGCCACCACCGCCCGGCAAACTGGGGCATTCTTGCCTGCCTCTTAGCAGAAACCATAGTTTGAACCAATATCTTTCACAGGGAGGGGAGAAGCAGCAGAGACTGGAAAGGCCACCATATATAATACAGCTGTTTTATTGCCAGACACTGAACTCTGAGCCATCTCAAGTGTGTGTGTCTTAAGAAATAATTATTATGTCCTATGAAGAGGAAACCGCTATTCTCAGGGGATTAATTTTGTGTTCTAATCAGCAATAAATTTTCACTATCATGTCAATGATGTCATAATTTTCTCATGTCTCTCAATTCTCTATCCAAGTATCAAAAAATCAAAGGAATAGAAACTCGTAAGTAAGAAGGGGAAAAATCAAAAAACCTGCTCATCCCTGTCTTCCTAGACTTGTGACTTCAACAACCAGAGAATTAGGGGATAGTACAAATGATGTAAGTGTGAGATGCAGGGAATGAGGGGACAGTGCTAAACTATGTAAGTGTGAGATACAGAGAACTAGGGCATAGTACTAAATGATGTAAGTGTTAGATACAGAGAATTAGGGGGTAGCACTAAACGATGCAAATGTGAGATGAAGTTGTAATTGTCCTAGAAAGCTTTGTATGTTTGTAAGATTTTTTTTTCTATCAAAGGTATATCTTGGCAAGCCTATGTTTCCTGACCCCTTACCCCTTTGGGTCAACTGGACAATCAGATCAGGTTGTGAAGTTGAGCTCCCACCACTGAGATACAGTACTGTCACCATCTATAGCAGGAATAAAAATCAGAAGCCATCTTTGCTAAATGTGCTTGCTAGCCTGGTTTGGGTTCTGGTGCAGACTTTTTTGCAAAAATAAATTGCCTTGCTGAGCTACATTTGTTTTGTTCATTTGTTCTTTGTGTGATACCAAGACTATTCTTTATTTGCTTCTAACAAACTAAACATATAGAATAAGTCTAATGTGATGCTAAGAAGAATAATTCAGAGTAGTATTGTTGAAGGAAAATGTAGAGAAATTCAGAGCCATTCCATGTGTATCTAAACACATTTCACAGGTTTTGAAAATTTCAGAGTACTGAGGGAAGGGCTAAGCGCATAACATCAATGGGTTGATCAAGAATGGCTAGTTTTCATAATAAATACCACATATTATATGCTTCTGAAAAACTGGAGGGACTGATTCAAATTATTATTCTTTTTGTTATAACAACTTGATACATTGAAATTTTATAATTATTAGATAAGTTGCAAAATGTTTTTGTTGCATGCCGAATGCCTGTTATTCCTGTAATATTTCCTTGGAATATATCAATAGTATAGACAGATTTTACATTAAATCAACAAAACAAATTTTGTTCACTTGATTTATTAGATTTTGGTATCTTGAAAGACTCACTCAGTTTTTATCTTTAAAGAAGAGATCCATTGGACCAAACATGCATTCAAAGGGAAAAACATAAAGGAAGTCTTATAGCAGTAATGCACCATCTCAGGATATTTCTGATGGAATGTCTTCTGCTAGGTTTTCAGGAGTTGTTGTCTGACTGTAAGGATGCCGCTCTAGGCAGGGTAGTTTGCCTTTCCTCCATTTTCCATCTGGATCTAATCACTGGGAGAGTTAGTCAAGTACCTCATGTGTTTAGGAACTTTGATAGCTATTTTTCCTAAATGCTGGAGATTATGAAAAGATGCATGAAAAGATAGATACAAATGCATGCGTGTGCGTGCTCGTACGCATGCGCGTGCAGACACACACACACACACACACACACACACACACACACACACACACACACTCATGCATATAGCCCAGGAACACAAATCAATAGGCTTCCTTCATGCATCACATACCAGACAAAGTATGCTCTTGTGGGAATTGGCAGATGGACAACCAGCAAGATGGTCCTTGATTTTAGACATAGATTTGACACATGGACAATGAAAAAACTGGTTTCATTTATTTTACTAAATGAATATTACATGTCCTCAGCCTTTAACTATTCTTTATCTATCATGAATTTGATGTTACATTATTATCCCTCATATTTCAGAGCAAATCAGTTCAGTATCCTAAATGTTAGGCCCTATAAAAGCTGGACTTTATGACTGAGATTCAGATAGTTCAGGAATGACCAGTCTAAGATCATCTGTTGAGGTAGTTAGGTATTCAACTTTCTGCCTAGGAAGGTAAAGTTTAAACAACTGCAAGGAGCAGCTGTTTCCTACTGAGATCCCAGGATGAGGGTTTCTGCAGAAAGTACCCTCCAGAAGGTTCAAGCTGCCAATAACCCAGGAATAGTGAGCTTTTGATGTATACAGTCAACAAGGATTTAATTAAATGGGAAAGAGTTTATGATTTTTAATGCCTTTATTTGTACTTGTGAGTTCTAAGTTGATGTATGTGGGCTGCAGAAATCCTCTTGCACAGACATTTGTAGACTATCAGACAGAAGTTTTTAGTACCCCAAATCTATATAACAAAAGACTTTTTGTACAGTTATATTAATGCAAAATAATTATTGTATTTTATGAAGATACAAGATAAATTAATATATCCCTGCCTTCAGCTATGCTTTGAAAGAGAAATATAATTTCAGGAATTCAATACTATATTTAGAATTGAGAATGTAATAAGTAACTGTGGTGGACTTAATAATGTCCAACAAGTGATATCAAATCCTCAGTCCTGGACCTTGTAAATGTTATGTTATGGGGATAAAGAGTCTTTGCAGATATGATTTAAGAACCTGATATGGTGAAGTTATCCCACATGGGTCTACTTGTAATCAAAACTGTTTCTACAGGAGAAGGGCAAAAGGAGATTAGATATGCAGAGAAGATACACAGAAAAGAAGGTGAGAAAAGGCAAAGGCAGAGGCTTGTCCCTTGTTTCCAGTCATCTTCTGACTTACTTTTTTTCTGAAAAGGGGAGTCCTAATCAGTACTGGACAGAATAAAATAATAATGTTGGTTTAAAAAAAAGAATTGAGAATAGTGAAGATTACTCCACCATAGACAACAAGTGAGTATTTAATTAGTAAATTTACAGTGGAAAATAGAAATTGTTTTTTTTTTCTTATTTGTAACTGAAGCTGAAATTTATAATGGATACAAACTGCCTTAGTTAGAGTTTCTATTGTTGTGATGAGACATCATGACCACAGCCACTCTAATGAAGGAAAACATTTAATTGGGGTGGCTTACAATTCAGAGGTTTAGTTCATTATCATCATGTTTGGAAGCATGGTAGAGTGTAGGTAGACATGGTGCTGGAGAGGTAGCTGAGAGTTCTACAAACTGATGGGCAGGCAGCAAGAGAGCCAGAGAGCCACTGGGTCTGGGTTTAAGCTTCTGAAACCTCAAAGCCCATCCCCAACAACACTCTTCTTCCAAAAAAGGCACACCTCCTGTAGTGTCACTCCCTATGAGCCCATGGGGCCATTTTTATTCAAATCACTACACAAACTTAAGTATTTACTAAACGATGTGTCTTTGAAGATAAACTAAAATGCATTTCTTCCTTGCAAAGAGAAGTGCTTAAAACTCAGTTCCCTTTGCACAGGACACCTCATGTGAGAACGAGAAAAGCAGGGAAGTGTAAGCAACTGCTCACCTTGGGGAATAATTGTGTAACAACTTCTAAGTCTTATAGGATTTTTTGTTGTTCTTTTGTTTATGTTTTTTTTTTCCTTGCTGTAACTGAAATTGAAGATGAGAAAAAAAGGAAAGCTACTTCTTGAAGATGCTTCAATTACCAGATAATTCAGAGGGTTGTTTGAGGCATTCACTATTCTGGATACCAATTTTACTAGGCTTTGTGGCTGAACACTTAGAATTAAATAATCACTCTGAAACAAGAGGAATACAGCCGGTTCACATAGCAGTTGTTCAGAGAGGCTGCAAAACAATTTCCCTTTGCAACCCACATGCATATTTTAAATGTTTCTTTGAAGATGATAGAAGTAGAAGTATAAATGTAGCCATTGACCACTTGTTATGGAATTTTAGAGGGGATTAAATCCAGAAATGTCACTAGAGTGCTTTATGGAGCTTCTAGTGAAGTGATATCACTCATAAATGTCTTCCAGTTCCTTTTTTATTCTTACTTTCATTCCATTATATTACAATTATTTAAATAAGAAATTTTTGGCCCTCACATTGCTATACTATTGAGCAAAACATGGAGGATGGGTTGTAAGTGCAGGAGTATATAGAAATACATAATAATATTCAATAGAAATCATCTTAGATGATTTATGGCAAGAGATCAGAAGTGAGAGATAACAGCAAGTGTGTGTTAGAGCTGGCGTGGAATGAAGCCCTGTTATCACACAGAGGGGCAGTTGTATAATGAGGAAAATCACATGGCATGTATTAGATACATTTTTTCAGGTGGATTTTAGTTATGGCCCAGGTATAGACAGAGCAATCAAGCATCTTGGAAAAAGAAACAGAAATAGAAACAGGAGATATGTGAAAACCAAGAGAAGTGAGTGGACTTGTACGTATACAAACCTCTGTCAACATAGAGGGCAATAGTAACACATGACAAATACGATTGTGTTGGCATCACACAAGCTTATACTAATGTGTGCTTAAGCATGAATGTCAATGTCATTTCAAACTTTCCTACCGAGTAGTAAGTATAACCTTGAGGGTAGGTATTATGCAAGGATCCTCACACTGTTAAAATGCCACTTACCAGATTTCACTTATAATCTATCAGCTGTGCAATATAATTTTCCTTTTGTTGTTCATTTTCCTGCATGTGTCATTAATATACCTGCTGTGTTTTCTGTGACAATCAATAACAAAGCCAATGTATGGCTTCAGTAGAACTGCAAAAAAATAGCCTGAATGTGGATCCATTCAGCTTGTTCCTTGTTTTCTGGAGCAAGGAAGCAAGCATTATGGCATGTGTTGAAGACCCTGATTTTGAACTCTAGGCTAGGGGCAGATTGTGTGTCCTGGAAATGATGAAATATTCAATTTCTTGTGGATGCCAAATTGTAAAACCTAATAAATATCAGAATGCTAATACATTCGATAGATATTTAATTTTTAAAGTTCCTACAAATGAAACTAATATACTAAGGAAATGATCATTTTACCTAAATTTTAAACATTGATCTGTAGTCTCACCATTAATCATCTAACTCTCAAAGCTCCTACACTCTTCCTAGTTGGCTATTCTCACCCATCCTAAAATTTATCATTTGACATACAGGACTAAAACTGGCATCTCCAATACCCTGGGGTCTCTGTTGAAACCAAGGCTGCACTTTCATGAGTGGCCTCTCAGGGTTATTCTGCAGGGCCACCAATCCTCACACAATACCAAGCCTTTGGTGCTCACCATGATGCCTTCAGGCTTCAGAGGAAGTACCATGAGGGAGACACTTACACATGGCCTTGTTCCACTGCCAGCTTGATGTTCTGCCTCTGTCACTTTGGACCACAGCCATTGTTCGCTGACCCAAAAGAAATATATATATCAGGAGGTTTCTCCTAATGCTACTGGGTTTTTTGTTGTTGTTAATAGCGGTCAACTATTCAGCTTCAGCTCACCAGCAGCCATTATCCCAGTGTGCCAGATGGTTTTCTGTCAACTTGCTACAAGGCAGAGGCATTTGGGAAGAAAAGACTTCAGATGAGAAAGTGCTTTCTTCCATCAGCCTGAAATGTAGGCAAGTCTATGTGGCATTTTCTTGAGTAATGATAGATTGGGAGTGCCAAACCCACTGTGGGTGGTGCCATCTCAGAGCAGGTGGCACTAAGTGGTATAAGAAAGTGTGCTGAGCAAGCCATGGAAAGCAAGCCAGTAAACAGCATTCCTCCATGGCCTCTGCTTTGGTTTCTACCTCAGGTTCCTGTTTGAATGCCTACCCTGACTTCCCTCAAGGATGGACAGTGATATGAAAGTGTAAGCCCATTTGGTTTGGGTCTGTGATTTTATCATAACAATAGAAACCTAGCCAAGACACCCAGTGAAACAGACAACGTTTCACTTCCACAGACTCTTAATCTAAAATATTATAGACACAGCAGAGAGAGAGAGAGAGAGAGAGAGAGAGAGAGAGAGAGAGAGAGAGAGAGAGAGATTTTGCTTCCCTATGAAACTTCACAAGCCGATCCTCCACCATCTGCACTTTTACCAGCATTATCATCTCCCAAGCACACACACAACAACAACATTTTATGCTCTAAGCCTTAAATGGATTTCTATCCCAAGATTTCCAAAACTTTCAGAATCCTTCCCCAAACCACAGGGTTGGGCACACCTCAGTGGCCTTCTGCTTCCCCTGTCATCACTTTCTGTTCTGGTTTGCTTTCTGATACCTTGATCAAACGTTCTGTCCCAAAGCAATGAGAGGAGGAAAGGGATTATTTCAGCGAATCGGTTAAAGTTACAGTTCATCATTGAAGGAAATCAGGGTAAGAACTCAAGCAGGGCCAGAGGCAGGCAATCTGCTTACTAGCTTGCTATCTGGATTCTTCACAACTTGCTTTCTTATTGCTTCCTAGGACCAACTGTGTATGAGTAGTACTGCCCACAGTGGGAGGCACTACCCCACATCAATTAACAATCAAAAAAATTCCTCCAGAGAACTGCCAGTTCTTATCTGTGCAATTCCTCAGTTCACTTTTCTCTTCCCATATGGCTTTAATTTGTGTTAAATTGAATATAGAAACTAACCAGAAAAATACTACTGTCAAAGTTCTGGATAGTTTGGAAAGAGTGTAAGGGTGTTATAAATATAGCCCATAATGCAAAGGGAATGGTAAAAAATTATAAAATAGATGGAAGAAATATATAAATATAAATTGAGCCACATTTGTAAATGTGTGGAGTTCTTCCTCCCTTCTGTCTTTATTGAATCAACCAGGATAGGTAACATGTAGCCTTTAAATAGGCTTTTTCATACAGACAGGACATTTTTGTCTCTCCACACTAGATCTCATTTTTATTACGTCACATTGGAGTTGTTTTAAAAATGATTCATAGTATTTGGAGATATCTGAAGAAGACTAACAATTTTAATTTATGATTTTTTATTTATTTTGACATTTTCATTCATGAGTACTCTATTTATATCATTTACATCCTCTATCTCACCTCTATACTTCCTGCTATGGCCCCAATCTCTGTTATATTCATGACCTCTTCTTTCATATTTAAAATTGTTATGCATATGTAGATATTTGTAGAACCACTGAGTCTGTTTGCTGTGGCTCTTATGTACATGCATTTAGGGTTGGACACTCGAGATTGGCAAAACTATCAGGGACTCCTCCCTGAAGATGACTGATGTTCCTTCTTTCAGCAGCTATTGATTGTCTATAGTTCTTCAACTATGCTGGGGCCTTGTGAAATTTCCCCTATCCTTGTTGAATTATTAATTTCCTTTCACATACAGACCTAGCCTCAGAGTCTGCCATTCTATTTAATCACTATAATTCAACACACTGCAGGTGTCCTTTACTGTATATCTACAGTGCCCCAAATGAAGAATGCCAATAGAATTATGTTAACTAAATAAAGGAAGGAGAATCAACTCTCTCCCTCAGCCATGCTTGTCAGTGCCTTGTGTCACACCATAAAACAAAGTGATAATTTACAAATAGTAAAAAATTAAAATCAATGTATTTTGGCAAATATTTGAGTTTCATATTTTCTTATCCAAGGTATTAGTATCTATTGCTTTTTTTTGGCTATGAAAGTACGTTGTTTGACATTTGGATCATGAGGCTCTCTCCTTAGCACTACATCTCATCTCATCTATTCACATGAAGACCCTTTATGGAAAGGAGCCAGAAGTCAATGTGGGTACTTAACAAAGTCAGCCAATGATCTTGAAGCTTTAGAAATGGTCTTTATCGATACAGTGACAGTCTCCCCAAACAGTCCATCCATGAGAAAATTGCATTGTGGATTCCTCCTGCCACGCTTGAGCACTGAGGCCACATTCTCTCACAGGAGCAGTTTGGACACCAGCACCAGCACAATGGGAGGGAAGCTAACGTGCCATCTTCTCTGGGTCACCTTCTCAGTAGAAGCCTTGTCTGTTCACAGCGGCCTTCTTTGTGCATGTTAATATTTTCACTGGTGAGAAGTACTAAACACCTTCCACTGTGCAAACTTCGCTAATTAATTATATTTACACAGATTCAGATTTTGAAATGACAGTGACTTTCCTCATCTTTCATGTAACTCCCTGCAGCACTTCTGAGTTCTTCTAACATTTGGATCCTAGGTTGAGCCAGGGTAAATACTTTAATGTCCTGAGGGATTTTTCTGATTTTCAGTAATACGACACTCGTGAGTTTGTAATGGTGGCTCAATATCTAATGACATTTTGTACAGCAATGTCATAGGGAGAGCACAGTTTGGGCATTTGCTTCTGATTTAACCTTATTTCCTGATGAAAACAAACATATAACTTCAAATTTACTGAAACTGAGGATGAAGAGAATGGCATCTAAAAACAGGCTGGCACAGCCTGGCAGCACTAACTTGGCTCCATAATAACATTCATTTCATCTTTCATCAGAATAGTAGGTTCCTTTTTTAAACCCCAAATTTAATGTATAGAACAGCTTAGACCTCTTATGATCATAAAACTATGATGATAAAATGGCCTACAAAGGTTATGTGATTTTCATTGTTCCAATCTTGCCGTTTGAGGCAGCAACACACTCACACTGGGGACTGTGGACCTCACCCCAGGTCCTGTGATGCTGTGTGTAAAGAATACCACCATGTTATTAAGGACAGTGTAACGCTGGATCTGGGAGCTTTATTCTATTTTATATCCCTGCTTTGTACAGCACACATTCAGAGTATTTATTTTTTTATACTTTTTACAGTGATCAGTAATGATATCTCATAAATTTATTTTCACAAATGGAGTGAAAGCAGAATTCTAAAATAGCAATAGTTTGCACTCTCAAGGGAATGAATGGACCAGCATGTGTGTGAGAAAAAGGGAAAATTTATTTAACTTTAGGGACACTAATTTGAAAAACTTTTGCCCTAACTTAGTATGCCAGTCTCTGTTGACTACCCAAGGGGACACCTTAACCTCTATGAGGAGGGGATGGGGGTAGGATGGGAGGAGGTGTGCATGAGGGGGATAGCAGGAGAAGGGGAGAGAGGGGGAACAGAGGTTGGTATGTAAAAGGAAAGAATTTTTTAAAATAAAAAAATTATAAAAAATGTAAACTTTTCTGATATTAAATATCTTTTTTTCATTTTTCTTTATTAAGAAATTTTCTACTCACTCCACATACCACCCACAAATCCCCCCTCCTCCCTCCTTCCACCCCCCAGCCCTCTTTCCCAAGCCACCCTGCATCCCCACATCCCCCAAATTGAGGTCTCCCACGGGGAGTCAGCAGAGCCCAACACACTGAGCATAGGCGGGTCTAAGCCCCTTCCCACTGCACCAAGACTGTGCAAGGCATCACACTTCAGGCACTGGATTCCCAGAAGCCTGCCCATAGACCAGGGACAGATCCCGATCCCCCTGCCTAGGTGCCCCCCAAACAGTTCGAGCCAAACAACCATCTTCTGTATCCAGAGGGCCTAATCCAGTCCCATCGGGGCTCCACAGCCACCAGTCCACAGTTCATGGGCTTCCACTAGTGTGGCCGGTCAAGTCTGCACAGCCTCCCATCATGATCTCGATGTCCATCGCCTGCAGAATCTCTCCTCTCTCTCATCAGTTGGATTCCCAGAGCTCAGCTTGGTGCCTGGCCATGGATCTCCGTATCTGCCTCCATCAGTCACTGGACAAAGGCTCTATGATGAAAGCTAGGTTATTTGCTAGGCCGGTCACCAGAGTAGACTGGTCCAGGCACCCTCTGCACCACTGCCAGCAGACCAAGTTGGGGTCAACCTTGTGGATTCCTGAGAGGCCCCCAGCCCCCCAGCACCCTGCCTCTTCCTACTCTCATGATGTCCTCATCTATCATGGTATCTTCCTCCCTGCCCTCCCACTCTGTCCCTGTTCCAGCTTGACCCTCCCATTTCCCTATGTTCTCATTCCCCACTCCTTACCCTCTGGGTGGGAATGCAAACTTGTACAGCCACTCTGGAAATCAGTATGGCAGTTTCTCAGAAAATTGGGAATAAGTCTTCCTCAAGACCCAGTTATACCACTCTTGGGCATATACCCAAGGAATGCTCAATCTTACCACAAGGCCACATGCTCAACTATGCTCATATCAGCATTATTCATAATAGTAAGAACCTGGAAACAACCTAGATGCCCCTCAGATGAAGAATGGATAAAGAAAATGTGGCACATATATACAATGGAGTACTACTCAGCAGTAAAAAACAATGATATCATGAAATTTGCAGGCAAATGGATGGAACCAGAAAATATCATCTTGAGTGAGGTAACCCAGACTCAGAAGGACAAACATAGTATGTACTCACTCATAAGTGGATACTAAATGTGAGGGAAGGGATGGCCAGACTGCAACCCACAACTCCAGAGAGGCTAGCTAACAAGGGAAGACCCTAGGAGGAACACATGGATGACCCTGTGAAGGAGAAGTGGATGAGATAAAATACTGTTTTAAGATGTGTTACTCTTGTTTATGCTGTGGAGCATTTGTTTAATGATACAAAGATGTGTTGTGTTTGTTTAACTCTCTGAAACTATGTTACTCTGCCTGTCTAAAACACCTGGTCTAATAAAGAACTGAATGGCCAATGGCAAGGCAGGAGAAAGGATAGGCAGAGCTGGCAGGCAGAGAGAATAAATAGGAGAAATCTGGGAGAAAAAAGGAAGAAGGAAGAGAAAGAGAACAAGGAGAGGAGGACTTCAGCGGCCAGCCACCCAGCCACACAGCCAGCCACAGAGTAAGAGTGAAAGTAAGATATACAGAAGTAAGAAAAGGAAAAAGCCCAGAGGCAAAAGGTAGATAGAATACTTTTAAGTTAAGAAAAGCTGGCTAGCAACAAGCCAAACTAAGGCCAGGCATTTATAATTAAGAATAAGCCTCCATGTGTGATTTATTTGGGACCTGGTGGTGCCCCCCCCAAAAGAAAAAACAACCAATACTTTTCTTTCCCAAAGCTGCTTTATGCATGACAGTTATTTATGTCTAAAATGTATGTATTTGTTACATTCATTTATCATCTGAAGGATTTTCAGAGTCTATGATGAGTACAAATTGACAAATCATTCAGAAAATTAGTTTATTGTTCTTACAAATTCACTTTACCTGCAAAGACTATAAAACAAATAAAGGCATAACTTGACCTGTCTGAGGAATTGTGTACTATGATTACCTTTCTGTATGCCTTCCAAGCCCACCCCCCTTGACTGCTTTTCTACTTCTGTAAAAAGATACCATGACCAAAGCAGTTTTAAAAGAAAGCATTAACTTGGGGGTTTGTTTACAGTTATAGAGGGTGAGTCCATGATCATCATGGAAGGGAGCATGGCCAAAGGCAGACATGGTGCTGAAGCAGTGCTGAGAGCTGACTTCCTGATTCACAGCTTGGAAGCAAAGAGAGAAAGTGGGCCGGATGGGGGCCTTTGAAACCTCAAAGCCTGCTTCAGGTGCCATACCTCCTCAACAAAGCCACACTACCTCATCTTTTCCAAAGCAGTCCACCAACTTGGGACTAAGATTCAAATATATGAGCCTACGGAAGCGTTTTTATTAAACACACCATATACTCACTTCAGGTAGAAAGCCAAGACTTGGACCACAAACCACCTCACACCTACTGAGTGCCTTTGCCATCTCATCTCTAGGCAGACAGCCTAAACTCCTATAGTCAATTCCACCTACTCTGGCCAACTCTACCCATCCCTACTCTATATTGTCAACTCCACTCATCCCACTCTTTATTATAGCCCTTTCTCTAGACAGAAACAAAAGATTCGTGCTGCCAATTCCTGTAATCCATCTCCATAACTCTAGAACCATGTATCTCAAATACCCATTCAACAATACAGAGACGAGACTTTCATACTAAGAAACACCACCAATGGCCTAAGTGTAATACCTAGTACTCATCACAGACACACAAACTTGCACAACCAAAACAATTATTCTCCACTCAAAATTAGTTCTCCTTTAGTAATGTCCCCTGAAAAACAAACAATAGTTATATAATGTGCAAGAGAATGGATTAAAAATAGCAATAATGGCTGGGTCGTGGTGGTGCATGCCTTTAATTCCAGCACTCAAGAGGCAGAGGCATGTGGATCTCTGTGAGTTTGAGGCTAGCTTGGGCTACTGAGTGAGTTCCAGGAAAGGAGCAAAGCTACACAGAGAAACCCTGTCTTGAAAAACCAAAAAAAAAAAAAAATTGCAATAATGATTAAGGAAGTCATAGAGGATAGGAATAAGTGTCTTATTGAAGACCATTAAATAGACATTTAGATGAAATAATAAATAATGAAAATAATTTAAGATGAAAATTGAGTTCAATAAAGAGATGCTTTGATGAAAAAGTAAAGTGAAATAAAGCATGAAATGATAAATTCAGGAATTTAAAGAAAAAAATCATAGGAAAGCCTTCCCAACAGATTGGATTAAGTAGAAGACATATGAAAATTTGGTTTGAATATAAGGCAGAAGAACTAGATAGTTCAGCTGAAGAGATGTCTACTCCCATAAATCTAATGGAGTAGACATAATAAATCTACTCCCATAAAACAAAACAAAATGCTAAATCTAGAATGTGTGGGAATTCTGAGGATCTATAAAAAACATCAAGATTGTGAATTAAAGCTATGGAAGGAGAAGAAACCCAAGTTATGGCACAGAAAATATTTTCATAAAGTTAAAGAAGAAAATTTTCCTAATTTAAGGAAAGATATCTATAAAGGTCCACAAAGCATACAGAATAACAAATGATAGGACTCTCTATTTCATATAGCAGTCTAAATACTAATTGTACAAAACCAAAACCAAAACAACCACAACAAAAAGAAGAGAAATAGCAAGGCTCATCATCAGAACAATAGTTAATTTATCAATGAAGACTATGAAAATGGGAAAATATTGGATGGATTTTCTACAAGTTGTGAAACAGCACCGATGCCAGCTAAGACTACCATACTCCTAAAACTGTCAGTCTTGATTGAAGGAGACAGGAAAACTTTCCATGACAAAAAGAGATTTAAGGAATTTACAACCATGAAGAAACCTCCTCAGAGGATATTGAAAGGAACACTTAGGTCTGAAGTGAAGATTAAACACATTGAAGAAGACACAAGGACCCGTAATCAAAAGATCCAATGAAACACTGAAAAGTGACAAAATGACAGGGATTAATATAATTTATCCACAAATACCTCAACGTTAGTGGTGTCAACTTCCTAATGAAGAGGCACACATCAGCAGATCGGACAAAAAAAACGCAAGATCCATATTTTTACTGACTCTAAGAAACACACTTCATAACCAGCAACAACACCATTTTAGGGTAAAAGAATGGATACATGTATTCTAAGCAAATGGAACTAAGAAATAAGCAAGTGTATTATTCTAATATCTGACAAAATGGACTTCAAGCCAACTATAATCACAAGAGATAAGGAGGAAAACCTTATAGTCATTAAAGAAAAAACACAACAGAATAGTTCAATCCCAACAGATGTAGCAAACACAAATAATCCAATTAAAATATTCTGATGTTTTCAGCACTATGCATCTATATAAAAACTTGGAAAGATTTCAAATAACTTAATAACTTAATGATGCACCCCAAGGCCTTAGAAAAACAGGAACAATCATCATCCCTAAAAATCAAATACAGTGTTAGACAAGATGCTTAACTATTTAAAAGCACTTGCTTCTCTTGCAGAGGACATAGTTCAGTTTCCAGCAACTACATGGCAAAGCACAACCATCCATAACTTCAGTTCCAGGGGATCTGATTCCCTTTCCTGGCCTCTGTGGGAAGTAGGCACATATACAGTGCACAAACCCACATGTAATCCAAACACTTATATACACAAAAATAAAAATAAAAATAAATGTACCTTAAAAAAGTTAGATATTGACATATAGTCAAATTAAAGAACTGATGAGATAAAACTGTTTCTTTGAAAAGATAACAAACCATTATCAAATTTGAGCAAAAACATTAAAGATATTCCAAATTAATAAAATTAGAGATGAAAAGGGAGACATCACAGCAAACATTAAGGACATTATTAAAAGTTATAATTCACCAAATTGACAACAACAGGAAAACATGGCCCCCAAAGTCAGCTAAGCAGGGTTCTTAAGTGTCTCAGAAAGACTGAAGCGACAGTCATGGAGCCTGCATGGTTTTGCGCTAGGTCCTCTGCATATATGTTGTGGTTGTTAGCTTCATGTTTTGTGGGACTCCTAACATTGGGAATGGGGGTGTGTGTCTCTGACTCTTTTGCTGCCTCTTGGGGCTCTTTCTCTCCTACTGGTTTTCCATACACAGCCTTGACAAATGAGGGTTTGTGCCTAGTCTTATTGTAAGTGATGCCACGTTTGGCTGAGATCCCTGGGAGGCCTGCTCTTTTCTGAAGGGAAACTGAGGAGGAGTGGATCTGGGAGGGAGTGAAGGGAGGTGGAAGGTATGGAGGGAGGAGAAACTGAGGTTGGGATGTATTTAAAACAAAAAAAAATAGAAAATAAAAGAATAAAGAAAAATAACAAAAATGAGTAAGTTTCTACATATATGCAACCTATCAAATCTAAGTCAAGGTGAAGTTAATAACTTAAAATGGCAAATAACATCAAGTGAAAGAGAAACAGCAATTGAAAACCTCTCAACTGAAAAAATTCAAAAGCCACATTGATTCAGGACAGAACTATCCTAGACCTCAATGAAGAACTAATATCACTATTCCTTAAGCTAGCCTGCAAAATAGAAAAGAAAGGACCATTTACATATTCTTTCAAAGTCATTATTATTTTGATATCCAAGCCAGACCAACAAAAATGAAATTATAAGCCAATATCTTTGATGAACATACATGCAAAATTTCTCAGTACAGTATTTGCAAACTGAATTCAACATTATCCACTGTGATAAAATCAGCTTTATCCCAGAGATGAAAAGATGATTCAACATGCATAAAATCATATAAATGTACTAAAGGGCACAACTTATATGATGGGGAATATATCTCAACATAATAAAGGCAATATACATTAAGCACTGTATTAAATGGAGAAAAATCTATACTATTGCCAAAAATAATCAGAAATAAGAAAAAGATATCCAGTCTTTCCCCTCTTATCCAATATAGTACTTGAACTCTTAGCTAGAGCAATAGGTGAAGGATACTAAAGGAATATAAATTAGAAAGGAAGAAATCAAAGTATCTTTTTATGCAGATGATATGATTTTCTATATAGAAGATACTAAATACTCCTTCAGAAATATTCTACAACTTATAAAGACATTCAGAAATGTAGTAGGATACAAAATTAACATACGGACATCAGTAGCCTTCCTATATACAAATGGAAAATATGTTGAAAAAATAAGTCAAGGAAGCAATACCATCCACAATACCCTAGACCTAAAAATTAAATAAAATATCTTGGAAAAAAACTAAAAGGTAATGAAATCATTTTACAATAAAAACTTTAAGATACTAAATAGGAAACTGAGGAGGGCACCAGGGTATGGAAAATCTCCCATTCTCATGGATTGGCAGGATTAATAGTGTGAGAATGGCCATCCAACCAAAAACAATATAGCATCTCAATGTAATTTTCACCAGAATTCCAACAAAATTCTTTACAGAAGTAGAAAAATTCTTAAACTTGCCTTAAAAAAACCCAAAAGACATAGAAGAGCCAAAATAATACTGAATAACAACAAAAAACTGCTGGAGGCATCGTTATCCTAGATTTCAAGTTGTACTATGGAGTTGTAGTAACAAAACTATGTTAATAATATAAATACAGAAACATTGCTCAATGGAACAGAATTGAAGGCTCAGAAATAAGTCTACACATGTACAGCTACATGAGTTTTGTCAAAAAAGTAAAAACTACAAATTAGAGAAAAGACAGCATTTTACAATAATTGGTATGAATCAAACCATGCAACTACATGTCAAAAGAAACTTGCTCCTCATCACTTACTCTGCACAAAACTCAACTCCAAATGCATCAAGAACTTTAACATAAGGCCCAAAACCCTGAATATGATAGGAGAGAAAATAGAGAATACGTTTGAATGTATTTCTATAGTAAAATACTTTATGAACAGAACTCTAATAGTACAGCTGTTAAAACCAATAACTAACAACTGGGACCTCATGAAACTAAAAAAAAAAAATTCTTTACTGTGAAGGGCACCAACACTACAGTGAAGTGCTAGCATATAGAATGAGAAAAATCTTTACCAGCCATACATCTTATAGACTCAATAGTATAGAAGGTTTGTATCTAGAAATACAAAGAACCCTAAAAATTAAATATTAAGAAATAAATATAACCTAATTGAAAATAGGTTATGGAACTAAATAGCAAGTTCTCAAAAGATGAATATCCAAATGGCTCAGAAACATTAATATAAAATGTTTGACATTATTAGCTATCATGGTATGGTAAATTAAAAATACTTTGATATTTCTCCTTATCCCAGGCTGAATGACTATGATTTTTAAAAATGACAAGTGCTGGCATGGATATGGAGAATTTGAAGAGTTATTCATTGATACTGGGAGGCCAAACTGATGAGAACACTATGGAAATCAATGTGGAGCTTCTTCAAAGAGCCAAAAAAAAATTATCTATTGCATGGGCACTATTCCTAGCACTCATAGGCACACACTCAAAGGATTTCATACCCCATTATAGAGATACCTTCTCATACATTTCATTGCTGCTCTATTCACAATATCCATGGAACAGAAACAGCCTAGATGTCCATCAACTCATGGATGAAAAGTGGTATATTTTCTCAATGAACTAGTCAGTTATTAAGCTAAATAGACTTTTGAAATTCACAGATAAATGGATGGGGGTAGAGTATGGTAATGCAGACAGAGAAATAAATGCCTCATGTTTTCTCTTATTTGTGGATGTTAGCATTGAATCTTCAGATGTATATATTTCATTAGAAAAATCCACAGAGGAGTGGCTATCAAGGGAAGGGAGAAAGAAATCTCTGGTATCAAGAGTTAAAATGGAACTATGGATCAGGAATGATTAAATTGGAGTATGGGGGGCAGCATAGAGCAGGGAATACTGTGAAAAATAAATAACACTAAAGAATTTTTGAAAAAGTCATATCAAATGCTATTATTATAGAAGTTCCCTAAATATATATTTACACACACACACACACACACACACACACACACACACACATAATTAAATGTGGGATGACTCATCCCTAAAAGGCTTGAGGGCCAGACGGCTCAAACAAGTAAAAAAGATACTTTCTGAGAGCCAGCCTGGGTCTGCCTGATGGTCTTAGCAACAGCAGCTGAAACACTATCTGGAGATGACCTGGACCAATGAGAGGCAGCCATGTCACACCAGCTGATGCATATTCATTAGACCTCCCCCCAGGGTGGGGTGGAGGGTATATAAAGCTTGCCTCTTCCTGAATAAACTGAGCTTGTTGTTTCCACATTCTCCTGGAGTCTGTGTGGTTTGACTCTGTGCCTACTTGGCCCCCACCCCCAAAGGGAACAACAGCAAGGACCCTGCTACAATTAAAGATACCTGTTATACTATAATGGAAAAAGAATGCCCATAATAGTCACTACACTGTAAAAAATAGCAAGCTCAGTGCTGAGAATGGGTTACTTCTCACTCATAGGAAGATACTAGATGTGGAACAAGGATGACTGGACTGCTACTCACATCACCAGGGAGGCTGCCTGGAAAACAGGACCCAAAGAAGGACACGGGGATCGCCCAATGACGGAGAGGTGGAGGAGATCTACACGAACAGCCTGGACATGAGTGGGGGTAATGAAGGGCAAGGGTCGAGGGAAGGAGAGCTTGGGGGAGCGGGAGATCCCAGCTGGATCAACAACAGAGAGGGAGAACAAGGAATGGGAGACCATGGTAGATGAAGACCACATGAGAATAGGAAGAATCAAGTGCTAGAGAGGCCCACAGAAATCCACAAAGATACCCCTACAACAGACTGCTGGCAATGGTCGAGAGACAGCCCAAACTGACCTACTCTGGTGATGGGATGGCCAAACACCCTAATTGTCATGCTAGAAACCCCATCCAAAGACTGTGGGATCTGGATGCAGAGATCCATGGCTAGGCCCCAGGTGGAGCTCTGGGAGTCCAATTAGTGAGAAAGAGGAGGGTTTATATGAGCAAGAATTGTTGAGACCAAGGTTGGATAAAGCACAGGGACAAATAGCCAAACGAATGGAAACACATGAACTATGAACCAATGGCTGAGGGGTCACCAACTGGATCAGGCCCTCTGAATGGGTGAGACAGTTGATTGGCTTGATGTGTTTGGGAGGCATCCAGGCAGTGGGACCGGGTCCTGTGCTCATTGCATGAGTTGGCTGTTTGAAGCCTGGGGCTTATGCAGGGTTGCTTGACTTGGCCTGGGAGGAGGGGACTGGCCCTGCCTGGACTGAGTCTACCAGGTTGATCTCAATCCTCGGGGGAGGCTTTGCCCTGGAGGAGGTGGGAGTGGGGGGTGGGCTGGGGGAAAGATGAGGGGGGCGGGAGGGGGGAGAACAGGGGAATCCGTGGCTGATATGTAGAACTGAACTGTATTGCAAAATAAAAAAAAAAGAAGTAAAATTGAAAAAAAAATCATGTAATTTTTAAGGTCAATTAGATGAAATGGAGGGAACAGTTATTTAGAGGAGAATTTTTGAGTCAGAGAAATCTCTGAGGAGTTCTAACACAGTTTGGCTGCCAAGTCAGGAAAGTGTTCTTGATGTAGTCATGCCTTTAGTTGACTTCATATCTCCCTTATAGTGTAGCAATAGCATCCCCAAGACAATACTCTATGGTGATATTTTATTTGTACTAAAATGTGATTTGTATGTTAATAAATAAAGTTGCCTGGGGGTCAGAGCTAATAGCAAGCCTTAGCAGAAGCTGGGTGGTTGTGGTGCACACCTTTAATCCCAGCTCTTGGGAGGCAGAGCTAAGCGGATCTCTGTGTGTTCAAGGATACACCCAGCATGGAGATACACGCCTTTAATCTCAATACCAACCATAGAAGACCTGGAGGTCTGTACAGTCAGGCAGTGACTAGGAGGTCATGTGGTTGGGTTTACAACCAATGAGAAGGCAGAACAGAAACACTATAAAAAGACAGACACACAGGAAGTAGGACTCTTTCAGAGAGATAGGGCAACAGCGACATTGAAGGGTAACGTTTTTAGCTCTGAGCTATTGCTCTGACCTCTTGGCTTTCATCTCTGTATTGGCTCTGTGTTTCTTATTTAATAAGACGGCTTGTTACATCTACAACACTCAGCTAGGGCACAGGAAAAAGTAATGCTTGAAATTCAAGTTGAGGATCATATTGCTTTTACCCTTCAGAGAATATTAGCAGCCTCATTATCATAAGGACAAACATAATTGTATTTGCATTGTTTAACTTATTTTAGGACCAGGACTAGAATCCACATCATGTTATAAATGACTACAACCATCTCTGTTTCATGAAGACTAACAACAATTTAATGCTTTAGGAAATAGCTATGTCCAAGATCTTTTCTCCATTTCCAGGTATATTTCAGTCACTACTTCTTAGATGTTCGCTGAACCTTGGATGTATTGATATATGTATGTAATGATTTAACTGTTTTCTGAAAATTGGAACATAAGGACAGGTGATAGTTCTATATCCTGACCATTTTAATCTATATGAGTCTTTGTTAGTATTTCTGAAACACTATACAATATTTGCCTCCACATACTAGGCACATAAAAGCAATAATGTAGGTTGCAAATAAAATTTTTTTAAAAGGTTTATTTTTTTATTACATATACAATGTTCTGCCCGCATGTATGCCTGCAGGCCAGAAGAAGTTATCAGATCTCACTATAGATGGTTGTGAGCCACCATGTGGTTTCTGGGAATTGACTCAGGACCTCTGGAAGAGTAGTCAGTGCTCTTAACCTCTGAGCCATCTCTCCAGCCCCCCAAATACAAATGCTTAGAGGGCTTTGTGTGTGCAAATTGCATTCATTTAAGGAAAAAAAAATCATCAAAGGCCTTTCTGTTGGAGCTGAAGGCATCTTTGTTTACTGATTTTCAACCACATTTAGACCAGTAAACATAGGTTTTATCCATGGAACTAGGCTTAATTTAAATCTAAATGTGTTTGGCTGAACTTATAGCACATGTACCACTCTTACATGAGTCAGTACATCTGGCTTGGCTTGGTAAATGTCTTATTTTAGTAGTCCAGGTACACTTTAGTGATAATTCATAGCAGTAGCTAGCGTAGTGATACCTGGTATTGTGAAAAGCAATACTGGAGGGTCTTCTATCTCTGCTCCAGTTAGCTATCTGCCACCAGAACATGCAGCTGTACATCACACAGTCTTTTCCATTTAGTACTCTTTGCATCTAACCTACTATCAATAGTCTGTATTTCTCCAGTTGTCACTAGGTAGGGCCTCATCATTGAACTCCTCACAGGGAACTAATGAATCTTGCCTTGAGATTTTCAGTAACCTTATGACTGTGTTGTCCTTTACCAACCATGCACCATACCTGTTTTTCTATTTTTAAATGCTATTACTGGTCTTCTGGAAGTTGGTTTGCCAACTCTAGACAATGCTTGATGTTATCTTTATACAATGAATTGTGTATATTCATTTGATTTTTATAGAATATCACAATTAAGAGATTTTCTTGAGTGTCAGAAGGTGTATAAGACTCATGAATAGTGTTAAGACTAAAAATCTACAGGGACTCATTAATGAACTCAATGGAATATGTGTTATGACAAGACCATAAGCTTAATGGTAAAGGAGTTGAACATTATGGCTTAAAAATTGTATGGTTATGTGTTTTTTGATGGGTTAAATTTGTGATGGTTAATATAGATTCCAAATTTGATACGATCTTGAATTTGCTAGGAGACAAACCCTTTGGCATGTCTATGAGGAAGATTCAACATCAGGCTGTTTTAGGGTTGAAGACCCACCTGACACATACATAGCACCATTTTATGGGTTATGTCTCAGACTGAATCAGAAGGATAAATGAAATGGAGCAACAGATATGTCTTTTCTGACTTGCCACTTTTCATACCATAATAAAATGTTTCCCCTTTCAATATAACTTGCAATAAGCTTCGTCAACAAAGTTTCTTTTTTTCTCAGATTTATCATAGAAAAAGAAAAGTTTTTTTCCCTAATGTTATTTCCCATGAATATTAGTCTTCATATTCTTGAGGCATTTCCATAGAACCACTAATCATTCTTGGCTTCCATTGCTTGTACTAGTCAGGATAAATGGGTAACTGGGGTCACTTTCATTTTTATGACTTTAGCATATCCCTTGAATGCTGTGTCTTACTGGCCTCAGGCTGGGCCCTGTGGCCATATTCTGCTTATTACCCATATCTGTATGATGAAATGGTCCAGAGCTGGGAGAACAATGTTTATATCCAAAGGCTCACATTTCCCATGAGCACATAAAGTTCATCTTAATTTTAGATTCAAAGGTTATATTCTCCAACCCTGATATACATCATGTTTTTCCAAAAGAACACCTAACCCAAGCTTAATATCATTCCATGTGAAATCTACCCTGTATAATCTGTTTTCTAGACATCAGAACCTACTCCTTGCTTGAACTAAGTCCAGTTATTTTTTTATTTTGAAATAAATATTTGTTTTAAAAAGTTAATTTTAAAGGCAATGAGATGGATTTAAATGAAAATCAGAAATTAAACTCAAATATAATGAAGGATGGTCTCTATCTCCATATCTGTCCCTTTTACTCAATGTCTCTGATGAATTTCAAGGATGTCTTAAATTTCTGGCGAATTAAGTGATCTTTCATCAAAGCAGAAGCATTCAGTAGGCTTGTAAATGATTAATATGTACAAATTTTAACACTTGGAGTCTAGGAAGCAGTGCTCTGTGCCTACATATGCATGTAGCTGTGATTATTCCTAAAGGAAATGCCTGGAGTGATTCCCTCCAAAAACAATTTTATTCGCCACAGGAACAGGTTCCCTCACTACTCACTCTTGAACCCCCTTGGATCTTCAGTGAGCTATCCTATTGACATCACAGTCTTCCAGAAACAGGTATTACATCTGGCCCTTCATCAAACTTTAACTGGAAACTTTGCATTGAAGCCACCACTGATCACTTCAAATTCTTCCCTCTTTTTGCAGTCTTTTCTTGAGTTTTCCTTATTAATCCCATCTAAATTGCTTTAGCACATGATAAACGCAATTAACTGTCCAATTATTGTTACAAAGATCTACCATGGCCTTTTCTATTCTTATGGTGTAGCACAGAGAGGAAAAGAGATATTCTAAAGAGAAGTGTGTGAGTCCTTCCTTGAACTTCTTGTGCTATTACCATGTTTAAACTCACAGTTATCTTGTTCACCAGGTATAAAGTACTTTGGAGCTGATGTCTATATTGGAGTAAATATACAATAGTCTTCCATTCTTTATTATCAAAGAAATGACCCAGCAACAAAGAAGTCTACCAAGTACATGATTTAGTCAGAATTTTGTATAGGATACATAAATATTCACTGATTTTTATTTTTCATGTTCATCAAATTTGTAATAGGAATTCTCAAAATGTGTTCAAATGTTTGACACTATAAAAAACCATCACGTACTGTTTTTTAACCCACTGAATCCACTTAGTGATGCCAGTATGTACATGGACATGAAGTACTTGAACATGGGGAGCCTGTAGGAACCACACCCATGAAAAATGACAGTAGATCATTAGCCAGTGGTGGGACTTCGTGAGCCCCTCTTTCCTCCTTCCTGGAATTTTGAGTGGCTTAATTTTGTGAAAGTCTTATGTATGTAGTCCCAGCCAATGTGAATTCAAGTGTACAACTACCTTGCCATGTCTGGAAATCGGTGTTTCTTGGGAGTACTACAATATCTCTGGCTCTTACAATCTTTTCACCATCTCATGCATGAACTTTAATTTTGCATGTGATATGTAATTTCCGTTTAGAGCTGAGCACTTTATAGTCTCTTATTCTCTTTACTCTGACTGCTTATGAGTCTTTGTAATAATCTTTACTACTGCAAAAAGCAGCTTTAACTATATGAGTTGAGACTATCACTGATTTACATCTATAAAGAAGTTATTATGGAGCAGTTAAATCTGTGTCCACTTAGTAGAATCATAGTAGTAGGCCTCATTTAGGGCTTATATGATATCTAGTCAGAGGCTCTCAGCCCAGTTCACAGTACTAGACATGAATTTTACCTTGGAGAGGGAATCTTTATCTCCAACCATATATACATACATAACATTCATGCCACTATAGCAACAGAGGTCATATATTTGTAGCTGGAGAATTTCTCTCCAGCTCCCATCAAGTCGCACCAGTCCGGGAGCCACTTATAAAATAAACACACAGACTCTTATATTATTTAAATTGCTTGGCCATTAGCTCAGGCCTACCATTGTCTAGCTCTTACTCTTATACTAAGCCCATTTCTGTTAATCTATATGTTGCCACATGTTCCGTGGCTTTATCTGTTGCCTCTACATGATGCTTCCTAAATGGCAGCTGGTGTCTCCTCTCCTTTGCCTTCCTCTCCTTTCACTCTCTCCTCTCTGGTAGTCCCGCTTATACTTCCTGTCTGGCTACTGGCCAATCAGTGTTTTATTATACAGAGCGATATCCACAGCTTATATTGTCAGACTACTACTTATCATAATTTGTGTGGTTCATTTTTATATAAGACTATTGATTACTTTTCTCCATCAGTAGAATACAAAAACAACTTTGGGCACTGTGAAAGGTAGCCAGTAGAAGTGTCAGTCAGTACAGGATTGAAGTCTACAAGTTCTATGAATGCAGCATACGGTGTCTTCAGTAATTGTTATTACCATTACTTTTTTTTGCAGGATCACTGCCTTATCTAGAGTTTCATTGCTGTGATGAAAAATATAACTAACTTGGAGAAGAAAGGGTTTATATACTTCCATATACTATATAACCACCGAAAGCAGTTAGAACAGGAACTTAAACAGGGCTAGAATCTAGAGGTAGGAGCTGATTCAGAGAAAGTACTGCTTATTGGCTTGCTCCTCATTGTTTGTTCAGGCTGCTTTCTTATAAAACCAGTGAATTTCAGCCCAGGGGTGGCACCTCCCAAAATGGTCTTGGTCTTCCAACAAAAATTACTACTTAAGAAAATGCTCCACAGGCTTGCCTACAGCCTGGTATGATGGAAACATTTTCTCAGTTTGAGGTTTCCCCCTGTCATATTACTCAGCTTTTGTCAAGCTAACATAAACAACAACAACAACAACAACAAAAACAAACTGGCCAGCACAACAGCCGAGAGCAATAGCAACAGTCTGTATTATGTGGGGGGTTTATAGTACCTCACTGACAAGCACCTCAAAGACAGGTAGCTCACAGCTGGCACTAGGCTTTTTGTTTGATTGCCAATGCAATACGGGGAAGGTTTCTTAGTTGGGGTTTCTATTGCTGTGAAGAGACACCATGACCACAGCAACTCTTATAAAGGAAAACATTTAATTGGGTGACTTACAGTTTCAGTGGTTTAATCCATTGTCATCACAGTGGGACATGGTGGTGTGCAGGCAGACATGGTGCTGGAGAAGCAGCTAAGAGTTCTACATTTTGCAGGCAACAGGAAGTGAATAGAGACACGGGGTATGGCTTGAGCATCTATGAGACCTCAAAACCCACCTCCACAGTGACACATTTCCTCCAACAAGGTCACACCCACTCCAACAAAGCCACATCTCTTAATAGTGCTACTCCCTTTGGGGACCATTTTCTTTCAAACTACCACAGAAGGCATTATGTCAATTTATAGCTTAACTCCACATATACCACTTTGATATAAAATACATATTTTTTTTATAAGGCTTCTAAAATAGTAGAATTTAGTATAACTTTTCCAGTTTCTTAGTGTTTCATTATCCCTATATGCTCCAGTGTGCTCTCCCATTCCCTATCCCATTTAACTCTTTCTGATCCATTATTTTCCCCTTTCTTTTTGAAACACATGTTCTACTTTCCTCTCTCTCTTTAAATCTCAGCATTTTCCATATTTATCACATCTTTTTTTATATTTTCAATAGTAGCTAGACAACTTGTTTATTTCCATTCATGGATACTGTAAATAAAGCTACAGTGCACGTGGATGAAGATGTGTGTCTGTAGTCAGATAGAGAAGCCTTTGGGTATATGGCCAGGGGTGACACAGGTGACTTATACAGTGGACTTTTTTTAGATTCTTATGGAAAATTACAATGATTTCCATGGTGGAACTATGAATTTACACTCTCACACCAGGCTACTTTATGGGCGAATATACACCTTAAATTTAAATGTGGGCAGCATCATCTCATGTACTATGTCTCAGAATGAAAAAAAGACAAAAGAATTAGGATAGCAGCAGTCACCTGTCTCTGTTTCTTGAGTGTAGAAACAGTGTGACCAGCTACCTCATTTTTTTTTGCCATGATGAACTTCATGCTCTAACAATACAATGCACAGCATACTCTTCCTTGCTACAGGTTTTCATCATAGCTGTGATCAATGCTATAGGAACCCACAAGTCATTTGTCTTTTTAATTTTGAGGCACATCCATAGGACCACTAAGATGCCTTGATATAAGCAACTATCATTGCTTAGACTGGGTGAAATTAATTGTGAGATTGTTTCCATTCTCACTGCAGAACTGTGCTATGTCACCTGGAACCCTGTGTCTGATAAGTTCTAGGAAGGATCTTTGATGACAATGCATTTATTACCAATTTCTGTCCACAAATAACTTGTAAAATTCTTCTGTCTAGTTACATGTCTTAACAAATTGAAAGACATTCATAGAATTTCTGAAATACAGTTGGACCAGTGAACAAGCTGTGTATGAATATGGAGACAGAGACATGAAAAAGAAAAGAATTGGTGTTGTGTAGGTGTGGGCACCATCCTCATTAGACTTACAGTATATATTTCTCAATTCGGGAAACACTGATAAAGATGTATTCTTGCAGGAATACATGATGTAACCAGAGAACACAGTAGCACTTCAGTGTGGAAAATGTGTGACAAACTTAGGTTTATGTTCATGAAATGAGAACCAAGAATAGCCTTCACAAGTCCACTCCTTGTCAGTTCAACACACAATCCCATCACCTTATGCCATGCTTAATTTCAAAATGAAAACAGTTACCAGATAATAATTATGCCTAACATGAATCAACTATCCCACATAAAATGCAAATACATTATATATTTTAGAATAGGTGACAATGTCCCTTGAGGGACAGTCCTGGGAAATGGTGCCATAAACAGAGGCTCAGTGTTTGTTTATGCTGATGGATCTGGCACATGTCAGCCTTGGTGAGTGGATATACATGTTATTGAATCCATGCATAGCCTCTGTCTCTGCTACCATAAAAATTGATTCGCTTGTGCTGCCCATTATGGGTTAGGGCACCATAGACATTGTTTTGCCTATGCTGTGTATTATAACTATGATCACCTTGCCTTGTGAGATTCAGTGCTTCCACCTATCCCCTGCTATATCTGGACCCAATTAATCTCATTGTATTTAATTCATCCAACTGAGCAGTAGCATCTCTGAACCTAAGATCTGACAGAAATTAAAAGGTGATGATGAAGCTCTTCAAATGTGCTGGTGCCTCTCTTATCGTTTTGCATCTTATAGAATAATTGAGGGGCATGTCTTCTGGGCATTCTCACTGTGTAGGCTTTACACAGGGTATCCATTCTAGCATTGAAATTTCCCCGAGCCTTAAAAATCCCTGTATTAGAACCAATCTAAGGAATATCAGGCATCTTCAGATCCTTTTCAGGAGGCCATCTTTTGACAAATGCTTTGGCCAACGAATCAAACAAAATTTCTACACTCCTCAATCCTTTTTAAAAATTGTGTGAACTTCCATATTAAACCTAGAATATCAATTCAATTGGATCGTATCAATAAACTCTGCTTGATCCAATGTTAGATTCCTTTCACTATTATCAAACACCTTTAAAATTCATTTCCACAATATTTCCCTGATGTCTACTTAAGCTCTTTAGTTGTGCATCACAACTCCTCATGGACCACACTTTTAATCTATCTCTCCTCTAGGAGCCTGCTTACCTTAATCCTTCTGGTGTTTTTTGTGGGACTCCTAACCTTGAAACCAGGTATATTTCTGACTCTGCTGCTTGCTCTTGAGACTCTTTTCTTCCTTTTGGGTTGTTGTGTTCAGACTCAATGTGAGGGATTTAGCCTTGTCTTATTGTATCTTGCTTTATCATGTTTGGCTGTGGTTTCTTGGAGGCCTGTTCTTATCTGAAGAAGAAATGGAAGGGGAGTGGATCTGGGGGAGAAGGGAAGTGGTGGGAGACCTAGGAGGAGTGGAGGAAGGGAAAATTGTGGTTGGGATGTATTGTATGAGAGAAGAATTTATTTTCAATTAAAAAAAACTGACAACAATCTTCTAAAATCAAGAACAATACCAAGAAGTCCAGCCTTTTTACTCTTCCTCACTTTAGTGATGCTGAAGAAAAGCAACAGAAAGAGAAAGCTGAAATTTCAATATATATAGCAATACAAGAAATTTGAAATTACTCAGTGCTTATTTTAGGGCTATGTAGTATCACTCCTTGCTTCAGGATGCCAAAGTAGTGCACAGATAATAATGAGGAATCTCTGGTGAGAAGAATGTGTGCTTATATACTCTGCTGTATATCATTCTGAGAATTTTTGTCTTCTCTGTTACAAAGCAGAAAAGCAGTGCATTTCAGTTCAAGAAAGCAATTCTGCTAAAACTGGAAAATAATTACACTAATTTGGTGTTCAAAGTTGGACCAGTAAGAAATATTGGAAAAAGAAAGAATTTAAAACCAATAACTATTGATTGAGTTAGGAGCCAAGGATATTTAGGATGTCAGTAAGTTATTAATCTATGGAGAAATGAAGCCAACAGAAGACTCATAGAGGCACAAGAACTTATGGAAAGATGAATTTATGAGTGATAGTAAAAATCTAATGGAAGGGAGCATGACCTGAATTAAATTTGGGTTCAAATTAGTCAAGAAGTTCTATTCTTAAAGTATGATCAAACATAAGAAGCTTCTGTGCAGCAAAAGAGACAAACATTCTAAAGATGAGGATGCCTACAGAATGAGACAGAAGGTAAGTATCCAGAATATACAAAGAACTCAAAGAACTGAACAACAATAAAATAAATAGCCCAATTGAAAATAAGTTACTGCCTTGAAAACATTGGCACAGGAGACAACTTCCGGGATAGAGCACTGATAGTGCAGATACTAAGACCAACAATTAATAAATGGGGCCCCTTGAAACTGAAAAGCTTCTGTAAGGTAAGGTATACCATCAATAGGACAAAACAACAGCCTACAGAATAGGAAAAGATTGTTCACTAACTGAGAGAAGGATAATACTCAAAATATATAAATAACTCAAGAAACTAGACATCAACAAACCAAATAATTCAATTAAAAATGGGGTACAGATCTAAATAGAGAATTCTCAAATGGCTGAGAAACAAAGAAATGTTCATCATCCTTAGCTGTCAGGGTAATGCAAATCAAAACGGCTTTGAGATTCCATCTTACACTTGTCAAAATGGCTGAGATCAAAAGCACAAGGCGAACATTTCCCATTGCTGATGGTAGTGCAAACTTGGACAGCCACGTGAAATAAATATGGTGGTTCCTCAGAAAATTGGAAACTGATCTACCTCAAGACCAATCCTGGAAATATACCCAAAGGATGCTCCATCCTACTACAAAGACATTTGCTTGACTTTTCATAGCAGCTTTATTCATAATAGTCAGAAACTGGAAATAACCTAGATGTCCCTCAATAGAAGAATGAATAAAGAAAATTTAGTACATTTAGAGTATGGAGTATTTACTCAGCTGTTAAAGTGACATCATGAATTTGCAGGCAAATGGATGGAGCTAGTAAAAAAAAAAATCATCCTGAGTGAGGTAATCCAGACCCAGAGAGACAAGCATGGTATGTAATCACTTATAATTGGATATCAACTGTTAATTAAATGATAATCATACTACAACCCAAAGACCCGAGAGGCTAAGTAACAAGCAGGGCTCTAAAGGGGACACATAGATCTCCCTGGAAAGTAGAAATAGAAAGATTTTATGAATGGACTGGGGGCAGGCGAGGTTGGCAACAGGAGGGATCAGTTTGTGGGTGGGAGGATAGAGTGAGAGAGATGACTGGAATCGGAGGGCATTTGGAGGGTGATGTGGAAATCTAGTGTAGTGGAAACTCCCTGAAGTCTATGAGGGTGACCCTAGTGAGGAGTCTGAGTAGTGGAGGATATGGAGCCTGAACTGGCCACCTTCTGAAACCAGGCAAGGCCCATGTCTTGAGAGGGAAGCCATTCCCAACACTTCCTGGATGACCAGAGTAGTTGAGCACACCAAGAGAACACAACCCACAAAATCAACTAAGAGAGCTTATAACAGCTCTCAGAGAATGAAGTGGCAATCACAGAGCCTGAACAGGTATGTATATGCTAGGTCCTTTGCATAGATGTTATGGTTGCTAGCTAGGTGTTTTGTGGGACTCCTAAAAGAGGGAGTGGGGGTGTCTCTGAATCTTTTGCCTGCTCTTAAGACTTTCCCCCCTGCTTCATTGCCTCCACCAGTTCTGACATGAGAGTTTGGACCTAGTCTTATTGTAACTTAATATGTTGTTTCAGTGGATATCCCTGGGAGGCTGCTCCTTTTTTTTTTTTTTAAAGGGAAACAGAGGAGTAGTGGATCTTGAAGAGAGGGAAGGTGTGTGTGAGGAACTGGGAGGAGTGGAGAGAGGGGAAAATACAGTCAGAATGTATTGTATGAGAAAAGAATACATTTTTTTATTATTAAGAGATTTTCTATTCATTTTACATACCAGCCACAGATTCCCCTCTCTTCCCTCCTCCCACCTCCAGCCTATCCCCTCCAACACCCCCCCTCCATTCCCATCTCCTCCAAGGCAAGGTCTCACATGGGAAGACAGCAGAGCCTGGTACATGCAGTTGAGGCAGGTCCAGGTCCCTCCTCCCTGCACCAAGGCTGTGCAAAGTGTCCCACCATAGGTACTAGGCTCCAAAATTCTGGCTCATACACTAGAATCAGGTGCTGATCCCACTACTTGGGGGACCCCTAAACAGTTCAAGCTAAACAACTGTTTTGCCTTTCCAGAGGGCCTAGTCTAGTACCACAGGGGCTCCCCAGCTATTGGTCCACAGTTCATGCCTTTCCACTAGTTTGGCTGGTCATCTCTGTGCATTTTCCCATCATGATCTTGATGTCTCTTCCTCATAGAATCCATCCTCTCTCTCATCGATTGGACTCCTGCAGCTCAACCTGGCACCCGGCTGTGGATCTCTGCATCTGCTTCCAACAGTCACTGGATGAGGGCTCTATGATGACAGTTAGGGTATGTAGCTAGAGTTTTCCTGCCTGGCCCACAGTCAGGACAAATCTCTCTCACCTGCCAGTCCCACAGCCGTTCAAACCCGACCAAGTAAACACAGAGACTTATTTTGCTTACAAACTGTATGGCCGTGGCAGGCTTCTTGCTAACTGTTCTTACAGCTTAAATTAACCCATTTCTATTAACCTCTACCTTGCCACGTGGCTCGTGGCTTACCGGCATCTTCACATGCTGTTTCTCATCGTGGCAGCTGGCAGTGTCTCTCTGACTCAGCCTTCCACTTCCCAGCTTTATTCTCCTCCTTGTCCCGCCTACTCTTCCTGCCTAGCCAATGGCCAATCAGTGTTTTATTTATTGACTAATTAGCAACACATTTGCCATACAGAACATCCCACAGTAAGGGTATTCAGCCATCTGATCACCAGAGTCGGCCAGTTCAGGCACCCACCTGACTATTGCAAGTAGTCGAAGAAGGGGTCATCCTTGTGGATTCCTGGGAACTTCCCTAGTACTCTGTTTCTCCCTATTCCCATGATGTCTTCATTTATCATGGTATCTCTTTCCTTGCTCTCCCACTCTGTCCCTGTTCCAGCTCAAACCTCCCTGTTTCCCTATGTTCTCATCCCCCATCCTTTGCCCTCCTTTCCCCCCCTTTCCCCCAGTTTGCTCATATAGACCTCCTCTATTTCTCCTTCACTGGGTGATCCCTACATCCTTCCTAGGGTCCTCCCTGCTAGCTAGCCTCTCTGGAGCTGTGAATTGCAGTCTCTTTATCCTTTGCTTTACTTATGTACTCACTTATGAGTGAGTACATACCGTGTTTGTCCTTCTAAGTCTGGGTTACCTCACTCAGGATGATGGAAAAGAATATATTTTTAAAAAAGAAGATAAAATGGGGGTACAAAGTTAAAGAGTTCTGAAACGATGAAATATAAATTGCATAGAAAAGTTTAGAGAAATATGCAGCATCTTTAGCCACCAGGAGAAAACAAATTATAACTACTTTGAGATATCATCTTCTCCCAATCAGAATGGCTAAGATTAATTAAACAAATCACAGCAGGTTATGGCAAGGATGAGAGAAAAGAGGAGCACTTATTCATTGCTGGTAGGAGTGTAAACTGGTATAGCTACTGTGGAAGTCCTCCAAAAACTGAAAATAGAACTAACAAAAGATCCAGCAATATCACTCTTGAGCACATACCCAAAGGACTCTACATCTTACTAAAGACACTTTTACTTGTCCATGGTCGTTGTCAATTTATTCATGATACCTAGAAATTGGGAACAGCTTCATATCTATCATCTGATTAATGCATAGTGAAAATTGCTGTGGAATGTTCTGTATGGCAAATGTGTTGCTAATTAGTTAATAAATAAAACACTGATTGGCCATTGGCTAGGCAGGAAGTGTAGGCGGGACAAGGAGGAGAATAAAGCTGGGAAGTGGAAGGCTGAGTCAGAGAGACACTGCCAGCCGCCACGATGAGAAACAGAATGTGAAGATACCGGTAAGCCACGAGCCACGTGGCAAGGTATAGATTAATGGAAATGGATTAATTTAAGCTGTAAGAACAGTTAGCAAGAAGCCTGCCACGGCCATACAGTTTGTAACCAGTATAAGTCTCTGTGTTTACTTGGTCGGGTCTGAGTGGCTGTGGGACTGGCAGGTGACAGAGATTTGTCCTGACTATGGGTCAGGCAGGAAAACTCCAGCAACAGAAAATGTGGTACATTTATACAAGGAATTATTATTCAAGATAAGAAAGCTAAAATTATGGAATTTGCAGGTAAATGAATGGAGATAGAAACAGTCATCCTAAGAGAGGTTACCTAGGCACAAAAATACAATGATTGAATGCTTCTCTTATATGTGGATGTTAGCTTTTAAGCTTCATTTATATGTGCTTCATTTAGAATATTGCCAGAGGCTAGGCAGCTAGTGAGGGACATGGTGGGTGGAAGAGCTCTTTCAAGGAAGGGAAAATAGGATATTTCATTAAAAAAGGGGTAACAGGGAAATTAGAAAAGGAGCATTAAAAGGGGCAGAGACTAGGAGATACAGGTAGAGGAGGAAGCAAGAGGAGAAATAATAAAAGCCTTTGAAAAGCCATATAGAAACTTACTACTGGACATTTTTCATTTAAACTTTTGATGTTTTTATTTATTCTTTGAATATTCTATACAGTACATTTTCATCATATTCTTTCTCCCCCTCAAATTCCTCTCAAGTCCTCTTCCACCGCCCTACCCACCTAACTAATTTTCTTTCACTTTCTCAACAAAAACCAAAACCAAAATAAAAAAGCACAAAAAAAAAACCCCATGGAGTCCAGTTTCTGTAGGCCAACTACTGCTAAGCATAGGACCTGCCTTGGAATGTAGTTGATATACCTTATGACACTGTACTAAAAAAAACTGTCCCCCCACTCTTCTAGCAACTATCAATTATAGATTATTGGCTATCAGTTAGACTTTGTGCCCATTTCCTCTCTCCTTGCTGGGATTTTATCTGGCTTGAGCTTGTGTGGGTCATATGCAGACTGTCACATTCTCTGTGAGTTCATATGTACATCAGCACTCCTGCGTCCAGAAAATGTTTTTTCCCCTTGAAATCATCTACTACCTCTGGTTCTTATTCTTTCCACTTCTTCCACATAGATACTTGAATCTTGAGAGAAGGGTGTGATAAAGATATCCCATTTCAGGCTGCATACTCCAAAGTCTCCAACTCTGTACACATTATCCAGTTGTGGGTCTCTATGTTAATTACCCATCTATTACAAAGAGATGTTTCTCTGATGATAAGGGTTGAATGATGTACTAATCTATGATTATGTAAATGTATCATTAGGAGTCATTTTACTGCTGTGTTCACTTAGCATAATAATAGTGATGTGTTTCCCCCTAGGGCCAATGACCTGTATTGCCCTAGGTATTTTGTTTCATTAACAGGATCAGGTATGGGTTCCATCTCATGGATAGGGCCTTAAATACAGTCAAAAAGAGACTGGTTCCTCGCATATCATTTGTGTCACTCTTGCTCTACTGGGTATATCTTGCAGGCCGGTTGTTATTGTAGTTCATGTGGTTCACAGCTGGGTGAGATTGGTGTTTATTTTCTTCTTCGTAGCACGCATATCAACTTCCAGCACTCTTCACGCTAGTCAGTAAAGGTGAAGCCTAGAGTTTCGTGCAAATCAATTTCTCCATGCTCTATGATATAAATATGTGAGGTCTTCAACAATAGGGTATTACTATCATGTTGTAGAGGGTAACCAATAGCACTGCAATGTTTGGAGAGGTCTGTAGAATCCCTTGGACCAAGGACGCAACAATATGTAACCTATTTCTTATAGCAGGTATCTCCATTTAAAATAAATATATGGATATGAATTTTCCAGTAGTAGGAAGAAATAAGGAAACAGTTCATTTATCCTAGTTTCAATAAATATGATTTTTCTCAGGAATAAATATAACAAAGCTGAAATATTCTACTTTAAAAAATAAAATATGTTGCAAATGAACCTACAATATGAAAGGAATTTTCATACCTAAGTAATGTAGAATTAAGATTTTTAACAGCTATATTAAAAAAAGGACATGTGCATAGTCAACAAATCATCACAAAAATGTCAATGACATTCTTCACTGGCTTGAAAACACACTCCTTAGCCTATGCTGTCTGGTGAATCTTTCAGTCCTTTGACCAAGAATACAATAGGATGATTCTCATGCCTGGGACAGAGGATTTTGTGGATTTTTAGGGGAAGCATTATCGCAACTAGCAGTGTATCTTCATTTTATATATATATATATATATACAGTCTCATGCACATGTATGCATGTGTGCACATGTAATTTTAGGTAAAAAAAATGTGAATCCCTATGACATTTTCAGATTTCCTTAGTGTCAGTTCCCCTACTCTCCCCTCTTCCTCTGCCTTTTCCTTCTTCCCTGCTCTTCAGTTAACAAGCCTCACATTTTCCTCATTTATCCTTTTACTGGCCCTGCAACCTTCTACCTTTTCTAGAGCTCCTCTGTAACCCCTCTTCCACAGCCCCCTTTTCCTTTCCTGGTTTCCATGCTTACTATATGTTACATAAGCTCCTCTGAAGATTTGGAGCCATGCAGAAGAGCGGACATGTAGAGTTATTCTGGGTAAGGTCGATCTCACCCAGTACAATGTTTTCTATTTCTATCCATTTACCTACACATTTCATAACTTCATTTTTCTTTAGAGCTGCGTAGAATCTCCTGTGTATATGTACCACACTTTCATTGTCTACTCATCAGTCGAAGGACATCCAGGTTGTTTCCATTTTCCTTACTATTGAGAACAGAGCAGTAATGAACATGACTGAGCAAGTGTTTGTGGAGCTGGATGCTGTGTCTTTTGGGAAAGTGCAAAGGACTGGTATAGCTGGATCATGAGGTGTATTTGCTTTGAGGTCTTTGAAATTTCTACCCACTGATTTCTAGAGTGACTACACCAGCTTGCAATTCCACCAACAGTCAGCAGGAGTTTCTCTTCCCCTATATCATTGTCAGCATTTGTTGTCAACTGCTTTCTTGATCTAAGCCATAATTACTGGGTGAGATGAAACCTTAGATTAGTTTTAACTTGCATTTCCCTAATTGGTAAGGATGTTGAATACTTGAGATATTTCTTTGCCATTTTAACTTTATCTTTTGAGAAATATCTGTTCAGATTCCTAAACAATTTTATTGGGTGTTTCATTTTCTTGCCTCTTTGTTTTTGAAGTTCGTTCTGTATTCTGGATATTAATCCTATTCTAAATGTATACTTGGTAGATTCTCTCCCATGCTGTATACCTCATGCATGCAGTACCTCAAGAGGCCAGAAGAGGGCATCAAATGCCCTGGAACTGGAGTTACAGATGGTTGTAATCAGTCATGTATATACTAGATACTGAAACTTGGTCCTCTGGAAGAGCAGACAATGTTCTTAACACCAGTCATCTGTCTGGCACCTTTTCCATGTGTTCTAAAAATATTATTTTTTGTGATTTTTTTTTTTTTTTTTTTTTTTTGGCTAGGGTGCTGCTGGCAGATGTCCCAACTCTCTAGGCTGGTTATATACATAGACATACATCAAGGACAATGCCTACAGGTTGGAGGTAGTGCAGGCTGGCTGTGGTTTGGGGAACTCACAAGGCTAGACCCATGTGCAGGATGTGTATCTATGGCTAGGTCAGGGGTTGGGGAAGATGCAGGTGTGCTAGGGTGCAGGGAACTCATCCCACTGAACCTAGGCAGAGACTGTACCACCAGGAAAGGGCCTGTAGGTTGATGTGGTACGGACAACTGGAGTGGACCAAGAGAGAAGACAGAATTCATGTAGCAACCAGGGACTACAGGGCTTTGGCCAGTGGACAGTTCTAAAGGGAGGAAGACAAGCTGAGAGAAGGGGAATCTAGATGCTATTCTGTGTGTTTGTTAGTGTGAGTGCGTGTCTGTTTGTGCTCCTGTTTATGTCACATGAGAGCTGAAGGAGGACTATTCTGTGCAGCCAGCTACACAGGGAAGCAGGACTGAAAAGGATGTGGAGGGATGATTCCTTGTAGGGATGATCTGTGTAGTTGCTTCCTTATTTGTATCCTTTCATTCTGACTTATTGTTACAGTGAAAATTTCAAGCATTGTATTTTCAAGAGCGGATATGTCAAAAGTACAGTTACATAATTGCATAAAAGTAGCTTAATATCATACTAACATTGTTCAGAATAAATTTCTGAAGAGTCAGTCATTCGCAGGGTGGTCATTGCCATCCAACATCGTATAAACTTTTGGGTCTCACAGGCAATTATCTCTACTCTATGCTTAGATTAACTTTGTTTCTTGTTTAGCATCAGCTGTGTTACCGAGCTGAGCTTAGTAATTTGCATCCTTATGGAACTCTAACAAGTTCAACAGAGACTCCTGGAATACCAACTTTCATAACCTCGCATTTAGTTCATTCTGTCCACATAGTGTTATTTACTAACCTAAGAGGTTAATCGACTTCTAGATTTTCTGTATTTCTGTTGAAATAATTGTTGCTGTCATTTACTTTGAGTGAACTGTTTGAGTGAAATGTAATCTTCTTGGAAATCCATAGCAAAGAAAAAAAGACTCATTTCTGTTGAAAAGGAATAGTTGGTATATCCCCAAATACCTTTTCTGGATAGTCTTTGCCTATGCTGTACAACACGCAAGATTCTACTCAATCTTTTCAGAATATTACATAATTCAACTAAATGTTGTAACCATGCAGAAGACTGTTGCCAGTAAACATTCAATGATTTTTTTTTGGGGGGGGGTGTTTCGAGACAGGGTTTCTCTGTGTAGCTTTGTGCCTTTCCTGGATCTCACTCTGTAGACCAGGCTGGCCTCGAACTCACAAAGATACACCTGTCTCTGCATCCCGAGTGCTGGGATTAAAGGCTTGCACCACCACCACCATCTGGCTCAATGATTTGACTAAAGTCTTAAAAGCTTAAATGAAAAATATTTTATAGTTTTATTTCCAGTCATTGCCAAATTTCATCCCTGGCAATAACTTTTAAGGCATTGGAATTATTTTTTCAAATAGTTGTTGTGCATTATGCGTTCTAATATTAGACCATTTTCCTTCTTTACTTCATGCAAAATCAGTTCTCAATCCTAAAACCTAGGGCAAATAAGGGTTTCACATTATTAAGATGCCAATAATCAAAGGATGATTAGGCTAATGTCATCTGCAGATGTTGTTAGAAATTTGTCTTTATGTTCAGAAAGGCACTGTTTGACTACTGTAAAGAGCAGGTATTTTCTACTGAGATCCCAGGGTTCGAGTTTCTGAGCAAAGTACCCCTAAAGAGTAGAATACCAGCATCTTTTGATAGTGATTCACTCATTTGGATACTTAAATTTCTTTCTTGCAAAGAGATGCATTTCAAAATGCAGTTGTAATTGTACAGAGAACCCTCATTAGTTCACAAGGAAAGAAGAGAAGTGAAAGCAGACTGCCTACTTTGGGAAGAATGTTCCTAGTAATCCATAGGCATATTAAGTTTTTCTCCAGAAAATATCTACGCTTAGAGACAAGAAAACAAGGAGCTCCGTATAATAGCAATGATTCAGTTATCAGATGGTACAGAGGTATAGTCCAGGCATTCAGTAGTCTGGGCACCAGTTTCAGTAGGGCTCATGGCTAAGAAATCAGAATTGAAACCCATTAAAATTAGAGAAATAGAGCAGGTTCACATAGTTTTTGTTCAAAGAGGCTGTAACACAGTTTCCCTTGACAATTCATATGCATATTCAAAACATTTCTTTGAAGACAATAGAGGAAATAGAGGTGTAAAATGTAGCCGCTGGACTCGTGTTACAGAATGTTAGAATTTCAGAAATGTCAGTAAGTGCTTTATGAAGTTTCCAGAGGAATGGTAACACTCATAAATGTCGCCTCCTTCAGTTCCTTTTTATTCTTCTTTCACTTTCACAGTTATTTAAATGAGAAAATTTTGACTCATAGAGTGATTATGCCATTGAGCAAGACATGGAGGATGGGTTGTAAGTGCAGGAGTGTATAGAGAGACATAATAAGGTTCAATATAAATCATCTTAGTTAATTTATGGTAGCAGTGACAGGTGATAGCAACTGTGTGTCAGAGCTGCCATGGTATGAAGGAAAACAAATCAATGATCATAATAATAATACATTTGATAGATATTTGTAGGCAGAAGTTTCTCTCTCAGCTTCCTGTTTCCAAATACTCAGCAGTTGCTTCCCAAATAATTGACTCAGAGGCTTAATATTATTTATAAATGTGTTGTTGGTGGCTCAGGCTTAACACTTAAATTAACCTATAATTCTTATTTATGTTTAGCCATATGGCTTGGTACCTTTTCTCAGTGCAGCATTCTATCTTGTTTCCTCTTCATCTGGCTGGCAACTCCTGAATCCACCCTTCCTCTTCCCAGAATTCTTCTAGTCTGGTTGCCTTGTATATACTTCCTGCCTGGCTACTGGCCAATCAACGTTTTATTAAACCAATTCAAGTGAGAAATTTTTACAGTGTACAAGAGCATTATCCCACAGCAGACATTTAATTGAAAAAGTTCTGAAAAATAAATTCAATATACTAAGGGAATGAGCCCTTTATCTACATTTCAAAACTTCTTCTATAGTCTCATGTATAACCATCTAACCTTTGAGGCTCTCAGACATTTTCTAGCTGACTATTCTCAGCCATCCTAAAAGCTGCCATTTTGCAAACAGGACTAAAACTGTCATCTCCAATACCCTGTGTCTCAACTGCAACTGAGGTGCACATTCATGAGTAGCCTCTCCTAGCCATTTTGCAGGGCTAGCAACCCATTACACATTGTCAAGTCTTTGCTCTCCATGACCCACTCATACCTTCAAACAAGTACTATGAGGGAGACTCTTCACATGGCCATGTTCTGCTGCTAGCTAGATGTGCAGCTTAGGCCACCTTGCACCAGTTTCTGTTTGTTGACTCAAAGGAAGTACTTCTTTAATTTTTCCTCAGTGATGCTGAATTATCATTCATCACAGCTTCAACCCTCAATGACTAGCATCCATTTCCCCAGTGAAACATATAAGGTTTAATTTCATGACTCAGCCTAAGATAATTGAACATCCCTGAGAGATGTTCAGTGCTCCTCCTTGAAACTTCACAATCCAGGCCTTCATCAGCTGCATTTTTGTGTACATTTCCAAAGCATGTTGAGGAAGAATGGTCTTTTAACCCCACTGACATTTTGAAGTCACAGTTTACCACTGAGGAAAATCAGGGTAGGAACTCAAGCAGGAACAGAGGAGGCAAGCTGCTTACTGGCTTGATCTCTGACTTCTATTCAGTTAGAGCTTTTACACAGTTCAGGATCAACTAACTGCCTATGAGTTTTGCAAACCACAGAGGGATGGTATGCCTATATCAATTTGCTATTGAGAAAGTGTCCCACATACTTTCCCACAAACAACTGATCTATGCAATTTCCCAGTTGAACTTTCCTTTTGTGAGACTACATAATTTGTTTTAAATTAACAATAGAAACTAATCAAAACATGTTTTATGGGTGAATTTTTGATAGTGTGAGATTGTTATTATCATGATTTAGAACATGGCTGATCGAACAAGGGCAATAGTAAGAAAACAGTATGTAAAACGAGTGACAGGAATCTATATATTACAAACATTGAGCTACCTTCTCATATGCCCTTCAGGAATGGAAGTCTGCATCCCCTTTGGCTTTATTGACTTAACTAGAATAGGTAATGTTCAATCTTCAAAGTACCTTTATCATACAGCTAAAATATGACTTTTTTTCTGTCTACAGAAAATTAAAGACCTTTTTGTTATACCATATGCCTTGGAATGGGGATATTTGAAGCGTAACTAATATTTTTATACTATTTTTGAGAATATCATACTTAAGTATCTATTTGCATCATTTCCAGGTTTATGACCTCTTATTCTATAATTATTGTTGTTAACCAAACATACATACATATAAAACATTCGAGCCCATTTACTGCTGCTCTTATATACATTTATTTTGGACAGGCCACTTGGGATTGGATCATCTACTAGGGAGTCCTCCTTGAAAAACGTTGTTCTCCATCTCTCAGTAGCTATTGATTGCCTTTAGCTTTTCATCTGGTGCTGGGACATTGTGACATTTTCTCCTTCTATATTGAATGTCTAATCTTCATTCTCATACCAATCTAGTCATAGTGTCTTTAACTCTATTTAATCCTCAATTCATTACACTGTAGTTTTCCCATTTTACTGAATGCCTACAGTTCTAAGTGAAGAATGTCAATGGTGGCCTAACCATTAAGAGAAAAAGATCACCACCTCTCTTAACCAGCCATGCCTTTTAGTGCTTGTGTAACAAGAGTTAATTCAAGTTGTAATTTAAAATATAGAAAAAAAAGATTGGATTTTAGCTCATATTGGAAATTTTCTATTTCCTTGTTGCACATATTAGTAGCTTCTGTGTTCTACTCACAAAGGTGTATTTTTTGAAATTTGATCACTCTGCTTTCTCTTTCACTCTGCATCCATTCCAACCATTAATATGAAGATCCTTTATGAAAGGAAACTGGAAGTCAGTGGAGTACTTATATATTCAGTGAAGGTACTCCAAACTTTATCACTGGCATTCTGTGATGAAGGGATTGCCTTTCTAAGCAGTTCAATCAGGAACACACATTGGTCATAATCATCTTCACAGGTGGGGGTTGAGGTCACATTCTCCCACAGGAAGAGACTAGACACTAGGAGAAGGAACAGTGTCCCTGCTACAGAAGAAGAGAAGCCAATATAAGATGTTTTGTCTCTTGTTACCCAGAGTCACCTTGTCAGTGGAAGTCTTACTTGTTTGTCATGTCCTCCTTGGAACAAATTAGTGTTTTTACTTGTGCAAAGCAATAAAAATGCCTACTGTGCAATTTTTGTTATCGGCATTTCTATGCAGATTTACGTTTGAAGTGTGACTATCTGCATCTTTTCTGTTACTTCCAGCAGGGTTTCAGCATCCTCCACTCTCTTAAAGCTTGAGTGGAGTCAGGGTTTCCAAACCATTCTCTTCCGATAGTTCAATGTCTTGAGGGAGTCTGCTGATTTCAGCATCATTGCCAAACATCCTATGACGCTTCCCCTGCAGGGGATGTCAACATCCTCACTACAGTGGGGACAAGTACAGCTGCATCTACATTACCTAATTCTGGGGCCATTACTAGGGTCCATGTCATGCTGTAAATGACCATAGTTATCTCTACTCCATGAAGAATAAAGGAATTTTCATGTCCTAGGAAAATAAATTCCTCTAAGCCCTTCATTATTTTCTCCATGTATATGTATATTTAGGAAATCAGTTCTTAAATGTTTGCTGAATTTTGGGCCCTGAGCAATGGAGCACAACACCAAGTACCAATCACTGCTAAAAAAAATAAAAATATTAAAAAAGTGACATATAATATTTCCACCAATTTTTACATCCAAAATAAAAATGATCATTTTCACATATTTTGTATTATATAATATAAATTTAAAAAATCATAGTGCTTTCCACATTTATTTTATTCATGGTAATTATGCATAAATATCAAATATATGTTCCACATATTTTCATCTGAAGGATTTTCCCAGTCTAAAAGGAATGGATGGAGACTAATCCTTTGGGTTTTCCATTTTATAAAATCCATTTTTACTAAACTTGAAAAAAGCTTCAAGAAAATAAAGAAACGTAGTAGAATAATGTCTTTTTATGAAAAGATATTCAGCTTGAATGGAATTGTTCAGTCTGAATAGATCCACATGCTGGCCTTGTCTACTATGTCCCCCAAACGAAAAATACAGTATCCAGCATAGTGACATCTGTCAGTACAAAAGACTACACTGTAGGATCTTCTATATTTGCCACATTCAAGAATCTCTTTATCATTCAACAAGAATGTGTGGCATCTCATTTCATAGTCTCTTACATTTAGTTCATTTTACATCTAACACTTTAGTAACAGTATGTTTATAGAGGATCAGTATGTCCAAAATTTAACTGTGATATCCAACCAGTGTTGCTCTGTGTCTACATACACAGGCATATAAACATTCTTCCAAAAGATTCCTAGAATATCCCCATGCAAGGAACTCCCCTTTATTGCAGTAGCATGTTCACCGTTAACATCTGTGCCTCTTCTTATCTTCAGTGAGCTATTCTCTTGGCATTTTAGTCTTCCAAAAATACATAATAAGTACGTCTTATACCTTCCCCTTTCCAAAGTTTCTCTAGATATTTGGCTTTGAAGCTGTAACCTTCCCCACATTCTTTCTTGATCCTCCTTTCCCCCCTCCCCTATTCATCCCATCTCAATTCCTTTAGCACTTTACAAGCTCGAATTATTCTCTAATCCCTGTTACTCAGACCCACAAAGCCTCTCTTGTTCCTGTGTTGTAGTCCAGGGAGAGATTCTAAAGAAAAACAGGAGCCCTTCCCTACACCTCTTACTATATCACCATGCTGTATATTCAAAGTTTCTACGCTTATGAGGCACAGACAGCTTAGGAGCTGATGCCGATATCTAAGTAAATACACAGCCTTCTTGAACTCTCTACTTACTGAAAGAATAGGCCCAGGAACAGAGGAGTCTACCAGGCCAGGATCTCAGTAAGAATTCTGATTAGAACTGTCAAATTTAGCACAGATTCTTTGATTTTGATACTCATCAAAACTGCATATATATCCTCAAAATTTATCCAAATGGTTATTTATGTATAGTAAAATAAATAGTATCTGACCCCCTATTTTAAAATTTATCTCTTACTATCACCGTATACTGCAGTGTGATCTCACCTGATGCCAAATATCTATTGTACCTAAAATGTAGAGCTAGAGATTAAACCATAATCTGAACAAATGAATGAAAAAATAGGCTACAAAGGGCAGCAAATGCAGTTAATGCTCTGTCAAGTAAAATGCAAATGTTCCTGTTACTTAATCAAACAACAGTCAACAATTGTCACTTCCTTCGGAATGGGTACTATGAGTACAAAAACCACCATGGACTCTAAGAGTTCACCAGGGACTCTTCCACTCATGATAATTGAGTGACAGTGATGACAGCTCATAAAATGAACAGCTAAAAGGATCATTTCCAACAAGTAGCTACAACTTGAAGGTGACTGACGGGAAAAACATCAAAAGAGACTGGAATTTCTACTGTCCCAAACACTGGGAACAGTTAACCAATGTTGGGCCTTGGGCTGCATCGATCCCAAACTGCTCCTGGCCACATGTGTCCATAAATCAGTTGCTTCAGTTTTCTATTTTGCCCAAAGATTTGGGAAACAAATTTCATTTCCATTGAAAGAAAATGGATCATTTTGATTTATCCTAGACAAACATGTTGGGAAGGGAGAAACTGATTTAATTTGATTTCATCTTTCTGTTTTGTAATTTATCCAAGATACAAATGTGAGCTATATCATTTATATATGGGAATGTAAATGGAACCCTAATGGAAAATTCCTAAGGGCAAGGTATATCAGCAATCCAGGTTGCTTCTAATTTCTATTGTACAAACAGATTTTGTGGGATACAGGATCTGTACCAATTATGGGCTTGGCAGACATTTTTGCAAGGTTTATTCTTTTGTAGCTGGAGAGTAGAAGACTTCGATACTCTGTTGTAGGATTACTTGGTCTCCAGTTCCTACATAATTGACAAATCCATTCATGTGCTACATCTCAGACATAGGAAGTGGAGCAAGAGTATTCATCTGCCTCTGCTTTATGTCTGTAGAAGCAATGTGACCAGCTGCCTCATCATCTTTGTCATGATGAATCATGTCCCATGGCAACAAAACACACAACAGATTCTTCCTTACCACAGTTTCTTTTGTCAGATTTTTTTATCATCATAGCAGTGATAAATGCTATTTGTACACTTGTCATTTCCAATGACTTATTAGTTTTCCTTATTTGTAACACATCCACAGGACCACAGAGTTGATGAGGCATAGGCAGCTCTCATGGCTTGGACTGTCCAGGGTAATTATGGAATTGGGCCAATCTTTATCTGTAAAACTTTGTTATGTCTTCTGAATTCTTGCGTCCGACTGACTCCAGGCAGGCAGAGCAAGGTCTGTTAATCATTGGTGTCTGTCTGCTATAATATCCTAGGGCTCAATGAACAGTACTTACATACAAAGGCTCTCGTTTCTCACAAACATGTTAGTTAATTTCATGTAGTTGGATGATATTACACAACTTTACTCTTCATCGTGTGTCTCAGTAAGATATATTGTCCAAGCTTTTAATGTAAAGTGTACAGTGTGCAATACTGTTTATTGACCTAATTACCCATTGCTACTTTATGCTAACCCACTGCACTTTAAATTAGCCATCTCTGAATATCTGTACCCCGCTGCTCAGTGTCTCTGATGAATTAAAGATTGTCATGAATTTCTATTCAATAAGGTGAACACTTACCACACTAGAAGCACCAGCATGTTAGCAGAGGGTTACCTCCTGCATAATTTACAGTTTGAATTCAGACTCCCATGGTGAGTCTTACCCAGTTACATCTCCTTCACCACATTAGCTTGTTCAGTGCTAAGAGGTGTACCTCTCCTCTCTTCAGTGTTTGGAGTTGTTGTGGCTTTCTGGAATGATCTCAGCTATGAAAAATTAGAGTTACACTTATCTGTGAATAAAAATAAGTATTCAGAATATAGTTAGAAAATATTCCAGTTTAGTGAAATACAGTAGTTAATTCTCTTATACTAGCCATGGGTGATGGGTGGTGGGTACCAGGCATGAAATAACTCCTATTGAGTGGGTCTTACATTCAATTGGGTAACTCCAGGATATGTATATACATATATATTTATGTATATACATACATATACGTATATATATCACTATAACCCCTTTAAGGATATTTTACCATTTACCATTCTGGTCATTCCTGTTGGTATGTTGGTAGACATTAACAGCTCTGTAGGGCTGTTGACTGCCTTTGTCACTTAGCAGCTTGTATAGTTCCTTCTGGTACTGTGAAAGAAGGGCCTCAGGGAGGAAGCTTCCAGGTAATGTCCTACTCAGTACCTCCAAGTCCCATGTCCAAGATTTGTGGTGCTTTCATCAGCAAGGCAGAATGTCCAAATTCTGCTCCCCACCCGCCTTGGAGTTATGGTCACTCAGTGCACAAAGGCAAAGAATACTTGTGTGGTAAATAGAGTTTTGCAGAAGTATGTGAGAGTAGTAAGGGGTGTTAAAGGAGAACATGGGATTACTTGGGCCATTTGGTCTTGATGTTAATGGAGATTTTGCTTTCTACCAAGTTTAGTGTTCTGGAAGCATTACTTGTTCATCCATGTCTTTAACCCACGTTTTTCCTCATAGTCTTTCTTTTCTCCTCAGTGGACAATGCATTTCAATTTAATTAATCCATGGCATTTTATTTCATGTTTCTGAGGATTTTTACTGGACTCTCTCTCTTGTTATTTAGAGAAATCCCTACAAAAATCCTTAATATGTACTGTAAGAGATCCTGAAAACCATATTTGCCTTTAATGCTCTGAGAGTGAAGAAAGAGAAAATCCTAGTTTTCTTAGAGGCAGGAGAAAGCCTGAGCTACCCTTAACAAATCACCTTTCTCCAGACTGAATATAAAATATCTTCATAGATTATATTTATGGTTAATCAAAAGGGACAGGTAAAGGTATTCCATCCTTCAGGTGAATTTCTGCACATGGATTTAACTTTTTTTGTACTGAATTTATTCATTTTGTTATTTTTGTGTATGTGAATATTTTGTTTGAATGTATACCTGTGAACCACAGTCATATAGTGTATGCAGAGATCAGAAAAAGTCATTAAATTCATTGGAATTAGAGTTACAGATGGTGGTAATTCACAATGTGTGTGCTGGGAATCCAACCCAGGTCCTCTAGAAGAATTACTCACTGAGCCATACATCAAGTCCCAGATTTTGCTTTACAATAAACTCTGAGTCGAGATGAATGAAAGGAGAAGGAAATTTAGAACTCGGGAGGGGAGCAGGAGTGATCCTCTGCTATTGCAGGATGTGGTTGATTACCAAAATGTTCCTGAGTGCTTTTTGGTAAAAACGAAATTTTGAGCCAATTTTTTCCACAATGAGAGAAGAAAGAGCAGATTGTAAAGGATGCTATATATTATGCAGCTGTTCTACTAATAAAGATACTGAACCTTTAGCTGTCTCACTTGTATGTGTCTTGGGAAATCTTTAGTGTACCCAGTGATGGGGACACCTGTTCCTTCTAGGGAAAGCAGTTTGAATTATAATCAACAATAAAACTTTGCTATTATGTTAGGAGTCACTGAATTTCTCAGAATGTCAGAGAAAAGGAAATTCAGAATGAAGGAGGGATCAAACATCTTAGGAACATCTGTCTTCTCAGTTTGGTGATGCCAAACACCAGAAGATGAGGGGAAAGTAGTAAACAATGTGGATATGAGCTAAAGTTGATATTGACTTAGAGAAGCCTTATTAGCCCAGTCTGAATAGAAAATGCACAATTTATTAAAATGATGTTAAAAAGACAAAAGTACAAGGAGAGTTGTTGAAGACAGTTGTAGAGAAGTCAAGGGCCATTTCATAGTTGTATCAAAGTATATTTCAGAGTATGTGAAAGTTTCAGACTATTTAGGGGTGAGCTAGTTGCCTAGTACTTGTTGGTCAATTCACTGAAAATGTGGGCTGATGAAAAGTGGCTGGCTTTCATAATAGATCCCCAGAATTCCATGTTCGGTAGATTGATTCATATTAATGTCATTCCTTGTTTCTAACACTTTGACACACGTTGATGTTCTCTCATTCTTAAAAACGTTGTAAATCATGTACTCATATGCCTAACCTCTGTTAAGTGTGAAACATTTGACCGGACTATGACAATGGTATTATGACCAATTCACTTCATAGACTCTGGCATTTCTAAAGTGCCAGTTTCTAATATTAAAGAACAGGCTCATTGAACCCAGCATGCTTTAAAAAGAAAAAAATTAAAGGAAGCTTCATCCTAATGTATCAATGGACATCCTTGAAGCAGAAGACTTATATTTGAGATGAAAACGTTGTGATGGACTATCTGCTTATTAATTGAAGATCTTGAGATAAATACCAGTCTTACTACAATGTTTGTTTATGCAGCAGAACAGGCTACATGAAACAGTTGTCTTCACTGGTGGCTGCAAGAACACTGGTAATTTTCTTCATCTCCAGTCTGAATCTAATCACTAAGAAGAGAGTCTGTGAGGTAGCGACTATATTTTAGTATTTTTAGGTCCTTATTCTTCCTAAATATTGAATAGAGATTTGAGAAAAGAAAAGATTGTCAAATGCCTATGGTTTTTCCATGGACATGGGCCAGAATACCAGCAAGTTGCTACTCGGTTCTACATATGGATTTAACAAGGAGACGATGAAAGACACTAGTTTCATTTCTATTACTAAAGGAATTTTACATTTCGTCAGTAAAGTCGTGAATTCTTCTTTATAGAGAAACCTTAGAGGTTTGCACTTGATAGTTTAAAGATGTAAATAGTCAAAGGACAATTGTTCAAAGATCTGCTGAGGTAATTGAGTGTTACGGGAATTTTGTCTGTGTTGTGGTCTGATATCCAATTGAGTCAGGCATTGGTTCAAGAGGTGGAGATTCACCTTCAGCTGGTCAAAATGGATCATGGAGTTCCCACTGACTTGGGAGAAGGGAAAGAGGGGCTCTCAGAAGACGAGGTGGGGCTGAAGGGTTACACTGGCTTTTCAAGCCTGGAAGAGGATGGTAGCAGTGTGTTGTGGTCATTTGTGGTTATCTCAGGTTTTATCATTAATATTTATCCCCAAGTTTTATTTTTAATAAATGATAAAAGAAATCATAATCATTGGGCATCTGTCTTTCTGACTAGGCAAAGTACTATCATAATTACTGCAAGGACCAGCTATTTTCTCCTGAGATCCCAGGATGTGAAGTACTGAGTAAAAAACCTTAGAGAAGGGTGGTGTTTTCAGCATTCCTGTATAGTGAGGCTTTGATATATATGGATGCGTAAATCTCTTTCTTGCAAGGTAAAGCATTTAAGACGCATTTCCTGTCACATAGATCTTCAGAACTAATCTTGAGAAAAGCTAAAATATGTCAGCAGATGGCACACCCTGTGGAACATTATCTTACTTCTCTTCAGGAGCCCTTTGTTGTTTTTTTTTTTTTTTTCATTTTTTTTTTTTTTGATTCTTCTCAGTCTCTCTGGCTTTGGAAAGAAGAACAGCAGGAACTCCTTGCATGACAGACATTTCAATCACTAGATGATACAGAATATTATTCAAGGCACTTAATAGACTGTGTACCACTAACAGAATGACTTCTTGCTAAGCAACTGTAGTTGAACAATCACATTGAAGTTAGATGCAATAGTTTAACATAGAGACAGATTTTGCTCAAAGAGGCTGAAACAAACTTCCCCTTTGCTATTCAAACGCGTATTGGAAATGTTACTTTGTAGATGATACAAATCTTAGAATTGTAAAATGTAGCCATTAACCTTGTATAGTAAAATTTTAGAGAGGATTAAGTTCAGAAAGGTCGGTAGAGTGCTTTGTGAAGTTTCCAGAAAGTTAATAACTCTCAAAAAAAAATCATGCTTTCCTCAAATTCCATTTTTCACTGCTTTGTTTATATCACAATTTTTAAGTGAGAATTTTATGCCCATAAAGCCCTTCTGCCTTTAAGCAAAACATGGAAGGTGGGTCAGACATGTCAGGAGGTGGAGGGATAGGATAGAGAATAATGGTTGAGTTAAATAATCTTCAGATGACTTGTGGTAGGGAATGAGACATGAGTGATGATAACAATTATAAATTATATTTGGAATGATATGTAGTGTTATCATTACACAGTGGTGATAGGTTCCTGCTGGAGAATATAATACAGAGCTTATTAGACTTCTTTCCCAAGTGAGTTTCAATTATGACACAGGTGAAGGCAGATAGTCAGGTAGGAATTAACACTTAGGAGTGAATAGGAGTAAAATGAAGAGAACACTGAAAATGAAGAAAAAGTGTGAAGTGGTCAGTTCTATAAACACCAGCCACATTAGCCACATATGATAAACACTGACCATTAATAAGCTGTCATTAATGTATACTAAAACCACAAATGTCAATGTCAGTTCATACTTCCATATAGAACAACTTGCATCCTAGGGGCTAGGCATTGGCGAAAGGCTCTTATCCTTTTACAATTGATAGATCAGTTAAAATATCAATTTGAAGATTTCGCTAAATAAATTATCATTGATATTATACAATTTTTATTGCTTTATCTGCCAATATTTTCCTACAGATGTTATTGTATACCTACTATAGTGCCTATAATAACCCAAAGTAAGGCAAAGTCAGTGTACTGATTCAGAATTTTTAGTGAAGAAATACCCTGGGTAAGGACTCACTCTGCTAAACTTTGCTCCTTGTTTTCTGGAATAGTGAGGAGAGAAGTGTGGCAGATGCTGAGGGTCCCATGAATGAAGCCTTGGTTATCTCTCCTTGTGTTCCCCTCTTTCCTCTGCTCTCCTTAGCCTATCCCATTGGACTCTTCCTATTCCATTATTTCCCTTTCATCTTTTATATAGCTGCATTCCATCTTCCCTCATTCATCCCAGTTCAACCTTTTTTTATTCATAATTCAATTTAACTCTTTATACCAATGGTTTCTATCTCTCCTCCCTTGAAAGCCACTCCCTATACCTCCTTAGTAATTTCCTGACCTCTTTGTGAATTTAAAAGACTCAAAGATAATATCCATAAATGAGAGAAAATGTGATATTTCACTGTGTGGGTCTGGATTTCTTCACTTAAAATGATTGCTTCCAGTTACAGTCATTTATTTGCAAACTTCATAATTCTGTTTTTCTTAGAAGCTCAACTATATTCCATTATGTAAATATACCATATTTTCATTATAAATTCATCAGTTGATGGACATACAGGCTGGTTCCATTTTTTGTTTATAGTAAACCAGCTAGCTACATGTAGAAGACTTAAACTAGATATTTATCTGTCACATTGTGCAAAACTCAGCTCCAAATGGATCAAGGATCTGAACATAAACCTGATACCTGGATACTGACAGAAAAGAAAGTGGAGAATACACTTTAACCTGTTTTTTTGCTCCACAGGTTAGTATTTTTTTTTCTTTATGAAGGTTTATGGTTTAACAATTGGATCATGATGCTTTCTTTTTTAAGCTATACTACATCATGACCTTTAGCATGGAGGTGGCCAGTTTGTGAGAAAAGCTGGAAGTCAGTGACATTTAAAAGTTCAGTGAACATTCCTTTAACTTGGAGAGCGATGTGATAGACAAAGTTAACATCTGTTCAAACATTCCTTCAAATGACATCTGACAGTGGCCATCTGCTACAGCACTTGGGTACAGAGGACATGCTCTGTCATAGGAGCAGTTTGGCACCAGGATTAGGGCCCCTGCAAAATAGAGGAGTGATTCTGAAATCTCTTGCTCTGATTATAAGGTTACCAACAATCACCCTGTCAATGAAAGTCTTATCAAAGTGTATTCCTTTGTATAATTTGGTTTATTTAGATGTGTGAGTAAGGAATATCTTCCTCTGTAAAACATTAGGTATTACGTTTTCATAGATTTACATTTTGAAATATAAGTCTTCTTGTCTTTGTTATTATTATAAATTATTATTATTATTATTATTATTATTATTATTATTATTATTACCCTCACCAGTGCTTTTGTATTCTTCAAATGTTTGAAACTTACATTGGGCACAAGTGTTCAAATCATTCTCTTAAGACAATTTAATGTCTTGACATATACTGTTGACTTTCAGTAATAACACACTTGTTAACTTGTAACTTCAGTTCAATGTCTAATGTTAACATTTTGGATACCAATGGGACAAGGACAGGTCAGTTATTTTGTTTCCTTCATGGTCATGCCTTAGGTGAACTATCTTTCGTTAATTAGTATAGAGGATGACAAGAATAGTATCATCAAAATGATGCCACAGCCCAGAATTGTCATCATCATCATGGTAATGTCATACATTTCTAATTTACTGAAATATCAAGACCCTTTCTACAAACTTCATTTGAAATAACCTTGTGAATAGGCATAGCTTTCCCAAATAAAGCTTGAAACTATGATGACAAAATAGGTGGCTTACAAAACACATGAATTTTATCACTACATTATTGGCAGTTTGAAGAGGAGCATGTCAACACTGGAGACCTTGCACATTATCGCTGGTAAATGCAACTCATATACTGGTGTGGTCTCATTCCTATTAAATATCTCAATTTCTTTGCTCTCTTATTGAATAACATTTTTTTCTTTAATCTAATCTTTGAAAAATTTATTTTGAAAATATATTTTGACCTATTCACCCTCTTCCCCCAAGTATCTTTCAGCTGATGCCCAATCTGAGAGTTTGGGGTAACATCAAAGAGCAAAATACCCACACAACAAAAGCAAGACTAGACAGCTCCACCAAGAAACACCACAAATATCCAGATGCATAGATTCCCATCCCAGAATACGAACTTGAACAATCAACACAATATGACTCCTCTAGAAGCTTCTACAGCCTCTGTAATATTAAGAAAAGCAATTTAGTTGATGTGCGTGACAAGGACTTCAAAATAGCATATAAGTATATTCAAGGGACTCAAAGAGAATATGAATAAATGCCTGAAAGAAGACTATGAGAACACAAAGAGTTGAATGCAATGAAAATAATTCAATATATGAACATTTATAAAATTTCATAGAGGGAGGGAATATCTGAAGAAAAACCAAACTGAAATAAAACTTAAAATGAAAAACTCAGGAATTTACATAAAATGTTTAGAGAAAGGCCTCACCAAGAGATTGGATCAAGTGGAAAAGATAGTATCAAGTCTTGAAGTTAAGGTAGGAGACATAGATTATCTAGTCAAAGAAAATTTTAAATAAAAAACATTCAGGCACAAAATGTCCATGAAATCTGGAACACCACGAAGAGACCAAACCCATTAATAACAGGTATAGAAAGAGAAGAGAAAACTTACAGCAAAATCACAGAAGAAAATCTCCAAATTTAAAGAAAGAGATGCTTGTCAAAGTTCAAGAGGCAGACAAAACACTAAATAGACAGGAACAGAAAAGAAACTCCTGTGACACACAAAAGTGAAAATAATAAATTTACAGATGAATAAAGGATAGTGAAAGATATAAGGGAAAAAGACGAAGTCACAAATAATGGCAGGTCCATTGGAAAAACACCCAGCATTTCAGTGGAGAATCTGAAATCTAGGAGGGCTTAAACTAATGTCCCTTGAAAGATCAGAGGTGTAAGCCCAGGCTACTATTTCCAGCAAAGCTATCAGAAGAAAATATAGTAGTTCATGATAAAAACCTACTCAAAGAATTCGTGTTTACCAAGTCAGTGCTACAGAAGGTATCAGAAGAGTATTTCAGTATGATTGGGGGCAGGGAATTAACCACACACAAAAGGACACAAGGAATAATTAATCTCAGAGCAGTTAACTTAAAGGGGTCTAAAAATCCCACTACCACAACAAAATAACACGAATTAATAAATAGTGTTCAATGATAACTCTCAACATTGTCTGTCTCTATTCCCAATACGACATGAACTAGAAAACAAAATTCAGCTTTCTGTTATAACCTAGAAACACATTTCACCACTGAGGACATAGACCAGTTTAGGTCAAAAAGAATAAAAAATGTTATCCTAAATAAATACAACTAAGAAACAAGCAGGCATAGTTTTCTAGCACCCGGAAAAATAAAATCCAAATCAAAACTAGTCAGAGAGATAAGAAAGGATATTACATACTCATTATAAGAAATATCCACCCAAATTATATTACAGTTCCAAGCATTTACACATCAAACACAGGGGCATCTAATTTCACAAAAACCAAAACTAAAACCGAAAACCAAACCAAACCAAAATGTGGTGGTATTTTACTTACACTGAAATGTGATTTTAATTGTATGTTAATAAATAAAGTTGCCTGGGGGTCAGAACTATCAGAGCCATAGCAAGTGGCGTACGCCTTTAAGGACCTGGAGGGCGGTACATTCAGGCAATGACGAGGCAGTCACATGTTTGGGTATACAACCAATGAAAAGGCAGAACAGGAAGACTTTAAAAAGACATACACACAGGAAGTAGGTCCTTTTCGGAGAGCTCTCTTGGCTGGAGAGGATCCCTGAATCAGGAAGGGTGAGGCTCTTAGCTCTGACCTCTTGGTTTTCTTCTCTGAATTGGCTCTGTGCTTCTTATTTGATAAGACCGTTGGTTACATCTACACCAAAACACAAAACAAACAAACAAAAACCACTACAAAATCTAAAGCCACAAATGGCCCTTAACACAGTGACAGTGGTTGCCAATATCCCACTCCCATCAATAGACAAGTTATGAGACAAAAGCTAAATAGATAAACTCTGGAGTTAAATAGTATCTAACAGACATTTAGAGAACATTCTACCCAAACACTAAAGAGTACACTTCTCAAGTTCATTTAGTTTTGAATTTTTTGAGATTGATCATTCTATGTTTTGGAGCTCACCTGGTCACTCCGATTCAGCATGAATCTTTAAAGGACTTATTAATTAAAACAAACCTGGAGCCAGATATTGGGGTGAATGCCGGAAGACCAGAGAAGCAGAACAAGCCACAGCCACCTCACCTTGCCAGTTCCTCAGCTGATCCTGTTTCCTCAGACTGGATGCCTCTGAGTTCTCATCCAAACGGATCTCAGCTGAACTGCTGCTCAAAAGCCTAAAAGCTTAGCCAGCTCTAGTTCCTGGTTTTCACACCTTATATACCTTTATGCTTTCTGCTATTACTTCCTGGGATTAAAGGCTCACTTCCCTGGATTAAAGGCGTGTGTCACCATGCCTGGCTGTTTCCAGTGCGGCCTTGAACTCACAGAGATCCAGATGGATTTCTGTCTCTGGAATGCTAGGATTAAAGGCATGTGTTGCCACCATTTTCTAGCCTCTATATCTAGTGGCTGTTCTGTTCTCTGACCCCAAATAAATTTATTAGGGTACACAATATTTTGGGGAACACAATATCACCACATTTCAAACATCCAGTTTCAAAGACTACTTGAATAAGGACTTGAGATAAACCCTGAACTTTGGCATTATACACAGACTGGACAACAAAGGCTATAGCTACCTTTCCTAGAATTTGACAATTAACCCAACATTTTTCTTTTCAGAATAAAGATACCTTTGCCCTTTGCCCATATCCAGCAAGGAGCAGCTTTAAGAATACGATGCCCACATTCCCAAAGAGGTGGTATGGGGCGGGTTGTTCTTTTTGGTCTTTTAATGGGTTTTGGGTCTGGGATAATTTTCATTGTTTAGGAGGGTTGGTTACAAATTGTTCTTAAGGGTTAGGAAAAGGACTAAGCAAAGGAGATGAGATTTAAGATTCTTGTTTTTAAAAAAAGATATATAGAAATGATAGAATAGAGGGTAGATTATTGAATCTACTCAGAAAGAGAAGATATAGATACAATATAGATAAAAAGATAGATTATTGAATCTACTTTGAAAAGACAATTACTAGTTTTAAATACTTTACATTGGATTGGATTTTTGTATATTGTACACAAATTTTATATATATTGAGATTGATATTGTTAGAAAATGCCATACATGCTGTGGGATGGTCTGTATGTCAAGTGTGTTGCTCTGATTGGTCAATAAATAAAACACTGATTGGCCAGTGGCCAGGCAGGAAGTATAGGTGGGACTAACAGAGAGGAGAATTGAGAGAACAGGAAGGTGGAGGGAGACACTGCCAGCCACCGCCATCACAAGCAGCATGTAAAGATGCCAGTAAGCCACGAGCCAAGGTATAGACTTATAGAAATGGATTAATTTAAGATGAAAGAACTAGATAGCTAGAAACTTGAGCCATTAGGCCAAACAGTTTAAAGCCATTAGGCCAAACAGTTTAAATAATATAAGTGTCTGTGTGTTTATTTTGTAAGTGGGCTGTCAGACTGCCGGGGCTTGGAGGGACCCGGAGAGGAAACTCTCCAGCTACAGATACATATATTTCTAATCTTGTTCAAGATATTGTGCTTATACTGTTCATTTAACAATGTAATGCAATTTGCTAATCCTTGAATGTTATTATTACCAACTATTAGGTTATAAAGAAATGAAAGTTAGTAGTTAGACATTACAATTGAACTTGTAGTCATATTAGGAATGCTTTCAAGATCGAGCAGATATATTTTAGATAGACAGGTCATCTTCAAACCCTTCAGAGATCTACAGAATATGGCATTTAAAATGTTTTAATAACTTAGAAAAATTTTCCTTTTTATTATGACTGAGACATGTCAGCTCCTGGCAGTACCAATCTACTTCAGAGAAAATATGGGCATTGAAGAAACTGCATATGGAGTTAACTTTCATTGTGGCAAAAGTTAGCCACTGAACAACAAAGTATCCTCGAATCGACCACTGACAAACAGGACAGACAGGACATGAAACAAAGGACTACCGATTCTTGCCAAAAGAAGTGTGGTTGTGGCTTTAACAAAAGGCATCGTCTGAGGCCAGGACAATATGGCACCATCCCTGAAGTGATCTTTGCAATCCGGAAAAGGTACAGTGCCCTTTTCTTCGAAGGCAGCTGAACAGGCAGTGGGCCGATGGCTTCTGATGTGCAGTGGAACAGCTGCTGGAATGGTTGTTCTTGAAGAGTAACTAAGCTGACAGAGTCTAACCTCTAATGGTAGACTGGCATTTAATAGAGGGATGTGGAGAAGAACGGGATGCTGAGATGAAGCCACACACACACAGCCAAGAAGAATGGACAACGGAATTCAAAAAACATCAACAATTTCCAGAATTTAAAATCCTGAATCATGACATGACACTAGTGGAATTCAGGTGTTTCTGGTACATGGACTGCTCTCACCAAATGTGAGGTCAAACTGTTGACCTTGTGTACATCCTACTTCACAAATGAATCTGTCAGATACGCTAAGCCTATGGGCTGAAGATGATGCCCCAACACTGTGGAGAAACCTAAGGTGACTGTCCAGGCAGCTGGCTGTTTCTGTCAACTCACGTTTTTTTTTTGGAAGCTGCTTGTGTGCACTGTTTTTATTTTTGTTAGGTAATATTATTTCCGTTTTGGTCTTTGAGGGAGTTGAAGATTAGATAGTTATAGTTATAGTTTTCCTTGTTAAGAATTTTAGAAAAGAAACTCACTAAAGAGTAAGTGTATAAATTTGAAAGACATTATAAGATAGTTCTGTTAGTAATATAAGTTAGGATAGAAAGTGAATCACGTACATTTTGGACTTACCAAAATAGGATAGATAATGGAATTATTTTCTCTGAATATGTCAAATACAAGTGGACTAGACATTGTTTAGGTATTTATTGCTTGTATATATTGTATATTGTTATTGTACTTTTTGTATTAGTATTCTTATATTAGCTATAACATTTTTCCTTTTTCCTTTTTATTAAAATAGAAAGGGGGAAATATGGAGATATTTCATTTGTACTGAAATGTGATTTTATTTGTATGTTAATAAATAAAGTTGCCTGGGCGTCAGAGCTAATAGCAAGCCATAGCAGAAGCTAGGTGGTGGTGGCGCACACCTTTAATCCCAATCACATGACAGGCAGATCTCTGTGTGTTCTAGGATACAGCCAGCATAGAGACACATGCCTTTAATCTCAATACCAACCATAGAGACCTAGAGGTCTGTATAGACAGGCAGTGACGAGGAGGTCATGTGGTTGGGTTTACAACCAATGAGAAGGCAGAACAGAAAGTCAATAAAAAGACAGATACACAGGAAGTAGGTCTCTTTCTGAGGGGAAGGACGACAGTGGCAATGAAGGATAAGAAAGGTTTTTAGTATCAGCTCTTAGCTACTGCTCTGACCTCTTGGGCTTTTAACTCTGCATTTGGCGCTGTGTTTCTTATTTAATAAGACTGTTACATCTACACTCCATGGTATGTAAACACATACCTTGTTTCTACCACTAGGTTATGGTAATGGCTTCTTTCCTACTTTAGGTCAATTAAAATTGCAAAATGTTTCCAGACACTGTTACATGTCTCTAGGTAAAGGAAACTCTTTGAGAACCACAGGTTCAAGAGTGTACTGTGTGTTTATTTCCTGGAAAATGATTAGAAAATACTTTTCAGCTCCACCTGGCTTTAATTCTCCAAGTAAGACCCAAACAAATGTCTGTTCACTCCAGATAGGCAATGGCACCCAAACAGTAAACTGTTCAAACCGGCACTGTGAACGATGTCATGTCCAGATGCACTTAGAGGAACTTGGATGAGATTACTTACAAAGGCATAGTTGGGTCAAAGACAGTGGTGATATGTCTGAGTAGTTCATCAAGCACTTAGCTGTTTGCAGCACACAGCCGAGTAGGTCTTGCACCCACCTGGACAGCCCACTAGAGCTGATGTTGTTGTCAGGGGTGCAAGTGATTCAGCCCTGACCTGAGGGCATGAGAGCAGGAGAGCCGACCCTGCCCCATCATATGCCCCATACAGCAATCAAGAGAGAGGGTGGGCCCTGCCCTTCACCTGGACAGTGCGGAGGGTCCTGTACCTTGCCTGGGCAGTGTGGTGATCCAGATCTGAGGATCTGAGAGCAGGAGAACTGGCCCTGCTCCTTGCTGCAGGCTGCACTGGGTGAGCTAGCCAAGGCAGTGCTGGAGAGCTCACCTGGGAAGTGATGATGAGGGCAAGCTGGCAAGCTGACCAACCCACCTACCACCCAGGCACAGAACAAGGGCTATGAGTTGGCCCACCCCAACATTCAATCTATGAACTGCTAGAGCATATGTAGGGGACAATCCTATAGATCCAAACCAGAAGGATCTCCACTACATGGGACAACAACAGGATATCCAAGAGGAGCCCCAGTGAGAGCCCATTAATTGATGGTGTAGCAGAAGCCAGAGGCCTCGAACCAGACCAATGACTCATGGCAATGAACACTTGCAAGTAAAGATGACTGGACTAAAGGGTACATTGTGTGACTCAACCGGCCACACTACAGCTTCCGCAGCATGACTCTTCTTTCTCTCTTTCCGTTTTTTTTGTTTTGTTTGGCTATTGGTTTTTCTTCTAAATTTGGTTTTGTTTTAGGGGGGAGTTTCAAGATCAGAGGGCATATGTGAGGGCATAGGGAGATAAGTGAGATTAAATTGCATGATGTGAAATGCAAAAAGAATCAATAAAGGTTTTAGCAACATAGAACTTAGCTGTAGACTCTGGAAAGCTGCTTCACTGTATTCCTGCGTTCAGTCACTTTCTACCTCTATGAGTATAGTGTACCACCCTCAAGCCCACTCCCCTTTAGAGGTAGAAGGATGTCATGTGGGAAATCAAACTGGGGCTATAATGATGTTTCCCTCTCAGTGTGTTAACATCTTCATTACCATGATAACTAACCATGTGGTATCTGTATAGCTTAGCTTATCTGAGGCCATGACTAGGATCCATGTTATATTGGAAATAACTACCTTTTCTCATGAAGCTTGGTCCTAGAACCCTGAGAATAAAGGGATTAAAGAAAGAATTGCAATACTGAAGAAACAACAGGCACATAAATGGAAAATCTGGGGTCGAATGCGATGTACACACTCTCATGAAATGGCACCAATTACTGCAGCACAAGAACTTTGATGTCTTTGTTAGGTACAGCATGAGGGCATGGGGAGGAGAGGAGTTAGCTATTCTAGATAAGAGGTCTCTGTAAGTGAGCAGTCATAGGCTGTAAATGGATTAGAGGAGGAAGCTGCAGTCGCAAGTTTTTTTTTTTTTTTTTTTTTTTTTTTTTTTTTTTTTTTTTTTACAAACTGGTCAATTGTTTACTCTGGTACTTGGACCAGAGGAGAAATGCTTTGCCAATTCCAAGCCCGACCTGTATTGGGGAAGCTTTGCCCATGTCCTATGGATCTGAGAAACTGGTTCCTTCACATGTACCATATAAGCAATGCTCATTCACTAAGGACTTCATCTTTACTCATTCACTTAGGGCTTCCTTGGTTCCCCACAAATAATGACAACTATGTTTTGTTCCATGAAGATCATAGCTACTTCATCCCATGGGAAAATAGCTATGTTCAAGACTTTCATTCTTTTATTCAGCTTCCTATATTTTTTAATAATGTATTCTGAATTGTTCACTGAGTCTTGGGTTGGATAATTTATTTATTTCATTGCTTTTTGAGCATTTGAATATGAGACTATAGTAACAGTCATAGGTTTGCAGTTTAACCTTTATAAGACTTTGCCAAGATCCATGGAACATAGTTAAGTGTTTGCTGCTACATATTAGGCACATTATATCAGCAATATTGGGTTCAAATACAGATGTATAGGAGGCTTTTTATTAGGCAAGCCATGTTTCTTTAACCAAACAATATTGAGTGCTACTTTCTTGTTGCTTAGGATGTCTACACCTCAGACTCTTAGTCTAGCTTATAGTAAGTAATATAGGTTCTGTCAATGACACTCATCTTAAACATAACACCAACATATTGGGCTGCATCTACAATATATTTATTGTAATTAGATTTGTTGATATAAAACATTTTACTTGATAAGTCTCCTTAGTTATAGTTCACAGCAGTAGTCACCCATCACTATGAGATCTTCTGATCTTCTCCCTCAGTCTCAGCTGGATTTCTACATATCAAGCAAACAGAACGTGAGACATCTTATTCTATAATCTCTTGCCTTTAGCATGGTTTGCATCAATCCCCTGGTAAAAGTGTGTATTACAATGGTGGCCAGTGGGGCCTAGCTGTTGTATGGTTATGATCCAGGTTACTTAGAAAGCTAAGTAACCTGGCCTCAGGATTTTTCTTTTCTTTTCCTTTTTTTTTGGTTATTTTTTTAAGACAGTGTTTCCTTGTGTAACTGCTCTGTCTGTTCTGGAACTTGCTCTGTAGACCAAGCTGGCCTTGAACTCACACAGATCTGCCTCTCTCTGATTCCTGAGTGCTGGGATTAAAGGCATGTGCTACCATGCCTGGCTATTGGGATTTTCAATATCCTTGTGGATTTTACATTTATGTATTCCAACTATGCTTGGTATTTACTTTAGATTCTTAACTTCTGTCTTTATTTTTCCTTTAGATTGTTTTTCAAATCCACTGGACATTACATGTTACCTTTATACAATACAACTCTTTATAGATGACCATCAGAATTACTGAAAGTACAGAGTCCCCTGCTGCACATTGGGAGAAGGTGTATTGGAAATAAGTATCTTCTGGAATCCTTAAAAATGGAACAGCAAGAAAATAAGATCTTCCAACATGCAATTAAAAAATTCACCGCTTCTTTCACTTGTTTCCTCCAAAGAACAATGTCATAGACAACAAAATATATTCTAGACATTGTTGTAGTTATCTCTAGAAAGTACACTTTTGTTGCAGTTAGCATTCACTGTCAAAATGACCTGATCTAGAATCCCTCGAGACACTGTAATTTGAGCAGGAGGAGCATGGGGGAGGTTATATCTCAAGCTTGACTTAGAATTTGGCCCCATTGTACTTGTGGCAATGGCTTTGTCAACACTAAAGAGACAATTCTCAGGGCTCCTTGAGGTTTACACCAAAATTTCAGAGAGCTCTCAAAACCAGGATTAGTGAGCATATTTGGAGTCCCTACAATGAGGCCCTGAAACACCATTGGGTGAAGTGATGATTGTCCAGCATGAATATTAGTAGAGACCACAGTGTGTTACAAATGTAGAGGCTGTGAAATTGTCAATGGAGGAAAGTTTCGGGCATCAACTGGAACCAGCCAATGAGAGAGGCTATACGTGCTGCAGGCATCAAAGGTAGACAGAGTGGGCCAAACCAACCCCAGAGAGCCAAGTCGATTCCATCATGAATTCCAGATGCCATGCATAGGGCTTCAGGATTTCTTGCTTGATCTGGAGGTTATTTCCTCAGTGGTATCACCCTTGATGTGTCCCATTCCTCTCTTTTGGAATAGGAACGACTTTTGTGATCTTGCATATTGGAACTGCAAATTGTGTTTTAATTTCATAGAATCTCACAGCTAAGAGTTTGAGTCCCAGAAGAGGCATTATGACTAGTATTGTGACTGTGAAAGGCTAAAGGGACTCATAGATAGACTCAATGCATATTGTGTTAGAATGAGTTTGTGAGTTTATGGGGAAATGAGGAAGAAATTTATGGCTTAAAATTGTGTAGCTTTGTGTCATGTGGACATGGTTTAGATTTGTGATTGTCAATGCAGACTGAAAAGATATGAATTAGGATCACCTAAAAGACAAACCTGTGGACATATTAGTGAGAAAATTCTATACTTGATGGTCTAGAGGGGAAGGCTTTCTGTAACTGTGAACAGCTCTGTTTCATGTACTGTGTCTCTGAGTGAATAAAAAAGACAAAACCCGCAGAACAACAGAATTTCTCTCTCTTTGCTTCCTGCCCCCGGGAACTGTGTGACAGTCATCTCACTTTACCTGCGACACTGAACTGTGTCTCCATGCAGTATAACCCATAAAAAACCCTTCCTCACCACAGCTAAGGTTTTTTTGGTTAGATTTTAGATCATAACCGTGATAAATGCAGTTTGTACAATTGTTGTTACTCATGAGTCAGTCTTCCTCATCTTGAGGTACAGCCACAGGATCACTGAAAGGTCTTGATGGAGCTAGCCTCCGTGGTAGTGTGGGATTGAGCCCCTCCTCATCTTCAGAATTTTGCCTTATCATGTGGCTCAGATGTGTCTGACTGGCTCCAGGCTGGCCCTGTGACCACATCCTGTTTACGTCCATACCTGTCTGAAGAAAGAGCCCAGGGCTGGGTGAACAATGTTCACAACCAAAGACTATCATTTCCCATAATCATGTAAGTTTAATTCAATTTTATGTGCAAAGGCAATTCCAAATAGGACATGTATCACAATTTTAAGGTTTTTTTTTCAAATTAATATGCAGATAGTATGATAACTTTGGTAGACATAATTACCAATTCCTACCTGAATATAAAATGTATTCCACCTTTATTGCCATATCTAAACCCTCCTGTTCACTGTTTCTGTTAAGTTTCAATCTTGTCATGAATCAATGCTTAATTAGTAGCAACATTTGTTCAAATAGAAGCATTCAGTACATTTTTATAAAATCAATACCTTTGAAATTTAACAGTGTAAGCCTAGTCAGTAGTACTACACAACCACATATGCAGATATCACTGACTATTCCCCAGATAAAATACCTGGGGTAATTTCCCCAGCTGAGGTATTTTCTTCACATACACAGTAGGCTCACAGGACATTTTCAGTGAACTGTTCTATGGACATCACAGTTCCCATGACATTATATTCTTTCAGAAATACATAAGTGTCACATTTAATTACCTCTCATGCTTTCTCTAGAAATTCTGCTTTGGAGCAATCCCATTTAACCTATAATTCTTCTTCCTGCTGTCTTACTTTATTCAAGTTTTCCTTTACTTGTTCCATACCAGATGTTTTAGTACTTTCCAAGCCAAATGACAAGGCAGTCTCTGTTTCTCAGATTCTCCTATGCCTCTCCCATCCCTGTGCTATAGCCTAGGCAGGATCAGAGAGGTTCTAGAATGAAATGCGTGTGTCTCTTCCTGCATCTCTTATACTACTATCATGCTTATACTCACAAAGTTGGTGTGTTTACCAAGCACAGAGAAATTGAGAGTTTATGCCCATCTCTGAATAAATATACAACCTTAAAAACTTAATTATTGCAAGAATGGACTAACAAAAGGAATTCTGTTAGGCAGGAATTCAGGTAGAATTCTTGATTGAGGGACAAATATAGCACAGATTTTTTAATAAAAATTTATATGGTATTATAATTATAGAGAGCTTTAAATTTTATTTGGATGTTTTCTGCACAATACTAAGAATGGAGCACCTGATCGTGGTTCACCACTTACAGCAGGTTACTCCAATTGAATTATTGCATCTAAAATGTAGCCATAGAGATTGACTCACAATCTGAATAACTTCAGGCAAAAATAGACTACAAAAATAAGACAGCAAATATATTGAGTGCTCTGTCAAGCAAAATTCTTATGTTCTTTTCATATTACCAAACTAAAGTCAACAATTGTACTGTTTTTACAAATGGGCATGAACAACACAAAATAATCCATTTCTGGACTGTGATAGCCCATCAGGAACTCTCTCATTCATGCAACTAAACAGGATTATTATTATCAGGAAAGAAAAAAAACAAAATCATCTATCCAAAATCAAAATCCCCTCTTTTCTTCAACTTCATCTACATGTAATTGCAGGCAAAGAACACATAGAGGTGATTAAATTGATCAAAAACATCCCAGTAAATGGGAATTCCCTCCATTTCAGCTACTAGGACCATTTAATTAAAGTTGGGCTCCTGGCTGCATTAAGCCAAAACTGTTCCTGGTCACCTAGTTATATACACATTTTTAATTATTTTATATAACCACCCAAATATTTGGGAAAATTATAAAAGAAAATGAATTGGTTTAATATAGTCTGGATAAACATGTTGGGAGAGGGAGGATTTATATGGTTAAATTACCTCTCTAAATACTCTTACGATTTATATAGAATCATAGATTTGGTCTACATCATTTATAGGTGGGAATGTGAGAGAATTTTAATGATGAATTTCTAGGGGCAAGGTGACCAGTTACCCTAGCTTCCTTTACTATCTTTTATGTTTGTAGGCTTTGTGGGATATGTTTCTCACTAACAAGCTTGGCAGATGTTTATTTGTTTGACAGCTGGGGAGTGGATGGTCTTCAGCTTTCTTTTGTAGGTATTTCTGCTTTGCCAATTCCTGGATATCTGAAAAATACACTAATCTATTTTTGTGCAAGATTTCAGACAGACATAGATGAAGGCTAGGACTTCAGTATTTACCTTTAACATACCCAGGCTACCGTCAAAGATTCAGCAAAGGAGCACATTTATAGCAGTAGACATTTTGCTTAATCTCAGACACTGCCATGTAAATTGGGTTTGTGAAGGATTAAACCCATCAAGATGGTTGAAAAAAAATAAAAGTAGACAAGGAGATTACTCCAAGAAAAATAGAACAATAATTTTGTTGACCTCAAGCCTTAGTTCTCTGGAAAATGTTCATAGTTTGCCAGTTGTTGTGTCCTGGACTGCTGTGGAATAATCTTTTTATATACTGTGAAGATGTGTCACTCTGATTGGTTTAATAAAAAGCTGAATGGCCAATAGCTAGGCCAGATCTCCAGGCATAGAGGATGCTGGGAAGAAGAGTGTAGTTGCAAACCAGACAGAGAAAAAGCAGAATGGGGAGTACAGAGTAAAGGTAACCAAGACACATAAAAGAATATAGATTAAAAGATATGGGTCTATTTAAGTTATGAGAACTAGTTAGGAAAAAGCCTAAGCTATTGGTTGAGCTTTCATAATTAATAATAAATTTCCATGTCATTACTGGGGAGTTGATGATCCCAATGAAAAGGTCTGATGATACTGGGCCTCTGTTCAGAACATGAATTAATTGGAAGTAGAAAAGGTCTAAGCAGTGGTCTCCTGCTTAGGAGTGGAGTGCTGGTGATTTGGTGAATGATATACCAAAGAAAACCAGTCCATGACAATCCTAAAATAGATTTGGAGCACTGAGCAGCAGTAAATGGGTTTAGATTCAGAGGCTTGAAGGGGAAAATGATTTAGCATTTCCTACATTGAACAATTATCCTGTCCAAGGTAGTTCACAGTGCACTTTTGTCCAGTGAAAGAAAATATACAGGAGTGAGTTTGCAACTAGGATTCTTGATATATGCCAGAATTGAAGAGTTTTGCCTGAGGGGATGAGATATAAATGTAACTTGCTTGTTTGGAGGAAAGGAGAACTTTTGGGGAAAATGCTTTTGATCCTACCCTAGACCCATTTAATATATAGGTTTGACCAGTGAAAAGACAGTGGGTATGGGGTAGTCTAGAGGTCGTGAGAACCAATGGACCTTCTAAAGAAGAATATGGAGTGAGGGCAAGATGGGTCTGTTCTTCAATACCCCTTACAGGATGCAGCATTGTGAATTCTTGCCACATTCCCCATTCCATTGTCCATTTGAAGGGTTATCATATAAGAAAGCCACATGACTCACAGAGAACTACAGCTTATTACAGAGAGCTAAATATGTCAATTACTCCTTTCCCCCATTGCACTCAACAATTCCCCCTTTTCAGAAAATAATTGAAATAAGAAATGGAGCATAGACATCTACTCTCTCAGTAAAATTTCTGTAGCAACCACGGCTACCTCTGTGGAGGTCAAATGTTCAGTATTGGCCAGAACACCTGGAAGTGTCCCCCAGCCCAAGTCAAGGAAACTGTAAAGGTGGCCATTGATGCTGGATATTGCCCTATTTGCTTCATATATGCACATTATAACAAAAATGAACTGGGAGAAGCCATCCAAAAGAAGATCAAAGAGAAAGTGTGAATCAGAAGGCCCTCTTCATTATCGGAAATTTGTGGTCCATCTGCTTTAAGGAAAACAGCTAAAGGAAGGCTTTCAGAAGACCCTCATGGATCTGATAATGAGCAATAGGGATCTGTGTCTTATGCATTGACCTAAGGGACTTCATCCAGGAAAGGAGTTATTTCCCCAAAGATGATAAAAATAACGTTCTCACCAGTAAAATAATGTTCTTGGATGCCTGGGAGGTGATGAAAGAACTTATGAATGATAGTTAGTGATAGCCTTGGAGAGCCTACCTGCTGCGTGAAACAGTGAACATAGAATATGCCTACAATGTAGAATGTTGAAGTTAAATAACCTGATAAGACTGACTGGTGGATTCCTTCTTTGCTGATAGAATCCTCACTCTTCTTGAGTTTTATTTAAGATAAGCCTGTCTGATATAATGCTCTTGTGGCCTTGGCATAGGATAAAAATCTAGACAGTGCTCTATTGAAATTCTCATTTGTAACCATCTACGGATTATTGCAGGGAAATGTGACACAGTAGCAAATGAACATTTCTTTCACTGATTTGGTCTGATCAAATGTTGGTCAAATACCCAAAACTCTGATAACATTTGAGAATATAAAAATAAAACAATAATAGTAACAAGCATTAAAATAAATGGAACCTTTTAAAAATTGTAATTATTTCTCCTCTTTTAGAATTTCATACATGACCACACTATATAACATTTCCACTCCTCTCTTCCAGCTCCAACTTTTCCCTTATCCTCTTTACTACACTCTCTTGAACTCATGGCTCCATCTATAATTGTTTTTGTTACACATAAACCACACATATACACACACGTACTCTACTTAGTCTTTCACATATGTATGTATGTACTTACACCACTTAGGACTGATAGACCTAACATGGTGCTTTTCACTGAAGAAAACTGATTCTCCCTCATCCACTGACTGCTTACAGCTCAAGGGTCCACGCCTTATATCTTGCCAAGTGCATATTGACTTGTATGGCTTTGTGTGTGTCTTGTGCAGGCAAGCATATTGTTGAGAGCTCACAGAAGCTGCACCCCTGTCATATCTAGAATACACTATATTGCAGCAGTCATTCTAGTCCTCTGACTCTAACCATCTTTCTTCTCCTCCTGTGAAGTTCCCTGAGTCTTCAGTGTAGTGGTTTTCTTATAGCTGTTCCATTTAGATATTGCCTTAGTTAGGGTTTCTATTGCTGTGAAGAGACACCATGACCATGGCAACTCTTATAAAGAAATTATTTAATTGGGGTGGTTTGCTCACAGTCTCCAAGGTACAGTCCATTATTGTCATGGCAAGGAGCATGGCAGTGTAGAGGCAACATGGTGCTGACTACATCATAATCAGAAGACCACATGAAGTGGACTGTCTGTCATACTGAATGAAGATTGAGCAAAAAAGACCTGAAAGCCTGCCCCCACAGTGACACACTTCCTCCAACAATGCCACAGCTACTCCAATAATGCCACAGCTACTCCAACAAGGCCACAGCTACTCCAACAAGGCCACAGCTACTCCAACAAGGCCACACTTCTTCATAGTGCCACTCCTTTTGGAATTATGGGGCCAGTTACATTCAAACTACCACAGATATGCACACTTTATTTGCTGCACTTTGATCAGTTGTGGTTCTCTGAAGTAGCACCTGTCTGCTACAAAAGAAAGCTTTTTGAGTGAAAGGTGAAAGATACACTTACCCATGAATACAATAATAAATATTTAGAAGGCAGTTGGATATGATATCAATTTAGTTGAAAGCTAGCAGTATATTCCTCACCAGCTCTGGGTTCTTGTCTAGGACTGCAATACCAAACAGAGGTTCTCTTCTCTTAAGAGGCTTTAAGTCCATTCAGGTAGCTGTTGTGTACTCCCAAGATTTGAGTGCCACTATTGTACCATTAGAGAGATCTTGCCAGAGTGGTCAGGGTTTTGGCTCCCAGTTAGGTAAGACTTTTTGTTAACTTTTCACCCTTGGAGTCATATATAGTCCCTTCTGATACTATTAGAGCTATACTGTAGGGCAGAATTTCCAGTTTAACTCCAGTATGATTCTTTCAATTATTATGAGCAAAATATGTGGGGCCTTCAGGAGTAAGATATATCCTGAAATTCTGGCAAGCAACCAAGAGCAGTGAGAATAGATGGTTTGTTTTAGACATGGGTCTATTGTAGCTCCTGACAAACAAATTGTATTATTTTCAGCTGGATGGAGGAATAAACATCTTCCACTGTACAATATCAGCTCCTAGGTGCTTAGAGTTGTTGTCCTGGGATTTTAATATTAAAACCAAATTTGAAAACCTTTCATTATATTTTGTTAATTTCTACTATCTCACAGATGCAAACAACATAAAACATCTGCAAAACAGTAAATGTAGCAGATGAGAATTTGCAGAAAAATAAATCATATATGAATAAGAAAAGGTATACCCAAATATATGAAATTGTTAAAAATACTCTGCTTGTCAATGTGGTTACCTTCTAATATGAGACTCACATGTGATGGTAAGGAAAGAACTAGAGTGAATACAGGGCACAAGGAAGGAGACTGCATGCTTGATAAAAGGGGGACTTCAAAGTATCATGGTTCTATTGATTCAGAAATGCAGTTACAAATATATGGTGGAGCTCTGTTAGATGATAATAAGAAGACTACCATTAATTTTACACAATAATTTTATAGTATAAGTATTTTGTGTGCTCAACATTCTACTCCTCAGTAATTAAAAGTTTCAAATTATTTGACTTTCTCAACATTTAAATTAAATAAATAAAATTCTAGAGTAAGGGAGTACTACCAGACTCATTCATCTATACTAATATTATCCTGGTACTAAAAATAAGCAAGGACACAACCAAAAAGAAAACTCTAAAACAATTTCCCATAGAATTAGAGTCTAATATTTTAAACAAGATACCAATAAAGTCACTTTAATAACAAAGCATAGAGATCACTGATTATGATCAACTTGATATCCAGCTTTTAAACTTTGTTCAATGTATGCAAATCAAGAAATCTGCTACTTTAAGGGAATAGAGACAAATTGCATGACATACCTATAAAGAAATAATTTGACAAAGTTGAATATCCTTTTATGAAAAATATGTTGAAAAACTAGAACTAGAAAGAAACCTGCATCAATATTGCTAGTTGTAAGAGACAATTCTATAACCTATATTGTAATAGATATGGAACTAATGAAAACATTTCCTTTATATTAGAAATAGAAAAAGAGCATCCACTCTTTGTAATTTTATTCTACTTATTCAGTGAAATATGGATTAGATTAATAAGGAAGAGAAAAAAATGAGAGATACAAATATGGAAAGCAAAAGTTAAATTATCCCAATTTCATATGACATTGTTCTAAAATTAAAAATAATTAAGGACTCCAAAACAAAGTCTTACAACTGGGAAACACATTCAGAAATGAGCAAAATGCAAAGTCTGCACAGAAAATTGGTACCTTTCCCATATACCAATATTGAACTTTCTGGGAAATCATGTATAATATCTATAAATGAAAATTAAACAACTAAGAATAAGCATAAATAAATGGTGAAATGTACTTCAGCCTGACTATGATAGAATAAACAAGAAATAAGTTGAAAAAGACACTAGGTGAGGGAAATTCTCCCATGATCATGAAATGGCAGAACTGATATTTTGCATATGGATATTGTTTTTTTTAATAATTCCATGGATCCAATGCAATCCTCATTAACATGCACATGCTATTTTGTCAGAACTAGAAAAGCAAATGTAAAATTCACACAGAAGCACAAACATTCTGAATAGTCAAAGCAATTCTGACCAAAACAATCAGTGCCTGATGCATCAATACACAATTCTGAATTTAAAATATCTGTGTTATAGTCACACAGAAACAGTGCAAGAAAGAAAAGAACTCAAGGATACTCATGCAAATAGAGGCATGCATATCATGGAAAGACATAGAAGAATGAGAAAGTAATTTATGTACACACAGACACTTTACTTTCAACACATATGTCAAAATCACATGGAAAGAGTCTCTTTAAGAATTGGTTTTCATAAAATGTGTATCTGTGTGCAAAGAAGCAATATTATACTATTTGCTGAAATATACTTGAAATGAAATCATTAGATAGTTAGGGCAAAAGCTCACTTAGTAAAATCCTTGCCACACAAGAAGTCCTAGGTCATATTGATGTACTCAGTCTAAATGCCAGTCATGGTATCACATGCATGTAATCCTAAAAGAAAAAAGACAGAGACAGGAGAATACATAGGCCTTGGTGGCCTGCAAGTTTAGAATAATTGGTGAGCCTTGAGTACAAAGAAATACCCAGTATCAAATAATAATTGGATGATGATGATAATAACAATGATAATTAATAATAATTGGATGACATTCTAGGTACATATGAATTGGAGAGTACTTGTTTTGCACCTAACCATATGGGCAAACACATGTAAAGTCATACATACTCTCACCACACACACACACACACCAACACACAAGCAAACACTGGAGAGGAAAGAAGTACATACATGTCAATGACAAATCACAAAATCAGGAGGAGGACATGACAATTTTTAATCTTGAGACAAGTGTTCAATCTCAACTTGCTAAACATCTAAGGATGATCTCAAACTCTTGAAATTCCTGTCTACACTACTCATGTGATGGGTTTTCTAGTCTAGGCACTAGACTTACTCCATTGGTGCTTAAGCTTGAATGTAGGTTTGTGGAGTCTGGGCATGCACTGTACCAGAATATCAACATCCCCAGCCAAATGTTATTATTATTACTGTGTGCACAAAGATCAATAAGTAAAACAACAACAACAACAACAAAATACATAAAACCACATTGTAGTTCAGAAAGGACTAACAAGTATATCTGCAATTGTAGTTTGAGTATTCAATACCTTCTTTGACAAAATAATAGAATGACCCATCTTTGCTAAGTAAGAAATTGTAGAGAAGATCTGAACCAAGCATTCCTTAGGCCACAAATATGAACCTGAATAGAACAGAAAATTCTACCCAAGAACCTATGAAAAAGAAAGCAGAGGAGATGAATGTCGATGTTCTTGATTTTTATTTTCCACTCAGAATGAGATACAAATCCAAAGAATGATAGATCTCCCATTTAAGGCATTTCCTCCCACCTCTGTTATCCCAACCTAGAATCTCCCTCCAAGTCATGCCGAAGTCTTGTATCCTAGGTGGTTATAGATCTTGTCAAGTTGACAATCAATGTTAACAGTCACATTACTAACCCTTAAAAATTGACACACTCATAAAAAATTTTACTTATGACTTCCCACCATCTCCTCATAGGCTCATAGATATCATATAGAGAATGTGTATTCAGCCCATTTGTATGTGTTCAATGCTCTGTAACAGTACCAATGGTCTTAAAACTCTAAAGTCTCTACTGAAACTCATGATGTCTCTGAAACATGAGATCCTAAAAAATTAAAACCAATGTACAGCTTTTAATATATAATGGTAAGAAGTTGTATTCCCAGTCCAACAGAGAGGACTGAGTGCATAACAAGAAAGGTTGGAGAAAAGCAAGATAAACACCCAGCAGGCAAAGCCACCAATCCTGCAGCTATGTGTCTGCCATCTGGGTCTCATTAAATGACATAAAATCTTTTTTGATGGTCTTGCTCTCTCATATATGCAGCTTGTATAACCAAGACTTCTGTGTGGAGCTGGGTCTAGCCCATGTATGCTGTTTTCATGTGAAGATATCTCATGAACTTGGCATCTCCCACACACTAGGGGTGGCATTGTGGTTTGGGCTTTACCTCCACAACTTCATACATAGCCTTCAAAAAAAAATCTCCTTTCAGAAAGTCTGACTCTGCAACCCATTGCTCGTCCTCAGTGGTGAACTGCAACTTTGAGGCAAGGTTAAATTGTACCCTGTACCCTTGCTTTTCCATGTCTGAAACTCCAGTACAGTGTGTACTGTGATGCTAAGTTCTGTGGCAAGATGAGGATGAAGACTGGAGACCTAAACAAGAAAGTGCCTCTTATCTCCCTTGCTATATCAAAAGTTGTTTGCTATAGGGAAGAAGTAGAGCAAGTAATAAGATACTTACACGTTTTATTAGAATCTGCTAAGATTATTTTCCGTTTTGGTGAATCCCTTAGAAGCTAGAAAACAAAACCAAGGTATGCATGTTTTGAGGCAGCAACAGTACTCAAACACTTGCGTAGTATTCGGAATTCACTGTCTTACATACTTGGAAAACCATCTGAAGGAATTGTAATTATACCCATTGTAAACTTGAAAGTAGGCAGTTAGAACTAGAAACATTAAAATCTGTGGTATTATTGAAAAATTCTTAGGCCACCTTGATTAGATATTGGCCTATACTATAGACATATCATTTTTGTTGGTGATACATGCCATAAATAAAATGTAAGACCTTATTTAGAAGATATATCATGTTCATTCTGCATAATATAAAGAATTCATTCTGGGACTATTTGGAATTTCCTATGGTGCTAATCAGCTTTTACAGTTCCAGATACCAAACATACTAGTAAATGTGGTGAAGTATCAGTATGGACCTGCTTAGCTAAAGATAATTCAATATCAAGACAGACAAGATATAATCACTAATCCAATGGTGATAAAAATCTTATGGAGACAGGAAAGCACTGTCCCACTTTATTTAAGTCTATCTCTACAGGTAGAACTCATGTTTTTCACTCTAAGCTAGTCTGAATAATTGTGGCAGGGGATGCCATAGTTTCCAATTAGGAAGTTCTCTGCAAGCATTTTGTTCAATGTATGTGATGTCATTAAAATTGTCTTATAAGCAATATATAAATATTAATGTATTACACAATTTATTACTGGTCTTATCTGGCCATTGTGTACAAACTCTTTACAGCATTCCATGGATATTTGCAGAGACTCAGGAAGATTAAACTGCTAAGGATAAGCAGTCTGTGGCTGCAGACTGGTAGTTGAATATTTAAAAAAATGAAGTATACATATCGCAAAAACAGTTTTGCTGACTACTCTTATGTCAACTTGACACAAGCTAAAGTCATTGGAGAGGAGAGAACCTCAATTAAAATGCCTCTGTAAGATTAAGTTATAAGCAGCCTGTGGGGCATTTTCTTATTTCCCTTTTATTAACTATAGATTTTTTCTCATGTAATATAATGTGAGTACAGTTTCTCCTCCCTCTACTCCTACCAATTCCTCTCCAACTCCTTTCTCATTCAGTTCCATTCCATCTCTGTCTCCCATCAAAGAAGAACAGGTTTCTAAGAGGTAACAACCAAACATAAAAAATGTAATCTAATAAGATAAAATGTAAAGCATCATATTGAAGTTGGACAAGGCAAGCCAACAGAAAAATAAAAGAGTCCCAAAAGAAGGAAGGAAAATCAGAGTCCCCCCTTGTTTACACATTCAGAAGTCCCATAAAAGTATTAAAATCTATATTATATATGCAGAGGACCTGGTGCATATCCAGGTAGGTCCTATGATTATTGCTTCAGAACCTGTGAGTACATACGAGCTTTGCTCAGTTATTTTAGAGGGCCTTGTTCTCTTGATGTCCTCTATCCTGTCTGTCTCCTCTACTCCTCTGCCTCTTCTTCCAAAGAGTTCCCTGAGATCTGAGGGGAGACATCTTGCTTAGAGCTGTATGTTCCAAGATGTCTCTGAATCATGTCTCTGCATCATGTCTGACTGTGGGTCTCTATATTTGTTTCTGTCTGCTGCAAGAAGCCATTATCTTCTCTGATAATGGCTGAATAAGGCAGTGATCTATGATTATAGCAGAATATAATTAGGAATCATTTTACTGTTTTTTTTCTAAGACCAGTATTATTTGGTTCTACCCTAGCTCTCTGTACTATCTAGACTCTGGATCTTGGTCTCATAGGCAGTGTTAGATATGAGTTCCATCTCATGGAATGGGCCTTATATCAAATCAGACATCAGTTGGTTACTCCTACAAGGTTTGTGCAATCATTGCCCTAGCATAATTTACAGACAGGACAGATTGAAGAACAAAGGTTTTGTGGTTGGGTTGGTGTTTACTTTTCTCCTTTGGTAGCCTGCAGAGTATCTTTCTGTGTCATAGACACTAGAACATGAATTTGACAATTCTATGTAGGCATCAGGTAGACCTCTTAATGTTCCATGAGTTATATGGGTGTTGTGTTCACCGAGAGGGACTAGACATTAGTTTGTGAAGAACTACCTGTTACCTTGGCAACAGCCTAGGTAGTGTGGGGATTTTCATGGGACCCTTTCTGCCAAGAATGCAATTGGATGTAACCCAGTTCTGGCACTAGTAGCTTTGTTTAGAGACAAGAGATGACCTGTAGAGGTTCTGTCTCCCACACTATTTGAAAACTTCATTAGGATTACTTTCATATATTATAGGAAGTCTCAAGTGCACCAGATTTCCATACTGGCCATCAAATGCCCTTTGATTCTAGCTGTCTCTCTGTTCATTCCCTCCTTCAGTACCATCTCTTTTCTTCCTTCCCACCTGATCTTCCTGTACTTGTCCCCACCACCCACTCCCTCTCTGGCTCTTGTCCATTTATAAAAATCTATTCTATTTCTCCCTCCCAGTGAGATCTATGTGCCCCCTTTATTCCCTTCTTCTATGCCTAACCTTTTTGGATCTGCAGATTATATCATGATTATCATTTATTTAATGACTTATATCCAAATATAAGTGAATACATACCATATCTATCTTTCTGGGCCTGGGTTAACCCACTCTTGATGATTTTTCTAGTTTTTTTCCCTTTGCCTGCAATTTTTATGATGTCATTTTTTGAAAGAGCTAACTAATACTCCATTGTGTAAATGTACCACAATTTCTTTATTCATTTTTCTATTGAGGCACATCTAGATTATTTCCAATTCTTGGATATTATGAATAGAGAAGCAATGAATATGGTTGAGCAAGTGTTTCTGTGGTAGGATAAAGTGTCATTTTGGTATATGTGTAGGGCATTTTCCTAATGATTGATGGAGAAGGGCCCAGCCTATGGTGGGTGATACCATCCCTGGGCTGGTAGTCCTGAATTCTATAAGAAAGCAGGATGAACAAGTCATGAGAAGCAAGCCAGTAAGCAGCACTTGTCCACTGTGTCTGTACTGCCATGACTCCAGGTTCCTGTCCTGTTTGAATTTCTGTCCTGTTTGAGTTCCTGTCCTGACTTCTTTCAATGATAACAGTGATACAGAAATGTAAGTCAAATAAACCCTTTCTTCCTGAACTTCCTTTTTGGTCATGATGTTTCATCACAGCAATAAAAAACATAACTAAGACAATAGTTGACAAAAAATATAAGAAGATGAAGAGAGAGATGAAGATTTGGAAAGTATCTATTTACATCTTGGAGTGAACTTCCCATCAGTTTCCATTGAGTAAAAATGTAGTGATATGTAATGTCATTTCCACTCTAATCATTTCCAGAAAATAAGTTAAAAAAGTAACATATTCTGATCCATGGCACCCTCTACAAGTTACTTGACTTGAATCAATTCAACCCAAGGTTCAGGTATAAAGACATAGATAGTACAGATAGATGGTAGTTTAAATAAATGACCCCCCCTCATCTTTTGGGCATTTGAATACTTGGTCCTTAGTTAGTAGTATTGCTTGGGTGTTTTGTGAGACATGGCCTTGCTGGAGCAAGTGTGTCAATGAGGAAGGGCTTAGAGAGTTTAAAATACTGTGCCATTTCCAGTTTGTTCTCTCCAATTTATGCTTACAGTTCAAGATATGAACCCTCAGCTTCCTACTCCAGTCACCATACCTGCTGACTGCTTCCTTGATTTCCTGCCATGATGGACTCTTATTCCTCTGGAACCTTCTCCCAAACAAACCTTTCCTCCTCTAAGTTTCCTGGGTCATGCTGCTTTATCATAGCAATATAAAGGTAAATAACACTTCCAAGAAATCATGCTACTTGCTAATGTTGCCTTTCACTTGATAAGAATTTCTAGAAAAATTTTCTAAGTTATTAAAACATTTTAAATGCCATATTCTGTAGATCTCTGAAGGGTTTGAAGAAGTGGCTAAAAATAACTAAGACACAAACTTCCTCACCTGCCACAAGGAAGATGGAAATTTATTTTCTAGTTCGGAAATTCTTTCACTGACATATACTTGGTAAGACTGCAATAAACAATATTCTGTTGGCAAAAAAAAAAAAAAAAAAAAAAAAAAAAAAAAAAAAAAAAAAAAAAAAACATTAAGCTTGAAGACATTATATACATTACACACACACACACACACACACACACACACACACACACACACACACACACACACACATATATGCAGAGGACCTGGTGCAGGCCTCTGAAGATCCTGTGCATGCTGCCTCAGTGTCTATGAGTTCACATGAGCTTTGCTCATGGTGATTGACAGGGCCTTGGTCTTGGTGTCCGCTATCCCCTTTGGCTCTTACACTCTGCCTTCTCTTCCACAGGATTCTCTGAACCCCCCTCCCCACTCTAGGGGAAGCATTTGATGGAGACATCCCATTTAGTTTAGGGCTGAGTGTTCCAAGGCAAACTTATACAGCAAATTAGTTTTATTCATACAAAATAGTTTGCACTTAACTCTCTTCTGTGAGTGAAGTGAATGAATATATGACAAAAAATTAGAATGTATATATGTATGTATACTTTGTGTGAATATATATGGCCAAATTGTTTTATTAATTAATGTTATTATAAAATTTAGGAATTAATAACCGTAACCCAACTCATGGATTAACTTACTTTTCTACCTGAATACTGTATGTGAGACTATCTATAATCAATGGTCATGATAATTTAATTCATTGTTGAGTTTTTTAAAACTAATATTTCCTTATCTTCTAAAAATGCAAGAAACAGTATCAAAGTGTTTCTAAACTTATGACACATGTTTTAATATAGGGAAAAATCTTGTCACTAATTTTTTTTAAAGTCACAATCAGTAAGACATCTGAATAGGTGGTCCATGTTATGTAAAGCTCTGATTTGGCTTATTTAAACAAATAGTGAAGAGGGGATAAATGGTTGGTACAGTAAGAGGGAAGATCGCTATAATCAAGTGTTAGAGCTACTTTGAAGTTTGTTTCAGACATCGTATTCTGCTGTGAAATTGAGCATGAGTCTTGGGAAATGACCCACAGCTTTGTTTCCGTTTGTTATTCCCTTCATTTTCTTTCCATTAGAATCATTCCCTTCTAATATGATTTTAAGTACAGCTTCTGACTGTTTCATTGTTTATAATGAATTGTTTCAAATTTAAGATCAAATAAAACATTAAAACTGGAAAAAAAAAAAAAAAAAAAAAAAAAAAAAAAGAATTTCTAATGAAAATAGCAACCATAAATTTTATTTAAATACTAGAATACAGAAATTACTAGGGTCCTTCCACAATTACTTCTTAGAGTGTGGCAATTTGTCAGATGATAAATGGATGGGATATATACATACCTTCTTGTTGAGACAGGGTTGCACTCTGTAGCCCTGGCTGGACTGGTTATTGCTCATGTACTCATAGAGACTTGTATTTTTCTGCCTCCCAAACTCTGGCATTAAAAGTATGTACATATCTATCTATCTATCTATCTATATATATACAAATATATACACATATTCTTATGAACATCTACTTACCTATTATACATAAAATGAAAATTAAAAACATCATTATTTTGGTACATTTACAGAGATGATATGAATTATCTGACAGAAACTATTTTTATTTTTCACATAAAGATTGGTGGTTATCCTACATATTATAATATTTGACAAGTTTATTTTTTATATTGTTAGCGATTTTGGTAACTTGAGAGTTTAAACTATCTAGTTCTGCTCTTTCTATGTAATGAAAAATAATATATGATGAAATCATTAGTGATTATTTTTATTTATTTTTTATTACATGCATTACAGGAAACTAAACAAAAGAATTCAAGAACAAAGTCACCCAGTCACAAGCAGCTCAGCTTAATGTTTGAAACATTTGAAATTCTTTGCTTTATAAATAAGAAAAGTAGATAAAATCAAATTCCTAACCCCTGTGCTATGTCATCAAGAACAATGCATGTGTTCTTTCATGCATGGCATCAACCTCTGGCATCATAAACTACAATTATAAAATCCGCACTAGAAGTGTGTTGCCTCCTCCCATAACTAATTATGCAATATCTGTTCACCATCTGTTTCACCATTGTTGTTTCATAAGGCCCTGGCTACTCAGAGGTTGGTCTATCGAAAACACAGAATTCAGGAAAAAAGTCTGATTTTTTTGGTAAAAGAAGAAACACATAATATAATGGAATGAGTTGGCAATTGAAGACTGTGGTATCATTGTATTGAAATTCTTTGTTTTATATGCATGTGTGTGTACCTGTGTATGCATGTGTGCCACTTGCATGTATGAGCCCAAGGACATTAGAAGAAAGTATGAGGTCCTCTAGAACTGGAGTTACAGGAGGTTGTAGGCTGTCTTGTGGCTTCCAGGAACTGAACCCAGGTCTTTTTTGAGAGCAGTAACTGCTGAGCCACCTCTTCAGCTCCTGGAGGCATCATTTTCATGACATCACGCTTGTTCTTCTCAGTATTAGTAAAGAAGCAATCATGTACTTATTCTCATAAGTCATGAGAATAATGCAATTAAATGAGCTGTCCTGTCCCTGCCACATTATGTTAAGGAAGGCAAACTAGCTGAAGAAAATGACTTGATCACTTAGACTCAACTTAGGCTCCAAACATTTGGAGAATACAGAAGTACTGACGAGATAAATACAAAAGATGAAGGAAGAAACAGTTTAAAGCATCTATCTACAAAACATAAATTACTTCATCTGTTTTTCACAGTGAAGATGTTATTCCTCTACACAGCTTTAAGTACCAACTTGTGCCAAGGAGAACACTGTAAACTGATAAGTGTAGACAAGGTGACTCTGGATTCCCACACGCAGCTAGAGCTCAGTGTGGCTCCTCTTCCTCTTTAGCAGACACTTGGAGCAGATGTCCAGCTTGTTTCTGTGGGAGAATACGGCCTTCCGGACCGTATGTGTCATAGGGAATGGATACTGCATTGAATCCTTGGCAGAACTGTTTGGGTGTGTGATCAGTGTGTCACATCATATCAGTCTCCAAACTACGGAAGTGTTTTCTGAACTCGTAAGTACCCCATTGACTTCTGGTTTCTTTCCAAAAATAGGCCTCCGTGCTAGTATTTGAGATCCACTAGAGCTTATTGTAGAAAGCATTATGATCCAAATTTCCAATATTATACTTTGAAGAAAGCAGGTATGTAACTGTGGAAGAAGAAAATAGGATGTTTCATAAAATGGTCAATATTTTATAAAATAAAATATATAAGATTTTATATTTTAATTTTTAAAGTATTAATTGAGTCCTAAAACATAAACCATTGAAAGACATGACTAAGAGAAATGTTTGGTTATCTATTCCCTTATTTAGTGGGTGCTTTCAATTAGGACACTGAGTAACTAATAACGGATGTCTACATTGAAGTGACTCTGGAGACACTAAATAGTATTGTGGACACTGAGGTCAGAGGGTGTAATAAGGTTGACAATCACCTCCAGGTCCTCAAGAATCAAATGCTCCTTCCAAACAGCTACCATCAAATTCTACTTTTCTACTTTTGAAATGGTTGACATATTGCTATTAAGCTTCCTTTAAAATTTTCCCATTAAATGCATGTTTGGTGTAATGGATATCTTCATGAAAATTTAAAAAATTATTTTTGAGGAATGCCAAAGTCTGAAGTGAGAGACGATCAATTTTTTTTGTTTATGGAAAAATTTTCTTTACGATTAATATATTGCAATAAAATATTTCTTAAAAAAGAGAAGTTAGGCTGGGTGTGGTGGTGCACACTTTTAATCCCAGCACTTGGGAGGGAGAGGCAGGTGGATCTCTGAGAGTTCAAGGCCAGCCTGGTCTACAGAGCAGGATCCAGGACAAGCACCAACACAACACAGAGAAACACTGTCTCAAAAAACAAAAAAGACAAAAATCAAAAAAAAGAGAGAAGTTAGACAAAAAAAAAAAATAACACATTGCATAGCTAATTTAGGAAAGGATATCAATGTGTATCAAGTAGTTAGAGTAAAAAATGGCATTTATTTGAATCTCTTCCCCAAAGGCTATCAAAAACTTGAAAATCTCAGTAGATATTATGAAGTCTAGCCACACTATTGACCACCCTGCATTTACAGTGTTCTGAAAGACAGTCCAAATGCGGTGCAAATACCCATTCCCTAAGCACAGTGAAATTTTCAAACAGCATCATGTGTTAGGATACAACTATGAAATGATTCTGGGTTACTCTATGACTGTCTGAAACCATGCTTCTCTGGGTTTGCATTTCCATAGAGTCAGCTGAGACTCATTCCATAGTTTTTATTCATTCTGTGTTAATAAGATGTTCCTATTTTCTTTCTGTTACTGTGATAAACACCATGACCAAAAGCATCTTGGAAAGCAAAATTTCCTTCAGCTTACAGATTACAGCCTATAATTGAGAAATGGTAAAGCAGGGGATGAAGGCAGAAGCTTCATGGAGAAACAGTGTTTACTGACTAGCTTTCTCTGCTTTGCTCCACTACCTTTATTAAACTGTCATCTATGCACACTTGCCTAGGGACTGCACCACCCACAGTAGACTGAGACCTCTTAAATGTATTAGTGACTAAGAAAACGCCTGCCAATACGGCTACAAGACAATTTGATCTGTGCCATTCTTCAGTTGAGGTTCTGTCTTAACTGATGACCCTGAGTTTGTGCCACATTGGCTGCTGAAGCTAAATATGAAATGGAGCTTTTTAGTGCTAATTATCAACTTCATCCCCTCACATTGTTCAGCATTGCCTGTCATCTTCTGATCACAAAGCTGGGAAGGCAGAGATGAGCAGTTCCTTTGATGTTTCCCTTTTCTAGCTTTCTATTCCTTCAACTTTTTTGAGAAACATAGAAAAGTTATGACATCATTGACTTTCATCATTATAAGAAAGAGTAATTGCTAACAAAGGCTTAAAATCATCCCTTGGAAATGACTGGTACTCCTCTCACGGGGAGGACTAAAGATTTCCTAATATACTCACTGCTGGGAACACTCATTGTAGTGTCACTATCAGTAGAAGAATTTTGTCACATATGGTGGCCTTAGGAGTTGGTGCTGCTTCTCCCCTCAGTGTTAAAGAAAATTAGTAGGCAAGAATCTCCTGGTTTACAAACACCACCTGAAGTAACTCTGAATTACTCCTGCCCACCTTCTGGGATCTCTCCCATTTTTTTTTGATTGCTTAGATTCAGAGTTTATTTTAAAGTCAAATTTATGCACAGATCTTCTCATGAGGAATGGCATACCATTTTCTCTTACTTTTTACACCATAACTAATACTCTATCGAGAAACCACAGATAAAGCCAAGGTGACATTATCTTTATTCAGTCCGGAGAGGTGACTGTTTTGATGGTAGCATGGCTTGTCCCCTCCCTCTAACTAATGAAGGATTCTGGATCCTCTCACCTCAGATCTTCAAAGTAGTGTGGTTTTCAGGGTGATTTAGTGCACATATAGTGGATCTTGTAGAGATTTCTGGATAAGGAAAGATGTCCAAGTCAAGGTCTTCATGGACATGGAGTGAAAGTTGTGAGTGGACTAAATAGAAGTTGATCATGGGCCAACGGAGACAAGAAGTAAAAAGAAAGAAAAGGAGTCAAAGAAATAGGATGGACTAAAGTGCTGATAGGCTGCTAAACTTGGTCAAAATCTACGTCTTTTTTAGCAGTAGAACTTTCTAGAAATTGGTATTCCATCTTTTTTCCTTTTACATGTTTTTACTTTTCTTACGTATTTCTTGATAATTTTATTTCCCAATAAAATTATTAAATTTATTTATTTATTTATTTGTTTGCTTTCATTTATTAAATAGTTACAGCTTCAGAAAAAAAGCCAGCCTGAACAGTCTTTTGTTGTTGTTAATTATTTTAAAAAATCGAAGTTACTAATATCGTGTTTTATTGATACTCATTAGAGATCTGCTTTTTTTCTTGATGGAGATGGCAGAGGAGGAGCTTGGGGGATAAAAGGAGGGATTGGGGAGAGGGACTGGGAGGGGAAGATTGTGGGGGAGGCTGCAGTCAGGATGTAAAATAAATAGATGAATAAAAAATTGAAGTTACATTATTATTTTTTAACTTTCTTTTTATTTATTTTTTATGTCTTTCACATCATGCATCTTTACCCATTTATCTCTCCACTCCCTTGTATTCACCCTCTGCCATTGCAACCTCCCCCACAAATAAAATAAAAGACAATTCAAAAGAGAAAAAGAAAAATATCATCATGGAAGCTGTAGTGTGACACAGTGAGTCATGCAATATACCCTTTTACCCACAATTCTGTACTTGCAAGGGTTCCTTGCCTCTGGTTTCTGGTTCAAGGCCTCTGGTTTCTGCTACACTGTTAATACCGGGCACTCACTGGGAGTCAGTTCTCTTGGATAGCCTGTTGTTGCCCTGTGTCTTGGAGATTCTGCTGCTTTAGGTCTGTAGGAACAGCCCTTTCACATCCTCCAGCAGAACACAGATGGGGTGGAAGTTGAGGTGGGCCAATTCAAAACCTTAGTTCTGGGCTTGGATAGTTGCAGAGTTGGCCAGTCTGCCAGCTCTCCTGCATTGCCCCAGCTTGATCACCCCTTGCAACAATGAGCTGCATTCATGCACTCAGAATTGGCTCTTCCACACTAAAGCATCAGTGCCAGCTCTACTGTGTTGCCCTGGTGAGGTCCAGGGCGACTTTCCAGAATGCTGAAACTGATGAGAAGCAGGGAGAGCTCTCCGGTTCTTTTGACCTTGGGGCCGGCTCTCCCACCCACCACAGGCAGCAAGGGGTAGGGTGCAGCGAGGATATCTATCCCTTACCCACAACATGGTATGGCAGACAAGGGACAAGGCCAGATTTCCCGTGATCACAGTCTTGTTGCCGGCTCACTAACAGCCCCCAATAGGGTCATCTCTACTCTGTGGCCCAGGCAAGGTTCAGGAACTGCTTTCCCAACTGCTGCAGCTAGTATGGGGGAGGGTCAGCTCTCTGGCCTGCCACAGGTGACAGACGCTGCAAGGGAGAAGAGGGCACCTTTTCCTTGCCCTCAATACCACATGGCAGATGATGGGGGACATGATCCCACTCTCACATCCTCAAGGCTGACTCACCTGCACCTCCATCAATAAGGTTAGCTCTACTGTGCTGCTCAAACGAGGAGCAGGGCCTACTTTCCTGAATGTCACAGGTGTTAAGTGGGAAGATCAGATCTCTCCTCTACTGTAGACGGTGGGGTACAAGGGATAATGAGGGGCATCTCTCCCCTGCCCAAGACACCACCTCATGATAGATGAGTAGTGGGGCCAGCTCCCCCACTCTCACAAATTTGGGGCTGACTCACCTACACCCCTGCCAACAGGGTTGGCTCTACTGTGCTGCTCAGGTGAGACACAGGATCGGCTCTCCCAAGTGCTGCAGCTGGTGAGGGGCAGGAGCAGCTCTCATGCTCTTATGATCTCAAGGGCAGCTCTCCCACCTGCCACAGGCAGTGAGGTGTGGAAGGGGTGTTAAAATTATAATATAATTATTTAATTCCCCCATTTCCTTCCCTTCCTTCAACCCCTGTTCTCTATCTCAACTGTTCTCTCTCCTACTCCTAGCCTTTTTTTCTTTTACTGTTAAGACACACACACACACACACACACACACACACACACACACACACACACACACACACCTATCCTAATAGAGAAATACAGCTTGTATTGCCCATATAATGTGGCCTGTATACCTGTAATCTCAGGGATGACTGCTGAGTATTGGATACCCACTAGGAGGGGCATGCTCTTCCTGGGGAGAAGACCATTTCTTGTGTTCTCAACATTCACAAATCCTTAATTCTTGTCTAGGTTTGAGGCACTACAAGCTTTCCCCTTTCATGCTTTCCTGCCCATTGGTGTCTTCCCTCTTCAGGTCTTGTTTTTGCACCCTTGTTGATAAGACTATGTGAGTGTAGCCTCTCTGCCATATTTCTGGGAGATACAATCTCACAGAAAACTTTCTGTCCCCCTGTTTCTTAAAATCTTTCCATCCCTTCTTCTGCAGTGATCCCCGAACATCAGGTTCAGAAATCGTGTTTTAGGTATCATCAGCTGGGACTGGGCACCACATGACCCTTTGTTCTCTGTGTTTTGTTCAGTTGTGGTTTTCTGTAATGTCCTCTGTTGCCAAGAGTAGGTTTTGATGAAGGCTGAGAACTATACTTATTTGTGGGTATGAGGATAAATATCGTGAATGTAGTTAGAAATTATGATAGTTTAGTAAAGTGGCAGTTGTCAGTTCCCCTCCAAGACTGATGACTTCACTAGCCCCAAGTAGTTGGTTCTGATTCCAATACCAGTAATCCCTTTTGGTGTTAGGTTTCAAGTCCAATTAGAGAGTTTTTGGTTGCAATGAAGGTATGTATACCACTATTGCATCCTTATGATTATTGTTCCATGCTGTTCTTGTTGTGGTTCATGGCATAAGAGCTGAGTTGGACTGTTTGTTTCCATCTCGTGGAAGCTTTCAGGGCATCTCTGGTACGATAAAATTTAGTCCTCAAGGATGAGACTTTTAAGTCAGATTCAGCTCAGGTCTTCTGGGCCCTGTGTCCAACCTGTATAATGTATTCAGCAATAGGGACTTACCTTTCACCTCTGGGAGGCAACTAGGGTAACAAAAGTAGCCTGTAATATTTTGTGAGTCTCTTAGACAACCCTAATAAATAAGTAAAAAGGGAGATTCTCATGTCTTGTGATGGATTTTTGTTGGGTAGTCAATGACTTGTGGAAAAAACACTGTCAGGCTAGATGGAAAATTTTTATTTAATCTATATATGTTTATATATAAATAGACTTATATGTATTATGTGGAATTTAATATAGATAATAATATGATGCCTTATGACTTCTTCAGATACCATTACTGTTATTTTATCCTTTCTGGCCTCCTTCTATATTTATCTTCCTCCCTCATACCTAATTAGAGTTTCCCCATTATCCTCCCTTCTCCTTCCAGTCATGTGTACCCAGGTATTCCTCTTAACTGTCCCTCCCATGGTCTCCTTTCTGCAGTTACTCCAGATTATATACTCACATCTGAGGACATAAGACTCGGAACTGAAGATGAGAAGAGAGCATACAACATTTGCCTTTCTGGTTCTGGATTGTTTCATGCAATGTAATCTCTTTAGCTCTATTAATTTACCTGCAAAGTTCATGTTTTCATTTTTCTTTCCAGCTGAATTGCATGTGGTGGCATATAAATACCACATTTCATTGTATTTAAACTTCCCTTCAGTTGAAGGACATTTAGATTGTTTCCACGTCCTAGCCATTAATAATAGAATAGAAATGAGCATGGCTGAGAACATACATGTGAAGTACGATACAGGGTCATTTTGGCATACTGCTGAAGAGTGGTATCACTGGTCATATAGTAGATTTGTTCTATTTTGTTCTCCATACTAATTTTCAGAGAGGTTGAAATCCCAGGGAAAGTGAATGAAGGGTTCTCTTTTGTTCACATTCTCACCAACATTTGTTCTAGGGGTTTTTGTTGTTGTTGTTTTGATTTTCTTTTGACCTTTGCCATTCAGACTGAGGGTTGGAGGCATGATGTGTAAGACGAAATCTCAAAGTTGTTTTGATTTCCATCTTTTTTTTTTTTGTTAGAGACAGTGGACATTTCAAATGATATTTTTTGGCCATTTTTATTTCTTCTTTTGAGAGCTCTCTTCAGATCTATAACCCATTTTTAAATGTGACATTTGTTCTTTTTGACTCTTTGTTTTTTGAGTTTTTCATATATATTCTTGATATTAATTCTGTGCCAGATGTATAGCTGGTAAACAGTCTTTCTCATTTTGTTTACCTCCTTTTCATTTGGTTGATTGTTCCTTTAGCTACACAGAACTTTTTTTAAAAGGTCCCATTAGTCAATTACTGGCCTCAATTCCTGGGCAAATGGGATACAATTGAAAGAGTTTTTTCCTACACCTATATGCTGGGGATATTGAATATGTTTGAAGCTTCAGTGTTTCACATTTAGGTCTTTGCTCCATTTGGAGACAAATTTTGTGAGAGGTGATAGACATGGGCCTAATTTTATTGTTCTACATATGGGCATCCAGCTTCCCTGCATTATTTGTTGAAGATGCAGTCTTTCTCCAGTGTATGCTTTTTTGCCCCTTTTTTGAAGGTTAGAGGTCTCTAATTACATGTACTCATTTTGCGTTATTGATTTTGATCTATTGTTCTACATATCTGTTTTATTGCCAGTGCCATTTTGATTTTGATTATTATGATTACTATTGCTTTGTAATATGTCTTGAGGTCTAGCTTGGGAATTCCTGTGGCATTGCTCTTTTTGCTCAGGATAATTTGGGCTATCCTAGTTCTTCTGAGTTCTGTATGAATTTTAGGGTAATTTTGTCTATTTATGTGAAGAGTGTTGTAGGGATTTTGATTGGGAATGCACTTGAATTTTTTTTGGTAGAATGATCATTTATGCAATATTGATTCTATCAATCTGTGAACCTGGATTGTCATTCCATGTTCTAGTGTCTTTTTCTCAATTTCTTTCTTCAAAGATTAAAAGTTTTTACTATAGAGATTCTCTAGTTGAATTTTGCCATCTCCAATGTACAATATCAGGTCATCTGAAAATAGGAAAAGTTTGTTTATTTTTCTTTTTTTCCCAATTGTATTTCATTGGTTTTATTCTTTTTTTCTTATTGCCCTAGTTAACACTTTGAGCACATCGTTTAAAACGAGTGGAAACAGCCACCAGTTCTATCTTAATTTCAATAGGATTGCATCAATTTTTTTCTGCATAGACATGATTTTCCCTGTAGGTTTCTCATACAGCTTTTTATATGATGAGGTATGTTCCTGCTCATCTTACTCTCTCTAGGACTTGTATTATAAAGGCATGTTGGATCTGTAAAAGGCTTTCTTTCTGCATCCATTGAGATGACTATGTGTTTTTTGTTTTTAAGTTAATTTGACTGTGTCTCACTATCATCTTCATAAAGTTGGTTTTAAAGTCATTTTCTTGTGTTTGAGATCTGTTGGAATAATCAGGGCTTGTTGTAGTAGGATTGCTGGACTCTGGTGGTGACATATTATCTTGGCTGTTGTTGATTAGGTTCTTAATCTGGCATCTAGATATCTGGGTTTGGGGTGATTATAGGTCTAGGTTCTGATTTCTGTGTTTGTCTTTGTTAGATAGGTGTTTTGTTCTTTGGTTTTTGTTTCCTCTCTTGTCTTCTAGCCACTATGGCCTGTGGTTGAGAAGAGGGTCTACACTTGAGTTGGAAGCTGGACTTCTAATGGACAGGATGGCCTCTGGTCAATCAGGGGTTCTCCAACTGAGTTTGGATATGGGACATGGTAATGAGGATAGGTGGGATATTGGGGATAGTGCATGTGGGGGAACTGGGAGAGTGAAAGCTCCATGGGCAGGCAGTCTACCTGGAGTTCTGGTGGACAGCATGGCCTCTGGTCAAGCAGGAATTCTCTATTAGAGTAGGAGGCTGAGGCATGACAATGGAGAGAGGAGGTGTACTGGAGAAAGGGTGGGTAGGCACCCAGAGAGTCAAGGATGTCCCCTAGTGGGTGGTTTATCTGGGTTTCTGCTGGTTGGTGTGGCCTCCTGTCAATCGGAGTCCCTCCACCTGATTTAGGAGCTGGAACACAGCGACAAGGAGGGGAGGAAGCTTGTGGGTAGAGTAGACAGGCAATAAGAGGTTTGAGGTGGTCTGCATGCAGGTAACCTACCTGGAGTTCTAGTGCCCAGAGTGGCCGCTGGTTGAGGAGGGGTAGAAATCTACATTTTCACCACTGAAAATATTCTCTATACTTAAAGATGAACCAGCCGAATCATTATCTTCTTACACTGTAGGGATTGCTGTATCTGAATCTCATTTCTGCCTGTAAATAGTAATAGCAGTCCATCAGAAATGAATAGAATAGACTTCTCCAAATGTATCTACAGTCCCTTTAATCTTTTGAATTCATGCAAACTCTCAGCTCTCTCTGTCTCCCTTTACTCTTTTGAGTCCTTAAGGCAAGAGTGTACACTGAACTCCAAACATACTTTGTCTTTAAAGTACTTGCTATTAAAAAGTCAAACTATATTCTTCTCATCACTTAAACATCTTTCATCACTTTATTCACTGTGTTGGGAATGTGCTTATTGAGGGGAAAATTTGGCAAAAAATTACTCAATTTTATGAAATATATTTTTCCATATTGAATTGACTACTTCAGTTTAATTATTAAACATTAATGTCAAAAATTTCTCTGCATAATGGAGAAATTTAATTAAATTCTGGAGTGTTCAGACTCGATTGAATAGAGTTACTATGTTGTATAATATAAGCAATAACTAGGTAAAAGAATATTGGAGGATATGTCAACAACTTTATTTCTAACAAGAATTTGTATATTTGTGTTCTTTCTTCTTCCACCTGTTCCTTTTCTTTTTCTTCCTCTTGCTCCTCCTCCTCCTTCTCTTCTTCTTCCTCTTCCTCTTCCTCCTCCTCCTCTTCTTGTTCTTGTTCTTCCTCTTCCTCCACCTCCTCTTCTTGTTTGGAATTCCATAGTTGAGTTTCATTTGAAGAAATGGATCATTTATAGCATATAACAGTATTGATTATTTCCATGAAAGTAAAAAAAAATCTATAAGTTGACTGAGGTCATATTTCATGAAACCACATATTGTATGGCTAACATAGAATACATAAGAAATTCAAAAGGTCTGTTTATAGAGTATGTGATTAAATTTTACTACATAAGAATACACTGTTATTTCTTCCTATTGACTGGATTTTTTTCCCCAAAATCTTAAGTTGCATCATTAGGTTGTTTATTTTTGCTCTTTTTGATTTTTTAAAATACGGGTGGTTAGAATTTTAAAATCATCCTCTTACAACTTCTTAGTGTTGCCTAAAATTGTGTTGTGCTGTGCTTTCACTTTCATTTGTTATGAGGCACTTTAAAAACTTCTTAACTTATCTATTCATCATTCCATGTTGTGTTGTTTAGTCTTGCTGAGCTCATGTAATTTCTAGAGATTATTTTGCCATTAATTTGAAGCTTTATTGAATTGTGGTCAGATAAAATACACACAGTTATTTTAATTTTTAAAATTTGCTGATGTTTGTTTTGTGTCCCAATGTGTTCTATTTTATAGAAACTTACATAGGCTCTTGACTAGAATTATTCTTTGGTATTTGAGAGGAGTGTTGTGTAGATATGCTTGCTCTATTTGATGCATGATGTATTTAATTCTGATATTTTCTGAACAGATGACATATTAGTGAAAGTGAGGTTTTAAAGTAGCCTATTATTATTGAATTGGGTTTAATCTGTGTCTTGAAGTATAGTAGTATGCTTTACATCAACCTGGGCACTCCAGAATTTGGTGCATACATATTTAGGATTGTAGCATCTTCTTGATTAATTGGTCTCTTGAATTGAATGAAATATTCTACTTTTTATTTTCTGATTGATTAATTGTGGTTTTCAGTCTTTTTGACAGATATTAGAATATTGATGTCCACTTGTTTCCAGTTATGAATTGCTTGAAGTCCTTTTGCCATCTTTTCACTGTAAGCTAGTGTCACTGCTTTAAGCTGAGTTTTGTTTAGGAAACAAAAAATGCTTTATTATTATTATTATTATTATTATTCAACTAATCTTGTCTTTTGATTGGAGAATTGAGGCAAGTAATACTAAAAGTGATTCTTGTAAGGAGTGTGTTGACAGCAGTCATTGTAATGCTTCTTTCTGTTTATGTTTACATTCCTATTGGATTTCTGAAATTATAGTTGTTTTTTCAATTTAAAGTAGTATTTCTGGTATCTTTTTATGGACTAACCCAGTGGACATTAATTATTTTATTTTAGATTGTTTATGTCAAGGTAATTTTTTATTTCTCCTTCAACTATGGAAAGTTTTTATAGGTAAAATGATTTTGCTTGATCTAATTAGTCTTTTCGAATTTGGAACACATTACTCTAGAAGCTTATGGCTTTTAACATTTCCACTGAGAAATTAGTCATTCTGATGGATTTTCCTTTATACATGTCTTTTCATTTTTCTTTCCAAGCTTTTAACACACAGTTTTGGTTCTATATATTAGTGCTTATAATATGTCATAGGAAAGTATGTTTTCTCATTCTGTTTATTTGATATTCTGTGTTCTCCTTGTACCTGTACAGGTATGAGTTTTAAAATGTTTTTATTATAATCCAGAGCTGATATTAATGAAAAAGGAACAACAAAAGCTCAAAAAATCAATTAAACTAAGAACCATATCATTAAAAAAAAAAAACAGACAAGACTGACAGACCCTTTGTCAGAATAACCAAAGAAATGAGAGAGGAGACTCAAATTAATAAATACCATAGGTGAGCAAAGAAGCATCACAACAAACACCAAATAAATTTGTAATATTATAACAAAATATTTAAAAACCTATTACTGATCAGTTAGAAAAACTAAAATAAATGTACAGATTTCTAAATACATCTGAACCACCACCAAATTTCAACAAAGAAGTGATCAACAGCTTCATAACATAGGAGATTGAAATAGTAACAAAATAAAAAAATAAAAAAAGATTGGTATGTCCACTGTCCCTCACTCCTCTTCAGCATATCATAGAAGCATGATCCTGGCATGAGAGCAGGCATGCATATCAATGAAACAGGATAGAAGATGTACATCTAGTCACACATAATTAGAGCCATATGATATTTGACAAAGATGGCAAAAAATACACACTGGAGGAAATATAGCATCTTCAACAAAGGTAGAGGCATAACTGGATTAACTGGACATTTACATGTAAAATGATTAAATTAGACTCATACTTATTGCCTTGCATAAAATTTACCCACAAATGTATCAATGACATCACTGTGAAATCTAAAATGTTGAAGCTGCTAGAATAGAAAGGCAGTAACTTACAAGATGTAGGTGCACCAAAAAACTATAAAAAGAAGTCTTTTTACACCAGAATTAAGGCTAACAGTTGACAAATGGCACCATATAAAACTGAGTGATTTTGCAGGTACATAAAACATCAAGTGAAAAAGCTCACATATTAGAAGATAATCCTTTTCAACTATACATCAGATAGAGGATTGATATCCATAATATATAAAGAACTGATGCAAAAGAATCAAGAGGGAAAAAAAACTCAGTCAAAAAATGGGCTATGGATCTGAACAGAGTTCTCAAAAGAAGAAACAAAAAAATGCCAACAAATATCTAAAAAGCATTATTCATTCTCATTAGCCATCCAACAAATGTAAATTAAAACTACTTTCAGACTTCATCTTACCCCACTCAGAGTGATTAAGATAAAGAAGATAACTGAGAAGGAATGCTGGTTAGGATTCAGAGAGTGGTAGGATTGCAAACTGCTGAAATCATTATGGAAATAAGTTCAGATAATCTACCAAATGACCCACCTATATGACTCCTTTACATGTTGTGGGATATTTTGATCACACTGTGGCACTCCAGATTGTCAATAAAGTTTACTTTGAATCAGGGGGCAGCACTAGAGACTAGCTGACCCAAATTAGCCATAGAGAAGCCAACAATTTGGATAGAGAAGGTGAACAGAAAGGAAAAGATGGGGACTTGAGTTTGGCACTTCCTTTTGGTTTGGAGACAAGAGTCATTTCTCTTCCTGTATCTCTGGCTAAAAAGCAAGGTCAGTGGTTGCTTCTTGGAGTCTCTGATATAATAGGTTTTTACTCCCACGTTTGATTTCTGGTTCTTTGTAGGTAAATAAAATGATAGAGACTTAGTTTAAACATACATATCACAGCTGTAGCAGAGCTGGGGCCATAGAGCAGAAGACCTTCCAGGCCGAGGCCTGAGTGGCTGGTGGGGCATTGACTGCAGGGTCATGGGGTTGCAGAGGATAATTAAAATATCAGTAGATTCCTGTGCAGCCACTAAGTCACCAGGAAAACATCATTTACATCCAACAACTGACTTAGTATTCTCTACAGAGATACTTGCTTAGTTATAGTCATTGATGTACATTTCACAATAGCCAGGACATGGAAGCAACTGATGACTGTGTAATGAAAATTGGACACTTATTAGCAATCCAGCTATACTCAACTGTAAAGGAAAACAAAATCATGAGAGATACAGATGAATAGAAGGAAATAGAAAATATTTTAATGAGTAAGGCAACTTAGACCAAGAAAGACTAAGGCTCCGTGTTATCTCTTCTTTGTGGTTTTGAACTATGAATCATTAGATTTGAGAATATAACCTGTATTAACAGCGTAAACAAGGGACTAAGGTGTATCAAATGACCGCCAGGAGATGTGGTTGCATCTGAACCCACAAAGGTTATCCAATGTTTTATAGCTATGACTTCTTTAAGATCAGTACTTTTAAATTTATGTTTTGTGTACGTTATACTGGATTATATAAAGCTATTTTAATACAAGTAAATAAGTTACTTTGGGTACATTCAGCCCAATACACAGTACAATATGTTTTCTCTCCCTTCCTGTCATATTAGCTCACTTTGTTTCAGTAGGGAATATAATATCTCCTTTCATATGACATGGTTAGGAGCAAATATATGATTTTATGTATCTTTATGAAATTTTAGGCTCCTAAATTAGAGAAAATATGTTAACATTTGTTTTAATTGGTGTGTTTAAATAACTTAATATGATTGTCTTCAACTCCATTTTCCTGCAAATAATACATGTTCTTTCTTGTTTATAGTTTTAGAAAATTCCATTGAGAATAAAAAACACATAACTAATTTTTATATTAACTTATTTGGTATATACCTGTATGTGTCTGAGGAATGTTTTTAAGTAGTAGAAAATAGCTGTAACCAGCAATAAGTCATTAAAATCATAAGTCAATGAGTTTACAATTTTTGTGTCTTCTAGTTCCGTATCTAATGCTCTAAAAGGCAAAGAATGGGAATCTAGAAAAAAGAAGGGCTAAAAACATCATGGGAACTCTTTATATTTCATTACATACCTTGTGATTTCACCCAACAGAGGACAAGAGGGGGAAACTAAATAATGTGAATATGAGAAGAATTTAAGGACTGTGCAAAGAAGTCTTGGTCTACTCAAGGTGAAGAGCATGTGGTATATGTGAAAGATGCTGCTGAATAGGAGATACGAATTCAGAGGATCATGTTTGAGGAAACTTTTAAAGAAATCATGAACCACTTAACAGTTGTGTTCTGAGACATTTTAAAATTTTTGAAAAATTGGCAGTACTTGGAATGGTATACAACCATCATAATTATATTGTCTTTCAGACCTCTGAGAGTTGTGTGGTCAGGGGTCTGGCTTTTGTGAATGATTCCAAATAGTCCAAGTTTTATAGGCTCATCAGGAAGATTTCTAAAAACACCACTTCTTGACTCTAACAATGTGACAAATAATAGAATTTCCCAATTATTAAATTAGTTATGAAATATGTTGGTTGCATGTCTAACTTCCATTACTTGCAAAATGTTTGATTGAAGCATGTTATAGTATGGATAGATGTTACATTACATTCAATGTTACATTAAATCATTAATAGAAAATTTGACCAATTCACTATTGAGACTTTTACACTAATGGAGCCACCTTTTATTTTTATTAAATTTATTTATTTTTATTTTACATTCCAACCACATTTTCCCTTTCCTCCTCTCCTCCCATTCTCTCCATTCACCTACCATTCCCTCCCGTAATCTACTCCTTCTCTGTTTCTGTCCTGAAAGGAACAGGTTTCCCATGGGTGTCAACAAAACATGACATATCAACTTGAAGTAGGACTAAGCTCCTCCCTTTGTATTAAGGCTGGATAAGGCAACCCAGCATGAGGAACAGGTTTTCAAAGGCCAGCCAAAGTGTTAGTGACATGGCCTGATCCCTCTGTTTGGAGTCCCTCAAGTAGACTGTAGTGGTACCTGTTTCACCTATGACCTTGAGGTACCAGCCACTAGAGTGTGGCCTCTGGGATAGTTTAAGACCTGAGGGGTATGTATGCCTCACTCTCTTCTCTCCCTCCTGGGTGTGGATGGTGTGGACTGACTCAGGCAGCAGAAGCAGCGTGAGATTGGCCATTAGCCTTCCAGGACTCTGTGGCAATTTTGTCTTATCTTGTTTAGTGAGTTGTTCTCCCCAATTTATATCCTAATAAACTCCCTAATACTCCTTAAGCAGGCTCCCTTGGATTTCTCGCTATAGCTACAGTAGACCAAGCCACACAACTGTTACATATATGTAGAGGTCCTAGGTTGGTCCCATGCAGGCTCTCTAGCTGTTGGTTCAGACTCTGTGAGCTCCTATGAGCCCAAAATAGTTGTTTCTATGGGTTCCCTTGTGATGACCTTGACCCCATGGCCCTTATAATCCTTCTTCCCTCTCTTCAACAGGATTCCCCAAGCCTGGCCCAGTGCTTGGCTGTGGATCTCTGCATCTGTTTCCATTAGTCACTGAATGAAGGCTCTATGATGACAATTGGGGTAGTCACCAATCTGATTATAGGAGAAGGCCAGTTCAGGCTACCTATCCACTATTGTTAGGAGTCTTAGCTGTGGTCATCCTTGTAGATTAGTGGGGCAGGTGGAGATGGTAATATGAGGGATCAGGCTAGAGGGTGGATGGAGAGGGAGAGTATTGAAAAAGATGTCTTGATATGGGTGGTATTTAGGAGTCAGGTAGAAACCTGGTGCAAGGAAAACTGCCACTTTTTATTTTTAAGTGAGACAACAACAACAAAATTCAGAAGATAAAAAGTTTAAATGATGCTTTATATTTCAGGAGCAGATCAGATGGAAGAAGGCTTAGCAGTTGCCTGGTTGGGAAACTTTGCACTTCACGATGTTGAGACAAATGTCAACCTTCTTAGAGTCATGGTCTAGGCAGCTGATCAAATTATAAAAAGCCAAAATGCGAGCCTCTTCATCGTCTGACTGCAAGGATGCCAGTCCAGACCAGGTAGGGTAGTTCTCATTTTCTCCAATGTGAATCTGATCACCAAAGCATAGTCAACTATTAATTATGTTTAAGTATTTTTGGTGCATATCCCATCTAAGTGCTGAATGAAGATTTGTAAAAAGTTAGAATTGTCAAAATCAGCTAAATGTATAGATTTTCATCAATGCTGGACAAGGTAAATGCAAAGATTTGGTGCTTGCATTTTTTTGTCTGATCAATAATATTCTTACAGAAGTTTAGGGATGGACAATCAATAAATTACTTGATTTTAAACATGGATTTGAGGAAAGGACAATAAAAGAATAAATGTCCATTATGTCATTTAAGGAATGGTCCACGTCCTCAACAGTCCCTGACTTGTCTGTTATTTCTTAATAGGTCCTGGTATTGAAATACTGTCCTTTTTTATTTTTGTTGAAAAATAGATGCTTTCTCACATAATGTATCTTATTTTCAGCCAAATCAATTCTTTGTATAATTTGTTTATCACTAAACTAAAATGCAACAATGTTTATACTTGATGGTTTAAGATGCAAACAGTCCAAGGGCAGTGATACTCAGAATACCTGCTCAAGTACTTAAGTGTCTGTCTTGTGAACCAAAAATGCTACTGTCCAACTTAAAATATGGAGCATGTATTTTTTTTCTGAGAGCCATGGTATGGGAGGTTCTGAATAAAATTCACCACAGAAGGTTGGAATTACAAGCATTCACTTAATAGTGTGCCTTTTAGATATTTGTATGGCAAAATATTTGTTTTTATTTTAATTTTTAAATCTTATTATTATTTTTTATTTTTTGCAAATCAAAATGCATCAAAACTCAGTTATCCTTGCCCTTGTCACCTCATTTATGATAAGAAAAGTAAAGAGAAGCATAAGGGGATGGCTCACCATGTTGATAAGGCTTTTAATCCCCTCCAGCAGTCCAGAGTCCTTTTCCTTGATGAGTTTGGCTTTGGAGATGACACCAGCAGGCACATCTTTCAAGGTGGCTATTTCTTTCTCTAGGTGTTGCAGAGGATTTTTCCAGGCACCCAAAAGGATGTCTGCCGATTTCAGTAAGACTTCATACTAAGTAACCACATTTGAATAATTACATTAGAATAATCAAAATAAAATAGAGTTAGATACAGACAGTTTATCTTCGAATGACTAAGAGGAAACTTCCCCTTGGCCATTCAAATATGTATTTAAAACAATCTTTTGTAGATGACACCAACTGTAGAAGTGTGAAATGGCATTGTGATCTAGAATTTTAGAGTAAATTACACTCAGAAATGCCAATAGAGTGCTTCATGAAGTTTTTGGAGAAGAGATGACTCTCATGAACTATGATCTCATTCTTCACTTTGATTTTTGTCACTTTCCTTCATTATTTCAGTATGATTTTAATAGTAGTTATAAAGATACAGAATGCTTTTGTCATTAAGCAGAACACAGAGGACACATTCTAGTTGTGGAGATGTATAAGGCTGTATGATAATATTTAATCTAAATCATATTGTGATGATTTATGTTGGAAGTCAGAAGTGAGAGACAATAAAAATAATGAGTTAGAGGAGCCATGAGTATAGACTTGTAATAACACAGTGGGATGGCTGTACATTGCTGAACATTGCACAGTATATATTGTGCTCCTTTCTTTAGCTTTTAGGCATGACACAGGTGAGGATAATTAGGAATAAGCACAGGATAAGAAACAGAAATTGAAACAGAAGATACTTAGAAGCCAAGAAGAAATGGTGAATAGTTTGTGATACAAAGAGCTGTAAACACAGGGTCCATTACTAACATATGATAAATACAACTAACTATATTGGCATTGTCTAGGCCTGAATCAATACGTTTTTATCCTTGAATGTCAATGACAGTTTAAAAACTCCAACAGAATAATATGAAGAATCTCATTGGTGGTTAGTGGAAAGGGGTCCCCTACATGTACAATTTATACATATATGAAAATATTGCTTGGCAGATTTCATCCATAATTCATCAACTGTACAGTGTATTTTTCCTTTTCTTGAATATTCTGTCTCCATTTTCCTGGAGATATGATTATCATGCCTATTACAACACTTTTTAATAACTTATAGTATGATAAATCCAGTGTACTGTTTCAAAAGTTCTGTTGAAAAATACATGGAGTGAGGACTCACATTTGTGTTCACGGCTTGTTCCTTGTTTTCTGGAATGGAGAGGGAAGAAGTGTGGCAGCTGGTGAGGGCTGTGTCTTTGAGCCCATGGACTTCAGCATAGTGCTTTTTCTGAAATTGGTGGAATATTCAGTTGAAAGTGGAAATTATGAAAGGAATAAATGAACAGAAAATTAATGCATTTAAAGTAAGCACTAAAAATTTAAACTAATATATTAAATAAACAAGCTTTGAGAACTATTTTAATTAAAATACAATTACATGTTTTCCACTTCCTTTTCTTCTCTCCAACCCCTTCCATGTCCTCTCTCTCTTTAACTCTTCCTATCATCCCACTCTTACTCTCTCTTAATTCTTGGCATATTTTTATTGATGATTATTATCGTCATTGTTGCATCTACACATACACACACACACACACACACACACACACACACACACACACACACACACTGACACACTCAATGAGTCTGTTTAGTGTTACTTGTGTATATATTATTGCAGGGATGATTATTTGGTATTGTATAGCCAATTAGGGGCTCATCATGAAGACCTAACCAATTGCCCTGCATATGGCAGACCTCCTTGTTAGTAAATCAAATATTTTTAAATTCATTAAAATTAGTTCATAGCATTTAGGAATAGGAAGTACAATTATTAATTTTCTTGCACTCCCTGACTTTGCCCCAGTGTCTTTAAGTCTATTTAATTCTTACAGGTCTCGGAAACACAGTTTCCTTTATTACAAGTCTGTAGTGTCCAGTGGAAGGGGAGGGGCTGCAATGTTAGGATCAAGTAGGGAGGGGAAGCGGAGAAGGGGAGAGGAAGGGAATATGGGAAGAGACAGCTAAAATTAAAGGCCATTTGAGAGTAGCATGAAAACCTATACAGTATAACCTTCCTAAAATATATACATATATGAAGGTGATCTAAATGAAAACTCCAAATAATGGGGTGGGGAGCATAGCCGCAACTAGCCACTTCTTGTCACCAAATGAAGGTTCTAGTACCAGTATTGGGTTACATCTAATTGAGTTGTAGGCCAAAGGGGTTAGAAACTACCAAACAACCCAGGCTATATTTTTGCCAAGACTATAATTTGCTCTCCACAAACTGATGGCAAGGCCCCGTTGCTGAAGACAACACCTATAGAATCCACTGAACATGGAGAAGTTGAGCTGGTGACTTCACAGACCTTTACCCCTGTGTGCTAATATCTTTGGAACAGGAAGGTACTCTGTATACTATCCAAAGAGAAACGTAAAGACCAGCTCAGCCACAAACCCTTGGATCCACAATGGCGTCCTGCCTACAAGATATCCTATAGCGACAGCAGTACAAACCTTGTGGAAGTAACCAACCAATACCTGATTTGACTTAAGACCCACTCCACAAGAAGTCACACCCATACCTGACACTGCCTGGGTGACCAAGAATCTGATACTGGATAGTCCAGGGACCTAAAGTAAAACTAAATGCTGCTTTCTAAAAACAAAAACAAACAAAAAACCCAAAGAAAATGCAAAAATAAAATGACTCCTAATGACATTCTATACTCATAGATCAATGTCTCATTCAGCCATCATCAGAGAAGCTTCCTCCTGTAGAAGAACAAATACAGAAACCCACAGCCAGACACTATGCAGAGAGTAAGAGACCTTGAATCACTCAGCCCTAAATGGGATATTACCATCAAATCCCTTTACTCAAAGGCCAGGAACCCTGAAGAAGAGGAGATAGAAAGAATCTAAGAGCCAAAGAAGAAGGAAGACACCAAGAACCAAGGCCATTTAAATCAACACAATTTACACACATAAGAACTCACAGAGACTGAGGCAGGGTACACAAGGCCTGCACAGGTCTGCATCAGGTCCTTTATGAATATATTTTTGCTTCCATTTTCATGTTTTTATGGGATTCCTGAGTTAATGAACAAGTAGGTCTTTGTTTCTTGTGCCTTCTCTTGAGCTCTTTTCTTTCATTTTTTTTGTTTAGTCCAATTCTGATGTGTGAGTTTTTTTTTTTTTTAAATTTTATTACTGTCCCTAAGGAGCCTCTTCTTTTTTAATGAGAGACACAAAGGGAGTGAATCCCAAGTGGAGGACATGGGGAGGGTCTAAGAGGAAGAGAGGGAGAGGAAACTGTAATTAGTGTGTATTATGTGAGAAAAATTACCTATTTTCATTAGAAGGTAAAACAAACAAACAAATAAATAATAAAGGAGTGACAAATAGCCCACTAGATAAAGGAAAAGAGAAACACCATTTCCTCTGTTATGTTTTGCATATCTTTATGTCATAATAGTGAATTAAAACAAAAGTTAAATAATAGAATAACATTAAAATAATAGTGTTTCAGTTAATAGTCTACATTTTGTGCAACTGCCCTCTTATTGGCTTCACAGTTCAGTAGCCACTGTATTCTTATCCTTTGGGAAGGAATGCCTGCTTGAGATTTAGATCATGGTGTGTTTTGCTTTAGGCTATGCTGTATCACAATCATTGTGATAGAGGCTTGATTTGTTAAGAAGTCAGAAGTTAGCGGGTTACTTACAAATTCAGTGAGCATTCCTGAAATTTCTTGACTGATTTCATGAGACAAACTGCCTGCCAGATCAAACATGTCCTTCAGTGACACAAAGCAACGACCATTCCTCATTGCACACATGGGTACCGATGCCACATCCTCCCACAGGAGCAGGTTGGACACCAGTAGTAGGAGCAGTGTCCCTGTTAAAGAAGAAGAGGGGCCACTCTGAGATATATTCCCACCGGGTTATTAAAAGTCATCTTGTCAATGGAAGCCTTTTATGGTCAAAGTGGTCTTCTACGAAGGAACTGTTTTTAACACTGTAGGAGGAATAGACAGTTTCTAATAGGAGGAAAACTAATCTAAGCAATCATATTTTCTCAGATTGCTGTTTCAAATCCTGAATGTCCTTTTTACACTTTTTGAAATTACACCCAAGAGTATTCTGCATTCTAAAAACATTTGAAGCTTTATTTAAGTCAAGGCAAGGTGTTCAAGACCTTCTGTTTAGACCATTTCTCTTCAGACCCTTTAATGTCTAGTGAATTGCAGATGACTTTCTGCAATAAGAGATAAGTCATGAATTTGGTAGCATTTAAAAATGTATTTATTTTATTTTATGTATAGCAGTGTTTTGCTTACACATTCATATGTGTCCATACATGCTGGACAAAGGCATCAGATCTCTGAGAATTAGAGTTACATATAGTTGTGAGCAGCCATGGGATGTTGAGAACCAAACACTAGTCTTGTTCAACAGCAGCAATGGCTCTTAACTCCTGAGCCAGGCCCTAAATTTGTCTAATATTGGTATGGCACACCAGTGTAACAAGGTAGCTCTATGGATTAGCTTTATTTTCAAGCTAGATGGGAACAAACATACAATTGCTTACTAATACTGACAATGCAGAGTTATGCCACAATCTGAAATAAATAATTCTGCACCAAAATGTAATATTTCCTCCTTTGTCAATATTTCCCTACTTTGTATAACACACAGTTTTAACATTTTTAATAATGACCAAGGTTGATGTCATCATCAACTTACTTTTTTTTTAAATTTTATAATTTGATTTAATTTTACATATCAGCCACAGATTCCCCTGTCCTCCCTCCTCCCCCTTCCCCTTCCCTCCCCCCAAGCCCACCCCTCATCTCCTCCAGGGCAAGGGCTCCCCTGGGTTTCAGCTCAACCTGGTGAATTCAGTCCAGGCAGGTCCAATTCCCTCCTCCCAGGCTGAGCAAAGTGTCCCTACATAGGCCCCAGGTTTCAAACATCCAGCTCATGCACTAAAGACAGGTCCCGGTCCCACTGCCTGGGTTTGAACTATGGGCATATCAATATTTTTTTTTTTACTTAGGAAAAATTTCCACTCATTCTACATATCAACCACGGATCCCCCTCCCACCCCTCCTCCCGCTCGCCCACCCCAGCTTTCCCTCCCTAACACACCCTTGATCCCCTCCTCCAAAAGGATAAGGGCTCCCATGGGGAGTCAGCAAAGCCTGCTACATTGAGTTGAGGCAGGACCAAGCACCCCACCTGCTGCATCAAGGCTGAGCAAAGCATCCCACCATAGGTAATGGGCTTCAGAAAGCCAGCTCATGCACCAGGTATAGATCCTGATCACATTGCCAGGGGCCCCTCAAACAGACCAAGCTACACAACTGTATCCTGTTTGCAGAAGGCTTAAGGAAATTGCCAGGAATCCACAAGGATAACCCCAGCTTAGACTCCTAGCAATAGTGGAGAGGGTGCCTGAACTGGCCTACCCTGGTAATCAGATTGATGAATACCCTAACTGTCATCATAGAGCCTTCATCAAGTAACTGATGGAAGCAGATGCAGAGATCTAGAGCCATGCATCAGGCCGAGCTCCGGGAGTCCAGTCGAAGAGAGGGAAGAGGGATTATATGAGCAAGGGGGCAGGGTCATGATCATGATGGGGAAACCTACAGAGACAACTGAACTCATTTAGACCAGCAGCTGTGAAACCTGCATGGGACTGGACATATTAATATTTAGCAGTTTCAATATGATGAATCAACATGTCTTTATTACAAAGAAAATTCTATTACTTTTAGTGACATTAGTCTGAAAAAAACTACTGATAAAAAAATCTTTGATAAATGGATATGTGCAACTGGAAATTAGGGAATTGGTAAATTTTATTAGTGGAAAAAAATCTAAACTGTAATACTCAAAATAAATAAAAGTATGAAAATATTCCATAGTATGCAAGATAACTAGGCACCTTTTAAAGGAAAAGCAAAAATATTACAGAGAGAGAGAGAGAGAAAGAGAGAGAGAGAGAGAGAGAGAGAGAGAGAGAGAGAGAGAGAGAGAGAGAGAGAGAGAATAAATCCATCATCTATAGGATTTAAAAAATCTAACAGGAGCTAATAATTTTGTTTTGCCACTTCATAAAATCCAATTTATTCTTGTTGGGAATCCATCTCCCTTGTAAATAAGAGGAAATGCAAGCAATTGTACCTCATTATCTGATCTTCAAGAATTTTTATATGTTTGATGTTCACTTCACATTCCCCATCTCGTCCTAGATCCACATACCACGCAACTTTCTCGTTCACACAATTTTGTGTTGTTAGAAAAACAACAACAGCCAGTTGTGGTGGCGCACGCCGGTAGAATTTGCTGAAGGAGGCAGAGGCAGGAGGATCACGAGTTCGAGGCCAGTCTGGGCTACACATTATTTAAAAAAAAGAAAAAAAAAGAAAAACAACAACAACAAAAATCATTTAAGACCAATTGGTGCTACCCTAATATTCTTTGATGTACAGTCTTCTACTAGAGCCTGATTAAATTATGAGGGGCTACACATTAAAAACTATCTTTTTCCCTCCCGACAATTGCCAATAGCTTCAGGGGTAAAGGATTGTGTGTCCAATCCCCATTTCTGTTCTGGTATTTGGTCTTGTATAAACTTGTGCAGGTTTTATGCATGCTGAAAAAGTGTTTTCCTTGAATGAAATTTTTAATGTGGTATAAATGCATATTTGTTATCCTCATTTATTTGTCTCCAGGATAAAATATGAATACATCATTCCAGTCAAGTAACTCATAGCAGAGACACAGGAATTAGTGTATGTTACTTTTTCCTTCTGTAATTGTTATAAATTCTGCCTATACGCTCTTGTGGTTTCATTACAATTGAAAGATCTCAAATTCTGAAATTTTGACTTTGTGAAATTGATAGTTCTTCCATGTTCTCAAAATTTATTTGTCATTCAGAGTTATGTAGACATACAACTTCCTACCACTAGACACCAATAACATGCCTCTTTTCTATTAGTTCCACTATGACAATGAAAAATGTCTCTAGTATTGCTGTATATATTCTGGGAAGGAAGGCTCCCCTCCAGGGACCACTGGTCTAAGAGTTGCCGGATAGCTGCTATCTAGAGAAATGATTAGAAAGTACTTCTTAATTTTATCTGTTTTACTTCTCTGGGTCAGGTATTAACAACGGCAATTCACTTCATACACAGGGAAAATAACACCATAAAAAGTAAACTGTCCAAACCAGCTTTGTACAATAGTGCAGTGATTGAGGTCACCTGGAAGAAGTTTGGAGAAGAGCTACTTACAGGAACGTGGTTGAGTCAAAGACCGCCGCATCTCTGTGGAGTCCCACCACAGCTTGGCCGCTGACTCAGGAAAGCCGTTTCAACCAAAGTCCGGTCTCCAGTTAACTTTCCGCCTCCTATATAGTGCAGCACATCATCCCCAAGGCCACACACTGCTAGGGGGCAGGAAGAAGCAATGTCTGGAATCCAAGTTGAGGATACCATTACTCTCACCCATCTTTAGCTAATAGCCTCATTACAACAATGATTAAACAAGATATATAGGCATAGGCATTATTTACCTCATTTTTAGATCATGACTATGGTTCAAGTTATGTTGTAAATCACCAGAGCCATTTCTGATCCATGAAGAGTGACGCAAATTTCTTATTACATACATGGTCTCTCTAATAGTTCTTCTGGTTCTTATAAATTATAAACATAAGCGAAACCAATGGAAATGTATTTAAATAAAATCCAAACGTACTTGTTTGTTCTCATAATAGTTTTGCCACTCTTAGGTGAATCTATATATCTAGCTTGGGTTGGTAATGGCCTTCTTGGACTTAGCAGGTTCCTTAGTGACACTTCGCAGCATTAGCCAGCGTAGTACCACATGATACTATAAAATCCATCCATCACTGAGATCTTCTAGCTGTTTCAGTAAGATTTATTTATGTAAAGAAACCAGAACATGTGGCATTGCATTACTTAGTCTCTTATATCTAGTACTGTTTGCATCCAACTCACTGACAGTATTCTGTGTTATGTACATGTCCAATGGAGCCTCACTGTTGTACAGCTCATGGGAAACTAAGTAAATGAACCATGAACTATTTCAGTAATCTTGTGTTTTTAGCTAATACTTTTTTCCAACTATGCTAGATAACTGCTTTCAAATTGTTAATTGCCATCTTGCTTGTAGATGGCTTTCCAAATCTGTACAATACTAGATGTTATCTTTATATAGTGGAACCTTGCAGATAGTTATCAGAATCAATGAAGGCCCAGTTTTCTCTGCAGAAAATAAATGCACATTGGATTTAATTTGGTATTTTTCTGGAACATTAAATGAAAAAGCAAGCAAAGCTCCTATTAAAATGCTATGATAAATAATGAAAAAAAATCACACTATTTCACTTGTATCCTCCAAAGATCAAAGTTGTAGAAAACTAGGTACAGCCCACATTGCCTTATTTAGCTAAAAAGCAATATATCATCATTATTTTTTATATTCACCATTTAATTAAAAGGATTAAGAATAACCTATGAGACTATGATCCCAAACTGCTTTATTTTTCTGCCTACACAGTTTGGTAGCTATTGCTTCCTCTTCCTATGAAGAATTATAATTGTTTGAAGTTAGGATTATGATGCTTCTGCTTCAATTTATCATGCATCCCAGTGATTAATGTTGTGGCACCTAATATAGACTGGCAACGTAATATGAATAATTTAGGAGACAGACCTCTAGACATTGCTCTCAAAAAGATGCTTTATCTAGCTACTTCAGTGGCAAAGAATCACATGAATGTGGGCAGCAGCACTCTCTGGGCTATACTCCAGATGGAATGAGAAGGACAAGGGAATTTCAGCAACAGTATTGTATCCTGCAGCTCCTTGATCCTGGAAACAGTATGACCAGCTGTCTCACCTGCCTTGCTGTATTCAAAGTGTCCTTTTGCAATATGAACCACAATAAACTCTACGTCATCAAAGACATAAGTTGCTTTTTTTTAATAAGATTCATCATAACAAAGAAAAATGGAATTTTTACAAATGTCATTACCTATTATAACATTAGTACTCATCATCTTGAGGCAATTCCATAAGGTCATTGAGTAATCTTTGAGTAGTAAGCCCCCACTGTTTGTCCAGTACTGGGGTAAATTGGGAACAGGGTCCATTCCCTTACACAGAACTTGGTGACATCACCTTCCTTCTTATGTCTGACTGGCTCCAGGCTGACCCTGTGGCTACATCTTACTTATCAGCCATGCATGTCCGCTGAAAGGTCTCAGAGCTGGGAGAACAATGTTCATACCTAAAGTCTCTCATTTCCTATAATAACATAAGTTAAATTTGGTTTCATCTCCACAAATGATTCTCTTCAACATTGGCACACACCGTGCATCCAAACAGGTCAGATACATTTCCACATCATTTATCACAAGTTTTACACATTATGATATGTTTGGTAGCCATAATTACACATTCCTAGCTGAAGCTAAATCCAAGTCACTTTAGTGTTATTATATCTGTAGCTATGTTCTGCTGTTCACTATTTCTATAGAATTCCACAATTGTCATGAATTTATGCTCTATTAAATTCATCAAAACAGCAACAGTCAGTGCATTATTAGGAGATCAATACATCCATAATTTTATAGTGGGGGCATCTAGTCAGCAGTGCTTTGTGCCCATATATGCTAGCAATACTAAGCATCCTACAAGTGAAATGTGTGTATTGATTCCTACCACTGGCATCTCCTTTACCACAGCAGCAGGTTCACTGCTAACACCTGTATCTCGACTGCTCTTTCATGGAACTGTGCTCTTGGCATTTCAGTCTTCAGAAACACATAAGTGAGACATCTGCCCTGCCACCAGCCTGTCCCTAGAGACTTTGCTTTGAAGCCATCTCAAACTATCCAAATGCTTCTTTCTGGAGGCCCCTTTTCTTTACTCATACTGTCTCAATAGGCCTTTTCAAGCTCAATTTTCACTCCAGTCACTGTTACTCTGGTCCTCTTAAACTCTGGTTTGTAACTCAGCCAGGAGCAGAGACAGTCTGAAGAAACACAGGCGAGTCCTTCCTGCACCACTCATACCATGACATGCTTGTACTCATAAAGGTCGTTTGTCTTCCCAACAAATAGCAATTGAGAGCTGATGCCTACATTTGAGTCAATATACAACTGTGTACTTATAAAGGAATGAAATTTTGCCACAAAGAATTCTGCCAGGAATGGATTTATTCTAGAATTCTAGTTAAGAGCCATAAAATATAACACAGCTTCTTCTTTTCCTATGCTCTTAAAAACTACAATATAGAGTTTCAAAATGTACTCAAAGGTTTATCACATAATACATTTAAGACAGGACCTGATCCTCTGTTTAAACTTCATAATTTATCTCCTCTCATGACCTATGGCAAAGTTATATCACTTGACTCCAAATGCTTATTTTACTTTAATTGTGGAGATAGAGAGTAAAATAAAATCAGAACAAATAAATATAAAATTCTGTTACACAAAACAATATAGAAAGTGAGTTTTCTGTTAAGAAAAATGTGAATGTTCTTATCACATGACCAAACTAAATGCAACAATGAGCACCAAGAGCAGGGATCAGTAGACATTTTAGCTATATGGGTCCACTGCGGACTCTGTAACTCATAAAACTAAATAGCTAAAATGTTAATTGACAAGAAATAAAATAATAAGAATTTACATCTCAAACTCAGAAGTTCCCATTGTCTTCAATTTTTTAAATATATGGTTTATAGGTGACCAACATATGAGGGTAATTTAACTTGGAGAAAATACGTCAACAGTTAGAATTCCATCCATTTTAACCATTGGGAACAGTCAATCAAAATTATGTTTTGGGCCACATTAAGCCCCAACTTCTACTGAACACCCACATCCACAAGCAGGTTGGTTTATTACCCATATTTTCAAAATATTTGGGGAACAAACTGATAAAAGAAAATAGATTGATTGATTTTCGCTTGGAGAACATATTGAGTGAGAGAGAACAATTTACTTCATTTAATTATGCCTTCTTGCTTGTTGCAATTTAAAAATTTATCCAAAGTTGTGGATATGAGATACATCCTATACAGATGGGAATGTTGAAGACATTAAGTGGTACATTCCTAGGGACATTCTTCAATTGTCTCCATTCTGTAGTACACTACAGATATTGTGGAATATAAAACCTTTACAAATTGCAGGTGTGGAAGATGCTGTGGTTGTTTCATCAATTCATTGGAAACCTGAGAGTGGATGCTTTTAAACATGTTTAAATATGAATTGGGAGCTCATGATCTCCCAATTCCTCTGTACCTGTCAAAACTACAAATTTTGTAAATGTTCAGGTTAACACACTGATACATAAATGGTATAGCACATTGGAGTCTCTACATGGATTATCTCATTTATAGTCAGGGCTTCAGCATGAAATGACATTTACAGCAAGAGACACTTTGCTGGATCAAAGTGACAGAGACCATCATGTCAACTGAGTTTTTGAAGTGATGAAGCAGTCAAGTTGGATGAAAAGGAAAAAGGAGACAAGGTGATCACTCAGAGGAAATAGGGCAAAGACTATGCTGATCTCAAAGCAAAGTTTTAGAGACAATTAATAGAGTAGTCATTTGGAGGTTTACATGGAAACCTAATACAGTAAAACCATCCTAAAATATATACATATATGAAAGTTATCTAAATGAAATTTCTAAATAATGGGGGAGATGGAGCCCCAAATGGACACCCTTGTCACCAAATAAACTTTCCAGTACCAGGAATAGGTTACATCTAACCTAGTTGTTGGCTGAAGTGGTCCTGTGGGAGTCCCCATGCAAAGGCTCTTGGTGGCTCTCCACAAGCTTATGGTAAAACCTTATTGAAGACAACACCTACAAAACTCATTGAACACAGAGAAGTCTATCTGGTGCCTACATAGAACCTTTAGCCATGTGGACTAATGTTCACAGTACTGGGGGGTACTTTACTAGAGGAGAAAGGTAAACACCAACTTGGCTACAAACACTTTGGTCTACAATGGTGACCTACCTACAAGATATGCTGTTATAATGGTAGCACAAAGCCTGTGGGAGTAATCAACCAATGTCGGATTTGAGGTAAGGCACACTCCATGAGATGGAACCCATATCCAGTGCTGCTTGGATAGCCACAAACCTGAGACTACATAGACCAGGATCCTAGGGGAAAACCAAGTACTACTGCTGTGTTGAAACAAACATAGTAATGAAATTACTCCTAATGACATTCTGCTATACTCTTAGATCTATGTCTTGCTCAGCCATCACCAGAGACGTTATCTGCCATAGATGAGAAAAGATACAGAAATTCCCAGCAAGACATCCGTAGAGAGTGAGATACGTTGGGACATTCAGCCTTAAAAGGGCTGTCTCCATAAGTTCCCTCCCCTCAGGGCTCTGGAAACTGTGGAAGAGGAAGTGGAAAAAGTGTTAAGAGCTGAAGGCATAGAGAACACCAAGGAATCCAGGCCTTCTAGACACAAAAGGGCTGGCATACATACGAACTCACAGAGATTTTGGCAACATGTATAGGGCCTGCACAGGTCTGCACCAGATGGGGTCCTAGAGCTGAAAGGAGAAGTAGAAACTAGTCCCCATTCATTATCTAGATGTTATCTCAACTGATAGTCATTCACAAATGAAAAGTTAGTTTTCTCCAAGGGAGTCTCACTAGGGAAACAAAACACTCTTTAGTAAAGTCTCTATTCCAAGTAGTGAATGACCAACATAAAACAAGTTCAATGGCATCTTTAGGGGGGTCTTTGTCCAATAATGTTAAGTCAGGGCATTTTATTAACCATACAGGTTATTTGTGTGTAATTATGACTTCTAGCTTTGTGTTTCTATGGAATTCCTGTGTGTGAAAACGTGTGTTTCTGGGTCTGTATGTGCTTCTTGTGCTTCTTCTTGCCTCTTCCTTTTGTTTGCTTGTTTTGTCCTAGTCCAGTTTGTTTGTTTTGTTTTGTTTTATTTTGTCACTATTCCTTAGATGTCTGTGTGTTTTCTATGGAGAAGCAGAAAGTGTGTAGAGCTGGAAGGGAAGGGAGGTAGGGAAGAACTGGGAGGAGTATGGAGAAGAGAAACCCCTAATCATAATATATTATATGAAAAAAACTAATTTTGTGAAAGTAAATACTAATAAAGTGCCAGGGTCTGTGTTCCTAGACTCCAGAAGGCTATAGAGCCTGAACAAAGGTTTGCCAATTAAAAAGCCATGCAAATGGTGGTGTTCTATTTCTGTTTCTAATGACACTGCTTTGGTGAATAACAGTCCACTGGAAATCAATGCATGCCAATCCCTAAATGTATTTTGAGGGAATGGAAGGGGAAAAATGATTTAGCATTCCCTATGTTGGGTAAATATCCTGCCACAGATTTTATATGAGGCACATTATCTTCCAGGAAAGAAAAGAATCGAGGAGGAGGGCTGCTGCTGGGACTAATTTATCCAGCTCTGGACCATTTCCTCACACAAGTCTGACCAATGAAGAGGCAGTGGTCATGGGGAAATCTAGATGGAACGAAGACTAAGGAGCCTTGTGAAGGAGCATCTGCTGTGGCAGGTGAGAATGGTCCTGTTCTCCACTGAACCTGGCTTGAGTTCTTCCCTAATGATTCATTTCATTGTCCATATGCACCCCTCCCAGAGAAGGAAGCGAAACTGATCATGAGAATGACAGTTACTGTAGAAAACCAACTATGGCAATGCATCCCATTAACTCAGGTCATTGGGGAAAATAACCGATATAGCAATGGGACTTGTTTCCTTTTTTTTTAAATTATATATATTTTATTTTACAATATAATTTAATTCTACATATCAACCACAGATTCCCTTGTTCTCCCCCCTCCCACCTCCCTCCCATTCCCCCCAGCCCACCCCTCATTCCCATCTCCTCCAGGGCAAAGACTCCCCCAAGGATTGAGATCAACCTGGTCGACTCAGTCCAGGCAGGTCCAGTCCCCTCCTCCCAGGCTGAGTCAAGCGTCCCTGCATAAGCCCCAGGTTTCAAACAGCCAACTCATGCACTGAGCACAGGACCCGATCCCACTGCCTGGATGCCTCCCAAACAGATCAAGCCAATCAACTGTCCCAACTATTCAGAGGGCCTGATCCAGTTGGGGGCCCCTCAGCCATTGGTTCTTAGCTCATGTGTTTCCATTTGTTTGGCTATTTGTCCCTGTGCTTTATCCAACCTTGGTCTCAACAATTCTCGCTCATATAAACCTTCCTCTTTCTTGCCAATTAGACTCCCGGAGCTCCACCCGGGGCCTAGCCATGGATCTCTGCATCCAGTTCCCTCAGTCACTGGATGGGGTTTCCAGCACGTCAATTAGGGTGTTTGTCCATCCTATTACCAGAGTAGGTCAGTTAGAGCTGTCATCAGGGAGGCTACCTGGAAAACAGGACCCCAAGAAAGACACGGGGATCACCCAATGATGGAGAAATGGATGAGATCTACATGAACAGCCTGGACGTGAGTGGGGGTAATGAAGGGCGAGGGTCGAGGGAAAGAGAGCTTGGGGGAGCGGGAGATCCCAGCTGGATCAAGAACAGAGAGGGAGAACAAGGAATAGGAGACCATGGTAAATGAAGACCACATGAGAATAGGAAGAAGCAAAGTGCTAGAGAGGCCCACAGAAATCCACAAAGATTCCCCACAATAGACTGCTGGCAATGGTCGAGGGACTTGTTTTCTTTAACTGTAGCTCATTTCATTTTTGTTGATGTTGTTGTTTATTTTCATCTCCTTAAATTCTGAATACAAATATCAGCTCACATTTGCCTGGAGGACTTTTTGGATGCTCAATGACCTGGCTCATCCTCTGCAAACTTCCATTATGTCATGATAACAGCTACTGTCTCAGACACAGAGTGCCAAAATCATATAAAAAATGTGCAGATGGGGACTTGTAGGAAAACACCACGCATGAGTGGAAAGAGCACATCAAAACCATGAGATTATTGAAGGAGTACGTGCAAGAGTGTTTACCTTAGTACTAAGTTAATTTTTATTGGTGATGCTAAGCTAAAAATAAGGATGATTATAGGCTAACCTCTTTGTGTTGGACAGCTAATAAGGGGTCTCATCCTTGGAATAGGCTAATTCTCATTCTCCCAGAACTCAAAACATTTCTTTGTCTATTGATGTGACTCCATGAAATTTCCCCCTTTCATGTTAATGTGGCTATTGACACTGCTCTTGTTCTGGGCTTGTTTATGCAGCCATTTCTAAGAGAGACTGAGGATTTCCATGTATTCTGGCTCTTAAATTTTAACCCCCCTTCTGTGATAGTCCCTGAATCATAGATGCAGGATATACACACTCTTTAAAAACAGACTCAGCAGTGTGTGTGTGTGTGTGTGTGTGTGTGTGTGTGTGTGTGTGTGCGCGCGCGCGCTCGTGCGCGCGCATTTGTGCATTCACATACAAATACAATCAAAGAAAAAGAGGCTGTCATCTTCAAAGTCAAAGTACACGTGAAGGATTTGAGGGAGAAAAGTTGGAGGTAGGGAAAGAGGGAGAGTGACACAAAACAATTTTAATTTAAAATATTAAAAAAGAGTGATTATAGGAAAGCAAAACAATACCTACAAGCAAGATGACAGACGCTTTTCCACTCTATCCTGATTCCATTAACTTTGAAATGTTTAATGGACTAATTACAAAAGAATACTATGACAACGTACACACTATTTCTTTGCATTATTATTTTTATTTATTGCTTGAGAATTTAATGCATGCATATAATGTATCTTGATGAAACCTATCCCATACGCTCTCCTCTCCATTTACCCCCATACTCTCTCCTCTCCATTTACCCCCATACGCTCTCCTCTCCATTTACCCCCATACGCTCTCCACTCCATTTACCCCCATACTCTCTCCTCTCCATTTATCCCCATACTCTCTCCTCTCCATTTACCCCCATACTCTCTCCTCTCCATTTACCCCCATACTCTCTCCTCTCCATTTACCCCCATACTCTCTCCTCTCCATTTACCCCCATACTCTCTCCTCTCCATTTATCCCCATACTCTCTCCTCTCCATTTACCTCATACTCTCTCCTCTCCATTTACCCCCATACTCTCTCCTCTCCATTTACTCCCGTACTCTCTCCTCTCCATTTACCCCCATACTCTCTCCTCTCCATTTACCCCCATACTCTCTCCTCTCCACTTACTCCCGTACTCTTTCACCACTTTCTATCAAACATCATGGACTTTTGCAACCTACTAAGTTCCCATGTTGCTACAAGTAGGCATGTGAGTGTAAGGCCATGGGCAGCCTATCAGAGCCACACCCCCGTGTAGAAAACTGACACTCCTTTTACAGAAACCATCAATTTGCAAAGTTTATCAGCTAAGCATGGGACTTTGTGAGCCTCTCATTTACCCATTCTGGAATTTTGTCCATCCTGATCTTGTACAAATGTTATGGTGTCAATCATGGTTGTGAATTTAAGCTTGTAAAGGGTTTGTACTGTCCAGAAAATACTTTCTCAAGAATGGTACACTAACACACACACACACACACACACACACACACACACACACACACACACACACACACACATAATCGCTCTTTTCTGCTTAGTGCTGAAAGCTTCACTTATCCGTGGATATGAAGAAAAGTATTTAGGGGCAGTTTAATTACTCTATCCATTTATCAGAAATAAAGTAGTAGGCACTTATGACCTGTCTAGTCACACTTTTTTTGACCAATTAACAATACCCAACATGAGTTCTGCTTTTACAGATGGCCTTAAATTTAGTTAAATGCAACTGACTACTCCCAGATCATTTGCTCCATGATTACAGCCATGGGTATTTATTGTCTGGTAAGTTTTCACTGTAGCTAGTATGATTCAGAGCAGAAAAAAAAAATCTTAATTACTTTTCTACCTAGGAGAGTGAACAGGACAGTCTAGCATTATGATAGCTGTTCCGTGGGAGTGAAACTTCTGAATTAGTGCAGGCTTGCTATCTCCATGACTCAAATACAAGATGTCTTTGGAAATAAGAATTTTTTTCTTATTTTCCAGAAGCTAACTAAGAGTGATAGCAATCCTTTTCATTGTTTTAAGGGTCTGTGATAACCCACTTGCCAGTACCTCAAACATGGGTAAACCACATATGACCAAGCTTTTGGTTTGATAGCAAATGTAGGATGTAGGAGAGGAGTTATTTCACTGCATAGAATAACTCAATTTATATTCTTGATAAATGTGTACTTTTGGAAGATTCTTCAATTGTGGGTTTGCATGTAGCTTTTTGAAAGAACTTTAGTGTTAATTGTACCTCTCCTTTGTATCTCTACCCTTCCACCCCATCACTCACTTCAGATAAAACTTCCTGTTCTACCATTCCCCTTTGTCCCTTTAGATTAGATTACCTGTATTCTAGAATTCTTCGTACCTTTGCCTATGGTCCCTTATTAGTTTAGTGACTTCCATAGACACGATTTAAACCCAATATCTAAATGTTCTAAGCTGGGTTCCATATATGAAAGATAAATTGAAACACATGGAATACTTCTCTCCCAATGATTTATTTTCGCAGTTCTACCCATTCACCTGAGAATTTCATTTTTATTTACAACCGAATAATATCTCATTGTGTATATGTGCCATATCTCTATTGTCCATTCATTAGTTGATGAACAGTCAGTCAGGTTCTTTCCATTTCATGGCTATAGTGAATAGAACTACAATGAAATGAATGAGTAAGTATCTCTGTGCTAAGATACACAGTTCTTTAGGTTAAGCCCATGAGTAGTATAGCTGAATTATATGGTAGATCTGTTTCTAGCTCTTTGAGGAAACTCCATACTGGTTTCCATAGTCACTGTGCCAATCTACCCTCCTAAAAATCAAGTTATCTTAGCAGCGAATAACCAACAGATTGTGGGTAGAACCATTTCATGGGCTGCTTCTCTAACTGTAGGAAAATGACAAAATAAGAGTAGCAACAGCCTTCACAGTACTCTGCTTCCTAATTGTGGAAGCAGTGTGACCAGTCACCTCGCCTACCATGCCATGGTGAACTGTGTCCCCTTGAAGCATAAGCCACAGTAAACTCTTCCTCATAAAAAAGTCACTTTGTCTCAGTGTCACTACCTATAAGTCATTAGTCTTTATCATCTTGAGGCACTTGCTATAGACAGCTCATATTGCTTATACTGGGCAGGAGGAGAAGGCCCATTCCCATCTGCAGAACTTTCATTATACTACCTACATCCTTGTGTCTGACTCCAGGCTGACACTATAGTCATATCCTGTTTACCATTTCCTCTTGTCTGCTTACAGGGCCCAAGGCTTGATGAACAATTTTCACATGCAAAGGCTCCCATTTTGCACTTACCATATAAGTTCAACTTAAATTTCATATCTTTGGGTGATGGCCTGTAATTCTAGTAAACAGTATGTGTCCCAGAAAGACACCTACCATAACTTAATATCTTCCTTTATAAAATTATTTTGCCATATAACGTTTGGTCGACATAATTATCCACTCCTAGCTTAAGCTAAATCCATTTACATTTAATATCTCTACCTCAGTTTATATACTCAACTACTTACTGTCTCTGATGCATTTCAAGATGAATCTATACTCCATGAGGTGCAGCTTTTGCAGCAAGAGAAGCATTCAACACATTAGTAGGGTTTAATACTTCCATAATTTATAATGAGAGTCCAGTTACTAATATTCTGTGCCCATTTATGAAAGCAATACTGACTATTCCAATAAGGAACTGCTTGGAGTAATTCACATTCCCAGTGATACTTGTTTTATCATGTTACCAATATCTGTACCTCTTCCTATCTTGAATGAATTGTCCTCTTGACATTACAATCCCTTAGAAACACATTAATAAAGCCGGTGGGTGGTGGTGCATGCCTTTAATCCCAGCACTTGGGAGGCAGAGGCAGGCAGGTCTCTGTGAGTTCAAGGCAAGCCTGAACTAGAGAGAGAGAGAGAGAGAGAGAAAGAAACACATTAATATCACATCTGATCTTCTAACAAATCTTCTGTAGAAATTTATTTTCATAATGTTTTGCCTTCCCTAACTCTTCCCATGTTCTTCCCATCTCCTCATTTAATCCCCTCCCTTCCTTTCTTCCTTTTTTCTCTTTATCTCTCTGTTTGTCTCTCAACAAACAAACAAAACTGAAAGAAAACCAAAACAAACAAAAAGCTAATAAGACAAAATAACCAAACAAAATAATATAAAACAAAAGCCCACAAAAAATTAAAAATAACAATAACAACAAAGCCATGTATTTCATTTTGTGTTGGCCATTCACATCAGTGAATGGAATCTGCCCTGAATTGTGACTAACATACCCATTCAATTGGAGAAAACTAGTTTTCCCTTTGCTGGCAAGTATGAATTACAAATAACTTCTTGGTTAAGGGTGATACCCCAAGTCCACTGCCCCTTCTCCATGTTGGGACTACTGGATTAAATCATTGCAGGTCCCATGTATGCTTCCATACAGGCAGTGAGAGTTTGTATGTCCATCAGTCCTGTTGTATATGGAACACACTATTTCCTTGGTGTCATACATCATGTCTCTTACAGAATTTTCTCTTCCTTTTTTGCATAGATCCCTGAGCCTTGAGAGGAAGAATTTGATGCAGACATCACATTTAGGACTGGGTGCCCCAAACTCTCCTACTCTCTTCACATTGTCCAGTTGTGATTTCTGGGTTAATTCCCATCTACTGCAAAAAGAAACTTCTATGGCAGTGGGTTTCCATATGCTTTTAAAAATGCTTTAAAAACTCACTTTAAAGCCATTCCAAATCTCTCCAAATACTTCTTTTTATGAACAATTTCCATAATCCTACTTTAATTATCCCGTTTCAATTACTTCAACACTTTGCAAGCCCATTTGACATTCCTGTCACTGCTGCTCTAATCCTTCTAGACCTATCTGGTTCTATGTGGTATTCCAGGCAAGAGAAATGATAGTCTGAAGAGAAATACAGGAGTGCCTCCTTGCACCTCTTATTCTATTATCATGTTTGTACTAACAGAGTTAATTTCTTTACCTGCACATTACAATTAAGATATTGTGTTTACCTATGAAATACAATAGCTTTCCCATTTCCATTAAAAAAATTAATTTAGGGGAAAATAGTCTTCCAGGAATAGCTACAATTCTAGTGAGGAGGCAAGCATAGCGCAGACTCATCATTTCTCATCCCACTAAAAAGTGTAATAGAGATATTCAAAATTTATTTTCATTTTTATCACAAAATAAAATTATACAGAACATGATCCAATATTCAAGTCTCAGACTGATTTGATAGTTTATCTACTCTCATCACTTATTGAAAGACTACTATAAATGACTCCAAATGTTTGTTGTACATGAAATGTGGAGATGAAGGTTAAACCAGAATCTAAACAAATGAATGCAAAATAGTCTAGACAGAGCAGCAAATGAAGTGAGTTCTCTGGCAGGCAAAGTCTGAATGTGACAACCTAACTAAACAACATTCAAAAAACAGTGACTTTTTTTACAATTGGCACCCAGAGCAAATATTATTTTGGTAATACTTTCATCAGGGACTCTCCAAATTATGTATATTGATAGCTAAACTATTATACACAAGAACAAAAATAAACAATTAGAATTCTCTTTCCAAACTGCAAAGTCCATTTTTTCTTCAGCTTATCCAATACATACTTAGAGAAATTCAATGCCAAAGGATAATTGAACTGGTAGAAAGTACGCCAACTCACAAATGTCTCTCTACTACCAGTACTTTAAACAATTAATCAGATTTATCTTCCTGGCTACAGTGATCTTCTACTTCCTGAGCATGTAGGTCCATAAACATGTTGCTTCAGTTTTCCTGTTTTCCCCTAAATTTAGGAAAACAAACTGCTAAAGGAAATGGATTTCCTCATTTTAGCTTGTATATAAATGTTGACACAGAGAGAAATATATCTAATTGTCTTCACTCTTCAGTATGTTATCATTTTATAATCTATCCAAAGTTTTTGATATGGGCTCTATTGCTTATAAATGTGAATGTAAAAGGGGCAAAATGATCAGTCACAGAGGTTGTCTCCATTCTCTATTACAGACACCTATTATGGGATATACTTTCCCTACCCTTGAAAGACTTAGCAAATGTTTGTGGTGGTATTGTGTTTCCCAAAATATTGTGCACGCTAATAAACTTATCTCGGGTCAGAGAACAGGACAGTCACAATATTAAACATAGAGGATAGGCAGTGGTAGCACATGCCTTTAATCCTAGCATTACAGAGGCAGAAATCCCTCTGGATCTCTGTGAGTTTAAGGCCACATTGGAAACAGCCAGGCATGGTGACTCACACTTTTAATCCCAGAAAGTGAGCCTTTAATCCCAGGGAGTGATGGCAGAAAACAGAAAGGTATAAAAGGCGTGAAGACCAGGAACTAGAAGCATTTGGCTGGTTAAGCTTTTAGGCTTTGAGTAGCACAGTTCAGCTGAGATTCATTCTGGATGAGGACTGAGAAGCTTCCAGTCTGAGGAAAAAGGATCATCTGAGGAACTGGCAAGGTGAGGTAGCTGTGGCTTGTTCTGCTTCTCTGATCTTCCAGCATTCACCCCAAAAACTGGCTTCAGGTTTGATTTTATTAATAAGAACTTTGAAGATTCATGCTACAGATGTTGCTCTTACTGATCCATTCATTTGACAATTGAAGATGGAAGATGTTTCACCATTGATGCCCCAGTTCCTACTTGCCTGACAAGCCCATTAATTCTTTTAGCACAAAGGGAATTGACTGATAGGTGAAAGATAGGACTGCAATGTTTCTTTAGAGAATGTCTCCTCTCCATCCTGAGGTTTAGCAAAGGATCACATTTACAATGGAAGACATTTTTTTTTGCCATGTGTAACATGGACTGTCATGTAACTTGATTTTGTGAAGTGCTAAAGCAACCAAGAAGTATGAAAATATCAGAAAAGTTAGACCCTCAAAGAAAAAGACATTAAGGCTTGTTCTGACATCAAGCCCTTCTTTAAAATATATGAATCGTATGCTGGAGGCTCTCCTCCTGGGCCTTTGAGGTAGTTGTAAAGTCTGATTCAGAGATAATTGATTGTATTTCCACACAAAATTTAAGATACTGTTTCAGTTCCTTTTAAAAATTGCAATGGCGAATTTTAAAAATATTTCTTGGATTTATTCATTTTATTTATGGGTGAGTATTCTGATTGAATGTATGTTTAGGAACCATTTGAGTGTTTGGTGTCTGTGAGTACCAAAAGGCAGTGGATCCCCTAGAACTGAAGTTATGGATGATTGTGAACAACCATGTGGGTGGGAATTGAATCAGAGTCCTCTGCAAGAATAGTAAGTGCTCTTAACCACTAAGCCATCTCCAGCCTCTGAATTGGATTTTTTATGTGGATCATGGAATCTTAAATTGCTTCTAGTAGAATGCCTATATCCATAATATTTGTCCTAAATATCCATGATAATGGGATATCTCCATCTGCTGGCATCTTCTTCAAATTCTTTACTCAGTGTCCTAAAGTTTTCATTGTGCAAGTCTACTCCCTTAGTTAGATTTATCCCAAGACATATTTAAGGTCATTGTGAATGGTATTGTTTTCCTGATTTTATTTGACTTCTTCCTATCCTATTTGTATTAGCTTTATTTTCTTTGTGTGCCTTACTTCTACGACTAAGAATTAAAGCAATGTATTGAACAAGAGAGAAAAGAATATTCATCTTTGTCTTAGTCCTGATTATGGTGGAAGTGCTTTGAGGTTTGTTTTTGTTTGTTTTGTTTTTCATTTAGGGTTATGTTGGCTGTGAGCTTGCTGCATATTGCCTTTATTAAGTTACGAAGTGTCTCCTGTATCCATAGACTTTCCTGAACTTTTATTATGCATGAATGCTGGATTTTCTCAAAACCCCCTTCTGCTTCTAATTAGATCATCATGTTGACTCCATCCTTGAATCTCTTTATGTGATAGATTCTGTATATTGATTTACATGTGTTGAACCATCCCTGTATCTTCTAAATAAAGATGACTTGGTCATCACTGCAAAAATTCTCAATACAATACTTACAAATTAAATTTAAAAGCACATCAAAAGGATCATGTTCCATGATCAAGTCTCACTGGAGAGCATTTCTTTAGGACTATTTGATTTGGTGTGTGTTTGGAGGAGTGTACTGTCTTGATAATTTGTATTTTTTTTCCAGTGAGAACAATAAAAGTTCACTAAAGAATTCAGTAGTTTAAAGAAAACACAAGAAAACAGCTCAGTGGACATAAAGAGAATGATTTTAAAAGAATAAACTCCTGAGTGATGACCAAGAAAACATGAATATAAGGGTGAATGAAATGTTGAAAACATTCCAGGATTTGAAAACAGAATTCACTGAATCAATATAAATATTGATGAAAACTCAAAGTTGAAATGATGGTGGAATGGAAAACACAAAATCTAAATTAGAAAATGTAGGAACCTGATAGAAGATAAAGTGGGAAGTAGCCTTGAACACATTGGCACAGGAGACAACTTTCTTAACAGAACACCAATAGCACAGATACTAAGACTGACAATTAATAAATGGTTCCTCCTGAAACTGAAAAGCTCTGTAAGGCAAAGGACACTGTCAAGAAGACAAATGACAGCCTACAAAATGGGGAAAAAAATTCACCAACCCCACATCTGACAGATCGCTAAAATATATAAAGAACTTAAGAAACTAGACATCAAAATACCACATAATCCAATTAAAAAATGAGGTATAGATCTGAACAGAGAATTCTCAACAGAAGAATCTCAAATGGCTGAAATATACTTAAAGAATTGTTCAAAATCCTTAGTCATCAGGGAAATGCAAATCAAAACGACTCTGAGATACCATCTTATACCTGTCAGAATGGCTGAGATAAAAAACACAAATGACAACTCATGCTAGAGAGGATGTAGAGCAAGGGGAACATTCCTCCAATGCTGGTGGGAGTGCAACTTGTAAAACCACTTTGGAAATCAATATGGCAGTTTCTCAGAAAATTGGGAATCAATCTACCTCAAAACCCAGCTATACCAATCTTGAGTATATACCCAAAGGATGTTCAGTTATACTACAAGGAGACTTGCTCAGCTATGTTCATAGCAGCATTATTCATAATAGTCAGAACCTGGAAACAACCTAGATGCGCCTCAGCCACAGAATGGATAAAGAAAATGTGGTACATTTACACAACGTAGTTTTATTCAGTTTTAAAAAATAATGACCTCATGAAATTTGCAGGCAAATTTATGCCTGGATGGAACTAGAAAAAATCTTCCTGAGTTAATCTAGACCCAGAAAGACAAACATGGTATGTACTCCCTCATAAGTGGATATTAGGAGTAAAGTGTAGGAAAATCAACCTACAATTCACAGCCCCAGAGAGACTAGATAACAAGGAGGGCCCAAAGAGGGATGCATGGATTTCCCTGGGAAGGGGACATAGAAAAGATCTCCTGGGTAAAGTGTTGGTGGGCGTGGGGAGATGAGGGGGGATGAGAACTTGAGGGAACAGGTTGTGAGTGCTAGGTGTGCGAGGTGGGGAGGCATTGGTGGCAGAATGGAGGGGGAGAGTAATGAAAGAGACATCTTGATGGGGGGGCCCATTTCAAGGTAAGGGAGAAACCTGGTACCAGGGAAACCCCCAGGAATCCACATGATGACCCTAGCTAAGACACATAGCAATAGTGAAGAGGGTGCCTGAACTGGCCCTCTACTTTAATCAGATTGGTAACTGCCATCATAGAGCCTTTATCCAGTAACTGATGGAAGCAGATGCAGAGATCCACAGCCAAGCACTGGGAAGAAACAGAGGAGGGACTGTACAAGTGGTGGGGAGAGAGGGAGGGTCAAGGTCATGAAAGGGAACCCACAGAGATAGCTGACTTGAGATCTTGGAAGCTCATGGACTCAGGACCAACAGCTAAGGAACCTGCATGAGACTGACCTAGGCCTTCTGCATGTGTGTGACAGTTGTGTAGCTTGGTCTGATTGTAAGAATCCTTGAAGTGAGATCAGGACCTGTCTTTAGCACTTAGTTGGCTTTTGGGAACCTATTCCTCATGCTGAATTACCTTGCCCAACTTTGATACAGGGTGGGGATGTGGGCAGGGGGAGCTTCCTTCTGCTTCAACTTGATGTGCTATGCTTTGTTCAAGCCCATGGGAGGCCTGCCCCTTTCTGAATGGAGATGGAGGAGGAGTGGATGAGGAGAGGGGTAGTTGGGAGGCAGGAGGGAAGGAATGAGAGGAGAAACTGTGGTCGGTATGTAAAATAAGTGAAAAAATGTTAATAAAAATAAGTTGAATGGGTTGATTAGAAGACAGAATATCAGGGCTCAAAAACAAATGAGAGGAATTAGAACACACAAAGAAGTGATATGAAGTATCTAAAAAAGGAAATTAACATATAGGAATTGTGAAACCTCATGAAAAGTGTAAATCTTAAAATTGTAAGTGTACTTGAAGAAGATGAGAGACAATCTTAGGATAGATGTTGCAGGAGAAAACACAGAAGTTGAATATAACAAGTTCTATCATAATAACATCTAACTTCTCAGTGGAATCTCTGAAAGCCAAAAGAGCCTGAGGTAATACACTCAATGTTCTAAAAGACTACAAATGCCAACCTACACTACTGTGCACATCAAAAATATCTTCAGTAGTTGAAGAAGATAGGAACACTTTCTATGATACAAATAGGCAAAAGTGTTCTTGTCCACCAAACCAGTGCTATAGGGAACAATGGAACCAAACATTGGATGAAAGTGAGGAAGAAACATAGCCAAGAAATGGTAATAATTATACAAATGAAGCTACAGATAATGAAAGACAAAACAGAACTGAGAAGACCAGAAAAAAGAAACAGAAAAAAACTGACTGTTATCAACACACACCTTCAACTATAACTTTAAACATGAATAGCCTCTCCTTTCAAATCGAAAGCCACAGGCTGACCAACTAGATTAAGAAACAAAATCCATCTTTCTGTTGTCTACAACAAATGCATCTTAGTTTTAGAGATAGGTACAACCTTAAAGTGAAAGGATGGATGGAAAAAAAGTATTCCAAGCATTAGGACCAGAGAATAAGCAGGTGTTATTATCCTACTATCAGACAAAAGAGGATAAAACTAAAATTAATCAGAGTAGGTAAAGAAGGTAATTAATTATAATCACAGGAATAATTAAGCAATATGATAATACAATCCTAAACCTATATACACCAAATGTGACCCATCCAATTTCATAAAGAAGTGTATTAGTAAAATTAATGACACATATTTATATCAGTTCACTAATAGTAGGTGATTTCATATGTCAGTTTCTCCAGAAGACATGTAAAGTGTTCTCTGAGGAGAGTAAGAGATACCAGTGTCAGCAGTGAACCTGTTGTTGCAGTGAAGGAGACATCATGGGTAGCAATATAGAGATTTCATTTGCAGAATGGACAGTGTTGTTAGCATATATAGGCACAGAACACTATTAACTAGGCTCCCACTATTAAATTATGGTTGTATTGAGTCCCTACTAACACACTGAACGTTGTTGTGTTGGTTACTTTTCACCTAATTGGGCATAAATTCATGATAGTTATGGAATTTTATAGAGTTTGCAGCAGTGCATAGATGTCAAGAGCAACATTAAAGTGAAACAAATTTAGCTTGAGTGAAGAGTGGGTATTTATGTGTGTCAAACATACTATATAGTACAAAACTTGTAATGAAAGATGTTTAACTTGGAATAGGTATTCTGTTGGTATATGTAGTGTGTATTGGTGTTGAAGAGAAACTAAAGATGGAAAATCGAGTTGAACTCACATGAACAAAGGAAATGAGAACTTTGAGTCTGAACATTGTTCTCCCAGTTCTGGGAACTTTCAGCGGATGTGCATGGTTGATCAATAGGATATGGCCACAGGGTCAGCCTGGAGCCAGTCAGACGTAAGAAGGCAGGTGATGTCGCACAGTTCTGCGTAAGAGAACTGGCCCTACCCCTCATTTCCCTCGGTCCAGACAACCAATGGGAGCCTACTACACTAAGGTGGCTCCGTGGCCTTGTAGAAGTACCTCAAGATGATGAAAATGGATGTCTAATGGGTGATGACATTTGGACAAATTCCAGTTTTCATTGTTAAGATGAATCTGATAAAAGAACATTGATGACAGAGTTTATTATGGCTCATATTGCAAGGGGCCATATTTGAATATGATAGGACAGGTGGGACAGTTGGTCATACTGCTTCCAAGAACAGGAAGCTACAGGATACAATCCAATTGCTGCAATTTCCTTGTCCCTGTCATTTCCTCTGAGACACAGCCCATGGAGTGCTGCTACTCACATTTAAGATGTCTTCTTTCTTTCTTTCTTTCTTTCTTTCTTTCTTTCTTTCTTTCTTGCTTGCTTGCTTTCTTTCTTTTTGGATGCTAAAGTAGTCAGATATAGAATCTTCTGAGAACAATGCCTAGAAGTTTTTCTTCTAAGTCATTCTGTATCATATCATATCACAAAGCTATATTAGGCACTGCAGCTCTAACCTCTGAGATGCACTATAAATTGAAAGTGCATCACAAAGCATCATAATCCAAATTTCAAACAGTGTACCTTCACAGGGAGAGGAAGAAGTAACTACTAACCTGTGTAACAAGAACATAGGGCAGTCTCATGAAATGTCCAATATATGCTAAAATATAATTATATTATGTCTTCCCTCTATTTTTAACTTTTATTTTAATTTGTTATTATGACACAAATCCTTTCAAGAAATTGTCAAGGACAGGTTTGACTTAAGTTTGTTTCTCTTTTTCTTCATCAAATGGGCTAGTCTTGAATCCCATTTTTCAATTTAGACATTGTTGATATTTAATGAAGGGAACTGTATTGCATTAGCTTGCAAGCATCAAAGAGCATTAAAGACACTGAGGCCAAGTTAGGGAGAGATAATTAACAAATACTCCTCAGATTCTCAAATATTATGTATCTTTTTTAAGCAATTCAAAGATATGTCAGTTAATAAAAAGGAGGTATGGTGTATACAGAAAAAGAGGTTAGGATTTCATGATAAAGACACTTTGAAAACATATTTTAATCCAGCAGTTCTCAAACTATGGGTCAGTAACCCTTTACACAGGGGTTGCCTAAGATCATCAGAAAACACAGATATTTACACTATAATTCATTAATAGTAGCACAACAAAGTTATAAAGCAGCATGAAAATAATTTTATGATTGGGGTCACCACAACATGAGGAACTATATTAATGGTTCTCAACATTAGGAAGGTTGAGAACCACTATAAAAGTCACAAGCACTGGTAATTTCTGTACTTCAGTGGACTTGGGAGAAACTGGCTCAATGCTTGTAAGTCATATTTATTTCTATCACTCACTTTAAATGTCATTGCTTCTATCATTTATTTTTCATTGCTTGTTTAAAATCATCCTAAAAATCCATTCAACTATTTAGTATTTCTTCAATAGTATATTTAAATAATAAATATTATAGGTAGTAAGGACATACACATACATTCAATAAACAATTAAATACGGATCCACATGCAAATGGAAAGGAGTTTCCCTTTTTAAGTGGTTTATCTTAATATTTTTTAACATTTTAAGTATATTATGCACAAGAATTAAAACTTGTTTTGCCATTTTCTTAGTTACTTTTCTGTTGCAATGTCAAAGCACTATGTCTAAGGCAACTGAGACTGGAAGAAAGCATTTAGTTTGAGATCTCATAGTGTCATAGAGTCCATGACCATCATGATGGGAAGCATGGCAGATGGAAGCCAAATTACCTTAAGATCCACATATACCACTTTTAGACATATACCCAAAGGATGCATCATCCTACTAGAGAGACAGTTGCTCACCCATGTTCATTGCTGTTATTTATTCATAACAGTCAGAAATTGGAAACAACCTAGAAGTACCTCAAGAGAAGAATAAAGAAAAATGTGCATTTACACAATGGAGTATTGCTCAGCCATTAAAAAGAATGATATCACAAAATTCATAGTAAATGAATGGAACCCGAGAAATACCATCCCAAGTGAGGTAACCCAGACTCAGAAAGACAAATGTGGCATGAATATACTTATCTGTGGTTATTAGCTGTTAAATCAATGAATCAAGTTACTACACACACACACACACACACACACACACACACACACACACACACACACACATATATGCATAAGTAGATACTCTACATGCTTTCAAAGGAGAAAAGAAAAACACCAAGCTAGCCACAAATCCTTTGATTTACAATGGTATCCTGCCTGCAATATATGCTAGGTAATGGTGGCACAAAGCCTGTGGGAGTAACCAGGCAATAGCTAGTTAAGGCCCTCAGCACAAGATGGAACTCATATAGGTATAGAGTAAGGGACTCGGGGGAGAGCATAGGTAGATCTTCCTAGGTAAAGAAACTAGAATAGATAGTTATGGATTGATGGAGCAGGGGCAGGAATGCAAGAATCAAGTGTCGAGACAGAGAGAAGAGGGGATGAAGGAAAAAATACTGCAAGAGATAACTTAAATTAAGGGCTATTTGAGAGGTAGTATAGAAACCTGATAGAGAAGAAGTTTCCTTAAATACATACATAAATGAAGGCAATCTAAATGAAATTGCCAATTAATGGGGTAGACAGAGCCCCATCTGGCTACCTCTTGGCACCAAATGAAGCTTCCAGTATCAGGATTGGGTAACATCTAATTGACTTATTAGCCAAAAGGGTCCCATGAAAACCACAAAACAACCTAGGCCGTTGCCAAGACTATAGGTTGCTCTCCATAAATCAATGTCAAAATCCTATTGGTGGAGACACACAAATCATTGAACATGGAGATGTCGAGCTGGCGTCTCCATAGGACCTTCACCCCTCTACGTTAGCTTCTTGCATAAGTAGGTACTCTACATGCTTTCAAAGGAGAAAAGAAAAACACCAAGCTAGCCACAAATCCTTTGATCTACAATGGTATCCTGCCTGCAATATATGCTAGGTAATGGTGGCACAAAGCCTGTGGGAGTAACCAGGCAATAGCTGGTTAAGGCCCTCAGTACAAGAAGGAACTCATACCTAACTCTGCTCAGGTGACCAAGAATATGAGATTAGATAACCATTACATTCTGCTATAGTCATAGATCAGTGTCTTCCTCAGCCATCATCAGAGAAACTTCCTCTTTCAGTAGATGGGAACAAATACACAGACCCATAGCCAGATATACAGAGAATGAGAAACCTTAGAACACCCAGTCATAAATGGGATGTCTCCATAAAATCTCTTTCCTTATGGCTTAGAGAACATGGTAGACAAGGAGGCAAAATGAATGTAAGAGCCAAAGGGGGTGGAGGATAGCAAGGAAACCAGGTCCTGTAAATCTCCAAGATCAATGCACATAGGAACTCACAGACACTGAGGCAGCATGCACAGGACCTGCATGGGTCTGCAGCTGATGTAGTCCTAGTACTAGAAGGAGAAGTGGACATATGTCCCCATCCCTAATCCAGAAGAAATCTCAAGATAACCACTTGCAAATGAAAAATTCATTTCCTTCAAAGGAATCTCACTGGGGAAACAAACTATTATTAAGAGTAGGCTGCATGTCCAGCAGTATATGGCCAACAGAAAACAAATTCAATGGCGTCTTTGGAGATTCCTTGTCTCATAATGTTGTGTCAAGGTTTTCCTTTCTCTTTTTTAAAAATTATCTTTTTTACTTTTTATTTTAATTCATATATATATATATATATATTTCTCTTTCTTTTTACTCCACAGTTCTTTTGCATATATATTACAACTTTCAGTTTAGTGTTTTTATGGGATTGCTAAGTATGTGAATGAGTGGGTATCTGTTTCTTGTGCCTTCTCTTGGGCTCTTTTCCTTATGTTTGTTTTGTCTTGTCTAATTCCAATGTATTTGTTTTTGTTATATCATATCACATCTATATCCTATCATATAGTGTCATATCACAGTATCACATCATATTCCCTTAGAAACCTGTTTGTTTTCTAATGAAAGTTAGATTGAAAGTTAGAACAGGAATGGGTCCAGATGGGACACAGGTGGGAAGGAGCTGGGAGGAGTAGAATGAGGGGAAACCACAATCAGGATATATTATCTAAGAAAAAATACTTTCAATAAAAGGAAAAAAAGACATCAGTGAGCAGTTGATTGGGTGCTAGATGGGGTGGATACTTTTGCAGCATATAGTGACTGAAATATTGTGATGACCTTGCCTTCAAAGAACCTCTATTATTCTCACTAAAGGACTAGTGGAGGACTTTAGAGTGAACTCAGTGCTTTACATTTGTATAAACAAAGTGACCAATGCAAGAAGACTCCTTATGACAAAAATAATTTTGACATTCATATATTTCAAAGCCACACTCTTAGGGGAATGTTGGTAAGGTAATTCCAATCTTCTAGAATCTGTTCAGAGGTCCTCAAGTGTAGAATTCTCAAACAATAAGAAAAATCCCCACTAAGTCCCTTCCTTCCCATTGGCTTCTGAGAAGGTCCTTGATGATGCATTGTGTGAAACTACCTTTAAAATGTTCTCTTTGAAGGCATGGTTTGTGTGATAATTCTTTTCTTTTAAAAAAACTGACTTCAAAAATAACAAATCTTAAAAGCCAATTTGTTAAAATTTCTTTACTTATTTAAAAAAAAGAAATCTATTCAAACCACTGACATATTGCCTTCAAATATTTCACAAATAACAGAATTTAAGCATGCAAATAATCTATGTCACTACATACTTAAAAGTCAGGGAATATAAATGTGTGTTGAGTTGTTAGAATCTAGGAGAGACATTTTCCATTAATCTCTTTTGACAGCCTATGACAGAACTTGGAATTCTTGAGATCCTTAATGAAAGTCAGACCCTCCTTATATGTCAACATTTAGAGTTCTCGCAAAAACATGAGTACAAGGGAACTACACTACCCTAGTGCTTGGAAACTTTCTAAAACCTAAAGAATCTTAGGACCCAAGTTGGAAGTAGTTTCTGATTTTTCTCCAACTGTCTTTAAACTACTCCTCTGAATTCTTCTTTCCCTAGCATCATCTCAACCAACTCCATATGCTCTCTTCACAATGTGTCTGACAAGGCTTCTCTGGATGCTGGTCAACTTCACCTTTTATTACAATATTTAGTACATTACACTTATCCTCTGATGGTTCAGGTCACATAGAAAGTATGCACAAATGAATATTCTTATGATGTTTCTTCCCTTTAATTTTTCTGGATAGTCATTCCTTTACTTCTTGAGAATTAGATCAATGATTAAAACACAGAATATTTTGACCCCACTAACTTATGACATGATTTCAAAGATCTATTGCTAACTAGGACTATATTCTACTATTTCAAAATATTCCTTCCATAAGAGCATATGCTCATACAAAATAGATAATTGTAAAAATTTTCCTTGTTATCATCATTTGTGTGATTTATATGTTCAATTGAATTTTCTAAAAGTATAAACAAGAAAGAAGATACCATTTGCAAGAAAATGACTGAATGGAGTCAATCATATTATATGAATTAAATCATGCTCATAAGGCAAATATCACAAATGTACTTTCATTTAGGGGTGTAAAATCTCACAAAGTTACATGAAATCCTTTATTCGTGCATGCCCTGTTGATATGTAAATCAAAATAATATTCTGTATGAGAATAAAGTAAAATAGTATGATGGGAAGTGGAGAGAAAGCACAGTATATTATGGCATGGAGCTGAATATGCCCAAAGTACATTTACATACTTGCATTGAAATGGTGTTATATAATCCAATAGCATACACTTAGAATGAAAATTTAAGAATCTGCATCTCAAAGTGGTCTATCCATGAAACAATGGATAATATTTTTTATTCAATAAGTACTTATTCCATAGTTGTTCTTTGATTCACTGTCATTATTTATCATCATATGAATTTCACATACAAATTTACTTTCCTTTTCAAATTTTTTATTATTTTAAAAAATTACTGTCTTTTAAAAGTATTAATATAATCACATAATTTCCTCCTTCTCTTTCTCCCACCAAGGTTTCTCATATACCTACCCCTCCTTGGTCTCTTTCAAACTTATGTCCCTTCCCTTTGCTTTCACTAATCGGTGTTTTACACACACACACACACACACACACACACACACACACACACACACACACACACACACTGAATAAGAACAACCTGATGCTGTGGGATGTCATTCTGTATGCTGTGAATATGTGTTGCTCCAATTGGTTGGTAAATAAAACACTGATTGGCCAGTAGCCAGGCAGGAAGTGTAGGTGGTCGAGAGATGAAGAGAATTCTGGGAAGAGGAAGGGCTGATTCGGGAGTCACTAGCCAGACACAGAGGAAACAAGATGACAAGGCAGAACTGAGGAAGGGTACCAAGGCACGAGGCCTAACATAAGTAAGAATTATGGGTTAATTTAAGTGTAAGAGTTAGTCAGTAATAAGCCTGAGCTAATTGCCATGCAGTTATAATTAACATAAGCTTCTGAGTGATTATTTTTTTAAAATTTATTTTGCAATACAATTCAGTTCTACATATCAGCCACGAATTCCCTTGTTCTTCCCCCTCCCGTCCCCCTCACCTTCCCCCCAACCCATCTCCTCCAGGGCAAAGCCTTCCCCACAGACTGAGGTCAACCTGGTAGACTCAGTCCAGATAGGTCTAGTCCCCTCCTCCCAGGCCGAGCCAAACAATCCTGCATAGGCCCCAGGTTTCAAACAGCCAACTCATGCAATGAGCACAGGACCCGGTCCCACTGCCTGGATGCCTCCCAAATAGATCAAGCCAATCAACTGTCTCACCCATTCGGAGGGCCTGATCCAGTGGGGACCCCTCAGCCATCGGTTCATAGTTCATGTGTTTCCATTCATTTGGCTATTTGTCCCTGTGCTTGCGAGAATGAGGAGGGTTTATATGAGCGAGAATTGCTGAGTGATTATTTTATAAGCGGCTGTGGGACTGGGAAGAAACTTTCTGACTACAACCTGATCAGTCTCTATAATGTTAACTTGTATGTATGTTTTCAGGGCTGACCATTTGGTGTTGGATAATCAATTGGTATGCTCTTTGCTTGGGAAGAAGACTATTTCTCCTATTCTCGACATTCCTTAGTTGCTTATAGTTCTTTGTGTGGGGATGAGGCCTCATGTTCATTTCCCATCTGTGTTATCATGTCTGTTGTTGTTATCCTTGTTCATCTCATGTTTACCCAGTCATGTTGGTAATGCTCTATGGATTTGACATTCCTAGGAGACAGAATGTCACATCGAAGACCCTATTTCTCTGGTTTCTACCCTCTCTGCAGCAATAATTTCTGAGCCTTAGGTGTGGGAGTTTTACTGTAGATGTATCCCTTGGGAATGGGCTTTACAACTCTGGATTTTGATTTCTTGTGGGTTTTCTGTAATAGTCTTTGTCTCTTGTAGAGAAGTCCTAACTACACTGTCAATATTGTCCTTATTCCTATAGTTAATTTGTAGTCCCCATCCTCATCAAGAAAATTTACATTCTTTAAAGTTTGTTTTCTTGAAAGTTTCATGCATATATACAATGTATATTGACCATTTCCACCCTATTCTCCATTGCTCCAATTACTCCCACATCCTGATTATATATTCATTCCAAATTCATGCCCCTTTACTTTTATTCATTCATTAATTTATTCATTCACTCATTAATCCATTCATTCTATATTCTTGTAAACCATGAGTCCAATAGCGTTACCCACAGGTGCATAGGTATAGGGTCATCCCCTGGGACATAAGGGACTTATCTGTGGCTACATGCTTAAAGAAACTCGACTTTGGGCTGGAGAGATGGCTCAGAGGTTAAGAGCACACTGCCTGATGTTTCAGTGGTCCTGAGTTCAATTCCCAGCAACCACATGGTGGCTGACAACCACCTATAATGAGATCTGGTACCCTCCTCTGGTGTGCAGGCATACATGCGGACAGAACACTGTATACATAATAAATAAATAAGTAAATAAATAAGTAAGTAAATAAATAAATAAATCTTAAAAAAAGAAAAAAGTAAAAGAAACTCGACCTTTCCTTCTCCTTCAATCATCATCTGAAAATAACTCCTCAGTTAGGTTAGGGTCATCTAGAACTCCCCACCTTTGATGCTGGAGAATTAAGTGGCTTGGCCTTGCATAGACCTTGTTTATAAAACCACAGCTGCTGTGAGTTCATGTGCACAGCAGTCATGTCATGTCCGGAGAGTAGTATTTTATAGCATTCCATTCCATTTCCCATCTTGTACAGTTTCCCCCCATCCCTCCTCCAGGGTTTCCCCTGAGCATTGCATGGTGGGGGTTAATATCCTGTATGTGGCTGAAGACTCACAATCTCTTATTCTCAGCTTTGAAAAGTAATGTATCTCTACATTACTCATTACACTCTGCAGTAAGATTTTCCAACTGAACTTGGGACGACACAAATCTATAGCTGTAAGCAAGGCATTTTTAAAAACATGACTAGTTAGAAAAACAAAATTACTAAAAGGTTCCCTGGGAAGTAGGAGTTCCCTAGCCATTGATATTTTTATTTACAAATCTGTGGATCACAACTTTATTGCAGATTTAACAATTAATAGATTGGGTAAATGCCACATTTTTAATCACTATTTTTATTGCTTCACAATTTCATACTTGCATTTAATGGATTTTGATCCAATCCATGTCCATTCATTCCCTTAAAAGTCTTCCATATTTCTTCCACACTTTTCCCTCCTAACTTTATGTTTTCATTTTTTATACCCACTGAGTCCATACCCTGCTATACATGCATGAACCATGTACTGGAGAATAGGTATCCTTTCACGAGCCTCATCCTTGGAGAAAACTGTTTCCTTCCAGCTTCTGTCAATTTCCGGAAGATACTCAGCTACCTCACTCATAATTATTATATCCATCTTAATTAATTTCCTGTGAATTTTGTATTTTGCTTTTTGGTACATCTTAATTAAATCCATTTTGTGTATTCATTTTCATCATTGATTCATTAGTTGGTAGACGTGTACACAGATTCTATCCCCCGTCTATTAAGAATAGAGCAGTAATAAGCACGAATTAATGAGAATCTTACCAAAAAGTTGCAAGTCTTGTATAATGAAAACTTCAAGACAAAAGAGAAAGAAAGAAAAGAAGAAAGTAAAAGACTTAAAATCCTCCTATGCTCGTGGATTAATAATGTAAATATTGTGAAATTAGCCTTTCAAGAAAAAGCAATCTATGTAGTCAATGCAGTCCTCATCAAACGTCCTACTCATTTCTTCACAGTAATTTAAACAATAATTTATAACTTTATAGGAAACAAGAAAGACCAGGCATAGTCACGACACTGAGCAGTTAAAAAAATAAACTGCTGCCGATATCACCACCCTGAGTTTAACTTCTACTACAGAGCTATACTAATGACAGCATAGCATTGAAACAACAAGAGAGCAGTGGGAAAGAACTAACAACTCCAATGTAAGTATATTCCCCTACAGATACCTGGTTTTGACAAAGAAGTCAACAATATAAATTGGAGAAAGCATAGTATCATCAACAAATGATGCTTGTCAAACAGGAAACGCAAATGATGGAAAATGGAACCAGACTCCTATTTCTTTGCTTGTACAATATTCAACCTCACATGGATCTAAAACTTCAAATAAGGTCTGCTACCCAAATCTGTTAGAGGAGAAACTGGGGGAACATTTTATCTTATAGGCACAGGAAAGGGCCCTGGTAGACCAGGCATGAAGGCCAACAATTGACAATTATGATTGCATGGAGCTAAACAGCTTCTCTACAGCAAAAGATACCATACTTTCAGTGAGAAGGCTGCCTATAGATAAGAAAATTATCCTTACCAACTATACATCTCACAGAGGATTGGTGTCTAGAAAATTAAAAGAACTCAAAAACTTAAATACCAAGAAAATAAGAGAAAATAAGCAACCTAATTAAAGTAGGCATGTGAGACTAAAGAGTTCTTAAAAGAAGAAATATAAATGACTGAGGACATTTTAAAATTGAATAACATCCAGAATCTTCTAGGAAATGCAAAGTAAAAATAATTTGAAGTTTCATCTTAGCACAATCAGGATGACTAACATGAAGGAAAGAAAGAAAGAAAGAAAGGAAGGAAGGAAGGAAGGAAGAAGGGAGGGAGGGAGGAAGGGAAGGAAGGAAGAATGAAAGAAGAAGGGAAGAAAGAAGGAAGGAAGGAAGAAGAAAGAAAGAGAAAAAAAGAAGGAAAGAAGAAGAGGAGGCAGGGAGGCAGGGAAGGAAGGAAGGAAGGAAGGAAGAAAGAAAAAGAAAGAAAGAAAGAAAGAAAGAAAGAAAGAAAGAAAGAAAGAAAGAAAGAAAGAAAGAAAGAAAGAAAAAAATTGACAACAAATGCTGGAGTGGATTCAGGAAAAGGGGTCCAATTATTTCCAGTTGGTGGTCCTTCAAAATGGCTCAGCCACAGTGGATTTTGAAATAGAGTAATGGATCTAACATGTGCTTCAGCTATCCCATTCTTAGGAATATTCTAAAATGACTCTATATTGTTCTACAAAGATTCTTGGCCAGTCATAGGTTTTAACTAAGTTTATATTTCCAGGAATAGATTCCTTTCTATGGAACAGCCCTCAAAAACAATCAAAATAACATTTCATCAATAGCATAAATGCTCTTGTTCCTATTACATTAGTGAATGTACCTTGCCTGGTAGTTCAAATTGTAGCAAGCTCTGTCTAGGCCAGTGATAGGATCACTGATGTCTTTTCTGCTCTCCTTGGAAGACTTCATAGCACTTTCCAACCCTTCAAATGCTAGCCAATGGAAAGAGGTTTCTGGTCAGTTCAAGACTGATTTGGTGTCCTGCAATCAAAGTGTGCAGTGGCTTTAATAATAAAGTCGTACTGTCTAATTATAGTGGGCAATCAAGAGCAATTGTTACAGTCTGTATTATTTCAAGTCTTCTTTGGGCCTCTCAGAACAACAACTCCCAGGGTGGTATGTTGATCTTGGCATCAATATTTTCATTTAATAGCACATGTCCTCTGGTAGCAGCATCATTCAGTGATGTTGGGTAATTCTGTTCAAATTCATTTTGTTCAAAGTGTATTTCAATTGTCTTCAGACTAATTGGGTTTTATAAGGCTTCTTCATTCATGCTTAGTATTTACTAATCTCTCTTCTACCCATCATTTCCCAGAATGATCTATTACCACTTACATCAAACCTTTAACTCACAGTGTTCTCCCCCTATTCTTCCATATCATACTTACCTATTATCCAGTCTTACTACAGGTTTTTCTTTGTTTGAAAGACCATAGTTACTCCATCAGCATCTTCATGTATATTAAATTCTAATTAAGGTTTCCTCTGGCCCCTTATCTATCCATTCTCAAGAGCTAATTACATGCTTGAACCTTTCTATTCCAAGTACTCCAAATCTCTATTTTCATGTCACCTATATTTTATAGTTCCCTTCCCTAAATGTATTCCCTTGCCAATGGCCCACTTCCAGTTTTCTAAATTCCATGAGTAAATTATGTTAAACACACAAAACAGAGGATTTAATATAGGTCCCTTACATGGGAGAAAAATGCAGCTCATGTCTTTGGTGGAGGGGTGACCTTACTCAGTGTAATTTTTTCTAGTTACATTAATTGATCTGCAAAAGTCATTATTTCACTTTTCTTTAGAACAGAGTAATTTTCCATTCCTAGTATGTATGGAATTTTCATTACCTGTTCATCAGTTGATGAACATCTAGTCTGATTCTTTTCCAAGTTATTGTGAATATAGAAGTAATAAACAAGAATGTGAAAGATATAAAATCCTTTGAGTATATGCCCAGGTGTCATATAGCTTGGCTAGATGGTACATCTATTTGTAGTTTTGACAGCTACTTCCATACATGAGTACACGCTATTTATATTCTTTCTACAACTGCTTCTTCACTCTAAAACTTCTCTCATAACCCCTACTCATTACCAAGTTCATGAGCTCTTCTAGAACACACACATACACACACACACACACACACACACACACACACACACACACACACACACAAACACACACACACGTACAACCCTCTGATTTCACTTAGTGCTTCTAGAATGTGCATATATGTAGAGCTGACCACTTGGAATCTGATTAATTATTAGGACCTTTCATAGCAATGATTCACCCTCTTTGGTAGCCTATAGCTATTCATCCGGGGGTGGGGTGTTGTGAAAAGTTTCCCATGCATGTTGGCATGTCACCTGGAGTAGCTATAATTCAGATTTTATTCAGCTAACCACATAGTTGAGATTCCACAGATGCAGTATCCCTGACATGTCTATAAGATACGATTTCACAGTGTCTTGTTCCTCTGATTCTTACCATCATTCCATCCTCTGTTAAACAATGATACCTGAACCTTAAGTGTAGTCATTGTAGTCTGGATCCAGCACTTGGGACATGGACTCATGCAGTATCTTTTCTCTACATTTTGAGCAGTTGTGGTTTTATTGCTGCCTCCGTTCTTTACAAAAGAAAGCCTCCACATACAGGTGAAGGTATAACTATATAGAAAATTATGGAAAGTTCTCCTATAGGGTCCATGACCTTCCAGCCCTTTATCGTTGGCTAGATTTATAGTACCAGACATTCATTCCTGATGAGCGTACCTTAACTTCAATTAGTGAGCTGTTGTAAACTCTCAGGTTATATATCATTATTGCATCATTGAGGAAATCTGGATGTGCTGGTCACTGTCGTGGTTCACAGACTTTATAGTTGGATAGGTTTATTGGTTGATTTTCTACCATGTGAGTTTACATGTCAACTTCTGATAAATGAGGGCTAGTTCTCATTCCTGATTTTAATGAGATTACTTCCAGTTTTTCTTCATTTATGTTTATGTCCATGGTTTTCTCCTGTGTAGTGTTTGCTATGTTGAGGTTTTTGGACTCCAGTTCTATTCTGTCTCTGACTTATATCATGAATGAATTTTGGACTTTGTCAAAGTCCCTTTCTGAATCTATTGAATTCTCATGCTTTTTTTCTTGTATTTTAGTCCATTTATCTGATTTATCACACTTATGTATTTATATGTGTTGAAACATCTCTTCAGGTCCAGAATAAAGCCAACTTGATAATCTCTGAAGAACTTTTGACATAGACTTGTATTCTATTTGAAAGTACTTAATTGATTATATTGGCAGCTATATTCATTATTAATATTGACCTATATTTCTCGTTTTAAATTGCATTTTTTACTGGACCCCAACACTAGTTGATAAAATAGTGCTGGCTTCATAAAAAAAAATTTAGAAGTTTTCCTCTTTCTTTCTTTCTTTCTTTCTTTTTCTTTCTTTCTTTCTTTTTGTGGGGAGAAATAATTTGAAAAGTATTGCTTGTAATCTTCCTTTGACTATCTGGCAGAATTGTGCTGTGAATCCTTTTGAAAATAGCCATTCTTTTAGTTTTAATTATTGTGCTAGTCTTTTCATTTGCCACAGGACAAATGTGGTTGGTTTCTTCTTTCTTTAAATGATGGTTCAGATGTAATTAGAACCTTCTTTCAGGTTTCCCAACTTAATATAGCATAGGTATGTGATCTATTCCCTTAGAATATTCTAAATTTATTGGTGCTTTTAGTGATGTTTCCCTGTTCATTTCTAATTTTATTAAATTGGGTATTCTCTTTTGTTTAATTTAGCTATGGCTCTATCAGTCTTGCTTATGTTTTGAAAGAGCCAGGACTTAGATGCATTAAATTTTCTCTTATTAATTTTTTTATTCCTGTCTACTGGAGTTGAGTTTAGCTTGGTTTTGCTCTTTAATTACTTTGGCCTTAAGCCTATTTTTTCAGGTATTAGGATAGAGATGCCTGCTTAATTTATTGTCCCAGTTGCTTGGAATACTGTTCTGCATCCTTTCACTCTAAGTTGGTACCTATTCTTGAACAGATGTTGAGTTTCCTTTAGAGGAAAAGGATAAGTTTTGTTTCTTTATCTACTTGACTAATTTCATTTTTTGACTGGGGAATTGGAGCCTTTCATATTTAAGTTGATTATTGAAAGGTGTGTGTTGATTACTATCATCATGTTGCTAATTTTGCTGTTTGTATTCTCAACCCTATTTTGTATTTCAACATTTACAGCTTCATTTGTTTTCTTTCTGAGACTGTTGGCTATGTTTATTCCTTTTTTCAGCCTTAAGTATTGTTTCTAGTATTCTCTGTGGGTTGATTTAGTAGATTTGAATTCTTTCAGAACTGTTTATATCATGAATGATTTTTTTTCTCCTTCAACTATGCCAAAGAGTTTTGCTGGGTAAAGTTGTCTGGGCTTGTTTCTGTGGTATTTTAGAGCTAGAAGTGCATCGCTCCATACTTTTCTGACTTTAAATTTTTCATTCAGAACTCAGCTGTTACTCTGATAGATTTTTTTAACATGTGACTTGTGATTTTCTCTTGCAGTTTTAATTATCATTAATTTCTTCTTTATATTTAGTATAATAACCGTAATGTAATGCTTATTTTCTTGTTCTTACCATTTGTTGTTCTCCATATCTCAAATAATTATATAGTTACATAATTCCTTATGTGGAATAAGGTTATTTTGTGATCCTGTTAAAGAGCTAGTCTATGCCATTGATTTGTAATTTTTATATTTATTCTATGCAAATTTTAAGACCAATATTTGGAATTTATTCCCTTTGGGCTCTAGGGAAAAATCTACTACTATCATTCTTCTGAATGAACATAGCAGCAAGCCACTTCCTAGTAACATATTGCTATACCTATAGATAAGTGCCTTGCTCAACCCTTATCATAGGAAGTTCTTCTTGCTGTAGATAGTAACTAACACAGAGACCCAAAATCAGACAATGTGCAGACAGTGAGAGACCTTAGAGCACTCATCCCTAAATGGGATGTCATTATCAAGCCCTTCATTTCCTTCAAGGCTCAGTGATCTACGTGCAAGAAGAGATGGAAAGATTTTAAGAATCAGATGTGTCAAATGACTCCAAGGAAACAGTGTCTTCCAGATACAACAGTGAAAGAAGCCAGCTCAGGAGTTCAAGCAGGAACTGGGAAGAAGGAACTGAAGCAAAGGTCACAACGAAATGCTGCTTACTGGATTGCCCCTCATGGTTTACTCAGCCTGCTTTCTTATACAACCCAGGACCACATGCCCCAGTGTGTCACTATCCAGAGTATGCTTGGCCCTTTCACATTAATCATTAGTCAAGAAAACAGCACAGGATGGTCTACAGGTCAATGTGATGGAAGTATTTTCCCAACTGAGGTTGCATCTTCCCAGATGACTCCAGTGTGTGGCAAGCTGACCAGAACTAACCCATACAACCTGATATTCTATCTGCTACTTGATCCCTTGTGTTTCATAAGGCTTTCCTCTGAGTTGTCTAATTTGGTAACTAAATTTTCAAATTCCATCTTCAGGTTAGCTGGAATTTTCTTTGGTATTTCTTTTTTTTTTTTATTGAATTCACTTTTCAAATTTTGAACAGTCTTCTTTATTTTATTCACTGGTATGCTTTTGCTTTCTTGGAATTCAATTGGGAATTTTTAAATTAATTCAGGTATTTATTCATGTCACCCTTAAGCTCCTTTACTGCTTTGATCATGTTTATCATTGTTTGTTTAAACTGTGTGTCTTAGATTTCATCTAGGTGAGTCTCGTTGGAGAATATTTCTGTTGGTTTCTTGTGCACTGAGTTGGGGATATTGTCTTAGCTTATCATATTGTTTGTATTTTTGTGATATAACTAGGTGTGTAGACCAATGGTGATGGTTGTATGTCTGATATGATATTCCAGCCTAGCTATATTAAATAGACACTTTTTCCACTTGCTCAAACTTGGTGGTGGATTTCAATCAGATGTGAAGAGTTTATAGGTCATTCCTGTAGCTAAAAGATTTCCTGTGTCCCAGCCTGCTGTTGGTCAGGACAAATCTCTCTCATCTGCCAGTCCCGCAGCCACTAGGACCCAAGTAAACACACAGAGGATTATATTATTTACAAAATGCATGGCCTAATGGCTCAGGCTTCTTGCTAGCTAGATCTTATATCTTAAATTAAACCATTTCTATAAATCTATACCTTGCCATGTGGCTTGTGGATTACCTGTATCTTAAAATCTTGCTTCCTCTGTGTCTGGCAAATCCTGACCCAGCCTTCCTGTTCCTAGAATTCTCCTCTCTGCTTATTTCGCCAATACTAGACTTCCTGCCATGCTACTGGCCAATCAGCGTTCCCAGATTTAAAATCCTTGGTGATGCTGGTCTCTTCTTAATCATCACTAACTGCTCAGTTCCATGTAACCAACATCAATTGTTCCAGTAAAGCAAAGGTTTCACGTTAATGATTCTTAATTCAAAGCATTGCAAGGATAGCTCTGACAGGATCTTTGAGGGACTCTCAAACTACCCAAGCCAGGCCTCCATTGTCTGCACTGCTCAAAGCACCATTATATTCCAAGTATCCACAATAGTTCACTACGCTCTAAGCACTCAATATCTTACTTAGCTCAGTATTAAAGTCCTTTGACAATCCTCCCCCAAAACATGATCAGGTTTGTCACATCAGAACCTCATGGCCTGGTACAAATTTTCCTTAGGTTTTCTATTTCTGTTATTAAACACCATGACCAAAAGCAATTTGCAGAGGAACTGTATCTTGCTTAGAATTCCACATCAAAATCCATCATTAAAGACAGGGCAGCAACCTGGAGTCAGATCCTGATGTAGAAGAATTCTGCTTCCGGGCATGCATCTCACAGATCACTCAGCCTGCTTTCTTGCAGTACCTAGGACTACCAGCCCGCGGTTGGCATCACCCATAATACATTGGGATTTCCCATACCAACATCAATAAAAAGATGCACCACAGACTTGCCCACAGGCCAATCAGGTTGGAGCATTTTCTCAGTTAAAGTTCCAAATCTAAAATGAGTCTAGTTTGTGTTCAATTGGCATAAAATTGTCTAGCACATTTTTAGATTACTGCATCTTTCAGTATTGATCAGATAAATCTTTTTCTTGTAATAGATGGTGATGAATCTAACTGCTCAATGTTCTGAGTATAAAAGACTATGGAAAGCTCAGCCCTGAACCAGATATTTGTATAACGCTCCTATCCCCAAGTTTCAAGAGTCATCATAGAAGGTTGGAAAGACTCTACAACCCACTGTTAGTTAATGACTACAAAGAAATGACATTTTCTTTTCCTATTTTAAAAATAATTTATTTAATTTTATTTCGTGTGCATTGGTGTGAGGGTGTCAGATCCCCTGGAATTGGAGTTACAGACAGGTGTGAGCTGCCATGTGGATGCTGGGAATTGATCCTAGGTTCTTTGGAAGACCAGTGCTCTTAACCCCTGAGACATCACTTCAGCCTCCGGAAATGATATTTTCTGAATACATCAGGCAGTTGCATATGTGAACTCGCAGATGTCATGAGAGCACGTCTAAGTCCTGCACTAGCTGAAGCCAGAACGCCGCGGAACGCACCCCCCACACACACACACAAAGAAACCAATATGTAAAGGGAAGTTGGTCAAGAAGTTCCACTCCTAGTTAAGGGTGTATTGCCCACTTCCGAGGCAGAGAGATTCAGTATTAAAGATGTAGTCCCTTTTAGGTATACTATGCTATACTCCAGTGTAAGAACATACAGTCAAGACTACCCAGGTGGCATGAACTATAGTTGATTGGAAACAAGTTCCTTCCTAGTTCTTTTGCCAAATTCCTGTCTTAAACTAAGTAGCAATCTGTTGGTTACCCATTGTCAAATCCTGTGAGTTCATAGTTTATTAGAAAATACATAGATGTCAGAAAGCTTTTAATCACATTGGGTTCACTGAATCCATTTGAATCTACATATATTTTACACCCCTAGTTTTTCATTAATCTGTTTTTTTTTTTTGTTTTTTTGAGACAGGGTTTCTCTGTAGTTTTGCGCCTTTCCTGGAACTCACTTTGTAGACCAGGTTGGCCTTGAACTCACAGAGATCCGCCTGCCTCTGCTTCCCGAGTGCTGGGATTAAAGGCACGCGCCACCACCACCCGGCTCATTAATCTGTGTTAAACAGTTACAGCGTAAGGGCACCAAAATTATTAACTTATAATTAACACACACCTGACTATCCTTCTGATTAATTAAAGTAAGAGTGGAGGTGAAATGAGGACTACCCTGCCTGCTCAGGCATTATTGCAGTCAGCCAATAAAGACACTTACCTTTTTGCATTTTATAATCTATCTGCTGCTTGTACAGATGTTGTAATTAGGTTGATGCTTATCTCACGATACTCAAGTACCAAATGATCCTTCAAAACCACAGCTGACCTCTTATACAGCTCTTCTATTTCTGAGACTCCACTTGATAAGGGATTGCTGTGAAATTTCCTTTAAAATTTTCTCTCTTGAACACAGGGATTGCCCAATGACAGAGAAATGGAATGAGATCTACATGAACAGCCTGGTCATGAGTGGGGGTAGTGAAAGGCGAGGGTCGAGGGAAAGAGAGCTTGGGGGAACGGGAGATCCCAGCTGGATCAACAACAGAGAGGGAGAACAAGGAATAGGAGACCATGGTAAATGAAGACCACATGAGAATAGGAAGAAGCAAAGTGCTAGAGAGTCCCACAGAAATCCACAAAGATACCCACACAACAGACTGCTGGCAATGGTCGAGAGACAGCCTGAACTGACCTATTCTGGTGATGGGATGGCCAAACACCCTAATTGTTGTGCTAGAAACCTCATCCAACTACTGAGGGATCTGGATGTAGAGATCCATGACTAGGCCCTGGGTGGATCTCTGGGAGTCCAATTAGTGAGAATGAGGAGGGTTTATATGAGCGAGAATTGTTGAGACCAAGGTTGGATAAAGCACAGGGACAAATAGCCAAATGAATGGAAACACATGAACTATGAACCAATGGCTGAGGAGTCACCAACTGGATCAGGCCCTCTGAATGGGTAAGACAGTTGATTGGCTTGATCTGTTTGGGAGGCATCCAGGCAGTGGGACCGGGTCCTGTGCTCATTGCATGAGTTGGCTGTTTGAAACCTGGGGCCTATGCAGGATCGCTTGGCTCGGCCTGGGAGGAGGGGACTAGACCTATCTGGACTGAGTCTACCAGGTTGACCTCAGTCTGTGGGGAAGGCTTTGCCCTGGAGGAGATGGGAATGGAGGGGGGGGGCTGGGGGGAAGGTGAGGGGGACGGGAGGGGGGAGAACAAGGGAATCCGTGGCTGATATGTAAAACTGAATGGTATTGCAAAATAAAAAAAAAAAGTTGCATCCCTAACTTGATAATAAAGAGAAATAAAGAAATAAATAAAATGCCAAAAAAAAATTTCTCTCTTGAATGCATGCTTGGAGGAATGGGTCTCTTCTTGAAAAACAAAAATTTACTATTGGTGAAATTATTAAGGCCACTCCACGTAGTTAAAAGGGAGGTTTATTTAGTGGCGTAACTTACAAATGAAGGGATAGGTAGGTTGCAGGGTCTAGGAAAGGCGTGGTGCAGTCCGGCGGTATTCTCTGAAGAACTCTGCTCGGGGTCTACCTCCAGCGTCCAGGGTCCAGGAACCAAGAGAGAAGGCGCATCGGGATCTCAGGTCTTCAGGGTCCTCTCTTGGCCACACCTTGTAGGCGTGACAGTTACCAAAGCCTCATTGGGGGTTGGAACTTCCAGATCAAGGTTGGAATGGCTACCCACTACATCTCCCCCTTTAGTCTAAATAAGAAGGTTCTAACCTAATACAAGACTATATACAAAGGAATGGTTATCAAAATTGTCCAGGGGTAAAGTGGGTTAATTACCTAGATAAGATGGAACTACAACCAATTCGAACAATATTAAGCAAAAAACACATATTAAAATCCAGAGAAATCTAGAGCATAGGTAAATGATATGTTACAAAGATCATTCCAAAAGGTGTCTTATCCTAAAGAACCTGAATCTAATACTTAATATGTTCTATCTAAGATATTACATATATATATATGTATATATATATGTATATATACATATACATATATATATATATATGTATATATATATATATATATACTAAGTTGTAACTATAACTGCTAGTATTCAATCCCACCAAAGACCTGAGAAGGAATATAATGGTACCTGAGAAATGGAAGATGGATGCAAGCAACTTTCGGGAATCTTGCAAGAGTAGACAGAGACAGCTGGCAGCCTGGACAGACACCTAATGTTTCTCAGCATTGTTGGTGCATTCAAATTGGCTACAGGTCTAGAGTATCTGACAGACCATTTTCAGAAGCAAGAATTCTGAAAGACCATCTTACCCTGTCTTGGCAGAGTTCAGAAGTCACTTTTCCTTGTGTCCCGCTTGTCCAGAAGGACAGCACTAGTATTGTCAGCAGTTGAGGCAAGGACAGTTCTTTGCCCAATAGGCCATTTTGTACCAGGAAGACAAACTTCCAAATGGAAATGTTAGAAGCCCAACGTTCTCTCGGGATCAAATTGGTGCTGCCAGGAGCAATTGTGTCTCATGTCAACAGAATTCTAAGTTATTTAAATGCCACATTCTCTAGGTCTATGAAGTGTTTGAAGATTACCTGTCCATCCAAAATATGTATCTGTAAATCTGGATAACCTAACTAACCTAACTATAGAGATGACAAGCATAGGTGACTATAAATCTATAAGTCTTAACTACCGAAGTAACCTAAGGACTAAGGCTTCATGTAAACAAGGTAAACAGTCTATAAGCAAATATATGGTAAAGGATGATGACTTCAAAATTGTGACAATACACAAGATATTTATAACAGAGGTAGGAAAGTATAGTGCTATATGCAATATGACAATAATCTTAAATATATATCAATATAAAGAATATCCTAAACAGAAGTAGAATATACATACAGTATGACAGATATAAATTTACATTTGTATCAATATACAAATATTTCAAATAAGAGTAGAAATATATGTACATTATAACAAATATAGTTCTGTATTTGTATCAATATACAAATTATCTTAAACAGGAATATAAAAATAGTTTACATTTGTATCAACATATACGAATCCATAACAGTGCAATTTACAGTGCAAATTATCTAAGGCTGCTATTTTACTAAATTTGTTTACTAGTATATAATGCTGTTTTGGGGGTAATGGTATCTCTGTTGGGTATTGTAAGAAAGCTCAGATAGTTGAATCTCAGTTAGACTAACTTTAGATTTCGCAGCAAGTCTTAGAGTAATGGGTAACATTGTCTGAAATTTTAGCAAGAAGTGTAGTATGATGATGATTACCATGGTATCATTCTGGATTGGGTAGAGTTGCTGTTGTTGGGGCCCCATCTTCCTTATGGAGACTTCAGAGATTGCTATTGGAAAAACTTATTTTTTATCAAAATGGAAAGTTTGGATTTAAAGAGGACGTAACATGTAAGAAAGGATTCCGAGAAATCAAGAGTAAGCGTGGAGATAATTAGAATCATGAAGACAATGGTCCCTTTTTATTGGTTGTTTTGTCCCACACCAGAGGGCTCTTCTGATATGGGACTGAAGAATCTCTCAACCTTTTGTTTTAGAAATGTGCTGGGGTTTAGAGAAGGAGTGAGCCAATTCCATCTCCAAAGCCAGCTTGGTTTTTTAATTGAATTGGAACCACAACTTTTCTAGATTGATAGAGATAGAGATGTTAGACAGTGAGATTTTACCCTGTGTAGATTGGTACCAATAGATACTTTCGTTTTGCTGTAAACATCCGGATATCCGGATTTTTGGAAGATGGGTATTTTCATTATCCTGGAAAGACAAAAACAGAACCCTATCCCAACCTTTGATTGTTAAATTTTTCTTACAACTTGTAGAGATGTCACATTGGTGGAAGATCTTTTACTTTTTCTCATCAAGGGGTTTCTCTTGTTTGGATCGAATTTTTATTAATTTTGTTGGTGTCCATAGTTTTCTTTTCCTGCAGAAACAAAGGCAAAACCCCTTCCCCAACGTAGAACATATCCAGATTTCCATTCTGAGGTCAGCACATTCTTGAAATAAACCAGTTGGTTTAGCTCAGGAGTTTTGTCTGAATGGCTACCCACTACAATTTACTCTTGAGGAATGCCAGATTCTTAATTGGCAACTGCTCAAAATTCTTTTGTTTATTTTACTTCATGTTTAATACTTTTCATTTAATTAGAATATAATGACATCATTTTGCTCTTCCCTTTCAGTTTCTAGCTCCTTCTTGCAGCTCCTCTTATGTCCCCACTCCTTCGAAAATTCATGGCCTTCTTTTCTTTAATTGTTATTGCTGCAGTAACATACATATAAACATATATTTACAATAACACATATATGTATCTGCATATTCAAATTAGCACATGATTGAAACCTGCTTAATTCATTTTTTATTTCTTATATACATATGTTTTTAGGGCTAACCACTTGATACTGAATAACTATTTACTGGGGCTTATTCCTGAGAAACAGTAATTCTCTCTCCCAGAAGTCATTAATTGTTTACAGCTCTTCATCTATGGGTAGGACTCCATTGGCATGTCACTAGTGTTGTTATTGTTCAGGGCTAGTTGAAACCACCATATTGATGAGTTGTCACAAGTGTAGCTTCCTTGTCATATATATCTAGAAGACACAATTTTGTGGGAGATTTCCTAGTCCTCAGGCATATACAGTCTTTCCTCCCGTTCTTCCATGATGTTTGCTGAGTCTAAGGTCTAGGGAGTAATTGTAGACACATCATTTAGGGTTGGGCATGCCAGTTAGAAGACATTTAAGATTTTTGTTTTGTTTTGTTACATTTTTTATTTATTATGAATAGATTGGCAGTGAGCACAACTAAGTGTGTGTCTGCAGAGTAGAATGCCGAGTCCTTTGACTATAATCCAAGGAGTAGTTAGTTGAGTCATATGTAAAAGTTACTTTTAATTCTTTTAAAGTTTTCCACACTGAAATCCATGGTAACCACACCAATTGGCAATGTTATCCATAGTGAATGAGGGTTCCCATTTCTCAACATCTTTCCCAAAGTTTGCTTTGAGGGTTGATTTTTTTTAAAAAAGATTTTTAATCTTAGCCATTTTTTCTGGGCTAAGCTGAAATCTCAAATTTGTTTTAATTTGCATTTCCCTGATTACTAAGAATTATGAACACATTTTAGGATATTTCTCAACAATTTTCATTTTTTGTCATCTATATGTTCAAATCCACCATTTTTTAAATTAGGTTATTTTCTTGACTCTTAATTTAGAGTTCTTTATATATTCTGAATATTAATCTTTTGTTAGATATATAGCTGGGAAAATTCTTTATCATGGATTTCCTTCTCTCAATGAATTGTTTCCTTAGCTACTTAGAAGTTTTTTAGTTTTATGAGGTCCAACCTGAAAATGGTTGTCCTTAATTTTTGGACAAATGGAGTCCTAATGAGAAAGTATTTTCCTACACATATATTCTGAATACTATTCAGTAATACTGTATTGGAGTTTTCTATTAAGAGTTTCAGTATTTCAGGTTTCACATTGAAGCTTTTAATCTATTTGGACTTGATTTTTGAAGAAGGTGATAGGGATTAATTTCATTCTTCTACATGTGGACATTCAATTTTTTCTTTTTTTTTTTTTTTGGTTTTTCGAGACAGGGTTTCTCTGTGTAGCTTTGCGCCTTTCCTGGGACTCACTTGGTAGTCCAGGCTGGCCTCGAACTCACAGAGATCCGCCTGGCTCTGCCTCCCGAGTGCTGGGATTAAAGGCGTGCGCCACCACCGCCCGGCTTCAATTTTTTCATTACCATTTGTTGAAGATGCTGTCTTTTCTCCAGAATGTGTATGTATTGGCATCCTTGTCAAATGCCAGATAACTATAGCTACTTATATTCATGTTTGAGAATTCTATTTTGTTCCTTCTGTTTACGTGTCCATTTGTGTGTGTGTGTGTGTGTGTGTGTGTGTGTGTGTGTGTGTGTGTGTGTGTCAGTGCCATACTGCTTTTATTATTTTACCTCTGTAACTTGAAATCTGGCATGGTAATCCCTACAGCTTTCATTCTCTGGTCTTTTGTGGTTCCTTATAAATTTTACAGTGTGGTCTTATTTTCCCTGTTACTGTGAAGAATCTTATAGGGATTTTCATTTGGATTTCATTGAGTTTGTAAATTAGTTTTGGTAGATCAATCATTATCACAATATTAATTCAGCCAATCCATGGGCATGAGGTCTTTTTCTCAATCTCTTTCTTTAGTGATTTAGAGTTTTCATTGTAGAGGCCTCATGCCTATTGACTAGGTTTATTCCTATGTATTTTACTTTCCTCAAGTCTCCATGGAATGGAGATTTGTTCATGAGCTCTTACTCAGCATATTTGGAATTGATACATAAAAAAGTTACTGGTTTTTTTTAAAGTTAATTTTGAATTTTGCCATTTTACTGGAATTGTCTATCATTTTAGAAGGTTTATGGTACAATTTTGAGATGCCCTATGTATAATATCTTCTGATGTGATAATATGTATAATTAGACTTCTTTTTCCATTTGTATTCCTTTGTTTTCCTTGTCTTGCATAATTGCTTCTGCTCTATTGAAAAGGAGTGTGAAAGACGGATAGCCATGTTTTGTTCCTGATTTTTAATGGATTTTCTTCCAGTTGTCTCTATTTAGAATTATATTGGCTGTAGGTTTGTCATATATAGCTTTTATTATTTTGAGATATGTTCTCTCCAGTCTGCTTCTCTCTAGACCTTTTATAATGAAGGGATGCTGGGTTTACCAAAGGCTTTATCTGTATAAATATAAATGATAAAGCAATGATAAAGCAACTTGCATTTATCAGGCCATTTATATGATTTATTATAATTATTGATGTACATAATATGAACTTTACTTGTCTGGGATACTGGCTACTTATCAGACAATATTTGTAGTATAATGACAGACAATCCAAATGCTATATGACTATGCTATACTTAAGTACTCTGAAATATGAGATGTGTTCATATGCAAGTATGAAATGGTTTTCCTTAGCATCATCTCACATTTATATTTATTCTGGACTAGTGAAGTTTTCTAACTTGATTTCTATTGCTGTATTAAACACCCAAACAAAAGCAAATTGGGGAAGAAAGTTTCTTTGAACTTACAGGTTACAGTCTATAATTAAGTGAGGCTAAAGCAGGATCTCAAGGCAGAAGGTTCAAGTAGAAACCATGGAGAACCAATACTTATGTTATTGGTTCTTTATCTTGCTCAGTTACCTTTCTTATACTGTCCAGGTACATCTGCTTAAAGATTGCACCACCCACAGTGCAATAGCAATTAAGATAATGCCTCATATATATGACTTTGGGATAATCTGAACTGCTCGATTCTTCAGTTGAGGGTTCTTCTTCACTGGTGACTCTGTGTTTATGTCAAGTTGACAGCAGAAGTAAAGTATGAGAATAAGGCATTTTGTGATAATATTGACTTCATCTCATTCTAAAACCATTAATTACTGTCCTCTCAGTCTCTGATGTTTAATTTCACAAAGATGGAAAGACAGAGATGAGCAATTGCTGGGAAATGGACGAAAGTAGGAAATATTATATTGCATGAGATGACCTTGGTCTAGAAAGACAAACACCACTTGGTCTCTTTCATTTGTGGTTCTTGCCCAAAATCTTCAGATGTACCTATATAACCTCAAGTACCACAGAAATGAGGAAAGTAAACAGTGACCATGGGAAGAGGAAAGAGCTGTAGAGAAAGGCAAAGCATGATGGGTAATGAAAATGCCATATATATATATATATATATATATATATATATATATATATATATATATATATAATGGAATATTATCTGTAAATTAAATGAAATAATAAAAACTGTGGATAAACTGGTAGAATTGTAACATATTGTATAGAGTGAGGTCCCCTAGTGCTCCAATAATAAGCTGTGTGTTGTCTCTCATGTGAAATGCTTGGCTTCAAATCTTCCTTTTTTTCTGTGTGTATTTTATAGAGACCAAATTAGGAAGCTAGAAGACTACAAGTGAGCCATTGGGAGAGGGATGCATTTAGGGAAGAGGATAGTCGAGTATAAGTAAAGTGAAAGTAGAGAGCTGGAATACTGGGAGCAGCAAATTTACACAGGTAACAGAATGATGAAACTGGAGAAATGAAGAACCAGGCGAGTCCTTAATCAGAAGGAAGTGCACATTAATGTGCTAATTGAGAACATATGATCTTTTTATTCAAGTAAAAAACTGTGAGTGGATAGTATAACATAATATGTGATATGAGAAAACAAGGGAGAATATTGTGAACTAAGGTTTAGATAAGGATGGGAACAGAGCATCTGGTTAAATGGGGTAAGGGTAAGTTAATGAGTACTAATGGTAAGTGAGAAAATACCAATGAAAGCCACCTAGTTTTGTAAGCTAATTAAAATACCTTTGAATATGATTTTGCACATAAGTGTGCCATATTAGTGAACAATACTGCTCCTAGAAGGCATAGGTTGTTGATTGGAGATCTCCATGCCTGATCCATGGTACCTCCCTGTCAGAGGAACCATAGAGGAACCCCCAAACAATAATGGCTATTATCATTACTCTCTATGATAGTTGTCTATCATAACTAGATAACAAGAATCTATTGTCGAAACCATACACTTTGATTGCAGGATACAGACAAATCACTCTTAAACTGACCGGAAAACAATTGCTACTAACTTTTATAGTGTTAGAAGTTCCTATATAGGCTGCTGGACTAAGATAAAATCTCAAAGTACTTTTAATTTGCATTTCCCTGAGGATGAATGATATTGATCAGACTTGAAATATTTCTCAGCCATTTGTATTATTATAATTTCTTTTTCTCCTTTCCTTTTATTGAAAATGGATTATTTTCTCATATAATATATCCTGATTATAGTCTCCCCTCTATTTACTCCTCCCAGTTGCTATCCCCTCCTCTCCTCTCCAGATCTACTCTCTTTATGTCTTTTATTACAAAAGAACAGGCATCTAGGAGATAACATCAAATATGACCAAATAAAATATAATAAGATGAAACAATGGACACGGATGTGCAGGCATCTCTATAGGAGGCTATAGGTCCTTTTATTATATACTCAGGGATGCTACAGCTGGATCATATGGAAGATGTACTTTGAGCTTTTTGATGAACTTCTACCCTCCACATTGATTCTCACGGAAAGAAAACACATATGTAGACACTAGCTTTGGATTGTTATGTATACGTTTAAATTAGAGTATCTATACATGTGAGAAAACTAGTAAGTTACTATGGGAGATAATTTAAGGGAAATGGGATATAAGGTAAATAGTAAAAGATGAAAGGGAAATAATGGGACAGGACGATTGAAATAGATTGGGGGATAGGAGAACAAGATAGAAGGGGAAGTATGGTGAGGGGTAACTGAAACTAAAGACTTTGAATATGTCTTCTGGAAACCTATAACTGTAGAAACTTACCAAAATATACACAGGGAAACCTGGTGAGAAGAATGGGAAAAATGAAAGACCTGGAAAATTGGGAAGAATGCTATACTATGGACATGAGATAATTGGTGTGTACATGAATTCAGAGCAGCTGTCATCATATATACAACTTCTGCAAAAGGTCAAGGCAATATAGTGGATAGACAGACTTCAAAACCCCAGCCTTTGCTAAGGAGTTATTGGCAAGTGATAGTTGTTGAGGAAGGAGAGTCATATTTCTTTACATCTGTGTCCATATGTAATTCCTCAAAAACCAGTGAATGATACCACACTCCTGTCTTTATGGATAGCACTAATATTGGACTCAGGGGCTAAAATACACACATAAATTATGATAAAAGAGGGATAAGAAGTTGTAATGAAGATATAATTATGGTGTGAGGAGTAGGGACAGGGCAGGAAAGAAGGGGTGTGGTCAAGATACATTAAATATATGAATGAAAATTTCAAAACAAATACAATTTTAAAAAAGAATGTGAATTACCATATTAAATTCAGGTGATTATAAATGAAGAACCAAAGTGAACTGAAGGATAGTCATGAAAGAAGTGCATGTGTGAACAAAATCTTAACCCAGTGTTTCCAGGCTTCAGTGCTCTGAATTGCAGACTTTTTAAATTTTAAATGTTTTCTATTTGATTATATAAGGTCATTTCAGTGTACATATGTAAATATACTTTGCACACATTTGACTCCATTCCACAATACAATTTGTTTATTCCCCACTCCCTATCATGTTAGCTCACTTTGTTCCCATAGAGAATATTATTTTGACTTATGTATCCTCTGATGCTCTAAAAATACAGGAGTTCATCTGGCTTCATAAAATTTTAGACTCCCAAATGAAAGAACATATATTTGCCTATTTAGTACTCGCTTGATTGATTTAATATAATCATCCCATTGCATCCTTTTTCTTGCAAATGATACAACTTCTTTCTTGTTCACAGTTTTAGAAAATTCCACATAGTTTATAAGCCACATAATGATCTTTTATATTTATCTATGACCTATGTTTGTGGTCGTATATGGGAGGAATATTTTTTCAGTAGGAGGCAATAGCTCTAGTAAGTAATACACTTAGTCACGCAATAAATTAGAGGGTCATAATCGTTCTGTCTTCTGATCCTTTATATACGTATTAAAAAAAACATAGGAATGCACTGGGCGGCGGTGGTGCACACCTTTAATCCCAGCACTGGGGAGGCAGAGCCAGATGGAGCTCTGTGAGTTTGAGGACAGCCTGGTGTACACAGAGAGAGATCCAGGACAGGCACCAAAACTACACAGAGAAACCCTGTCTTGTAAACCTCCCCCCCAAAACAAACAAACAAACAAACAAACAAACAAAACACACAAAAAACCCATAGGAATATAAATCAAAAAAATAAAAGGAAATAAAAATCATAGAAACTGTACAGCTTTCATTCCTTGTTGTGTCACTTTAGCCAGTAGAGGATAAAAGAAAAGTACTTCATGTAGGTCTCACCCACTTCTCTGTTATTGGGCAATCCCTGTGTCTTTCTTGGGGTACTGTTTTCTAGGTAGCCTCCCTGGAGATGTGAGTAGTAGTCTAGTCATCTTTGTTTTACATCTAGTATCCTCCCATGAGTGAGTACATACCATGTTTGTATTTCTGAGTCTGGGTTACCTCACACAGGATGATTTTTTCTAGATCCATTCATTTGCCTGCAAACCTCATGATGTCATTGTTTTTCTCAGCTGAGTAGTACTCCATTGTGTATATGCACCACATTTTATTTATCCATTCTTCAGTTGAAGGGCATCTAGGTTGTTTCCATGTTCTGGCTATTACAAACAATGCTGATATGAACATAGCTGAGCAAGTGCCCTTATGGTGTGGTTGAGCATTCCTTGGGTATATGCCCAAGAGTGGTATAGCTGGGTCTTGGGGGAGATTGATTCCCAATTTTCTAAGAAAGTGCCATATTGATTTCCAAAGTGGTTGTACAAGCTTGCATTCCCACCAGCAGTGGAGGAGAGTTCCCCTAGCTCCACATCCTCTCCAGCATAAACTGTCTTCAGTATGAGTTGGGGAAATGAATGGCAAGGTTAAAGGGAAAGAGAGCTTAGGCAAATGGGAGATCCCAGCTGAATCAAAAGCAGAGAGGGAGAACAAGGAATAAGAGACCATGATAAATGAAGACCACATGAGAATAGGAAGAAGCACAGTGCTAGAGAGGTCCACAGAAATCCGCAAAAATACCTTCACAATAGACTACTGGCAATGTTTGAGAGACAGCCAGAACTGACCTACTCTGGTGATGGGATGGCCAAACACCTTAATTGTCATGCTAGAAACCTCATCCAACAATAGAGGGAGCTGGATGCAGAGATCCACAGCCAGGCCCCAAGTGGATCTCCAGCAGTCCAATTGGCGAGAAAGAGGAGGCTTTGTATGAGTGAGAATTGTTGAGACCACGATTGGAAAAAGCACAGGGACAAATAGCCAAACGAATGGAAACACATGAACTATGAACAAATAGCTGAGGAGCCCCAACTGGATCAGGCTCTCGGGATAAGTGAGACAGTTGATTAGCTTGATCTGTTTAGGAGGCATCCAGGCAGTGGGACTGGGACCTGTCCTTAGTGCATGAGCTGGCTGTTTGGAACCTGGGGCTAATACAGGGACACTTGGCTCAGCCTGGGAGGAGGGGACTGGACCTGCCTGGACTGAATCTACCAGGTTGAGCTCAATCCCTAGGGAAGTCTTTGCCCTGGAGGAGATGGGAATGGGGGGTGTGCTGGGGAGAAGGGTGGGGGGTGGTGGCGGGAGGGGGGAGAACAAGGGAATCTGTGGCTGATATGTAAAATTAAATTAAATTATAAAATAAAAAAGAATATATTAAATTTTATGAGAAAAAAAAGAAAAGTACTAACTAACACAAAAAAGATGTTAAATTTGGTATCATCTAGAGAAGCCTTTAGAGATACAGCATACAGGGTTGATTGAGATGATGTTAAGACAACCAAAATCAGAGGAACTGTTTGAAGACAGTTGGAAAGCAATCAGGAACCATTCTATACTTGTATCCAAGATACTTGAGGTTCTTCAACAAATATCACAATGCTAGGGAAATGTAGTTCGCTTGTGCTTGTGTTGTCTGTGAGAAACTTAAATGTTGTAATGTCAGGATCCTTCCATTAAGGATCCAAAAAATCCCAAGTTTTAGAATAGGCTGAATGAAGAGATTTGTGAAAAATGTCTCCCTTAGATTCTAATAACTTAATACACATTGATATTCCCTAATGGTTAAATTAGTTGTGAAATATGTCAGTTGCATGACTAACTTCTGTTTTTTGTGAAATATTTGATGGGAATATGTTAATGGTATAAACAGATTTTTTTTTTAAAATTAAATGACATACAGTAGTTATGATCATTTGGCTGGCTCCTCACAAGGTAGCATATATGGAGTCAGTTTTTATTTTAAAAGAAGATAACCATCACAACAAGCATGCATTCAGAAGAGAAAAACTTAAAGGAAGTTTCGCAGCAACAGATCATTCAGTAGCATCTCAGAAACAGATGTGGTGGAAGGGACTTAACAGTTGTTTTCTTTCAATATTTTGCACTTCACAATCTTGAGAGAAGATTCAACTTTTTGAGCATTTCTGCCCGCACAGCGGATCAGGTTATAAAATGCAAACAGGCGAGCATCTTCACTGTCAGAATTCAAGGCTGCCAGTCCAGACCACACAGGGTAGTTCTCATTTCTTTCATCTGTACTTTGAATCTGATCAACAAAAAGAGAGTCAAAGATCAATTATAGTTTAGTATTTTGGGGTGCACAACTTTTCAAAATGTGGAATGAATACTTGAGGAGAGTAAGGATTGCTAAACTCAGCCAAACCTATGGATTTTCATGAGAACTGAACCAAGGTACTTAAAATGTGACAAACTGATGTATGCATTTTCTGCCTGATAAACTAAAGTCTTGCAGAAGTTGAAGAATGGACTGACAGAAAGTTACTTGATTTTAGACACGGATTTGAAAAAAGTACAAGGAAAAATCCAGTGTCCATTCAATCTCTTAAGTAATGTTACATGTCTTCAACACAGTTCCTGACTTGCCCTTTTTTTCTCAATAGGTTCTTATATTGAAACATTGTCCTTTCTTATTTTGAACCAAATAAGTTCTTCATATAATGCATACACCCCAAATCTGAGATTCAGTGACTTTTACACTTGCCAGTTTTAGGTGAAAATAGTCAAGGGATAACCATGCTATGAGATCTGCTCAAGTGCCTGAGTGACTGACTTTTGGACTATGAAGAGTCCTGTCCCAGTATAAATGATGAGCAGATGTTTTCTTCTGAGGTCCCTGGGATGTGCAGTTTTGAATGAAGCACCCCTTAGATGGTTGCAATTCCAGCTTCTCCTTAAATGTCTGTGATAGTTCAATGCCTACAGTTCTCTCTCTTTTTTAAATTTAAACATGTTTCCTTTTAATAGTCATGTGTCAATTGCATATATATTGTGTACAACATGGTGATTTGATATTTTCTACAATGTTTAAGATTGTAATCATGGTAGACAGATTTCTCTGTTTCTTATTTGTTCTTGCTTTTCAACTACTCTCTTTCAGTTGTACAAATAATACAGGGGATGTGGGATTGCGGAATGGCTTGGGAAAGAGGGCTGGGGAGTAGGAAGAGGAGGGAGGGGGGAATCTGTGGATGGTATGTGAAGTGAGTAGAAAATTTCTTAATAAAGAAAAAAATGAAAAAAATTATAAATATAGTTCTCTTTTGTAAAGAGACATTTTGCAAAATTCAATTCTCCTTGCCCTGGTGACTTGGTTTTTTAAGAAGAAAAATAGAGAAGTGGAAAGGACTGCTCACCTGGATGAGAATGCTCCTAACCCCCTCCAGGAGTCCAGTGTTCTTTTCTTCAATGTCTCTGGCTTTGTCAAGGACTGTAGCAGGGACATCTTTCAAGGAAGGCATTTCTTTCACTAGATGATACATGGGGACTTTCCAGGCATTCAACAAGCTTTCCACTAATTTCAGTAGGGTGATTGGCTAAGTAACCATATTTGAACAATCATATGAAAATAAGTGAAAAGGAACAGCATTAGACACAGACAGTTTTGTACTCAAAAGGGTTAATTAAGCTTTCTTTGTTAATTGTGCATGCATTTAAAACATTCTTTTGTAAATTATATGATGATATGAAATATTGCCATTGACCTTGTGTATAAAACGTGAGTGAATTGAATTCAGAAATTCTAGTAGAGTTCTTTAAAGTTGCTAGCAAAGTAATAGCTTTTATTTTTATTTATTTATTTTTTTTGGAGCTGAGGACAGAACACAGGCCCTTGCACTAGCTAGGCAAGTGCTGTACCACTGAACTAAATCCCCAACCCTTATAGTAATAGCTTTTATTAAATGTATTCTCATCTCAGCTCTGCCTTCCCTGCTTTCTTTCATTAATTCATTATTATTTTAGTAAGAATTGTAGAGACACAATGCTATAGCCCTTAAGTCGTACATGGAATATGCATTCTAAGTGTGGGGTTATGCAAGTATATACAATAACGTTTAGTTTAAATTACCTTGAGATCATTTATGGCAGGAAATCAGAAATGAGAGGTGATAAGGATTAGGAATTAAATGAGACATGTGTGATATGTAACCTTGTCAGCATGCAGTGGGGATGGTTATGAACTGGGGAACATCTTAGAATGTTAACTGTGCTCCTTTCTTTAGCTGACTTTCAGGTGTGATATGGGCGAAGGCAGAACAATCAGTTAGGAATCAGCACTTGGGATCAGAAACATAAGTAGAACTAGGAGGTGGCATGAAGAAGTGGCAAACAAGTTAGTAACATAAAGAGCTGTCAACACGGTCCATTAGCAACAGAAGATAAGTACAACCACATCGGCTTTGTATAAATCCACATTACTGCCCTTAACAGTGAGTGTCAATGATAATTTATCCTTTTCTATAGGATATGTATATCCTTAAGGTTTGGCATTGAAAGGGGGTCCTCTCCATAAAGGATTTATAGATTTGTTAAATGTTACTTGGCAGATTTTCCTTACAATTTATGAACTATATAATAAAATTTCTTTTTGTTACTCATTTCATGTCCATTTCTTGCAGATATTATTCTCATACTCAATATATTGACTACAATAACTTATAGTATGGCAAAGCCAGTGTGAAAGAAATGCTAAGGGTGGGGACTCACGTGTGTCTGCAGAGCTTTATTACTGGGAAGATCGAGCGAAGATGTGTGGCATTTTTTGAGGTTCCTGCTAATGAGCTGGTGGCTCTGGGCATACTGACTATCCTGGAAATGATAAAATATGCAATTAGTTGGTGACTAGAAATTGTGTAAATGAATCAATGATCAACACATTAATGAATTTGATAGACGTTTCATTTTAAAAATAAAATATTAATATAGTAAGGAAACGAGCCATTTAACTACATTTACATTCAATCTGTAGTCTTATTTTCTATTCATATAACTTCTAAATTTCCCAAACTCCCTCGTATTTACGATTATTAGCTTTGCTACTCAGCAAAAACCAGCAAGGCTACCAAGTACCATTTTTTTAAAGTATCATTTGTAACAAATGCTATGGTAAACAATTTTTCTTACAAATACCTTGGCATCTACACAGGTATTTCTCATCTAGTTCATTAGGAATAACAAACAAACTATTGTATTGATTATGACAAAATTAAGTTATACTCTATGGAGAATATACCAGAAAATATTAAACCATGAACCAATTAAAATTGAAAATTGATAGATTTCTTTGTATTCTCATCAATATTTATTTGTTATGTACTTCTAAATCTTTATTTTGTAAAATATCTATTATTAAAAACTACTATTAATGAAATATTTGGCAGTTTGAATGAATTTTTAGGATGATTCTGAATGTCCTAGGTGACCCATCAGGAAATGTAAATGGCAGAAACAATAATACGTGAAATAAATGTTAGGAATATATGGGCTTTGCAAGGACTGAGCCAACTTCTGACAAGTCCATTAATGTAGAGCAGTCATCACTGTTCGTTACTTCATTGACTGGATTAGAACATGTGCCATAAAGCCTTAAAGAGGTCTTCATCATGAATACCTGACCTAGTTCCCTGCATCAGACCCTTTGCTATTAAATTACATATCTTGACTAGTTTAAAATTATTAGTAACATTTGTGAGTATGAAGATTGAATATTAATTTTCTTTTACTCCTGACATGGCCTCAGTGTCTTTAACTCTATTTAACCTTTGCAAGTCACTGCAATGCATTCTTCTCTTGTAGATAATACAGAATCTAAAGGTGAGTAATGCAAACAAAGACTAGCCTACCAGATACTTGAAAGAGAGTCAAATCTTTCCTCAGCTTGTCTTGTGTATATTCATGTCACAAAAATGAATTAATAAAAGTTTAACAACAGCGAAAACTAAGATTATATCTTGGCAAATATCTGGCATTCCATGAGACTGCCCTATTTTCTGGTTCCACAATCTTGTAGACTCTATTTTTTTTCTACCTATGAAGCTACATTGTTTGAAGTTTGGACCACGATGCTTTCCACTTTAGACTATACTATAAACTAACCATTTCAATGGAGGAATAATTTGGTAAGAAGCTGGAAGTCAGGGGGCAGTACTTACGAATTCCGTGAACATTTCAAATGCTTGTTTACTTATGTGCTCAGACAAACTGACTGCTCGATCAAGCATTTCTCCCAAAGGAGGAAAGCAGCGCCCATTCCTCATTAAACACGTGGGAACTGAGGCCACATCCTCCCACAGGAGCAGGTTGGACATCAGTAGTAGAAGCAGCGTCCCTGTTAAACGAGAATAAGGACTCTTGAGATCTAGTCATCTGAGTTTATCAACAGTGACGTCATCAATCTAAGCCTTTGCTAACAGTGGCCTCCTTTGTACAAATTGTTGTTTAATTTTGTGAGAATAATGAGCATTTTCCAAGGAGGACATTCAAGTAGAGGATTATACTCTCTTATATTCATATTTCGAAATATGAGTGTCTCTTGGCAGTTCTTTATTACTCCTGGCATTGCTTCTGCATTCTTCAAACTTTTGGAGTCTAACTTAAGTGTGCCAGTGGGTGTTCAAGCCTATGTCTCCAGATAGTTCAAGGTCTTGTGGTTCTCTGCTGGTTTTCAGTAACACCACTCATTAATTTGTAATATTTTTAATTGTTAATTTTATTCTATGTGTAACAGGGTTTTTTAATCTGTGTGTGTGTGTGTGTGTGTGTGTGTGTGTGTGTGTGTGTGTGTGTGTGTGTGTATGTGTGACTTGTATGCCTGGTACCCAAAGAGGCCAGAAGAAGGGGTCAGTTTTTCTGGGATTAAAGATAAAGTTGTGAGCAGCCAAGTTGGTGGTAGGAAGAAAACCCAGGACCTGTTCAAGAAAAGCAATTGTTTTTATCCACTGAGCCATCACTCTAGTCCCCAAATTTCTAACTTTAATTCAGTGTCTAATATTAGTATTTTGGACACCAGTGTAAGAAGAACAGTTCTGTTTCTGGGTTTATTTTCATGGCAAAATGGGAATAAACTCATGATTATTTATTTACAAGTACTTATGCCAAAGAGAATGGTGTTATGAAAATGAAGCCACATAGTGGAACTTCCAACTCAGTGTAATGATGTCATGCATTTCTTCTTTTGTCAAAATGTTCATATTTTTCTTCTGAATTTATGGTTTCTACCAACCATGATGATGAAATAGATTGCATGTAGATATTCTACATTTTTTATTGTCTCTCCTCTTAGTAATTTGAGGAGTTACCAAACTGATAGTGGAGTTCTTGGCCAGCACCTGAGGCTTGTGTTGTGGCAGGCTGTCAGCATCCTACACTGCTACACACTGTCCACGTGGTTGGATAACACAGGCGGTAAGAAGTTGGTTTTATCTTCTTTGTGTAAAACAGTTACCGAATGTTTTCTAATGAGCTGGATTGGTGTCATCATCAACTCATTTTTCATAAAAGAACAAAAACCCCATAACATATGGGTAATTTATAGTCTCAATACTATGAATCACCATCAATGCCCCAAAGTGGAAAGTTTATACACCTTCAGTGACACCAATCTGAAAAGACTCCTTGACCCTCAGAAGCTGTGAAAAATGGAGTTGGATATGCACATCAGAAATTTAGAAACTTAATAAGATTTATAATGGAAAACACATAAACTGAATATGCAAAATAAAACTATCAAAATATTTTGTGGTATACAGGTAAACAGGAACCTTTTCAAATAAAATAAAAATATTCAGATAATTCCTATTATAGAAAAAAGCTGTTCAAAAATCATGAAAGTTTTCCAAATTTATTTTATACATGAGAGATACTTATTTGTAAAATAAATATAAGCATATATGCATATCTTTAATTTATCATCTGAAAGATTTTCACAATCTAAGTGGAGTAAAATGAGCTAAGGGTTTTAGCTTATAACTTCATAAAATTTAAAAGCTTGCCTTTGTGAAATTTTTGGATGTTAATAATTCATTTTACTTGGAAATATTATCAAGAAAATAAAGGTAAATATTAGCAAAGTGTCCTTTAATTTAAAGAGTACTTTGCTTGACTGAAATTCTCAAAGCTGTAGAGAGCCACATCTGCTAGCTTTATCTGCTCTGTGGACAAAACTGAAAATATGATTCAGTTCATTCAAGTCAAGCAAGACCCAGAAATCAGAATATGTTATATCTTTCCTTCTACAGTTGTAACAAATTGTACCCACTCTTGTTGTTACTCTGACTAGAAGTATCAATATTTGCAAGTTTGGCTCTATGAGGTGCATCATTCCATGTTCTGGAACTCTCTTCAATACAAATTGTTAAAATGACTCACTGCTGGTCTCTACCACTAGAGACAGGTGCTGTTCCTGTTTTCCACTTAGGGCAACTAGGCCAATGCAAAATGTCTCTAGCCATTGCTGGATGTCTCCAGGTAAGAAGACTTCCCTTTCAGAATCAGGGATGCATCAGTGCACTGTGCAGTTGTTTTCTAGAGCAATAGTTAGAAAATATTTCTCAGCTCCTTCCGACTTCCCTGGCAGACAAATTTCCATTCACTGCATAAATGAGAACAATAACACACACACACACACACACACACACACACACACACACACACACACACACGCACATGTACACAGACACACACATCTACACAGCCATGCATGCATGAATGCACACACACATGCATACATGCACAGCACATGCACACACACACACACACACACACACACACACACACACACACATACACACACAAAACAAAACAACGAAACCCAACAACAACAACAAACCTTTCCAAACCAGTTTCATTTTAAAATAAGGCAATGTTTAATTAAGGTCAACTGGAGGAATTCTGGAGAAGAGTCACTGACATGAGCAGAGTTGAATCAAAGACAGCTCTACCTCTACAGAGTCTATTAAAGCTTGGGAACCAGAACACCATATAGAAACGACACCCAAAAAAAATAAAACTGCCAATGCAGCTTTGTAAAACAATGTAATGTGTAAGGTTGTCATTTGAAAGCACATTAGTAACGAGTTACTTACAAAAGCGTGGATGAGGTAAAGACAGCTGCATCTCTGAGGAGTTCCACAGCAGCACGGCTCCAACTTAAGAAATCTTCCCCACAACAATCGTACCTAAAGTTAATTTTCCCTCCTATATAGTGTTTCACACTATCCCCAAGGCCATATACTGCCAGGGGCAGGAGGAAGTAATATGCAAATCCAAGTTGAGGATACCTTGACTCTCCCCCCTCAGGGGCTGTTTTACAGCCTAATTGTCATGATGATTAACCTATGTATAACTGCATTGCTTATTTTATTCTAAGTATGTGATTAGAGTCCAAATTGCATTGTAATTCACACCAGTAAACTCTGCTTCATGAAAACATGTGACTTTCTTCATGTGCCCAAAGCATTCATTATTTTCTTTATGTTCTTATATTTTAGTTATTACTTCTGAAATTTTCACTGAATCTTAGATGTGTCAAAATATTGATATTATTGTTTTTGGAGCACTGGGAAGAAGGTCAAGAAAGAGTCAGCAATTTTGAGCAATTTAGCCTTGTGAGTCTTTTCCAATATCCTTGGAACACTGATTAGCATTTGCCTTTAAATAGTAGGCACGTAAGAGCATAGTGTAGGGCCAGATACAAATGTTTAGAGGGACTTTTGGTAGGTAATCACATTCATTATAAGAAAAAACATCAAACACCTTCTAGTTGGAGCCTATGATAGCCCCACTTACAGACTTTCAGCCAGATTTACAGTGAATAAACACAAGTTATAGCCATGGAATTAGACTTAAATCCAAACATGCTTGTCTATGTTTATAATAGTTGTACCACTATTAGATGAATCTATACATCCTGCTTGGCTTAGTAATGTCACTGACTTTGGCTGAACAGCTTCCTTAGTGACATTTCCTGGCAGTAGCCAGGATACTTACATTTGGTCCTATGGAAGTCAAACACTAGCATTAGATCTTTTGCCTGATGGATTTATACATTTCAAGAAATCATAACTTGTGGCATCTCATTCTATGGTCTCTTATATTTAGTATTGCTTACGTCTAACCCACTGACAGTTTATTACATATGTAGTCAATAGGGCCTCGCTGTTGTATAACTCTTAAGAAGCCTGTAACTGGACCTTGGGATATTTCAGTAACCTTATAGTTTGACTTAGACTTCTTCCAACAATGGCAGGTTACTGCCTTCAAATTAACTGTTGTCTTTGCTTACAGAAGGCCTTTGAAATATTTACAATACCAGATGCTATCTTTATATAGTCAACCCTTGAAGATGGTTATCAGAATCATCAATGGCCTGGTTTTCTCTGTCACAAATGCAAGTTGGAATGAATTCAGCATATACAGGAATCATTACAAATGAAAACAGTTATTACATTATACTATGTAATGAAAAGATCTCATTTGTTTTGTTTCCTCCAAAGAGTGAAATTGTGGACAACATGGTATACCCCAGGCAGTGCCTTATATGACTGTAGATATTATCACATATTCCTTCTTTTTGCAAGGGAATGTTTCATTTTTGATGTTGTACCAATCTAACAATAAGAATCTCACAATCAAGAAATTGCCTTGAGTCTAAGTAGAGATAGTAGATGAATGAGCAGTGTTGAAACTCTGATTCACTATGAGGACTCATGAAGAGGCCCAATGAGTCATGTGCTATGACAATCGTATTAACCATGCGGAAAGGAACAGAAAATTTTTGCATAAAATGTTATAGTTATGTGTCATGTTGACAGAGGTTGGAACTGTGATTGCTAATATAGATTGGCATCTTGATAGACTCTAGAATCCCCTAAGAGACAAAACTCTGGGTAGTTTCATGAGGAAGAGTCCATACCTTGCTACTTTAGGCAAGAGGACCAATTTATGAGTAGTATCACTCCTTGGTTTTGTCTCAGACTGAATGACAAGGACAAGGTAAGTGCAGAGACAGCATTGTCCCTGCAGCTTCCTGATGGTGGGAGCAATATGACCAACTGTGTCATCTGCCCTGTTATGATGACATTCCACTGCAATATTAGCCACAATTAACTCCACCATATCAAAATTGCCTTTATCAGATTTAGCAGATCACTGAAAAATGGAATTTGTGCAAATGTCATCACCCACTAAACGTCAGTCCTCATCATCTTGAGGCACTTCCCAGAACAGTTGGTGCTGTGCTGTATACAGCTTATATTATTTGTGCTGGCCAGGGCCATGACTTGTGTTGGCCATGAGGAAGTGGGGGACCAGGTCCATCCTTGTTTGCAGATCCTTGCCGTTTCACCTGGCTACTTGTGTAAGACTGGCTTCAGGCTGACCCCGTGGCCACATCCTGTTTATCAGCCATACATGTCTGCTGAAAGGGCCCAGAGCTGGAAGAGCAATGTTCACATTCAATAGTTCTTATTTTCCATGATTGCAAAACTCAACCTGATTTCATGTCTTTAGATGACTCTTTCCAATCTGGTACACACTGTATTGTAACTGACTCCTACCCATGTTACAGATCTTTTACTATACATTTTACACTCTATGATATGTTTGGTAGAGATAATTGTCTACTCTTAGCTTAAGCTAAATCCATTCCACTTTAATGTTACTATGTCTATAGCTATATCCTGCTGATTGCTGTCTGTTAAATCCTGCAATTGTTATTTGCTAAGGATTTATTAGTTGAACATTCAGCATAACAGTAGTTTTCAGTGTGTTAGTGGGAATTCAGTACATCTATAAATTAACAGTGAGAGACTAGTCAGCAGTGCTCTGTGCCCATAAATGCCAGTAACAATGACCATTCTGCAAATAAAATGCCTGAATGGATTCCCATCAATGGCATCTCCTTCACCACAGCAGCAGGTTCACTGCTAACACCTGTACCTCCTTCTGCCTTCAGTGAACTGAACTCTCAACATTCTCATCTTTAAGAAACATTTTAGTGTGACATCCAGCCCTCAGTCAAACTGTCCCTAGAAACTATAATTGAAGGCGACCTCAGTCTCCCAACATGCTTCTTTGCATGTGTACCTTTCCCACTCTTTTTCTTATTCATTGCATTTCATTCACTTTTGCACTTTACCAACCCAATTTTCACACTAGCCATTATTATTCTAATCTTCCTAGACCTTACTGTTCCCTCTACTGTGGTCCAGACAGGAGATATTCTGAAGAGAAACACAGGAGTCCCTCCTTATATGTTTCATACAATTACCATGTTTGTACTCACAAATTCCCTTCTTATCAGGCATACTGCAGTTGGGAGCTGATGCCTATCTGAGAAAATATTCAACAGTCTCCCAAACTCTGTTCAATAAAGAGATGAATTGAACAACAAAAGGCATCTGCCAGGAATGGAATTTAGCTAGAATTCTGGCCAGAGCAACATAGCTTAGATTCCACATTCCCTATACCATTAAAAATTGCAATGGGAATGTTCAAATTGTATTTGAAATTCTTATTACACAATACAATAAAACAGAAAATATCTACTATTCAAGCCTCAGATCAATGTAATAGTCTATCTAGTGTCATCACTTATTTCAATGTTGCTACACATGGCTACAAAAGCTTGTTGTTAGCAAAATGTGAAGGTAAAAAGTAAACTAAAATCTGAACAAGTGAATCAAAACTGGTCTATACAGAGCAGCAAATAACGTGAGTGCTCTGTCAAGCAAAATATGAATGATCCTGTTCCACAAAGCATTCAATAAAAACAGTCTTTACAAATGGGAAACATGAGCAGACATTCATCAGCATCTCAAAACAGTTCACCAGAGACTCCCCAGCTTTTGAAAATGAATAACTTGACTATCATTGACAAGAAAGGAAATAGATAACTACAATATTCTTTCCAAGCTTGAAAGTTACTTTCTCTTCATATTCTTCAGTATGGACTTGCAGGCAACCAACACCCTAAGGTGATTGACCTGGGAGAAAACATCATAACACATTTAGTTCCTACACTCTAATTTCTGGAAGCAGTTACTTAATAAAATCTTTTCTCCAGGGTGCATTAAAGCTAAATTGCTGATGGGTACGTAGTTCCATAAACCTGTTGCTTTGGTTTTCCATTTTCCCCCAAATTTGTGGAAACAATTTGATAAAAGAAGTTATATTTACTCATTTTAGCCTGTTTAAACATGTTGATAAAGAAATCTATCTAATAGAACTCACTCTTCTGTGCATGCTACCATCTTATAATTTATCCAGTTATTGAAATCAACTATATCACTTTTAGATATGAATGTGACAGAATTTCAAGAGTGTATTCTTAGGATCAAAGTAGCCAGTCACCCAAGTTGCACCCATCCTCTATTACCAGTACAGATTATGCTGAGTATACGATCCTAGCCAATGGTAGCCCTAGCCGATGTTGCTGTTGCTGGGTCCACTTCTTTGGTAGTTGGAGAGAGAAACTTTTTCTATCTTCTTTTTAGTTGCTCTTGGTTCCCCAATCCCTAAATGCCTGACAAACCCAGTAATTCTTTAATATAAAAAATAGATAAATGATGTGACTTTAGCATTTTATTTTACAATATTTCTGTTCCATTTTGGGATTCAGCAAAAGACTGTGTTTATTATAGTAAGACATGCATTGCTAGATGTATATGAGAGAGATTGTCATGGAACTTAGATTTGTGAAAGGCTAAATCAATCAAGAAGTGTGAAAAAGAAATGATAAAAGGAGACACTTAAAGGAAAATATGTCAATAATTATGCTGATCTCAAACCAAATTTCTATATAAGATGTTAATAGTATGATAGAGGCTATGTTCCTGGACCCTGTGAGTCTGTAAGGCCCGAATAAGAGTTAATTGATTATGCTTCCATAGGAAATCAATGATTATGTTTTTCTTCTGTGAAGAATTGCACTGTACTTTTTATGTAGACTATATTGAATGTGTAGGTTGTTTTTGGTAGGGTGGCCATTTTCATGTGTTAATTCTACCAATCCACTAGCATCTGAGGTCTTCCCATCTTCTGGTATCTTCTTTAGTGTTTTAAAGTTTTCATTTCATTTTTCAGGGTTAAATTCATGCTCAGATATTTTTTAGCATAGAGTGAATTGTATTATTTCACTGATTTTACTCTCTGTATGCTTATTAAGTATGTATAGAAAGATACTGGTTATTGTGTGTTAATTTTGTGTCCTGTTTTTTGCTGAATGTATTTATCATTGTGAGAATTTTCTAGTTGAGTCCTTAGGGTCTTTTGTATATAGAATTATACCGCCTCTAAATAAGAATATTTTGGCTTCTTCCTTTCCTATTTGTATCTCCTTCATCTTCTTCATGACTCTGATAGCTCTGGCTCAGATTTCCCTATTTTTTGGAATATTTTGAGGGGTAATTGCAATATTTTGAATTGGCAATTCTTTGAAGATATTTTTAGAATTCTGCATTGAATCCACCCAGCCTTGTGCTATTTTTAATTGGGAGATTTTAAATTAGTGCTCCTATCTCATCAGATGATGTGGGTCTACTTAAATTATTTTCTTCATCTTGATTTAACTTTGGTATGTTATATACATCTACAAATTCATCATATCCTTTCATATTTTTCTAAGTTGATGGAATATAAATTTTTAGAAGTGTCCTCATGGTTTGCAGAATTTCTTCTGTGTTTCTTTTTTCCCTTTTATCTCTAATTGTATTAGTTGGACTCTGTATCTTCATTTAATTTGGCTAAAATTTTGCCAATATTTTAATATTTTCAAAGAACAGTTTGTTTCATTTATTTGTTTTTAAAATTTCTGTTTCATTGATTCATTTTTAAAATTTTGTTTTGTCAATTTCAGACCTGATTTTGATATCTATTTCTGTTCACTTTTTGGAGGATGTTGTTTGTTCTTTTGTTTTCTAATATGCTCAGGTGTATTATCGAGTTACTGCTTTGAGATATTTCACAATTTTTGATGTTGTACAGTTGTATAAACTTTTTCTATTAATACTTTTTCACAATGTCCCATAGATTTTTTTATATATTGTGCTTCATTTTTATTTAATTCTAGAAACTCCTGCAGTAAAAGTTAAATCCTCAATGCTTTTATATATTTCCATGTAGGAGCCTTTTAGCATAGTTTGCCAGGGTGAACATCCTTACATACAGTGGTAGTTACTGTTTTTATTGTACTAGTAATAGCAAGTTCAGTCCCATGATTAAGAAAGTTCCTGGGTCTAGTGCTAAAATAAATTTGTGATAGTATTGAATGAATTTTTTCTTGGACTGGAGATGTAGCAGATGGATTGATAAACTATTAGTATTCTCTTACATCCCAGACTTCAATCTGCCATTCAGCCTGATTTGGCTTCTAGTCCATCATCTGGATCAACTTCAGATCATGACTAAGATCACTATTAAAAGAGCAGCAATACTACTAAGAACTTAGAAATATTGGAATAGCTTAAGAAAGTTAGTCATTTCTAGAAGCCAACATTCACAGTGAAATGACAGGAAATACAGTTATCACAGAGCTTTACCATGAGTAAACAATAACTACTTTTATGAACAGAAAATGGTAATGTAAGTAATGTAACAAGCAGTACTAAATAGCTAAAGACTTCTCTAATGATTTGTTTCCACTATGCTCCTTTGAATTCATATAATCACAGCATCATCCTAGATGCGTTCTGTAGGCTTTCTTCATTCTGTCTAATAAGTTTCATTTGGCCTACTTTCAACTTCATCTAACATATAAACTGTTTAATACATCTCCACCTTCCTCTTCTGGTTCAAGTCCTACAGCAGGGAATTCAGAGAAGAACTCAGCTTCCTCACTTCCTACTTCTCAATGTCTGTTCTTTTCACTTTATCAGAATGTAGTGAAAGATTGTGAAAAGAGTGGAAAGTGTTCCACAAACAACTTATTTGGTGAAAAAAATAACCCTTATTGCTGACAAAGTCTCAACATGAATTCATACTCGGTGGCAGTTGTCTCTTTCATGGCACAAATCACTTCCATGTGCAGCTCTCTGTACATGCTCTTATTCTCAAGGAGGTATGTGGCATTCCTATCTGGGGCTGCTCCAAATTGACAAGGAAATGGATAATTTGGGAGGAACTCAAATTCCTCTGTTCAGTCAGGGTTAAAGGGGAACCATCTCATTGTCACCTGGTGTCCCAGTTGTTTTTCCAGAATGTGCCCTTGCTCTCATTGCCTCTAGGGTATCTGGTTGCCACTGCTTCTCTCCCATATCCCTGCCTGCTGAAAGGGTCAAGGGTTGCGCAAAGATTTTCCAGACCCAAAGACTGTCATTTCCTCACAAACAAATATGTCCCTCTTATCCTTGTGCCATCAGACAAAACTCTCCACCTCTTGTGTACACCATGAGTCCCAGGAGCAAATGCACCTTTGGCATATATTCTTTCAGCAGAGAAAAGCTCACAGCGTATTATCTGGGACAAGATGGTTCCCTAACTTAAGAAATAGTAGAGCATTTTCATCTGCATGGCTCTGTATCTACATCCATCCACAGCTGGTCCATGTTCCAGATGGACTTGAGGTTTACCTTGGATTGTTTCTCGTTGATCTTGAATCCACCAAAGATTCAGATTTCTACAAATTGGAAGATCATCTCCTTCACCTCTTTCTCCAATCAATGATTTCTTGTTGGGAACTTAGAGCCTCCCCAGGCTCACTACTAAAATTTTCCGAAGAAGTCTGCTTTGAGTTCATCATAATTCTTAATCTATTTTTTTGAGCAATCCCCCTTTACTGTTTTTTCACTCCTTTTTTCAACTCATCTTGATTGCTTTAGAACTTCTCAAATCAAATTTACAGAACAGTCTCTGTCACTGAGATCCCCCAAAATGTCACTTGCTCTATATATTATCTATGCTGAATCCTGGCTGGAGAGGAGGTACTCTAAAGATAAACACTGAAGTCTCACCCTTTATTCACCAGTCTTTTAGGTTTACACTTACAAAATTAGTAGATTTTTCAGCAATGTGGGAGTTTAAAGATCAATAATACCTTCAAAAGAATGTTGAAAAATCTTCCTTCTCCAGCTATGAAAGGAATGCACCAAGCACACTTATTTGCCAGACCTACAATTAGTGAAGATCTCATATCTCTGAATATTTGTATCTATAATAAAGACTGCAGACAGCCTGGGTCACTGGTTCCCTTGTTCTTAAGATTGCACCAGTGCATTTTTGTAGTATCTCTGACTGTAAATGATGTGGTACATATCTATGGCTTTGGATAAATGACAAGAGAGTAACAGGCTTTGTTGAGGGGATTAACTGTAGAACTTTCTCCCTTCCTCCACCTTTTTGTCCAGGCTAAATCAAGTTAATTGATTTTCTTGGCAAATGTTTTCCCAAATCTTTGAAGGCCAAAAACAGAGGCAGCAGGCTTATTGACCTAGGTGCCAAGAGTAGCTTGATATTAGTATAACCAGAAGTCTAAGTTTGATTAATTGTTCACTGTGGCTATAATGGAGGGAATCCCACCTGGTGGGATGTTTTACCCCAGTTCAATCACACTCAGGTGATGAATTACACAGAGAAGAATTTTTAGAGAAAAGAGGTTTGTGAAAACATTCTAATTATTTATTTTATTGTCTATTAATAGTAGTCTGGTTATCAAGTTTCATGCATTGGAAAGTTCTTACAGTCGAGAGACATATTGTTTTGTGTTCTTAGTGTATATTTGTATAAAAAATAGGTACTTTGTTGAGTGTCTTTTCATTATCTAACACTTTGCTTGCTAGAGCACTTACTTTCCTTTTACATGTAGTCTGGTTTTGCATTCATTTGTTCAAGTCTTGGTTTAATCTCTGTCTCCACATTTCAGTGACAGACAAACATTGAGAGTCATCTTGGTAAACTGTATAATAAGTGGGAATAGAAGATAAATCATCTGGAAAGCCTGAGGCCTGAATCATGGATGGAGTACTGTCTTTGTTGGATTGTACAGTAAAGATTCACATAAATATATTAGAATTTCTATAGGAATTTTATAGGGATCAGAAATTATCAATTTGTGCTTCCTAATTCTAGCTTAATTGAATTCATGGCTAACTCCTTTACTGACAGTCTATTTTGGGGTAAGCAAAGATTGGAAAGCTGCTCCATATTCAATCATAGAACAGCATCAGTTCCCAAATTATTTATGTCTAGTAAAGAAACTAAATTCTGGAACATTGAAAATGGATATACTATGAGAGGTACAATAGACAGTGGATGAACCATGCATTTCTCTTTAGAATCTCTCTTCTCTTGTATTGACAACTTTATAGGGACAAGAGAGCCTTAATGAATCTGTGTAACAGTGGTTGGTGTTTAAAATAGATATGTATATGCCATGTTTTGTTGATATCCATGAGAGCCCTGCCCTTTTATGAATAGAAGTGGATTGGGGAGGCAGAAGGGAGGTGGGGCAAGGGGACTTGGGGGAGACAGTGGGGGGGACTGTGTTCAAGATGTAAAATAAATAAATAAATAAATAAATAAATAAATAAATAAATAAACCTAATGAGAAATTAAAAAATAAAATAGACCTGTATAGTAGGAAAGTAATTTAAGTGTGGCGACTTAGGAAAAAATGAAAATGCAATAAGTTCACAGAAAGAAGAATTTGAGGCCACTTAGGATAGCTCAGAAGCAGAAATTCTGGAGAAAGTTTGACAGAGGGTCAGATAAACACAAGTGTTTTGGAATGTTTTAATGTTGAGAGGACAGTTTACTGACAAGAATTTTAAATGCTGGTACTGAATCTGTTAATGTAGTAGAGGGTTTCTCATTGTATGGAATCACTCCAAAGTCAGGTGTTCTCCAATCCCTTTGAGCTGTTGTTCCATTGGGTTTGAGAGGCCTCCCATAAAAGAATACAGCCTATTATCATTTCTCTTGGTTACCCACATCAACTTGATTGTAAGATCCTATTACTGAAGACATTGCACATAGAGATACCATGCTTGATTGACTTAGATATTTCATCTCTACTGCATAGCTTTCATAGTGTCAGAGAGTACTGTGCATGTTACTGGGGAAGAGAAGTAATCCGCAGTCTTTCCAAGTTGTGAACCCTTAAAGCTATAGTGACTGCTGGTCTGCAAGCTAAGCTCATTTTTGCAATAACAGCACAAATGTAATAGGAATATCTGACTAGTTCCTAATTAGATTGAAGGCATTTTCCACAAAACAAAACTAATATAGATTTGTTATTAGAACCAGAAATAGAGGAATACTGATATGAAATAGAATTTTATAGACATAATACTTTACACACACAGTTGTCAGTGTATACAAAAGATTTGCACATGATCAATTCAGCCAAAGCTCCAGCCTGGTTATAAGAGGGGCTTCTAAAGTCCTGACCATGGATAAGGAGTTGTTTTCAATCAATGGCTGTTTGGGGAGGGAGATTCAGATTTCCTAGGGGATATCATGTCATCCCTTAGAAATATAAATAGCCCATGCCTCAGTGGATGTCCTTACACTATTGCATATACTGGCAACACTAAGTGTACTTGGGTTGTTTGTAAAAGTTTGCATGAAATTGGGAAGGAAAAGTAGTGGTGGGATTACAAAAAGAGTTGGAAGGGAATGAATTTAATGAAAACATTATAGACATGTATGTAATTCCAAACAGCAAATAACTAGTGTCCCTGCCAAAGTCAACAGAGCCATTAGAGTGTGGAGAAACATCTATCATCCCACATGTATTATCTTTCTGTCCTATAGTCTCTTTAGTGCTTCATTTTGTATTACCAATGAGATACATCTCAGTACAAAAGAAAACACTCTTGAATTTAGATTTTTAATAACCCCTTGCATTCAAATATGTCTTTTTCCTCTCATAAATGGTGTCTTCCTAAATCTCATTTGCTCTGTTTGATTTTATAGGCAATTTTAATTGTGTGAATCTATGAGATGGTAGATGTTAGCATAACATAATGAACATTTGTAATAGGATGGGCTATATCATTAAAAGTCAATGATAAAACCTTCAAACAATTATGAGCTCATATAGGAATTCAACACCTAGGAGGATTAAAAAACAGAAAACAATTGCTTCTAGTATGTTCATGATAGCCTGGAAATGTAAACAATCTACATGCACTTTAACTGATGAATAGATAATGAAAATGTGATATGTATATACAATGGAGTACTATTCAGCTGTTAAGAAAATGAAACCATGAAGTTTTCAGAGAAATGAGTGGACCTAGAAAAGATGATATCGAATGAAGCAATTTAGATCCAAAAAGTGGATGTATTTATGTGACTCCTAAAAGAATGTTTTCAGTAAAGCCTTGGTTGCCTCTCAGAGTTTAAGGGAGGGCCCTATTGATGAAGACAAGACATCACATATTTAGGACACACAACTCAGACAATTCAAGTTGGATCCGACCTCAAGGCCTCTTCCCTATGGTCTAGCTTCCAGGACTCCAGAAAATACTGTGCAAGCTACAAAGAGAGGAAAAGCAATTAAACAGTCCTACCCAGCTGAAACACCTATGAAGTATAACAATCACCAGCAAGGCAAGATATATGCCTAAAGGTACAGTGAGTGATACTCACATGTTGATGGTAACAAACAGCCCTCTAATTTGACTTAAGGTTCACACAACAAGAGAAAAATCATCCTTCATAGAGAAAACCTAACCTCCACACTAGTAAGATCATTGGACCTTAGAAAAAATGCTACCTTCACATTCTTCACCAGGATAATTCCTTATTACATTCTGAATCTTATCCTTACAGCTACAGATAAGTGTAGCTGCCACCCTTCACCAAGAAGCTTCTCTTTGCAACAAATGGAAATTGTCACTGAAAACCAAAACTGGACACAATGCAGAGATCAAATGATCATGAAAACTCCAGCTCTAATAGACACATCTACATGACATGACTGCACTGATGGCTCAGGAAACATTTCAGAAGAGGGGACAAGAAGACTGAAAGAACCACAATATTAGAAAGTCTGCTGTCAACCACTCCATTCTAAAAAGTGGCTACATAAATGAGAACAGAGTAGCAATATCAATGGACATCTTAATGGAAGAGGGAACTTCCAGAGGGTTCCACCCCCAGACAGAGAACTGCAGGCAACTATTTGACTGCTAGAAGGAGACTTGGCCTTTCCCATGGATGAGCCCTCTTATGGATTATTCAATGAAGAGTCCTCAGTTTTAAAACTATATTCATACAAACAACAAAAATAAACTCATCGGTTTGTATTTTTATATAACAGCACACACACATGTGTGTGTATAAAACAAATATAAAATAGAGGAGACTTTCAACTTGAGAGTGGAGTCATCATAGGAGGGGTTTAAGGAAGGGTCTTTGGGTGGGGCTGGAGGGAGGAAATGGAGGTGGAGTGATATAATTCTATTTCAATAAAAACACTAATAAATAAATTGACTATTTCAGAAATGAAAAAAAGCAAACAAATATAAGCAGGGGCTGGAGATACGGCTCAGTGTTTTAAGAGTGCATACCGCTCCTACAGAGAAAATGAGTTTGATTCCCAGCATCAGGGCAACGTGGCTCACAACTGCCAATAGATCCAGCTTCAGGAGATACAACACCCTTTTCTGCCCTCCATGGGCATTGCACCTGTGTGCCAAACCCAGACTCAACATATACACACATGCATATCATAGTTAACATAAAAATGAAATCTTAGAAAAATCAAATAAGATACAACTTACAAATGAAATACTCCATGACTTATTTCAGTTGATTTCTTTAAATATCAATTTTGGGCAGAGCAGAGTGAATAGGAGACATTCCCACCTTTATGTCTCCATAAGACATTGTCTTTCCTAGGAGCATTTTTCTTCTGTATTTATGGGATCTTCCAGTGGACAAAAGAATAGATAACTTGGGAGGAACTTGAACTGATAAGCCCAGTTCAGGTAAGTGGGGCAAAGGACAATTCACACCTGCCAACCCAGTTATCTTGTTAAGAACACTCCTGATTTGATGGCTTCCAGACTCTTTGGCCACTGCTTTTTATTGGTCACATCCGTCTGTGGAAAGATTTCAGGGTTATATGAAAATTTTCCACCACAAATGCTTTCCTTTCCTCTAAAAAATAAGTTCAACATATTTGTCTTACTCTCAGGTAAAACTTTCTACTTCGGATACATACCATGATCTCAAGCAGAGATGTGTCTAGAGTGTGTGTGTTCCCTTTTATTCGAGGAAGTACACTGTATAAAATTTTGGCAGGATCATTACTTAACATAGGAGATGTGATATCATTGTCACCTTCATGGCCCTATTTCTTAATACATTCAACAAAGCTCAGTGATCCAAATTGCTTTTCATTAGTCTTGTAGTCACCAAAGCATTAGAATCCTACACACTATCAGGGAACTACCAGTTGAACCTCTTCTTCTTTTGAATGAACTCTTCTTCATACCTCATTTTCCCAGTCTGCCTATGAAGTGTGTGACAGTGAGGCTCCAGGGGCCAGCTGTCTAATATAACAGTGTCTTAGATGTAAAAGTACCAAAAATAAGAGACAGTGGAATGAGAAGTCACATGCTCTGGTTTCATGATAAAAAGAAACCTGATTAGATAGAAGAAAACGTAGCATTGCTTGACTTCTGTAGTGCCACAGGATAGCTCGCTACTGTTGAGAACTATCACAAAGAGAACTTTATTTAGTCCAAGTTAAGATTATTGCTGAACCAAACCATATGTATCAACTTATCCAATAGTGTCCCAACTCATATAGGTGTAGCCCAATACATCTAGAATAGATTAAAGTTAATTTCATGGAAAGAACCTGATTGTTACAATAAGCCTCGCTCAAAGTCTATAGAGGTCAAGTCTTAGGCACTAATGAGAAATTCATTGATGTTGTTTCAGGACATGAATGTCATTTACTAGTGCAAAAGCCTTCTAAGGATCTGCATTTGCACCCTGTGTTACTCTTGTGGGCCTAGAATATAATATAATGGCAAACACCTGCAGTGATCCATGGATACCTGCAAAGACTCATAAAAGCTAAGCTGCTCAGCATGTGATTCATCCTGTGGTCTTGTGTTCCATTGTTCAGAAACCATGAAACAAATAGGTCATCTTATCCAATATTCAGGAAGTATTTCAGAAGTGGTCACCAAAATACCCAAGAATCTAAAGGAAAAAAAATAAAGGTCTAAGACATAGTTATTTTCCTAGCTTGTGAAATTCAATCTTCATAGGGTGGAGATGACTCTGGTTATTTATAATTTCAATTGGAGCTTTGTCTTGACCCTGAAATAAGCTGAATGATGCAGCTATGACCACTTTAGTCACCATTGTTATGCTGTTGACATCCTCTGAGGGGAAGGAAACATGGAGCCATCACTGAGATTGCAGGCGTGTACTTCCGCCTGCCTCCTAGCAGTTGATGGCCTTGGGCATGGTATACTGCAATATGTAGCGGTGGAAAATTAACTTAAAGCAGAACGGCTTTGAAGCAGCTATCCTGAATCAGCAGTCAAGCTGTGGTCAGCTCTTCAGAGATGTTGCTGTCTTTGACTCAGCCATCCCTATGTAAGTAATTCTTTCCCAATTTCTTCCAGGTGAGCTTAAACAATGCATTATTTTGCAAAGCTGGTTTCGACCATTTGCCTCTTTGGTGTTTTTGCTCTTACACATGGTCTGAATTGACCTTTATTTATGCCTAACTCACAAAAGTAAAGCTAAATGGAACAGAGAAGTACTTTCTAATCATTGCTCTAGAACATAACTGCACAGTATACTTTGACATCAGTGATTCCAAAAGGGAAGCTTTCTTACCCTGGAGATAGACAGCAATCTCTAGAGACATTTTGCATAATCTTTTTTGATTTAAGTAGAAAAGAAGAATAGTACTCTGTCTAATGGAAGAGACCAGCAATGAGTCTGCTCAGCAATGTACAACACGGAGAGCTCCAGAATGTGGACTGAGCCACCTCTAAAAGTCAAAATTGCAGATACTGGGACATTTGACTGTAATGAGACCACAGAATTTTATAAATTCCATATGGAACTACTGTAGAAGAAAGCAGCATGTTCTGGTTCCTGGGTCTCTGCTAGGAGTTGTAGGAATTGAGTGAACTTTATCATACCTTCAATTTTAGAAGCAAATTAGACAAGGCTAGAAGAGCTATACTGTTTTGTCAATTTCATTCAAGCAAAATATCCTTTTCAAAACATGAATCACTACTAATATTTGCTTTTCTTTTCCTGACAATAATTCCAATTAAATGGATTTATTAACAAAAGCAAATTGCATTTTGTGAAGTGAAAAACTGAGTCATTAGTTTCCTTGTACTCTTCTTTTTTATTTTTATTTAATTTCTTTCCACACCACAGTTCCCCCTTCCTCCCCTTCCCCTGCTCACCCCCGACCTCCCTCTTACCCTACCCTCCATCAGCTACTCAGAAAGAGTAAAGCCTCCCAAGGGGAGTCACAAAGTCTGGCATATCAAGTTGAGGTAGGAAAAGTCTTTCCCCCTGTATCCCTATGGAGGGATACCCTGAGCAAGGTGTTCTTCCACAGGGAATGGGCTCCAAAAAGTCAGGTCATGCACTAGGGATAAATCCTGGTCCCACTGCCAATGACCCCACAAACTGCCCAAGCCACACAACTGTCACCTGCATTTAGAAGGTGTAGTTCAGGCCCATGCAGGTTCCCCAGCTGTCAGTCCAGAGTCAGTGAGCTCCAACTAGCTCCGGTCAGCTGTCTCTGTGAGTTTCCCCATCATGATCTTGACCCCTTGTACTCGTCTTAAACTATGAAAATCCTTCAGATGACAAATGGCAGGAAAGCAGATATATTTATTTAATATATAAATATCTATGAAACAGAATACAAATTTGAAGAAGCATGTTTTTTTAATTTATTTTCTAGAATAAAAATTTTCTGAAGTATGTTTTCTTTGCATGCAAATGGTTGATAGTTATCTTGTGTAGTGCAAAGATTTTGGTTTATTTAGTTATTTTTTAGTATTTAAGTTTAAGCATTTTTCATGAAAATGTCTTACCAGTGTTCTAATTTTAGGTTATACATTTCCCATTGCATTCATTAAAAGTTTCATGGAACAGAGAATTTTTTCAAATTTGTATCACTAAATGTGAATGGACTTTTCATGCTGAGACATATGCTAGTTCAATCCTGCTGAGTGTGTAAATTACTGATATGTTACAGCTCTGTTTCTGTCCATCTGTGAAATAAAATTGGTGATGAAACCAATACCAGTCACTGTAAAAAGAAAAGGGAGAATATATGATAGAGCCATGGAAGTAGACGAAAATCTAAACTACCAGGGCATGTAATCAAAGGTAAAGTTTGTACTTTACAAATAACAGTGCCTGGTGACATTGAGCTTCAAGATTATGGGCATGGTCTCTGCCACCCTAATCTATATGAAAGCCCAAGACATTTAAGATAGGCCAGTGTGGGGTGCAAAGTCTATAGTGTAGGCATTTTGCTTCCCACACCAGCTAAGAATAGGATTTAAGGAAAATCACTTAACCCTGTAAGGCTCCTCATTGGTCAATATAGTTTAATGGTAATACACTAGCCCAGTCTACCTACACAGCTGTTGTGAAGCTCAAATTCACAGAGAAAAAAACCTGAAGCTTTTGGTAGCATGGCAAATGAATGGGATTATTATTGTGAGTGAGCAATGCTGGCTACAGAATCCTTTTCATGGCAGGATTCTCTTCATCCTCAGTATTGAGCAACAGGCAATTTTGTGTTTATTTTTTATCAGGCATGAAGCTGAAATTGTAGTGTGTTGTCCTTATCACAATGTAAACATTGTCTACACTATAACAAAAATGTATAGGAGATGGTGACTACTTAACCTCAGCAGAAATTCCCAGTACACTAATCTGTCCCCAGAGAATGACTTAAAACACTCACTCAATAGTTTAAGCTCAAATGTTTGAAAACTTCATAATAATTTCTGATAACAATCCAAAAAATAGGAACTACCACCAAGTTCAGAAACTATATAGCCGTGCAAATGTAGTTACTTAACTGGATTTTTTCATTAGAAGATGTCAATTCAGTAGCATAGCTGTACAGTGACAGAGCAGAGTGGCAGGTCTGGAAGAGGTGACATTTTTCTTAGTAACCAAGAAAGAATCATGGTTGATAATCACAGATGGAGAGGTCCAGTATAGCTTGTGTTTCTTTTCTATAAGTAGGGGTACTCCTGTTGCTGTCCATGTCAAACCTACTCCAGTGGGAGACTGTGACTTCTGCTCCCGTACACGACAAGGCGAGTGACCGTGGTGAGGTGTCCCTCAAGGACCTGTTTGATCATGCCATTGCACTGTCACAGACCACCAACGCTCTCACTATGGAGATGCGAAAATTATTTGTAAGTACCTCACTTACTTCTGGCTTCTTCACAAAAAGAGCCTTCCAGCCAATGACTCTAGTATGTTCTAGTCTTAACTAGAAATCACCTGAACCATATTTCTAATAATACAAGTTTCATAGATAAGAGAAAGCAGGAACTACTGAAGAGTAAAACAAGAAGGGTAGGGGCAGTTTTGAGATATCACAAGGATTTTCAAAGAATTCATTGACTTACAAAATTTACTTCTAGTGACATGCTATTTTTCTTAAAATACATTATTCTTAAATTTACATTTGTAACGTAATACCTACTAGTCACATCTCAGAAAGAGATTTGACTTCCTTACCTTGTTTACAGGAGGCCAATCTCCAGTGGCATCTTCATTTATCCACTGCAGACATCCAGTAGCAGTGAAGTACAGTATAGTGAGTTTCCTAGAATGTGTAAAACAAATATCAACTGTTTTGATGCCGAGTAGGGAAAAAGAAGAATAATCAAAAGCTATTAGCCTCTCAGAAACTCTTAAATGCCAGGAGTCATTGTATAAAAGATTTCCAGTTCAGGTTTATTCTGTGGGAGGGCAGGTTTAGAAAGGACATGATTTATCTCTTCCCAATGGCTGTATGTTATCTATTTGACATCAGGCAGCATTTGTAGGAGATAATGGAGCCAGAGAATTCATCTCTGCATTTACAGTATGCATGTGCTCATTCTGTGCTTACTCACGAGTTTCCTTTCATCCCCTCATGATGTTTTAGTTCTCCGACGGCTTCTCCGCAAAAATGTTCAAAAAATTTGTAAGTACCCCACTGATTTCTACCTTCTTCAAAGGCAAGCAACAGTAACAAAAATAATATTCACACCGGGTGGGGGGAGCAAGCAAACAAACAAAAAACAACTCAAAACCTTCTTGCTAAGGTTTGCAATGTAATTTACATGATAAACACCTCAAAGCAAATCTCAAGAATTTACTTCCACAAGTAAAAAAAAAAATATCCCTCACTAAAAAGAGAATGCAAGGAATAATTGCTTAGACGTTTCAGAGGCCAAAGTTTGTTTAATTGGAGGGATGGTTTAAGAGAGAAACTGGATTCTCTTTTACTGCTGATTATATGCTATGTGTTCAAGTGAATTAATGGCAGGAGAAAAGAGATAAGGCTTTCAATACAACAATGGGCATCCCAAGAATGTCTATATTTGAGATAAATATATGTTTATATTGTCTTTTTATTCATAAGATCTTTTTATTCCCTATTCTTGACTAATATCCTTTAAGTCTCAACATTCATAGTCACCCATTAAACTTCCACAAACTAGCTTTTAACAGATTTACATAAAAGATAGTTCAGGCCGGGCGGTGGTGGCGCACGCCTTTAATCCCAGCACTCGGGAGGCAGAGCCAGGTGGATCTCTGTGAGTTCGAGGCCAGCCTGGGCTACCAAGTGAGTTCCAGGAAAAGGCACAAAGCTACACAGAGAAACCCTGTCTCGAAAAACCAAAAAAAAAAAAAAAAAAAAAAAAAAAAAAAAAAAAAAAAAAAAAAAAAAAAAAGATAGTTCAGAAACTATAGTTAAATCAATATAGCATTTAAGTTTATATATTGATAAATATGTAAACATTAATTTCTCTTATGTTTTTAATTGATTTGAAATTTGCATTTCCTAAGGAGGATCACTATTTCTTATCTAATCATTCATAGATATTAATAAATTTACACTTAGTAATATTGAAAAATTGCATTCAAGTATTATGTTTTACTTTGAATGGTACAAGTTATATGTGTTCAGTGGTAGTAGAAAAAATATCTATAATTTTATAATGCCTGCATGCATTTCAGTTTAGACAATCAGAAAACAAAGACTAATAAATATAGATTCATAGAAACCATGACAGTGGGCTCAAACTCTAAATACAGGTTATCTTTAAAACCCTTCATATTTTGTAATTTTATTATTTTTAGGGTTTTTCCTTCAAATAAAAATTTTTGATTTTTGTTTGTGAGAACAGAAGAGCATGATAAAGAGGGAAAGAGTCTGAGAATTCAAAAATAATTAGATGAAAAACAAATTGAGATTACAAATTTAATAGGAAAAATCTAGATAAAGGGATAGCTTTTTAATTTCTTCATCTTAGATTTTTTTTTTTTTTTTTTTTTTTTTGGTTTTTCGAGACAGGGTTTCTCTGTGTAGCTTTGCGCCTTTCCTGGAACTCACTTGGTAGCCCAGGCTGGCCTCGAACTCACAGCGATCCGCCTGGCTCTGCCTCCCGAGTGCTGGGATTAAAGGCGTGCGCCACCACCGCCCGGCCATCTTAGATTTTATGTAGTGCTCATTTGTAAAAATTACAGATCTACTGAATTAATTCATATGCTCATTATGGATTCATTTACTCAATACCCAAAACTGAACTAACACAGTTTCTATTTTAACATTTGTAGGTATTGGATTTCCTCAAGAATAAGACGTACATGAATGAGACTCTCAACAGCTGTCACACATTTTCTCTTAATACTCCAGAAACTGTGGAGGAAGCCCGAGATATCTCAGTGAGTACTCAGACCAGGTTTTTCACATAATAACTGAAGCAACACATTGGCTATGCCATTTTGTAGATTGTTATAAACACTATAATTACACCTGCAGGGAAATGGGGCAAGAGTGATCAATTAAATAAAAAATCTTGTGAGATAGTTGATAAATTATAAGTTAAAGCAGATGTTAAATAGTATTGTAGGAGAGCCATAAACTCTCAAAGGCCACACAGAAATGTCCTGTCACTGGATTTTATTTATTATTATATAAGGACTTACTAACTGAATTGGATATCCCTGGATAAAAATACATTTATGTGTATTCCTAAGATGTGTGAAAGCCATTGCCATTATTATCTATTACTAATATCTCCTCATTGGCAACATTTCTCAATACTGACCACTACACTGACTCTTCTTGATTCTCACAATTCTCCTGGTTCTTATTTTTATGTTTGTATTACTTCATGACTTTTGTACTTTCCTCTGAGCCTTAATAAAAGTATCTGTACAAATTAATCCTTTATATATTATGCAAAGTTCCTATGCCCTCAGCTGTGATGAGGTCAACATATCACAGCAACTGCATTCATAATTATTGTGATCTTTCCCGTCTGAGTTCCTGTCATAACTTCTCTCCCAATGAATTAATTTGACATCATTTTGAAAATAATAAAATGAAGTGAAGGGATAAGATTTAAAGGAATAGAGAATGTTTGTAGATGTTTTTAGAGACTCACTCCATGACTAGGCACTTCATAGACTACTCTTTTTAAAAAACGAAACAAAACATTACTACAAATAGCCTTGTAAAAGTTAGCTGAGATAACAAAAATGAGGAATTAAAAAGATTAATGCAATGGACCTTTACAGTAACTAGGAGGAATGTCTGGTATTTATCAATTCAAGCCCTTGTTCTTAGGCATATGCTGCCATTATCCAAGCAACCTATATGTATGTCATCACCATTTGATTTGCCTCTATCCTTTGATTTTTTACATCTTTCTATTGCTGTGCCCATTGGATTCCTTCTTCTCTTCATTTTCATGACCACTAGAATAGTTAGTGAATATTAACACAGGAGGCATTCTAAAACAGTTAATTTCATGTAAAATTCCTGCAGGGAGCACACACTGGAGGGTCAGAATTCTCTTGTGATTTCTATCCATGTTCTCATTAAAGTCAAGGTTGTATCATTGTTCTTGTGTTGTACATGCCAAGAAACAGATTGTTCTGTTAGAGACAAGGGGCAAAGAATCATGTTGACTCAGGATATCACATTTATCAATAGAAAGTGCCTTCAAGATATCTTTTTATTAATATTGTAAAATTACCTAAATGTAGTAAACTAGCATAATAGTGATCAATCTAGTTTATTAGAAAGGTGAATCTGAGTTAAATGGTAAGTATTTGATACTTGAGACATCTGTCTTTTCTAAATCATGTTTGCCAGGAACCTTCTGAGTTACAAGCAAAGTCTTGGTGTCCCATGGACAAGCAAAACAATCAAATATGTGAGATCTCACATGGAGCACAGATGGTAGAATTTCAAATGGACAAGAAAATATGATCAATATAATTCATTACAAAAAGTAATTTATATAAGTTATTTATATGTTTTTATTATAAATTTAAATTTATATTTTAAAAGTTATTTATGTAAGTTTTTTATTCTGGCAGAATGTAGGTGAATGGTTGAAATTTACAGCTCTACACCACTTTTATCTACAAGAGTGTTTATGTTATTCTTTCTAATTAAAAATGCATGTAACTAACTAATCCTCATGTGCTTTGTTTATCTTAATATTGTTGCTCCTTTATGATATATAGTTTGAAAACTTCCTGAAAATGATTCTCAGCTTAGTGCATGCCTGGAATAAGCCTCTGCATCACCTAGTGACTCAACTTCGTGATATGAAAGGTGCCCCTGATGCTATTTTAACAAGAGCCAAAGGCATTGAGATCCTAAACAGTGAGCTTCTGGAGAGCATCATAATGATACTGAGCAAGGTGAGCAGTCTTCTTACCTCCCACTTTTCTCCTTCCCTAATGACATGACTCCTGTAGTGAGTGATAAAATTGACACACCTCACTTCATAAGAGCATAATCTAGGCACTCCATCTTTGTAGCTGAAATTTTCTTGGTCCTGCCCGGGTCCTAGAAAACTTCAGCTACACATCTTGCATTCAGCTTAACCATTATGATGGACATAAAAGAAGCTATTCTTTACAGTCATTTAGAGAGTAACTTTCCTGAGCAAAGTGACATGCTCCTGATTATTTCCTTGTCTCTTAGCACATTCACCCCTGCCCTGTCTGCCTCCTAAGTGAGAAAACTGTCATCAGCTCTTTCATTGTCCCTTGGCAAAACAGAAATCTATGCTCAGGTGACAATTCCCTGGTCCTCTATCTCTTTAGTCACAAAATACCATACTTTAAATGGTATCAATTTATTGTAAGAAAATGGAAAAGCAGGTTTCCATCCTAGTTTTTAAATGACAGATTTTTAATATTCTGTGCTAGATTTCTGAAAATCCATGCTCCCGACCAACGTTGTACATTACTAACATTTCCCCTAATATAAATCAGTATTCAGAAGGAAAAAAGACATAAAAAATACAATCAGTAACGTTATATACAATCATGCAATCAGTGGTAATATTAATTGTCTGACTACTTGTTTGGTCTTTAGGTTCATCCTGGACTGGAGGAAAATGAGACGTACCCTGACTGGAAGGATCTAGATTCCTTACGGGCAGCTGATGAAGAAAGTCACTTTTTTGCTCTTTATAAATTGTTCTACTGCCTTCGTGTTGACACATATATAATTGATATTTACCTCAAGTACCTGAGGTGTGTGCTTGTTAATGGTGACAGCTGCTACGCTGAAGAATTTTGAAAAGATCATTGATGAGCCATCCTTTTAAGTTTCTTATAATTTCATACTTTTTAAAGTATGCCAGAGTGTAATTGTTCTCCTTTATAAAATAAAAAGAGACATTCTAGCTATGCCAAAGTGTGAAAATACATGTCAGTATCTTTGGTTCATTTAGCACTAAATGTATCAGTAGCACTGAGACCACCCTAGCACAAAGAATAAATGTTTAAGGAAAACATGAGATGACTTACCACTTACTTTAGAATCACAGTTAGTATGGATCAAGTTGTTAGAATAAAAGAGTGGCATCAATAAGAAAAGTATATCCAAAGCCATACTACTTAGAACTTGGAAATAATGAAATACTTTGAGAAACTCAACAATTTTATTAGTTATTTGAGAATTTTGCACTGTGTTTTAATCACATTTACTCCCAACTCTTCCCTAAACATGCAACTTTGTATCCTTGTTTTTTTAAAGCCTACAAGACTAATTATTGATGCTCATCTCCTCAGCTTCATCATAGACACATCCTATAAGATCTCTTTATTCTATGTTTAACAAGTCTCCTTTAATGTGATTTCAACCCCATCACATGCTGAAATTATATAATATATCCACTTCACCTTCTTGTGGTCCAAGTCATACAATAAGAAAGGCTGAGATGGACATTTCCCACAACTTCTTATTTTTTCCTGCTTCTTGATATCCATTCCTTTGTCTTTGTCAGAATTGGAAAGAAGACCAAGAAAAAGGGAACACTTCTTCTATGGGCAACTTCCAGGGTTCTTTCAAAGACTTACTGCTGAAGGTGCCCCAAGGTGAATTCCTTAAGTTGAAGATACCTCTCTTGGGGTCCTTGAGGCTCACTAGCATTTTCTTAAAACCAGCTAGAGCACTTCAGCAGAAGACATTCCTGGCTGTATTTTCCTATCCACTCTAAATCTCTTGCTTTTGTATCATACTGCACCCTTTCCACTGTCCAGATGCCACACTACTGAAGAAGAGTGGCCATTTAAGTATGCTTTCCAGCAACTGACAGAGAAATACATCAAGATTACTGTATCAGCGCAGTCCCAACAGTGAAAGATCACTGCTGACTCCATCCTGTGGTCTCTACCAATTCTTGTCTCCTATTCATACAAATATGTACTACAACAATAAGAAATAATTAGCACATGGCGCCAGAGGAAACAGATGCTATTCTTCTCTTCTTTTTACTCCCCAAAGTAATTTTGTCTAGGAACAATCATCTTAGAGTCAGTCACACAGACATTCCTTAGGAAACCACTAATCCTAAGAAGACTTCAATATAATGTTAAAACACTTAAATTTCCTGTACTTCATCTTGACTCTTGGGACAATGGAGAGTCAGTTTATCAACTGATTATGACTAATTAGAATATAGGCTTATCTCACTGTGGGTCTCCTGAAAGGAAAGATTGCCAGGTACTTCCCAGTAAATATTAGATTATCAAGGAGGTTTAGAAACTGGATGATAATCCAGCTGGCATCTTAGTAGACAAAAAAAAAAGACTGAAATGGAACCAAGAAAATAGAATTATGGAGTAAAATAATAAAGGAAAAAATCAGTAAAATATAGGGTATGAAAGATAATGTGCTGTCAAGATATCCAACTTCACGAGAACTCTAAGCTACCTTCCTCTGACTCACATAACCCGTGGTATCCCATGTTCTCCTTCCATGCCTCTTTTGTTCCTTGCTTTCCTAGAAGTTTCATCATTAGAAAAAAGTCTCTTCTTTCATCCATGGGAATTTTACAGCTCTAAAGCAAAACAAGACTAGATTTTTTTCTTTTTAAGAATTCAAGACAAATATCTACCACATGAGAAAAATCCCTGATGCGCCAGTGTTTCAGCCAAAAATCCCTGATGCACCAGTGTTTCAGCCAAACCATTCTGGGCTATCATACATAGCCTGGGGAGTTTTTAATCTAAACCTTGCTATGGTTCCATATTTTAGAACAGTAGAGAAGGTTGTGCTCCATGCTAAGCTAGTAACATCTCCATTACCTCTTGGATGTAGGCAAAATGTTAATTACTCTGATATATTTCATCTTTCTTTTCATTCAAAAGGCCAGAGATTGTCATGAGACCCACAAATACTTTATATCTCAGTTATTGGTTGTCAAAAGCATCTTACAGTGTTCTCTCTTAACATTCTTCCCATTGATCTATGCCTGTTTCCAACACAGGTGATGGCAATTTATTGGAGGGTGTTGGAAATAAATGACAATTCAATTCTGTGAAATTTTCAGTGTTATATAAGTTTATAACAAGAAGGAATTTTAGACTTCTGGGAAATCTCTCCAGTGTGACAGTAAAAGGCCTCAAAGTGGTCTATAATTGAAATCAAAAATTTCAGACAGATTTATTGTGGCTACAGGTATTATATAGATTCAGCAAAAAGTGACTGGAAAGGATACTTAAAAGACATTTTGAAACAACCCTTCTTTAATGAGAGTGAGTGAGTGTACTTAACATTCTGGGTTTCAATATAAGATGGCATTTGAAGAAATGGTCTCTCTGTAGCAAGAATAACAATAGTGCCATTAAAACAGAAAGAGTCCGATTCTGGAAATGGATATACCTAATAAAGTAGAGAATTCCTCATCATGAGAGTGATACAGACCAAAAACAGCGGTTTTCAAATGGCTATTTTTCGGGAGATTTGTTTTAATTTTAAGAGAAGGGTCCCAGAACTGAGGTGATGTACAGTGCTAAGACTTGAAAAGAAATGTAATAAGGGTGTTTTAATGATGAAGTATTTATAGCATATAGGACCAATAGAGGCATAAGTGGGCCATGGTTCAGTGTGGGGGTCTGGCAGATGAAAGTGACAAAAAAACCTTTAAACACAAGACTAGATGGAAAAGTTAATGAGGGATAACCCAAGAGAAGAGGGGATAAAAAGAATGAATTTTATGACCAATTGAACATGGACTTGACTTTCCTAAATGACATTGACTTTTTACCAGAACTTAACAAAAATGAGTAATTTTAGGGAAATCACAAAAATGAGCTGATTGAAACACATTAAGTATATACTGTCCTACAACCAGAATTTCTATTGTTTGACAATGACAAGTTGTAAGTCGCTTGTCCTCTTTAAGGACTTTGTATAAGAGAGGTCTATTCTCTGTCCATTTTTACAATTATTTTTTAAAGTTAAAAATGAAACTACCCCCCAAGTAACTACCCCAACAATCAATAATGGCTTACATAAAATTTACAGTGAATATACTCAGCAAACATCTGTATGTACAACTACATAATGTGCATGTTTGTCTGTTACAAACCACTGGATATTGGTGCCAGCTTCGTGAAGAATTTGTCTGTTTCTGTGTAGATGATACCCTCAGGGACATCTGTCACTTCCAGCACCATTCCCAGCAGAGCACTTGCTGTCCCTAGGTCGGTGGAGTACTTGTCTCTTGCTCTGTTTTTTTTTTTTTTTTTTTTTCTTCAATCTACTCTGTCCCTGACACACTGTGAATTGACTGGCCATAGAGCAAATGGACAGACTGTGCTGTAATGACTGCCCCTGAGAGGGAATGGTGCCCACCACCCTGTGAAGGACCCCCAGGCTCGTGGGACTATATGAGGAAAGGCAGGAGATTGAGTCCAGTGCAGGCAGCATGGTGACAGGAGAGGGTGCTCGAGACTAAGAGATAGGACAGGGCTGTTGTACCGGTGTGTGTTGACCTGAGGTTACTGTCAGGATTGTACAAGTCTCCAGGCTTCTGACCCTGCTGGTCTATACTGTAATGTCTGCAGTGACTCCACTGGACCATGGGTGGATGTGTGTGTGTGTGTGTGTGTGTGTGTGTGTGTGTGTGTGTGTGTGTGTGTGTGTGTGTGTGTGTGCTCTTGTCCATTAGGCACATTCAGTTGCATGATTAATGCACTTGGTCCAGAAGGTGGTGGCATTCCTGTGCACTGCTGTGCTATCTGTGGTGAGCTTCAGGAAGAGGGAGGCTGAGGTATCTGATACTAATTAGAGCCAGGAGGCTGCAGAACCCCTATAGAAGGACTCAGACAAGTTTGCTGTGCTAGCAGGATCATACTGAACATGGGTACAGGCCCTGCTAGGAGGCCTCCTTCCACAGGTTGACTTGAGGGACCAGCATGGGCTGCTGGAAAGGAGGCAGGACAATGTTTTGTGAGTCACTGCATAGTAGGGCTTGGTAAGAAGGCAGCAGAGTGTACTGAATTCAGGGCCTTTCATATGGCCTCCCATGCTGCTCCTCTGGTTGTTGAGGAGATCCTGGTTCTAAGGCTGCTGAACCCCAAGCACGTAACTTGTGTGCTGCTGGTTAGGAGTCATGAACTGTAAAATAGGCTATTGAGAGAGGCAGCTGTTGACCATGCTGGGGGCTATAGGCCACCAGGTGTGTGTATGTGTGTGTGCCTGTGTATTTGTCCAAGTGAGTGGGGGAGAGAGAAGTGGATATTGCTAGCTTGATACTGTCCAGGGATATTAAAAATAACGAATCTGTGGAGGGGCCTGCAGGTAGCCTTGAAGTGACAGGATTCCTTGTGAGTAGGTGGTACAAGGAGAGAGGTGCAGTGGTTGGAAGTAGAGAACAGCTAGCTTGTAGAAGTCATGGTGGAGCTAAGTTGCTGAGGATGCTGGGGGAATATTTGGGTCTGGAAGAGAGATGAGAATGGATTAGCTGCCTCAGTTGAATGTCATTTGTCTGAAGGGGTTGTTGAGGTCATTTGCCTGCTGTGAAATAATGGGATTATTCCAGGGTGACAGTTGCTGAGGAGAGGGGGTAAGAGCAGGAAGTTGTTGTTGCTACTGTTGTTACAGCTGGGCAGTACAAGGGAAAAGGCCCAACAGACTGGAGTGAGATGACCTGGTTGCTCATATTTGGGCCACCTAGTGCCACACCTGGCTGCTACCACTGCTGTTGGCTCTGATGAGGATGGAAATTCCACTGGAGCTTCTTGATTGGGTGATAGGATCACATAATCTGGACTGAGCCTTCTGAGTCTGTGCTGCTCTGAGGCCATGGCTCCAGGGATTTGAGTTCCCCATCTATGCTACTCTGACAGTTGCTTGAGGTGTGGCTCAGACTTTCTATTTCCCCATATGTCACTTAGATGTCCACTCTAGCCAGTCTCTTGGGCAAAAATTCTCTCTCAGACTCTTTGATATCCTCTCTGTCTTCCATTATTTTTCTCCTGCAGTGGAACTCTGATCAGGGTATGATATTCATCCATACTGTCCTCATCTCTCTTGAAATGAATCTCTGTTGATGTAGAGATCCATAGTCAAACACTAGGCAGAGCTTTGGGGAAGAAGGATTGTGGGAGCCAGAGGGGTCAAGGACACCAGTGGGAGAACATGACCCACAGAATCTACTAAACAGGCCTCATAGGGGCTCACAGAGACTGAGGTGGCTATCACAGAGCCTGCATTGATCTGTGCTAGGTCCTCTGCATCCATGCTATGGTTGTTTAGCTTGGGGTGTTTGTGGGTTTCCTAACAATGGAAACAGAGGTATATCTGACTCTTTTGCCTGCTGTTGGGACCCTTTCTCTCCTACTGGGTTGCCTTGTCAAGGCTTGATATGAGGGTTTGTGCCTAGTCTTATGGCATCCTGTTATGCCACGTTCAGTTGATATCCCTGGAAGGCCTGCTGTTTTCTGAAGGGAAGCAGAGAAGTGGTTATGTGGGAGAGGGGAAGTGGGTGGTAGGGACTGGAAGGAGAGGAGGGAAGGGAGGCTGAAGTTGAGAATAATAATCATAAAAAGGAATTCTCTATTCTCATCTTTTATGCATCCTGAGAACTAATGTTCAAGGATTCTTGCATTGATGGTTTTCTTTCCCAGTTTGGTCAACATTGTTGGCCATCTCCAAATAAGTAACTCCCTGTTGTAATAGCATTGGTGATATAAAGTTGTCTGTGGGAACTTCTTGAACAGGTTACTGTTGTCATTAATAAGCTGCAGAATCTCCTGCTCTAATTTTAGCAGGATCATTCTATCTCTTGGGCTGTTTTTCAGATTAGCTAAATTCAAATAGGTCTATTGCAGTGGAGTCTGTATATTCTTGGCAGGAGTCTCTAGATACCATTTTCCTTGAGAACTTTTCTTTGCTTTTGACCTTGCCTTCCATTTCAAAGACATCCTTGTGGATTTTCTTCCTCCCTGTCAGAAGGAAGGCTGATACGGAGTTGTATAACAATGTTATACATATTATACATACTGTCAGGCTGCGTACCAGCTTGAACTTGGAGTTTGACTTGGTTCTTTTCCTGGTGCAACCATGCCCAGATGTCCTGCTCCGTCTCCTGATATAAACCAATATCTTCATCATCATTCTCAGCTTCTTCGTACTTGGAGTCTTAGACATAAACTTGTTTTTGCTTACAGATTCATCCACCAGGTTTTCTTTTTCTGATTCTTTCATTGTTCCCAGACTTTCCTACATACTGACTGTTTGATATTTCTTTAGTACAATACAGTAGCCTCCATGGATTTCTGAGTAAATTTCTCAGTGAATTCAGTGTGGGTATAGAATCTCATTTAAGGAACAAATTTACCCTGATCTCTGACATAGACACCTGGGTTCATCTATGCAGGTGACGTGTTCAGAACAGTATTTATCAAGAATAATTTTGAGAGACACTGAGGAACAACAGTGGTTAGCCTCTGGCAATTCACCTGGCCAGAAGTGTTGGAGCCGGTGAGTCACCTTATCTTCTATCTCCTCTCTTTGCCCAGCTGCTGCTAGGCCCAGATAACAGGCTGAAGGCTGTGGGGGTTCTTTCAGTGTCCTTAATTGGAGTCTGGGGTGGAGAGGTAGGGGAACAGAGAGGGAGAAAGAGTGGGCATCATGAAGGAGGTAGAGAAAGGAAGAAAGGGGGGGGGGGCAATTCAGAAACGAAGAAAAGCAGGGAAGGTGAAGCCCAAACTTTTTAAAGTCTACAATTTGTCATGTTACAATATAGAACTATAACATCCCCAGGAACTCAGGCTTGAAGTTGAAGCTTTTATCAGCATTAGGGTGGTGGGAGATTTAGGAGATGGGACCTGGTACAAGAAGATTTCTTTGTGTGTTCCTCTAAGGTGATTCTCAACTCTTTTTCTCTCTCTCACTCTCCTCCTTTTCTCTCTCTGTATGTGCATCTTTCTCTGTCTCTGTCTCTCTCGTGTGTGTGTGTGAGTGTGTGTGTGTGTGTGTATGAGTCTGTGTGTGTGTGTGTGTGTATCTTTCTCTGTCTATGTGTGTCTCTCTTTCATTCTGTTTCTATCTATTTATCATCTGTATGTATGTGTTTTTCTTTTTATTTCTTTCCTATTGACACAAATATGTGACTAAGCCTCCACAATGTATGATGCTGCCAGCATTATGGAAAGTACAAATAGTGAACAAAATCACCCAGAAGAAAGAACGTCAAGGATGAAGATTTAGTTCAAGAAAAAGTATGTTTATATACATGGAAAAAGTAGGATTATATAAGCATGACTACTCCTGAAAGTGACCCACAAGATAAACAAGAGTCTGTAGGCCAGAAAAGTGATCTGAAATAAAAACGGAAGGTATGATAAATTTGCTCAATTAAAATGTAGCAAAACATTTTCCCAATTGGAGGAAGAAAAGAAAAATACAAGCATACAGGAAACTTCTAAATCCTGAAATAGATAAGATCAGAGAACAAACTTCCATGTCATTATAGTCAGATATCCATTACAGGAAATCTTCATTCTTAACATACCTGGATTAATAATTACTCCAGAGATACAACTCTAGGCCCTGCATTGAAGATATTGCCAGAAAGTATTAACAGAAGAGCTAAAACCAACCCAAATGGAGGTGAGGTATAGCATAATAACATGGGCTGGAAACTCATTCTGAATGATAGAGAAAAAGATAAATCCCAGTGCATTTTAGTAGCACACTCTTTCATCTAGGCACTCCAAATCTATGCAAACACCATCACGTTGTTGCTACAAAAAACAAGAGCTATGAGTGTATTTGTGCTTTCCTTAATAAGTTGGAATGTAATCACAAACTGTAAAAAAAGTCAATTCTCCTTAATTTAATTTGCTTGTGTCAGTTATTTGTCACAAGGAGGTGTGTGTGTGTGTGTGTGTGTGTGTGTGTGTGTGTGTGTGTATGTGTGTGTGTAGAAAGAAAGAATAAAATAAAACAGAAAGTTAGAGATTGAGTAGCACACACACAGAAAGAGAGAGAGAGAGAGAGAGAGAGAGAGAGACAGAGAGACAGAGAGACTGAGAGAGAGAGAGAGAGACAGAGAGAGACAGAGAGAGACAGAGAGAGAGAGAGAGAAGACCAGAGACAGAGTGATAGTGACTTTATTAGAAATATGTCAGGTTCCTTACCAAGACAATCATACAATCATATTAGAATACTATCAGACTTCTCATCCGAAATCCTTAAAGTCGAAAAGTAGTAAAATATTAAATAATATATTTAAAAATTGAAAGAAAGTAATTGACCACCAAGATGGTTTCATTCAGGAAGTTAAGTTCTGATTTTATCAATGCAATTGAACATGTTAAGAGAAGCTTAAATTAAGACATTTTATGACCACTAAGCTAGTATTGCAGAAGATACTGAAATACCTCTTTAAACAAACCAAAAGAAAAGATAGTTTCCACCAAGAAATATAGGACAGTATGCATTCCATGAAAACAACACATAAACAAGAAGTGAATAGGAAATAATCGATCTTTCAATTGCAGGCTTCAAGATGACAAGAAGCAGGACAGGAAGAAGGAGGAGGATGAAGAGGAGAAGAAGAGAAGAAGAAGAAGAGGAGGAGGAGGGGGAGGGGAAGGAGGAGGAGGAGGAGGAGGAGAAGAAGAAGAAGAAGAAGAAGAAGAAGAAGAAGAAGAAGAAGAAGAAGAAGAAGAAGAAGAAGAAGAAGCAGTGGCAGCAGCAAAAATCATCTCACAAAAGAAGGGTACAGCCAAGTGCAGCCAATTTACTGCACCATCTGGGCCCAGTTCATGGCCAAGGACAGAGCTGTTAAGAAGTTCTTCATTTGGAACATTGTAGAACTCAGTATTGTCAGGGACATTTCCAAAGCAGTGTCTTTGATGCTTATATGCTTTCCAAGCTCCATATCAAGTTACATTGCTGCAAGAGTAGTGACATTAATTGCAAGGTGGTCAGGAATCCATCACTGGCAGCCAAGGAGAACTAAATACCCCATTATGATTTAGAGTTGCTGGTGCTGCCCTATGAACTCTACCAAAGCCCATGTAAATATCTCTCTTCATAAGGACAGAAGCAAAACCATGTGGTAAAAAATAAAATAAAATAGAAATTATACTTAAAAAAAGAAAAAAATGAGTCATGTGCAACCTAATAAACAACTCAATTTCTATATTAAACTTGAAAAATATGGAAGAAGAAGCATCAGTCCAACCAAGTTAAAAAAAATTGTAGGAATGAATAAGACTTTGTGAATAATAATCCTAAATGTAAAGGGTCTTAACTTTATGATTAAAGATTCAGTTCTCCATTTAAGAGCCCCTGTATGACAGGTCTGAGTAGAAGATTCCACATAAGATCAATGTTTTAACATCATAAAAATTAAAAGAAAATTCTACAAGCCATAAGAAAAAAATGCAGTGTTATTGATCAGATGAGAATCTAGGATCCAGTTTGAAGGATCATACTTCCAAAGATCTCATTTTAGGTCACAAAGCAAACCTTAAGTATGAAAGATACAAAATAATGTCCTGGAGGTTGTCAGAACACACAGTGGAATAAAACCAGCAATCAGTTATAAGAAAAACCAAACTTATTATAAAAATACCCAGAGACCAAACTAAACAGTATGCCATTGAATAAATCAAGGTTATATATTTAAACTCTGGAATAATGCAAGAATGGAAACAATGTTTTAGAAACTTTGGGATTCAGTAAAAGCAAATCAAAGGGGTTCTTAACACAAGTGAGTGCTTACATTGAAAATTCACAGAGATCTCAAAAACTAAGTCTCAAAGACAGGAAAAACAAATGAAAGTTCAAAGGGGTTTATGTGGTAATATTTTGTTTGTGCTTTTATAAATAAAGCTTGCCTGGAGATCAGAGAGTGGAGCTAGCCACTAGAGGCCAGGGAGTGGTGGCACAGACCTTTAATCCCAGCACTTGGGAAGAGGAAACAGGAAGATCAGGAGTTCAAGGCCATGCTGGACTACAAGAGATTGAAACCATCTAAAACAGAGCCAGGCGGTGGTGGTGGCTCACATCTTTAATCCCAGCACTAGGGAGGTGGCAACTGGAATATGAAGCAGGTGGAAACAGGATTGAGCCATTCATTCTGAGGATTCATAGAGACAGGAGCTTGTCCCCTTTTGACTGAGGATTTAGTAAAGGTAAGAACTAGTGACTGGCTGCTCTGCTTTTCTGATCTTTCAGCTTTCATCCTGATATCTGACTCCAGGTTTTTATTAATAAGAGCAATTAGAATTTGTGTTACAGGTTTATGTTTGTAAATAATACTTGTCATGGCAAATATTAATGAAAAAGAGACTAAAGGAACTATATAAAAAACACCAAATAAAGCTTTGGTTCTTTTCAAAACATAAAGATTGACAAATCTCTCATAAAACAATTAGAGACATCACTCAAATTAGTAAAATTACAGATAAAAACACATGGGTGCAAAAAGTGAAACACAGGATAATTATGATATACACTGAAAGCATTAATTAATGCAAGAAATAGCTGACTGTTTAACATACTAAAATTAGTACAGCATGTAAAATATAAACAGATCAAGGACTAGCAGTGAGATTGAAACAGTGATAAACTCACAGAAGGAAGGAAAGGGCTGGGCAGATGGATTCACTGCCATTTCACCCAAATTTTAACAAAGCACTAAGATCAGTGCTCTTCAAACAATTCCATAAAGTATAAAGGAAGATAACAGCATCTGATTCATTTTCTAAAGCTTTTACTATTCTAATATCAAAACAATATCAGGACACAATAAAGTTATGGATCAATTTTTATTATATACATAGACTGAATATTCCTAGTGGAACACATGAAAAGCAAATTAGTAATATACAAATAGTTTTATTGGCCATGATCACGTTAATTCTGCTCAAGAATACAAGGATGGTTCTCATATGAACATCAACAGGACAGAAGTCAAGAGATGCACGAAAAGAATCCAGCAAAGTTCAGCATCCCTTCATCATAAAACCTCTGTGGAAATTATGTATAGAAGGAACACATATCAACATTATAAAGATTATGTATGAAAAATAAGTTATATTACATTTGAGAAACCTCACAAATATTTGTTTGAAAATCAGTAATAAGTTATTTCTGCCTTTGCCTCATTTTCAAGTAATACAACAGAAAGAAATCAAAAGAATACTATGAAATAGGTAATTAACTCTTGATGCAGATACCATGATCTCCTACATAAAGGGTATTAAAGACTTGACCAAGAAAATTTCTTGTATGTGATCAGTACTTTCAGCACACTTGTGGCATGTATAACTAACATGCAGTTCCTATCTATAACTTGATGCAAAGAAGACAGGAAAACAAAGCCTTTCACAATTGCTTCAAAAAAATGACATACTATAATCAGAAATAAATGTCTCGAAAGAGGTAAAAGATCTCAACAAAAAAAAACCCCATAAACATAAGGTAAAGCATAATGGAAGAAGCTCTAGAAGATAGAGAGACCACACATACTCATGGCTTGGCAGAGTTAATATTGTGAATTTGGATATGCTACTGAATGAGGTCAATATCTCAAGTCCCTGAATGGGCAAAATCACAATGACATTCTTTGGAGAACTTGAGAAAATAATTTAAAAGTCATAGGGAAGGGAAAAGGTTCTGAAAAAAACAAGCAATGTGATGGAGAAAGAACAAGGTTAGAGTTATCAAATTTCCTGACTTAAATTTGTACTGGAGCTCAATAGTGACAGAAACAGCACGGTATCAGCACTTGATCAAACATGTAGACAAAAGAGAGAGAATGGATAATCCAGAAAAAAGGCAGATGAGATGGATTAGTGGGTAAAGGTGCCACTATGAGGACCTGAGTTGATTCCTGGATCCAAAGGAAGAGAGAGAGAAAACTGGTCCTGCAAGCTGATCTTTGACAACCACAAAAGTGTTTTGATGCATGTTTTGGCAACTGTCAGCCCAGATACATACATGACACATACACATAAATTACTTAAAATTATGCTACTCTAAACCCATAGACTGACACCTATTTAACATTTACGAAAAGTATAAAATCGTGGCATGCATTTTAAAAAATGTTACTGAAGAAAGTGTGTGCACATCTAGAACAATGAAACTAGGTCTGCATCTCTCAAAATGACAAGAATCAATCCAGAAACAGATAATAGATCCTTTGAAAGACCTGGATTGACATACACGTACAATATTGAACATGTACATATTTTCCACAGGACCCTAGTAGAACCAGAAATGATTCCCAGAATGAGCAAGTGGAATTTCATGGAATTAAATACCCACTGACAGTAATAAACTATCAAAGCAGACAGAGCGCATAAAGAGTGGGAGAAATAAAACAAATCTTTGTCAACTATATGTCTGACAGTAGACTATTACTAATCACATCCTTCTCTATCATGTATTTAACCATTCATGGGTCTGTCTTTCTATCTATCCATTCTATTTTATCTGGATTAAAGAGAGTTGAACAGACTGTGCTCCAGAGAATAAATACAAAGACAATAAATATGTGAAGAATATTTGTTCAATATATTTGCTCATCAGGAAAACACAAATTGAAATGTATTCAAAATATCATCTCACATGAATCAGAATGGGTATATACAAGAAGACAAATTGTGTCAAGGCAATGGAAGGAGAGGATTGCTTATGCACTGCTGGTGGGAATGTAAGCTGATGCAACTATTAAAGAAATCATAGTGGGCATTCTTCAGAAACCGAAAGTACAAACCTTCAATGCAAGTTTACCGGTGTACTATATACCAACAGATGAATGAACAAATAAAAACGACAAATAAAAAGCGAATGCACACACACTAAATAGACTTTAACCACAAAGAAGAATAAATAATGCCATGTGTTGTAAAAGATTAAACTTTATACTATCTTATTAAGTGAAATAAGCCAGACTGAAAGAGACAAATACCAGGTTTTTCCCCTTATATGAAAAGTACAGATTTACACACACACACACACACACACACACACACACATACACACACACACACACACTATATGTACACATGTAGAAAATGGAATGTGTTGGTGAGAACACCCCCAAAAGTGCTCATAATGGGAAAGTATAGCTATGGTTCAAAAAGAATACAGAAATATAATGTTTTCCATAATGTGTGGATTTAAATTACATCATATGAAATCATGCATTGTCTTCTATGAGGACAAGAAGGAGGCAGAATAGACAAACAAATTTGTGGGAGTGAGTGAGAGCCAGGTACAATGAAATACAGAAATTAAATGGTATTTCTAAAAGCGTGATTTTGTGTGATAATTGAAATTTATTTTGAAAAATAGAAATATCATGAAAATGTAAGAATGAAAAATGTACTTATTAGTATTTAAAAAAGCAAAATCAGTATATTAATATGTGATAAAGGTAAATGTTAAAGTAAAATTATTAGAAATAGAGACACATAAAGCTTTATGTAAGGATAACTAAAGCAATCAAAAAGAAAGCAAAATTATCCTAAATATGTATACACCAAACCAAAATAGCCTCAAGTACTGTAAACAAAATTGTTCTGAGCTGAAAGGATCAATAGATAAATCTATCATTATTCTAATTATCTTAATTTTTCTGGATGGTTTTCATGAAGGGAAACTGACATTTTCAAGTTGTTCTGTATCTTTTGACAGTATCATGCAGTTTGCTTTCTAGTCTATTTACTTACTGTACTACATTAATTCATTCAGAAATACGCAATAATCCATGGAATACTGGATTTAAACTCAGTTGATCATGGTCAGTGAACTTTCAACTCTGCTATTCATTTTGGCTTAGCAGTTTCTAACTTAAAATATTAGTCTGTGTTTTAACCTGGAAGAAATTGTTGTACAGTTTTCTTTTTTGTTGTCGTGTCCCTGTTGATTTAAACACAGGGTATTAGTGCTTTAAAACCATGGGTTTCATAATATTTTCTTTGTTTTGAATTATATTTGTTTGATTTAAATATTAAGGTAGGTTACTGATATGGGACTTGTTGTTATGGGGCTGTAAAAGTTCAGTGAAGTAAAACTATGGAACATATGTACATTATAAGACTACTCTACAAGAACTGGTAAGTATGTTGTCTTCCTATTCATCTCTAGCAGTATTCTGTCAAACATTTAGAAGCCTGTGTCAAAGCCAAGGAAACCATTCTAGTGTCCTTGCTGTTGTGTGGTTACTTTTGTCTTTTCTTTATTGTCACCTTTGAGTTTGACCTTGGTATAACCTAATGGGAAACACATTAGCACAATGAGTGTCTTCAAAAACCTCACACTTTGAGGAGTGTTTTTCCACTCCTACAGGGTGTCATTCTACAAAACCTAATCTGTTTTATTTGCCCTTTTTATGGATAGATTCACTATCTATAAAACAGTAGAGGTTAGCATAAGATAATGAAACCCTTTGCTACCGGTTCCAACAAGTGTAACTGATGTTGTCCTCAGCATCTAAATAGTTTTTAAGGTAACTACCTTTCTTTCAAATGAGAATGTTTTCATGGCTACTCAAAATAATTCCTCAAAGATGAATATTGAGTAGACCAGGGTAGATTTCAGTCACCAAAATATTTATCTCTGTGTAATATACTGTTATCCGCATGGATGCCTTTGCCTTCACCCTCTAGGAACCTTTCCAGTGGGGCTGTAGAAATGTGGAAGACTGCTCAGAAAAGTCAGGCAACAATGGGAATATGGTCACATCTCAACTACCACTCCAGCTGCTTCTTCAGAATCCTTCTGGTTTTCACGTATCTTGGATGCCCTGGGGCCACTGCATGTCTATCAAGCAGACTCATCTGCTGAGAATGTCCAGGCCTGCATTTTTTACCATAAAAGGCTCTCATTTTCTCCCAAACAAATATTTTTTTACAGTAAATTCATATCATCAAGAGATACTCTCAACTCTGGTATACAACATGTGCCTTGGGAATAAATTCATCCCTAATAATTGTTCTTCCCCTGGAGAAAACTGCTCAGTATATTATTTGGGGCAGGATTGCACCCAACATAAAAAAATGTTTAAATGTGTCCACCTTCATGTCTCTCTACCCTACCCAAATTCATTCACTGTTCTCAGTGCTCCAAATGCATGTTGGGGTTACCACAGATGAATTTGGTCTTACATTTACCAAAGATCCATCGTTGTACAAATTGGCAGGAGTCCACCACTTACATCTCTTAATCCAATCAATGAACTCTTGTTCAAACTTTATAGCATTCACAGAGGCACAGAAGCATTGCTGCTGACGGAACATTTTTCTGAGGAAGTCTAATTGTAATGTCAACACAACTCCTGCCATGTTTTTCCTTTCAAAAGCCACGTTTTCTTCCTATTGTCATCACACCTTGATTGCTTTAGCATTTCATAAACACAATTGACATGACAGTTTCTACACTGAGATACAGCAAAATGTCTGATGCTGTAAATGTGATCTATACTGAATCACTGGCTAGCGAGGTGATACTCGATAGGGAAACACTACAGTCCTAGCCTTTACCTATCATTATGCTAGGCTTACACTAACAAAAGAAGTAGATTTATCTTAAGAATTAGAAGGCCAATAAGTCCACTAAAACAATGTCCAAAGGTCTTCTACTCTCCAACTATCAAAGGAATGACCCTAATATTACAACATCTGCCAGGTGAGCAGTTGGTAAGAATGTTATAGCCAACACTCCCTTTATATGCACTAGAGAATGGAAACAACCTGGATACCTCATCATGTTACCCATAGGAACACACCATTAAAGTTTCCTAACAATATCTCTAACATATCTATGACTCTGTATAAATTATAAAATTGAAGCAGGTATTAGAGACGGAATTAAATTCGATAATATTCTCCTTCCTGAAACATTTTTGTCTGGGATAAATTCAATCAATATTTTCTTTTAACATTTTGTTTTCTAAATCATTGTGGGAAATAGAATATTGAAGTAACAAGTATATTTCATATAATAATCTAGGTGCCCAGAAACAGTTTAGGTTTAATGTAGTCAGAAACACAACTTTGATGGGTTATTCCTAGTGGTTAGAGTGTAGAGAATTCCTATCTGTTGGAATACACCTCCCCCACATTCTATTACCCTGAGATATTGGTTAGAGGATAGGCTTTAGTTTAGAAAAAAACATTCTAATTATTTATTTTCTTTCTTGATGGTAATAGTCTAGTTATTCAGTTTATTTTGTTTTATTTTATTTATATTACTAGTTCACTCTGATGAACTCTTCCAATCTAGATATGGATTGTGTTTTGTGCTCTTGGTGCCTTTCTATAAAGAGATGCAATTGTTAAGTTTTCTTGGTTGTCTGAAAGTAGCTTTAACATTTTGCTTGTGAGAGCACTTATTTTGATGTTCTCTGTAGCCAAATTTTGCATTCATTTTTTCATATTTTAGGTTGATTACTCCTATTCTGAACATCGATTTTTATTACAGTAATATTCACAATATCCAAGTTTCAGAAAACATGTGAATGATTCTGGGTTAATTTCTATCTCAACAAACATTTGGAGTCATCTTGGTTAACTATTTATTAAATGTAGATAGGAGATATTATTTCTGTCTAGTCTGTGAATTGAGCTATGGTTACAGCACTTCCTTCGTTGTATTGTGCCACAAAGACTCAACCAAGTTAGAATCTTTATATCAATTTTATAGACATAGGAGATACTGCATCTATGTTGCTTATTGCCCCTAAACAGATTCTTGTTGAATGCCATGCCTGGCAGTATTCTTTGTTGGTAGACCATTCCTTTGGTAAGTAGATATTGGAAGACTGTCATATATTCACTCAGAGATAAGTGTCAACTCCCAAATGCTCTGTGCCTGGCAAACCAACTCTGTGAGTGTAAAGGTGACAGTGGTAGAAGAGGAGCTGTGGAGGTGCTAACTAACACAATTCTCTGTAGAATCCCTCGTCTGTCTGAGCTACAGCATAGGGATAGAAAAGGCTGTGGTTTATCTGGGTTATAGTGGCTGGAGTACAAATTGGGATTATAAAGTGCTAAAGCAATTGAGAAGGAATTAGTGAGAATCAGAAAAGAGTGTCAGAGGAAGCACTGAGGGAGGTTTGGGTTAGCCCCAAGTGAGAATTTCTAGGGAAAGTTTGACAGAGTATTTGATGTGACATTCAAGGGTTTCTGGAAGATTAGAATGTAGAAAAGACAGTTTCGTGAAGAATCAAGAGGTGCAGATATTGACACTGAACCTGCTAATGTTGTAAATCAGATCCATTGGATAGGAATCCCTCCAAGGAAATTCCTTAGGAATGACCAGTGTTGCCCACCTATGTGTGTACACAGCACGTGTGACTAGGCTCTCACTGTTAAATTACGGATATACTGAACCATGTTGATTTTGCCTGATCTTGTCTGATCTCAGAAGGTAAGTAGGATCAGGCCTGGTTAGTACTTGTGTTGGAGAACCCTGAAAACTTAATAGTGTGCTGAATTCTAATTGGGCATTAAGTGGATATAATATTGAAACTCATTGGAGAATTTGAGCTGTAAGATGTAGATAAGTAGATGGAGAATGTGTCCATTCCTCTCTTTACTTCTGGGCAGGGTAAGTAATGTGAGATGCTTACACTAAGGCAGCTCAGTGTTCCTGTGAGTGAGTCTCAAATTGATGAAGACTAATGACTTATTGGTAATGATATTTGTAAAAACTATGTTTTTGATCATGAAGATCAAATACTTAACAAAAGCAATTTGGGTAAGAAAGTTTATTGTTTATTTTATTATGAGGGGACACAGTTCATTATAACAAGGAATGTGAGCCTGATGATCACATTGCTTCCATAGTCAATAAATAAAGAATGGTGAATGTTGTTGAGCTACTGGTTTTGTCCATTTTATTTAATCTGAATTACAGCCCATGGAATGGTACTGCCCCATTTAGGTGGTCTTCATACCTATGATAGTCTAATTTTGAGACCGCAGTGGTATTGCTACTCTGCAAATCAGTGTGAAGTTTGCTCACAAATCTAGAAATAGATCTACTGCTTAGGTCAGCTATACAACACTTGGGTATATAACAAAAGGACTTTATATTCTAGCACAGAGATACTTCTTCATCCATGTTCATTGCTGCTCTATTCACAATAGTTGGAAAATGGAACCAGCTTAAATGTCCATCAACTTATAAGTGGATAATTAAAATATGGTACATACACATAATAAGAGAAATAAAATTATGAAATTTACTGATAAATAGGTGAAGCTGCTAATACTCAACCAAGATCAAGTTCTTTAGCACATATATACCCTAGCTTTGAATCTTTTGATTTGTATGTTTAAGTTGGAGTAGTTAGAAATCAGGAAATTAGAAAAGGCTCCTGATGTGGAGGAGCAAGACTTCAAGGGTTGGGGGATAAGGGGAAGGGAAATGATTGAATATGATGAGTGTAGTGAGTGTGGCAAAAGAGGGAACGGCAAAGGAAGATTTATGAGGCTAAATAACACTAAAAACCTTTCAAAAAGACTAATGGAAATCCACTGTTGTAGAAGCTTCCAAAAATATACACATACACACAAAAAATGATTTAAATGGAATATGCTCATGCTACAGGGTGATGCCTCTCCAAGATATCACAGGCAATCAAAAAAGGTCATGGTGCAGGTGTGGGTTATCCACCATTCAGTTATTTGTCAGATAGTCAAAACAAATCTACTTACTATCATTGCAGTCAGTTATACTCCAGAACTTAGTAAGACCATTTTGCTGAAGAGCCCACATTACCTGAGTCATGAGACATAGGGATATCAGACAGGCACTGAGCTTCATTCCTATCAGCAAACTTTCAAAGTGCTGCAAGATGTTATACATGCTATGGGGGAAAGGAAGCAACCAACATCCTTAACCAGAAATGAACCATGTAAGCTATAATAACAACTGAATAGCCAAGATATGCCCATTGGTACAACAGCAGCATGAGCACAATGAGAAAAACCAGGCACTTCCTGGTTGGATTGCTCCACAAAGCAGAATCATGTCTGCTCTTGTTAACTGGACTACAAACCTATGGCTAGGCAGGTCCTAGGCCCTATGAGAGAATCTACTGCTATTATTATACAAGATGAACACAATATTAAACTGCTTCCCAAACACCTATCACTATACTCATGTGCTAGTGGAGTTCTCAACATGCATCAAAGAAGGTACATTTTATAATAGATGATTAATACAAAGATATACAAGGTGTCAAAATGCAGAGAATAAGACATGTGGGCTCCTAAGCCCTCAATAGGACATCTATATTACACCCTCTTCTCCCAATTCTCAGGAATCATAACTGAAAAGGGGTCATGTGATGGCTATTCCTGGATGTCAATTTGACTACATCTTGAATGAACTAAAACCCAAACATCTGGGTATATCTGGAAGGAATTTTTTCTTAATTAAATTGTTTGAAGTGGGGAGACTCAATTTTAATCTGAATCTTTTAAGGTGGGAAGATATATTTTTAGTCTGGGACATGCCTTCTGCTGGTAGCCCTTATAAAGGACATGGAAGAAGGAAGCTAGCTCTTTGTCTGCTTGCTCTCACTTTTGCTGGCAAGTCCATTCCTTCATTGGCAATAGAACCCAATTCTTCATGATTCTGGCACATGCTAAAGATCAACTGAGACATCCAGCCTCATGGACTGAACAACTCCTGGATTCTTGGACCTTCCACTGATAGACAATCATTGTTGGACTAGCTGGACCAGAGCCTGTAAGCCGTTCTAATAAATCCCATGCATATATTGTAAGTCTACACCTCTAAAGAACACTGGTAAGTACAAGTGGTTTTATTATGGGAAATAGGAGCAGAGGAGGAGGGCTGATGAAAAATAGCATTTCCTAGAAAGGGCATTACCATTATACAAGAAGTCCTAGCAGCTAACATATGTGCATATGACCTGTACATTATCAAGTCAGCCAAAATTCCATCATGAACTTCTTAGGTTTCACTTCTATCTCAGATGTTTTTGGAAATTGATAACTACTGGGCTACAGTCAGTTTTCTTCAGTGATGCCACCCATGACAGACTGTCCATGAGCAGGGGATGGCCCTGTACCCATTGTGCACTGGCAGTACTACTTGTAGTTGGATGGTTTTTAAAAAGTACATGACACTGGGAAGGAAAAGAGATCATGGAAATTTCTGAGGAGTTGGAGGGGAGGGAATGGGGGTGAATTTGATCAAAACACATATATAGTTACATTACAATTTCAAAGAATAAATAGTAACAGAAACAGATTTGGCATTTGTATGATTTCCTATTCTTTAAAATTTTTTTATTTATTTATTCATTCATAATAAAATACAATTATATCATTTCTCCCTTTCCTTTGCCTCTCTCTAGCCTAATCCTTTACACCTCTCTTTTCTCTTTCTGGAAACTCTGGTCCTCTTTTCTTTACTTGTTATTGATTCGTATATTTATACCTAAACATATAAACACAGCCTACACAAGTCCTTTTAATGTTTCTTGCACTTACATGATTCCAGGGATATATCTAATACACTTGGTATTTGATAACTGGAAGCTCATCTCCGGGGAAGACAATTTTCCTTCCTTCTTCATTCTTCATTCCTTATTTGCCTATAGTTCTTTTGTTTGTTTGTTTGTTTGTTTTTTGAGACAGGATTGCTCTGTATAGTTTGGATCTCACTCTGTAGACCAGGCTGGTCTAGCACTCAACCTGCCTCTACCTTCCAAGAGCTGGGATTAAAGGCGTGTGCCACTGCCGCCTGGCTGTAGTTCTTTTTCTATGGGTGGGTCTAATTAAATTTTCCTCTTCCATGTTATTGTGTTGAACTCTATTTCACTATCAATGGAACGATGCTAGTCAAGAAAAACTTCTTTATCCTACACAAAGTTTTCTTGTCCTGTGATTTCTTTTGTTTGTTGCTTGTCACCACTTATGAGATTAAACAAGTACAAAGGTAGACAGTCTTGCTTCTGGAATTTCTTCACTAATCTCATCATATGGGATGTGTCTTTTTCCACTGATGCCTGGTGTCTTCCTAAATTCTCTTGTGCTACTTCTATTATTTTATACGTGATTTTGGTTGGCTGAATCTGTGTGACAGTAGATGTTAGCATAATATAAAAGCCTATGACAATGTCTACAAATAGGTATAAATTGATGTTGTCATTCTTCATCTAAAATATTTTATAAGTTAATAGAATCTAATTTAATTCAAAGTTTCTATAGCTTATGTAAGTTGTTTCTTCCAGTTAACAAGGTTGAACACAGCAGAGTAAATGGGAGACACTACAACTTTTGAATATCTACAAGATATTTGCATTCTCACCCAATTGTGGTTGCACACACCTTTAATCCCAGTTCCCAGGGACCAAGGTAGTTTAAACTCTGTGAGTTCAAAGTCTGTCTGGCCTATGTAATAAGTTACAGGACAACCAAGACTTCATGGTGAAGCCTCATCTAAAAAAAAGTAAAAATAAAAGGTAGAAAATATGTTCTTACATTAGTGAGACATTTGACTTCATTTTCTGTGGGTGATTCTAGTGGGTAAATTAATGAACATCTTGGGAGGAACTTACACTGATAGGCCCAGTCAAGGTCAATAAAGAACTCCAGTCTTATCTGCCGTCCATTCTTGTTTAGAATACTTGTAGTCCCTCTTATCTCTGTGGCTACCTGTGTACAATGCAACTGCATTAGTCAGACATGTCTGCTTGAAGGGTCCAGGGCTGGAGTCATAGTTTCCACCCCAAACTAATAAGTTTAACTTACATACCACACCCTCCTGTAAGGTGTAATACTTCCCAGCTGTGGCATACATCATGATTCCAAGCAGAAATGAGTCCCTAGCGTATTTCCTTTCACCAATAAAAGTGTGCTGCATAACATAGAAAATACTACGTTATTTTCACCCCTCCCCTTCTTCTATTTCCTAATCCAGCCTCTGCTGCTCAGTGCTTCAAATACTTTTTAGATCATAATGACAGATGTTCATCTATGGGCTCTTATATGTTTGGAGATGAGATGGGTTTCCCTTTTCTCTGGGATTTAGCTGGTTTGAGCTATTGAAGAGTGTATAATCCAGACAAAGACAGAGACGTAATTTGGTTCCTACTATAGAAACTATGTAGTATGAGATTTGAAAGTCCTGATGATCAGGTCCCTGTGGCTGGGGATGGAAGGCCAGGATCCAATCTTTGCTTGGAGAGGCAAAAGAAGTTGAAAGTTGGCCAACATAATGTTTAAACAAAATGTATATTCATCTTCCTTGAGCCTCTTTTCCATCTTTCTAGCCCCCTATTTCCTCCCTTCAGATGCCACTCTCAATACGGTTGGGGGTTTTAGGGTGACCATCACTTTGGCTGTTTTCTGAAGACAGACACAAGGATGGGTGGCAACAGCAATTAGGATTTCCTGGGAGGACTGATTAAGAGGCTGCAGTAGAACTTAGTGGTCAAGGCTGGGGATCTAAGATGAAGTAGGAATTTTGATGCTGCCTTGCCTCCTCTGAGCATGTCCAATATCTGATGTAATATCTGCAAAATACATATAATGATAATAACATCCCTGCCAGCAGTCTAATGAAAATAACTGTCCATCTGACCTTGAAGGGGCACATGTCAGAGTGAACATGCAAGCGAGCCAATAAAAATATACTTGACACACATTTTCATATGTATTAACAAGGTTAGTGATGTCATTTCCCCCCCTTATCTACAGTAATTTTGTCAAGTAATCCATTGCTCTGGTTCAATTTGAGTTGCTTGAAAAACTTTTGCGTATCCCTAACTACCTTGTAAATGATCCCTTTTATTTGAATGCAAACAAGAAAGGTGAAACAGAGAACGATAGAGTGTGATAGGAAAACCCAATGATAATTGGAAAAAAATATTACAAGGCTAAAAATATAAAATTCAATATTGTCTAGGGTAAGATTAACGAAGTCTCCCTGGAGGAAGCTATCAGTGATTGGCTCCAAGAAGGATAATATCAGTCACTAGGCCTGGCCGCCAGTAGGGGATTTCAGGAAAAACTACTTGAAAGAATTATTTGGCCCTCGGATACACAGAGATTAGAGTATAAAGGAAGGTGTCTAGGGGAACTTTTCTTTGCTAGACTATCAAAGAGAGAAAATGAAAAGCAAACCTACCAATATGAGGCTTCAGCCATGCTATTTTTGGCTGAGGAGCCCCATTTGAAAACCAATCAAAGAGTAGTTCTGTCTCTGATGCCTCTCAGGTTTGGCTAAGTAAGTACTGAGCATGAAAATCTGGAAGGTGAGACCTCAAATTGATTTCATCAGGATGATGTCATCTTGGGTTGCAAGAAAGGATTTCTGTTCTCCACCAATTAAAAGGATAAACTGCATGGAGGGCAAAGTATGACAAACAGAACAAAGTACACAGAGGAGACTCTCCAGGATGAGGAGGGAACCAGAAGCAGTACTGAGTCTGCTGAGATGGTCAGGAATTTATGTTTGGGACTGGGATTAGTTGTCTTCCCCCCTCAGACTTGACTGCAAAAGGAGATAGCACAATCCAAAGACAGTGAGATGCTTGGTTCTCAACAGAGAAGCCGTCTGAATAGTTCCCTCTGGCATGGAAAAAATCCCACCGAATCTTTGGCTTGGAAGGAGAGAAGATCCTGAGAGTCAGTTGTCTTAAATATTTAACTAAAATGTTCAGTGTTCTACCTGGAGCCTCTTTTCCCTGTCTCTGTGCCCAGTAAGGATCTGTCTCTTTCCTAGGTCCTCAATAGCCTCCTATAGGTTTTCTATGAGTGTTCAGTAGGGAGGCTCTAGTGGCCATCCATTGATATAGAGTATTGCCAGTGTGTTGGATGCAAATGGTAAGAGATACATGGCGGCAGAAGATCCTGTAATGATGTTGGACTTACATAGTTCCAGCTTGCTGGCTCCTGCTGTGCAGTTTCCCTAAGGAGCCTGCTCAGCCCAAGTTAAGGCAATTCCTAAGCCAAATAGCAAGCACAGACTCACAGTGGCACGACTGTAACAGTGGCAGTCACATGTATTTGGGTTAGATTTCATCCTGTGCCAATGGTCAGAGCCTGTAAGCCTGGCCGAAGATGTGTGGTGGCAATGTTCACATGCCAACAGGGAGACTTTTGGTGTTGTTTGGCCAAATTAATTTGTTTGCCTACAAAAATAGTTTTCCAACATTTATATTTTCATAGTACATTACTATTCTTCTGTGCCTAATATGCAGAGGCAAACGATTTACAGTGTTTCATGGATATTGACCTGGCTATCAAAAGTTAAATTGCTCAGAATGTGTAACTGTTGCTACGACCTTGTGCTTGAATGCTCAGGAAATGCAATGAAATAATTATGTGACCCCATCCAAGATGCAGAGAACATTCCAGAAGAGGGGAGTGAATGACCAAAGGACCTGGAGGAAGTCAGGAATTCTGGGACACAGTTAATTTCTTAGGGTATGGAAGCAACTCCAGTCTTCATTGAGCAGAGGTTGTGGAGATTGACAGTATCCCTTGGGCCCAAGGCAGGGCCGCAACACAGTAAACAGTACAAATATGACTAGGCCAGGTGTCCTGATAAGAAGCTGTTACATCATCTTAGGGTAAGAGTCATGACATCTTTACTTCCTCCTCTGCCGCCAGCCCTCCCACACAGCATGTGGCCCTGGTGATGGTGTGAGTACTGGACTTCATAGAGGTGAAAAGTGACCCAGAGGCAGGACATGAGTAAAGCAAATTTCATCAGTCAGCTGCAAAGATGTGGGGGTACTCATCAGAGATGCAGCTGTCCTCAACTCAACCATGCTCCTGTAACTCAACCACTCTTCCCCTAAGTTCCTCTAAGTAACTTCAAATGCTGCATTAATTGCCAGTGCAGCTTTGAATCACTTCCTTTGTGGGTAACATTGCTGTCATATCTAAAGTGAATAGAAATTTGTCTAAGTCGGATAAAAAAAAAAAAGCCTGATAGAGCTGAGAAAGTCTAATTAATGCTTTTTAAAATTCTTATTATTTAATTAAAATTTTATTGACCCCTCTTCTCCCTCCAAATCCTTCCCCAATCCTCTCAAATTCGTGACTTCCAATCCTCCCAGTTCTGATTCCCTCTCAAATTCATGGTTTATTTTTCTTTAATTATTATTGTTTTACACACACACATTTAATGAATAAATATATAAATATATAGAAATGATTTTTTAATCAAAAACACCTAGGCCCAGCTGTATTCACAGCGAAATTCTACCAACCTTTCATAGATCTACAGTCAATATGTCTTAAGTGATTCCTTTTAAAGAAACAGAAGTAAAACTCGAAAACTCCTATGAAGCCAGTATTACTGTAATACCAAAACCATTTAAAGACACTACAACAACAACAAAAAACCAGAAGATGGTAGATATCCCTGATGAACATATGTGCAGAACATACTTGATTCAATGATAGTTCAATATACTTAATGTAGTAAATCATAAAAATGGGCTTAAAGAAAAAATTAAATGATCATCACAATAAGTGTTGAGAAACATTTGATGAAATCCAACTTGCACTCATGATAAAAGTCCCAGGGAGAATAGAACTGGAGAGGGAACATGCTTCAACATAATAATGGTTATATATGACCAAGCCACGACCAACATTATAATTAGTGGTTTTGAAAACAAATGCACACAATACACTATTAGGTCAATTGTTCTCAAATAGTGGATGTGCTGGTTAGCTTTTGTCAACGTGACATAATCTAGAGACATCTGGGAGAAGGGCACCTCAGATGAGTAATTGCTTCTAACAGGCCTTTGGGCATGTCTGTGGGGCATTTTCTTGATTGATAATTGATGGGTGAGGACTCAATCCACTATTGGTAGTGACATCCCTAGGTGGATGGTCCTGAGTTGTATAAGAAAGGTAAGGGGAAATGGATGAGAGCTCCATGAGTAAACTGGGAGTTGGGGGGGGGGGGCGCTATGGAGGGTTGGGGATGAGGGATGAGATCATAAGGAATTGGGATAGTTGAGGTGAAACAGGGACAGAGTGGGAGAGCAAGGAAAGAGATACCATGATAGAGGGAGACATCACGGGGATAGGGAGAAACAGGGTTCTAGGGAATTTCCCAGAAATCCACAAGGATGACAAAAATGTAACTTAACAGTGGGTCTTAAGGATCATTTTTGACCCTTATGTGCAGGCAACACTGACCATTAGTTGAGAAACTGTCTGGAGTGATTCCCAACCAACCATATATTCTGCTTCCATGCCATCAGTGACATATCCAAAATCTGTATTCTGTCTATTCAGGGAGCTAGACAATATACTCTTCTACAAGTCCATAGTTACTGTATTGGACTCTCTAAATATTTTCATAGCAATTCTGCTTTGATACTATCACCCATCTTCTAAAATTCTTGTGGGTTTGACTATTTTCCTAATTTTTTTCTTTTCTCATTCCATCTAGATTACTTTAGCACTTCCCAAGCTCAGTTTGAATGTGAGTCATTGTTGCTCAGATACACCAAACATTCTCTTGCACTTTGTGTTGCCCTTGCAGGAGAAAAGATACTCATGCCATAACTGCTTGTGATTTGTGTTTTTCTTTTGATCCCATGATGTCTTCCTCAATTATTCTCCAATGTATTTGCACGGGGTCTTTCATTCTACCTGTAACTCACAAATTGTGCTAGTGCAGCTGGACTTAAGGCCAATGGACTCAACTGTCTGCACCTCACCTGTTCTAGGATTACAGGCCCATGATATCATACCTAGCACTTTGTTTGGGTGTGTGGATGTGAGGCAGGTCCCCACGGTTTTGTGGCAATCACTTTACATAGCGAGCATCACCTCAGCTCTAATACTTTCCTTTGAGGTATATTTCATGAATTATTGATACTGCTTCTTTACATGTATGTGCAAAGTTTACCAGCTTGCTTGTTGCAAATGATCTTTTCTCTTTCCAAGAGGAATTTGCCAATGTGTTGAAAATATGATGGCTGTGCATACTTGAGTTTCTTTCTGGGTCTTCTATGACCTCCATGGTCTACATAAGTGTTTTATACTAGTACCATGTGTATTTTTTTTTGTTTGTTTGTTTCATTTTCAATTAAACATGTTTGCAGTGATGTGCACAACATTGCTCCTTTTTGTCTAGAATGTTTTGACTATTAATGTGTTTTATGCTTCTCTGTGAAGTTTAGGTTTGCTTTTATAGTCTCTAGTTTTCTAGAGAAGAATGATATTTGTATTTTAATGAGCATCAAATCTGCAGACAAGATTGATATTATAGCCATTTTCAAAATCTTAATTATGTCATTCTGTGGGCATGAGTGGATGTCCCTTTTCTAGTATCTTTGTGTGTGGTGTGCATCCTTTTCAACTTATTTATTATCTTAACATTTTCACTGCCACCATGTCTTTCATTACCACATTTAAATGTGCTTCTAGGTTTTTCTTTGAGAAATTTGTAATTGATTTTTTTTTCTGACTGCTTTCCAGGAATGCTCAATACTGATCAACAGAAAAGCTACTAATTTTATATTTGCTTTGTATGGATATGTTACAGCACTACCTTCAAAGTCAAAGAGACACCATCTTCATGAGTTCAACTGCACTGCTCGCTGGAGATCATCATAGCTGGGCTTGTTGAGTATTGATGTTTGCCAATTGAAAGAGGGCTTAGGGAAGGTCATTAAACTCTCATCTGTATATCCAGCCACTCTTTTCAGCCAGTTGTACACAATTCTATAATAATGTCATGTGGCCTTGCATTCACAAGGAGGGTCTAGAATATATATGCTGGATAAGACTAGGGGAAATGGGCTTATCCATGTAGCTATGGGAGAGTTATTATCCAACAGGGTTCAGCCCTTCCAGATGACCTGTAAAGGTCAACTATACTTCTGGTCATAACTCTTCATCTATTGCTTTCTGAGGAAGCTCAATAAACTCATTGGTTCCCCAGGTGGAACACTGGTAGAAATCAAACTTTGGGTTGTCAATAGGGTCTTACAAGGAAGGGTGTAGATGGTGCCTAATTCTCCTCACCAGGGAAAAAATTATTCAGACACGTTTTTCTAGTTAGTTGGATATGATAAAACCAGAGCTGACTTCTGGGAGAGTAATGGCACCCTTTCTGCTATGGGTGATGAGACAGGAAGAAAGAGCTCTGTTGTTTGATGTTGGAGCATCTGCAGAGAAATTTTTGACATGGTAGTTCATCCCTTTGTGTCATGTAGTTGTGTGTGTGTGTGTGTGTGTGTGTGTGTGTGTGTGTGTGTGTGTGTGTACTGATAGATTTCCTGTGCTCCCACACCAATATTAATGTAGTCATCACTAACTGTATTGAAAGAGAGAGAGAAAGAGATAGTGGGGTTTTGGGAAAATAAGAGTGGATATGAATTGAACATTTATATGAAAGTCTCAAGAATAAAGAAAAATTAATATTAAAAGTATTTTAAAATTTTGAAGAATTCAAGTGATTTTTGAACTTGTTATGACTAGTTAGTAACATTAAGGGCAATGAAAAGTATTGGACATACTGTATTGTTAAATTTTTTTCTGTTAGAATTTTGGTTATGGTGCTCTCTTAGTCATATCTAACAATTTTTTCTGTTAGAATTGTGGTTAGGGTACCCTCCTAGTCATATCTAACATAATTCTAACAAATATTTACCTATTCTTATCTAACAAACTTCTGTTGAATATTTAAAACTATTCCAAAACAAATATAATGATGCTAATCTAAAAAAAATCCTCTTTTATGTCAAATATTGTTTTCCCCTTTTCTTCTGTGGTCACCTTGATTCTTTGCTCACCATCACTTTTGACTTTGATCTTTGTATACAAATAAACACATTGGCACTTAGAATATCTTAATTTACTTCATGATCTTGGGTATATGCTTTCCCCACTCACATATTGTGTCTTCTGGCAAATTCTCATCTGCTGCATTTGTTTTAAACACGGCTAAATGTATCTGTGGGACAGTAGATGCTACCATGATCTAGTGAAAGTCTTCAGAGTATAGCAATGATTACTAGAAACCCATAGAAACTTCTTTCAAACAAGCCCAAGTTGACATTGCATTCAACATCCAAGAGGAAAAGAAAGAAAGAGAAAAAGAAATAATTAGCTCTGGTAGCTTAATTATTTCCTGCAAAGATCAATGTCATGTAGAACAACGTGTAAGGTCTTAACTATCATATTCAGCTGTCTGTAATATTCTGTAATTTCCTTCTTTATCTGTTACTCTTTACAATGGGTCATGAGATGAGTAATTTGGAAGAAATTCATACTATGCTAGCCAGTACAGGTCAATAGAGAAAAGGCCTAATTTTTATTTCTTTTCTTTCCTTCCTTTCTTCTTTTTTCTTTTCTTTTCTTTCTCCTTCCTTCCTTCCTTCCTTCCTTCCTTCCTTCCTTCCTTCCTTCCTTCCTTCTTTCCTTCCTTCCTTCCTTGCTTTCTGAGTTTACCTATCAGTTGACTTTATAAGAAGGGTATTTGTGTTCATTATCCTGTTGAGACTATGTAATTAAAAATATCTCTGAAACTACAAGAGTACAGCACATAATAAGAACCTGTTAGACTTTGCATTACATTAAGGAATATTACTGCCGGGCAGTGGTGGTGCATGACTTTAATCCCAGCACTCGGGAGGCAGAGGCAGGGGGATCTCTGTGAGTTCGAGGCCAGCCTGGTCTCCAAAGCAAGTTCCAGGAAAGGTGCAAAGCTACACAGAGAAACCCTGTCTCAAAAAACAAACAAAAAACAAAGAAAGAAAGAAATATTACTAATAACACTATGAAGCTAAGAAAGATTTATCTAGGCTTATAGTTTCAGAAATTTCAACACATTGCCAGCTTTCATCATTTTGGGCTAGTGGAGAGATAAACTATCATGACATAAAGAGGACATGGTGAAGCAAAGTTGGTGGAGCACATGGCATCTAGGAAGCCCAGAGAGAGACAGATTATTTGTACTCATAAGACTTCTGCTACTTTCCACCCAGGACCCTAGCCTAATGTATGAAACCATACACATATGCCACAGCAGCTTCTTTAGAATGTTCTCTAGTTTTCCGTGTCTCTAGATTGCCTTATGGCCACTGCATCTTCACTTGTCAGACCTATCTTCTATAATGAGATAGTGATAGATAAGCAATTTCCATCTCCCAAGACTTTGCTTCCTTCTAAAAGACTAAGTTCAACTTACATTTTATGCTTCTAATCATGACTCTTCAGTTCTGGTACATATGTAGAGCACAGGAGCAAGTCCACCAGTTCATATTTTCTCTACTAGAGAAAGGTATACCATTTGATATCTGGGGCAGAATAATCACCCAATTTAGGAAATGCTAAATTATTTTCATGTTCATAACTCTATATTCAAATACAGCCACTGCTGCTCAGGACTCCAAATGAACTTGGGAATATCATACATTGATTTTCTTTCACTAAAGACCAGCATTTTATAAATCTGGAGGAGACCACCATTTCCATCTCTTCCTTCAACAGTGAACACTTGTTAGGACTTTGTCCTACAACAGAAACATAGCACCTGGCATGCTTTTAACATTTTCTGAAGAACTTTGCTTTGAGGTCAGAATAATTCTTGTCATATTCTTTGAGTGACCTCCTTTCTGTTTATTTTTTAGCTTATCTTGACTGCTTTAGCACTTGACAAACCCACTTGACATGACAGTCTCCGTCACTGAGATCCTGGGAAGTGTGTTCTACTATGGATGTGATCTATGCTGAATCCCTGGCTGGGAGAGACACTCTAAAGAGAAACACTGCAGACCCACCTTTCTAGGTCTATTACCTTTACACTGACAAAATTAGTGCATTTGTCAGATGTGCAGGAATGGTGAGATCAAGAATGCTTACAAAAAAAGTGTTGAAAAAATCTTCTACTCTTCAACAACATCTGCCTGACCTACAGTTGTTGAGGATCTTATAACCTATGAAATTTGTAGCTAAATAATAGCCCACAAAGTCTGCAAAAACAATATGTGTAATAGAAAATGGGAGGGAACAAACTGGGTTTCTGCTGACCTTGTCCCTAGGAATACACCATGATTTCCTATTCTCAAATTCTTATTTCTCAATGATGTATCAAGGAAGAAGTTGTTATTGCTTACATTGAAAGGGAACACAGTTCATCATGGCAGGGAAGATGAGATGATTTGTTTCATGACTTTTATAATCAGGAATAAAGCTGAGATTAATGGTGATTTGTTCTTTACTTCTTTTATCCTTCAAATTCAGTCTTAGTCACAGACCATGGAATGGTGCTGCCCCACAGTTATGGTGGATCTATGATAACCAAGTATAGAATCTCCTTTATTTTCATTCTCAGATGTTTGTCTGCTAGGTGATTCTTGCTCATATAAAGCTGGCATTTGATATTAACTGCCATAAATAACCCCTATCAACATGACTCATGTCATACCTCAAGCAATATCTTTATCCATCATTTCTCTATAAGCTCATGAACATGTCTTAAAGCAAATATGTTGAGTACATTTATGAATCGTTGTAGTCTTTCAATATGAACACTGTTTATAAGTCCAATGTCTGCTCTGAGACTTGAAACAATCTCTTAAATGTGTGATCCTTAAAAATTAAATCCCAAATATAGTTTCAATATATCATATAACAAAGGAATAATGCCATTCCAAAAGTGAGGAATGGGAAATCAAGGAATATCAAGACAGCAGATTTGCTGTTTTGTCCATGACTGATAGCTGTCCTTATCACGGAATCATTTGGCTCTAAAGAGCTTGAGTAGCTAATCGCCACCAAATATGTTGCCTGTGGCACAGATAGCCTTCCTCATTGTCGAGTTTCATTCTGTGTCTTCAGCTTTACTCCATGCACTGTATAATGAATTTTACATGTCCACTACTCTGATCTCTCTATTGCAATTTAAGTTCCACCTCCACTCTACTACCCAATAGCCTTTCAAACCTCCTTATGCGGACTGCAAACCCATCACACATTTGCCTGGCTTCAGGGGTGCTCTGTAACCTTGTGGTAAACTTAAAGGGTGCTGTCATTCTTCTATCTGCCGTTCCTGCAATAGTAATGCCACTTGGACAATGCTGTCAAGTTCTCCAGCAAGGTGGGCTCCTTATCACAACTTCGATCACTAAAGGGCTAATGGTCCAAAAGCCTAAGCTGGCAAGGAATTTGGATACCTTTTAACAGCTGTGGGCTGTCAGGCTCCAGGAAGCTCCAAAGGAAGTCTGAAGTGGTGGTGTGGCCTCCTAAGCTAAGGGCATACTGATGCCAACTGCAGGGTGCTAGGATCCAGGAGACTTCTGTCAAGGAAGCCCAATGGAAGGATGAGGTCTCAGACACTAAAGAATTTCCCTTCTTCTGAGTAGAACATCCACCTCTCCCGATAAGTCCACACTAACCTCCATTGGCAATTTCAACTTTGAGATTGCAGGAGAATAGACCTGCAGGTAGAATATTCCATGACAACAATTCTCACTGCCCATAAACCCCCAAGGTCCCTGTGCCATATGCTCACTGTCCTTGATCAGTCCCAATTTAACAATTGCAGTCTCTAAGGTGATTCTATAGCTACCAAGTTGAGAGAGAATACTAGTTAAAACAACTCCATATTATCTCAATCAAAATATAGTATTTCCTATAACATGCTTTGTTATAAGCAACATCTCTCTATGGGAGAAACAACTGAAAAAGGCAGTCATATTTTTACTATTTATCATGAGGTATCAGCTGTTTTTTCTTGTGGTCAAGGCTGTTGTTTTTAAGCATTCCAATTGATGCTGAGTTCTATTGAAGTTCTACTTGTTTGAATGTAGCAGGGAACACAGGGCCTTTCAACAGCTTTGATGAACATCTGCAAGGGTTCCATTGTTAAAGACTGTACAGATATAAAATCCAATGTCCTACAGACTTGGAGGAACTTTGAGAAGGAAAAGAAAGATAGCAGTCCAGAATCTGAAAGCACCTACCATACCAAGCATGGTTGAAAAATGTAGTAGGTAAAACCACAGGGTTTCTAAAGAATTCCAAGGCCAGGTTACTTAGCTTCCTATGAGCTATTCAACAGTGAGGCCCTGGTGGCCATCTATGTAGAATAACCTATTGCCAGTGGATTTTATATGAACTGAATTAAATATTAGAGATAATAAAGTAAGATAGATACCTTATGTTCTGGTTGCATGATAAAAAATTGTAATGGGGTGAAAGATTTCACAGTACTGACTGATTTTCATAGTGCCCCATGCCACTATGCTGGAGAATAGTGTGAAATGTCAGTAAAGGACCTGTTCAACCCAAGTTAAGGCAATTATCAAACTGAGACAGATGTTTTGACTCATTCCCTGTTAGTATGACTGTTGTAGCTGAAATCAAATATATTCTAGTTAGCTTTAAGCCCAATTCCATGGACTGAGCTGATGCTTATAAGCCTGGCTGAAAAATTTGTGGCTGGAGATGTTCTAGGTTCTCCAAATGGAGACTTTTGATATTGTTCTGTTAAGTTAATCTAATTTCTCTACCAAAACAACCATCTAGACATCTGTATTTGCATCTTACATTACCATTCTTATGTGCCTAATATGGAAAAATCACAATTCACCATGTTCCTTGGATGTTGTTAAAGATTTATGAGGATGAAACTGCTCAGTATAGGTGACTTTTACTGTGGCTCTCTTCCAATGCTACAAAATCAATGAAATATATATGGCCTCCACTCAAGTTTCACTCAACATTTCAGAGGAAATGATCAAATTACAAAAGGAGCTAAAGGAAAAATGAAGGTCTATGACATAGCTGTTAAAGTAAAGCATGAAATTGTTATCAATGTTTATGAAGAAGAGATAGCTGTCGTTACTCACAACATAATTTATTTTCTACTTCCAACCTTAAAATAAGATAAACAGTACACATAGAACTATCTTTGTGCTCATGGTAACTAGACTACTTAAACCCCTGAGGGGAACAAATAATGGGAAATGATACTTCCTTTCCTCCTTAGGGAGGAGGCCTTAGGGATACTATGCTAGACCATAAAAGAGGTGGAGAGTTAACTGGAGGCAGGACTCCAGTGAAGTGTCTTCGCTGAGTCAACAACCAAGCCGTGGTGGGACTCTGCAGCGATGCCACTGTCTTTGACTCAAACATGCTCCTGTAAGTAACCATTTCCCGAGTTCCTCCTAGTGAGCTTAAGCCTTGCATTATATTGCAAAGCTTGTTTAGACAGTTTACTTTTCTAGTGTTATACTTTTCTTATCATGAATAAAGGACATTAATTAGTGCTTAACCAAGAGAAGCAAAGCCCGATGGATCTGAGAAATACTTTCCAATCATTATTCTAGAAGCAAATGCAAAGTGCATGTATGGATCTGTGTTTCTCAAAGAGGAATAACCTTATCCCAGAGTCATGTAGCAGTGTCTAGAGATACTTTGAATTATCTTAGGTGACTCAAGTAGATAATATGAATATTACTAACATCTTTGTAGCAGAAACCATGATGTGTCTTCAAAAACCTTGAATAGTCAGGAGAGATCTACAACATGAAATGATCTATCTCAAAAAGCCAAAATTTCAGAAAAATGAGACACTTGATGATGACAACACCACATGAGTCTGTGGATTCAATATTTAGGACATATAGAATGAAGAATATACCATGTTTGGGTTTGAATAGAATGAATTCAGTATTATTTTCTATGTGAGGACATAATAGACGAGTCTAGGAGAAGAATCTACAAGGTTTTGACAATTTAGCTCTAGTAAAATATCCTTTCAAAATTGGAAAATCTGCTAATATCTGCACTGTTTCTTAACATAAAGTAAACATAAATTCGATTACATGAAGTAAAATAGTAAAGTCAATGGCTCCTTGCACTCCTTTTAGAATCCTAAATGAAAGAGCAGTATGTACACTTATTCTAAACATAAATATCTTTTGTACATAAAATTAATTTGGGGAAGCAACATGAAATTTTTTGTATTCAATAGGAATTACCTACATAGAATTACTTTCATTTTGCATATAGTTTTTCTGGTATGCTAAGTTATTTTGAGTATTCAAATTTAGATATTTTTCATGAATAAGCCTTTCCAATTCCTCACTTTATAGTATACATTTCCAATCGCATTTATCAAAGATTTTGTACAATGAAAGTTTTCCAGACTGGAATTACCAAGGATAAATGAATTCTGCATTTTGATATCTACATCTTGCTTCATCTTCTTAAGACAGGAAATTGTTGATATGCTAGCATGCTGTTTTTATTTATTGCTGAACAACAAAAACAGAAACTCAACATTAGTCATAGCTAAAACTTCAAAATTTAATAGTGGCTGTTTTATAGATAAAGAAATTAGATAAATCAAGACTAATGGGACTTCTGGGTCCATGTGCTCAAAGGTAAAATTTGTGACTTACAAGTAATAGCTTCTGTTGATACTCTGTACCAAGACTTGGTTCGGCTGGGAGGTGGTGGCGCGTGCCTTCAATCCCAGCACTCAGGAGGCAGAGGCAGGTAGATCTCTGTGAGTTTGAGGCCAGCTTGGTCTACAAAGTGAGTTCCAGGACAGTCAGGGTTACACAGAGAAACCCTGTCTTGAAAAACCTAAAACCAAACTAAAACAAACAAAACAACAACAACAAAAAGACTTGGTTCTACATGAAAGCCCAATGCACATAAGATATGTCCACATATGGCAGGATTTCCACAGTGCTGGCATTCAGCCTTCCCCACCAGACACTTTTAAAACTACAGAACATCAATTATACTTGTAAGGCTTCCCTTTCATCAAGATAGTTTGATGATATTCCACAGGCTCCTTCTACTCATAGGATTACTGTAAACAGAAAGTTCACAGAGAAATCAGTTACAAGCTTTGAGGTAAGTGTTGAATGGGATTATTATCATGCGTGAGTGAAGTCAGCACACAGAATCCTTTTTATAACAGGATTCTCTTCCTCCTCAGGATTGCGCAACAGACAGTCATGTGTTTATACCTACCAGGCAATAAGGCACAGTAAAAGAGGTTGTGCTGTCCTTGTAAAACTGGAATGTTTCCATGGAGTGCAGGACAAAGTCGTGCAGAGTGTGACAGCTGAGAATGCACTTAAGTGTTCAAGACACTAACTTCCTACAGAGAATGACTTCTACTCACTCACAATTAACATAAGATCTGAATGTTTGGAAATTTCAGAATCATATCTGATAGAAATCCAAAGATGTGGGAAGTCATCAAATTCTCCAACTGTATTTGTTCAAGTTAATTATTTAGTGGCGTTTTCACAGTGGAAGATGTTTATTCACTACTACTGTTGTACAGCGCCAGATCATACAAGGGACGTCAATGGGCAGAGATATTATTACTGTTGATAACCTCAAATGAATAGCTCTCAACAGTTTCTGTTTCCATGAAGCAGGGCCTCTCCTGATGCTGTTGGTGTCAAACCTCCTTCTGTGGGAGAAAGTGGCCTCTGCACCCATGAATGTCAGTGAGGCTGGCCTTAGTAAAGTGTCCCTTAAGGACTTGTTTGATAATGCCACCGCACTGGCTGAAAACATCACTGAACTCGCTACAGAAATGCGCCTGGAATTTGTAAGTACCTCACTAACTCCTGGCTTATTTCCAAAAGAAACTTCCCAGCAGATGAGTTCATTGAATTACAGTTTAATAGGAAGCATTATGCAACCAGTTCCTAACATGCCTTTCAAATGTAGAAGAAAGTCTAAGGTACTCAAAAGTGGAACAAGAAGAATGGGGCAGTTCCGTGAGATCTCAAAGACTTACAGGAACATTCAATAGTTTTAATTATTTGTAACTGGAGAGATAGCTCACTTGTTAAAAGCACTGGCTGTTCTTCCAGAGGACCCAGGTTCAATTCCTAACATCCATGCTGAGGCTCACAACTCTCTGTAAGTCCAGTGGGTCTGAGACACTCTCACACAGATACACACAGCCAGAACACCAATGAGCATAGAATAAAAAGAAATAATTATTTGCCTCTACATAACTATTATAGAAAACACACACACAAGAAAAACTTTTCCTAAATTTTCAGTCATGACATAAATACCTGGAAGATATATCTGGTGAAGAACTCAGACTTCTTTACCTTGTTTGTGGCAGGCCAGTCTCCAGGGCATCTTCAGTTAGCACACATCAGACATTACAGAGGATAAATGTACTTTGAGGAGTTGAAGGGAATGAATAGAACTAACCTAAACTTGTAAGGTGTCAAGAAGGGAAATAGATAGATTCCCTTCTCAGAAACTCCTGGGGTTAAAGGTCACTTTTTAAAGGTTTCTAGTGCATGAGTTTATTCAGTGGGAGGACTGAGTTAGAGGCAAAAAACAGGCTTTATGTTATCTATGTCAAGGTCAATCAAGAAGGAAACAGTAGACAAGGCTTCAATAACAGGGATACCCAGAACATGTATCTCCACATTTGCAATAAAATGTATTCATGCTGTTTACTCACACATTTTATTTCACTTCTCCATTCTGTTTTAGTTCCACGACAAGTTCTCTTCAAAAATATTCAATAAAATTGTAAGTACCTCGACTGATTTCCCTCTTCTTCCCCCCAAAGCATCCATGCTAACGATTGCACTGTAACTTAAAGGAGAAAGCAGCAAGAACCAATTCAAATAAAACACCTCCACAGGTGAAAGGAAGTTACAGCCACTATAACCAAATGAAAACGGGACAGCTTCTGGGAGTATGGTTTGCAAAGGATAAAATGATTGTTCAAGTTATTCTCAAATTTATGGTTTGTTTTTAAATACCTATACTTATGGAATAAAAACATAAGAATTTTGACAAGAAAATAATTTTGATTATATATTCAATAATATGTAACCTTAATTAGTATCTTCTTATGAATTTCATCATTGCTTACTATTTCCTAAAATGGCCAACTTATGTTTTAATTTTATTACAATTGACACAATTTTATTCAGAATTTATGAAACTTTGAATGATATAGGTGTATATATTCATGTGAAATAGAAAGAAAATAGATAATGTTATAGTGCCTAGTTTAAAAAAAGAATTTGAACTAATAGCAAACAAGAAATTACTAAATAATAATACACAACTTCTACGACATTATGCTTAAGTCACACTGAAAAATGATCTTTAAAATACTCCAAGTTTTCACCTTTACCATGTTTAGGGGTTCTCTTCATATTATATAGTACATTTTAAGATTAATGACAGAACAGTAGAATACCAAATAGGAAAAGAAGATGGTATATTAGAAATTTAGGGGAAAAGTCGTTACTGACTTAAATTGAATATTAGGTAAAAGAGTCACTCTCTTAATTTTAGATTTCATGCAATGTTTATTTATAAAAATTATACTTCTATTAAATGTATTAATATCCTGGTCATGAGTTTATGTTTTCAATTTTTAAATTGCAATTGACTCAAATTTCCTCTTGAATATTTTCAGATACTAGATTTGAGCAAGAAAAATAAAATGGCAGAGCTCGTCAACAGCTGCCACACTCTTCCCATCAAAACTCCGGACACAAAAGAGGAAGTTCGCAATACCACGGTGGGTCCTCAGCTTTTCATGTAAATAGCTGAAGTAGGGCCCTGGCTTTGCTATACTGTAGCTTCTTATGACCACTGACAGGGATGTGGTTATCAGAAGGGCAGAGACGACAAGTAAGAGTGAGCAGTGAAATGAAAACCGTAGTATATACTTGATAAATTATAAAGGAAATCAAATATTAAATAATATTGTAGCAGATATTTAAAAACTGACCACTTAAAAGATCTTATTTTAACAAAGTATTGCCACTGGGGATTGACTTTCTATTCCATAGGAAACTTTGAACTGAACATCTAGTTTTAAAAACAAATTCATGTATATGCCTAAGAGAAGCAAACATCAATTGTCTTTATTATAAATTAATAATGTCTCCGCATTGATAAGCTTGTCACTACTGACCACCAAGCAAATTCTTCTTGAATTCCAAATATTCTGGTACTATATCTGCTTCTTACCTTTGTATCCAAAACTCCTTGACTTTATAATTTCTTCTGTGTCTTAACTGAAATTACCTGGACAAGGCAGTCCTATAAATACTATCTACTGCTCCCTGAGAGGAAATCATTTCTTCAGTTGTGATGAGAAGTTCTATACGTCACAACAATTCTAACTAAATTTTGTTATGACCTCTCCTTTCATACCCACAGCCATAATTTACCCTCCAACTGATTAACTTAAACATTGCTTAAAAATAGTAAAGTGAAGCCAGGCGGTGGTGGCGCACGCCTTTAATCCCAGCACTCGGGAGGCAGAGCCAGGCGGATCTCTGTGAGTTCGAGGCCAGCCTGGTCTCCAAAGCGAATTCCAGGGGCGCAAAGCTACACAGAGAAACCCTGTCTCGAAAAACCAAAAAAAAAAAAAAAAAAAATAGTAAAGTGAAAGGAGGGTAAGAAGGAGACATAATGTTTCTGAAGACCTATCCTATTGTAGACATGTCATAGTTTATTGACATGCTTCAATTAATCCTCCCAAAATGTAGCTCGGATAATGAGACAGATACTTTGAAATGTTTTGCGGAACTTCTATCTTCAGCCAGCCCAGTCGCAATGAAATTTTGATCTTCATCAAACTCAAGCTCTTATTCATATGCTCCCAGCAACTTACATTGCCATAACTTTTTCACCTGTTCCTTTTCTTCATAAACTTCTCATGTTTCTACTATTGTCCATTGAATACTGCTGTGGTCTTCATTCTTCGTATCACTAAATTAGTTAAAAGACATCAACACAGCAAACATCTTAAATCAGTCATGAGGTTCAGATACAATCCTGATAGATACCGAAAGGTCAAATTTTAGCTGTGGTATCTATGCATGCAATGAGCCCCATGTTCTTCAGGTATACTTGTCAACAATATACTGTTCTGTTATAGACAAGGGGAGGGAATGTTGTAGACTGAGAAACCATATTTATTAATGCCAGATTGTCTTCAAGTTCCTTTCTATTAATATCCTAAAGTTCATAATGAGTATTTCATAAACATTCTAGTTCACTGGTGTCATAAATATGAGTTAAATGATTTGCAACTGAAACTGGTAATGTCCATCTTTCTGATTCTAGTCCAGTGGGCACCTCCTAAGTTCAAGAAAGCCTTAGAATCTCATGGATGAGCAAAACAATCAAATATATAATGCCCCATAGGGAAGGCAGATGGAAGAATTTCAGACAGAAAACAGAACATGTTCAATAATGTAGTTCACAGAAACTGTTTTTTACATAAGCTGTTTCATTTTTTTGCGAAGTATAGGTGAATATTTTAACTTTTACATTGCTACATCATTTTCTTCTCAAGAAAATCACACCTGTCCATAAGAATAGCAAATGGGGGTGTTAGATCATGCTCTATGATTAGCAGTCATGTGTAACTAACTAGTCCTTCCATATTTGGCTTATCTTAATATGATTGTTCAATAACTATTAAATAGATTCAAGGCTTTTTGAAACTGTCACTCAGTATACTGCATGCCTGGAAAGACCCTCTGAAACATCTAGTGACAGAACTCAGTGCTATGCCAGAAGCACCTCATGTTATCCTATCAAAGGCCAAAGCCATTGAGGCCCAACACAAAATCTTTCTGGAGGAGATCGTGAGGATAATATCCAAGGTGAGCAATTTTCTTACCCTCCAATTTTCTGTTTTGGAAATGATGTGACTTCTGTAGTGAATGATAAATTTTGAAACACTTGATATTGCAAGAATAAGTTAGGCATCTAACCTTGAACTCAGCCTCTCCATTGTAAGATAGACAAAAATATAGCAAGTTCTCCAAGTCATTTGGCTAGGTTCTTTCCCGGAATATCTTCTCCGTAGAGAAATATCCCCAAGTACCTCATTCGATATTCTTATCAGAATCACTCTTGGCCAAAATGCTTCTTTAGGGAAAGAACTATCACAGTTCCTCCATTGTCCCTTGATCAAACACAAGTCTATGCTCAAGTAGCAGAATCCGGGTGTTCCATCTGTCTAATTGCAAGTGACATACTTCCTCTAGCATCAACTAAACTTTAAAAAAAGATGTATATAAGTCTTGCTTCTAGATGACAAAAAGATTTATCACGTCCTATAATAGAAACATGGAAATCAATGTCTGTAACTGGAACTTCACATTTTTAACATTTCCTTAAGTATGATTCAACATTTAGAAGGGGAAAGGTCAAATGAATACAAATAGTGATAATAAGTAACTGTCATTTCTGGTCAATAGGTTGATCCTGCAATCCAAGAAACTGAAGACCCCCCAGTCTGGTCAGATCTGGAATCCTTGAGGGCAGCTGATGAAGAAATTAGATTTTTTGCTCTTTATTTGTTTTCATATTGCCTGCGTCTTGACCTACGAATAGTTGAATTTTATGTCAATATCTTGAAATGTATCCTTATAAATGGTGACATCTGTTACTCATATTTTGAGCCATTAATGAACTTCTAATTTTTAACCTTTTGAATGTACTTAAGTGTAATGTGTCTATTATTAAAAGGAGACACAAAATATGTCAGAGCATAGAAAGAAAATTTGTTGCTATCTTTTATTCATTTAGTAATAAATGTATCAATATCATTGAGATCTCCCTATCCAAACCCAAGATGTTCAACTAGCAAAGGGAAAAATGCATAGCTTACTTTAGAACCACAGTAAATTAATGTGGACAAAGTCAGTGAATGAGATCACTATTAAAAGTACAATAATTCTATTACAGATTTGGAAATATTGGTGTACTTTAAGAGATTTGGCCATGCCTCTAAGGCAACTTTCATAGTACAATGCCGGAAAACAAAATCACCATGAAGCTTCACTAGGACTAGGTACTAAGAACTTTTTGAATTTAGATGGTTAGGGTACAAACATGAAATGGCTATTTCTCATCTTATCATTTTCAACAAGTCTTCTCTGAATTTTGTCTCCTTAGCAACATCTTAGATATACTTAATCTATTTTCTTCCCTCTATGTCTCTGGAGTTTCATTTGGTCTAGTTTCAATGTCTGTTATTTAAACGAGTTAATATATTGTCCCCATTCTCCTGTGGTTCAAGTCACACAGCAGGGAAGGCTGAGGTCATCCATTCCTACAAAAGGTTGCTTCCTTCCTACTTGTCTATATCTGTTCCTTTGACTTAGGATGAGGTAAAGAAATAGGAAAGAGGAAAATTTACCCATTACCAACTTGTGTGGTGAAATCAAAGACTGACTGCTGAAAAGGACTTTTTAAAAATGTTTTTCTTTTTATTGAAAATAGATTTTTTTCTCAAATAATATATCCTGATTACATATTATCCACATCCCTTATCTCTTCCCCATTCCTTCCCTATTCTCAGTTTCTTCTACCTTCCTTCCCATCTGGATCCAGTCCCTTTCTATCTCTCATTAGAAAACAAAATTAGAAAGCAAACAGGCTTCTTAGGGATAATTATTAATATAAATAATTAATATAATAAAATAAAATAAAAACTAACACACAAACAAAAATTTTCATCACATTGGATGAAACAAACAAACAAACAAACAACAAAAAAGGAGCCGAGCAGAAGTCATACAAAACAGAGGCCAACTCATTTGCACACTCTGGAACTGCATAAACACATTAAACTGTAAGGCTTAATATATATACAAAGGATCAAGTACAGACTCCTGGAGGCCTAGTGCGTGCAGCCTCAGTCTCTGTGAGTTCATATGTTCTTTGATCATGCTGATTTACAGGGCCTTGTTTTCTTGGTGTCTTCCGTCCCCTATGTCTCTTACACTCTTGTCTCCTCTTCTCTAGAGTTCCCTGAACCTTAAGGGGAAGGATTTGATGGAAACACCCCATTTATAGCTAAGTGTTCCAAGGTCTTTCACTCTTTACTTAATATCTGGCCATGGGTCTCTGTATTTGCTCCCATCTGCTGCAGGAGGAAGGTTCTCTGAAGATGGTTGAGCAAGGCACTGATCTATATGTATAGAAGACTATCACTAGGGGCCATTTTATTGGTATGTTTCTCTGGGTTTTTTTGTTGTTTGTTTGTTTTTGTTTACTCTTTTTAGAACAGTAGTATTGGTTTTACTCTAGGTCCCTAGGTCTCAGGTTCTTGATCACCTAAGTAATGTCAGGTATGGGTTCCATCTTATGAAGTGGGCCTTCAGTCAAACCAGATATTGATTGGTTATTCCCACAAGCTTTGTGCTACCATTGCCCTAGCATAACATTCAAGCAGGATACCATTATAGATTAAGGGGTTTTTGACCAGCTTGGAATTTCTCTTTTGGTGGCATTCAGAGTACCTTCCTGTACTACAGATGCTAGAACATAGTTGGAAGCCTCTCTGTAGGCACCAGCTCAACTTCTCCATGTTCAATGAGTTGTGTAGGTTTTGTCTTCAGCAATGGGGCCTTGCTGTTTGTTTGTGGGGAGCAACCTATAGTCTTGGCAACAGCCTGGATTGTTTGGGTATACCCATGGAACTTCTTTGGTCAACAATTCAATTTGATATAACCCAGTCCCAGCACTGGAATCTGACAAGATCTTCATTTGATTTCCTTCTCTCATGGGACATAGTAGTGTTTTCCCCAGATACCCAGTGAAGGGCATACTCACTCAGAGAGATTCCCTAGTTAGATTATTTACCCACTCCATAGCTCTACCATGAGACTGTCACAGGTCCTCTCACTCTGAGTGCATACTACTGAAGAAAAGTGGCTCAAAGTGTGCTTTTTACCAACTAACACAGGAATCCCATACATCGAATCCCATCAGCAATGGAGTGGCAACAACAGAAAGTCACTGCTGACCCCTTCCTTAGGTCCTGATAATTTTCTTCTTTTAACATTCATATAGGTCCAGAAAAGATAAGAAAATCACACAGGTATCCATAAATAAGATATCATTCTTCCCTTAAAACTAATGAGTACATTTATCTAAGAAGAATCTCTTGAGAATCACTCACCCAGACATTTCTTAGAAGTCTATCAATACTAATATGACCTCAATACAAAAGTAAGACAACTAATATTCCATTTACTCAGTCTGGAGAGTTGTGATCATTTCAGGAGAATTCATCTTGTCAGCTGACTTTAAGCAACCAATGATACAGGCTCACCTCACTGTCACATCTCTGTAAAGAAAAGTAGATTGCCATGCTGTATTTCCAACAAGTGTTGGGGATTTAAAAATATATAGAGACAATGAGAGATTGTCCAGTCAGCATCTTGATAGACACAAAAGGAAAAGACTTTGATGGGCAGAAGAAAATGGGGTTTTGAGGCAGAAAGCAAAGGAAGAAAAGACTAAAAGAAAGGAAAGATGTAAAAGACAGATTATGAAGAACAACACACTGTTATAAGCCTAAACTCACAATCTCAACGTATCTTGCTATTTAGCCCCTCCTAACACATGTTACCAGATCTTTTCCCCCATGCCTTTTTTCTTCTCTCTTGCTTTCCTGAAAGTTTCGTTTGCATTAGAAGTGTATTTCCTTCATCCATTCGATTACTTGAGCCCTAGAGAGAAACAAAATGAGGCCACTCTGCAGATCAGAGTTCATAAAAAATTTATACTACACAAGAAAAATTCCTGATGCTTTCAGACAGCTGTTCAGCCAAACCAATTGCTTTCATCATAGGTGCTGGTATCAGAAACTTTCCTGTGCCTCTGTCTAGGATAATTCCTATTGTGTAGTAAGTCATTATCCAAACTAAACTCTCAACCCATCTTATCTCTTGAGTCCATGGAACAATGTGGTGAGATCCATGTATACTTCATATCTGAGTTACTGTTTGTCCAATGCATCTAACTCTATGCCACTTTTCATCTTACTGTCTTCTCATCAGTTTATGCATACGTCTAAACAAAAATATGTTAATTTATCAGCAGGGGATACTTGAAAATAAAATACATCTCAGTTTCATAAAACATAAATTTCACAGTGTTATGTAAGTTCCTAACAATATTGAATTTTAGACTTCTGGTAAATCACTCAAGTGTGGTGGTAAGAGGCCTCTGTTCAATAGTGACATTTACCTGAAATCTAAATTTTAAGATAAGATTCACTATTCACTATAGCTATTGCTGTCACACCTAATTCTGCAAAGAGTAGCTAGAAAATATATTTCAGAAAAAAGATAATAGCCACTCCTGCTTTAAGGAGGGCTAGTATACTATCTAGTGATTTCCATTGAAGATGACAAAGGAATTACAACAGTGGTGTCCACACAGAAACAAACCAGACTTAGAAAGTGATTGATAGGATAAAATAGGAAATTAAACATCCTGAGCACTACATATACCAAAAGGAAAGTTAAAAATACCTTTCTTTCAGTAGGTTAGCTGAACTTGTGAGGGATACAAAAACATGTAAATTATTGTACTAATGACAAGGTAAGGGATACTGCTAAAAGAAGCTACAAAATGAATCAGAAAACAGCAAGTAAAACCAAAATTTTGCCAAAGTTTCAGGAATGTGATTGTTTAAGTTGAAGTTTTGAAGGTTTGATAAGATACTGGGTTCTCAAAATGAGAAGACAGTATTTCTGCCAGTTCATCTACACTCATTCTATAACATAAGTATATTTTAATTCCCAGGGAGAAAAACTGAGTTTTATTATTATAGGGCATTAGTAAGCAATTAATGTTTTTTTTAAGCAGATATTGTTTTTTGCTATAGGTCCTGTTGCAGGGTGATAATGTGTTTTGCATTACAATGGATGGCATAACAATTTTGAGTTGGAGCTCCACCTGTGATATTAAGGGAAGGCAACACATTTTACTGCAAGAAAGCAATACTCCTAGAACTCGAAAACACAAATGCTTATCTGGTGTGAAGGGTTATGAGAATGGGTAGCTGGGACAAAAAGAAAGAAAGAAGATGTTAAAAACCCAGTTAAATACAATGCTGTCACTAATAGAAATTCGTAAGAATAAAACTGAAAATAATCATGATTGGAAACTAGGAGAGAGGCTGAAGATAAGTTTCTGGCCAATTTTACTTGAAATTAATTTTTGTGTATGGTATTCCCTTTACACCCACTGAAAGTGTTCCAGCTTAGGTGTGTCACATACTTGATTGAAGTCAAATGGCACTACTAAGTATGTGCTATGCCAGAAGAAAAGAGTTTCTGCTACTCAGCAATGAGGAGGTATATAAGTCACTCATCTCTTCAATGAGTTTGAACTAGATAAGGGAAACTCTTTCCTTCAAATCTTTGTTCAGTTTTCTAAGAGTTTGTGATTCCTTATGATACAGTTTGGATCTGGAGTATCCCTCAAAGCTCATGTTTAAAGCCTTGATATCCAGGCTTTGGAAGTATACTGAGGTGATGAAAAATTTAAAAGATGTTAGAAGCAAGTTAAGTCATTGGTGTGTGCCTCAAAGAGGAAATCTCTCTCTCTCTCTCTCTCTCTCTCTCTCTCTCTCTCTCTCTCTCTCTCTCTCTCTCTCTCTCTCTCCCTCCTTCTCTCCCTCCCTCCCTCTCCCTATCCTCTTTGTCCCAGGTAAACTCATCAAGTCTAGTTTGTGTTAGGTGTAGGGCCTGCACTTGAGTGTGGTTGATAGACTAGGTGTCACATCATCGAAGCAATCCGACCCTCTCTCTCCCAGTAGCAATTAGATGCCAATAGCTCCTCCGAGAAAGGGGGGACTTCGTGTCTACTTGCCATGTCCACGCTAGGATTTTCTCTGGCTTGAATTCATGTGGATCTTTTGTATGTTCTCACAGTTTCTGTGAGCTCACATGCCTTGTGTCTGGAAAACACTGCTGCTTTGAAGTCTTTCACCACCTCTGACTCTGAAAAGCTTCCAGCTCCTTCTCCCATGATGACCCCTGAACCTTGACGGGAGGGGTGATGAAATAAAGATGTCCCCTTTAAGGTCCGACACTCGGAAGTCCCTTGTTTTCTGAACGATGACAAGTTGTAAGTCATCACCCCTCTTTTAATTATCGCTGACAAATTTTAATCTAATTATCACAACCAGGAACACAGAACTGTAAATGGTTAATCAACATGATTCCTCCTCGAACTTCCAAGTCCTCACACATTGAATGCAAAGACTACAGTAGAGAGGCTTTGGTCACACTGAGTATAAGTGCCTAGAACATAAATCAGGCTTGTAACTTGCTAAAGTATTTAAGATGGGATTAATAAGGAAAAAAAATCACAAAGAGTTGAGTCACAAAGAAGATTTTTGGGAAGTTTGGTGTGGCACCAAGAGTACTTACTTCTCATGCAAGTTTGAAAGAAGTTTGGATGGAGCAGGTGCTTCTTTAATACTATAATGTGTAGAGGACAGCTCACTAAAATATTATCTCTAATTGAAAATTGCTTCATGGCAAACTTGAATTTCATCAGAGACAGTGAATAAGAGAACACATATAGAGAGATAGGAGTATTAAAGTGAAATGGTTTAGCTTTAATGGTAACGGGTAATTATGTCTACAAAAATATCATACAGTGTACACTTTCTACTGACAGTTATTAAGCTTGTGGTCATTGACTGACTGGGAAGTATGGTACATGCCAGCTAGGACATTACCTGAGGACATGGAATAAAGTGGAATTTCTATGTTCGTGGGAAATAAGATCCTTTAGTTTGGAGCCCTTTTAGAAGACAACTGTGGATTATATGTAGTGGCTACAAGGTCATACTAGAGCCAGTCATACACAAGGAGCCAGGTAGTATGGCAATGTTCTGTTTGTAGGTGAGAAGGTGCCTGTTCTCCTATTAACTCTTGGCCAGGACAAACAGTGTTAACTTTCTACACGAAGGCCACTCAGATGATCTGTGCATGTTTCTCAAGGTGATGAACACTAATGACTCCTGGGTAAAAATATGTGTACAAATTGTAGAGAGCTGTGCACGGCCGCGCCTCAAAGATGGCACCGGCATCCGGCTTCTGCCTTCCCAATGGCAGGTGTTCTCTGGGATAAACAACTCCTTATTTGGCTAAGGCTAGGATCTGGCTTGCTTCCGCGCACCTGGACCTAATCTGGCTTGCTTGCGTATGTCTGACCCTATCGGCATTGTCCACGTGGCACTATGGGGTTGGTTGCCCAGTGGCTATAAAGGGCATGGGCTGGCTTTCCCCAGGGTAGGAGGGAGAAGATGGCTTTCCCTGGGGTCAGAAGATTGTCTCAAGGTTCCTGAATAAACTGCTTGGAGAAGAGCCTGGTGTTGCGTCTTCCTTGCTGGTCGAGGCGGACGCGACAACAAATCATTTATATTATATTATATTATATTATATTATATTATATTATATTATATTATATTATATTATATTATATTATATTATATTATATTATATTATATTATATTATATTATATTATATTATATTATATTATATTATATTATATTATATTATATTATATTATATTATATTATATTATATTATATTATATTATATTATATTATATTATATTATATTATATTATATTATATTATATTATATTATATTATATTATATTATATTATATTATATTATATTATATTATATTATATTATATTATATTATATTATATTATATTATATTATATTATATTATATTATATTATATTATATTATATCCTGACTGCAGTTTCCCCTTCCACCTCTCCTCCTAGTCCCCAGCAACCCCCCCAACTACCTCTTCTCCATTTTGATGTTGGATGTTTTTGCTCTTTTGGGGATTCCACCACCCAACTCCCAAATAAATCACAAACAGAGGCTTATTCTTAATTACAAATGCCTGGCCTTAGCATGGCTTGTTTCTTGCCAGTTTTTCTTAATTTTAATTATTTCTGTCTACTTTTTATCTCTGGGCTTTTTCCTTTCTCTATTCCTGTATAACTTTTCTTTCCTTCTTACTCCATGTCTGATTGTATAGCTGGGTGGCTGGGTGGCTAGCCCCTGGAGTCCTCTTCCTTCTCTGCCTACTCATCCTCCCTCCCAGATTTCTCCTTCTATATATTCTCTCTGCCTTTGAGCCCCACCTATCCTTTCTCCTACCTTGTTATTGGCCATTCAGTTCTTTATTAGACCATCAGATGTTTTAGACGGGCACAGTAACACAGCTTCACAGAGTTAAACAAATGCAACAAAAACAAAAGTGACACACCTTAAAATAATATTAAACCATTTCAATCCAGAATAGGGCAGGCCTCCTATGGGTATCAACAAAAGATGGCATATCAAGTTGTAGTAAGACTAAGTACCTCCTCTAATATTAAGGCTAGACAAGGCAGCCCAATATGCTGAATAGGGTTCCAAAAGCCAGCAAAAGAGTCAAAGACAGTCCCTATTCCCACTATTAGAAATACCATCAGAAGACTAAGCTGCACAACTGTCACATATATGCAGAGGGCCTAGATCCATCCCATGCAGACTCCCTGATTGGTTCAGTTGGTTCAGTCTCTGTGAGTTCCTATCAGCCCAGGGTAGTTGATTCTTTGGGTTGTTTTTTGATGTCCTTGACCTCTCTGGCGACTACCAGTCCTGCCACATAACCTTCATCCTACAGTTTTTCCTCCTATGGGTTGTGTTTGGGAAAAGGTGACAGAGATTGTGGGAGTGGTGAGCCAAAGACTGGTTCAGCCTCAGACCCATGCTGTGAGAGGGAGTCCACCCCTGATACTGCCTGGAGTGACAGGACCTAATAGCTAGATAGTCCAGAGACTTGGGATGGAACCAAACACAACTGGAGAAAGAAAAAAAAATGCCAATGTAATGACATCTAATGATATTCTGCTATACTCATAGATGGGTGTCTAGCCCAATTGTCATTAGAGAGACTTCACACAGCAACTGATGGAAACAGATGTAGAGACCAACAGCCAAATATTAGGCCCTGCTTGAGGAATCCTGCTGGAGAGAGGGAGGAAGGACTGTATGAATTCCTTTTTTCACTATTATAATTGAACACCCAACAAAAGAAACTTTGGTGAGCAAAGATTTATTGAGGCTTAAATATCAAGGGATACAGCTTATTTTAGTAAGAAGGATGAGATGACTACTCTCACTGCCTCCACAATCAGGAAAAAAGAATGAGAATGCTGCTGATCCATTTCCTTTGTCATTTTTATTCAGTCTGAGACCCAGTCAATGAATGCAATGGGGCTATCTACATTTCAGATGAGTCATTACTCCTAAGGGACTCAGATGGTAGGAATGTAAACTGTTGCAGCTGCTGTGGAAGTCAGTGTGGAAGATTCTCAACAAGCTAGAAATAGATTCAAAGTCAATGGAATCATAGTAGTATGGGAAAACACTTCATTTTATATAAAATTATCTAGCTCTGCTAACAATCACTTTGGCTCTTGACTTAGCATGCGCAGTGGAACTTACTTTGACTAAAAGGTAAACATTCTTGCAAATTGTATTTCTTCAGTAACTTGTGTTTGGGATGTACAATGGTCCCCAAATGTGTGGTGTTGTTCTAATTATTGTCTTCCAATTTACTTTGGTTGTCTACATCTGTGAGACAGCATGACTCAGTGGCCAATGTTTGCAAAGAATGGGCATTATCACTTAATGCTCATCATAAGCACGCTCAACATGTGTGAGCTGATGGTGACATTCAGCGGATGAGAGATTTTTTAAGAGTTACTAAGTTATTACTGAAATAATGAAAATTCCTGTTGCTTATTTCAGTTGTTTCCTCCAAGTACAAATGTGGAGAACGAAGACTGGGAGTCACTTTTGTATTTAGGCCTTTGCAAGACAGTGTCATTCTCAATGAGGCGTCTGGCTTCCTTATTTGGAATCCCTTTCAGTGAGCAAAGGAACTGGTAATTTGAGAAGAACTCACATGCTCAGCTTAGTCAGTAGGTAACAAGCCCTTTCTGGCATGCTGCACCAGCTGCCTTTTCAGAACACTTCCTGATTCTCACAGCCCTTAGATTGCTCTGTGGTCAATGCCTTATCACTGAGAGACTTTTCTACTGAAAATTTCAAAGACCGGATGAAATTATCTATCCTGCATTCTCTCCTTTCCTTTAAACAAATAAACTCAGCTTACATTTCATATTTGAAGGTAAGACTCTCCAATTCTGGTATACATTATGACCTCAGCAGAAAATACCTAACACTTTCTTTCACTAAAATGTGATGTATGATATCTGTGGCAAAATGTATCCCGATATAGGAATGTTACATCATTTTTATCCTCTTGACTCTGTTTCTAAGTCCACCAACTGCTGATCAGTGGTCCAAAAGTATTTGGGGTTTTCATTGGTTGGACATTCACCAAAGCACCACATTTTTTTTTTCACATCAATAACAGATTATATCTTGCGCCTTTTCCTCCAATCATTGATCATCAGTCAGGTATCATAATGTCTTAGAGAGTTCTTATGAGCTGTTCAACAATGAGGCACAAATGACAATAAATATAATAAAGACTCTTAACAATGTATTTAATATACACAATATTTCATCAAAGAAATCATGTAATGATATGCCCCTTGTTATGTTTGCATTATTAGAAGAAATCTCACTAGGACCAAGGTAGGAAACCCCAGTGTTGCCTGAGTTTCATAGTTGCAGATGTCACAGAGCTTTACTCAGTCCAAGTGAAGGAAATTACCAAATAAGCCAGATGTATATGTTCAACGAACAGTCACACAGCAACTTGTATAGGTGCAACTAAACATGTCTTAGATTTAGGTCCAGGTCCATTAAAAAAAAAAAAAACCTATATTTATTTCTGTAACCTGACTGATAATACATGATTAAGAATGTTTTTGATCCATTGGGGGGGACTTTGATGTTTTAAGTTAATGTGAATTACTCTCTTAAAAGAGTCCCTTAAACATCAGTATTTATACTCTATATTACTCTTGTTACATGCCTAGAGTGTAGAAATGAGCACTTTACATTATGCCACAGATATTGACTAAAACTTCCAAAGGTTAAATTTCTCAATATTGGGGACTCTTACTGTGGCTTGTGTTCTAATGTTCAAGAAAACAAAAACAAAAACAAAAACACCTGAAAAACCTAAGTCCTCCCATCAAGATCCAGTGAACATTTTAGAAGAGGTGATGGAAATACATAAGAACTGGAGAAGAGAATACAAGTCCAGGCAATCACTGTTTTCTAATAGTATGGGATTGCCTTCAGACTTCTTGGTTTGCAGAGATAGCTGTGGTGATTTGCAACTTAACTAGCCCCCTAGATATCACCGTAAAATCAACTAAAAAATGCTTATATGACTGCTTTAGTCATCATGCTAATGAGGTGCTAATCCTCAAGAAGGAAGAATCACGGAGTCTCCATCTAGAATTTCAGAATTTACTTCCTCCTGTACCCAAGCAGTGTGTAGCCTTAGGCATGGTGTACTGGACTATATAGTAGGTGGGACTGCAGTGAATCAGCATTCCTGGGACAGCCAGCAAACTGTGCTGAGACTTTACAGGGATGCTGCTGCCTTCCACCCAACCATGCTTCTGTAAGTAATTCTTCCCCTAAGTTCTTCTAAGTGACTTTAAATATTGCATTCTTTTACAACATTTGTTTGGACATTTTACATTTTGCTGTCATCGTTGTGCTAAGTGAATGGGAATTTGTTCCTGGTTAACCAAGATGAATAAAACCAGTTCTCTAAGAAGTACTTTCTAATCATTGCTCTAAAAAGCATACATTCTTGGATTAAGGTTCTTAAAAGAGAATCTCTTTCCTGTAGACATGTAGAAATGTCTAGAGGTGGTTTATATTTTCTTAATTTACCCAAGGTAGAAAAGAGGAATATTGCTAGCATCTAGTCATAGGAACAAGAATTGTGTTTACACAATACTCAAATGTCCAAGAGCATTCCAGAAAATGAATGATATGTCTTCTAAAATTAAAATTGCTTACATTTATTTATTTACTGGAATAAGATTGTAAGAATTGTGAACTGAATTTCTAACAACTTCAGAAGGAAGAAAGTATTATCTTCTCATTTTTAAGTTTTATGAGCTGCTTAACTGGAGCGCACCTAATCACAGCACCAATTATGGGGACATAATAGATAAGGCTTGCAGATGTGGATCTATACATCTTTGACAATGTAAATCTAGTAAAATACTCTTTCAAAATATGGACATTAAAGCTGGGCAGCAGTGGCGCATGCCTTTAATCCCAGCCTCAGGAAGCAGAGCCAGGCAGATCTCTGTGACTTCAAGGCTAGCCTGGTCTACAGAGTGAGATCCAGGACCGGCACCAAAACTACATGGAGAAACCCTGTCTAGGAAAACCCATATATATATGAACATTGTACTATTATTTACTTTGGATAATATTTCTAAGTAAAATGAATCAGTAACGAGTATGTGTATATTGAGACAGGGTCTCACCACATAATTATGACTGGTCTGGCACTCACTATGTAAACCAAGTTGACTTCAAAGTCATTGAGATCCACTTGCCTTTGTCTCCTGAATACTGAAATTAAAAGTGTGCTCTGCCATGCCTGGGTCTTATATTGATTTTTATGAAGTGAAAAGCTAAAATAATTTATAGCCTTCTACTAATCTTTAAATCCTTCAGATAACAAATGGAAAGAATTTATACCTGTATCTATTTAATGCATAAATATTGATCATATATAATAATTTTGGGAAAACACATAGATTTTTGTAAATTTACTTTCTGTATAGGAATTATCTAAAAATAATATTTATTTTGCATATGAAATATTGATGGTTATCTTGAATGCTACATAGTTTTTTTTTCATATTTTGAGTACTTGAGTTTAGATGTTTTCCTTGAATAAAATTTACTAGTTCTCTAATTTTCTGTTGCACATTTCTAATTGGATTTATCTAAGGTTCTCTGGAACACAAGTGTTTTCAGACTAATGCCACTAAAGGTAAGTTGATATTCCATTTTGAAGCATAACATTCTGGATCATGTTGGTGGGCATGTAAATTATTGACACGTTAGGCTTCTGTGTTTGTCCATCAGTAAAAGTTAAATTGGTGTTGAAACCATTTGATGATTGTAGGAATACTAATTTAAAGGAGGTTCATTTACAAAGCAAGAGAAGTAGATACAATCAATATTACTAGAGCTTCTTTGAACAAGTGATCAAAAGGAAAATCATTTAACCTTTTAAGTGTTTTCTTTTCATCAATAGAGGTTGGTGATATTACATAGGATCAGTCTACCCACAGAGTTATTGTAAAACCTATAAAAACTTATGGCAAAATTCCCATACATGGAATTATTATGGTGAGTCTAAACACAGCCTTTAGGGTCCTTTCCATGATAGGATTCTCTTCAACTCAGTATTAAACAATTGATAATAATACACTTATTCTTGTTACTCATGATAATGAAGCAATGTCAGGGATGTTGACCTTGTCCTGATACAAATATTGCCTACCAAGTACAGCACAATCTTTGAGAGAGTAACCAATGAAAATCACTATAAATTCTCAAGACATTAAATCATCTACAAAGAATGATTCTAAAACATTTACCCACAATTAACTTAGGGTATAAATGTTTGAAAGTTTCAGATACCAGTTTAACATGTGGGAAATTGCTGGTTCCCCAAACTGTAGAAATGTTCAAGTTAATTATATAATTATATTTGCACAGTGGAAGATACTTATTTAGTCTCACAGCTGTATAGTATCAGACAATGCAGTCGCAGGAATTGTGGACAAATAAAATAACTCTTGATAAGAAGGTGGAAGTACCATTGGTAACATCAGACAAATAGATCTCAACATCCTGTTTCTGTAAAGCAGGAATGCTCCTGTTGATACTGGTGTTAAATTTGCTTCTGTGTGAGAATGTTGCCCCTTTGCCTGTGAATGTCCCTGGAGCTGGACAAGGTGAAGTCTACCTCCAGGACCTGTTTGATCATGCCCTCATGCTGTCTTATAACATCAGTGAACTCAATAGGGAAATGCGCAAGATGTTTGTAAGTACCTCACTTACCTATGGCTTCTTCCCAAAAGGAGCCTTCCTGTCAATAATGATACTGCAACACATTTAAAATTATTGTAAGCCAAATTTCTAATTAAATATCTGTCATAGATTCAAAGAAATTAGCTACTGAGAAATAGAACATTGAAGAACAAGATAGTTTCATGAAAGCTCCAAGATTTACAAAGCTTTCAGTGGTTTTTGAAATTGTTTCTACTTAACTATTAAAAGAATATCAGTTTGAACCAATGAAGAACAAGAGGTTACATAATGCAGATATATATGTATGGGGATATTTGGCTCAATTTCTACAGGAAGATTATTGTTAAAACACAACTGTCACATAAAAACCTAAAAGATGAAGCTGGAGAACAACTCTGACTTCCTCATCTATTTTGTACACAGCTAGTCTCTGCTGGCATCTTCCCCTTGGCCTTGTACATAGCCAATAGAGGAGCAGTGTATTGCGTTGAGTCCAGTGGAATTAATAGAATGAATCTAATTTCCTAAGATTCAAGAATAGAAAAAAAAATATTAGCTTTTCAGAAACTCCTAATGCCAGGAGTCAGGGTTTAAAGATTTCATTGGATGAGTCATTCAATGGGAGTGATGGGTTAGAAGTGAAATAGGTTCAATAATTTTGATATCTGCATGTTACCTGTTCAGTCAGTTATTGTCGGGGAGGTGACAATAGACATGGTTTCAGTACGACAATGGCCACTTAATAAATGTGACTCTGAAGTTATAATAAATATGCATTCATGTTGCTTTTCACTTACAACTTTTTCTTTCATTTCCCTTATTCTATCTCAGTTCATCAATGACTTCTCTTCGAACACATTCTCTAAATTTGTGAGTACCTCATTTATTTCCATCTCCCCTTCCTATAAAGCCTTCATGCTAATGGTTTCATTACAATTTAAGTAAAAAAATGTCATTAACCAAATTTCAAGTAATACATTTCCACAGGTAAAAGATTCCACTGCCATTGTAAAGCAAACAAACATTCTTTGCAGAAGAATGGGAAAGCTTTAGGAAATCTCATTTGCTGAGATTATTATGATTTCTCATTTTTCTCTAAATCTGTGTATTTTATTTTATTTATATTTGTATCTGAGATATCAATCTGTAAGAATGTGGTGGAGGAAAAAACATAATTTTCTGGTCTCACTGAGAAGAAGTACAATTGTTTTGTAATTAGTTATGTATAGGAAACAGAAGCACACTGGCCTAAATCTATGTCACGGAGGGGCACTAGTTTGTTTGTTTGTTTGTTTGTTTATTTTTTCAGAAGCCTCCAATGCTACAAATGAAATCTTGTTTAAAGATCTCCAGTGCTAACGTTCATTCAGTGGGAGGGCGGGTTGGCAACTGAAAATAGGCTCTCTCCTCCCAATGACCGCATGCTATCTGTTCAAGGTCTGTCAGTGTGTAGGAGAAAAACAGAAAAGGCTTGAGTACAATAATATTCATCAAGAGACTGTGTCCCCAGCTTTGTAGTAAACACCTGTTCATATCGTTTTTTATTCATGAGTTTCTCATTCCTCATTCTTGACTGACAGTCTTTCAAATTCTTAACATTCCTGACAATTCTTTAAGTTTTACACATTAACTGAGTATGTTTTTAGATAATGTGTAGCTTAATAATATATTTAGATAACTATAATATTTAAATGATAATATATAAAATATGTAATAATTAATCATTTATAAGTTTTAATTTTTCCTGTTTTATTTTCTTAAAATGGTCAGTTTGTTATGTTTACTTTTGTCAAATTTGACACAATTCCAGTCAAGATTCATGATTAAGTGTGAATGGTACATGTGCATATATTCACTGCGAATGGAAAGAAAATGTGTAGTTTTAAAATGCCTCGCTAAAAGAAATATTTGAACCAACAGGAAACAAATGATTAATAAACACAGATATACATTTACTGCAGTATTAGACTCAAATCTAAAGAAAGACTATTCGTAAAACACGTTGTGTTTTTCAGTTTTGCCATTTCTAGGGCTTTTGATCATTATACAAAAATTTGGAATTAATGACAGAACAAGAGAAAAGTAAATAGGAATGAATGACAGATTAGAAAGTCAGATGAAAAATTAAACGAGATTACTTAGTTACAGGGGAAAATGGTTAAAGATTCATTCTCTTAATGTAGCTGGAGGGCTTCAATCCAGCTTTGGGTCGTCAGCCCCATGGTACCAACTGCAGGTTGTCGAGGCGATTGTCCACATTCACAGCATTGAGATGTACCACCTGAAACCCGGGAGCCACACCTCCCCTGTGTCTTTCTCACAGCAGCTCATGCAGAAGCCTGCCGGAGCCCCTTCTTCGGTTTTTGTCGAAGGCATATGTATAAATATCCTAGCACCATTTTTATCAGCATCTACTTTTATTTGAGCCTCAAAGGAGTAGATCTCCACCAGTGGTATGTCTTGTTCATCTATCAGTGTGTATTTGGTCTTCCCGGCCACCCGGCCGAGCTGCACGATGCCCAATTTAAAGTCGGTCATGGCCGGACCCGCTCTCTGCTCCACTCGCTGGGGTTTCATGCAGTGTTTATTTGTAAAAAATTATAGCTATAGTTAATAATATTCTGGTTACAAGTTCATTTACTCAATTTCCAAATTCTGTCTAACTCTATTTCTTTTTTAATATTTGCAGATGTTGTACTTGTACAAGAATGAAAAGACTATGTCCAAGATGTTGGACAGCTGCCGCACTGTTCCTGTTGACATCCCACAAACAATACAGGAAGCCCGAAAGTTATCAGTGAGTCCTCAGTTTTCATTGAAACAGCTTTGCCATGCTGGCACTTTTTTAAGTACGCAATAGGTGTGGTAATCAAAGGAGCACAAACAAAGAGTAAGAATGAGTAGCAGAAGAAAAATCATGATATACAGTTGATAAATTATAGGAAAATCAATTATTAAATAATATTGTAACAGATCTCCATGAACTGGCCTTTTAGATGATTCTAGTTCACCAATGTTCTGTCAGTGGAAATGGACTTATTTTTCTGTAGGAAATGTTGAATGGACTAGGACACCACTATATAAATAGACATTCCTGTGTATACCTAAGATACACAAAAACAATTGTCTTAATTATATTTTATGTATCATTGGCACATTTTTCATTGCTGAGTACCGTGATAAGCCTTCTTTACTTCAAGACTGTACTGATTCTACATCTACTTCTTACCTGTTCAGTCTTCTGTGAGTTTATACTTTCTTCTCTCTCTTAACTGAAAGCATCTGAACAAGGGGTCCAGTAAATTCGATATAATGTTCCTCAGAAAGAAATCACACCCTCAGTTGTGATGAGAAGTTTTGCATATCACAGAGAATGTAATTTATAATTGTTATGATTGGTCAGTTTGGATTCCCTAACATAACTTATCCTCAAATGAGTTGACTTGAACATCTTGTGAAAATAATAAGTGAAAGTGAAGGAACAAGAGGGAAATGAAGAAAACCTTTTGTAGAGACCTACTCAATGACTAGACATTTCAGAGTCCTTTATTGGCATTGCTTCAAGTAACCCTCCTAAATGTTAACTGATAAGAGAAGCCAGAGTTCTGAAAACATTCAAAGAATTTATAATCCCAATATATTGTCAGTATGGAGTGGAGGCTTCACATAACTCAAGCCCTCACTCCAAATCATATAACACAATGCTTCCAGCAGCCTATTTTACTTCCTATTTGAACTGTTCCTTTCTTCTACATCTTTTATGTCTTTCTGTTGCAATATCCATTGGATTCCTTTCTACTGTTCATAGTAGCATCTACTAAAGTAACCAAGACACATAGAAAGCATTTTAAATTTAGAGATGAATTTTTTGAATGAATTTGCTAATTCAAATTTCTTGTATGAGTTTGAATCTACACAATGGAGATTCGAAATTCCATTGCCATTTCTATTAATGCTATTATTAAAGGCAAAGCAAGGTCATGGTTTTTCACCAGCACTTACCATCTAAAGTATCACTTATCTAGAAGGAAGGGACAGGGAAGGAGAATCACTGAGACTTAGAGACGCACATTTATTAATGTCAGGTTGTCTTCATAATATTTGCACATTAATATCCTAAAGGGCATTAAAATAAGTATGATTTCAAACACTATACCTTACTTGTTTTATAAATCTAGTTGAATGATTTGTCATTGACAGTGATGGTATGGATTTCCTAAATCAAGTCCTTGGGCACATACTTCGTCCCCCAAAGCCTTGCATTCTCATGACAAAGAGAACAATCTAACATCTTAGAACTTAGAGGAGGTCAGATTGTAGGATTCAGATGGAAAACAAAACATAATCAATAGGAAGCTCATTTTAAAAGTAATTATTTATATAGCATAATATTTCATTTTAGCAGACTGTAGTTCTGAATGTTCTAATGTTTAAAATTCTACCCTATTTTCATATATAAAATACCCAGTGTTTGCTTTCGATTTACAAATGGATATTTTACTTCAGCATCTCTGATTACAAATTAAATGTAAACAATCTTTCTGTATTTCATTTCTCTTAATGTAATTGATCAATTATGGATGCATAGCTTGAAGACTTTCTGAAACTAACACTGAATCTAATGGGAACCTGGAATGACCCTTTGCACTACCAAGTGGCCAAACTCACTGGTATGCCAGGAGCCAATGATGCTATCCTGTCCACAGCAAAAGATATTGAGACCCAAAACAAAGAGCTTCTAAAACTCATCAAATGGATACTCAACATGGTGAGCAGTCTTCTTAAAATCCACTTTTCTCATTCATGAAATAGATTTCTTCTCAATAATACATTTTGACACACCCCACTTAGCAAGAACAAAATTTAGTCAACCAATCTTGTACGCAGCCTAGCCACTTAAGAGATTGTATTGGCTAGGGTTTCTATTACTATGATAAAATATGAACAAAAGCAACTTGGGGAGGAAAGTGGGTTTTGTTTTTGTTTTTGTTTTCAACTTACACTTCCACATCACCATCCATTATCTAAGGAAGTCAGGGCAGGAATTCAAGGCAGGAACCTAGAGGCAGGAACTGAAGCAGAAGCCATAGAGGAATGCTTACAAGCTTGCTCAGCCTGTTTCTTCACACAACACAGGATCACCTGCCCAGGAATGGCACACACATATTCTCCAGAAATGCCCTATAGACTTACCTGCAGGCAACGTAATGGATGCATTTTTCCAACTGTGGTTCTTCTTCCCAGATAATTCTAGTTTGTGTCAAGTTGATGGAGATGGCTCAGCAGTTAAGAGCACTGACTGCTCTTCCAGAGGACCCTGGTTCAATTCCCAACACCCACATGACAGATCACAACTGTTTGTAACTCCAAGATCTGACTCCCTTATACAGATGTACAGGCATGCAAAACACCAATGCACATAAAATAAAAATAAATAAATTAAAAACAACAATAATGGCAGGAACTGACATAAAAGTTTAAAGATTCCTCACAGTCATTGAGAAAGTATTTTTCCTACGTGGAGTGAAATACACTAGATCTCGTAACAAACACTTCTAGCCCATCATCATCCACTGGTATTGCTTTTCTGTTATTTCATCATCCTATTTTTAAAGGAAATAATTTATCTCTTACAAATTTAATACAAGAAAACATGAACATGAGTCTTGATTCTAGTTGTCAGATTACCCAGCATTAGAATCGTGAAATTCAATGTCTACAACTGAAATTTCACATTATTAATGTTTCTATAAATACAATTCAATATTTAAAAGAAAAAAAGGACTAACAAACAAGTAGTGTAAATAACAGATGACTGACTATCATTTTGGTCTTTAGGTTCATCCAGGAATTGAAAATGAAGACTATGCTGAGTGGTCAGATCTGGAATCTTTGCAGGCATCTGATGAAAAGACTTGCCTCTCTGCTTTATTTAAATTGTCCTTCTGCTTGGAGACTGACACAAAGAAGGTTGACCTTAATCTCAAATACCTGATATGTTCCTTTGTTGGTGGCAATACCTGCTCAACCTCAAGGTTGAAAAATGATTTCTATGACCCAGTCTTTTGAGGATTCTTTTTAATTTTATACATTTGAAGACATACATGTACATAGAGGGTCTCTTTAAAGAAGTAAAAATAAACATATTAGATTTACTAAAGTATAAGAAAATTTGTCATTAGCTTTTTTTCATTTAGTCCTAAATGTAGCAAGAACATTGAAACACTTTAATCACAAATGACAAATGTTTTATTGGAAATTTCAAGCAATTTATAACTTAGAGTCATAATAAAATAATGTTGATCAAGTTATAAAAACAAAGCATGAGATCAGAATTAAAAGGAGAGCTAAGCTATTGATAGTATGGACATGTTGGGATACCTTAAGAACAGCAGGCATGCCTTTAAGCCAAATGCCAGTGAAATGACAGAAAATACCATTTCCATGTGACTGTAGTATGGCAGCATTCTAAGAACTTTTTGAACTGAAAGTAGCAGCGTTTAAACATAGGATGGTATGAGATGGAACTGCCTTCAGCCATGCTCTTTTAAATTATCATTTTTTTAGTACCATCATTGACACAGTCAATATGTTCTCTTCTCTCTGAGTCTCTGAGTCTTTTTTGTTCTATTTCAACTTACCTTAAAATAATCACTTAATACATTTATGTTCTCTTCTGGCTCAAATCAGATATCAGGAAAGGCAGAGAAGAGATGGTCAATTTCTACAATGCTGCACTAATTGCCTCTTGATATCCATTCCTTTGACTTTGTCAGAATGGGAAGGAGGCTTAAAGAAAAAATAAGATTCTTTCATTACCCACTTATATGGTGATATCAAAGACTTATTGCTGACAAGATTAAATTCACTCTCAGTAGCAGTTGACTCTTTCATAGGGCACACTAGCGTTTGCCTAAAACACCTACTAAAGAGTACTTCAAGTTACAGTATTTTTATCAACATACATTTTTCTATCTACACTACAGCTCAGCCATCTGTCTCACCCTTTACAATCTGTATTGTAGATCCCCTCATCTTTTAGGAACACTACCAAAAGAAATCAATAACAGTGTGCATTATACCAACTGACACAATTATCATGCAAGAAGACTTCTCCAACAGTGGAGTGATAACAGTACTAGATCACAGCTGACCTTTTCCTAGGGTTGCTACCAGTTCTCTCTTTCTCCTGTTCATATGGATCCAGACTAGACCAGAAAGTGAAATTTCTTAGCATATTTTCACCAGAGATTGAGGGTGGCTACCATTCCTTTCTTTTGAAATCCATGACTAATTTTATGTAGAAAAAAATCACCTTAAACTAGGTCATGTAGACATTTGCTATGAGGTTACTGATCTCAATACACCCTCACTATAAAACACCTAATGTTCTCTTTATGTTGTTTGGTGAACAGTACAGAATTCAGCTTGTTAGCTGTCTCTAAGAAACCCAAGATGTGAACTTTTCAACTGAAAGATCTCCTTAAAGAAAATTGAATAGCTAGGCTGTACTTCCTATGCATGTCAGGGAGTTTCAAAGATTCCTAGATAATGAGAGACAACAACATTTTGACAGATGTGTAAGTAAAAGAGTAGGATTAAAAAGCAAAACAAAAACTGTATTGTAGAAAAGAAGCAAAGACAGGAAAGACTAAAGGAAAGAAAACCAACAAAAGATGTGACAGAAAGGCTGCCATGCTGTTACAATACCAAAATACATAAAAACCTAAAACTACCCTGAATTTAGACCCTCATAACAAATTCATATCTCCTTGTCTCATATCCCCCATCTTTTATTTCCTTTCTTGCTTTGTTGAATGTTTAATTTAAATTTGACTATTATTTGCTTTATCTGTTGAAATGTTAAAGCTTCAGTGTAAAACAAAACCAGACAGTTCTCCATCTCAGAAATCAAGAAAAATTCTCCTACATAATAAAAAATGTTGATATTTATTGTTCCAACAAACCCATATCTTCTGTCAAAGCCAGTTGAATTTATCTGAACTTTGCTTTTGTTTCCAGTGTGATGGTCCTTCTTTTTCAGAACATAGCAGAACACAGCTCAATAAACTCATCCACCCCTCTACTAGCTCTTGAACGCATGCAAAACAGTAGTTGCCCATTATATGTCACCCTTTTCCTTCAAAGGCAGGAGAGTGTGGTGTGATCCAAATGCACACATATTTATGTTATTCATGGTCCACATCTATTGTGCTTTACATTTAACATTTTTATGCATATTTCCAGCACACAAGATAGTGGCATAGCAGGCGTGTTTGGAAATAAGTAACAATTTAATTTTTATAAAATATAAGTTTTAAAATGTCTGTAATAAAATTAATTTTAAGCTTCTGGTAAATCATGCAGGTGTCATGGTCAAAGGCCTCAGCTGTAGGTATCTCAAACATTCAGCAAAATATGGTCCAAAAAGACACTTCAGAACAAAACAATGACTTCCTCTCTAATGAGAGTGAGTATATATTCTTCTGTAGATTTCAATGTAATAGAACATTTGAAGAAATGTTTCTGTTGCTGCAATAATAGCAAGAGATGTCAAAGTAGAAAGAAATCAATGATAGAAATTGACTTATCTAATAAAATATGAAATTATACATCATAGGCACTATGTAGAGCAAATGAGAAGTTAACAGAACTCTTTTTCCAAGACGTTCAAATTAAATAGTGGGGGAAGGGCATAGAAATATACAAATGACTGTATTAATGTCAGACCAATGCAAAGTGCTCAAGGGAGGAAAAATATAGTTCAAGTCAGAGATAGAAGACAAAATAGAAACATAAACAGAACATGAGAAAGTTTGAGAACACCATGAAGAGACCCTTCAGTGGTCAGGGAGCGATGGGAAGAGGAAGCAGAAAGATTCTAAGAGCAGAGGGGATGGATGACACCAAGGAAACAGTGTCTTTCAAACACACCAGGACTGAAGCACCTATGAAGTCATAGAGACGATTGTAGCGTGCAAAGGGCTTACACACATTCAAGCCAGACAGGCCTCAGTACACAAGGAGGAATGGACATGAGACCCCGTCATGAACAACAAGAAATTATCTCCAACTGATATATAGTTGCAAAGAAAAATTTAGTTTTCTCTAGTGGAGTCTCACAGAGCATATTAATGACATTTAAGGATAGGCCATAGGTCTAGCAGAAGATGGCTAACATGAAATGAACTCATTAGTAACTTTTGTAAACACAAAATGAACTTAGTGGGTTTTTTAAATCGATATTTTGTTTTACATTACTTTCTTTGGGTATTTTTTACCTTACTGTTCCTTTACTTCTATATTATGATCTCTGATTTTCATTTTTTATGGATTTTGTTTTTGGATATGTCTGTGTGTCTTTCTAGTGTTTTTTTTCCTTTACTTTTTGTTTGTTTTCTAAAATGACAAAGAAATGGAGTTGGGTGGGTGGGGTGGTATAGAAGATTTGGGAGGAGCTGGGTCATAGAAAATCATGATCAGAATATTTTTTATGAAAAATAATTTTTGTAATACTACTTAAATTTTTTTGGATGCCATCTATATATATATATATATTTTTTTTTTGGTTTTTCGAGACAGGGTTTCTCTGTGTAGCTTTGCGCCTTTCCTGGAACTCACTTGGTAGTCCAGGCTGGCCTCGAACTCACAGAGATCCGCCTGGCTCTGCCTCCTGAGTGCTGGGATTAAAGGCGTGCGCCACCACCGCCTGGCGCCATCTACATTTTTAACTGACATAATTATATACAATATCTGTGGAATGGTTTCTGTAATAGAAACAGCTACTAGCACTTTCAAGAATGCAGTCCACTTTCATTCACATTGTCTTTCTGCTGCACAGTATCACTTTTAAGTTTGTTCTAAATACGGATTAAAAATAATTTTTTCAATAACTTTTTTTAGGACACTAATAAAAGAGAAATTATTTCTATTAGCTGGCTTAAGATATAATCACATATTTTAATGGCACTAAAGAGTTGACAAAAAAACCTTTTACATATGATAAACAGGAATGTCGTAGCATCCAAAACTCACATATATTTCTTACCTTGCAAAAATAATTTGATTTGAATAAATCAGGAAACTGAACTCCTTCACAATAGCTTCAGAATAAAATAAAATGACTATCAACAAACATACCTAAGGATGTAGAAGAATGCTACATTGAAAAATTTAATATGAATTAAAAGTAATGGAAGAAAAGGTAGAAGATGGAAAAACTCACATTCTCATGGGTTGGCAGAACTAATCTGATGAGAATAAAGGTACTACTGCAGAATGTTGGCAGGTCACATGTAATGGTGGACAAAATTCCCATGGTGTACTTTGGACAGCTTTTGAAATGATTCTAAGATCAAAATGGTAACAAAGTGTCACTGACAAACCAAAATAACACTAAGCAGAAGAAAGAAGCCTAGAAATATCATAATATCTAACTATTATCTCCATAGAACTATAGTAACAAAACCAACATGATATTGGTACAAAAACCAATACACTAGAAAAAGGAGAGAACAGAATTTCCAGAATAGGGCAAGGGAGATGACTTTGTAGATAAAGGTAATTGTCACCTACTCTGATGACCTGAGTTGACCCCCAGGACCCACTTTTAAAGAGATACACTGATTTCAAAAATCTCTCCTCTGACCCTCACCTGTGTGGTGTGTCCACAAAACTAGCAAACAAACAAATAAATAAATGTCAAAATTTTCAAATGAGGGTCTTGGGAGACGGCATAGTAGTTAAGAACCCTGGCTGCCTGTGAAAAACAGGTTTGGAGTTCAATTCCCAGGACCAACACAGCATCTCACAACCACTTGTAACAACTCCATTTCCTGGGAACCCGATGCTTTCTTTTTGTACCAGGCACATATATAATGTATAGAAATGCATGCAGGATAAAATACATATACATAAAAGAAATAACAATAAAATAAAGTAAATAAATGAAAACAAGAATATACAGATGTAAATCCACAGAGATATATTCATCTAATATTTAATAAGGTAATAAAAATACATATAGGAGAAAATATAAGTTCAACAAACATTGTGTAAAAAACTGTTATGTAATGTAGTACAATGAACCTAGATCAGTATTTCTCAATCTGTACAGAACATAATTCCAAAATTCAGTGGCAGTGATGTATATATGACTTCGACTTTTAGAGTCCAAACAAAAGGCTGACATTGAACATAGGTAAAGGTAAGAACTATATAAAAATGGACTTGATAACCAGAAATAGTCCCAAGAATGAACACACTATCATCCATAAAATTAAATACCCTTTTCACAGAAATAAAGGCAATCAGTAAAGCAAAGAAAGATCACATAGGATCTTAGAATACACCAGAGAGTAACAGACTATAGACATGGAGATAGAGATATGATCACTTCCCCTTCCATACCTCCGTAACCCTTCCCATCTTCATCTGCAAACTACTTCTCAAATTTATGGCCTTTTGTTCTTCATTTAATGTTATTACATTTACACCCATGTGTATCACACACACACACACACACACACACACACACATTCTGCTGAAATGTATTTTGTTAAAGGTAGATCATTCCTATTAAACATATTAGGCAGTGAACACTTTGTACTGAAAGATAATAGATTTGAGGTAGTTTGTCACGATGGGAGATTTGATATATACCACAAATGGAGAATATCACCTAAAGACAGAAAATTGAGTTGAACTTAAGTGCTTATGTGAAATTAGAGCTTTTTATTTTTAACGTTCACAAAACTCTGAGCCTGTTTCAGCAGACATACATGGGTGATAAACAGGATGTAGCCATAGTACTAGCCTGGAGCCAGTTATACATCATAACGCAGATTCTGTGGATAAGGATGGAATCATTCCCCCATTTATTCCTGGCAAGTATAGACAGTGTTAACTTCCTGTACCAAGACAGTCCTGTGGAAATGGCTCAAGACAGTCAAGATTAATGATTCCTGGATAATGACTTTTTTACAAATTCACTTTTTCTCTACTATGCTCAAAGACCTAATAGAAGTGACTTTTCCAAAGAAGTTTCTGGAGGCTTATATTTCAAGTGGACACAATTTAGGGTGCCAGGAATTGTGAGACAGCTTGCCATACTGCTTCCACAATTAAGAAACAGAGAGAGATAAAAGCTGTTGCTTTATTTCTTCTTTCTTTTTGACTCAGTCTGAGTCACAGTCCATGAAATGGTGTCTCCAACATTAATGAAAATGCAGTATAGTGTAGCCACTATGAATATTGATATAGAGGTTCATCAAAAATATAGAAATTGATCTGCCTTCTGACCCAGCTATATAACTCCCAAGTATATAGCCAAAGACCCTATACCCTACTACATAGATATTTCTTTATCCATGTTTATTGACATTCTATTCACAGTAAATAAGAAGCAGAAACAGCTTACACCTATCAGTTGATGAATGGATAATGAAAATGTGGTGTATATACACAGTGAGTTTTAGTCAGCTCTAAAGATAGTGAAATTTGGAAGAAAATGGATATAGTGGGAAATAATCATTCTTAGGTAATCCAGACCCACAAAGACATATGCCAAATGTTCTTTCTCATATATGGATCATAGCTTTGAATTTTTATATTTATTTTTATTATTTTTTAATTATGTGTATATGTGGGGGGGGTACACACAGAAGCCAAAGGAGTTTGGTCCTCCTGGAGCTGGAGTCACAGGTAGTTTTAAGCTGCCGGATGTGAGTGCTGAGAATCAGACCCAGGTCCTTCGGAAGAACAGTACATGTTGCAGCTCTCTATCTTTGAGTCTTTAGATTATGTGTGTTTAAATGGAAGTACCTTTAGAATTTAAGAAACTATTCTAGGTCTATGGCATGAGTGGCAAGATTTCAAACTGGGTAGGATAGTAAAGTATAGATGGTATTCAGGAGAAAGGAATAATGGGGGTAAGGCATATTAAATGATGTGAAAATGGGAAGGCAGGAGAAAAAAAAGTTAAAAGAGTAGGTTAACTAACACTAAAGACTTCTGAAGTACATACGGAAACCTAGTATTGTAGAAGCTTGTTGATAGTAGAATTTGGTAAATAAGGGTATTAATAAAATATTAACAAGCTGTTACTAAACAATGAGAGAATGTATCACTTTGTTCAGTTGCTCCCTCTGAATAAGTATGACCAGTAGAACAGGTTGAATGGGAATCATGAGTACATTTAACTCTTTATGAGCTACTCTCATTCTCATTGAGGCATTTGTCTGCACTATTTGGGGGCCCTTTTAGTGCTCCATGGAAGAGGTAATCAAGATCATCCCAGTTATGGGTAGATCGGGAACAGTTCTATTCTTTACCACATCATTCCTCAGAATAATCTTGGTTCTCATGACCTCTTGACTGCCCTTTGGCTAAGTCCTCTCTGTTGGGTAGATCAGTATGATGAAAGGGTCAAGTGATCAAAGAACAATGTCTACCCTAGAGGCTTTCGTGCCCTCTAAAAAGTAAATTTAGTTTATAGTTCTTATGCTCAGGCATTATTTTTCTAATTCTGGTATATAATATGATGTCCAGAAGAAAGGTGTCCCAGGCATATTTTCTTTCACTAGAGAAAAGCATACTACGTCTGGAGCAAAATAGTTTCCAACACAAGAGATTCTAAATCATTTTCAACTTGTAGCTCTATTTACAAATCTACCCCCTGTTCCTCAGTGCTCCATTGATTTTTTATGACATTCATTGACCTGTTCTTCACCAAAGAACCAACTTGTACACAAAAACAGGAGACCATCACTTGTATCTCCTCCTCTACACAAGAACTCCAGTTCTGACCAGACCCTGCTGATGATTTCTGGGGAAGTGTTTATTCATACAATATAGACTATTGGCAAAGTGGTGGATGCAAACAATACTAAATTTAACAGACTATTGAATGGTATAGCACATATTATGGTTGCACAATAAAGAGATATCTAACTGTGACTGAAATGAAGATTCCATACTCTTGCTTTACTTTCAGATGAAACTTGGTTGGCCATTTCTATGAAGTGTCGTAAAGAGACCTGCTTAGCACAAAGTAAGTGCAACTACCCATCCAATCCTGATGTTTATACTCAGTCAACTGTATACCACTGTCATAGGTGCAGCCAAATATATTCTGATTAGATTTAAGTACCACATTTATGACAGAACCTATGTTTGTATAGATAAATTTGGCTGAAAACTGTGACTTAGGATATTATAAGCTACAGCATGAAGGCCTTGTGTGATATTTGGTTAATGAAAGTACTTGCCTAAACAAAACAAAAACAAAAAACAACCAAACAACAACAACAAGAAACCAAAAACATCAAAAGAACAAAACAAAATGACCCATCAACCAATCAAACAAAACAAAAAATCCTCTACATGTATGGATTTGCACCTTACACTACTGACCTATTGTGTCTAGTGTATAGAAACAAACACTTTACTGTGTTCTCTGTATCTTGGCAAAAAAAAATCATATATGTTAAATGCATGACTGTTCCTGTGGCTTTGTGTTGCAATGTTCAAAAACAGTGAAATAACTATGTTACCCTAACCAAGATTCAGTGACAGAAACATGTAAGTACCTGAAGAGAAGGGAAAGTCTGGGACACAGATATTTTGCTAGGGCATGGAATTCATACTAACCTTTATGGAATAGAGATAGCTATAGTAATTTGCAACTTAATTTGGATCCCAGAAATATTCTTTAAATAAATAAATGGGTTATATTGACTACTTGCGTCATTATGGTCATGAGGATGTTAGATCCTGCCTGAAGTTGAAGCGTCATATAATCCTCACATTCATTCCTGATGTTATTTCTTCTTGCCCCCTAGCAGTGTGTGGCCTTTGGGATGGTTCAGCAGTCTATATAGGAGGTGGAATATTTACTGGAGGTGGGACTGCAGTGAAACAGCCAAGATATGCCACTGTTTTTCTCTCGATCATGCTACTGTAAGTAACTCTTTCCTCATGTTCTTCTAAGATAAGATACTCCATTGATTTAGAAGCTTCTTTGGAGAATTTGCATTTTTGTGTCCTATTTGCCCCTTTTGGAGGGAACAGACTGTTGTTCATACCTATTCAGGACAAGTAAAATCAGATAAAGCTGAGAGGCTTTTTAATCATTTCTGTGGAAAGAAATACACCACACACTCTTGCATCAGTGGTTCTTAAAGTTAGTCATCATTCCAGGAGACATGGACATATCTAGAGAGGTAGTGGATTTTCTTAATTGACCTAGATAGAAAGAGATTTTTTTCAGTATCTAGTGGTAAGAGCAAGTCACATAACCAGGGCATGGAATGTTCAACATCTAAAAGTCAAATTGAAGAATCTGAGACATTTGACTGGAATGAGTTAAAAGGAGATTGCATTCTGAATTTGTAGTAATTCTAAAAGGTAGACTTACTATGTTCTGGTTTCTGGATCTCTGCCATGAAAATGCTTGACTTGAATAAACTTAATCTTATTTTCTAATGTGGGGACTTAGTGTTCAAAGATAGCAGATGAGTATCTATCTATCCAGCTCTAGAACATCAATCTAGCAAAAAAATGTTTTAAAAAGGATACTATGTAATATTCACCTTCTTGATAAAATTTCTAAGAATTAGAGTTTCTATGAAACAAAAACTAGTATCTTTAGTTCCTTGCACTCAGCTTACACTGTGAATATCTTTCAGATGATAAATGGTAGGACCATACATGTATGTACTGTATACATGTATATCTACTGTGCATATAATAAATTAGGGAAAGCCTTATGACTTTTGAAAATTTAGTTCTACAATAAGAAATAGTCTTCCCCAGGAAAGGGTGCCCAGTTTTATTCAACATCAAAGGGTCAGTCCTAAAAACATATACATACAACTCATATTATTACTGACTAAGCACATTTATATGTATTTATATATATGTTGTATGTATGTATATTTGAAGACATGTATGTATATATGTGTGTATATATGTATATAAATGTAACAACTAAAGAAATGTTCATGAATGTAAAAAAGAAAAGAGATCTGGGGGCCAAGAGAAGAAAGAAGTTAATGATGTAAATATCACAATCTCAAAAAATGAAAGAAATATTTTAAAAGGATTTATCTTAATTATTTTTATTTTGCTTAGAAATAGTTGATGCTTATAATATGTCTTTATTTATAACACAACCTTTTTGAAGTCTTAATTATTTTGAATATTTATGATTTGGGTTATTTTTACTCTAAATACATTTTTCCAGTATTCCAATTTTATTCTGAATATTTACAATTGCATTTAACAAAGGTACTAGACATGAAGAGCTTTTTCAGACTTGCTCACTGAAAAAACAAATAAAATTTTCATTTTGATACCTACATGGTGCTCATCTCCTGGAAAGCATTAATTATCAATATATTAGAGCTCTTGTTTTGTTCACCTATAAAATGTTATTTGATGATGACACCAACATTGCTAATTGTCAAAAAGAAATTCATTCAGAAGACATTGTTTTATAGAGCAAGGCAAATAAATGAAATAAAGATACTGCGGCTTCTGTGTTCAAGTGCTTAAAGATAAAACTTAATCTCTACAAGTAACAAGTTCTGCTGACACTGAGCCTCAAGACTACGGATGTGTTCCCTATGACCCAGTTATGACTGAGAGAGCCTGGCTGTGTACTGACTCACAATGCATAATGCAAAGCCCATAGTTTTGACGGTATACCATACAACAGCTGATACAACATATAGGGAAAAATTGATTAATGCTACCAGCCTTCTATTTACACCATATATTTTGATGTCATTACACAGGATCAGTCTACCTAGAAGGTTTTCAGAAAGTTCAACTTTATAGAAAAGAAAAAAAATCTCTGAAGATTGTTGTAAAATGGCAAACTCATAGAATCATTACCATAAGATAGTAAAGCCAGTCCAGAGGCTCCTTTTCATAACAGGAATCTCATTATCCTCAGTGTTACACAACAGTCATTCACCTGTTTACTCTTTTCAGGCATGAAGATAAAATGAAAGGGACCATGCTACCTGGTCAAAAGCATACATTGCACATTTAGTTTGGAAAATTTTTATTTCCCCTCCATATATTCTGCAATGACTTCTGAGCCTTAGCTGTGGATTTTGAGCAGAGGAAGAGGGAGTTTTCTCTGAGACTGTTTCTCCTAGGAATGTCAGAAGCTATACCCATAAAGTCTCACCAACGTGATTGCCTAAGCATGAGCTGAATAAAGAAAAAACAATAGACATACTAAGATGAATGAAGTGAAGCTCAGGAGGGCTCAAACCCACAAAAAGAACTATAGGCAACTAAGGCATGATGACAGTAGGAGAAAGAATCTCCCAGGGAAAAGCACACCTATCAGTTATCTAATGCTAAATGGTCCTCCCTGAAAATCTCACATACAATTAACATTATAGAGGATGCACAGATATATTTAAGAATATACATGCATATATATGTATGTATTAATGTATATACATACATATATATATATACATACATAACAAATAATGAGAAGAAGAGGCCATGCATTTAAATAAAAGAGCAAGGAGAAGTATATGGGGAGACTGGGAGGAGGAAAGAGAAGGGATAAATGATGCAACTATATTAATCTAAAAAAATTAAAGAAAAAGTGCTGTCTTGGAGGAAGTGATAATTGAAAACCAGCATAAATTTTTACAATACTAAACTAATAGACAATTAATTATCTCCCAATGTTTGCAATTTCATAATTATTTCTGATATCAATCCCAGGCTGTAGGAAGTCATCAAGTTGTGAAGTTCTGACACTGTATACCTGTGCAAATATAATAATTTAATTACATGTTGACAGTGAGAGACGCTTCTTCACTACCACTGCTATGCAGTATCAGATCACACAGGGGAAGGCACTGGGCAAATACGATGGAATTTCTTTTGGTAACTTTGGATGACTGGATCTGAATGGCTCTTGTTTCTGTTAGTAGGGGCCCTTCTGCTGCTGCTGGTATCAAACCTCCTTTTATGGAAGAATGTGGTCTCTGTGCCTTTGAGTAGTGATGAGTTTGATGATGATCAGCTACACCTCAAGGAACTGTTTGATCATGCCCTGATACTGTCTCAGGATATCAGTAAGCTCAACATTGAAATGCGTAGGACATATGTAAGTATTTCACTTATCTCTGGAGTATTTCACAAAGCAACCTCCTTGTCAAAGATTGTCCTGTACCCCACTTTCAGTAATCATGAACCAAATTTCTAATAATGCACATTTCTAATTATACCATAAAGCATCAGCTATTGAAAAAAATGAAGGAAGGAGAATGAGGTAAGTTTTCTGAAATCTCAAAGGTATTTGAAGAATTCAATGAGCTTTGAAATTTCCCCTACTTATCTTTAAATTTTCTTAAATTTTCATTTGTGGCATAAAAATCTAATAGACACAACTGGGAAAGAGCTCTGACTTCCTTACCTTGCTTGCTAAAAGGCCAGTCTCTGTTAGCATCTTTACTTAGCACTCAACAGGCATCCAATAGAGAAGAAATGCACTACAGTGAGTCTCATGTAATGAATGAAACTAATCTAAATTGTGATGGTGTGTCAAAAGACATGGGCATGCCTCACTCCCTACACACTCATACAAACATTAGCTTTTCAAACTTTTAAACATTAGGATACTTGTTTAAATAGTTACAATGCATGAGTTTATTCACTTAGAAGGCTAGTATAGAAGAGGAATAGGTTCTCTGTTCCTGTGGGCTGTATGCTTTCTTATCAAGGTCAGTCAATATCAAGTATAATACAGTAGGCAAGATTTCTGTATAGAAATGGACACGGGAAGAATGAGTCTGTTTTTGCAATAAATGTGAATTGATGTTGTCTTTTAACTCACTAGTTTTTCTGTCATTTCCTTCATTCTGTTTCAGACTGACACCGAGTTCTCTGAAAAATTTCATCATAAATTTGTAAGTACCTCCCCCTGCTTCTCTCTTGTTTCCTCCCAAAGCTTTCAGGTTAATGACTTTGAACTTAGTACAGGAAAGAATCCAAGTTTCAAGTAATATACCTCCAAGGGTAAAACAAAACAAAACAAAAAAAAATATGCCAGGTACTATAAAACAAAGCAAGAATGGGACAGCTTCAGAAAGTTTCTGGTTCGCAAGAAATAGAATGATTTTTAAGGTCTTTCTCCCTTCATAATTGTTGTTTACTTAAAAAATTATTTACACTTACAACATAATGCTTTAATAGTTGTATCCATGGAAGAACTCTAATTCCATGATCTTGCTTCTACAAACCAGTTGCTGTTGACATCTTTACTTAGCACACTGGGGACATCCAAGATAGGAAAAGTATATTGCACTGAGTCACAAGGAATGGATAGAATGAATCTAAAGCGTGATAAGTCAAGCTGGGAAAAAGCAAACAACAACAACATATTAGCTTCTTGTAGGCCCCTAAATGCTGGGAATCATATTTAAAGGTTTCTGGTGGACACGTTTACTGGGAAGGCTGTTTTAGAAAAGAAATAGACCCTGTCTTCCTGAGGGCTGTATGTTACCTGTTCAAGGCCAGTCAGTGTCAAGAAAGAGACTCTAGACATGGCTTCAGTACAGATATGGGCACCCAGAGAATTTCTCTTTTTTGCAATAAATGTGCATTCATGTTGTCTCTTTACTCACTACTTGTTTTTTTTGCCACTCTCCTCATCTGAACTCAGCTAAGTTCATCATCAGAATCGTATGACAAATTCGTAAGTGCCTCTCTTATTTCCATCTTCTTCACAAAAAGCCAAAAAAAATGCTATTGAAATGATTTGTTCAAGATTCTCTCTAATTTCATTTATTTTTTAATTTAAAAAGTATAATTGTGATATAAAGCTATAACCATTTTGGCTAGGGAAGAATTCTGATATCCAGATCTAGGTTTTATAGAGCAAGAAATATTGGCATTTTCCATTTAGTTCACTGCAGATACCCAAGAAGGTTGAAATGCCTTAGACTCAGTTAGATGTAGGAAGCAGAACCAATCCAAATGGAAACCAAGTCAAGAAGGAGGAAAAACACTAATTGATTTTCTGGAACCCCCAGTGTTAGGAATTCTGTTAGAGATCTCCAGTGCTAGAGTTTATTCAGTAGGGTCGGGTTGACAGGGGAACATAGGCTCTCTTTTCCTGATGACTGCAAGTCTCTTCGCGATCAGTCAAGATAAAGGAGAAAAAGTATAAGGTTACAGTGAAATAATGGGCATTAAGAGAATGTCTCTGCAGTTGCAAAAGATGTGTTGTTATTGTGTTCTTACTCATAAGTTTCTCATTCCTCATCTTTTACTGACCCTCTTTCAAATTTTTAACTTTCCCTGTAATCCATTAAACTTTTTTTTTTTTTTTGGTTTTTTTTTTTTTGGTTTTTTTCGAGACAGGGTTTCTCTGTGTAGCTTTGCGCCTTTCCTGGAACTCGCTTTGGAGACCAGGCTGGCCTTGAACTCACAGAGATCCACCTGGCTCTGCCTCCCGAGTGCTGGGATTAAAGGCGTGCACCACCACCGCCTTTTGCACTGTAGCTGATTATCAGTTTAAAATAACACATTAGTGATAGTATATTTAAAATATAATATTTAAGATTATATACTGATCAATATGTAAATAAGTAATTCTATTGTTTTTTATTTCGTTGCTATTTCCTAAAATTGGTCACTTTCTTACATCTACTTTTGTCAAACTTGACACAATTCCAGTCAGGATTTATGATTAACACTGGATGGTTCCAGTGTGTGTACTCACTTGTAATTGAAAGAACACATACAATTTTAAAATACCTAGGTAGCCCTGAAGAGATGGCTCAGTGGTTCAAATGCCTAGGTAAAAGACACACATCAATTTGGATACACAGGAACTGAGAAATTAATGAATATAGATACTATACAGCTGACACTGGGCCGAGATTCTTGAGAAAGATGATCTCTAAGACACTTTATATTTACATGTATTGTTATTTTTAAGGCTTCCCTTCAGTAAAGAAAGATTTAGGGGAAATAACAAAAAAAAAAGAGAAGAGTAAATAGGGGAAAGGGTTGGTGCACTGGACATTTAGATGAAAAGCAAAATGAGATTACAGACCCAATTAAGAAGAAAGGTATCAAAATATTCACATTGTTAAGTCTTTAATCTTAGATTTTAGGCAGAGTTAATTTTTACAAAGCACTCATCTCTTGAGTACATTAATATTCCTGTTGTAGAATCACTAGCTTATTTTCCAGATTCCATTTAACTGAATATTAATTTTGATATATACAGATGCTTGAGTTTTTTGAGGATCAGGAGTTTCTGATCAAGACTCTTACCTGCTGCCACAATTACTCCATCAAAACTCCAGAAAACATGGATGAAGCCCAAAAGATCTCTGTGAGTCTTTAGTTTGATTTTTTTCACCTAAACAACTGAAGTAGTAGGCTAACTTTGCTTTGTCATGCTGCAAGTACTGTAATAGATGTGGTAACCATGCCTGCAGGAAATAGAGTGAGAATGAACAAAGAAAATTCATGCTAGATACTTCATAATAAATAAGCAAATGTTAAATGATATTACAGCAGGTCCATACATGGTCCATTAGAGAGTTGTGGTTTAATGATATCTCACCTCTAGACTTTATACTCAGTAACTACAGTAACAGCAGTGTTGCTTTTCTGTTAACAGTGAATGGCTCCCCATAGCAAATCTCACATTACTGACCACCATGTCTTCTTGATTTTCAAGACTCGTTTGATTCTACTTCTGCTTCTTATTTTCCTACTCATTCCTCCAACTCCTATGATTTCTTCTTTGTCTAAGCTGTAAGCACCTGAACAAGGGAGCGCTATAAACACGACCTGATGCTCCTGATAATGAGCCATGCCTTCAGTTATAATGAGAAGGTCTACATATCACTGCAGCTCTAATTTACAACTGTTAGAATCTTTCCTTATGATTCTTTCCCATAACTTATTCTCAAATGAACTGATTTAGGCGTCATGTGAAAATAATGAGGCAAAGTGAAGGAAGAAAAGTGTATCTAGGTGTGTACTCTAAGACCAGGAATTTCACAAAGTTCATTATTGACAGTGCTGCAATTAACATCCAAAAAAGCTGGATGGTGTGAGTAGACCGAGGCTTTGAAATTTTCTGGAACTTGGACCATCAGCCTTCTCTGTCTGAATGAGTGTCGGGTTCCACCCAACTCAAGTCCTCACTCTTATTCATATGCATCAATGGTCCTAGGAGAATGCCTTGCCAAGACCTTTGGATCTGGGCCTTTCCTTCATGTATTTTTCCACTTTCCCTCACAATGTCCACTGGACTCTTCTCTACTCATTTTACTGTTTCTACAATAGCTAAATATATCAGCACATGAAACATTTTAAACCAGGAATGAGTTTCATGTAAGATTCTGGAACACACTGGATAGTCAAATATCTGTTGTTAATTATTATTATTATTTTTTATTTAAGCTTTTTTGTTTCATTTTGCCTACCAACCACAGTTCCCCCTCCCTTCCCTCCTCCTGCTCATCCTCCATCTTCCCCCTTACCATGCCATGCATCCACTCCCCAGAGAGGGTAAGGCCTCCCATGGGGTGTTAACAAAGTCTGGCACATCAAGTTTAATAGGACCAAGCCCCTTTCCTCTGCATCAAGACTGAGCAAGGTATCCCTCCATAAGGAATGGGCTCCAAAAAGCTAGTTCAGGCACTAGGGATAAATCCTGGTCCCACTGCCAGTGGCCCCACAAATACTGTTAAAGACAATGATATTTAATTGTTCCACTGTTCTTCACTTACATGTTACAACAAATATACTGTTGTACTAGAGGCTAGGAGAGGGAGTGTTCTAGTTACTAATGCCATATTTTCTTCATGGTATATTTTTATTAATAGCCTAAATTAACCTAAAAAATAAGTATGATTATGAACAATCTAGTTTATTTGTGTGATGAATCTAAGTTAAATCCCTTGTTCTTTACATTGGGTGAGATCTATTTTTCCTCAATCAAAACACCTACTAAGCCCTAGCTTCTTGGGTTGCCCTCCACAAACAAAATAATGAAATGTGTAAGAGCTAATAAGGAGGTCAGAGGGCAGAATTCTATATGGAAAACAAAACATGATCAATAAAATGGGTAATTAGAAATAATAGATATATAGACAAATTTTTATGATGACAAATTATAGGTTAATTATTTTTACTTTACTAATTTATATTATTTTTATTCCCCCAAAGCATTCTACCTTGTCATAAAATTACCAAGTAGATATTTAAATTGCCTGTCTCATAGAAAACAAAAACTAACAAATTGTTCTTTATTTCACTTATCTTAATGTAATTGCTGAAAAATGCTCCTTAGCTTGAAGACTTTCCAAAACTGATACTCAGTAGAATGTGGGCTTGGAATAACACTCTTAAGAACCTACTGACCATACTCGAAAACAGGACAGGAACACATAATGATGTCATATCATTAGTCAAAGACATTGAGAGAAAAAATGCAGTGCTTTATGAGGACACCAAGAATATACTCAGCTCGGTGAGTAGTGTTTCTACCTTCTACTTTTCTCATTCATGAATGATCTGACTTCTGCAATGGACATTAAATGTTGAAACACCTCACTTTGCAAAAACAGATTTTGGCACTCAGTCTTGTAGACAGTCTCAGAACTAATGGGTAGAGATTAAAGTATAACTTTTTCACAGTAATTTGAACAGCACCTATTCATCTGGGCATATTGAAATACTCCTGACTACTTTATTTGACAGTCTTATTAAATTACCTCTAGCCAATCAGTATTCATTACCAATGCCAAACACAAGTCTATACTCAAGTTTGAAATCTTTGCCCTTTGTCTTCAGAATCATAAAAAGACAAATTTCATTGGAAATCAATTTATTGAAGGAAAGTAGATACATATGTCTTGTACTTTTATTTTTATTTATTTTATTTTTTTTTACAGATCCTCCTTTTACATTGCCATTCCCAAAGCCTTCTTTTATTTATTTATTTATTTATTTATTTTTATTTTTATTTTATTTTTTTATTTTCCAATACAATTCAGTTCTACATATCAGCCACGGATTCCCTTGTTCTCCCCCCTCCCGCCCCCCCTCACCTTCCCCCCAGCCTGCCCCCCATTCCTATCTCCTCCAGGGCAAAGCCTTCCCCACAGACTGAAATCAACCTGGTAGACTCAGTCCAGGTAGGTCCAGTCCCCGCCTCCCAGGCCGAGCCAAGCGATCCTGCATAGGCCCCAGGTTTCAAACAGCTGACTCATGCAATGAGCACAGGACCTGGTCCCACTGCCTGGATGCCTCCCAAACAGATCAAGCCAATCAACTGTCTCACCCACTCAGAGGGCCTGATCCAGTTGGTGACCCCTCAGCCATTGGTTCATAGTTCATGTGTTTCCGTTCGTTTGGCTATTTGTCCCTGTGCTTTATCCAACCTTGGTCTCAACAATTCTCGCTCATATAAACCCTCCTCATTCTCTCTAGGTGGATCTCTGGGAGTACTTTTATTTTTAGATGACTGACAGATTTATAGTAGCAAGTGTCTGACATGTGAAAATCCACGCCTGTGATGGAAGTTTCATATTCTTTTATTTTTCTTTGTGATAACAAGTTTTCTTTTCCTAACTTTTATTTCAAATGTTTTCATCATATTCTTTACCCTCCCCAAGTCCTACAGGTTTTTCTCTACCACATTATCTACTCAACTTTATGCTTTTTCTTTCCCTCCCTCCCTCTCTCTCAAAAAAAGAAAGACAAAAAAATAGAAATCAAACCACACAAGAAAACTATGAAAAATAGAATGCATAAGATGAAAAATACCCCAAAATAAAAACTACAGCCTCAAAAAAAGAAAAAAAAAAAACATTGAGTATGTTTTGTGTTGGCCAGTTACTCTTGGGCATGAGGCCTGACCCAGAGTATGTTCAATATGCCCAATAATCCTCTTTTGGAGAGAACAGATTTTTCTTCTTTTCATCAGATATCAGTTGCAAATAACTTTCTGGTTAGAGATAGAGCTCTGTGTCCACTTCCCCTTCTCAGTGCTGGAATTTTGTCTGGTTTGTACCTGTGCATGCTATCAAAGTCTCTGTGGGTTCATCTGTGTATCAGCCCTACTGTGTCTGGAAGATGTTTCCTTGGAGTCATCTACCACCTCTGTCTCTAACAATTTTCCATCTCACACCCATGTAGATACTGGATGATTGAGGGGAGGGGTTTGATAAAGATATCCTATTTAGGGCTCTTTTGTCCAAAGTCTCTAACTCTCTATACATTGTGCAGTAGTGGATCTTTTCATTAATTACTATCTACTGTCAGAAGAAACTTCTCTGAAGAGGCTTGAGAGATACTCTTATCTATCACAATGTTTTATTGCTATGCTCATTTTGCAGAATAATAGTAGTATGTTTTTGCCAAGCTCTTATACTTTTCCTAAATGCAATTTTATATCTAGAAAGAAAAGGAAAAGCAAACACAAGCTATATAAATATAAACTGACTGATTATCATTTTGGTCATTAGATTTATGGAAAAACAGAAAATGTGGATTACACTGTCTTGACTGGTCTTGAAGACTTACAATCATCTGATGAAGAATTTCGCCATTTTGCTCTTTGTAAATTATCCTATTGCTTGCGTGTAGATATGAATATGGTTGACATTTGTCTCAAGCTCTTGAGGTGTGTGGTGGTTGCTAATAGTGACATTTGCTCATCTCAAAGAATTAAAGATGAGTCATGATGCTGCATCCTTTTAAAGAGTCTTAATTTTATATAATTTGAAGGTATACTTGAGTGTAATGGATGCTTTTAAAAAGAAAATAAAGTGCATATATGCCAAAGTTTACAAAGAAAACTTGCTGGGTAGTGGTGGCACATGCCTTTATTCCCAGTACTTGGGAGGCAGAGGCAGGTGGATCTCTGTGAGTTCGAAGCCAGCCTGGGCTACAGAGTGAGTTCCAGGAAAGGCAAAAAGCTACACAGAGAAACCCTGTGTCGAAAAACCAAACCAAACCAAAACCAAAACAAAAACAAAACAAAAAGCCAACGAAACAAACAAACAAACCCCAAAAAAACTTGTTGGTATCTTTTATTCATTTAATACTGAGTTAATATTTTAAGAGGTTAAATTGGCAAATGGAATAATCTACAACTTACTTTAGAATCACAGTAAATATTAATGTTGATATAGTCGTTAAAATCAGAGAGTGAATTCACAATTAAAAGTATTTCTGTGTTAATAAATAATGGGGATATTGGTATACCTCAAGAAAGTAATTCAGTTTTCCAGAACCCATCCTGTTGCCCCATATCATAGCTACCCAACAGGTTCTGCAAGGCCTAGACCCCCTTCACTCTGGTTCAGCTTTGTTATGTCTTTTCTCTTATCCCTAAGTCAACTGCACTCACCATAGTCCTCAAAGAGAATCAAATAGTACTACACTCAGGGGTTCAGTCTAGTCCTAGGAGCCATGTCCATGCCTTCTCAAACTCCAGGTTTGGGCTAGGATTCACATCCTGTGTTCAAGAGTAGTCCTTTTGGTCCATCAGACTATCTCCTGCCATCCCAGCCATTATCTTTTCTCTAGGTCCAGCCTAGCCTGGTGAATGCCTATGCTTGTCCCCATGCTTCCTGCATTCACCTAAACCCGACAATTTAATAGACCAGAATAATTTCTAACTACGTTCTAAAACTTATCCATACAGTCACAGGTAAGTACAGCTCCTACCCCTTGTCAAAGAAACTGCTCAATCTCAATTTTCCTTCTAAATTTTGATCTCTATATTCATAGACTAGTTGAAGCTCTCAGGTGTTATTAAAGAATTTTCTTGTACATGACAATTAACAAAGAAATTCTCAAATAATAAAAGTTCAGAGAAAAAGTATTAGTGCTATGCTCACTCATCAGAGGGATATCTACATCACAAAAATTCCAAGTTTCAGAGACCACTTTGGAAGATGGGGACAAAAAAATTATTAACAGGCAGAGCATAGTGAGCACCAGAGAAAAACTGTCTTTTGGACATGATAGGACCCATTAACTCACAGGAGCTATGCTTGTTTGTACAAGAAATGCACAAGAACAAGATAGTAATCATTGATACATGTAGTGAAGAAGTGACATGGGCCCCACACTGTAGCTGCAGAGCTTCTCTCCAGGTCCACCAAGCCCCTGCAGTCCCACAGCCCACATAAAAAAAAAACACACAGACCTTATGGCTCGTGGCTTACCGGTATCTTAACATCTTTTCATGGCGGAGACTGGCAAGACTCTCTGACTCAGCCGTCCTGTTCCCAGAATTCTGCTTGTCCCGCCTATACTTCCTGCCTGGCTACTGGCCAATCAGCATTTTATTTATACAGAGCTATATCCACAGCACCACATTCTAACTTAGGAGTTATTGAAAACTAATGACTTCATGGAAGAGAGGGAATGGCCACTTCTAGGTAGCCTGCACTCCAGTAGATGACACCATAACTATGTCACTACAAATTTTACTTGGTGAATTATTTGAAAAATAAAATGTTGGAAGGAGTGGGGAGAAGGGAGCAATTAAAGAACTATCACATTATGTAGTAGATAAATTATAGGGAAATTTAAAGACTAGATACTAACTACTGTAGCAGATCCATAAATTTTCCATGAAGAGATCCTGCTTTACTGGTATCTACACCTGGGGATGTACTCACTGTTGCACAGGACACTTTGAACTGAATTGCATACACATGCTTAAATATATTCATGTGTGCGTAGAAAATGCAAACACAATTTTATTCATTAAACATTACAAAAGCCTCCTGGGTTTGCAGCTCTGAATAGTACTAACTGCCATGTTATCTCATCTTGACTTTCAAGACTTCCAGGTTCTACTTTGGTTTCCAACCTGCATGCCCATTCCTCACTGAATTCTCTCTCTTTTCCTGTGCCTTAACTAAGAGTCAACTGAGCAAGAGGTACCTGTAGAATCAGGAAACAACCAGGCCTTTGGTGTGGTGACATATTATGCCATCTCTACATGCTTTAACCAAAAAATATGACCTTAACTTAATTTGAAATACATCCATGCACAAACACAGACCCATACATGATATAGTTGTTCTCACAACATGGCTTTATTGCTGTACCATTGATATTTACATCTGCTACTCTCATTTATGATAAATATGATAATATAAAGAAAGGGAAAAAATGAAGAAAGATAATATCTTCAGTTGAGGGGTATCTAGGTTCTTTCCAGGTTCTGGCTATTACAAATAATGCTGGTATGAGCATAGTTGAGCATGTGTCCGTGTGGTATGATTGAGTATTTTTTGGGTATATGCCCAGGAGTAGTATAGCTGGATCTTGAGGAAGATTGATTCCCAATTTTCTGAGAAACCACCACACTGATTTCCAAAGTGGTTGTATAAGTTTGTACTCCCACCAACAGTGGAGGAGTATTCCCCTTGCTCCAGATCCTCTCAAACATAAGCTGTCTGCAGTGCTTTTGATCTTACCCATTCTGACAGGTATAAGATGGTATCTCAGAGTCTTTTTGATTTTCATCTCCCTGATGACTAAGGATGCTGAGCAATTCCTTAAATGTCTTTCGGCCATTTGAAATTCTTCCTTTGAGAATTCTCTGGTTAGCTCTGTAGCCCATTTTTTAGAATTGGATTGTTAGGTATTTTGATGTCTAGTTTCTTGAGTTCTTTATATACTCTGGAGATCCGCCTTCTGTCATATGTGGGGTTGGTGAAGATCTTATCCCATTCTGTAGGCTATTGTTTTGTCTTATTTACTGTGTCCTTTGCCTTACAGAAGCTTCTCAGTTTCATGAGGTCCATTTATTAATTGTTGCTCTCAGTGTCTGTGCTACTGGTGTTATATTTAGGAAGTGATCTCCTATGCCAATGTGTTCAAGACTACTTCCTACTTTCTGTTCTATCAGGTTCAGTGTAATTGGATTTATGTTGAGGTTTTTGATACACTGGGACTTAAGTTTTGTGCATGGTGATAGTTATGGATCTTGTTGCAATCTTCTACACGTTGACATCCAGTTATGCCAGCACCATTTGTTGAAGGCTTCTTTGTTAAGACCCTGCTATACCACTCTTGGGCATATACCCAAGGAATGCTCAATCATACCACAGGGACACATGCTCAACTATATTCATAGCAGCATTATTCATAATAGCCAGAACCTGGAAACAACCTAGATGCCCCTCAACTGAAGAATGAATTAAGAAAATGTGGTACATATACACAATGGAGTACTACTCAGCAGAGAAAAACAATGACATCATGAAATTTGCATACAAATGGATGGGACTAGAAAAAAAAATCATCCTGAGTGAGGTAACCCAGATTCAGAAGGACAAACATGGTATGTATCCACTCATAAGTGTATACTAGATTTAAAGCAAAGAATAACCAGACAACAACCCACAACTCCAGAGAAGCAGGATAAGAAGGAAGACCAAAGAGTGACACATGGATAACCTTGGGAAGGAGAAATAGAGTAGAGTTCCATGAGTAAACTAGGGATAAGGAGGGCAATGGGGGGTGAGGGGTGGGGATGAGAATAGGAGGGAACTAGATGATTGAGCTGGAGCAGGGACTGAGTTGGGGAGCAGTAAGGGAGATACCATGATAGATGAAGATATCATGTGGATGAAGAGAGGCTGGGTCCTGGGGAGGTTTCCAAGAATCCACAAGGATGACCCTACTTTAGACTACTAGCAATAGTGGAGAGGGTGCCTGAACTGGCTTACTCCAGTAATCAGATCAGTGAGTACCTTAACTGTCATCACAGAGCCTTCATTCAGTAACTGATGGAAGCAGATACAGAGATCCACAGCCAAACACCAGGCCAAGCTCCAGGAGTCCAGTCAAAGAGAGAGAAGAGGGATTCTATGAGCAAGTGCATCAGGATCATGATGGGGAAACCTACAGAGAAGACTAAACCAAACTAATAGGAACTCATGAAAGTTGGATCAATGGCTGTGCAGCCCATGTGGGACTGGACTAGGTCCTCTGCATGAGGAGACAATTGTGTAGCTTGATCTGCTTGGGGGGCCCCCTAGCGATAGGATCAGAATCCATCCCTAGTACATGAGTGGGCTTTTTGGAGCCCACTACCTATGATGTGACACCTCCTACAGCCTTGAGACAGGGGGAAGGGCTTTGACTTGCCTCTACTGGATGTGCCTCACCATGGGAGGCCTTGCCTTCTTGTGGGGGGGGAGTGGAAGTGGGTTGGGAGGGGGAGGTTGGAATGCGGGAGGAAGAAAGAGGGGGATCTTTGACTAGTATGTGAAATGAATGAAAAAATTTTCTTAATAAAAAAAGATAATATCTGTAGACAGATTCTTCATTGTTAGAAACTTCACAGAAAAGCCTATTAACTTAGTGTATTTACTCTATCTAAAATTATTGCACAAGTCTCAATTATTACAGTGTGTTGTGGGATATTTGTAAACTGTGTGAAAACGCATTATTGTGATTGCTGTAATAAAAAGCTATATGGCCAATAGCCAAGCAGGAAATATAGGCAAGACTTCTGGTCAAAGAGAAGAGGAGATAATCAAGGCACATAAGAGACACCATCAAGATGCAGAACGAATTGGACACAAAAAATGGATGAGAGGTAAAAGCCACATGGTAGAATGTAAATGAATAAAAATATGGGTTGATTTAAGTTATAAGAACTAGTGGGAAAAGCTTAAGCAATGACCAAGCTTTCATAATTAATAAGACTTCATGTCATTATTTATAGGTTAGTTGTCCTGATGAGAAATTACATTACAGAAGTGGTTGAGTTATATAAGGAAACTGAGGATCAGAGATGATATAAAATCTATTCCACATGTGTGGTTGTGTGGGCTGCATCCAACTCAAGCCCTCACATACTCATATGTCATACTGCTCCTGGCAAACTATTTTGCCATCATCTCAAACTTTAATAATCTTCAAACATGAACTATGAAATACCTGATAGATATATTTAAACTGTGACCCACAGGGTGCACATATGATGGGATAGCTATGAATATAGGTAGAAACATTTGTACTTGATGTCATGTCTCAATGCAAGAATGTTGTACTCCAGTGGGTCAGTGAAATACTTTCAAAACTTTTTTTTCTCACAGCCACATTTTCATCAGAAATAGGTTTCATATATGATCTTAGCAGTGAACACTTTCTGTGAAGTCACATTCCATTGAGTTTTCCATCAATTCTCTTTCTTTTGTTGACATTTATTTTTTATTTTAAATTGTGTTTATGAATGTTTTGTCTTCATGTATGTATGTGTACCATGTTGTGCCTTTTGACTGCAGAGACTAGAAGAGGGTATCAGATTCCCTAGAAATTGAGTTATAGATGGCTGTAAGTTACCATATGGGTGCTAGGAATCAAATTCAGGTCTTCTGGAAGAATATCCAGTGTTCTTAACCACAATGACTTTTCTACAGTTACTCTATCTATTCTATCATTAAAGTCAATGCTATACCACTATTTGATACTTGTACGTTCTTATAAATAGACTACTCATTTAGAGGAAAAGGGTTGGGTTTTGTGTAGACTGAGGGAAACACATATACCAAGCCCAGAATGTCTTAATTGGATCTTTTTTATAATGTTTTTAAATAATCTAAAAATCACAAAGAAGCACAACAATGAAAACTTGACTTTTTAATACAGAAAAATTCCTATGGAAAAAGTATTTGGGCCTCTTGCCATTGAAGTGCTGGTATCAATTTTATCTGAAGTAGTTATTTTGGCAACCTACTGAGTTCCAGCATATTGTACTTCCTCATGAACAAGAAAAGAAATCAAAGAATACAGACAGATCTTACCGTGAAGACATTGGTAGACTTCCAGAGGGGAACAAAATATTATCAACTTGATTTAGCATTAGAAAAAGTTGCTAGTCAAATAATACATATTTAGTATTACTTGGAAAAACTTATAGGCCAATGTCTGAATACTACATTTCTACAACATACCTTTTCCCATATTACTTCACATGTAGATGTATCCAACCTTCTTATTAAATAAGAAACACAGAACCAATGCAAAGAAGAAAGCCAAGAGGTCAGAGCTAAGAGCTAAAACCTTACCCTTCCTCCTGCGGTGGTCCTACCTCTCCGAACCAGAGCTACCCCTGTGTTAAAGTCTTTATATAGAGTTCCTGTCCTGCCTTCTCATTGGTTGTAAACCCAACCACATGACCGCCTCCTCACAGCCTGTCTGTATAGGCCTCCAGGTTTTCCATGATTGGTATTAAGATTAAAAGCATGTGTATCCAATAATGGCTGTATCCCTGAACACACAGAGACTTACCCAGCTCTGCCTACCAAGTGCTGGAATTACAAGCGTACGCTACCACTGCCCTGCTTTCCTATGGCTTGCTAATAGCTCTGACCCCCGGGCAACTTTATTTATTAACATACAAATAATATTTTAATACAAATAAAATATCACCATATTTCCCCTTTTCTATTTTAATAAAAAGGAAAAAAAAGAAAAAGCTTATAACTAATATAAGAAAAACTATATACAAAAGTACAATAACTATATACAATATATACAAGTAATAAATACCTAAACAATGTCTAGTCCATTTGTATTTGACAAATTCAGAGAAAATAATTTCATTATCTATCCTATTTTGGTAAGTCCAAAATGTATCCTAATTAATCTTCAACTATAACTAACTAATCTTCAACTCCCTCAGAGACCCAAGAAGGAAATAATATTAGCTAACAAAAATAAAAACAGGAAGTGCACATAAGCAACTTCCAAAAAATTTGTGAGTTGACAGAAACAGACAGCTGTCTGGACAGTCACCTGAGGTTTCTCCGCAGTGCTGGGGCATCATCTTCAGCCTATAGGCTTAGCATATCTGACAGACTCATTTGTGAAGTAGGATGTACACAAGGTCAACAGTTCAATCTCACATTGAGTGAGAGTAGTCCATGTACCAGAAAAACCTGAATTCCACTAGTGTCATGTCATGATTCAGGATTTTAAATTCTGGAAATTGTTGATGGTTTTTTAATTCAGCTGTCCATTCTTCTTGGCTGTGTATATATGGCTTCATCTCAGCATCCCATTCTTCTCCATATCCCTCTATCAAATGCCAGTCTACTATTGAGAGGCGTGAGCTTAGTTACTCTTCAAGAATAACTGTTTCAGCTGCTGTTCCATTGCACATCAGAGGCCATCGGCCCACTGCCTGTTCAGCTGCCTTCGAAGAAAAGGGCACTGTACCTTTTTCGAATTGCGAAGGCCACTTCAGGGATGGTGCCATATTGTCCTGGCCTCTGAAGATGCCTTTTGATAAAGCCATAACCACACTTGTTTTGGCAAGAATCAGTAATCCTTTGTTTTATGTCCTGTCTGTCCATTTTGTCCTGTTGATTCGAGGATACTTGGTTGTCCAGTGGTTAACTTTTGCCACAATGAAAGTTAACTCCATATGCAGTTTCTTCAATGCCCATATTTTCTCTGAAGTAGATTGGTACTGCCAGGAGCCAACATGTCTCATAGTCATAACAAAAAAGAAAAATTTTCTAAGTTATTAAAACATTTTAAATGCCATATTCTGTAGATCTCTGAAGGGTTTGAAGATAACCTGTCTATCTAAAATATATCTACTCAATCTTGAAAACATACCTAATATAACTACAAGTTCTATTATAATATCTAACTACTAACTTTCATTTCTTTATATCCTAATAGTTGGTAATATCATTCAAGGATCAGAAAATTGCATTACATTGTTAGATGAACGGTACAATTAGAAAAATATATATAACATTTTCTAACAATATCAATTTCAATATATATAATTTGTATACAATATAAAACAATCCAATCCAATGTAAAGTATTTACATTTTTCTTTTCTTTCTTTCTTTCTTTCTTTTTTTTTTTTTTATAAGAACCTTAAATCTAATCTCCTTTGCTTAGCCTTTTTCCTAACCCTTGACAACAACTTGTAACCAACCCCCCTAATCAATGAAAATTATCCCAGACCCAAAACCCATTAAAAGGCCAAAAAAACCACCCGACCCACACCACCTCTTTGGGAATGTGGGCGTCGTATTCTTGAAATTGCTTCCTGCTGGGTATGGGCGAAGGTATCTTTATCCTGAAAGAAAAATTTTAGGTTAATTGTCAAATTCTAGGAAAGGTAAATATATCCTTCGTTATCCAGTCTGTGTATAATGCCAAAATTCAGGTTTTATCCAAATCCTTATTCAAGTAGTCTTTGAGACTGGATCATCTCAGCTAGCTCTTCTCAAAATTGCTCTGAGCACTTTGTAGTTCAAAGCTGATCTGTAGATGATGTTTGTCAGCTTAGTGATGTTATTATTGTCCACGTGGAATTGTTGTTGTTGTGGGGCCCCATCTTCTTCCTGGAGACTTCAGTTGATGTTAGGCCTAACCGTGATTTCCTGCAAAAAACTGATAAGAGACTCGAACACAAAGACTATATATGCGACTTTTTAGAATTAGTTAGTACTCTATATGACCATTTATATCTTAACAAAGTTTAAAATGTATATATATCTATATATATTGATCTTGTAAATTTTGATATAAAATTCATACTTTAAGAAAAGTTTAAAGAATCAGAATAGAATCAAAGAGTTGAGATTCGTAATAGAATAGTCCCTTAATTAATTTGGCTTTTCTCCTGTCCCATAGCAGAAGATGGCTCTTTTCCTCTGTCATGATACAGGGAGTTTGCATTTTCCTTTTAACAACATGCTTGAGTTTAAAGAAGGAGAGAGCCATTCTCCAACTCCAAAGTCAGCTTTAAATTTTAATTGAACTGGGACTATTAGAAGTTAAATAGTGTTAAATCTTTAAAGAAAAGCAGAAACAAACATTTAGGAAGACATAAAATTTTTTTAGATAACATACCCATGCGCCATTTCACTCTGTTTCTTAGGATAGATGATTTGTTCCTTTTCTTCAGTTGTCTCATTTGTCCAGTGTTCTTCAAATTCGTTAACCTTCATTCTCCTAAAAGACAAAAACAAAAACCTTTCCCCAAGGTTTTTTGGGGATGTTCCTTTTTGACAAGTTATCTGATTAAATGAAAAGGCATGTGTTACTGGTGTAAGTTAGTTTAAATTGGATGTTTACGATAGTTGATGAACTATCACCTCCTCTAATTAAGAGGTCTCTCTTGTTCAAATCGAACCTTTATCAATTTTGATGGTACCCACAGCTTATCTTCTCCTGTAGAAATAAAAGCAAAACCTCGTCCCCAACGTAACACATACCCTGGTTTCCATTCTGAGGTCAGCACATCCTTAAAGTATATAGGTTGATTTAATTCTGTAGTTTTTTCTATTATCCAATGTCTCTCTGCAGCTGTTGTTCCTTTCTCATTGGCATTGAGAAAATTCAAAGTTAATAGAGCATTATGTAGTCTATTTCTGGGGGTTTTTGTTACTCCTTTTTGTTTATTTAGCATATCCTTTAGAGTTCTGTTTGATCTTTCTATAACTGCTTGACCTGTAGGATTATGTGGTATACCTGTAACATGGTTTATATTATAATAAGCAAAAAACTGTTTCATTTTAACAGAGACATATGATGGAGCATTATCAGTTTTGATTTGTGCAGGTATACCCATAATGGCCATAACTTCTAGCAAATGAGTGATTACAGAATCAGCTTTTTCAGAACTCAAAGCAGTTGCCCATTGAAATCCTGAATAAGTATCGATAGTGTGGTGTACATATTTCAGTTTTCCAAATTCTGCAAAGTGAAACACGTCCATCTGCCAGATTTCATTCCTCTGAGTACCCTTTGGGTTACATCCTGCTGGTAATGGTGTTTGATTGTAGAAGGAACAAGTAGGACATTTCTTTACTATTTCTTTGGCTTGTTGCCAGGTTATGGAAAAATCCTTTTTTAAACCTTTACTATTGACATGATGTTTTTTATGAAATTCTGAGGTCTCCAGCACATTTCCTATCAATAATTTATCAATCTCATCATTGCCTTGTGCTAGAGGGCCTGGCAGACCAGTATGGGATCGGATATGAGTTATATATAAAGGATGACTCCGTTTTCTGATTGTATCTTGTAATTGAATAAATAATGAAGTTAATTCTGAAGCATCGTGGATAAATTCTGCAGTCTCAATATGTAATACTACTCTTTCAGCATACTGAGAGTCAGTTACTATATTGAGAGGTTCTGAAAAATCCATTAATACCAACAGAATAGCATACAATTCTGATTTTTGAACTGAATTATAAGGACTTTGAACCACTTTACTTAAATTTTCTGATTTGTAACCTGCCTTTCCTTGTTTGTTGGCATCTGTATAAAATGTACGAACTCCAGATATGGGTTTTTTCCTCACAATTTGAGGCAAGATCCAATCAGCTCTCTTTATAAGATCAATTCTATTGCTTTTGGGATATTTGCTGTTAATTTCTCCCAAAAAATTACTACAAGCTTTTTGCCAAGCTTCATTTTCTATCCATAATTTTTCAATGTCCTCCTTAGTTAAAGGTACGACAATTTCTGCTGGGTCTATTCCTGCTAATTGACGAAGTCTCAATTTTCCTTTCCAAATCAAGTCAGAGATTTTTTCCACATAAGTTTTTAATTTTTTATTTGGTTTATTTGGTAAAAATATCCATTCCAATATAATATCTTCCCTTTGCATTAATATTCCTGTTGGGGAATGCCTAGAAGGTAAAATAACCAAAATGCAATCCAGCTTTGGATCAATACGATCTACGTGCCCTTCATGTACTTTCTTTTCTACCAAGGCCAATTCTTTCTCAGCTTCAGGTGATAATTCTCTTGGACTATTTAAGTCCTTATCACCTTCTAAGGTTTTAAACAAATTATTCAGTTCATCATTTTTTACCCCAACAATAGTTCTTAGATGAGAAATGTCTCCAAATAATCTTTGAAAGTCATTAAGAGTCTGTAGTCGATCTCTCCTAATTTGCACTTTTTGAGGTCTAATTTTTTGAAGTTCTATTTTATATCCTAAATAATTAATAGAATCTCCTCTTTGTACCTTTTCTAAAGCAATTTGTAATCCCCAGCAAGGCAAAATTTTCTTTACTTTTTCAAACATTCTTTCTAAAGTATCTGCATTTGAATCAGCTAATAAAATGTCATCCATATAATGATAAATTATAGATTTAGGAAATTTTTTACGTACCACTTCTAATGGCTGTTTTACAAAATATTGGCACAAAGTTGGGCTATTCAACATTCCCTGTGGGAGAACCCTCCATTGAAATCTTTTAACCGGTTGAGAATTATTATAAGTAGGCACTGTGAAAGCAAATCTTTCTCTGTCTTTTTCTTGTAAGGGTATTGAAAAGAAACAGTCTTTTAAATCAATAACTATGAGAGGCCAGCCTTTTGGTAACAGAGTAGGTAAAGGAATTCCAGATTGTAAAGAGCCCATTGGCTGAATTACTTTGTTAATTGCTCTAAGGTCTGTTACCATTCTCCATTTACCAGATTTTTTTTTTATAACAAATACAGGAGAATTCCAAGGGCTGGTTGATTCTTCAATATGATGAGCATTTAACTGTTCTTCCACCAGCTCTTGTAAAGCCTGGAGTTTCTCTGTTGTTAAAGGCCATTGCTGAACCCATACAGGCTTGTCTGTTGACCATTTTAAAGGTAGAGCTGTTAATGTTTTTGGAAGATTATCAGTTGTTGTGCCCTGTTCTTGTATGACATGGATGGCTGGTGAGCACTCATTAGAATAATATCTTTTAATATTTCTCTCAGAAACATGTACTAATTTATGATTTGTTTCTGAGATTGGAGGGATATTAATCTGAGTATTCCATTGTTGTAACAAGTCTCGACCCCACAGGTTCATAGCTATGTTAGCCATATATGGTTTTAATTTTCCTTTCTGTCCTTCTGGACCTATACATTCAAGCCATCTTACACTTTGTTTCACTCTAGATAATGTCCCAATTCCTAAGAGTTGAATGTTTACCTCCTGAAGAGGCCAAGTTGGATGCCAAAATTCTGGTGCAATTATGGTAATGTCAGCACCTGTGTCTACCAGACCAGACAACAAAACACCATTTATTTTTATTGTTAGTTTTGGTCTTTGTTCATTAATAGAAGTTTGCCAAAAAATTTTCTTTATGTTTTTTCCTGTATTTCCTATTTTCTCTGTTTCATCATCTCGACTAACATGATTTATTCCAATAGACATTTGGTTATTTAGTTGCTTTGAGTAGGGGTTTCCTCTACAACTGCAGGAAAGGTTTGAACTGGATTTACTGTGGGGGCCTGCCTGAGGCCCCTCTGGGAGTTTCCCGAAGCTCGAGGCAGAGGGTTACCCTGTCTGTCTCTTGTTGATCTACATTCGTTGGTCCAGTGTTTTCCCTTACCACACCTTCTGCATACTCCAGAAGGAAGGGGCATTCTGTTGCCAGTGTTCCTTGAATAAACATTATTTCTAGGAATGACCTGTTTACAATCCCTTTTCAAATGTCCTTGCTTTCCACATCCAAAACATCTAACATTGCTCAAACCTTTTGAAATTGCTTTTCCTACCCACATATCATCATGATCATAAGCCTCTACATTAACTGTATCTCTAATCCAATCTTCCAAAGGTGCAGATCTTGCCTTTAACGGCCTAATTATTCTTTTGCACGCTGCATTTGCATTCTCAAAGGCTAAAGATTCAATTATTATCTGACTAGCCTCTGAATTCGGGACCATTTTTTGTACTGCTGAAGTCAATCTTTGTAAGAAATCTGTGAAAGATTCTTTGGGGCCCTGTATAACCTTTGTAAATGACTCAGTTTTTTTTCCTGGTTCTTCAACTCTGTCCCATGCATTCAAAGCTGCCGTTTTACATAGAAGTAGGGTTTGGACATCATATGAACATTGTGTTTGTACTGAAGCATATTGGCCTTCGCCAATAAGCTGATCCTGGCAGACTTGTATTCCGCTATCCCTCCATTGTCTTTCTATATGTTTAGCCTCATTACTGAACCACATTTTCCACTGGAGATTTTGTCCGGGTTCAAGAACAGCCTGTGCCAATTCCCGCCAGTCCTTTGGTATAATCCTATTACAAGTTGACCAGGTGTTTAACATTTGCTTTACATATGGGGAGTGCATGCCATAAGATGCTATTGCCTCCTTAAATCTTCGTAAGTCTAACATTTCAACTGGAACCCAAGTATTTTGTTCATTCTCTTCATCAGGTAGCTGCTGTACGGCTACTGGATAAATTAAGGGTGATTGTGTGAAAACTGGCTTTCTTTCTGTAACCTTAGGATCCAATTTTGAAACAACTTCACTATTTATTTCTTCTGTCTGAATTTGAATTTCTCTATAATTCATTTTTACCGGTTTAACAAGTTTTTCTAAGACTGTTATCCTGGCACTTAAGTTGACGATCTTTTTAAATAGTAAAATGAGGATAAGAAAAGTAATAAACTGAATAATTCGATCAATATTAATCTTTTCATATAGTTGTTCCATTGTCAGAGTGCCTAAAATTTCAAACAAAGCCCAATTTTCTTCCAATGTACACATAAAGCCCATTTTTTTTTTTAATGTAGAAAAAAATTCTCTTTTAAATAGATATGTTAATTGACTTACCAAGTCTGGGTAGAACAGTAGAATCCCAGGGAATTTCACAGCCACCTGGTGTTCGAGGTGTGAATCCAGCGAGAGAGAGAGAGAGAGAGAGAGAGAGAGAGAGAGAGAGAGAGAGAGAGAAAGTGTAGCCGCTTGAGCCGAGTCAAGCCTTGGCTTTACAGGCAGGGGCCCTGTTCAGCAGGGCAGGTCTGAGTTGTTTGTAGTAGTTGCAAGTAGCTCCAGCTGCGGGTCAGTCAGGCCTGGGCCCAAGCTAGGCAGCCGGGCCGCCCAGGCTGGAAACCGGACCTGCCACCAAGCCAAGCCAAGTGGTTTTTAATGAATTCTTGTCATGTTGGGCGCCAAATGTAGATGTATCCAACATTCTTATTAAATAATAAACACAGAACCAATGCAAAGAAGAAAGCCAAGAGGTCAGAGCTAAGAGCTAAAACCTTACCCTTCCTCCTGCGGTGGTCCTACCTCTCCGAACCAGAGCTACCCCTGTGTTAAAGTCTTTATATAGAGTTCCTGTCCTGCCTTCTCATTGGTTGTAAACCCAACCACATGACCGCCTCCTCACAGCCTGTCTGTATAGGCCTCCAGGTTTTCCATGATTGGTATTAAGATTAAAAGCATGTGTATCCAATAATGGCTGTATCCCTGAACACACAGAGACTTACCCAGCTCTGCCTACCAAGTGCTGGAATTACAAGCGTACGCTACCACTGCCCTGCTTTCCTATGGCTTGCTAATAGCTCTGACCCCCGGGCAACTTTATTTATTAACATACAAATAATATTTTAATACAAATAAAATATCACCATATTCACATAAAGGTAATAAGAAATGAATGTTTAGTTCAGTTCTTTGAGCAAAAATAACAAGAATTATCCCTGCTGTGTTTCACCAAATTTAAATTTTCAACTGCAGTCATTTACAGTATATTTCTTCTTAAAGAAATGCTCAGTATGTTGGGAGATTGAAAAGAACTTCTTTGTTACACAGTAGCAGAACTGGTGCTATGGAAGAAGCCCTGGTGCAATCATACCAAGATCCAATGGGTTATGACAACCTTAAAGGGAGTTCAAGAGCACACTAGGAGAAGATTCAATAACATACGTAGTTTTTTTTTTTTTATTCCTTTGCCTTTCTTGTTCATCAAAGTTATGGCTACTGTAGTAAAAATAAATAATAATAACAACAATAATAAACCCTTATTTTGACAATGCAGAATTTAGTCATGTTGTCTTTTAGATAAGCTTGACAGTAAAGGTTTCCTGGCAATACCAACCTTCCTTAGGCTACTTCGATAAATACCTCCTACTTCAGGAATGTCAATATCAAGTAAATGCTGCTATTAGTCCTGAAATCAACAAGTGCAGTCTGCAGCAAGACTGACCTTTTGTTCCATGTATTATGAAGACAATAGATTTAGTTGAAAAGCAGAAAAAGACCATGGTTCACTTTGGAATCAAGAATCTATAGATGAGGGGCAGTACTGAGGGGCGATGAAAGCTCCTTCAAGAGAGAACTAACACTGGTTTCTATGCTGATCTTAGATAAAAACCACATATGGGGCTGGAGAGATGGCTCAGAGGTTAAGAGCACTGGCTGCTCTTCCAGAGGTCCTGAGTTCAATTCCCAGCAACCACATGGTGGCTCACAACTGTCTATAATTTGATCTGGTGCCCTCTTCTGGCATGTAGGTAGAACACTGTATACATAATAAATAAATCTAAAAAAAAAAAAAAAAAAAAACCACATATGTAGTCACCTAGCATCTTTCTGCTTACCCATGTGCCTTTTACTGCAATAAAACCCGTCATCCTGATACCATGCATTCAGTAAATCTACCTACGAGTATCTCTTGTAGAATGTCTGCAGTTGACACATTTAAATTATCCTTGTCCAGATAAATGAGAATCCATGCCTTTGTCTGGAATTTTATAATCCTAACTTCCCTTTGTGGTGATTTGAAAGAAAATGGCCCCCAAAGGGAGTGGCACTATTAGGAGGTGTGGCTTTGTTGGAATTGGTGTGGTCCTCTTGGAGGAAATGTGTCACCATGGAGGCAGGCTTTGAGGTCTCATACATACTTAGCCCATGCCCAATGAGATAGTTCATTTCCTGTTGCCTTTGGATCAAGAGGTACAATTGTCCAGCACCATGTCTGCCTGCATGCAAACATACTCTCAGCCACTGTGATCCTTAGCATGATGATAATGAACTAAACCTCTGAAGCTGTAAGCCGCCACCTTAAATAAGTGTTTTCCTTTATAAGAGTTGCCATGGTCATGGTGTTTCTTTACAACAATAGGAACCCTAACTAAGACAGCAGTTGGTACCAGGGACTAGGGTATTGTTGTGATAGGCTGGGTCATGCTTTTGTTTGGAATAATACAGACTTTGGGGGTTTGGGTTAGAAAATCAGTGGAATGCTTTAAATGCTGCTTAATGGCCATACTAGTAGGAACATTGAAGAAAATGGTGCTAAGAGTGATTTGAAATGTGGAGGGCTGGTTCAGGAGGTTTCAGAGGAGAAGAATTTTAGTAAGCTGCCTTGAGATCTTGTGATATTTTGGTGAAGAATGTGACTGCCTTATGACCTCATCCTAAGAGTCTGTCTGAGGCTAAAGTGAAGAGATTTGGATTAATTCCATTATCAGAGGAAAAATTCAAAACAGCCTAGTACAGACTCTGTCTTATGGTTACTAATGTTCATGCTTATAAAAATTTATAATGAAAAGGAACAAGCTGAGAAAGAATAAATAGAAAAGTAATGGTCTCTCTACCATCAGAGAAGTAAAGGAGCACAAGGAAGTGGAATGGAACTAAGTCCTATGTTCAAGGAGATAAACAGATTAAGAAATGGAATAAAGGGAGTGGTGACTTGAGGTCAAGACCCAACCCAGCTAAGTTTACAACTTGTGAAAGGGAATTAAAGAAAAGCTTAGAACCAGGTGTGGTGGTGCATACCTATAATTCAGCACCCAGAAGACAGAGACTGGCAGATCTCTGAGTATGATCCCAGCCTAGTCTACAGAGCAAGATCCAAGATAGCCAAGTTTAGGCAGTGAAGATAACCATTGAAAACAAAGTTTGTGAAGATGTAATTGAACAAGGAGGACATGATCCAGCCCCAGTAAGAAGCAGAACTTGGCAGCTTCAACCATGTCACTCATCACTCTGGAGTTAAGGGTAGAAGAAAGGGGCTGTGGAATTTGCCTCAATGACTAAGCTGCTGAGGCCAGGCATGTGTCAGGGGTGTCCTTGAATGGAGGCCTAGAGAGGCCATTGCATGAAGCTGTGAAGTTGAAGCCTTGATTGCCTTGGAGACCCCAAGATGTTATAGATGCCAGAGTTGTGGGTACCTGCCAAGGAAAACTTCTAACAGGGAGTGCAACCAGAGAAAGAAGTATGTTTCAGTCAGCAAAGCTGAAAGAAATTGGAGATCTGAAGAGTGTTTTGACATAAGAAATAGAGATGCAGAGTTTGGAGATTGCCTAACTGGTTTTTGATCTTGCTTTGGTTCAGTATTTCCTCACTATGCCCCATTCCCTACATTTTGGAATAGTAATGTATATCCTGTGCCATTATATGTTAGAAGTATGTGATCTGCTTTTTAATTTTGATTTTACAGGGGAGTACATTTAAGAGTTTGCATGAATCTCAGAAGACTTTGAACTTTAGATTTTAAATAAGTTTGAGACTGGTATTGTCTATGGGACTTTTGAAGTTGGACTAAATGCAGTTTTTCATTATGATATGGCTACAAGCTTTTGGGGGCCAGGGAGTGGAATGTGGTGGCAGTTTGAAAGAAAATGATCCCCAAAGGGAGTGGCACTATAAGGAGGTGTGACGTTGTTGGAGTAGGTGTGGTCTTGTTGGAGCAAGTTTGTCACTGTGGATGTTAGCTTTGAGGTCTCATATGCTCAAGCCATGCCTAGTGAGACAGTTCACTTCCTGTTGCCTTTGGATGAAGACATAGAATTCTCCAGCACCATGTTCTCCTACAGGTCATCATACTCCCAGTCACCGTGCTCCCTGTCATGATGATAATGGACTAAACCTCTAAACTGTAAGTCACCCTCTCAATTAAATGTTTTCCTTTATAAGAGTTGCCATGGTCATAGTGTCTCTTCACAGCAATAGATACCCTAACTAAAACATCCCCAAATATTATTTCAGCATTTTGAATGAAGAGTGACCAGTAAATACTAACAAATAGTTAATGATAGTCTGTTGGTGATTAGACTCATCCTAGGTTCCAAGAAAATGAGCAGTATTCTTTCTGGAATGGATTAACATTTTTGCAAAAGCCTGATGAGTCAAACAGAATGAATGAAAAATATTATATATTGGTAATAAAAATCCATATTCTGGAACATTTAGTATTAAATTCTATAGAATAATGTGATCTACATATATAAATAAATACACACTTATTTATCAAATAATTTACATGTTAATTTAAATTTAAGCTCCTCTGATGCTACAAACATCAAATTATATTTGTTTCATTATTTAAATGCAAAAACTTTGCAAGATCAATTATTAATAGCCATTAAATCTTATATTATTTAATGAAAAGTTCATATACTGATAAAATTATAATCAAATTTCAAAATAGAACCTTTTATAGAAGAATGTAAATCCCCAAACAATCTGAAAACCTGCTCATGAACTAAATATTGAGCTAAACTTAGTGTAGATGCCATTGTATATCTCCATTGGTATGGAAATTGGCAAAGAAATGAAAATTACTCTAATTTGGAAGATACATTTATAACTGGCTAGGGTAAATGTGTGTTCTAGAGTATTTTCTCAGCATCCCACAGCTTCACATAACAAGTATGGTTCTTGAATGCCCACTTCCTTCAGCCTATGCAGTGTCTTTTTCCTTTGTTTGCATGCATTCATTTATTTGGAACAGACCCTGTCCTTGCCATCTATACAGGAAGGCTTAGAGCTGTTTAGTCTCACTCTTATCCAAGAAAGATGCAAATAGGAATTAACAGATATGATCACTGAAAAGAAAGCAAGCTGCTTTTCCACCCAAGAACCAGAATAGCAACACCAGCATGCATAAAGTACACCTAGCAAAGGCTAGCAAAGGAGGTGAAATAACTCTACATTGGAAATTTTAAAACATCAAAGGCAAAACTTAAACACTACATAACTGATGAGCATATTTATATTGTGGAAATGTTTACAGTTCCAAAACCAGTTTGTAGTTTCATTACTTGCAATGTGGTTACCATCAAAATATAATTACATTGTTAAAGAAGTAATGAAGCAATACAACTGTATGATCAAATGAAGATCTTTAAGTGGGAGAGATAGAACAGGTATGTGTGGTGGATAAGTAAAAACCACTAGCATATAATGATCAATATATACTAAAATGTTGTGATAAAGATTATCAGCTAAACTTTTGAGAATAATTGACTAATGCTATGACATGGTGACCCAATTTAGGAAAAAGTCACATACATAGCTTTACCACCCTAATAGTCAGGAAACATGTAAAAGTTTACAGAACAAATGCCAGAGTTAAGAGAAGCAGGATTCTGATAAAGAACAGCAATTTATACATGGTCTGACATATCCATCATGGAGTCAATTTGCTTTTGTAGATCTCCAAAATAATGTTGACAAGTCCTGGAAATAGCAGGAACACACAGATACACAAGTCTGTGGTAATAGTCACTATGCTGCTTATATTACCTGAAGCAAGAAAATCGTTGGAAAAATACCTAGGGTTTTATAACTTATTTCCTTTTTGTTACAGCTGTGAATGGTCTTGTGACAATCTGCTAGAGTACATAGGAGGCAAAAAGTAAACTTGAAACCAGGACTCCAGTGCAACAGCCTTCTCCAGTGGCCTACAGTGGTGGAACTTTTCTGAGATATGGCTGTCATTGAGTCAACCATGCTTCTGTAAGTCAGCTCTCAGCCATGCTCTTTTCAGTAAAACCACTTAATTCTTCAATGTCACTAGATGGAATTTTTTTCATTAGAGTTTTGTCTTGTGTATCTGGTATTACCAGATATTTTTATTTGTTCAAGTAACCCAACACTGGACTCAGGAGAAATTTTGCAATCTAAAACAAATCTTCACAACACCAATAGATGCTTCATAGTGGCTCTCAATCATTGGAACCCTTTCTTTGACACAAGTTTCAAGAACTAAAGGTGGTAAGTATCTTGCTTTAAGTAAGGAAATAAAAATGGACAATGAAAGCCAATGTGATGGCTTAGGCTTTCTACTGCTGAGAAGAAAGGTGGGTGGGGCCTTGACCCTGGCTGAACATCCGCCCTGCTTTATTTAGCAAGTTTCAGGCCAGGGAGAAATTTCATCTTTAAAAACAAAATCTTAAGTGAATAAAATCATCTCACTAGTAACACCCGGGGTTGGTCTCTGCCTTCTACCCACACTTACATTTATGTAAATGAACACATGAAATCACACAAGCACATACCCATGAGAAAGGGGACAATAATAGTGTTATCTAATGGTTTAAAAAAAACATATATGCTGTTTAATAATCTAGAAATGCCATGGAAGCTTCCAGAAGGAAAAATATATATAAAAGGTTGAAATCTCTGAAATGCAAAAATGGTAATTTTTTGTAAAGTGAGGCTTCCTTGATGAAGGGAGGTAGCCACGCCTGTGCATTTAGAAGTCAGAACAATTGATATGTTAGAGTTTTGCCACTGTCCATCTGTTGAGTCAGCAAATGAGTGAGGAATCCAACAGCAATCATGCTCAAAAATTTGAAGAAGTTTGTTTTACAGAGCAAGAAATGTAATCATGTGATTAAAGGTAAAGTTGGTGCTTTAGAAGCAGGAACTTCTGACAACAAGGAGTCTCAACACTATGAATGTGGTCTATGGCATCCAGATGCTCATGAGAGTCCCATGTCAAGTAAGACTTGTTAATATGGGATGAAAAGTTTACAGTGCTCGAATCTCTCCTATCTCAGCAGCCATTAATTGGACTTTGGGAAAATCACTTAACCCTGTAAACTTCTCTTTTATCATGCTCAACTATGTTCATAGAAGCATTATTTGTAAAAGCTAGAACCTGGAAACAAGCTAGATGCCCCTCAACTGAAGAATGGATAAATAAAATGTGGCACATATACACAATGGAGTACTACTCAGCAGAGCAAAACAATGACATCATGAGGTTTGCAGACAAATGGATGGAACTAGAAAAAATCATCCTGAGTGAGGTAAACCAGACTCAGAAAGACAAACATGGCATGTACTCACTCATAAGTGGATACTAGATGTAAATCAAAGGATAACCAGATTGCAACTCACAACTCCAGGGAGGCTACCTAGTAAAGAGGACCCTGAAAAAGACACAGGGATCACCCAACGACAGAGAAATGGATGAGATCTATATGAGCAAACTGGACGTGAGGACGGGTAATGGAGGGCAAGGGTCAGGGGAAAGAGAGCTTAGGGGAGTCGGAGGTCCCAGTTGGATCAGGAACAGAGTGGGAGAATAAGGAAAGAAATACCATGATAAAAGAAGATCCCATGGGAACAGGAAGAAGCAGAGTGCTAGCGAGGTCCCCAGAAATCCACAGATACCTCCACAATAGACTACTGGCAATGGTTGAGAGAAAGCCCGAGCTGACCTACTCTGGTGATCGGATGACTGAGCACCCTAACTGTCGCGATAGAACTTTCATCCAGTGACTGATGGAAGCAGATGCCGAGATCTACGACCAAGCCCCAGGTGGAGCTCCAGGAGTCCAATCGGCGAGAGAGAGGAGGGATTGTATGAGCGAGAGATATTGAGACCATGATTGGAAAAAGCAAAGGGACAAATGGCCAAACTAGTGAAAACACATGAACTGTGAACCAATAGCTGAGGAGCCCCCCTGGAACTGGAGCAGGCCCTCTGGATAAGTGAGACAGTTGATGAGCTTGAACTATTTAGGAGGCCCCCAGGCAGTGGGACCGGGACCTGTCCTTAGTGCATGAGCTGGCTTTTTGGAACCTAGGGCCTATGCTGAGACATTTTGCTTAGCCTTGGTGTAGGGAGGAGGGGACTGGACCTGCCTCAGCTGAATCTGCCAGGCTGAGCTGAATCACCAGGGGAGACATTGCCTTGGAGGAGGTGGGAATGGGGAGTGGGTTGGGGAGGAGGGCTGAGGGGTGGGAGGAGGGAGGACAGAGGAATCCGTGGCTGATACATAAAATTAAATTAATTATAAAATAAAAATATATAAAAAAATGTTACATAGGTCCAATTTACTCACAGGGTTATTGCAAAACTAAAGTTTATAGAAAAACCAATTGAAAGCTTTTGCATAAAATAGCGATGCATGGTTTTATTAATGTGAGCTATCAAAGCCAGGAATTTTTATCCTTTTCATGTCCTTATCCACCACATTTTCACTATTAGGCACAGGGAAATCATGTGCTTATTGCAATAAGGCATGGAGACACAAGTGATAGATTAAGTATGTTGTCCTTGTCAAAATGCAAACAATTCACACTGAGTTAGAATCAAGTTCTTAGAGAATATAGTCACTGAAAAAACCAATTCTTGGAGAATATGATCACTGAAAAACCAGGATAAATTTCCAAGACATTAAACTTTCTACATTGAATGACTTAAAAAGACCACTGAAAGTTAAAGTAAAAAAAAAGAAAAATGATTGAAACTTAGAATTTTCTGATAGTGATCTAAAATGTAAGAAATTGTCAACTTCTAATAACTACATATTTGTGCAACTTTGAATATGTAATCCTTTTTCACTGGGAAATACAGTTAGTTATTTACTATTACAGAAACACAGAACCCTACAGCAGAGGATGCTGGGCAGGGGTATTGTTATTGTCTGTAAACTCAGATGAATGGATCTCAGCACAGCTCTGTTTCTCCACCTCAGGGATACTGTTGATGGTATAGGTGTCAGACCTCCTCCTGTGAGAGAATGTGGCGTCGACACCCATGGATGCCAGTGAATCTGGTTTTGACGAGGAGGTGTCCCTCAAGGACCTTTTTGATGATGCCATCATACTGTCTCAGGACATCAGTGGCCTCAGCATGGAAATTTACAGAATATTTGTAAGTACCTCAGTTGCCTCTGGCATCTTTTCACAAAGACCATCCCTGCCATCAGGAACCAAACTTCAGGTACTGTGACTTCATGTAAGCAACAAAGCAGCAGTCTCTGAGAAGCAGAACAAGCAAATAGGTTATTTTCACTAGTTCTTAGAGATTTACAAACATCAGTAAACTGAAAGGAAAAAAAATCAAAAACTTTCCTTAGAGTTACAATGGTTTCACAGTATGGGTGGAGGATCACTCATTTCCTGATCTTGCTTGCAGGAGGTCAGTGTTTGCTGTTATCTTCACTAAGGCACTGGGGTTATTAATTGGAGAAGTTCATAGCCATGAATTAGGTGAATAAGATAGAACTAAATTAAACAGAAGTAGATTCAAGATAGGGGGAAAATGTTGTAGTTTTTCAGAAACCCTTAAGTACTTGAAAATTGTTTAAACATTTCCAGCACATGCCTATAGATAATGCTTAGAGGACAGAAGGGCTGGGCAAACAAATTCCCTTTTCCTGATAACTGTACATTATGTGGTCAAAATCAATCAAGGTCAGGGGGAGGAAAAAAGAGATAAGGTTTGAGTGCTACAACCAGCATCCTGTAAGGTGTGTCTCTACATTTACATTAAGTATGACTTCACGTTGATTTTTATTTATGAGTGCCTTGTTTGTTCCCCTTATCTTATACCAGCTACCCAATGTTTTCTTGTCAGACATGTTTGTTAAAACTGTAACTCCCTCCCTTATTTCTAGTTCTTTTCAAAAGGAGCCTCTGTGTCAATAATTGCAGTGCCCTGCAACTGAGATTGGAAAGCACCATGAGCCAAATTCGCAAAAGGCCACCCCTACAGGCAAAGGAAACCTCAGCCAGGAATCATGCAATAAAGGAAATCAGTTCAGGGAATCTCAGCTTTGTTATGAATGCAGAGTCATCTCTGTCTTCTCCTAATTTATTTTATGAAAATGTGTCTTAAGCACAAATATACTGTGACAGAAAGTTCCAGAAGTTGTCATAGGGGAAAAATGCTGCTGTCCTGATCATGCTTGCAGGGAACCAGTGCCTTCTGAGCCTAATACATTATATATATATACATATATATATATATATATATATATATATATATGTATGTATGTGTATATGTATGTATGTATATCCAAGAGACAGGCGTTTAGTTGTAATGTGGCCCACAGATGGAACCTACACAAACTGAACCTCTGTCAGCTATTGGAGAGACAACAAGGTAGCTTTTCAGAGTCCCCCATGTGGTAGGAATAGTTATTTAAAGATTTATTTTACTAGACCTTATTCAACAGGAGCCTGGTTTAGAAGTGAGAGTATGTTCTCTCTGCTTAGTCACTGTATGTTTTCTGTTCTAGGTCAGCTGGTGTCAGAGAAAATAGATAAGGCCTCAGTCCAACAAAGGGCGATTGGAAAATGTAACTCTCCATTTTCAACAAATTTGCATTCATTCTGTCTTTTTATTCGCATGTTTCTTTTCATGATCCCATTTTCTTTTTTTTCAAAATATGAAATATATTAAGAAAACATATTGAGTAAAAGTCCTTAAATATCAAATAAAAGATATTTTCTTAACTTCAAAATAAGTCCCCAAACATGGCCAATTGCTGTTATTATTTCATTTAAATTTTTTTTTTTGTTAACTAGACAGAAGGAAACTAACACATTTTCTCTTTTTTAAATTAAATTATCATTGATGAAATGATACTTCTCCAAGCCAATTATCTGATTGTTTTCTATTCTGGACTGATAAACTTTAACTTCCTAAACTTCCTAGTAATTCATTAAAACTTTCTCAAATTATCCAATTATTAATTTTAAATAAGTGATATTTCAAATAACACAGTTAAGTGAACATGGTGCTTAAAATTATATATTGATTTATATATAATATATATACACTAATTAATATTTTATGGCTTTCATTTCTTATTGTAGAGTAAATGTCCAGATTTGATAAATAATTTTGTAATGGCTAACACAATTCCATTCAGGATTTATGACTAACTTTGAATGACTCTAGGATCTCCAACATCTTGGGGTCCCCAGTGAAATACTAGCATTATTTTCAGCACTGAATTATGGCCTCTCCTGGCTTACATGCAGGAATTCTGCTGCCACACAAAGACTGGTTCCAGTGGCTCTTCTTAATGGTAAAGGAAGAGTTCCCAACCCCTTTACTAGCGTCTTCTTTATGATTCTAAAGCCAGAACAGGTGGATAACACTGCAAATTTCAGCTGTCCATTCAGGAAGGAGCCTGGCTACTTTGAATCACATTTAGAGAAACTTTCTTTTCTTGTTGCTTTTTAGGAGTAGAAAATTCTTTAGACTTGCTTTTGACAAGTTGGAAGATAAGCTGGGTGGGGTCTTGCTATGAGTGTACCCACTTTTATTCTTCCTCAGATCAGATGTCTCCCCAGTTTTTCATCTTTTAGCACAAACTCTGGCTCTGCCATTAAATGAAATGTCCTGATGTTCATTTTCTCTTTAAATTATTAATTTTTGTTTCTTTTCATCCCATTTTCTCTTTTTCACTCTAGACCTGTATAAGAGTGATTACTAATAATCACATGACAGAATCAGTATTAAGCTGTTTTGAAATCTCCTCAAAAAGCAGTTGATCATTTTTCAATTTAGCTTCAGGCAAATTTTTATAATACAAGATACAGTCACATTCTTTGCTAAAATATCCCTAAAACTTTTTCTAGCTTAGTTGCTAATGTTAGTCCCCTATGAAACTTCTTGAGTAGGCCTCCACAGTTCACATTGTTCTGAGCACTACTGTCTTCCAAGCTCCTATTCGGATGGCACACTAAACTGCATTCAATCAGCTTCCTAGACCAAGCTTCCAAAGTCTTCTACATTCCTCAAAAAACAAAACAAAACAAACAGACAAACACACACACACACACACACACACACACACACACACACACACACACACACACATACACACACACACACACAAAATACCAAAAACAAAAACTCCACATGGCCTAGCCTGTCACTTCAGTACCCACTGCCTGGTACCAACTTCAATGTCACTTACTTTACTATTGTTATGATAAAACACCATGACCAAGGCAACTTATAAAAGAAAGCCATTAATTTGTAATTTGGCTTATGGTTCTGAATGTTAGAGTCTAAGAGAGTGGAAAAAAGGACAGCTAAGAGCTCATACCTTCATCCTGAAAGCACAGTGAGTGACATAAATCCTTTGAAATCTCAAAGTCTACCCCAATGCCCAGAGATACCCTTCCTCCAAGAAGGGCCTCCTAATCCATGCCAAAATGTACCATCGCTTAGGATGAAATATTTAAGTATATGAACCTATGGGAACAATTCTCATTCAAACCACCATTAGGACCTCTCAAAAGGAGGAAATTCATGCCCAGTACCATAAGCCTAGCCAACTAACCATGATTCATGATGCCATGGCATCTACTGCAGTCACCTTTCTAAATAAGTATGATTTCTGACTCCATCCTAAATATTTATCCTTATGCCCACTGGCAAGTGTAGCTCTTACCCCTTGTCAAAGAAGCTTGTTTTTGCTGCAGACAGAAACCATTACAAAATCACAACTGTTTAAAATACAGAGAACAACTGACCATGGAATGTTGGGTTCCAGTTGCCATAACTATAAGACAACCCCACAATTAAAGCTCAGAGAACGTCTTGGAAGAGAGGGTAGAATGAGATCTAGAGGACCAGATGTTTGTTGTGGAGATTGTGTCTCTTGTGCAGGACAGGGTCTCTGCATGTATAAAATATCAACAATTTGACTGCCTAACCAATGTCCCAGGGATATCAGTACCACTTGACATGCTAGCATGAGTAGAAAAAAACTCCAAAGTCGCTCCCTGAGACTAAAAATTATAGACCATTAATAACAACTGAAAGAAGAAGAATCAGTTATTTCCTGGGATGACGCCTTAAGTACTTATCTAATACCAAATGGTCAGTCCTAAAATATATACATAGAAGGGACACTAAATGGACTAAGTGGGTTATATTCTAATATTTATATGTAATATGTATATATCATGTAGATAAATTTTAAAATGTGTGTTCAGGTACTTATCATATAAGTAACATAATAAAGGAAAAGAAAGAGAGAGAGAAAGAAAGAAAGAAAGAAAGAAAGAAAGAAAGAAAGAAAGAAAGAAAGAAAGAAAGAAAGGGAGGGAGGGAGGAGGAAAGAAGGAAGGAAGGAAGGAAGGAAGGAAAAAAGAAAGGAAGAAAGAAAGGAAGAAAAAAAGAAGAGAAAGAGATACACAGGAAAGTAGAATGAAACACTGGAGGCAGAGAAAGTGAAACAATGAGTGAGGAGAGCTGGACATGAAGATGGTCAAAGTATACTATACACAGGCATGAAATGCCACAATAAATTACATTAGCTTATACAATTAACTATTCTAATAAAAATTCAAAGCAAATTACATCTGATTGGAGTGGCTGTATTTCCTATCAGATTCAATTTATCACCATGTTACTTGTGCATATTTTAGACACTGTATGGTCCTATGGTTCAAGAATAATCCTTTAGAATAAAAAAAATCAGCCGATCATATTTTAAGGGCATTGCAGAGATTTGTCACACTAGGGAAAGATTAACATGTCTCTTCCAGACATAGTAATGTCAGTTATTTTGTATGGAGAAAGACCTGTGTAGGTCTTTCCTTTCTACTAATCATTGTTTTAAATTGAGTAAATTTCCCAATAAAATAGTTTGTCTTGTTCTTGAATAACTATGTGAGTTCACTAAAGTACAATTATTGTCCAAGAATATGAGATTATCTGATACCAAATGCTTTGAAGGAAACAAACATATATACCACATGGTGTCTTCATGTCATGCTATTCTTGTGAAATTTTTCAGTGTTTGATCTTATTAAAATAGCCTAATTTGCAGGTAGGACAGCTCTGCAGATCAAAGGGTTTGTGGCTGGGATGCTGTTTACATTGCTCTTTTGGTAGCCTTCAGAGTGCCTTCCTGTATCAAAGCCTTTAGAACATTGGGGTGGAGTTTTATGTAGGTAACAGCTCAGTCCCCCACCCCTTTAATGAGTTGAATGGGTATTGACTTAGCAGTGGGGCTGGCTGTCAGTTTTAGGAGAGTAACCTATTATTTTGGGAGCACACTCCACTGTTTGGGAATTTCCATGAGATCCCTTTGGTCAATAGCACAATGGGCTGTAACCTAGTCCTGGCACTGGAAGATTTGTTTGGTGAAAAGAGATTGCCAATTGGAACTCTGTCCCCTCGTTGTTTGGAGACTTCTTTAGGATCTGCTTTATATATTATAGGAGGTTCCTACTGTACTGTTTCCATACCATACCCCTCAAATGTTCCTAAGTTCTAGCTGTCTCTCCCCTATGCCCTTCCTCAACCCCATTTCCCCTCTCCTTCACCACCTGAACCTCTAGCTCTTCACCCATAAAAATCTATTCTATTTCCTCCTACCAGGCAGATCCCTGTGTCTCTCCTGGTCCCTTCTTCTATGCCTAACATCTCTGAGTCTAGGGATTGTAGATTGATAATCATTATTTAACGACTAATATCCACATAAAAGCAAATTCATACCATATTTATCTTTCTGGGTCTGGGTTCACTCAGGATGATTTTTTTTTGTAGTTCCATCTATTTGCCTGCAAATTTCATGATGACAGTATTTTGTTTCTTTGATTGTTTTAGAGCTCCGTAATACTCCATTTTAAAAATGCACCATATTTTCTTTATTTTTCTGTTGAGGGACATCTAGGTTATTTCCAGTTTCTGGCTACTATGATAGAGCAGCAATGGATATAGTTGAGCAAGTTTCCTTGTAGTAAGATTAAGGGTCTTAGATTATATGACCAAGAGTGGTATAGCTGGATTTTGAGGTAGACTGATTCCCAACTTTCTGAGGAACTGCCACACTGATTTCCATAGTGACTATATAATTTTTCACTCTCACCAGCAATGGATGAGCATTCCTTTATTTAGCATCTCCACTTGCACACACTGTCACTTATGTTATTGATCTTAGCCATTCTGACGGTGTAAGATGGAATATCAAAGTAATTTTGATCTGCATTTCCCTGATGACTGAAAATATTGACCATTTCTTTAATTTGTTTCTCAGCCATTTGAGTTTCCTCTACTAAGAATTTTCTATTTAGATATATACCCCATTTTAAAGATAATATTATTTGTGTTTTTTTTGTATCTAGCTTCTTGAGTGCCTTACATATTTTGAATATTAGTCTTCTATTGGATATGGAGTTGATAAATACTTTTTTTTCCATTGTGAAGGCTGAAGGTTGCCACTTAGCGCAGTGGTGACACAAAGCTTGTGGTAATAAATAACAAACATCTGATTTGACTTAAAGCTCACTCCACAGGATAGAAACCATACCCAATACTTCATGGGTGAACAAGAACCAGACTGATAGCCAGAGGCCTAGGGTAAAACTAATTACTATTGTTTTAAAATAAAAAGGTAAAAGTAAAATAACTCTTAATGATATTCTGCCATACTCTTAGATTTATGACTTATTTGGTCCATTATCAGAGAAGTTTTCTCCTGTACCAGATGTAAACAGATAAAGAGATCCACAGCCAGACATGACAATCAGCCAGAAAATAAACACACACACACACACACACACACACACACACACACACACGGGCGGGGGCTTGGAACACACAGATCTAAATGGAATGTCTCCATCTAATCCCTCCCCTCAGAGCTCAGGGAACGCTGTGGAAGAGAAAGTAGAAAGATTGTGGTAGGCAGAGGGGATGGAGGATACCATGAAAAAAGGATCCTCTGTGTCAACTGAGAAAAGCTCGCATGAACTCACAGAGACTGAAGCAGCAAACACAGGGCCTGTACAAGTCTGCACCAGGTCCTTTGTTTATATATTACAACTTTCATTTATGATTTTTATGGGACTCCTGAGTGTGGGAATGACTATGTCTCTGACTCATGTGCCTTGTCTTGGGGTATTTTTTGTTGTTTTTGTTGGTTTGCCTTGTTCAACTTTGATGTGATGATTTTTATTTTACTTTATTATATTTTATTTTGTTATACAGTTTTGTTACTATATCTCTTAGAAACCAGTTCTTTCTAATGAGAGACAGAAAACGAGGGGATGGGAGGAGAAGTGGAGAAGAACTGGAAGGAGTAGAAGGAGGGGGAACTGTAATCAGGATATATTGTCTAAGAAAAGAATCTATTTTCAACAAAATGGAAAAATGTCAGAGATCTTTTTTTAAGCATGTAAAAGATTCAAAAAAGGATGGATAAAATGATAAACTTTGCTATATTTTTGGATAATAAATGCCCACCCAGTAAAAATAAATGATATGGGCTGGGCGGTGGTGGCGCACGCCTTTAATCCCAGCACTCGGGAGGCAGAGCCAGGAGGATCTCTGTGAGTTCGAGGCCAGCCTGGGCTACCAAGTGAGTCCCAGGAAAGGCGCAAAGCTACACAGAGAAACCCTGTCTCAAAAAAACCAAAAAAAAAAAAAATACATGATATGAAGGATAGTGTCCTGGTCAGATTTGATGCTAACTTTACACATGTCAGACTAATCTGAGAAGAATTGTCTAGGCCGAGAAAATGCCTCTGTAATACCATAGTGTAGGGAAGTTTGGAGAGCACTTTCTTGATGAATAATTGGTGATGCCACCATTGGGCATGTTGTATGGCATATTTTATGAATGCACACTGAGCAAGCCAGTAAGCAGTGTCCTACAACTTCTGCTTCAAGTCCTGCTGCAAGATTTCTGCCATGAGTTCTTGCCATGCCTTTCCTTCATAAAGGACGGTAAACTAAAACCTTGAGTAAACCTTTTTCTCTTAGAGTTAAATTTAGTTCTGTTATTCTGCCACAGCAACAGAAACCATAACTAAAGCAGATATCATGCTGTTAGGATAGCTAATTGCTTGAGAACCTGAAACCACCTTAAATTTTAGAAACACATAAGTTTTTATCCCATCTTCTCCTTTCCAATGTCCTTTCTCCTCTCACTTATTTGCATGACATCTTCATTGCATCACAAGTATTTCTCCATCCATTGAATTACTAGAGCTGGAGAGAAAAATCAAATCAGACCACTCTTCACACCAGAAGTCAACAAAATTCCTACCACATAGTAAAAATTCTGCTTATCAGACAACTGTTTAAGTAAAGCAATGTCCTCACAGCCATTTTTCATCTGAATTTGCCTCCTCCCCTGACTATCACAGTCAGACACAATCAGCCACCATGCTTTGAACTAATCTATCAGCCTCTCTACTTCATCTTGAATGCGTCCAGCATATTTACTTCTCACATGTATCTCAACCTTTTCTCTTCAAAAGGCAAGTGTGTATGATGAAACCCATGTATATTTTATATCTAAATTGCTGTTTGTCAAAAGAATCTAACTCCATGCCTATTCATTTAGCTATCTTCCTGACAATATGTATATTTTCAATACAGGAGATGACTACTCAGGGAGGAAATTTAACAATGAATCACAGTTCAACTGCAAGAAATGTAAATTCTTTAGTTTTTAATATAAAGCACGAAATTTAGACTTCCAGTTAATCACTCGCATGCGATAGAGAAATGCCTCTGCTCAAAAGTGACACCTAACTGAATTTGAAGCTGTCAGAGAAGAGTTGTGACAGCCATAAGCATCACATAGAGTTAGCAAAGAAGTGAGAAAGATATTCTAGAGTAACATAAAAGCCATTCCTTCTCCAATGAGGGTGTCTGTCCTTTAATTAATTTTAATATAAAGTAACTTTTGAAGAAATGGTCCTGTTGTTGCAGGAATAGCAGCCATGGCATCAAAAGAGAAAGAAAGGAAAGGTAGAGACCAATTGATCTAGTAATACAGGAAATCAGACACTACCCAGGCCAAACAGTAGGCTCAAAATGTCTGATTGATAAGAGTTTTTACAGAACTTGTGGGGAGATGGTTACAACATATTTGAAAATTACTGTAGTAACATCAGGTAGTGAATACTGCTAAATGAAGTAATCCATCACAAAACAGCAAGGAAATAATCATGTGACCTTTTTTCCCCTAAAGCTGAAAACTGATGAAAATAGGAAGACAACATATGTACAAATTTGTCTCCATCTTTCTATAAGATAGGCATATCCTAACCTCCAGTAAGGAGAACTGAGCTTCAATGTCAGGCACGAGGAAGCAATCAAAAGGCATTTTAATTTGCTTTATGTTTTTTAAGATGCTATATTATGTGTGTGATTTTTTTGCCTGCATGTAAGGACACATGAAGATGTCAGAATAAGAAATCAGATGCCCTGGAACTGAAGATAACTATTTCTATGCCACTACATGGGTACTAATATTGAACCTAAATCCTCTATAAGAGCAAAAACTACTCTTAACCACTGGGCCATCTCCCCAGCTCTTAAAATAGTCATCTTTTTTTAATTAAAAATAATTTTTCATATAATATATCCTAATTACTACTCCCCCTTCCTCTTCTCCTCCTAGTTGCTTTTCTCCTCCCCTCCCATCTGGATCCACCCGCTTTCTGTCTCTCATTAGAAAAGAAACAAGATTTTATGGGATAATAATGAAGTATAATATAATAATATTTAGCAACAACAGCAACAAAATCAGTCACTCAATTAATCAAACAAACAAAAAACCCATACCAGAATAGAACAAAACAAACAAATAGAAGAAAAATGCCAAAGAAAAGGCACAAGAAGCAGGTATAGTCACAGAGACCCACTGATTCAAAAAGAGTCAGTTTGAAGTTTTTTGTTTTTTTGTTTTTTTTTTTTTAATAGGTATTACTAAAGAGTGATGACAGGGAACACTTGGTGATAAAACTTTTTGAATCTCAGATGGTGATTTATATAAATTCTGAGTTTGCACACATTCCGAGACAATGGAAAAATTACATACTGTACTCTAAAATGGGAGATAACTAGAGTTTGAAGTGGGGACTTTTACCTGGCTAAGAGTGTTATGGTAACGCATTACTGATGGAAATAGAAGGGGATTAGGATCAAGTTAAAACACAATGCAGGCACACTAAAAAGCAATTCATTGCTGTGGATATCGCTCTGTATGTTGTGAATGTGTTGCTCTGATTGGTTAACAAATAAAACGCTGATTGGCCAGTAGCCAGGCAGGAAGTATAGGCGGGACAAGCAGAGAAGAGAATTCTGGGAACAGGAAGGCTGAGTCAGGAGTCACCAGCCAGACACAGAGGAAGCAAGATGTAAAAGTACTGGTAAGCCACAAGCCACATGGCAACTTATAAATTAATAGAAATGGGTTAATTTAAGATAGAGAACTAGATATCAAGAAGCCTGCCACGACCATACAGTTTATAAGTAATAAGTCTCTGTGTTTACTTGGGTCTGAGAGGCTGCAGGAGCCAGGTGGACACAGAAAAACTTTAGCTACAGTTCATCAAGGACTCTCCATGAGGAAGGAACCAAAGCAGCCACCAGCAGCCCATGGCTCAACAGAGGAAGGTGGTGCAAGAAGACAACAAAGAGTCTTCACACAATTAGACTAGATAATAAGGAAAAGGGGAAAATTCAAGGGATGAGATGATGAGGCAGTTAACTTATAAATACTTGTCTGAATCATGTAGTGTTTATTGATCTTTTCATGACAAAACCATATGAAGGGACAATCTAATCAGTGGTGATTTCTGAAAACATGTATTTATAAATCTGCATTCATCCCAAATGATTGCTGACTGCAGTCTTTCTTTCTAATATCTTGCAAGGGAATGCTTGGTAGCAGAATTTTTCTTCCTAGCAATTTTCAAAAATGCTCAGCAAGCAGTGTCTTCTGTGTGAAAATCTTCCACTGTTACCATTCATTGGACAGCAGAGACAGAAAAAGAGAAAAATTGGCAGGTATGTTTTAAACTTCCAGATTTTTTTCCCCATTTTCCTTTTATTTTTGACATTGTAATGTAATTACATCATTTGTCGTTTCCTTTTCCTCCCTTTAAAACATTTCACATATCACTTATTACTCTCTTTCAAATTTAGGGCTTCTTTTTTCATTTTATATACATACACATTATAGCCAGCATTATTTATAGAATGTAATATATATTACACACTTATACATATTTCATGCATATACAATTATATATGTGTATATGTATATATATATATATATATATTACAGACAATATTATATATATGAAATACAACCTGCTCAATCTGTATAAAGTTACTTATAGGTAGGCTTTCAGGGCTGAACATTTGGTATTGGATAAGCAATTACTGTATACTTCTCTGGGGAAGGCTATTTTTCCCACTCTCAGTATTTCTTAGTTGCCTATAGTTCTTTGTAAGGAGCTGAGGCCTCCTGGTCCTTTCCCCATCTACTTTGACATGTCTACTGTTGTGCTTGCTCAGTTCATGCCAGGCAGTCATGTTGGTGAGACTTTATGGATGTAGCTTATAATATTATTAAAGGACACACTCTCACAGTAAACTTTCTGATCCTTTGGCTTTTATAATTTTTGTACTTCCCCTTCCACAGTGGTCTCTGAGCCTTAGGGGTAGGAGCTGTTCTGCCAATGAGTCCATTGGGACTGGCCTCCACAACTGCATTTTTCACTGGTTGTGGTTTTCTGTAGTGATCTCAGTCTGATGCATATAAACATTTCCTTGATGAAGGGTAAAGACTACACTTATCTGTAAGTGAAAGGACAAATATTTAGAATGTGGTTAGGGTTTGTGCTGTTTTATTAAGTGGTGGTAGTAAGTTCTCCTCCAAGATACATCATTCTGTGAGCCCTGGGTAGTTGGGTAGATTGCCAGAACTTCTTGTTGAGCAGTTCTTAAGAACAATTAGAGAATTGTTGGTTACCAGTAAGGTATGAGTGCCACGATACAACCCCAGGGTTATCATGCCATGCAGGTTTTTTTCTTGTTGTTCATAGGTGTTGTACTTAGGTTGGACTATTGGTTGCTTCCCTTCTTTGTAAGCTTGAATGGCACATTCTCCCATGAGAGCTAATCTTCAAGGAGGAGGCATTGAAGACAGTTCCAGCTTAGTGGCCTCTGGGTCTTGTGCTTGAAATGCATGATGACTTCAGCAAGAGGAACTTACTTTCCATATTGGAGATTCCAATGTGAGTTTTTAAATTATTGGTTGTAGATGTATCCAACCTTCTTATTAAATAAGAAACACAGAACCAATGCAAAGAAGAAAGCCAAGAGGTCAGAGCTAAGAGCTAAAACCTTACCCTTCCTCCTGCGGTGGTCCTACCTCTCCGAACCAGAGCTACCCCTGTGTTAAAGTCTTTATATAGAGTTCCTGTCTTTCCTTCTCATTGGTTGTAAACCCAACCACATGACCGCCTCCTCACAGCCTGTCTGTATAGGCCTCCAGGTTTTCCATGATTGGTATTAAGATTAAAGGCATGTGTATCCAATAATGGCTGTATCCCTGAACACACAGAGACTTACCCAGCTCTGCCTACCAAGTGCTGGAATTACAAGCGTACGCTACCACTGCCCTGCTTTCCTATGGCTTGCTAATAGCTCTGACCCCCGGGCAACTTTATTTATTAACATACAAATAACATTTTAATACAAATAAAATATCACCATATTTCCCCTTTTCTATTTTAATAAAAAGGAAAAAAAGAAAAAGCTTATAACTAATATAAGAAAAACTATATACAAAAGGACAATAACTATATACAATATATACAAGTAATAAATACCTAAACAATGTCTAGTCCATTTGTATTTGACAAATTCAGAGAAAATAATTTCATTATCTATCCTATTTTGGTAAGTCCAAAATGTATCCTAATTAATCTTCAGCTATAACTAACTAACCTTCAACTATAACTAACTAATCTTCAACTATAACTAACTAATCTTCAACTCCCTCAGAGACCCAAGAAGGAAATAATATTAGCTAACAAAACTAAAAACAGGAAGTGCACATAAGCAACTTCCAAAAAATTTGTGAGTTGACAGAAACAGACAGCTGTCTGGACAGTCACCTGAGGTTTCTCCGCAGTGCTGGGGCATCATCTTCAGCCTATAGGCTTAGCATATCTGACAGACTCATTTGTGAAGTAGGATGTACACAAGGTCAATAGTTCAACCTCACATTGAGTGAGAGTAGTCCATGTACCAGAAACACCTGAATTCCACTAGTGTCATGTCATGATTCAGGATTTTAAATTCTGGAAATTGTTGATGGTTTTTTAATTCAGCTGTCCATTCTTCTTGGCTGTGTATATATGGCTGCATCTCAGCATCCCATTCTTCTCCATATCCCTCTTATCAAATGCCAGTCTACTATTGAGAGGCGTGAGCTTAGTTACTCTTCAAGAATAACTGTTTCAGCTGCTGTTCCATTGCACATCAGAGGCCATCGGCCCACTGCCTGTTCAGCTGCCTTCGAAGAAAAGGGCACTGTACCTTTTTCGAATTGCGAAGGCCACTTCAGGGATGGTGCCATATTGTCCTGGCCTCTGAAGATGCCTTTTGATAAAGCCATAACCACACTTGTTTTGGCAAGAATCAGTAATCCTTTGTTTTATGTCCTGTCTGTCCATTTTGTCCTGTTGATTCGAGGATACTTTGTTGTCCAGTGGCTAACTTTTGCCACAATGAAAGTTAACTCCATATGCAGTTTCTTCAATGCCCATATTTTCTCTGAAGTAGATTGGTACTGCCAGGAGCCGACATGTCTCATAGTCATAACAAAAAAGAAAAATTTTCTAAGTTATTAAAACATTTTAAATGCCATATTCTGTAGATCTCTGAAGGGTTTGAAGATAACTTGTCTATCTAAAATATATCTACTCAATCTTGAAAACATACCTAATATAACTACAAGTTCTATTATAATATCTAACTACTAACTTTCATTTCTTTATATCCTAATAGTTGGTAATAACATTCAAGGATCAGAAAATTGCATTACATTGTTAGATGAACGGTACAATTAGAAAAATATATATAACACTTTCTAACAATATCAATTTCAATATATATAATTTGTATACAATATAAAACAATCCAATCCATTGTAAAGTATTTACAATTGGTGTTTCAAAGCACAAACATTAAGACAAAAATTTGTAATATATATATATATATATATAAAATATATATTTATAAATGAAATAATTTTTCATGTTAAATTCCATAGTTAGTCCATTTATGATTTAAAAGCAAATTTTAAAATTTGCCTTTTCTAAATCATTGTGAAGATAAAATATATATCAATGTATTTCTTAAAATATGACCCATATCAACTCTGAATTTCTTTATCAGGTTTATATTTCAAAAAAGATTCAAATTTTTAAATATGTATCAGTATGTTTCTGTGTTCTTCCTTTTATTGAAAATAGATTATTTTCTCACATAATATATTCTGGTAATGGTTTCCCCTCCCTCCTCTTGGTTCCTGCCCACCTCCCTTTCCCTCTGTATCCACTATTTTTTGTTTCTCACTAGTAAAGAATAGGCTCTACAAGGTAACAACAAAGTATACAAAATAAAATATAATAAGATAAACCACAAACTATCACATTAAAGTTGGACAAGAAAAACCTACAGAAGGAAAATATCCCACAAGAAAGCATAAGAAGCAGAGACTCATTCTTTTTCACAACTAGGGATCCCATAAAAACAGTAAAATAAAAGCTATAATATATACACAGAGGACCTGATTCAGACCTGTACATGCTGCTTCAATTTTTGTGAGTTTATATGACCTTTGTTCATGTATATTTAGAAGGTCTTATTTTCTTTGTGTCTTTCATCATCTCTGGTTCTTTCCACTCTTTCCACTTCCTCTTACATGGTTTTACCTGAGCTCTGAGGGAAAGAATTGATGAAGACATCCCATTTAGCGCTCAGTGTTCCAAGGTCTCTTACTCTCTACATAATGTCTGCATGTGGGTTTCTGTATTTGTTCCTGTGTGCTGTAGGAAGAAGTTTCTCTGATGATGGCTGAGCAAGGCACTGATCTATGAATATAGCAGAATGTTATTAGGAGTACTTTTATTGCTATGCTTTGTTGTTTGTTCATTTGTTTGTTTTGGTTTTTCAAGACAGGGTTTCTCTGTATAGCTTTGGAGCCTATCCTGGAATTCACAGAGACCCACCTGCCTCTGCCTCCTGAGTGCTGGGATTAAAGGCATGTGCCACCACTGCCCAGCATTTGTTTGTTTTTTTAAGACCAGTAGTATTTGGTTTTACCCTATGTCCCTGGTCTATCTAGTCTCTGGTTCTTGATCACCCAAACAGTAAGAGTTTTATCTTATGGAGTGAGCCTTAAGTCAAATCAAGTATTGCTTGATTACTCCTACAGATTTTGTGCTACCATTTCTACAGCATATTTTACAGGAAGTACACCATTTTAGATCAAGGGTTGTAGACAGAAGGTTTCTCAGGTCCTGCCCAGCCTCCTGTCCCACAGCCACTTATAAAATAATTACTCCAAGGCTTATATTAATTACCAATTGCAAGGCATATGTCAGGATTCTTGCTAGCTAGCTCTTATAACTTAAATTAACCCATTTCTATTAATCTATGTTTTGTCCCATGTTCTGTGGCTTTACTGGTCTGCTGGCATGTTGTTCCCTGGGCAGCAGGCTGGCATCTCTCTGTCTCTCTGTCTCTCCTTTTTCTTCCTGTCTATCTGCTTGGATTTCCACCTGCCTCTAAGTTGCCTTGCCATAGGTCATTGCAGGATTATTTATCAACTAGTCCCCTGCATCTAGCCCTAATTATCTATCCTTTATCCTTTTCCTAATGAGATCTACCTGTACCCTTTAGTCACTTACTCTAACCTCCCCTCTGTGGTTCTAAGGATGGTAGCTTGGTCAGCATTGGTTTAAGAGTTAATTCAAATATGAGCAAATATATACCATATTTATTTTTCTGTGTCTGGGATACCTCACTCAGGAAAGATTTTCATTTTCATTTATTTATTAATGTATTTTGTGTATGAGTGCTCTTTATCTACATATACACCTGAATGTCAGAAGAGGATACCATATCCATTAAAGATGGTTGTAAGCCAACATGTACTTGCTGGGAATTGAACTCAAGAGCCAGTGGTGGCACATGCCTTTAATCGCAGCACTTGGGAGACAGAGGCAGGCAGATCTTTGAGTTCAAGGATAGTCTTGTCTACAGAGCGAGTTCCAAGAAAGCCAGAGCTACACAGAGAAACCCTGTCTCAAAAACAAAACAAAACAAACAAAAATCAAAGAAATTAATGTCATTTTTTAATGTCTGAGCAATACTCCATTGTATAAATGTACCACTTTTCTTTACCCACTTTTTGGTTAAGGGGCATCTAAGTTGTCATTTCTGGCCATTATGAATAGAGCAGCAATGAGCATGACTGAGCAAATGTTTTTGTGGTAGGATGAGGCATTCCTTGGGTATATGTCCAAGAGTAGTAAAGCTGGATCTTGACATAAACTGATTCCCATCTTCTTGTAGAACTGCCACATTGAGTTCCATAGTGGCTGTAGAAGTTTGTACTCCAATCAAAAATGAATGAGTGTTCCTGATACTTCACATTCTCACCAGCATGAATTGTCACTTTTGTTAAGGATCTTAGCCATTCTGCCAAGTGTAAGATAGAATCTCAAAGTAGTTTTGATTTGCGTTTCCCTGATGGCTAAGGATGCTGAACATTTCTTTAAGTGTTTTGCATGCATTTGGGTTTCTTCTATTGAGAATTCTCTGTTTAGATCTGTAACCCATTTTTAATTGGATTATTTGTTGACTTGATGTCTAGCTTTTGAGTTCATTATATATTATGGATATTAGTTTTCTGTTGGGTGTAGAGTTGGTAAAACATTTTTCCCACTCTGTGGGCTATCACTTTTTCCAAGTGACTGCATCTTTGACCATGCAGAAACTTCTCAGTTTCATGAGATTCTATTTATTAATTGTGGATCTTAGTACCAGAACTCAGATTTTCTGTTCAGAAAATCTCCTGTGCCAATGAGTTCAAAGTTATTTCCCACTTTCTCTTCTATTAGGTTCAATGTATCTGCATTTATTTTGAGATCTTTGATCCATTTGGAGTTGAGTTTTTTTCAGGGTGATAAGTATGGATCTGCTTGGATTATTCTTATGCAGCCATCTAGTTTGATAAGCATTTGTTGAAGATTCTGTCATTTTTTTCCAGGATGTGTTTCAGGCCTCTTTATCAAAAATCAGATGCCCATAGGTGTATGAATTTATGTCTTCAATTCAATCCAGTTGATCAATGTGACTGTATTTGTGCCAATACTATGCGGTTTTTTTGTTTTGTTTTGTTTTGTTTTTCTTTTTACTATAGCTCTGTAATGCAGTTTGAAATAGAATAAAAGATGATGATACCTCCAGCAGTTCTATTCAGGATTATTTTACCTATACTGTGTGTGTGTGTGTGTGTGTGTGTGTGTGTGTGTGTGTGTGTGTGTGTGTGTATTTTCATGTGAAGCTGAATTGACATTTCAAGAACTGTGAAGAAATGTGCTGATATTTTGATGGGTAACATATTTAATGTGTAGATTGCTTTTGTTAGATTGGCCACTTATATTAATCCTACTGATCCATGAACATGGGGAATCTTTGCATCTTCTGTTTCTTCTTCAATCTCTTTCTTCAAAGACTTTAAGGTTTTAATCATACAAATCTTGCTTGGATAGAGTTACTCCAACATCTTTTATATTATTTGAGGTTATTGTGGAAAGTGCTGCTTTCTTGATTTCTTTCTCAGACAATTTGTCATTTGTATATTAGAAGGCTATTGACTTTTGTCAGTTAATTTTGTATCCAGCTACTTTGCTGAAAGTGTTTATCAACTTTTGGAGTGACAGGTGGAGTTTTGGGGTTACTTATGTATCTTATCGTATCATCTGCAAATAAAAATACTTTGACGTCTTCCTTTCCAATTTGTATTCCCTTAATCTCCTTCATTTGCCTTACTGTTGTAAGACTTCAAGTACTATATTGACTAGGTATGGAGAGAGTGGACAAATATGTCTTGTTACTGAGTTTAGTGAAACTGCTTTGAGTTTCTATCCATTTAAGTTGATGCTGTCTATGGTCTTCCTGTAAACTGTCTTTATTATGTTGAGGTTCCTTATATTCCTAGTCTCTGTAGAAATTTTATGATGAAAGAGTATTGAAATTTGTTAAAGACCTTGTCTGCATCTAATGAGATGATTATGTGTTTTTTTCTTTCAGTTTATTTATGTGGTGGATTAAATTTACTGATTTTTATATGTTGAACCATCCCTGAATCACTTTGATGAAGCCTACTTGATCAAGATCTTTTTTATTTGTTATTTGATTCAGTTTGCAAGCATTTTATTTGGTATATTTGCATCTATGCTCATAAGGGTAATATTTGTAATTTACAATAAAATATATTTGTAATAAAATGTATTTTTAATAAAATAGTTTGTAATTCTCTTTCTTTTTTGGGTATTTATGTGATTTGTTATCAGGGTAATTGAGGCATTGTAAAATGAATTGGGCCATGTTCCTCTATTTCTATTTTGTGGAATTATTTGCAGAGTATTGACATTAACACTTCTCTAAAAGTTTGGTAGAATTCTACACTAAAACCATCTGGCCCTGTTTTTTTTTTTTTTTTTTAATTTTTTAATGACTGATTCAATATCACTAGGGGATATGAGTATTAACTAAGAAATTAGTACTGAATTAGAAATGTTAACATACCTTTACAAGCATGTTCCAAGTAGAAGTCACATCATCACTAGGGGATGCAAGCCATCCTAATTAGGGTGACTTCTGCATTGAGATCTCTGTGTGATCTTAGGATGCAAGTCATCCTAATTAGGATGATTTCTCCATTGAGATCTCTGTGTGAATGAGAAGCATATCCAACTGGATTGACTAAAAAACAGTTTTTTTTTTAATTTAAGACTAAGAATCACTCAGTAAACTATACCAAGGAAAATGAAATTTGTACAGTTTAATATAAAAAACCTTCCAATACTTTATTTTTGTAGAGCAGATAGCCTTATTACATGCTTTAGAGTATGATTGGAGTTCATATTTTTGTTCTTCTGTCTTTCCTAAAACAAGTTTAAGTTTATCAAGGTAGACAACTTTATCTTCTTTCTTTATTGATATGTACCCAGCTGCTACATATATGCCCATGTACACTGACATGAAAATCTATATTAGTTAAGTGACATTAGTAGCATCTTGGGTTGACCTGTACATTTTGGGGTACAGGAGTTATTTGTAATGGTCTGTAAGGTTTTCCTCATTTAATATTAGGTCACAGTGCACATCTTGCCACATTTGACTCCTCATGAGCCCGTTTCAGCTCCTTTCCTTTGCTTGTGTTGACTGCATTAATACTTTATAATTGATATTTAAATCATGTTCCAGTCATTGACATCCTAGAGGTCCCCTTCTACTGCAAGTGTAATCTTATGCTTAATCAATCCTGCAGAGGAGATAATATACAAACTCTTAGATCACATTTTGGAGATAAGACTGCAATCTCTTCTCACAAAGTGAATGTGATTTTTCAGTAATGAGCAGTTGAGACCTATATCTCCCTATAACTTTTAAACTTCATGTCTGATATTAGCATTCTTGACACTGATTGGACAAGGAAAGCATAAAATACCTCTTTGCTTAAACTACATGTTTGCTAGTAAATGAATACATGATGATTACTAATCCAGAAGATTCAGAGAATGCTGTCATAAAAGTGATGTCAACTTGGAAATGCTAATTCCTGATAAAAATTCAACAGAATACCATTTCATCAAAACCCAGATTATTTTCTTTCAAATTGATCTTCATGATATTCTGTGACCAAATTCGATAGTCATGATTGTAATATAAATATATTTACAAGGGAGAACTTTTATGTAGTCAAATAACTTTGAATGGCTTATTATTGGCTGATAGAAACATCAGAACTCCAATAATCATGACTTTGCCTATCACCTTGTCATATAGAGAACACCTGGGATTCTCATTCCATATCTTTCCACCAGAGAACATGGCCACAGTTCTGATTCTCAGTCAGTATGTGCTTTTCTCTCTGTATCTGTCTACCAGGCTCCTTTGTTCTAGTTTCAACTTATCTCATAATAATTATGTAATTTGTTTAACCTTGTCCTCTTTGAGCTCAAATCATATATCAGGAAATGCAAAGATGGTCTGTTTTTATAATGATATATATTAGTGCTTCTTTTGCTTTATTTTTTGAGACAGGGCTTCTCTGTGTAGCTCTGACTGTCCTGGAACTCATTCTGTAGACCAGCCTAGCTGAGAAGTCAGAGATTCACCTGCTTCTGCCTCTAGGTACTGGGATTAAAGGCATGTACCACTACTGCCCTGCTAGTGTTCCTTTCTATCTATTCTATCTATTTGGCTTTGTCAGGATGAGAAAGGGGATTAGAAAAAAGGGAAGGTTTTCTCATTTCCCACTTATAGGGTAATATCAAAGACATTGCTGACAATATAAAATTTTCTCTCAGTGGCCATTGACTCTTTCATAGGGCACACTAGTGTTTGCCTAAAACACCTGCTAGAGCATACTTCAAGTTACAATATTTTTATCAACATACATCCTCTAGCTAGATTTTTCTTTCCAGTGCACAGCTTGGCCATCTGCCTCACCCTCTACAACATGTACTTTAGATCCCCTCACCTTTAAGGAACACAATAAAAAGAAAATCAATAAAAGAGTGCATTCTATCAACTGACACAAATATCATGCAAGAGGACTTCTCCAATAGAGGAGTAGTAACATTGCTGGATCACAGCTGACCTCTTCCTATGGTTGCTACCAGTTCTCTCTTCTTCTTGTTCAGATTAGATCAGAAAGTCAATTTATTAGAATATTTTCACCAGAGATTGAGTGTTGTTATCATTCCTTTCTTTGGAAATCCATGACTAATTTTATGTAGAAACAATCACCTTAGACTAGGTCATGTAGACATTTGCTATGAGGTTACTGATCTCAATACACCCTCACTATAAAGCTAAAACACCTAATATTCTCTTTATGTTGTTTAGTGAACAGTACAGAATTCAGCTTGTTAACTGTCTCTAAGACACCTAAGATGTGAGCTTTTCAACTGAAAGATCTCCTTAAAGTAAATTATATAGCTAGGCTGTATTTTCTATGCATGTCAGGAAGTTTCAAAGATTTCTAGATGAGAGACAACAACATTTTGACAGACGTGTAAATAAGAGAATAAGATTAAAAAGTAAAACAAAAGCTGTATGGTGGGAAAGAAGCAAAGTAAGAAGGACTAAAGAAAAGAAAACGAGTAAGAGACATGATAGAAAGGCTCTCATGCAGTAGGACACCAAACGTCATAAAAACTAAAACTACCTTGAATTTTAGACTCTCATAACAAATTTTTATCACCCTTTCTTGTATCCCATGTCTATTCTTTCCTTTCTTCCTTTATTGGCTGTTTAATTTAATTTGAAGTATCATCCTATTCATCCATTGAATTGCTAAAGTTTTAGCATAAAACAAACCAGACCATTCTCCATGTAAGAATTCAAGAAAAATCTCTACTACATAATAAAAATTTTTGATGTTTACTGTCCAAACCAAACCAATATCTTCTTTCAAAGTCAGAATTTATATGTACCTGCTTCTGCTTCTCACTGTGATGTTCTCTCTTTTTCAAAACAGGACAAAATGCTATGAACTAATCAACCTCTCTTAGCTCTTGAATGCATCCAAAGCACTAACTAGTTGCTTTGTTATTTGTCACTGCTTACCTTCAAGAGGCAGGAGAGTGTGATGTGATCCATATGCACCTTATATCTCTGCTATTTGTTTCATCTCAATTGTGCTTGACCTTTAACATTTTTATGCATATTTCTAACACAGAGAATGGTAACATGCCATGAATGCTTGAAAATCAATGACAATTTAATTTTAAAATGATTTCTTAAAATTATTATTATTTAACTTTCTACATCCTGACCACAGTTTCACCTCCCTCCTGTCCTCCTACTCCTTGTCCCCTACCTCCTCTTTATCCCACTCCCATTCACTACTGCTCTGTTTCTATTCAAAAAGGGGCAGGCCTCTGATTGTGATTGTGTCTTCATGTCTTATTCTCATCAACTGGTCAACCAAGTATTCGTTAAATAAATAATTTTAGGCATCTACTATGGTGATATTTTATTTGTACTGAAATGTGATTTTATTTGTATGTTAATAAATAAAGTTGCCTGAGGGTCAGAGCTAATAGTAAGCCATAGCAGAGCTGGGCGTTCGTGGTGCACACCTTTAATCCCAGCACTTGGTAGGCAAAGCTAGGTAGATCTCTGTGTGGTCAAGGATACAGCCAGCATTGGAGACACACACCTTTAATCTCAATACCAACCATAGAAGACCTGGAGGTCTGTACAGACAGGCAGTGACGAGGTGGTCATGTGGTTGGGTTTACATCCAATGAGAAGGCAGAACAGAAAGTCTATATAAAGACAAATACACAGGAAGTAGGTCTCTCTTGGCTGAAGAGGATCGCTGAAGCAGGAAGGGTAAGGCTCTTAGCTCTGACCTCTTGGGCTTTTACCTTTACATTGGCTCTGTGTTTCTTATTTAATAAGATGGTTACTTCTACAATCTACTTCTAAAATGATATTTCACATAATGACTACAAACTAAATACTTTCTAATTTCTTGAAAATGAATTTTTAGTATAATTACCTACCCTTTCCAGCAACTTTCCAAAAATTTCAGTAGGCAGCTAGATATGCCTTTCTATACTAAAAAAATATAAGTCAACATCACAATTTAGATTCTAGAGTCCTAAAAAGTAATTCACAACTAAGTGAAAATAATAAACTTATAAACATTTTCCAACTATAGGTCACATTACAACTAGGGAATCCAAGTGATCAGGGTGATTTTTTTCTGTAAGAGTTGTGTGGAATTGTTATGGGAATGCTGTCACTGGTCTGCTAGCAAAGTTAAAGGAGCATTTGGGTCCAAGGGGCTGAGTTTTTTTTGGAAGTGTATGTGACACAAAAGATGAGGTGGAGCTGGGGGATGCATCTGCCTTTTGGAACAAGGAAGTAAGCATGGCAGTGCAGCAGCGGGTGCACTGGTTCAGATTCTCTGCTCTGTCTTGTGATTATTGTGCATGGATTTGCTTGTTAATAAATGGTAAAGTAATCCCCTGACTTCCTTCATTTTCTGGCACCCCACATTGGGCGTCATATGTAAACGGAGGTGAAATTTTTCTGTCCTGACTGCCTGGTCCCAAATAAACACAAAAATGCTTATATTAACTACAAAATGTTTGTCTAGTAGCTCAGGGTTATTGCTAACTAGCTCTTACATTTAAATTAACCCATTTCTATTAATCTAAGTATTGCCACGTGGCAGTGGCTTTACTGGTCCTCTGGCATCTTGCTTCTTGGGCAGCTCACTAATATCTCTCTCGACTCTGCCCTTCTTCATCCCAGGCCTCAGTTTTATTGCCCCTCCTAACTTTATTCTGCCTTGCTATAGGCCAAACAGCTTATTATTAACCAATAAGAGAAATACATATTCACAGTGTACAGAAGGATCATCCCACAAGAAGGAGTTGCATTTAGACCCTTATTCACGTTGACTAGTTAAAAATGAACTCTTGAATCTAAGACTCATAACTATTCATTTTGTTTAATTGAGCTAAGTCAAATCAAAGAACTAGGGATTAATAGAAAAAAATACCAATGTGTTGTAAATGATCATAGTAATTATGGCAGTAGGACACAACTTATTGAGAGAAATTGCCTGTGACTTTCATCCCACTGCTGGGGAGACAGACGCAGAAGGGTTCTCGGTATTCTATTTTGACATTTAAATTTATAGTAGCTGAGGAATATGAGATAACAGTTGAAGAGCTGTTCTAATTTTTTCCTGAGTGCTAAAGATATTTACTAGTCATATATGTTGAATAATGCATTCTTCTGTATGTGCATATCTGTACATCCATGTATCTATATTCTATATCCATATATATATATATATATATATATATATATATATATATATATATGTCTTTTTGGTTATCAAATACAAATTTATTTCACATGGAATTTAAATTTATTATCTTAAACTTTGGAACACTCAGCCCTAAGTCCTAAATGAGGTATCTTCATCAGTCCCCTCCTGTCAAGTCTGAAGGTGCTATGCTGAAGATGAGGCTGAAAATTTGTAGGAGCCTGGGGTGATGAATGACAGCTAGGAAATAACGTCTTACAGAAATGAATTGGGTCAGTGGGGAGGTGAGGAGGTTCTGGGAAGAGTTGGGTGAGGAGAAACCATGATCAGAATGCAATGTATGGAAAAATATTTTTAATAAAAAATAAATAAATTTATTCTCTTAAAATATCACAAACAAAAATAAATGATATGTATCTCACTTCAAGTCTATATACAAAACTCTGAAGATTAAACATTATTCTTATTATTTTACAACAATTCAATTATTGATAAATTTCAATCCAAATTTCCTAACAGAAACACAAGAAAGATAAAGGGTATGGGAACATGGTTCCTCCAAAAGATGTTTTGAAATACTGAATTCAAAGATATTATGATGGTTAAAATGAAGAATAATCATTTAACATCTCATTTGTAGCAAGCAGGTGACTAAGTAAATCAAGTCACAGGCTGGAGATGAAAGTCAGTAGCAGTAGTGATCCAGAAAGGATCATCACACACAAATACTTCATTCTGTGACCAGAGCGAGACCCAGGACAGGCACCAAAACTACACAGAGAAACCCTGTCTCAAAAAACAAAACAAAAATTTGGAAAATCAGCAACAAAGCTCAGCATCACAGAAATGAAATTTGGCAAAAAAGAATTGAGATTGTGTGAAAATCTGCAAATCTGAAAAAGGCACTCACTACATCAAGTTAAAATCACACTGAGAGGGCTGGAGAAATGGCTCAGAGGTTAAGAACACTGGATGCTCTTCCAGAGGTCCTGAGTTCAATTCCCAGCAACCACACGGCGGCACACAACCATCTACAATGAGATCTGATGCCCTCTTCTGGCCTGCAGGCATACATGCAGGCAGAACACTGTATACATAATAAATAAATAAATCTTTAAAAAAAAAAGTGACTTGTCTCCATACCCAGCATATATCTGTTAGGCCGGGAGGTGGTGGCACACGCCTTTAATCCCAGCACTCGGGAGGCAGAGGTAGGCAGATCTCTGTGAGTTCGAGGCCAGCCTGGGCTACAAAGTGAGTTCCAGGAAAGGCACAAAGCTACACAGAGAAACCCTGTCTTGAAAAACCAAAAAAAAAAAAAAAAAAAAAAAAAAAAACCACAGTGAGAGGCATAAACAGTAGACTAAATTGAGCAGAAGAATAGCAAAGCAATGGAATAAGTTAAAGGAAATACTACACTTGGATGTAAGTGTAAAAATAGATAGATTGATAGATGATATATATGTATAGATAGATGTCTGATAGAAACATAGATAATAGATTAATAGATAAGTAGACTATAGATAATAGTTGATTTATATAGATGATATATATACATAGATAATAGATTGATAGATAAGTAGATTGTAGATAGATATATAGATAGATTAATAGATGATATACAGATAGATGCATAGATACAGAGATAGATAGACAGATGTATGATAGATGGCTGAAAGATAGATTCAAGATATATAGATTAAACAAATATGACTAAACCAGGATATAACCAATAGAATAACCACAGAATCCATATGGTAAAAGAAATAGCCCAAAGATAAATACTACAGGCATATAAATATGTTCAATGAAAATGTAACAGAAAAATCTCCAAATCCAGAGATCAAAATGAAAGTCCAAACACAAGACACTTTTAGATACCTAAATATATAATAAGAGGAAACAACTTTCCATGGTGCATTATAGGCATTTCCTTATCATAGAAAATCTTCATTGTCTTAGAGTAAATATGTGTTCTAGAGTGTTGTTAGAAGTCTTTTTATTGATTGTTATGTTCTGTTAGCAGAAAAATTGTGTTTGGTTCTCCCCTAGATCCATATTCTATCAAGTCCCAGATTCTTGGGCACCCAAGTAGTGTCAGGCATGGGTTCCTCCCTCCCCCTAGCCTTTTTTGTCAGTTGCCTCTACCTTGAAATGTGCAGAGTGAGAGATTTGAAGCATTCATTCCTAAATGGACTATCTTCATCAAAGATACCTCAGGGGTCAGGGAGCTATGCAGAAGAGGAGGAAGATCGTAACAGCCAGAGGAAATGGTTGGTACAAAGAAAGCAGTGTCTTCAAGACATAATAGGACTGAGATACATATGAAGTCATAGAGACTGTTGCTGCATGCAAAGGGTTTATACACATACTTAAGCCAGACAGGCTCCCAAAACTGAAAGGGGAAGTTGGACATGAGTACCCATCCGTAATCAATAAATTATCTCCAATTCACATCGAATTGCAAAGGAAAATTAGTTTTCTTTAATGGAGTCTCACTGGGTATATTAACCACAGTTAAGGATAGGCCTTATGTCTAGCAGTAGATAGCCAACACAAATGAACTCAGTGGTACTTTTGTAAACATTTTGTCTTATTTTTCTCTGTTTGGGTATTTTTTTTTTACCTTACATTTTTTTGTTTATGTTTTTGTTTTGCTTGTATGTTGTGGTTTCTGATTTGGTATTTTTATGGTTTGTGTATGTGTATTGTGTTTCTGTGGTTTTTTTTCCTCTTTTTTTGTTTGACTATTTTTTAAAAGGAGGAGGAAAGAAAGGTAGTTGAGTAGATTGGGAAGTGGTCAGGTTTAGGGAGGAGTTTTTGGTCATAGAAAACCATGATCAGAAAATATTGCATGAGAAGATGATTTTTCAATAAAAACATTTAAAAGGACACTAATAGAAAGGGCAATTATTCCCATTGGCTTAAGATGTAACTACATATTTTAATGGATTGGAAGAGTTGATAAAGAAACACTCTTACATGTGATAAACAGCAATATAGTAGAATCCAAATCTGACATGTATTTCCAACCTTGCAAGAGTAACTTGAATAAATCAGAAAACTGCACTCCATCTAAATAACTTCAAAATAAAATATTAAAACAAAATAAAATAACTAGAAATAAACATACCCAAGAAGGTAGAAGAATGTTACATTGAAAAATTTAATACAAGTTAAAAGAAATGGAAGAAGCACTAGAAGATGAAAAGACTTGCATGCTCATGCTTGACAGAACTAATTTAATGGGAATGACTGTGTTACTGCAGAAGATTTTCAGGTCCAATGTAATGGTGGACAAAATTTCAATGTGCGATCTGGAGAGATTGTAAAGCAAATCTAAAATTAAAATGAAAACAAAGTGTCCCTGACAAAGCCAAAACAATAAGAAGCAGAAGAAAGAAGCCTGGAGGTAACACAATATCTAATTTCAAGTTTTTCTATAGAACCACAATAATGAAAACAGCAAGTTACTGGTTAAAAAAAACTGACAAAAGAGAGAGAACAGACATTCCAGAAATAGGGTAGGTGAGATGACTTCGTGCGTAAAGACAATTGTCCCCTATGCTGATGACCAGTGATCCCTGAACCCATGTGGTTTAAAGAGAAAATTGACTCCAAGAAGCCCTCCTGCGACTTCCAACTGTATAGTGTGTCATACACACGTCCACAACATGCATACAAATAAATAAATCATAAATAAATATTGTTAAAAATTAAGTGAGAGACTAGACAGATGGCTTAGCAGTTAAGAACATTGACTGCTTTTCCAGACGGCCATAGTTCAATTCCCAGGCCACACATAGCATCTCTTAACTACCTGTATCTCCATTTCCAAGGAATCCAAAGTTTTCTTTTGGCAACAGGCACATACATAATGCATAGATATATATGTAGGGGATAAAACACACAGGCATAATAGAAAATAACAATAAAATAAAATAAATAAATAAAAACAAGAATACTCAAGTGTAAATTCACAGAGATAAAGCCATCTAATATTTAATGAAGCAATAAAAATACATAGTGGGGAAAATATAGGTTCTTTAATAAATGTCTTGGATAAACTTTTATGTACATTTAGAACAATGAGTCTAGATCTATATTTCTCATCATATATAAAAATTAATACAGAAATTCAATAGTATATAATAACATATATAACACCTGAAATCTAAAAAAAATGACATTGAACATAGATAAAGGTAAGAACTATATAAAAATGATTCAGTAATCAGAAATAGTACCAGTAAGGAACAAGTGGTATTATATGAAATTAAATACTTTTTGCACAGAAATAAATGCAATCAGTAAAGTGAAGAAGAGCATATAGGATTTTAGAATTCATCAGATAGTGAGTAACAACTATTGATTTGGAGATAGAGAATTACACCACTTCCCCTTCCTTAACCTCCTTTGACCATTCCCATGTAAATCTGCAAAGTCCCTCTCAGATTTATGGTCTTTTGTTCTTCAATTAATATTGTTACACATACACACATGTGTATTACGTGTGTATTATATATATTCTTTTGAAATTATTTTGTTAAAACTAGAGTTGCCATGCTTTCCAAATATGATATACAGTGTATACTTTTTACTGAGAGATATTAAATTTGAGGTAGTTTGTCCTGATGGGAGACATGATGCATACCACAAATGGAGACTATTACTCAAAGACATGAGATTAAGTTGAACTTAAATGGTCATGGTAAATTAGACTTTTTTATTTTTAACAAAACCCTGAACTTTTCGGCAGACAGAAATGGGTGATTAAAAAATGATGTAGCCATAGTGCTAGCATGGAGCCAGGTATCCTCAGCAACCCAAGTTCTGTATGTAAAGATGTAATCATATTCCCATTTACTCCTGGCAAGTACAGAGACAATGTTAACTTCCTGTACCAAGACAGTCCTATGGAAATGCCTCAAGGCAGTGAAGAGTAATGACCCATGGGTAATAACTTTGTACAAATTCTCCCTTCCTCTACTATGATCAAAGACCCAACAAGGAAGTTTCTAAGGAAGTTTCTGGAGGCTTACATGTAAGTGGACACAGTTTGGTGTGTCAGGGGTTGTGAGATGGCTTGACACATTGCTTCCACAATCAATAAACAGAGAGAGATAAATGCTATTGCTTTACTTCTTTTTTCTTTTTACTCAGTTTGAGTCACAGTCCATGAAATAGGGTCTCCAACATAGAAGAGAGGTCTTTTTACCACATAGCTCCATAGTGAGAATATAGTATAGGGTAGCCACTATGGAAATTGATGCAGAAGTTCATCAAAAATATAGAAGTTGGTCTACATTATGACCCAGCTATACAACTCCCGAGTATATACCCAAAGAACTCTATACCTTACTAAGTATATACTTCTTTATCCATGTTTATTACCATTCTATTCACAATAAACAAGAAGTGAAAATAGCTTAGACCTATCAACTGATGAATGGATAAAGAAAATGTGGTACATATGCACTATGAATTTTTAGTCAGCTCTAAAGATAATGAAATTTGCAGGAAAATGGATGAAAATGGACAAAATCATTCTTAATAAGGTAACCAAAACCCACAAGACACATGCCAAATGTTCTTTTTCATGTATGGATCCTAGATTTGAATTTTTAAAATACATATTATTATTTCTTAGTTATGTGCATATGTGTTACGGGGTTTAGGTATCTGCACATGAGAGAAGGTGCCTATGGAGGCCCGAAGAGTTTGATTCTCCTGGAACGGTAGTTACAGACAGTTTTATGCTGTCGGAAGTAGATGCTGAGAATCAGACCCAGATCCTACAGAAGAAAAGTATATACTCTTTACCTCTATGTCATCCCTCTAGCTCCCTATCTTTGAAACTTTAAATATGGGCATTTAAATTGAAGTATCTTTAGAATTCATGAAAGAATCAAAGGTCTAGGAAATGAATGGCAAAATTTCAGGACAGAGAAGGAATAGTAAAACATGGAAAGTGTTAAGGGGAAAGAGGATTAATGGGAGGAAGACATGTTAAAGGATGTGGGGGAAACGAAGGCAGGGGAAAAGAAGGTTAACTAAAACCAAATTCTTTTTTTTTTCTAAATTTTGGCTTTCAAGACAGGGTTTCTCTGCATAATTTTGGAGCCTTTCCTGGATCTCACTCTGTAGACCAGGGTGTCCTCAAACTCACAGAGATCCACCTGGCTCTGCCCCAAGTGCCCAGATTAAAGGCATGCACCACTGTTGCCTGGCAAAACTAAATATTTTTTAAAAGTCCGTATGGAAACCTAGTATTGTAGAAACTAGTTGGTATTGGAATTTGGTAATTAAGGGTATGTATAAAATATTAACATGCTCTTACTAAAACAATGAAAAAATCTTTTGCTTTGTTCGGTTGCTCTCTATGAGTTAGAATGATGAGCAGAGCAGCTTGAGTGGGAATAACTAGTCCATTTAATTCTCTATAAGCGACTCTCATTCTCAATGAGACATTTGACTTTATTATCTTGGGGCTCTTCCTGTGCTCCATGGAATGGACAATATGGGTGGAACTCCAGATCATCCTAGTCATAGGCGAAAGGGGACAAGGTCTGCTCTTTACAGCTTCATTCCTCAGAGTAATCGTGGTTCTCATGACCTCTTGACCGCCCTTTGGCCAAGTCCTCTCTGTAGGTTAGATCAGTATGATGAAAGGGTCCAGCGATAGAAGAACAATGTCTACCCCAAAGGCTTTACTGTCCTTTAAAAGGTAAGCTTAATTTACATTTCTTATGCTCAGGTATTCTTTTTTTAATTCTGGCATACAATATGATATCGAATAAAGTTTGATCATGGCACATTTTGTTTTTCTAGAGAAAAGTGTACTATATAATATTAGGGCAAAACACTTTCCAAATATCTCTAACAGGAGATACTAAATCACTTTTCACTCTTATAGCTATATTTCCATTTCTACTCCCTTTTCCTCAGTGCCCTAAACAAATTCTGTGATTTTCATGGACCTGTTCTTCATCAAAAACCAGCTTCTACATAACAGCCAAAGATCATCACTTGTATCTCCTCCTCTACTCAAAGAACTCTGATTCTGTTCAGACTCTGCTGATAATTTCTAAGGAAGTGTTTATCCATGCAATATAGACCACTGTCAATGTTATGGATGCATCAATAATAAATTTAACATACTATGGAATGGTATAACACATGATATGGTTGCACAATACAGAGATATCTAACTGTGACTGAAATGAAGATTCCATACTCTTGCTTTACTTTCAGATAACACCATGCTGACCACGGCTGTGAAATATCATAAAGGGACCTGCTTAGAACAAATAAATGTAATTAACAATCAAATTCTGATGTCTATACTCAATCAATTGTAATACAACTGTCATAGGTACAGCCAATTACATTCTGATTAGATTTAGGCCCAGTTCCATAGACAGAACCTATATTTATGTAGGTAAGCCTGGCTGAAAATCTGGGCTTATAATATTTTAAGCTGTAACTTGAAGACCTTATATAATGTTTTGTTAAGTGAAAGTAGTTAGGCTACAAAAAAGGGGAAAAAAAACACCAAAAGAACAACAATCACGGTATGCACACACACACACAGAGAGAGAGAGAGAGAGAGAGAGAGAGAGAGAGAGAGAGAGAGAGAGAGAGAGAGAAATCCTCTACACTCTACACATCTGGATTTGCACCTTACATTACTGGCCTATTGTGCCTAATATGCAGAATAAAAACACTTTACCATATTCCCTGGATACTCTCTCCACAAAAAAAAATTACAAATGGTAAACTGTCCTGAATGAGACTTTGTGTTGCAGTGCTCAGAAAGAGTGACATAAATGTGACTCTAACCAAGATACAGTGACAGAAACACTTAAGTATCCAAAGAAAAGTCAAAGTCTGGGACATAGATACTTTGGTAGCATGTGGAATTCATAAGAGCTTTTATGGAGAAGAGAAGTCTACAGTGATTTGCAACTTAATTTGGACCTTAGTAATAGTCCCAAAATAAAGTAAAAGGGTCATATTGACTCCTTGAGTCATCATGGTCGTGCAGATGTTTGTACTTCCTGAAGCTGAAGAGTCATATGGCCCTCACCTTCATTACAGATGCTCCTTCTTCTTGCCCCCTAGCAGTGTGTGGCCTTGAGCATGGTTCACTGGCCTATATATGGAGGTGGAATCTTTACTGGAGGTAGGACTGCAGCGAAACAGCCAAGCTGTGCCAGAACGCCTCAGAGATGCCACTGTCTTTCTCTCAACCATGCTCCTGTAAGTAACTCTTTCCTTGTGTTCTTTTAAGTAAGATAAGACACTCCATTGATTTACAAGAGCCTTTGAAGAATTTACATTTTTGGTGTCATTTTTACCCTATATAGAATGAACAGACATTTATTTGTTCATGCTTAATCAGGACAAGTAAAATCAGATAAAGCTTAGAAATACTTTCTAGTCATTGCTCTAGAAAGCAAATACACTGCACACTCGGATCAGTGGTTGTTAAAAGGAGTCTTCATTCCAGGCGACATGTAGAAATGTCTAGAGACATTTTGAATTTTCTTAATTGAGCTAAATAGAAAAAGGAAGTTTATCAGTATCTAGTGGTAAGAGCAAGTCTTTTGCTTATACAACCTCAGATGATCATGGTATGAAATGATCAACATCAAAAAGTAAATTGCAGAAATTGAGACATTTGACTGGATGACGTAAAAGGAGATTTCATACTAAATTTGCAGTAACTGTAGAAGGAAGAATGTACCATGTTCTGGTTTCTGGATCTCTGCTAGGAGATGCTTGACCTGAATGAACTTAATTATATTTTCTAATGTGGGGACTTAGTGTTCAAGGGTAACAGATAGGTATCTATACAACTTTAAAATTATCATTCAAGCAAAATATATTTCAAAAGGGATAATATGGTAATACTACCTTTTCTTCTTGATAAAATTTCTAAGTAAAGAATTGGTAACAAACACGAATTAGATTTTATGAGATAAAAAATCCAGTATCGTTATCTCCTTGTGCTCAGATTAAACTGTGGGTATCTTTCACTTGATAAATGGATGGACTTTACATGTACTTACTGTATACATGTATATCTACCATACATAAAACAAATTAGTGAAAGCATCATGATTTTTGACATTTTAGTTATACAATAAGAAATAGCCTTCATGAGATAAGAGTGCACTAATTTTTATCCAATACCAAATGGTCAATCCTAAAATCATAAACAAATATTGTTATAGTGACTAGTATATATGTATTTAGTAAGACATACATATATGCATATAAATGTGTATATATGTATGTACATTGTATATATATATTTAGTAAGGCATACATATATGCTTATAAATGTATATATATATATATATATGTATATACATGTAACAACTAAAGAAAAGAAAGTTGTGAATTTGAAAGAGGATAAGGCCATATGGGAGGGTTTGAGATAAAGAGAGGAAAGAAGGAAATGATGTAATTTTCATAAACCTAAAGAACAAAAACAATAATTTAAAATGTGTTTATCTGAATTATTTTTTATTTTGCTTATAAATAACTGGTGGTTTCATTTTATACTATATAATCTTTTCTAATGTTTTAATTGTTTTTGAATTTTTTTGGCTAGTCCTTTTTCCTATTAATAAATCTTATCAGTACCCTGATTTTATTTTGAACATTTTAAATTGTGTTTATCAAAGATTCTATACAAGAGGCACTTTTTCAGATTTGTTCACTAAAAATAACAAATTTGATAGTTACATGATGCTTCATCCTCTTGAAAGCATTAATTATGGGTATTCTAGAGTTCTATATTGTCCACCTATAAAAATGTAATTTGATAATGACACTAACATATTTTATAACCATGAAAACTCATTTAAAAGAGGTTGTTTTATTGAGTGAGGCAAATAAATAAAATAAAGATTAGTGGGGTTTCTGTGATCAAATGTTCAAAGGTAAAGCTTAATCTCTACAAGTAACATCTGCTGACACTGAGCCTCAAGACGATGGATGTGTTCTCTGCAACCCAGTTATAACTGAGAGATCCTGGGTGTGTACTGACTCACAATGCATAATGCAAAGCCCATAGTGTTGACAGTATGCCATACAACAGCTGATACAAGATACAGGGACATATCAATGAATTCTACCAGCTTTCTCTTTCCACAAAATGGTTTGTGGAAAGACATTACACAGGATCAGTCTACCCAGAAGGGTATCAGAAAGTTCAACTTCATAGAAAAGACACTCTGAAGATTGTTGTAAAATGGCAAACTCATAGAATAATTACCATAAGATACTAAAGCCAGTCCAGAGGTGCCTTTTCATACAGGAATCCCAACATGATCAGTGTTACACGACAGTCACTCATGTGTTTACTCTTTTCAGGCATGAAGATAAAATGGAAGCTACCATGCTACCCTGTCAAAAGCACATATTGCACACTTAGTCAGAAAAACTCATATTTCTCCTTCCCATCTTCAGCAATGACTTTTGAGCCTTAGGTGTGGGTTTTGTGCAGAGGAAGAGAGAGTTTGCTCTGAGATTGAATCTCCTAGGAATGTCAGAAGCTATACCCATAAAGTCTCACCAACATGATTGCCTAAGCATGAGTTGAATAATGACAAAAATAATAGGCATACTAACATGAATGAAGTGAAGCCCAGGAGGGCTCAAATCTACACAAAGAACTAGGCATGGTAAGAGTAGAAGAAATAATCTTCCCCAGGCAAAAGCACACCCATCGGTTATCAACACTAAATGGTCCTCCCTGAAAATCTCACATACAAGTAACATTATACAGGTTGCCAATATATATTTAAGAAAATACATACATATATCTCTATGTATGTATGAATGTACATACATATATGTACCTAACAGCAATTAATGAGAAAAAAAGGCCATGAATTTAAAACAGAGCAAGGAGAATTGTATGGGGGGATTGGGAGGAGGAAAGGGAAGGGTAAATAAAGCAACTATATTAATCTAAAAAAGTAAAGGAAAAGTGATGTCTTGGAGGAAGTGATCATTGAAAACCAGCATAAATTCTTCAAAATTCTTACAAAACTGAACTAGAAGACAATTAATTTAATCTTCCAATAATGAAAATTTCATAATTATTTCTGATATCAATCCCAGGCTGTGGGAAGTCATCAAGTTGTGAAGTTCTGACACTATATACTTGTGCAAATATAACAATTTAGTTACATTTTGACAGTGAGAGATGCTTCTTCACTACCACTGCTATACAGTATCAGATCACACAGGGAAGGCGCTGGGCAAATACGATGAAATTTCTTTTGGTAACTTTGGATGACTGGATCTGAATGGCTCTTGTTTCTGTTAGTAGGGGCCCTTCTGCTGCTGCTGGTATCAAACCTCCTTTTATGGGAAAATGTGGTCTCTGTGCCTTTTAGTAGTGATGAGACTGATGATGATCAGCTACACCTGAAGGATCTGTTTGATCATGCCCTGATACTGTCTCAGGATATCAGTAAGCTTAACACTGAAATGCGCAGGATATTTGTAAGTACTTCACTTATATCTATTTTACTTATTTTTTTCATAAAGCAACCTCCCTGTCAAAGATTGTCCTGTACCACATTTATAATTAACATGAGCCAAATTTCCTTTACAGCTTACATAAAGATGTGTTACAAATAATGCACCTTTCTAACAATAAAATAAAACAACCTTTATTGAAAAGTAATGTAAGAGAATGGGTTAAGTTTCCTGAAATCTCAAAGATCTTTGAAGAATTCAATGAGCTTCGAAATTTCCCCTACTTATCTTTAAATTTTCTTAAATTTCCATTTGCGGCATAAAAATCTAATAGACACATCTAGGGGAGAGCTCTGATTTCCTTACCTTGTTTGCTGGAGGCCAGTATCTGTTAGCATTATTGCTTAGCACACGACAGGAATCCAATAGAGAAGAAATGCACGACAGTGAGTCCCATGGAACGAATTAAACTAATCTAAATTATGACAGTGTGTCAAGAGGAAAAGACAAACAAACGACGAAAACAAACAAACAACCAAACCAAACATTACCTTCTCAAACTTTTAAATGCTGGGAGTCCTTGTTTAAGGAGGTACAAAGAATGAGTTTATTCAACTAGAATGCAAGTTTAGAAAAGGAACGGTTTTCTGTTCCTGAGAGCTGTGTGTCGGTCAGTCAGTCTCAAGGAGGAGAAAGTACACATGGCTTTTGCATAGAAATTGGTATCCAAAGAATGTGTCTTTTTTTGCAATAAATATGCATTTAGGCTGTCTTTTAATTTACTAGTTTTTTTTTTCTCACCCTGTCTCAGACCATCAGTGAGTCGTCTGCAAAATTTTTTGACAAATTTGTAAGTACCTCCCTTACTTCTATCTTCTTTCCCCTAAGCCTTCATCTCAATGACTTTGCTTGAATTTAGCATGGGGAAACTTCAAATCCAAGTTCAAGTAATATACCTCCACGGGTAAAATAAAGTGCCAGGAAATAAAATGTCGAATAAAAATGGGACAGCTCCAGGAAATCTCTGGTTTGCAAGATTACAAGGATTTCTAAGGTTTTTCTGCTTTTTCAAAAATTATTGTTTATTTTAAAATATCCTTGCACTTGGAACACAATACTTTAATAGTTGTATCCAAGAGAGAACTGTGATTCTGTGATCTTGCTTTTACAAAGCTAGTCTCTGTTGCCATCTTTACTTAGCACACTGGAGACATCCAATAAAGAAGAAGTACAGGGAAGGAACAGAATGAATCTAAACTGTGGTAATTCAAGTGGAGAAAAAGCAAATAACAACAAGATATAAGCTTCTCATAAACTCTAAATCCTGAGGATCAGGTTTGAAGTTTTCTGGAACACAAGTTTATTCACTGGGAAGGCTGGATTAGAAAGAAACAGCTCTGTCTTCCTGAGGGCTGTTCAAGGTCAGTCAGGGTCATGCAGGAGACAAGAGATGGCTTCAGGACAGAAATGGGTACCCAGAGAATGTCGCTTTTTCTAATAAATATGCAATTTTGTCTCTTTACTCACTACTTTTTTTTGCCACTCCCCTCATTTGGACTCAGCTAAGTTCGTCATCAGAGTCATCTGACCAATTCGTAAGTGCTTCACTTATTTCCACCTTTTCTGTCACAAAAGACTTCATGCTAATGACATTCTGTGGACTTAAAAGAGAAAGTGTTAAAGCAACACCTCCACAAGGGTATAGTGATATTACGTTCTTGTACTATTACACAAGAAGCCTCTGGCAGTAATCAGTAAAATGAGAATGGGAAAGCTGCAGGGAACATGATTTGAAAGAAAAAAGAAAAACAGAAAAATAAATAGAAAAAAATGATTTGTGTGATTTTCTACTTTTTTTACTTTTTAATTAAAACAATATTATTGTAAAATAGAAGTGTAATCATTGTGGATAGAAAAGAACTCTGATATCCAGATCTAGCTTTTAAGGAACAAGAAATATTTTCACTTAGTTCACTGCAGATACCTAAGAAGTTTGAACTGCATTTGAGTCAGTTGGGTGTAGGAAACAGAACCAATCCAAATGGAAACCATGTCAAGAGGGAGGAAAAACACTAATTGATTTTTCAGGATCTCCCAGTGTTAGGAATCCTGTTAGAGATATCCAGTACTAGAGGGGGCTGGTTGACAGAAAACATAGGCTTTCTCCTCCAGATGACTATATGTTATCTGTTCAAGGTCTGTAAACATAAAGGAGAAAAAATTATAAGGCTTCAGTAGAACAATGGGCATCAAGAGAATATGTCTCTGCTTTTGCAATAGATGTGTTATTATTGTGTTCTTACTCATAAGTTTCTCATTCTTCATTCTTTACTGACCCTCTTTCAAATTTTTAACATTCCTAGTAATCCATTAAACTTTTGCACAGTAGCTGATGATCAGATTTGAATAACAAGTTAATAATAATATATTTGAAATATAATATTTAAGATTATACATTGATCAATATGTAAATATTTTTTATTTCATTGTTTACTATTTCCTAAAAATGATCAGTGTTTTTATATCTATTTTTGTCAAATTCAAATGACACAATTCCAGTCAGGATTTATGATTGATATTGAATTGTACTGGTGTATATACTCACTTGTAATAGAAAGAAAACATACAATTTTAAAAGGCCCAGTTAAAAGACACACATCAATTTGGAGATACAGGAAGCAAGAAATTAACAAATTTAGATACAATATACCATGATACTGGGCCTAGATTCTAGAGAAAGATGATCTTTAAGACATTTTATATTTACCAATTCTGTTATTTTATAAGAAAATAAAATAAATAAAATTCTTTAATAAAGAAAGATTTAGGGAAAATAAAAAAATAAGAGAAGAATAAATAGAGGAAAGGGTTGGGAGGTTTGAAATTCAGATGTAAAGCAAAATGAGATTACAGACCCAATTAAGAAAGAAGGGATCAAAATATTCACTTTGTTAAGATTTTAATCTTAGATTTTATGCAAATTTATTTTTTAAAAAAGCATGCATCTATTGAGTGCATTAATATGTTTATTGTGGATTCATTGTCTAATTTTTCAGTCACCAATTAATTGAATATTAATTTTGATACATACAGATGTTTGAGTTTCTTGGAGGTAAGGAGTTACTGGTTAAGACTCTCACCTCCTGCCACAATTATTCCATCAAAACTCCAGAAAACGTGGACGAAGCCCAAAAGATCTCTGTAAGTCTATAGTTTGGCTTTTCAGTTAAATAGCTGAAAGTGCTGGCTTTACTTTGTCATGCTGCAGATTTTTGTAAATACTGAATGAAAAGTGGAAACCAAACCTACATGAAAATGGAACAGTAGGCTAACTTTGCTTTGTCATGCTGCAAGTATTGTAATAGATGTGGTAACCGTGCCTGCAGGAAATAGGGTGAGAATGAACACAGAAAAGTCCTGCTAGAGACTTCATAATAAATAAGCAAATGTTAAGTGATATTACAGCAGGTCCATACATGGTCCATTAGAGGGTTGTGGTTTAATGATATCTCACCTCTAGACTTTACTCAATAACTACAGTAACAGCAGTGTTGCTTTTCTGTTACCAGTGAATGGCTCCCCATACCAAATCTCACATTACTGACCACCATGCTCAGTCTTCTTGATTTTCAAGACTTGTTTGATTCTACTTCTGCTTCTTATTTTCCTACTCATTTCTCCAACTCCTATGATTTCTTCTTTGTCTAAGCTGTAAGCACCTGAACAAGGAAGCGCTATAAACACGACCTGATGCTCCTGATAATGAGCCATGCTTTCAGTTGTAATGAGAAGGTCTGCATATCACTGCAGCTCTAATTTACAACTGCTAGGACCTTTCCTTATGATTCCTTTCCATAACTTATCTTCAAATGAACTGATTTCACATCATGTGAAAATAATAAGGCAAAGTGAAAGAAGAAAAGTGTATCTAGGTGTGTACTCTAAGACCAGGAATTTCACAATGTGCGTTATTGACAGTGCTGCAATTAACATCCACAAAAGCTGAATGGTGTAAGTAGACTGAGGCTTTGAAAATTTTCTGGAACTTGGACCATCAGCCTTCTCTGTCAGAATGAGTGTCGGTTCCATCCAACTGAAGTCCTCACTCTTATTCATCTGCAGCAATGGTCCCAGGAGCCTGCCTTGCCAAAACCTTTGGATCGGGGCCTTTCCTTCTTGTATTTTTCCTCTTTCCACTGGATTTCTCTCTACTCTTTTCATTGTCTCTTTAACATCTAAAGATATTAGCACATGAAGCACTTTAAACCAGGAATGAGTTTCATGTAAGTGCCTGGAACACAATGGAAAGTCAAAATCCTATTGTTATTTCTATTCATGCTGTTATTAAGAACAATGACATCCTGTTGTTCTTTACTTATGTTCCAAAAATGTGCCACTCTGCTAGAGGCAAGGAGAGGGATTGCTCTAGTTTGAGGAAATCACACTTATTAATGCCAGGTTGTCTTCATGGAATATTTTTATTAATATCTTAAAATAACCTAAAAATAATTATGATTTTGACCAATCTAGTTTGTTTGTGTGATTAATCTATGTTAAATGTCTTGCCATTTATACTGGGGGAATCTATTTTTCTTGAATCAGAACACCTATTAAGCCCCAGCAAATCCCTGGGTTCTCCCAGACAAGTAAAATAATAAAGTATGAAAGAGTTTACAGGGGGATCAGATGGCAAAATTTTATATAGAAAGCATAACATGATCAATTAAATGTGTAAGTGGAAATAATATATATGTATATACATACATAATTATTTTATGATGACAAATTAGAGGTTAATCATTTTTACTTTATTAATCTATATTATTTTTATTACCCCAAACCACTCTACCTTCCCATAAAACTAACTAATGGAGATTTAATTTGGATATCTCATAGAAAACCAAAACTAATTAATCCTTCTTTATTTCACTTATTAATATAATTACTGAAACATGCTGCTTAGCTTGAAGACTTTCCAAAACTGATACTCAGTAGAGTGCAGGCTTGGAACGACACTCTTGACAACCTCCTGACCATAGTTGGAAGTATGCCAGGAATGCATGATGACATCCTTTCAATAGCCAAAGACGTTAGGACAAAAAATGCAGAGCTTTTTGAGGATGCCAAGAGTATACTCAACAAGGTGAGTAGTGTTACCTTCACTTGCTGCATTCATGAATGATATGACCTTCTACAATGGATATTGAATTTTGAAAACCTCACTTTGCAAAAACAAAATTTGACACCCAATTTTGTAGACATTCTCAGAACTAATGGATAAACATTAAAGTATGACTTTTTCACAGTAGCATGAATAGTACCTGTAGGTCTGGGCAGAGTGAAATATTCCTGACAATTTCATTAGAGTCTCCTATCATGCTTATACCTTGCTAACGAGCATTAATTACTACGGTCAAGTCCAAGTCTTTGCTCAAGTATCAAATCCTGTTCCTTTTTCTTCAGAGTCATAAAAACACAGATTTCATCTGAAGTCAATTAAATGTAAGAAAATGTGTGCATGCAACTTGCTTTTATTCCATTGGACAAAACTGATTATTTCCCTTTTGTGTCAGTTATCAATAGCGAATAACTTTTTTGCTTAGGGATAGGACTTTGTGTCTGCTTCCCCTTCTCAGTCCTGGAATGTTATCTGGTTTGAACCTGTTCAGGCCTTGTGCATACTATCTCAGTCTGTATGAGTTTGTGTGTGTATCAGTCACATTGTGTCTGGAAGACCCTGTTTCCTTGCAGTCACCCACAAACTCAGCCTCTAACAATTTTCTCCCTCCTCTCCTGTGTAGATATTGGATCCTTGAGGGGAGGGGTTTGATAAAGACATCCTACTTAAGGCAGAGTGGTTCAGAGTCTCTTAATCTCTGCACACTGAATAGTTATGTACCTCTTTTTAATAACTATATACTGTAAGAAGAAACTTCTCTGATGAGGCTTGAAAGATCCTCATCTATGTGTATCACAATATTTTATTGCTATGTTCATTTAGCCGAATAATAGTAATAGGTTTTAAACTAGGTCTGTGACCTATCTTGCCTTAGGTTCTAAGCCTCATTAACAGTGTCAGGTATGGGTTTCATCTTATCTAATTAATGAGTGGATGGTTACCCCCCTAACATTTTCACCACTCTTGCATCAGTATATCTTGGAGGTAGCTATCCTAAAAAAAGATACTGGCCTGCAAAAAGCTTATTATTATTATCATTTTGCTAAATGTAATTTAACATCTAGGAAGGAAAGGAAAAGCAAACACAAGCTGTGTTAATTATAACTGACTGGTTATCACTTTGGTCATCAGGTTTTTGGAACAATAGAAAATGTGGATTATACCTTCTGGTCTGGTCTTGAAGACTTTCAGTCATCTGATGAAGACTTCCGCTTTTTTGCTCTTTGTAAATTATCCTATTGCTTGCATGTTGATATTAATGCAGTTGACCTTTCTCTCATGCTCTTGGGGTGTGTGGTGCTTGTTGATAGTGACATCTGCTCATCCTCAAGAATTGGAGAATATTCATGATGCTACATCCTTTTAAATAGTCTTAATTTTATACACTTTGAAGGTATACTTGAGTGTAATGTGTGTTTTTTAAAAGAAAAATAAATTGTATATACGTCAAAGTTTAAAAAGAAAATTTGTTATCTTTTATTCATTTAGTACTAAGTATATTAAATGCTTTAAGAGGTTTGATTGGAAATTGGAATAATTCACAACTTACTTTAGAATCACAGTAAATTGATATTAACGTTGATATAGTTATTAGAATCAGAGAATAAATTCACAATTATAAGTATTTCCACATTACTAAGTAATGGGTATATTGGGATACCTCAAGAAAGTTATTCAGTTTGCCAGAACCCATCCTGTTGCCCCATATCATAGCTACCTAACAGGTTCTGCAAGGCCAGGACCGCCTGCACTCTGGTTCAGCTTTGTTATATCTTCTCTCTTATCCCTAAGTCAACTGCACTCAAATAGGACCAACTAGTACTACACTCAGTGGTCCAGTCTAGTCTTAGGAGCCATGTCCATGCCTTCCCAAGTTCCAGGTTTGGGCTAGGATTCACATCCTGTGTTCAAGAGTAGTCCGTTTGGCCCATCAGACCTTCTTCAGTCATCCCATGCCATTGTCTTTTCTCTAGGTCCAGCCAGGTTGGTACACCCTTTTATCTGACCTAGCCTGGTGAATGCCTATGCTTGTCCCCATGCTTCCTGCACTCACCTAAACCTGACAATTTAATAGACCAGAATAATTTCTAACTACATTCTAAAACTTATCCATACAGTCACAGGTAAGTGCAGCTCCTACCCCTTGTCTAAGAAACTGTTCAATCTCAAATTTCCTTCTAAATTTTGATCTCTATATTCATAGACTAGCTGAAGCTCTTAGGCCTTGTTAGAGAGTTAAGTGCATAGCAATTAACAAAAAAATTCTTAAGTAATAGAAGTCCAGAGAAGAAGTATTAAAAAATTGCTTAGCCACTAATGAAATATCTGTATCATGAAAACCCAAGTTTCAAAGACCACTTTGGAAGAGGATGGCAGAAAAAATGTTAAGAGGCAAAGACTGGGGAGTACCAGAGTAAAGCAGTGTCTTTTGGACATGATCAGACCCAAGCTGTGCTTTCTTGTATAAGAACTGCTTACTGCAAGATAGTAAGCAGTTAAACATGGAGTGGGGAAGTGACATTGGCTTCACCCTATAATTTAGGAGATACTGATGGATAATGCCTTCAGAAAGGTGAGGGCATAGGGCTACTTGTAGTTGGTCAACACTCCAGTGGATAATACCAAAATATGTTAACACAAATTTGAGTGGTGAGTTATATGAAAAGAAAAGTGGGGAAAGAGAGAGGGGAGAGAAGGCAGAAATTAAAAATATCACATTATATAGTAGATTAACTATAATGAAATTTAAAGGCTAAGTAATATTATAGCAGATCCATGAATTTTCTATGAAGAGAACCTGTTTTACCAATGTCTACACCTGTGGATATACTCACTGTTGCCCAGGACACTTTGAACTGAATTACACACATATTGTTAACTTTATTCACATGTGCATAGAAAATGCAAAAATAATTTTATTCATTAAACATTACAAAGCTGGGGCCCACAGGCTGCATGTATGCTGGAATAGCTATGAATGTATGAATAGCTCACACGTTTGTCCTGGATGCCATGTCTCAGGGCCAAATTGTGGGAACCCAGTGGGTCAGTAGAATACTTTCAAATCTTTCTTTTTCCTCACAGCAGCATTTTCATCAGAGATGGGTTTCATATATGATCTTAGTAGTGAACACAATGTGAGAGGTCATACTCTATTGAGTTTGCCATCAATTATCTTTCTTTTGTTAAAATTTATTTTTATTTTAAGTCATGCTTATGAATGCTCTATCTAAATGTATGTATGTGTACCATGTATTGCCTGGTGACTGCAGAAGCTCGAAGAGGGTATCAGATTCCCTAGAACTTGAGTTACAGATGGTTATAAACCACAATTTGTGTTCTAGGAACCAAACTGAGGTCTCCTGGAAGAATATCTATCCAGTGTTCTTAACCGCTCTGACATCTCTATAATTATCCTATCTATTCTGTTATTAAAGACAATGCTATACCACTGTTTGACTCTTGTATGTTCTTATAGACTGCTCATCTAGAGGCAAGAGGTTGGGTTTTATGTAGACTGAATGAAGCATATATACCAAGGCCAGGATATCTTAATTGTATCTTCATTATAATGTTTTTAAATAATCTAAAAATCACAGATAAGTACAACATTGAGAATTGACATTTTTTTACACAGAAGAATTCCCATAGAAAAGATATTTGGGCCTCTTGCCACTGAAATATTGGCATAAATTTTATTGGAATTCATTATTATGACAACCTCCTGAGTCCCAACATATCTTGCTTTCTCATGGAAGAACAGAGAAATTAAAGTATACAGATCTTACTAGGAGGACAAGTGGTAGACTCCCAGAGGAAAACAAAATATTATAAACTTGATTTAACATTGGGTAAAGTAGCTAGTTAAATAATGCATATTTAGTTTTACTTGGAGAAACTATAGACTATGTCTGACTATTACATTTCTACAATGTGTATGCCTTTTATGATATTACTCCACATAAGACTAATAACAAATGAATGACATGAAAGATTGTGAGCCTCAACACTACACAAAGAAATACAGGCAACAAAGGAATGCTGAGAGTGAGAGAAATAATCTTCTCCAGGAAAGTGCACACCAATTAGTTATCCAATACCAAATGGTCAACCCTGAAAACCTACAGACAAGTAACATTATAGAGTCTGAGCATGTTGTATTTAGGAGTACAAACACATATGCATATGGTAACAATTAATTGAAAAGGAGGCATGAATTTGAAAGAGAGAGAGGAAGGATATGTGGAAGGGTTTGGAGGGAGGAAAGGCAAAGGAGAAACAATGTCGTTGTATAATAATCTCAAATATAAAGATAAAAAAAGAAGAAAGACCAGTCTTCATCTTTCTTTGCTTTTTTGTTGTGGTTACAGCAATGGAATACCCAGATTAATATTCCTCCAATCTCAGAAATGGACCATAAAACAATTCATATTTCTGGGTATAAATTATAAGACACTATAAAAAACAATCATTGACAGTTCAGGTTGTACAAAAACAGGGAACAACAGCTGTTGAGCTCTCAGAGGTACCAACAGTCCTACCCCTAAAATGGTTAACTGACAAATCTGTCTGGGTTGGGCAGTGGCCTATGGCATCAGAGAAACTACAGGCCTTAGAACAGCTAGTTCAGGAGCAGCTAAATGCTTGACATATTGAAGAATCTGCCATCCCTTGGAATTCTCCTGTATTTGTTATTTTAAAAAATTCTGGAAAATGGAGAATGCTGATGGATATGAGAGCCACAACTAAAGTTATTCAGCTGGTGGGCTCTCTACAGCCTGGACTGCCTCTGCCTTCTCTGTTACCTAAAGAATGGCCTATTATAGTTATTGATTTAAAAGACCGTTTCTTCTCTATACCTCAACAAGAAAAGGATGGGGAAAACTTTGTCTTCAGGGTATCTGCTTAAAATAATTCTCAGCCTGTTAAGAGATAATAACGGTAGATTCTCCCATAGGGAATATTAAATAGCCCCATTCTGTGCCAATATTTTGTGCAAAAACAGTTGGAAATAATTTGTGTACATTTTCCTTGCTGGGGATTACAAATTGCTTCTGAAAAATACAGAGGAGATACTATTAATTACTTATGATATAAAATAGGTCTACAAAAATTTAGAGCCCACAAGGTATAAATCAGTAGAGATCAACTTATAATGACTTTCAAAGATTGCTAGGAGACATTTCCAATTTACAGCCCACAACTGGGATAAGTCCTGATGAACTGAGTAATTTGTTCAGTACCCTAGATGGGAACAAGGACTTAAATAATCCAAGATAATTATCAGCTGAAGCTGAAAGAGAATTGGCTTTGATGGAAAAGAAATTACAGAATGCACATGTGGATCATGTGGATCCAAAATTTAACTGAATTCTGGTTATATTACCCTCCAGGCAATCCCCTACAGGGATTTTGATACACAGGGAAGATATTATATTAGAATGGATATTTCTACCACATAAATAGAATAAGAAATAAAAGACATACTTGGAAAAGATTTCTGTTTTGATTTTAAAAGAAAAATTAAGACTTTATCAACTGACAGAAATGGACCCAGCAGAAATTGTAGTACCTTTAACTAATGAAAAAATTTCCTCTCTATGGAAAGATAATGAATACTGGTAAAGAGTTTGCAGAAACTTTTTGGGAGAGATTAAAACATTTATCCCAAAATCAAGAGAATTAAATTAATAAAAAGAATCAGTTGGGTCCTTCCACACATTGTATGGAGAACACCAATCTCTGGAATCCCTATATTCTATACTGATGCAAATAAATCAGGAAAGGCAGGATATAAATTAGGCAATTTAAGTAAGTGGCTCAAAGCCCTTATGATTCTGTACAAAAGTCAGAATTGTATGCCATCCTTATGGTACTAATGGACTTTACAGAACCTCTCAATATAGTTACTGACTCTCAATATACAGAAAGAATTGTTTTATATATTGAAACTGCTGAATTTATTCCTGATAAAATAGAATTAACTTCGCTATTTACACAATTACAGGAATAGGAATCAGAAGAACCACCTGATATGGGACAGAAGAAAACCAAAAATCTCGAGACTGTTGTCAAATTCCTGTTTCTCCTAACACTTTTTCTTGACTCTTTGGAAACTTTCTTTAGATATAGTGCTATCCCAAAAGTTAAACTTTCCATTTTGATATCAATAATGTTTAAGCTTCCCCAAATGAACAGTAAATTTTCCTAACAATGATCTCTGAAGTCTCCAGAAGTAAGATGTGGCCCCAAAACAACGATTCTACCTGGTTCATAATGATGCCATTGAGTCGATAAAACCACTCAAGATCAGCTTTGGGCTACAAACTGCTCAAGACTATCTCAATACTATTCTAAGGTGGCTAACTGAGAGGGTCCCCCATCTTACACCTCTGTTATCTTACATCTCCAGCCAAAACTTCAGATAAACTTTACCCATTACTCTGAGACTGGCTACAAATGCTACAGATAGTCTAATGAGACTTAGCCATTGTTTTAGTTTTTTTTTTTTACAAGATCCCACAGAGATACTGTCACCCCCTAGACAGCAGGAAGCAATTCCAAGATAACAACGCCCCCTTTTCCAACAGGTTTTTGTTTCCTCTGTCTTATGGATAATTGTCATCTCTAAGGGGTTGGTTATAAGTTGTAATAGGGTTGGGGGTGTAACAATAAAGTTGAGACTCAGTACTCTCAATTTAGACTCAGCAATCTCTGTTTATACTCAGGAATCACTTTTGGAAAACAAAAAGGGGAATAGATAGAATAGGATAATAAAGTAGATTATTACATCTACTTGTAAACTAATTTAGCAACTGTCAGCTTTATATAGTTTATGTTGATATGGATTTTTGCATATTGATACAAATGTAAAACTATTTTTCTATTCTTGTTTAAGAGAATTTGTATATTGATACGAATACAAAACTATATTTGTCATATTGTACATATTCCTACTCCTGTTTAAAATATTTTTGTATATTGATACAAACATATAATTATGTTTGTCATACTGTATGTATGTTGTACTTTTGTTTAGAATGCTTTGTATATTAATACGAATGAAGGTATTGATGTCGTATTGTACTATATATTTCTACCTCTGATTAAGATATTTTTGTATATTGTCATAAATTCTAGGTCATTGTTCTTATACTGTATATCTGTCTACAGATGGTTTATTTTTTTATAATATGAAGCCTTAGCCTTTAAGATATTTAGGTGGCAAGAATTATAGGTTAATAGTCACCCATGCTTGTCATACTTATAGCCATGTTAGTTAGGTTTTGTAGCTATACTAGTTAGGTTTTCTAGATATTCTAGTTAGGTTTCATAGATATATGTCAGATGGATAGGTAATCTTCAAACACTTCATAGACCTAAAGAATATGGCATTTAAATGTTTTATTAACTTATAATTCTGTTGATGTGAGACATGATTGCTCCTGACAACACCCATCTATTCCCGACCCTCCCTGTACTCCCCTTCACCAAAGAATGATGGACATCAAAGACACTCCATATGGAGTTGGTCTTCTTCTTGGCAAAAAGTGGGCTGTTGGTCAAAGAACTGCCCTTGCCTCAATTGCAGACAGTAAGAACACTGTCCAACCTGGACGAACAGGACAAAGAAAAAAGTGACTGCTGTACATTGCCAAGACAGGGTAGGACAGTCTTTAAAAATTTCCTGTTTCAGAAAATGGTCTGTTAGATATTCTATGCCTGTAGCCAATAATGGTTGCCTCAACAGTGCAGAGAAACATTGGGTGTCTGTCCAGGCAGCCAGCTCTTTCTGTCATACCTTACATGGTTCAGAAGTTGTTTGTTTGCACTTCCCACATACTCAGGTAATATTATTTTCTTTCCAAGTCTTTGATGGGGTTGAAGATTAGGTAGGTACAATCCTCTCATATTTTAGCTAAGAGCATTTCAAGTGCAAAATTTAAATTCTTCAGGATAGGACAGCTATTGGAGTAATCTTTGTAACTTGCCAATTACCTTTGGCTTGGAAATTTAGTATATGTTTCTTGCTTCATGTTCTTGTTGGTTTTAGTTCCATTTTTATTTATGTTATTACCTTTTCTTTCTTTTAGACGATACTTGATAATTGTTCATATTGTAGATAAGTTTGTATTAGGTTTAGAACCTTCCTGTTTGTCAAAAAGGAGAAGTGGTGTGTGAATTGGCTCTGCCAATAATCTTAGGGTATCTGGCCCAATAGAGGCATGGTTTTCTCTGTGTACATGACTGATTAAAACTGAGGAGGGGGGCATGTGTTTGGTCTCTCTGAAGGTGGTTGGAAACTGGACAGCTGGTTCTGCATTCACCTCTGGGCAGAATGGAGGAGGATATCAATGGCTGTTTACTTTGTTCTATATATGTGAGTGTATTTCTCCCCATTTTATAGCTTAATAAATCCATTGATACCCTTTAACAGACTCTCATGGGTTCATTTAACACTTTCTCATTACAGTCACAATATGGTCAGATGACTCATGCTCTTACCTCCAGATTCTACTTGAAATAATAGAAGGAAGAGCACAGTGGAAGGATGATGTGGTGGCAAAGGTTTGTAATCTCATTGATAATGGAAATATAGAGGTGGATCTTTGATCTTGACTAACCAGCCTGGCATATCTATTTACCAAGTTTGAAGCCACTGACAGATTTAGTATTGCAACAAAACAAAATGAAATAATTCTCTTTACCACCTGCCCACCAAAAAACACATAAGAGAAAGGACACATATAATGATGCCTAATGGCTTAGGAACCATAAATGCTGTTTTAAAAAATCGTCAAATGCCAGTGAACTCTGAAGGAAAAATATAGTTCAAAGGCTAATGTTGCTGCGATTAAGAAATGGTAATTTACTGGGAGCATAAGAGTCAACATGTTCACATTGTTACAACTCTAAAAGGAAGGAAAACACAGTTTTTGTTTCTTTGGTGTTGTGAGTTTGCCTACTAGAGTCAACTTTTAAAACATCCAGTGCTGAAGCCTAAGGTAAACAATGTGTGTAATACAGTCTTTGCCATTCTGGGGTAGACTGAATGACACTACAATATTAACATATGATGATACCAATGTTCTACAGGGTACACTGGCAAGGAAAGAGGATCAATGACAGCCATGAATTTATGAAATGGGGAACAAAGGAATTTGACTGTTTCATTTAATTTTAGATCATAAAACTTCCTTATCTGAAAATGAATAAGCACACATACATATACATACATGTGTATGTATATACACATATAGATACAAATGCTTATATTACATAAAACGAAGTGTGGAAGCATTACATTTATGGAAATTGGAAGTCTACAATTTGAGTTATCTAAAAATGTATTCTAATGAAACTTATAAAAGGAAAGACAGAGAAAACATCTAAAAATGTCCTAAGTATAATCTAATCAAAGGTACATTCTTGAATCAAAATCTTCTGGACTACAGGAAATCATGGAAGGATAAATACAAAGAAGTGAAGATGAACAAAATTTAACTTGTCCTAAGTGTGGATAATGATACCCTCCTCAAAGAGTACATTGTGGATAATTCTGTCCTGATCATATCAATATTGTACAAGGGTGTTCAACAGGACATCTGCTACATATGCCATTGGACACTTTTACCTGAGGATAAGAAATGTTAGACAATCTTTGTTGTCCCAGAATCCCAGACCCTACCAGAAAATACTTACTTCAGTTAAGAAGTCCCCATACAGAAGGACAATAAGGAGCCAGAAGCAGAGAACTGTCTACGGCATAAGCTAACTGCACCTAGAGGTGTTGGTGAGGTCACAGCAAGCTCTTGAAGAATAATTGCTAACTAAGATAGATTATGAAATGACACCTAAGTTTTCTTTTTAAAGGAATAAAAAGATATAAGAATGGGATCAGCTCTACCTCTACTAAACACCTAAGCAGATTTTATTTAGCATGCACATAGATATAAAATCCAGATGCCATTTTTACTTTCATGAAGTAGGAAGTACTAGGCCTTCAGGGACTGCGTGACACTTTTCAAATCTACAAGCAAAGCTGACCTCTAAATGTTGTATTTATTTGGTAAAGAATCACAAGAAAACTGATGCGTTAGCAGATGAAGCCAATGGTTAAATAATTGGTAAGCAGTTGTACACATATATGGGAAAAGGCATTGGTGACAGGTATAAGGTTATTTAATAAAATGTCAGTGCCTGAAGTAAATAGGGAGTAAGATCTCTAAGGCTCATCGCATTCAGGCTGTTGAGGTTACCGTTAGATACATGGCAGAGTAAATTACAAGGACTCAAGTGCTAAGGACATTTCATTCTCTGCTTCCACTACTTGGAAAAATCAAACTGGGACTGACCTTGAAGGTTGACTGTGCTGACTGGTTTCAGAGCTTCATAGAGACTAGGGAATCTTCTGGTGGACACCAGTGGGAGGGCTCACTACGTACTAATGTTAGAAGCAAGCATGGCAAGGCACATCTACCAACATAATTCCAGTACAACAGTGTTGGCAGCAAGCAATAGCTTCCTGATTTGGTTAAAGGCCAACCTATAGGAGGAAACTCATGCTTTGTATGCTAAGACAGGTAAAAGCATGTACATTGTAAGGGTTCATAATACACTAAGAAATTATTCGTCTTTCCTTGTATGATATTCTTGTCATATTGACTTTTAAAAGCTTTAGTTTATGCCTAATTTGTGGAGAGATACTTTACAGTAGTCAGTGTGTTACTAACAAAAAGTACTGGCCATGTAAACTGCTGAGAATAATTGAATAATGTTGTGTTATGGTAACCCAGTATTCAGGAAAAGGTCATATACATATCTTAACAGCTCTAAGAGGGAAAAAAACACTGAAAGTTACAGAAAAATTCAAGAGTTGGAGGAAGGAGTTATTTGATAAAGAATAGCAATTTACATCTGGTGTAATATGTTCTTCATGAGTCATGAAGTCCACTTGGCTTTGTAGGTATCCAAAATAATGTGGATGCCAGTCATGTTGTGAAAATAGCAGGGATGTACTGATACACTGGTATGTGGTAATAGTCATGATGCTGTTGACATTACTTAAAGCAGGAGAGCCATTGATAAAATACCTAGGGTTTTGATGCTTATTTCCTTCGTGTTTAAACTGTGAGTGTCCTTGGGGCAATCTTCCAGAATATATAGGAGGGAAGAAGTAAACAGAGATCAGGACTCCAATGCAGCAGCCTTCTCCAGTGGCCCACATACTGTGGTGGAACTTCTCTGAGATGCAGCTGTCATTGAGTCTACCATGCCTCTGTAAGTAAGCTCTCATCCATGCTCTTCTGAGTCAATCTGACCAACCCCTTGGTTCTCCAAGGTTATTACATGGAATCCTTTCATTAGAATCCTGTCTCATGTCTCTTGTGTTAACAAACATTTGTATTTGTTCAAGTAGCACAACACCAGGCTTAGAAAATTTTGCCATTTAGGAAGAATATTTACAAGGGTAGTAGACTGTTTACATGGGTTCACAAAAATGGAAATGCTTTTCTTTATGTCAAGTAGTAGTAAATACTTTGCATTCTATGTCTTACTTGAGTAATGGGAGAAATGGGACAGTGGGAGCCAGATGTAGTGGTTTGGGATCAAAATTTTTGTGCTGGGACAGCAGAGGCAGATGGGTCCTAGAGCCTGGCTTACCAGCCAGTCTGATCTATTTATCAAGTTTCAGGTCAATCAGAGGCTTCATCCCAAAAACATAAAACACAAATGTGGTTTAGTATTTAACTAATAACACCTGAGGTTCTTCTCTGCCATATATATATATATATATATATATATATATATATATATATATATATATATATATATACTTGCACACACATATGAATGCTCACTTAACCACACTGTCACACACAAGAGAAAGGAGATAGAATAATGTTATCTAATTGCTTAAAAATAATGAATGTTTAAAACATTCAAATGTCAGAGAAGTTTTCAGAAGGAAAAATAAAGCTCAGAGATGGATGTTGCAGAAATTAAAAAATTTTAAGTTGTTAAGAACACAAGCATCAATGAGTTCAAATTGTCACAACTTTAGAAAGGAGAAAGATAATTATTTTTGCTGTTGTTTCCTCAGACTTATACGTGAGTTATCTTACTTGATTATTTGACTTCAAAACATTACTCCTGTTTTGGAAGCATGCTTTGGACAATAGTTTTAAATTCAGGAAGCTATGCTACATTTGAAGGTATTACACCTTGAGTTTATATTAGCACTGCTTCTCAACTGACCCCCAAAGAGGTGTTCATTAATGTGAAGCAGTAAGAAATCATTCTGCTTAAGTACCTTCACTATCTTTCTACACCATCTATCCTCTTTGATGATGCATCTTTCAATAAGTGGCCAAGAGTATTTACTGCTCTGTAAAGATTCTCATCTCAGTTCTATTTTCTCAATGCTTTTAAATCATTCTTATCCCTGAAAGTCCAGTGTTTATAGATAAAATCTTTACAACTAAATAGAGTTCTTAATGTTACCCTTTTTGTGTATGACTTGTATAGTATAACTGTTTTGAAACAGCATTGCAGCAGATGTGGAGTGAATACGTGAGAAATTTAACTCAAATATTCAGTAGATGATTTTCACATATAATTTTTCTTCACAGTTCTTCTGAAACAAGGATTTTTCATGTTTATTGATGCCAGACATGGTTGAAATTATAAGTAATAGTGGCAGGCCATAAATTATTCTAGTATATTCATATTCTAATACATGGTTATGTAGTCACTAGTAATTGTAAATGTTTATTTGTCAATAATAAAACAATGGATTTAAAAAATTAATCTTGAAGCCTAAGGTAGACAATGATAGTAGATATTTGTCTTACACTCTTGGCTAATCTGGAATAAATTGAATGATACCATGATATTTACAGTTTCTGGTGTTAAAGCTCTGTAGGTAACACTGGTAGAAAACATAATTAATGAGAGACATAGATTTTATGAAATGAAGAATAAAGGGATTTTCCTATTTAACTTACTCTGAGGTTATTAAAATTTCTCAGATGAAAATTAACAAAACATATTCATACATATGAATACACACACACACACACACACACACATATATATATATATATATATATATATATATATATATATATATACACAAACATTTATACATATAAATTTTTATATCACAAAATAAAGTCTGGAACTGTTGTGGAGTAACCTTTTTGTACACTGTGAAGATGTGTTATTCTGATTGGTTCAATAAAAAGCTGAATAGCTAATAGCTAGGCAGGATTATTGGGGAAGAAAGAATGCTGGGAAGAAAGTTGGAGTCACCAGCAACACAGAAGGAACAGACATGCAGGAGGAGAGGTAAAAGCCATGACTCTTGTGGCAACACGTAGATGAATAGAAATGGGTTAGGTTAAGTTATGAAAGCTAATTATGAACAAGCCCAAGCCATCAGCCAAGCTTTCAAAATTAATAGTAAGTCTCCGTGTCATTATTGGGGAGTCGACAGTCATGAAGAAAAATATGTTTGCAAATGGTGTCCAATGTGGAGGCACATATTTCCACATAAGACCCAAGAAAGCTTTAAAAAAGGTTCCAAACACATAAAAACAGAGCCCAAAGCAGCTTCCTACTCCTGCAGTCTCTCCTGAAGCCACAGTACAGAGACACATTTCTCAGTCACTGCCTGCAGCCTAAGCCACTAGCACACCATGAACTATGTTGCATGGTGGTTTAAGATTTTGCTCATGGAGAAGAAAAGTTTACAGATACACAGTAAAGCAGATCCAGACAGGAAAAAACCCTCTAAGCAGGTTACAGTGTGGTTAGAAACTGCATAGGCACAAAAATGAAAAGAAAGTGGGTATAGACAGTCATAGAAAAAATAGTTTATAGTAATAAGATAAAGTCTTTAAAGAGAAAATAAAATATTATTAAAGGATAAGTCATGTAAAATGGAAAATACACATGGAGTCTGGATCCTGTATGGTATTGTATTGACTTTAAATTTTTTGATTGCTGATGAGCAAACGATAGCTGCTCAGAGACATTGGATGGCAAAAACTGCTAAACTAAACCAATCCATATATATTAAAAATGTCTTAACTCCAAATATAAGTCAAAAATTACGTTCATTGGGGAACAAATTATGGTTTTGTTTCCACAGGAAACGAAAGGCCATGGATTTACACAAGGTTGATAGAGATCAGATTTGACCAGGGATGATCCCCTGAAAATCCTGATTACAGACATAGAGAAATAAACCTAAAATAACTATAAGACAGGTGACATATATTTCACCTGCTCAAACTTAAAGCAAAAATATTATCTTTGACTGGATCATGTACAATGCACAGTCTATACTGTGTTAATGCAGATATGTTGTTACCTTTGAAAGTTTTTGTGTTTTTAGAGCGAAGGGACCAGACACCAATAAAAAACAGGTGGCCCAGTCGTCCAGCCTCACAGACTACTCCAGCCAGACTTCAGATAAGCCTTACATTTTCACATCACAATGAGAGTAGACAATAGCTAGCTCTCCCAGGACTTGACCATTATCTTAATTTTCTCAGAGTCCCTTAAAAGATGTCAGTGCCCCCAGACAACAAGAAGCAGTATCCAGAACACAACGCTCACATGCCTAAGAGATGGGGTAGGTGCGTTTTGGTCATTTTGTGAGTTACGGATAATTGTCATTGTTTGGGGTTTTGGTTACAAATTGTTATTGTTCATGGTCAGAAAAAAACTGAACAAAGGATATTAGATCCAAGGATCTCTTTCTAAAAGGTAAAAGGGGTAATATAATATAGAAATGATGGGATAAAAGGGTGGATTACTGAGTCTACTTTTGAACAACCACTAGTCTTGAATATTTTACATTGGTGTGGATTTTTGTATAATGATACAAATTTAAAGTTATTTTTGTTAGAATCTACTGTACATATGTTTTTACTCTTGTTTAAGATATTGTACCTATGGAGCTCATTTAACAATGCAATGTAAATTTCTAGTCCTTGAAAGTTATTATTACAACCTATTTAGGATAATAAAGAAATACAGGTAAGTCACCTATAACAATCAAACTTGTAGTCATGCTAGGTATGTTTTCAAGGTCATACAGAGATATATTTTAGATAGATAGGTGATCTTCAAATACTTCAAATATGACCTACAGAATATGACACTTAAAATGTTTTAATAACATAGGGCTTTTCATGAGAGTAAGACACATCTGCTCCTGGAATTACCAATCTACTTCATAAAAGGATGATGAACATTGAAGAACCTCCATATGAAGTTTGCTTTCTAGCTGGCAAAGCTAACCACCTGGGCATGCCCTGCCCCCACGCCCATCCGCCCTAGCCCCGAGCTTCTTCCTGAGACTTAGAAGCCAGTCCCCAGTTCCCATCTTGCCCCAGACTTCCCTTCTGGAGGAGAGAGAGAGAGAGAGAGAGAGAGAGAGAGAGAGAGAGAGAGAGAGAAAGAGAGAGAGAGAAAGAGAGAGAGAGAAGAGCTCCCATCCTATCCTGCCCCGGACTTCCCTTCTGGACAAGAGCTCCCATCCTGCCCCGGAGTTCCCATTTGGACAAGAGAGATCCCATCTGGACAAGAGAGAGAGACTTCCTGAATCTGTCAGCTGTCTGAACCAAGTATGTGGATAAGGCCAAGAACAAACCACAAGGAGATGGGCAGACTTCAAGGCAGAAACACATACAACAAAATGAATAGCAATACAGCATCACCAGGACCTAGCCCTCCTCCAACACCTAGACCTGAACATCAGAAATTGGAAGAAGCAGAAGAAAACAGCCTTATGAATGACATCATGAAGAAGGTAGAGGCTTGTGTAGAGGAAAAGACAAAAAAAAAAAAATGGGAAGAACGCTGTAAACAACTAGAGGAAAGGGCAAACAAATTAGAAGAAATCAATAAAGTCCTGGAAGAAAACAATAAAATACTGAAAGAAAATCAAGAAAAAGCAATGAAACAAATGAAGGAAACAGTCCAAGACCTGAAAAGGGAAATAGAAAAAATGAAGAATACACAAGCGGCGGGAATGCTGGAAATAGAAAATCTGAGTAAACGATCGGGAACTTCAGATGCAAGTATAATCAACAGAATGCAAGAGATGGAAGAGAGGATCTCTGGCATTGAAGATACAGTAGAAGAAATAGATTCATCAGTCAAAGAAAACACTAAAGCCAACAAAGTCATGAACCAAAATGTCCAAGAAATTTGGGACACCATGAAAAGACCAAACCTAAGAATAATAGGGGTCGAAGAAGGAGAAGAATACCAACTCAAGGGCACAGAAAATATATTCAACAAGATCATAGAAGAAAACTTTCCCAACTTAAAGAAAGAAATGCCTATGAAGACACAAGAAGCCTATAGAACACCAAACAGACTAGACCCCCCAAAAAAGTCCCCTCGTCACATAATAATTAAACAACTAAACCTACAGAATAAAGAAAGAATATTAAGAGCAGCAAAGGAAAAAGGCCAAGTGACTTATAAAGGCAAACTCATCAAAATTTTTAGTCTGTTTAATTTTAATTTTATTTTTCTCCTTTCTTAACTAAAAATTTTGTATTCAATTTATTTTGATCATGTTTTATATCCTTCCCTGACTCTTCCCAGATACTGCTAATCCCCTTAGACACCCAAATTCATATTGTCTCTCTTACAAAATGATAGCCCAAGCAAACAAAAGTTAATCATACAATAAATGCTTAAACAAAGCAAAATAGGCCATGCACACCAAACAAAACAAAACAAGGAGTTAGTTATATGTTTTTCAGGCATCATTTGCCAAGCCTTCCCTTACCTGTTATGCTGGACATATGTGTCATGAAAGTTTGCAGGGAATTTAGATTTCTGCAAATCACATATTTTTTTTTTTAATTTCAGAAGTCCATTTAGGAACAGTGCCAAGAAATTAAAACATGCTTTTAATTTGTTTTCTGTGTCTTGTTTCTTTTTTTGTTAAGAGTGTAATCGTTAACATCTTAGACTTCTGTCACTGTCATCTGTTAAATTAGCAAATTAGTGAAGAATACAACAATCATAATGCTCAAAAATTTAAGATGATTGTTTTACAAAGTAAGAAATACAGATAAAATGATCAGTAGGGTGTCTGTGCTCATGTGATCAAAGGTAAATTTTGTGCTTTACAAGCATGAATTTCTGTAGACACTGAGTCTCAGCATCGTGGATGTGATCTCTGGCATCTAGATGTTCAAGAAAGTTCCCAGGGGTGTAGGACATGCTAATATGTGATAAAAAGTTCACAGTGATGGCATCTCACTCATCTCACCAGCTATTAATTCCACTTAGGTAATGTCATTAACCCTAGTTGTCTTTTGCACCAGTATAGTTTGAAAATATTACAAAGGCACAGTCTACTCACAGTGTTATAAAAAACTAAACTTTGTAGAAAAACCAATTTTGTAGCCTTTTCATGAAACAGTGATGCATGGCTTTATTATTGGGAGCTATCAAAGCCAGCATATGGTACCCTTCTCATGACCTTATTCTCCTCATTTTCTCTACGAGGCATTGTGCAATCACATGTTTAATTCCATGAGGCATGAAGATACAAGTAACAGATAAAGTATACTGTCCTTGTCAAAATGCAAATAATGTATACTGAATTAGAAGAAGTCTTGGAGAATCTGACCAGTGACAAACCAGGATAAATTCCCAAGGCATTAAACTTTCTACACTGAATAACTTTAAAAAAAAACACTTAAATTTAATTTAAAGTGAAAATGTTAGAAAATTTCTGTCTTTTCTGATAGCAATCTAATGTAGGAAATTGCCAGTATCTAAAACTAATATATCTATGCAACTATATTTATGTAATTTATTTATCACTGTGAAATACAGTTATTTATTACCACATCAAGACAAAGACAAACAATACAGTGAAGGCCACAGGGCAGAAATATTCTTAGTGCTGATAACCTCAGATGAATGGACCTTAGCATAGCTCTATTTCTCTACATCGGAGACATTGCCAACACTGTTGGCATCCTTCCCACAGTCTCCTGTGGGAAGATGTGGCCTCTACACCCACAAATGATAGTGGATGTGGCTTTGGTGAAATGTCCACTGAAGACCTTTTTGATGATACCAGTGCACTGTCTCAGCACATCAACGGCCTTGCTATAGAAACAGGCAGGATATTCTTAAGTACCTCAGTGGCTTCAGGCACAATCATGAGTGTTCATGTGCAGTTTAGTTTAATAGAAATCATCCTAAACCAAATTTCAAGTAATGAACCTTCACATAGCAAAGAAAGCATCCACCTCTGTAAAGCAGAGCCAGGAGTATGGGGCAATCATTATTTCTTAAATATTCACACCAAATGACTTAACTAAAAGAAAAATGCTTTTCTTAAAAGTTTTTTTTTTCTTTTTTCACACAATTCAGAAAAAAACATAACCACAGTAGAGCTCTGTTTTCCTGATCTTGCTTGCAGGATGCAATGTCCACTGGCATCTTCACTAAAGCACTGCAGTTATTTTAATGACAAAGAGCACAGTGAAACAAACAGAATTAAATTAAACTGCAATAGATTCAATATAGAAAAAAGAAGTCATAGATTTTCAGAAACACTTAAGTATTTGGAAACTTTGTTTAAACGTTTCCAATACATGTTAACACTAATAGATAATGCGTAGACAAGAGGACGGCTGGCCAAATAAGTTTCCTCTTCCCCATAATTATAGGTTATGTAGTCAAAATCAATCAAGATCAAGGAGGAAGAAAGGAGATAAGGCTTGAGTGCTATGGTGGGCATTCAATAAAATGTGTCTTTACATTTGCATTAAGCATGCATTTATGTTGATTTTTATTTATGAGTTTTTCTTTGTCCCCCTTTTTTTATTCCAGCTATCCAATGCCTTCTTGTTAGACATGTTTGTTAAATTTGTAAGTACCTCCCTTACTTTCAGCTTTTCCTAAAGGAGCCCTTGAGCCAGTGATGGTATTATACTACAACAGAGATGAGAAAGCATCTCGAGCAAAATTCCTAATAGGACAATCATCTCCACAGGTAAAGGAAACACCAGCCAAGAATCATGCCATAGAGTAAGTCAGTTCAGAGAATCTCAGCTTTGCAATGGCTGCAGAGACATCTCAGCCTTCTCCCAATTTATTTTACTAAAAATATTTATACAAATATAAATATACTGTGACATAAAGTTCTAAAAGTTGTCATGGAGAAAAACTCTGCAGTTCTGATTTTGCTGGTAGGGAATGAGTTCTCTTGGCATTCTTTACTGAGCATCTGGCAGATGTCTAGTAGATGAGATATCCACTGCATTTAGTTGTAAGCAAGTCCACGGATGGAATAGAGCTAACCTAAAACTGAAACTGTGTCAAGTATAGGAGAGACAGAATTGTAGCTTTCAACTGCCCCCAAATGTTAGGAATTATTGTATAAGATTTCTTTTACTTGATCTTATGCAATAGGGGAATAGGTTTAGAAGTGGGAGTAGCTTCTCTCTGCTTGATAGCTGTATGTTATTACTTCTAGGAAAGTCAGGGTGGAAGAGGAGAAAATAAATAAGGTCTCAAATCAACTAAGTGCAGTCATAAAATGTCTTTCTGGATTTAAAATAAATTTATACTCAGGTTATTGTTTTAGTTCACTTTTTTATTCTGTATTTTAAATTGATAATCTTTTAAATTCCTAATCTTTCTAGTTATCCATTAAAGTTTCACAAAATATTTGACTATTAATTTTGAATAACAGATATTTTAAATAATATAGTTAAACAAATAAAATGTTTAAAGAATTATATATTTAGGAATAAATACATATTAATTAATATTTTATACTTTCAAATTCTTCATTGTTCATTTTTTAAGATGCCCAGATTTGTTAACTAATTTTGTCATAGGTAATTCAATTCCACTGAGGATGTATGATTATCTTTGAATAGTAAATGTGTATATGTTCAGTGTTACTAGAAAGAAGAGTATAATTTTGCAGTGCCTAATTAAAGGAAACACATCAGTTTTGAGCTACAGGAAACAAGAGAACTTAAATATAGATGTATGTGTACTATGATTTTGCCTCAAATCTTAAGAGAAGGTGATCTTAAAAATCTTTTGTATGGGTACAAAGACAAAATAATGCATAGTAAGATAGGAAATGATTCACAAGTAAAACCTTAGGTAAAAAGTAAAATGAGATCACAGATTTCATGAGAAAGAGTAGGTAACAACTATGTTCCTCCTTAATTTTGACTTTCTACACCAATCACTTTAAAAATGCATATCTATTAAATGCTTCCATATTCTGGTCATGAATTCTTTGCAAAATTATTAATTCCAACTAACAATTTATATTTTAACCTCTACAGACATTACAATTTAACAGGCTGAAAGAATCCATTGTCCAGAGTTCCAAAAGCTACCACACATTTTCCCTCAACTCACCAAAAACAAAAGAGGAAGCCAAAAGGATCTCAGTAAGTCTCTAACCTGTGGTTTTATCTTAAACAACTAAAGCAGTAAGCTTTGCCATTCTGTAGATTATTATAAGCACTATTAGAGGTAGGACTCATTCCTTCAAGAAAGTCTAGGAAGAGTGAGCAATGGAAAAAGTCATCTCTTGTTGATGAATAATAAAGAATAAATACATACATAGTTCCATAGAATAGCTATAAATTATCCATTTATATAGCAATGCATTAGCAATGCTACTACCTGGTTTACTTACCATTTTGTTGGAAACTTTTACCTGAATTGGACACCTATGTTTAAATATACATTTATGTATATGTATAAGAGATGAACACACAATTACATTTATTATATATTACCAGTAGACCCAGAAAATACTATATAATGTCCCTTAGGATGAAATCATCACCTTAATGTGAAGGGAAGATCAACTTATAATGGTAGCTATAATTTATAATTGTTACGATATCTCCTGTCTGATTCCCTGCCATAACTTATTTTGAAACAATTTGATTAATGATTGGTGCTGAAACCTTTGGGCATACTATATAAGCATGTCTGGCATTCTATAAGAAAGTATGCTGAGCAAGCCAGTAAGTAGTGTCCTTCTACACCTTCTGTTTCAAGTCCTCTCTCAAGATTTGTGCCACAAGTTCTTGCTCCATCTTCCCTTCATAAAGGACTGTAAACAACAACCTTAAATAAATGCTTTCCTCTTGGAGTCACATTTATTCCTGTTGTTCTGCCACAGCAAAAGAAACCCTAACTAAAACAGATACCATGCTGTTAGGATACCTAACTGCTTGAGAACCTGAAACTTCCTTAAATTTTAGAACCACGTAATAAGTTTTTATCCCATCTTCTCCTTTCCAATGTCCTTTCTCCTTTCATGACATTTTCATTGCATGGAAAGTATTTCTTCATCTGCTAAATTACTAGAGCTGGAGAGAACAACAAAACTAGACCACTTTCCATATCAGAAGTCAACAAAATTCCTACCACATAGTAGGAATTCCTGATGTTTATCAGCCAACTGTTTAAGTAAAGCAATTGCTTTCTTTACAGACTTTTTTTTTCATCTGAATTAGCCTCCTTTTCTAGCTGTGAGTATCACAGTCAAACACAAGGAACCATCATACTCTGAACTAATCTATCAGCCTCTGTACTTCATCTTGAATGCATCCAGCATATTTACTTCTCACATGTATCTCAACCTTTTCTCTTCAAAAGGCAAGTGTGTATGATAAAACCCACTGTAGCTGGAGAATTTCTCTCCAGCTCCCACCGAGTCCCGCCAGTCCCAGAGCCCACTTATAAAATAAACACACAGACTCTTACATTATTTAAACTGCCTGGCCATTAGCTCAGGCCCATCATTGTCTAGTTCTTACTCTTATATTTAGCCCATTTCTATTAATCTATACTTTGCCACATGGCTTGTGGCTTACTGGTACCTTACATCTTGCTTGTCTTGGTTGTGGCTCCAGCCTGTCTCCTGCTCCGCCTTCCTGTTCCCTCAATTTTCCTCTCTGTTAGTCCCACCTATAATTCCTGTCTGGCTACCAGCCAATCAGTGTTTATTTATACAGAGAGATATCCACAACACCCATGTATATTTTATATCTAAATTGCTGTTTGTCAAAAGAATCTAACTCCATGCCTATTCATTTAGCTATCTTCCTGACAATATGTATATTTTCGATACGGGAGATGACTACTCAGGGAGGAAATTTGACAATGAATCACAGTTCAACTGCAAGGAATGTAAATTCTTTAGTTTTTATATAAAGCATGAAATTTAGACTTCCAGTTAATCACTCGCATGCGATAGAGAAATGCCTCTGCTCGAAAGTGACACCTAACTGAAATTGAAGTTGTCAGAGAAGAGTTGTGACAGCCATAAGCATCACATAGAGTTGGCAAAGAAGTGAGAAAGATATTCCAGAATAACATAAAAGCCATTCCCTCTCCAATGAGGGTGTTTGTCCTTTAATTAGTTTTAATATAAAGTAACTTTTGAAGAAATGGTCCTGTTGTTGCAGGAATAGCAGCCATGGCATCAAAAGAGAAAGAAAGGAAGAGTAGAGACCAATTGATCTAGTAATACAGGAAATCAGACACTACCCAGGCCAAACAGTAGGCTCAAAATGTCTAACTGGTCAGAGTTTAGCTGAACTTGTGAGGAGAGGGTTACAAATGTGAAAATTATTGCAGTAATGTTAGATAGTGGATACTGCCTGAAGGAGAAATCAGTCAAAAAACAGTGAGGAAATAACTGTGTGATTGATGTTTTCTTAAAAGTAGGAATAGGAATTTCAAAATAGGAAGACAATTTGTCTACAAATTTGTTAAAATCTTTCTATAAGACAGGCAAACCCTAACTTCCAATAAGGAAAGCTGAGTTTTAATATAATGCATAAGGAAGCAAGCAACAGACATTTTATTTCTTTTTAGTACACTATACCCAGGTGGTGGTGGCACATGACTTTAATCCCAGCACTCAGGAGGCAGAGGCAGGTGGATCTCTGTGAGTTCGAGGCCAGCCTGGTATATAGAGCAAGTTACAGGACAGGCTCCCAAAGCTAAACAGAGAAACCTTGTCTCAAACAACAACAACAACAACAACAACAACAACAACAAAAGATGCAATATTATGTGAGGATTTTTTCCTGCATATTAGGACACATAAAGAGGTCAGAATAAGGAATGAGATGACCTGGACCTGGATTTCAATGTTTTGAGCTATCATGCAGGTACTAATATTGAAACTATATTGTCTGCAAGAGCAACAAGTACCCTCAATAACTATGCCATCTCCGTAGCTCTGAAAATAATCATTCTTTAATTGAAAATAGATTTGTTTTTCATATATCATTAATATCATATATAATATTATCATTCCCCCTTCCTCTCCTCCTCCCAGTTCCTCTCCACCTCCCCTCCCATCTAGATTCACCCCCTTTCTGTCTCTCATTACAAAACAATCTTTTAAGGTATGATAGTAAAATATAAGAAGATTAAACAATAATAAAAATTCCATCAGAATAGAGCAAAGCAAATAGATAGAAGAAAAAACCCAATGAAAAGGCACAAGAAATAGACAGACACAGGGACTCATTGATTTGAAAATAGTCATTTTTAAGCTTTTTTTAAAAATAGGTATTCCAAAAAGTAATAACAGGAAATGAATGCTTGGTGATTTAAAAAAAAAAACCTTTTGAATCTAAGATGGTGATTTATATAAATTCTGAGTTTGCACTCATTGTGTGAGACAACGGGAAAGTTGCATATTGTACTCTAAAATGGAAGATAACTAGAGTTTGAAATGGAGACTTTTAGCTTAAAGTGTTATGGTAATGCTGAACTGACAGAGAAAGAAGGAGTCAAGGACCAAGTCAAAACACAATGCAGACACAGTAAAAGTAACTCATTGAGGACTCTCCAAAGAGGAAGGAAACAAAGCAGCCATGGCTCAACCGAGGAAGGCAGCACAAGGAAATGGCAAAGAATCTTCAAGCAATTAGACTAGGTAAACTGGCAAGGAGGAAAATCCAAGGAATGAGATGAGGCCAGTTAACTTTATGACCAACTTCTCATGAACTGTATTCTTCTGTGTATCACTGACTTTCTAACAAAATTGACCAAAAATATTGTAACTTAGAACATCACTGAATGGAGTAGAGTGAAATGGTGCTACTCAGCATGCAATGTGCTTGAGGCAGGGACTTCTACTTCTCAAGAACTAGTCACGCATCTTCATCACTGAATTGGATTGAAGCAAACACTGTCTGTTCCCTTTGCACTTGTATCCAGCTTGCTGAAAATTTATAATTCATTGGGTAACACTGTCCCGGCAGTAGTCTACAAAGGCTCCTGGTTTGAAGCTGTGGACTTCAGCCTGTGCTACTAGAGTGAAATGGTAAGAATTTAAGAAATAGAACCTGGTAGAGGAAGTTATGTCGCTGGGTGTGAGTCCTGAAAGTCAGGATATTTAGACCACTCACACCCCCAGTATCTTTCCTCTCTGATCATGAATATGTAAATAGGCTACCTCTACCACACCTGCTCTTAACATATGGTAGTGTGCTGTCATAGACCTCAGTGACAATTGACCAGTGCCATGGAAATTATGACCCCAAATAAACTTCTCTCCTTTTTAGATGATATTCTCAGGTAATTAATTTTTCATAACAATGGAAATCTCACTAAACCAATGTTCTCAGAAATCACCACTGATTTGATTGTCCCTTCATACATTATTATCATGAAAAGGTCAATAAAATACTACATGATTTAGACATGTATTTATAAAGCTGCATTCACCCTAAATGATTGCTGACTGCAGTCTATCTAAACCCTTGAAAAGGGATGAATGCTCAGTAGCAGAATTATTCTTCCTGGCAATTTTCAAAAATGCTCAGTAAGCAGCATTTTCTGTGTGAAATCTGCCACATTAACAATTCATTGGACAGCAGAGGCAGAAAAAGAGAGAAAAACTGAGAAACATATTTAACCCCCTACCTCCCCCAATATTTTTCATTTATTTTTGAGTTCATAATGTAATTATATCCTTTGTCATTTCTCTTTTTTCTCTTTTCTCCCTCTAAAATCTTTCATAAATCACTAATTGCTCTCTTTCAAATTTATGGCTTATTTTTTCACTTTGTTATATCTATATTATATATACATATTACAATTAATGTTTATATATATATATATATCATACAACTGTTCAGTCTGTATAATGTAGGATTTCAGGGCTGATATTTGTTATTGGATAAGCAATTACTGTATGCTTCACTGAGGAAGACTATGTTTCCTTCTCTCAGCATTTATTAGTTGCCTATAGTACTTTGTAAAGCCTTGAGGGCTCCTGGTGTTTCTGCCATCTACTTTGGCATGTCTACCCTTTTTCAGTTTGTATCCCCTTGATCTCCTTCAGTTTTCTTATTGCTCTAACTAATGCTTCAAGTATACTATTGAACAGGTATAGAGAATTGACAACTTTGTCTTGTTCCTTGTTTTAGTGGAATTGCTTTGAGTTTCTCCTTTACATTTCAATTGATGTTGTCCATGGACTTCCTGTAAACTGCCTTTACTATGTTGAGGTATGTTCCTTTTATCTCTAATCTCTCCTGAACTCTTATAATGAACATAATTTGAATTTTGTCAAAGGTCTTTTCTTCTTCTAATGAGATGACCATGTTGTTTTTTTCTTGAAGTTGTTTATATGATGGATTACATTTTTCAGTTTACATATTTTAAACCATCCTTGCATTTCTGGCATGAAGCTTACTTGATCATGATGGATGATGTGTTCTTGGATTTGCAGACATTTTATTTAGTACTTTTGCATCTTTGTTCGTAAGGAAAATTGGTTTGTAATTCTCTTTCTTTTTATTTTCTTTATTTTTTTGTCAGTCTTTATGTGTTTTGGTATTAGGGTAACTGTGGCCTCATTAAATGAATTGGGCAATGTTCCTTCTGTTTCTGTTTTGTGGAATAATTTGAGGAGTATTGTCAATAACTCTACTTTGAAAGACCTGTAAAATTCTACATTAAAACCATTTGGCTCTGGGTGTGTTGGTTTTTACAGTGAGGACCCATATTTTTGGATTTTTGAGACAGGGTTTCTCTGTGTAGCCTTGGCTGTCTAGAACTAACTAGCTCTCTCAACCAGGCTAACATCAAATTCAAAGAGATCCACCTACCTCTGCCTCCCAAGTGCTGGGCCTAAAGGTATGTGCCACCACTGCCCAGATGGGGGTTACTTTTAATGACTACTTACTTCTATATCACTGGTGTATAGGTATAAATTAAGAAATTAATACAGCCATTTGAGCTTCCTCTGTTGAGAAATCTCTGTTTAACTCTATAGCCCATTTCTTAATTGGACTGTTGGGCATTTTCATGTCTAATTTCTTGAATCCTTTATATATTCTGGATATCAGCCCTCTGTCAGAGGTGGGGTTGGTGAAGATCTTTTCCCATTCTGTAGGCTGTTCCTTTGTCTTGTTGACCGTGTCCTTTGCTCTACAAAAGCTTCTCAGTTTCAAGAGGTCCCATTGATTGATTGTTTCTCTCAGTGTCTGTGCTACTAGTGTTATACTTAGGAAGTGATCTCGTATGCCAATGCGTTCAAGACTACTTCCTAATTTCTCTTCTAGCTGGTTCAGAGTAGTTGGATTTATGTTGAGGTGTTTGATCCACTTGGACTTAAGTTTTGTGCACAGTGATAGATATGGATCTATTTGCAGCCTTCTATATGTTGACATCCAGTTATGCCAGCAACATTTGTTAAAGATGACTTCATTTTTCCATTGTACACTTTTGGCTTCTTTGTCAAAAATTATATGTTCATAGGTGTGCAGATTAATGTCAGGGTCTTCAATTCAATCCCATTGGTCCACATGTCAGTTTTTATTCAAGTACCAAGCTGTTTTTAATTACTGTAGCTTTATAGTAGAGCTTGAGGTCAGGGATTGTGATGCCTCCAGAGGTTGTTTTATTTTACAGGATTTTTTTGGCTATCCTGGGTTTTTTGTTTTTCCATATAAAGTTGAGTATTATTCTTTCCAGGTCTGTGAAGAATTGTGTTGGTATTTTGATGGGGATTACATTGAATCTGTAGATTGCTTTTGGTAAAATTGCCATTTTTACTATGTTAATCCTGCCTATCTATGAGCATGGGAGATCATTCCATTTTCTGACATCTTCTTTAATTTCTTTTTTCAGGGACATAAAGTTCTTGTCATATAGGTCCTTCACTTGCTTAGTTAGAGTTACCCCAAGGTATTTTATATCATTTGTGGCTATTGTAAATGGTGATGTATCTCTGATTTCCTTCTCAACCTGTTTGTCAATTGTATATAGGAGGGCTACTGATTTTTTTGAGTTGATCTTGTATCCTGCTATGTTGCTGAAGGTGTTTATAAGCTGTATCAGTTCCTTGGTTGAATTTTTTGGGGTCACTCATGTATACTATCATGTCATCTGCAAATAGGGAAATCTTGACTTCTTCCTTTCCAATTTGTATCCCCTTAATCTCCTTGTGTTGTCTTATTGCTCTGGCTAGAACTTCAAGTACTATATTGAATAAGTATAGGGAGAGCGGACAGCCTTGCCTTGTTTCTGATTTTAGTGGAATCGCTTTGAGTTTCTCTCTATTTAATTTGATGTTGGCTGTTGGCTTGCTGTAAATTGCCTTTATTCTGGTTAGGTATGTTCCCTGTATTCCTGATCGTTCCAAGACCTTTATTATGAAGGGGTGTTGGATTTTATCAAATGCCTTTTCAGCATCCAGTGAGATGATCATGTGGTCTTTTTTCTTTGAGTTTGTTTATATGGTGTATTACATTGATGGACTTTCGTTTGTTGAACCACCCTTGCATCCCTGGGATGAAGCCTACTTGATCATGGTGGATAATTGTTTTTATGTGTTCTTGGAGTCTGTTTGCCAGTATTTTATTGAGTATTTTTGCATCAATGTTCATGAGGGAGATCGGTCTGTAGAAGCTCAAATGGCTGAAAGACATTTAAGTAATTGATCAACATCCCTAATCATCAGGGAAATGCAAATCAAAATGACTCTGAGATACCACCTTATACCCGTCATAATGGCTAACATCAAAAACACTGAAGACAGCTTATGCTGGAGAGGATGTGGAGCAAGGGGAACTCTCCTCCACTGCTGGTGGGAATGCAAGCTTGTACAGCCACTTTGGAAATCAATATGGCACTTTCTTAGAAAATCGGGAATCAATCTCCCCAAAGACCCATCTATACCACTTTTGGGCATATACCCAAGGAATACTCAATCATACCACAAGGGCACATGCTCAGCTATATTCATAGCAGCATTATTCATAATAGCCAGAACCTGGAAACAACCTAGATGCCCTTCAACTGAAGAATGGATAAATAAAATGTGGTCCATATACACAATGGAGTACTACTCAGCAGAGAAAAACAATGACATCATGAGGTTTGCAGGCAAATGGATGGATCTAGAAAAAAATCATCCTGAGTGAGGTAACCCAGACTCAGAAATACAAACATGGTATGTACTCACTCATAGGAGGATACTAGCTGTAAAACAAAGGATGACTAGACTGCTACTCACAACTCCACGGAGGCTACCTAGAAAACAGGATCCTAAGAAAGACACAGGAATTGCCTATTGACAGAGAAATGGATGAGATCTACATGAGCAAACTGGACGTGGGGAGGGTAATGAAGGGCAAGGTTTGAGGGAAAGAGAGTTTAGGGGAGTGGGAGATACCAGCTGGATCAAGAACAGAGAGGGATAGCAAGGAAAAAGAGACCATGATACATGAAGACCATATGGGAATAGGAAGAAGCAAAGTGCTAGAGAGGTCCCCAGGAATCCACAAAGATACCTCCACAATAGACTACTGGCAATGGTTGAAAGAAAGCCCGAACTGACCTAATCTGGTGATAGGATGGCCAAACACCATAACTGTCGTGGTAGAACTCTCATCCAATGACTGATGGAAGCGGATGCAGAGATCCATGGCCAGGCACCAGGTGGAGCTCCAGGAGTCCAATTGGCAAGAAGGAGGAGGAATTGTATGAGTGAGAATTGTTGAGACCAAGATTGGAAAAAGCACAGGGACAAATAGCCCAACATAGTTCAAAACATGAACTATGAACCAATAGCTGAGGAGCCCCCAACTGGATCAGGCCCTCTGGATAAGTGAAACAGTTGATTAGCTTGAACTGTTTGGGAGGCACCCAGGCAGTAGGACAGGGACCTGTCTTTAGTGCATGTGCTGGCTGTTTGGAACGTGGGGCCTATGCAGAGACACTTTGCTCAGCCTGGGAGGAGGGGACTAGACCTGCCTGGACAGAATCTTCAAGGTTGAGCTGAATCCCCAGGGGAGCCCTTGTCCTGGAGGAGATGGGAATGGGGGGTGGACTAAGGGGAGGGTGGGAGGGTGGGAGGGTGGGAGGAGGGAGGACAGGGAAATCTGTGGTTGATATTTAAAATTAAATTAAATTATAAAATAAAAAAAGAAATTAATACAGATGTAGAATTGGTAACATACCTTTACAAGCATGTTCCAATTAGAGGTCACATCATCACTAGGGGATGCAAGGAGCCTAATTAGGGTGACATCTGCAGTGAGATCTGTGTGTGAATTGCATTGAAAAGCTTATCCAACTGGATTGACTAAAAATAGTTCTTCAATCTAAGACTAAGAATCATTCAACTCTGTAGTAGTGCTTTTTTATCAGCTGCCAGCTCACTAATAACCACACAGAAACTTATTATTAATTATGAAAGCTTGGGCTTTAGCTTAGGCTTGTCTCAAAGAGCTCTTATAACTTAAATTAACCCATTTATATCATGTTCCATCACTTGGTTTTATTTTTCTTCCACCTTGCACCTTCTGTTTCCTCTCCTGGCTGGAGACTCTACCTTTCTTCCTCCCAGAGTTCTCTTTCTCCCCAGAAGTCCCTACTATTCCTTCTGACTAGCCACGGTACATTCAGCCTTTTATTATATGTATATCTCCACCCAGTCTACAAACATCCCACAACACAACTCAGTAAACTGTACTAAGGAAAATAAAATTAGTATAGCTTAAATTAAGACAACAAAAAACAAAGAAAAAGAAACAAAATCAAAACCAAAAATAAAAAAATCTTCCAATACTATATTTTTCTAGTGCAGGTAGCCTATTTGCAAGCCTAAGAGTGTTATTTGTGCTCATGTTTTTGTTCTTTGTCTTTCCCAGAAAGAGTCTAAATCTCTTGAGGCAAGCATCTTCATCTTCATTCTTCATTGGTGTATACCTACCTACTGCAGATGCACCCATGTATAGTGACAGGAAAATCCATATTAGTTAAGTGACATTAATAACACCTGGGCTGACCTATAAATTTGGGGATACAAGAGTTATTTGTGATTATCTGTAAAGTTTTTCTCTTTTACTATTTGGTCATTGTAATTTTCTCTTCTCTTTTCAGCATAAACATGAAATACATTTAGAGATAACTTATACCTCTCCTTTATCTATCTATCATCTACCTATCTATCATCTTCCATCTATCTCTATTTCTAACGTATCTATCACTCAGCTATCATTTCGATCTATCTCTATTTATCATCTCTATCTTCTATCTCTATCATCTACCTCTATCTATTATCTATCTGTCTGTCTATATATAATATCTATGTATCATCCATCATATTTACCATCTATCTATATCATCTTTCATCTATCTGTCTGTCTCTTTCTATATAGCTTCTACTTATCATCTATCATCTTTCTATCATCATCTATGTGTCTACTATCTCTCTGTATATGTATGTACATGTGCAGATGCTTGTGACACTTACTGTTAATTGTCAAATATATAATATCTAGAGAGGGAAAATGTATCAGAAAAAAAATTTCAAGTCTAGGGAGCAAAATAAGACTCCAAACATCCAAGAGGCTTTTAGAAGACAAAAATGTGAAAGAGAATAACTGTTCATAGGGCCTCATAGTCATGTGAGTGTGATGAACATATTTGTTATCTACCTGACTAGATAATGAATCCAGGACACACATGTTTTGGCCTGGCTAGAAGAAGCACCTTTTCATTTATAGCTTAGATTTAGCTTCAATTCTTACATTGGTGAAAGCTATATTAAAATTGTGAGAAGAAATAATAGTTTCATTGTCAAGGACCATGACCCAAGAGTTGACCTGTGTTATCTCCTCTCCAGCTATAGAAAAGTATAAGATTATGATTACAGTAGAAGAATGCGGTCTTTCTGTATGCTGTGAATATGTGTTGCTACTATTGGTTAATAAAGAAGCTGTTTTGGCCTATGGTAATGTAGGATAAGGGCCAGGCAGAAAATCCAAGAGAGAGACAGGGAGAAGGGTGGAGTAAGGGCAGATAGATGCCATCCAGTCGCTCAAAGAACAAGATACCAGCAGACTGACAAAACCATGGCCACATGGCAAAATATGTAGGTTAATAGACATGGGTTACTTTAAGATGTAAGAGCTAGCAAGCCATAAGCCTGGGCCACAGACCAAACAGCTTGTAATTAATATTAAGCCTCTGACTGAATATTTTAAAACTGGCTGTGTGGCCGCTGGACTTGAGGTAGAACAGAGAAAAGCATCCATCTCCAGAAGAGGATCTTTAGGATCTAACTGGCTTCTACATGATTGTAAATATAGTTTGTAATGTACTAATGCATTCAAGACAAGAAAAAGTATTTAAAAACAGGGTTCATTGGAAAACAAATGTGGCAAGATCTGTGTGTAACCTAGTAAGAATTTCCAATTGAGATACTGACATTATGGCAGATGTGGTGGTTATGAGTTTTACAGGTGGTTTAGAGGTTACAGCCTCTAAAATGCTATAAACATTTGATAGCACTCCTCTATTGGATAGAGAATAAGTTGGTTATTCCTACTGCAATCCCTGCTATACAGGAAATATATCTCTTAGGGAGGAATATACCTGTTAGAATCAATATGATAACTGATGTTGACTTCCTGCAAATGATATAACAGAGACTTTAAGGACCTAATCTTAAGGAATGGATTTGGTGATTTCCTTATTAATTTGCCAAGTAGAATAGAATTCATGGCTATTCCAAAATCCTTGGTGACTAAAGCCAACAGTGGTAGAATGAGGAGATAGATCACTGAACATCAAAAGGATACGCCTTGTAGGCAATTATCTCTACCCTAGAGAGTACTCTATAAAATTCTTGGAGACAGGTGCTGTGGGATGCTCTATATGGCAAATGTGTTGCTAATTAGTCAACAAATGAAACACTGATTGGCCATTGGCTAGGCAGGAAGTGTAGGCGGGACAAGGAGGAGAATAAAGCTGGGAAGTGGAAGGCTGAGTCAGAGAGACGCTGTCAGCCGCCATGATGAGAAACAACATGTGAAGATGCCGGTAAGCCACGAGCCATGTGGCAAGGTATAGATTAATGGAAATGGATTAATTTAAGCTATAAGAACAGTTAACAAGAAGCCTGCCACGGCCATACAGTTTGTAACCAATATAAGTCTCTGTGTTTACTTGGTCGGGTCTGAGCTGCTGTGGGACTGGCGGGTGACAGAGATTTGTCCTGACTGTGGGCCAGGCAGGAAAACTTTAGCAACATATGGCGTCCAACGTGGTGGCAAGAGTTTCCACCTAAAAACCTGAGAAAAGATTCTAAAACGGAGCTAAAAACAGCTTCCTAATTGTCTCTCTCAAATGAGCGGCAGCTGCTGGTTTGAGCTACTGGTGGGTTCCTAGCATGTACACTTGACCTGCTTGCTGCTGTATGGCGGGAATGAGGCCTCTGCAAATGGCACATTAAGCTGCATGGTGGATTTAGCCTTTTCTAGTACAAAACAAACAAAAAAAAAAGAGGTTTCTGGGCTACACGCTGCTTGGATAAAAGCATAGACCCATGATAGCTCCCAGAGCTGGTGGTAAACCATCGCCATGTTGGGAAGCTGAGGTGGGCGGAGCCAGCAACCACAGCTGCTGCAGTTTAAGGCAATAGATTCACAATAAGACAGATTCAGATGTAATAGTTTACAATGTGTGTAAAAGATACGTAGGCTTGAAAGAGACAAAAAAGGTGATATATAGAGTTATAGAAACAAATACATAGTTTTAAAAAAATAAAGTCTTTAAAAGGACAGTAAAATTAATATAAAAAATAAGCCATGTAAAGATGAATATTACACAGAGAATCTGGATTGTGTTGTCTTTGGGATTTTTAACTGCAGGAAAACATTTGATTGTAAAAGCTGTTGAGTTATGCCAAAATGTACATTTTAAAGATACCTTGACTTCAAAATTTGAATATAAGGATATGTTGCTTTGGAAAAGAGTTCTTTTGTTTCCACAGAAAGCCAGAGGCTATGGATTTGTTCCAGATTAAGATACATCAGGTTTGACCAGCCAAGACCCCCTGAAAGGTCTCCGATGACACCATGGCCCAGATGATTCAACATCCAGAATGGTTTCAAGGCAACTGGCTCAGACGATACAGCCTCATGGACTACATGTGAAGATGCCGGTAAACCACGAGCCATGTGGCAAGGTATAGATTAATGGAAATGGATTAATTTAAGCTATAAGAACAGTTAGCAAGAAGCCTGCCGTGGCCATACAGTTTGTAACCAATATAAGTCTCTGTGTTTACTTGGTCGGGTCTGAGCTGCTGTGGGACTGGCGGGTGACAGAGATTTGTCCTGACTGTGGGCCAGGCAGGAAAACTTTAGCAACAGACAGGAATGCTGAAGGTAGATGTGCAGCAGTGCTACATGCTGTACATCACATTTAGAATGTTTTGCTTGAGGATGTAAACTTCACATTGACCTTATGTAACTGACAAAGGGGAATCTGTAGGGAAAGAGATGATTCACCTAGACCAGAGCCCTTTCCTAAAACACTATTGACAGATGAACAACTCCAGGGCATAGGACCAAAAAAGAGACTGTCAAAAGGTGGATGACATCTGGAGGGGCAGTAGGTTGGTGGGTCTGGATGGGGCCTTGTACTTGGAGATTTCTCCAGTCCTGCTAGGCTCTGCAGCCACTCCGACCCAAGTAAACACACAGAGACTTATATTACTTATAAACTGTATGGCCATGGCAGGCTTCTTGCTATCTAGTCCTTATATCTTAAATTAACCCATTTCTATTAATGTATAAGTTGCCAGTGGCTGTGGCTTACCAGTACTTTACACCTTGCTTCTCATGGTGGCAGCACATCTGGCAATGTCTCCTGACTCAACCTTCTGCCTCCCGCCTATACTATACTTCCTGTCTGGCTACTGGCCACTCAGCATTTTATTTATCAATCAATCAGAGCAACATTCTCACAGCATACAGAAAGAGATCCTCAGCAGGGCCTATTCCTTCTTGACACTTAGGCACATGCTATCTCTTCCTAATCATGCGTCAGAGTCTCAGGTAGAGCACCATGAACAGTTCATGGAGCTGCTTACACATTATAATATATAAACTTGGAAAGGAATTAATGATGTCATCCATGCTACTCTACAGGACCTTGAGCTTTGGAAGTAACAACTGATACATGTTTGAGGCTTCTTCATGATATGTGATGGTTAATGTCCATGTACATGCAGAATCCAGAAATGAATCTATGATTTCTTGAAGCAGGTAAGAAGAGGTCTACAGAAATACTGGATCATTGTAAAGCTTCCATTACATAAATCCAATCCCTACATATCTTACTCATTTGGTAAAGCATCAGGAAGGATGCTAAAGACAGCTGTTAAATAATTTGTAAGAGAGTACATACATGAAGGAAAATTTACTTGTGAGAGCCCTGTGTTTAGGCAATGAAATTCTGATTTCAGAGTGAGTTACTTCCCTAAGACTTATTGGAAAGGCAGGCTTCTGAGGTTACTCACACTACTCAGACTGCTATACCTACAGTTAGGTGGACACTGGAACTAACTGGTGGGGCTCAATGCTGAAGACAGTCATAGGCTAGGGTCAAGGTGGAAGCATCTTCTGTTTTAACTGACTTTCAGAGTCTGGAAGCCACTATGGAGTTGACCTGTGAAGAATTGTCAATAATGATACTATGGTCTAGGTGTTAATTCAGTCAGTAAGTATAGCAAGGTATAGTCATCCAAGGAACAGTGGTACAATTATTTTTGGCACAATGAACAAACTTCTGATAAAGTTTAAGGCTGATTCCAAGGAAAGAAACCAAATTTTTTGGAATTTTATGCCAATACACAGTCTTTCTTTCAAAAAGACCACCATGCTAAAATTGAATATATATCTCCTCTTTCAGAAAGGCCACAGTGCTGAGATTCAAAACTGTATCTTATTGAAAATATAAGAGTTAAAGTATCATATTTGTAAAAGTACAGACAGAAGAAGGTATTGGTTTTTATTTACTGGATTTCATATATTAGTTTTTCTCTTGACAAGTTTTAAGAAATATTTTTGCTCTGAAGTCTCAGTATTCAATGGGAGCATACTGTGTCATGCTGGTTTTTTTTTTTTTTGAAAAGTAAAAAGCCAAGCAATATTGCTAACAGAAAAGGAATTTTCTGAAGAATCTCCTTTGTAGGTAATATTGGCAAGAAAACTTTATAACATTGATGAAATTAATTTAATGAAAAAGTATATGACTGAATTTATATTTTACCTTATTGTAAAACACTTTAGATAATAAAGGAGGTAATTCATCCACATAAATATATATTTCATGTAATCAATTCTTTGAAACATGTTATAAAAACATTAAATTTATAAAAATATAATTTATAATTTCATAATAAAATTTTCTCATATTAAGTTAATTTTTCAACTAAAATGTTGTTTGCTTATATTTTATCCTCTATGACCTTTGGAATACTTTGAGTATTTGATTGTCAGCATTTTTCTAGGCATGACCCTTAGCATTACTTTAGTACCATGCTGGAGTCTTCCAACAACACTTAGGAAAAGTCTTATATTACATAGTTTCCTCAGAAACACCTTTTTTTTTCTTTAAATTTCAGAATTGCTTTAGGGATGGCATCACTAAATCTAAAAAGTAATTTTTATTTTAGTATGTACATGTGCTTTTATCCCATTGAGTGGATAAAGTATTGACATGTTAGAAGTCAGCCTCTACTTACCTGTTAAAACATTAAAATGAGAATAAAAACAATAATGATCACGGCCAAAAATCTTAAAGATGAGTTTTTCACAGAGCAGGGTAAGTAGATAAAATCAAGCTTCCTGTGTCTTCTATCATCTGTCATTCCAGGCAAATTTTGATCTTTATAAATAAAGGCACAAATTCTGCTTACACTGGGCAGTAGGACTGTAAAGGTGATGTTCTATTTAGGTACACAGGGAATGCCCCCAGGAGTGTAAGATGTGGCAAGATGGGGTGTCCACTGCAGTGTGTGGGCATTTTGCATCACTCACTGCGTAATAACAGGACTCAGAGGCAATCATTTACCCATGCACACCCTGTCTTCCATCAGTACAATTTGAGGACAGTTACAAAGGCACAATCGACTCTCAGGGTTATTGTTAAGCTCAATTTTAAAGAAATAGAATCTGAAGCTTTTGATAAAATGACAAATACATGAGATTTTTATCTTAGGTAGAAAATTCAGCCTATGGAATCATTTTGATGACAGATTCTCTTCATACTGAGTGTTGGTAATCCTCAGTCAAATATTACTCATATCAAGCATAAAGATAAAGCAAAGAGATGAACTATGTTCTTGTCATGTCCATGTTCAAAATGCAACCCTGAGATACTCAGCTAAATCATTATAAACTCTTGCAGCATCTGGGAACGGAAAATCGTTATAAATTCTCCAGACATGAAACCATCTGCAGAGAGTGATCAGAATTAACCTAAGTTCCAGGTGTCTATAATGTTCACAAGCACTCAGGGAATAATAAAAAATGAGGGAATTTGCCTACTTCTGTCAACTACATAGCAAAGCAAATATAATTATTCACCTAAATTTTCACAGTGGAAGACCTTTCTTCACCACATTAGCTTAACTGGAGCAATTTATACAGCCAAGGACACATTGCTGTCCCCACCTCCCATCCCAAAGAATGAGTCTTGAAACCTCAGATAAATGAATTCTCCCTCAGTGGCTCCTGTTTCTATTTAGCAGGTATACCTGCTGATCATGTTGTCAAACCTGATCCTGTGGGAGAATGTGGCTTCTGTTCTGAGTGAGACACTGAAGATGGCCACTGCAAGGTGTCTCTCCACAGACTATTTGACAATAGGTGTACCATGTGCATAAAGTATTCTCAAAGTCCAGAAGAGGACATTGGATCCCCTGGAACTGGAGTTTCAAAAAATTGCTAGCTGTCATGTACATACAGAGAACCAAACTTGGGTCTTATGGGAGAATGTCAAGTCCCTTTAACCATTTCTCCCAACTCTTTACTATTTTTGGACAAAAGAGACTTAGTGTCATGTATCTACACATCATTTCTTCCAACTTTTATAAGATATTATTCTATCTTAGTTTATTTGTAAAATAGTGCAAATATTAATACTTTCCAATTTCAGGCTATTTTCTTCTTCTTCTTCTTTTTTTTTTTTTTTTTTTTTTTTTTTTTAGAAATTCATACATGTATACAATGGAGTACTAGCCCATATCCTCCTCTAACTTTACTCTTATCTCCCCCAACATGCCTACTTCCTAAGTTCATGTTTGTGTATTTTTTATTAACCTACCAAGTCATGTACATGTTGCCCTATGTATATGGATATGTGGTGCCATCCTAGAGCATGGAAAACCCATCAGTGGTCAGAGCCTCAAACAAGAATGATTTCCCCCCTCATCCAGCTATTCTCAATTGCCAACAATTCCTTAGTAAGTGGTGTAACTTAGAGGTCACCTACCCTATCTATGATGAGATTTTTGTCTGACATCACCTTGTGCTGGTCTTGCTAGGTCACCACAGCTGCTGTGAATTCATGGTTGTTACAAAATGGCCAGTTTCTTTTTGACTAATTTTGTAACATCTAGGGTAATTTCTTTGTGAATTTCTGAGGAACTTAGCATGGATGATGCATATATTTTATGGCCATTGAGAAAAGAAGATATAATTCAATCATAACAAGGAAGACACATATAAGTTGGGACCAACACAAAGCAAGAAATTAATACATTCAGATATGTGTGTACTATGGCATTAGGCTCAGTGACAGCTGATGCTAAAATGAAGTGCTTTTCTTTTTTTAAATTTATTTATTTAAAAAATCGGGCTTTTTTTTCATTTTATATAGCAATACAAGTTCACCTTCCCTCCCCTTCTCCAGCCCACCCCCCCCCGTCCCATCCCCCATCCACTCCTCAGAGAGGGTTAGGCCTCCCTTGGGGAGTCAACAAAGTCTGGCATACTAAGCTGAAGCAGGACTAAGCCCCTCCCCCCTTGTGTCAAGGTTGAGCAAGGTATCCCACCCTAGGGAATGTGTTCCAAAAAGCCATTTCATGCACCCATGGATAAGTCTGGTTCCCATGCCAGGGGCTCCCCAAACGGATCTAGTCACATAACTGTCACCCACATTTAGAGGGCATATTTCGGTCCCATGCACGTTCCCCAGCTGACAGGCCAGAGTCCATGAGCTCCTATCAGCTTGGGTCAGCTGTCTCTGTGGTTGCTGTTTTTTAAATTGGTAAATTTTAGGATGAGTGAAGAAAACAAGAGCTTAGTAAAGAGGGAGATTGTTTAAAAAGTTGGATGAAAAAATATGATTACAAATGGAACAAGGAAAAGGTTTACATCTTTAATTCCTTAATTTCAGTTTGTATGCAGTGCTCATTAAAAAATAGCATTTCTGATAGAATATGTAAATATTCTAGTTATGGATTCATTTACTCAGTTCCTGACCTCCAACTAACTGAAGTTTTCATCATTTGCATGTGAAAGTCTGAAAAGGACTGTCATACTTCTTTGCTAGTTCAGAAAGATGAGAAGGAAAAGGGATCCAAATGAATCTACATCCCATTTTTCTACAAATAAACTGAAGCATGGCTTTGCTGTACTGTAGGTTATGCAGGTACTAAAACAGGTTTGGCAATTGCCTATTCAGAAAAGCATGCAGAGAAGGAAAGGTCAAATATAATCACATCAGCTACAAGTAAAATGAAATGGTATATATGTATATCACTGGACAAAAAAAACCCACTGTAGCAGATCCTTTAGTTGCCCATTATGTAGGAAACTTTGAGATGAACTGGGCATTCAGGAGCAGGTACACATACATGGATATTTGCGAGAAATACAAATATGATTTTATTATTTTAATTTTTATTTTATGTGTATGAGTGTTTTGCATGCATTGTGTGTCTGTGCATTGCATGTGTGCCTGGTGCCTGTGGAAGCCTGGAATCTGAGTAATAGATGACTATGATATGTCAAGTATGTGGTGAGAACTGATACTACATCTTCTGAGAGAGCAGTAAATGCTCTTAATGAAAGACCCATTGCTCCATCACCCATTTGCATTTAGTATATATTATAAACAGCTCCTATGTTGATTTCATTCTGTACTTTTGACCACTTTGCCAGCCCTCCTTGACTTTTGAGACTCTCCTGGTTTTACATCTGCTTCTTAGTTATGTGATCTCTCTGCCTTAACTGAAAATACTCCAACAAAATATTTCTATGAAATATTATGTCATATTTCTCAGGATGAAACTGAGCGGTTAGTTATAGAAAGCAAGTCTACATATCATGTCAGCTCTCATGTCTTATTTATAATTCCTGCCATAACATAGCATGATTTCCGTTAAACAGCATGTGATAACAATACTGGAAATTGAGGACAAATTGCTGAAGAAAGGGCATTTCTTCAGGGCGACTACATTGCTTTACACTTTACAAAGTCCTCTTCTGGCATTGCTACATTGGATCCTCACAAAAGCTGGCTTAGATAAGGAAACTGGGGTTTTGAAAGGTTATACAATTTGTGTACACCTTGCATGGTGAGCATGAAAGGGGCTTACTCTTAGTCATGTGCCCCAAGGCTCTTAACAACCTATAAAGTAATCACCATTTGACATGCTCCTTTTCTCAATATTCTTTATACATTTTCCTTTGGTAGGTTTATTCAGATCCTCCTTACTTTTCATGTTCATTACTGCTAGATCATACACACCAATTTTAACTATATTAAATCAGAGATGGGTTTCACATATGATCCTGGTAGCAAACACACAATGGAGAGTCAAAACTCCATAATAATTTCCATTGATATTAAAGGCAACACTATGTCACTGCTCTTCACATGTACATGCCAAAAAAAATGGACTGTTTTGTGAGAGGTGAGGGGCAAGGAGTCATGTAGCATTCAGGAAATTACATTGATGGATGTCTTTCTGTTTCCATTGCATCTTTAAAAAATATTCTGAAATAATATAAAAATCAAAAGAAATATATTAGTGTGTAACTTGGTTTACTTATGTGTGTTTATCCTTGAGTGAAAATGATTTGGGTCACTTGCCACTGGTAATACATTACAGTACAGTTTATATGAGTCAGGTCCTGTGGGTACCTACTGAGAACCAGTAAAAATCTGATTCCTGTGGAAAAGCAAGCAATCAAACAGAAAAGACCTCACCTGGAAGGCAGATGACAGAATTCAGATGGAAAAAAAACCACGATCAACTGGACCCCTTATTAGAAAAAACAGTTATTTATGTAACTTGTAACCCTTTATTTCAGCAAACTATAGGTCAATGACTTAGATTTTACATTTTTACAATGTGTATCATCCACACAAATGTGTTAGGAATACACAGTAAAAATACTGGATATTTTAGTTCATCCTCTTTGTGAAAAGATTATATGTAACTAACAACAGTTTATTCCTATTTTATTGTTAGGTTAAATTGTGTTTGTCTAGCCTGGTGTCCCTCGGAATCTGATGCTTAATATGGTGGGTACCTGGATCATCCCTCTGCATCATTTGGTGGTTGAAATGAATGGTATGTAAGGAGTCCCTGCTGCTATCCTCTCTGGAGCCAGAGATTAATAAAAACTACCAAGACCTAGATGACATTTACAGAGTACATGGAAGGTGAGCATTTTCCTTGTACTTCTCATTCAAGAAATGGTGAATTCTGCAACGAGAAGTGAAGTTTTAGATAACTCTCTCTACAAGACTAAAATTAGGTATCCCTTATTGTAGATATGCTCTCGGTTGACTGGTGTCTGTTAGCTCAGATCTTCCTAAGGGTTTTCTACTCAGTATTTCACTTAACAAGGATCTGAATTAGGAGCTGTTCCTCATAGTAGGTTTCTGGTTACCTATCCTGACAGAATGAAGGACAACCAACTACCTCAACAATTCCACCAATCTTCCCTGAACTTTCTATACCTGAAAGCACCAAGGGCAATCTTTGTGTGTCTAATGTTCTAACACACAAACTATGTGAAGACACTTAGTTGAAAGGATAACAATATAATACCACAATACTAGAATACACAAATTACCAAAGGCACTTAGGGACAATGCTGAGGACATGAAACTTTTCCTTTAATGAGATATATAACACTGGCTCCTCCATTGTCTTGTAGTCAGAACTGTGTTTATTATCACACAGAAAATTTCCAGTTCTTTCTCTGTATTCTCCTGTATGAATATAGCTCAACAATGATTATTAGGTTATTTAGATGATTAACAGATTTAGATATCACTCACCAAAATGAATGAATGTCAATGATCTGGCTAAGACGTACATTGATAATTTTCCCCCAAATATAAATGAATGTTTAAAAATAACAAGGAGAAAGAAATATTAATGCGGTAAAAAAAAGAAGTTCCTCATTTAGATTGTTAAGTTCACCTGGAAGTTCTAGATAGAATGTTCACCCTTGAAAATGTCTGAAGAAAACTCTTAATTTGGGGATCTTTATAAACTGATTCAACAGTTTTATCTTGATACACACAAGGTTAATAATAATCTCAATTTCTGAAGTGTTAAATTATCCAAAAGAATTATTCTTAAGCCTATATCCATTCAATCCACACTGAGATGGCCTGCTTCTGAAATGATTGTTGAGAATCCATTGTGATATTTTATTTGTGCTCTAACAAATAAAGCTTTACTGGGGAAAGCCAAACACTGTATTAAACATAGAAGTCAGGCAGTGGTAGCACATGCCTTTAATCCTAGTGTTCAGGAGGCAGAGATTCATACAGACCTCTGTCATACAGACCTCTGTGAGTTTAAGGCCACACTGGCAACAGAGCCAGGAGTGGTGGAATATGCCTTTACTCCCAGCACTAGTTAACCATAGAGGTCTGGAGGTCTATACAGACAGATAGGAAGTGATAGAGCTCGGTGGTAAGAGGAAGTGATGTAACTGGGTGGAGAGAGGAAGTAAGATGGCAGGGCACAAAAAGGTATATAGCTATGAGTATACAGGAAGTAGCTCTCTCTTGGACTGAGGATTTCCTAGCGGTAAGAACATGAAGCTTGGCTTATTCTATTCCTCTGATCTCTCAGTTTTTACCCCAATATCTGGCTCATTTTTTAATTAATATGACTATTTAGCAAATTCGTGTTAAACTCCATCCTTTCAAATATTCATAAATTTTTACATTTTGAGTCTATTCTTTGTTGCAATGGGTCTCTTATGGAATATAAGTTTATGTATGTAACAATAATTAATTTAAAAAGGGGGTCATTAATTACAAAGAAATTAAGAGGGATATATGGGTCTGTGGATTGTAGCATAGTTATCCTTTATTTTAAAGCTAATATCTACTTATGAGTGAAAACATATCATGTTTGTGAATCTTAATCTGGGTTGCCTCACTCATAGTGAATTTTTTCCTAGTTCTATTCATTTGCCTTTAAATTTCCTGAAATCTTTGTTTTTAACAGCTGAGTCATACTACAATGTGTAAATGTACCACATTTTCTTTATCTGTTCCTCAGTTGAGGAATATCTAGGTTGTTTCCAGGTTCTGGCTGTTAAACATAAATCAGCTATGAACATAGTTGAACAAGTGGTCTTGTGGTATGATTGAGCATCCTTTTGGCATATGTCCAAGAGTGGTATAGGTGGGTCTTGTGGTAGATTGATTCCCAGTTTTTTGAGAAATTGCCACACTGATTTCCAAAGTGGCTGTACAAGTTTGCACTCCCACCAGCAATGGAGGAGTGTTCTCCTTCCTTCACATCCTCTCCAGCACGTGCTGTCACTTAGGAAACAAGGAGGGTTTACAGAGGGGACTATACCTAAGAAGGGGAAATAGAAGAGATTTTATGAGTGGACTGAGGGTTGTTGGGGATGGGAACAGGAACATTCAGGCTGGGGTGGGGATGGAGTGGGAGAGTACTGAAAATGACCAATGAAAAGGGGAAGCATTTCAGGTTGTTCTTTGGAGATTTCAATACCTTTAGCCCTACTTCATTGTTCAACGGTCCTAGCCTCATCTTTCCACCAGACTTTCCACTGCAATTGAGGACCAGGACCCAATACTACTGGAACCCAGCATCTCCAGTCTTGTGGGACAGTTGTGTTACTAGTTGACCATGAATTTAACAAAAGGGGAATGCATACCATATGAGAATATCACTTCCTTAAATTTCCTACCAGTAGCCAGAGTAGTGTGATGCATTGTAAAGGTAAGCCACCAGCATGGGATCTTCCACCAATCACATGGCTCCATATCATGCAACGACAACACATGAAGCATTGTTCAAAAATCTCCTGAATTTAGTACTATTTGCATCTAACACATTGGCAATAATCTGTATTGCAAGGCTGGCAAATGGGGCTCAAATGTTGAGAATCTCCTAAGAGCTACCTATATTGGCCTTGGGATTTTGAGTTGCTTTATGGTTTTATTTCCTACTTACTCCAACCATATCTAGTACCTTCTTTCAAATGCTTAGCTGCTGCGGTTTTCTTCTATGTGCTTTCTGCATCTGCAGGATACTACATGGCATTGTTAAACAATACGCACTTTACAGATGTCATCAAAATTCTGGATGTCACAGTTTTCATGGCTGAAAACAAATATAAATGTACAATTTAATTACAAATCAGCATCTAACTAGGAATCTGCAAACTAGAGTAAAAATAAAATTTTAACAAGTTTTAAAATCATGAGACGTTCTGAATGCTACTTTCACTTGTTTCCTCCAAAGAGCAATGTTTTATAAAACAAGATGTTCTCCATATGTGACCTTATTAAGCCCTAGACAATATGTCTTTGTTATGGATAATATTCACTATCACTTTGAGAGGATTTGAAGTAACTTAGGAGACTCGGGTCCAACTAGGGCAGACTATGTCTCAAGCTTTCCACAGACCATGACAGTAATGTACATGTGGTACTAGTTTTGTAGTCAAGAAAAATCAATGTTCCAGAGGTTCATCAAGGGAGAGCAATTTGTAGCATGTTTTGACTGTCTGAAAAACAGACACAACAGAGGATTGTGTGAAGTGAGGTGGGTGAAGCCTAAGCTGCAAAAGACGCCTGGCTTCTGAGTTGTAAAGATATGGGAGTGATCATTGAGGAATGCTGCTGCTGGCATGAAGGAAGGCAGCCTAACAGAGAGGCTGTGTGCTGGGGGCAGGAGATATTGAGAGTCTGGGCTGCCTAAACCCAAGATGACCCCATCATGTGTCCCAGATTCTTTATATGGAGTGACAGGATTTGCTGCTTAGCCCTCTGGATTTTCAGTATTTTTTTTTTTTGGTATAATCACCATTAATGTATCCCACTCTTCCCTTTTAGAATAGCAGTGATTTCTTTGTTATTTTACATATTGGTACTATATATTTTGTTTGGTTTTATAGAATTTTTTAATTTAGAGATTGCCTTGAGTCTCAAAAGAGACACTGGACTTATCAATAGTGTAGACACTGTGAAAGACTAATTAATGAAATCAATGGTTACGTGTTATGACCGGTTTTGAATGAATGGGGAAAGAAGTAGAAAGCCATGGCTTAAAACTCAGATAGTGATACATCAGTGTATTAGTCACTTTCTATTGTGGTGGAAAAATGCTGTGACAAAGACAACATAAGGAAGAGAGAACTTATCTTGGCTTATGAGTCCAGATGGATAAGTCATGTTGCCATAGTGGAGACAAGTCAACAATTGGGAGGTATAGCCGCAGGACAAAAAGTTGAGAGCTCACATCTTTAACATCAAGCATGAAATAGGGAAAAATGGAATTAGGCAATTCTATTTAAATCATAATACTCATCTGCAACGACCTACTCTCTCCAGCAAGTCTGCACCAACTAAAATTTCTTCAAACACTACCTCCAACTGGCAACAAAGTATTCAAATTCAAGACACACATCATGATATGGATTAGATTTATGGGGGTTAATATATATTGGCCATTTGATGTCATCTAAAATCAACTAGGAGAAGAAAACCTGCATGTGTGTGAGGGATATTCAGTATCTGGCTATTTTAGAAGAGAAGACTGACATTACATGTGGGCAACATGGTTTCAGGGGCTGTGTCTCAAAACAAAAAAGAAAAAGGAAGTGGAGAACAATGTTATGTCCCTCTGCTTCCTAGTCATAAAACTACAAAAACCAGCCGGGCGGTGGTGGCGCACGCCTTTAATCCCAGCACTCGGGAGGCAGAGCCAGGCGGATCTCTGTGAGTTCGAGGCCAGCCTGGTCTCCAAAGCGAGTTCCAGGAAAGGCGCAAAGCTACACAGAGAAACCCTGTCTCGAAAAAAAAAACCAAAAAAAAAAAAAAAAAAAAAAAAAACCTACAAAAACCAGCATTGTCATATTCCCTACCATGATAAAATGTGTCTCCTTCAAAAATACCTTACAACAAACTGTTCTACAACAAACTGCTTTCATCAGATTTGTCACAGATAGAAGTGAGAATGAACTTGGATAAATGTCATTAGTCTTCATCACCTTGAGGCACATCTTCTATTACTATTGAACTGCCTTTGTCTTGATACCTCCCATTTCTTGGCCAGGCTTGGGGTAAATGGGGGACTTGGCCCATTATTATCCTTAAACTTTGTCATTTCACCTGGCTCCTTGTGTCAGACTAATCCAGGCTTGCCCTATGACCACATCCTGTTTATAACCCTTATCTGTATGTAGAAACTCCCAGATCTGGGTGAACAATATTGACACGTAAAGGCTCTCATTTTGCATGAACTCATAAGTTCCATTAGTTTTATGTTCAAGGGTGATATTCTCCAACTCTGTTACATAATGTGTCTCACCAGGACATACACCCAAACTTGGCATCTTTCAGTATAAAAGGTAAACTCTATTGTACTTGGGTAGACATAAATCACCCATATTCTTACTTTTGGCTCAACTGAAATCTTTCTTATTTCTTTTATACATACTCATTAATTTGATGAATTTTAGCATTTCTGTATATTAATGCATATTGGTTGCAATATTCTCTAAAACACAAGTATTCTGCATGGTAATACATATTCTATACATTCATAATTTAGCAGTGGGGTGTGTCCATATAACAGTGTTATATGCACAAGCATTTAGGCAACATTACCCATTCCTCCAAGGAACTGCCTGGAACTATTCCCACCCAATGACATCTCTTTAATCACAGAAGGTAATTCTCTACTAAGTTCTGTACGTCTTCTTCTCTTCAATGAATTCTGCTCCAGACATTAAAATCAAGACTTACAGAAACACATGCAACATCTGGTCTTCTGTCAAATACATTATACAAATCCCAATTTATAAGCCAGTCACAGCTATGAAGATCCCTGAAAACTTCTCCTGTTCTCACACTGTACTCCAGGCAGGATAAAGCATATCCTGAAGAGTCCCTGTCTGAACATCTCATACTATCATAATGTCAACACATTGGCTTGTTTTCCAGGCATATCACAGTTAGGAGCTGATGACTACCTCAGAGTAATGGGACATTAATATACCATTCTCTACTTATCAAAAGAATGAACATAGTAGCAAAGATGTATAGTACCATGGAATTCAGTAAGAATTCTGCTTAGCAGGCACAAATGTACCATAAACTCATCATTTCCCTTGCCAATACAAATTAATATAGATCTTCAAAATTTATTTGATTCTTTACAATGATATAAAAAGTAATAACGGATCTACTATTAAATCCTCAAAACTGTATTGCTAGTTTATTTCACATCACCACTAATTGTAAGAGCTCCACAGCTAACTCCAGATATTTGTTGTGCCTAAAATATGGAGATAGAGAATAAACTAAAATCGGAACAACTGAATGCAGAAATGGAATACACAGAACAGCGAATAAAGTATCTCCCAAGTTAAATATGACAAGTATTACTGTCACAAAAACAAAAAAAATCCAGCAATTATACATTTTTTACAAATGGACACCAAGGGCATCTAAAAATCTACATGTGAACTGTTAGAGTCACCCACTAATCTCCTACTTTCAAAGTACAACTAGAATATTATTGACAAAAATGTAATAAACAGCATTCTTTTTACAAAATCCAAAGCCCCCATCTAAACAGATTTGCCATCATGTAAGTGTAACAGAGCCCAAGAAACAACCACAGCAGAGAGAATTCCCTCCATTCCAGCACCCAGAACACCTGGGGAGAATTCGTTCCTTATGCCATTAAGATGAAGCTGCTCCTGGGCATCAAGGTACATATAAGGGCTCCCTCAGTTTTCTATTTTCCCAAACATCTGGGACTTACCTACAAAGAAAATGGGTTTATTTACTTCATAGTAACTAAACATGTCCAGGGAATACCTCATGCCATCTTACAGTGTTTGCAGTTATAGATATGGGGTACTGCTGTGGGATGTTCTGTATGGCAAATGTGTTGCTAATTAGTCAATAAATAAAACACTGATTGGCCATTGGCTAGTCAGGAAGTGTAGGCGGTACAAGGAGGAGAATAAAGCTGGGAAGTGGAAGGCTGAGTCAGAGAGACACTGCCAGCCACCACAATGACAAACAGCATGTGAAGATGCCGGTAAGCCACGAGCCACGTGGCAAGGTATAGATTAATAGAAATGGATTAATTTAAGCTATAAGAACAGTTAGCAAGAAGCCTGCCACAGCCATACAGTTTGTAACCAATATAAGTCTCTGTGTTTACTTGGTCGGGTCTGAGTGGCTGTGGGACTGGTAGGTGAGAGAGATTTGTCCTGACTGTGGGCCAGGCAGGAAAACTCTACCTACAAATGGCGTCCAACGTGGTGACAAGAGTTTCTGACTAAAAACTGAGAAAAAAGATTCTAAAACGGAGCTAAAAACAGCTTCCTAATTGTCTCTCTCAAATGAGCAGCAGCTGCTGGTTTGAGCTACTGGTGAGTTCCTAGCGTGCATGCTCGACCTGCCTATGACGGGAATGAGGCCTTTGCAAGTGGCACTTTGAGCTGCATGGTGGATTTAGCCTTTGCTGGTGCAGAGCAAAAGGGGAGGTTTCTGGGCTACATGCTGCTTGGCTAAAAGCATAGACCCCTGATAGCTCCCAGAGCTGGCGGTAAACCACAGCCATGTTGGGAAGCTGAGGTGGGCGGAGCCAGCAGCTGCTGCAGTTTAAGGCAATAGATTCACAATAAGACAGTTTCAGATGTAACCGTTTACAATGTGTATAAAATATACGTAGGCTTAAAAGAGACAAAAAAGGTGATATATACAGTTATATAAACAAATACATAGTTTTAAAAAAAGTCTTTAAAGAGACAGTAAAATTAATATAAAAAATAAGCCACATAAAGATGAATATTACACAGAGAATCTGGATTGTGTTGTCTTTGGGACTTTTAACTGCAGAAAAACATTTGATTGTAAAAGCTGTTGAGTTATGCCAAAATGTATATTTTAAAGGTACCTTGACTTCAAAATTAGAATATAAGGATATGTTGCTTTGGAAAGGAGACTCTGCTTTTGTTCCCACAGAAAGCCAGAGGCTATGGATTTGTTCCAGATTAAGATACATCAGGTTTGACCAGCCAAGACCCCCTGAAAGGTCTCCGATGACACCATGGCCCAGATGATCCAACATCCAGAACGGTTTGAAGGCATCTGGCTCAGATGATACACCCTCACGGACTACTCCATAATCCTAAAATTTTCTTTGTGTTCCCATAAGATACAGCGCCCCCCTCCAGCAGGAAGTAGTAAGAGAAGCTACACCCAAATTCCCAAATTATATGTAATTGTACTTTGTTAAGTTTAAAACCTTCCTTTTTGAAAAAAAGGGGGGGGGAAGTACTATGGGATGTTCTGTATGGCAAATGTGTTGCTAATTAGTCAATAAATAAAACACTGATTGGCCATTGGCTAGGCAGGAAGTGTAGGCGGGACAAGGAGGAGAATAAAGCTGGGAAGTGGAAGGCTGAGTCAGAGAGACACTGCCAGCCGCCATAATGACAAACAGCATGTGAAGATGCCGGTAAGCCACGAGCCACGTGGCAAGGTATAGATTAATAGAAATGGATTAATTTAAGCTATAAGAACAGTTAGCAAGAAGACTGCCACGGCCATACAGTTTGTAACCAATATAAGTCTCTGTGTTTACTTGGTCGGGTCTGAGTGGCTATGGGACTGGCAGGTGAGAAAGATTTGTCCTGACTGTGGACCAGGCAGGAAAACTCTACCTACAGGGTACACAATTTTTATATGAGTATGTGAGAGATTTTCAAGGCTCATTCCTAGGGTCAAGGTGACCAGACACTTGAGTTGTCTCCACTTTTTTTAATCACACATCCATATTTTGGGACATAAGAATGTCAGGCCAATTGCAGGCCTGGCAGATTCTATTGCTGCTAGTTCCATTCTTTTGTCAATAGGAAAGTGGAAGAATTTCCAAACTTCTTTTGCAGGTATTCTTGGTCCCCCACTCCCTGTATGCCTGACAAATTCTTACATTCTTGTTATACATGTGAAAATGGATTCCAAACAACATTGCATTTATAGTGCAAGAGACTTTGGTAGACCTCAGTGACAGAGAATATCTTGAAAATCAGGTTTGAAGTATGCTGAAATAACCCTGATGCCATTAAATGGCATAAGAGGGTGTTACTCTGTGGAAAATATGGTAAGAATTATGCTGATCTCAAAGCTTTATTCCTTGGGAAATATTAGTACCCTGGTGCTATGATTCTGACTCTTAAGGCTATTAGGTCTTGAAAGAGTTCATTGAAGGGAGAAAGAAGTACATGTGGGGGTCTACTGATGCTGTGTAGAAGAAGGCTAGTCATACAAGGTAAGTGTGCATGCACTCATATGTAACAATGAGAATCAGATAAAAAGAGGCTATCAAGATATCAATCTAAGAGTAGGGGACATGGGAGGGTTTGGAGTTCAGGTATCTGGGAGGGGCTGGATGAAGGAAAAAGGAGGAGGAAAATTAGTTAGTCTATTTCAATTAAAAATAGATTTTAAAGGAATAGAGAGACAACTTACATACCAATTATAATAAAACATCTTTAAAATATAGGTTCATCTAATATTCTTATATCCCTGAATTTTTACTCTCAAGTAATAACAAATGCTTTATCACTTGACTTCTTCAATATTCAACTTACAGCAAAATTCCAAACTTAGGAGATGCTACCAAACTCATTATTTAAAACACTATTACTGTAACACTGAAAGTAGAGAGGTATGCAACACAAAGAAAATAGTAGAAGAATTTCCTTGAGGACAAAACAGAAGCTAATATTGAAAGAAGATTAATGTAAACAAAATTTAACAACAAATCAGAAAGATCATTGATTATGATCTGCTTAGAATCACTTCAGTACTTAAAGATTATTTAATATATGTGAATCAATAAATGTACTAGAGTAAATTGAAGGGAACAAATTATGTGACCATATCTATAGATTCAGAGTTGGACAACCCTTCTTGAAAAGGTCCTGAAAAAACTAGGAATAGAGGAAACATACATCAGCATTAGGAGCTAACTGTACATGGTAAACTTACAGGAAATTTGGCAGTAGATTAAGAAAAATGAAATCATTTTCTTTAAAATCAGTAAGAAGACAAGAGTATTCACTTTCTGAAGTTTATGTTTGATGTTTGAAGTCTTTTTATACCAATAATAGAAAGATACAATACACAAAAGATACAAACATGGAAAGCAGAAGTCAAAGTATCCTCTTTTGAAGATGACATAATTCTATTTTTAAAACCCTAAAGATTCTAAACTCCTACTCCCACAGTCTATAAAAACTTTCAAAAATTAGCAAGATACAAGTAAAGATAAAACATGGCAGCTTTTCTATGTTGAGCTCCATAGGAAAGTCATGGGAAGAAATCCATATCCAAGCATTTCTGATTTAAGTCTCAAACCACAAGAAGGAACTCATACCAGCACCATTGTTAGTCCTGCAACCTGTGGCCAAGCAAGTCATAGGTAATAGAGGTGAACCAACTACTAAATGGGCATAATATTAAACTGGTTTCTAATGACTTGTACTTACTACCCATAGGTCAGTGCATCTTTCAAGTTTCACAAGAGAAGCATCCTTTTGCAGTACATGGGAATTACTACTGAGACCCTCAACTGGTCAAATTGCTAGAAATAAAAGATAGTGTGGTGCTCAGCACTAAGGGAGACACCTGTTGTTCACCCCTTCCTCCCAAAACTCAGGCATCATTGTGGAAAAGGGAAATGGAAAGATTGTAAGAGCCTATGGCAGTGGATGCATACAATGATACATTGTTTTCTCATACACTAAGACAATTGCAGATATGAACTTCATAGAGTGTGACAGAGGTAGATCACAGCAGAGTGGATGACCACAGATCCAAGAATATACAGCCAGAAGTAATTAAACTCATTTTTTTAAAGGAAATGAAGACACATAGTTCGATGGATAGGGTATGAAGGTGGGATCTGGGAGGGGCTAGGGAAGGGGGAATGAATATGATAAGAACATAAGAATGAAATTCTCTAGGAATTAATAAAATATATTTAAATATTAAAGAGCAAATCCTAAAAAATCAAGTATGTCTTCTAAGAAATATAAACAGCTAGGAATAACTCTAAGCACAATGATAAAATATACATCAACAAATTAGCCAGCTATAAAATCAATACAGAAAAACAGGAAGCTTCCCTAGATTGTAATAATGAAATAAAATATTACAATAAAATATAATAATAAAAACGTACCCATTGATAGCACCTCTAAAGATAAAAAGTAACTAGGAGTAAGATTAAATGAGGTAGTAAAACACATCTTACCAACAAATATGCTAAAACTATAAAGAATAAATTGAAAAAGACAATCAATGGAATCCCCATGATCATTGGATGTAGAATTAATATTTGTAGATGTCTATATTTCCATAAATGTCTAAAGATTCAGTGCAGTTCTCATGAAATACAAATGGCATTTCTCAGAACTAGAAAAGCAAACTGAAAATAAACACAGAAGCATATAAATCCTAAATAGCTAAAAGAATCCTGACCAAAGAGAGCAATGCTGGATGCATCAATATAAACATTCTAAAAGTAAAATGGGCCATAGTAACAAGCAAGTACACACACAAACAGTACACCCATGGCATTAGTATGAAAATAGACTTGCACACTGTGGAAAAACATAGAAGCTGTTGAAAGAAACTTATGCACCCAGAACCCCCAGTTTTTCAACATATGCCAGATATCCATTGGATAAAATGTCCTTGCCAATAAACAGTTTAGGTAAACTGTGCATGTAGATATAAAAAATATTAATATTTCATAAAATATACCTTTAAGGAAATGATTAGAGATCAAGAAGATGCCTCATTAGGCAAAGTGCTCATCACAAAATCAAGAGGTCTGGGTCATACCCGTGTACACAAGCAAAATGTCAGGCACGGAGTCCTAGGGCACTAAGCCCAGCAGAGAAGAGGTGAAGTCAGGAGGATCTTTGGGTCTCTGTGTCAGATATACTAGCATAATTGGTGAGCTCTGGGAAGATGAAAGACTTTGCCTGTCATAATGAGGTGAAAAGCTATCGAATAACACACTCAAAATCACCAGCCTCCAAATGAACAAATTGATGTGTTACAACCACCCACATGGTTACATGCATTCATATGCATAAAGTAGTACATATGTACACACATTTGTCACACATACAATGACATACACAATTATTATAGATGAAGAAGGGCAGGATAGCATTATTTAATGGGAAAAGCACAAACCCGGAATGAAAACATAACCATCACTTTTGTTTTTAAAGGTACAGTATCCTTAGCCCGATTATCTAAGAGTTCACTCATTAAGCAGATAAAGATGAGTAGATCTCTTCACTATCCTGCCACACCTCTCATTTTCTTGGATTCCAGGCCTGTGACAGCAGGAATGGTCCAGATGTACTGGGAATGAAACCTAGGTCTTTAGGGATGCATAGGAGGTACATGTCCAGTTATTTTCTATGTATACACGAAATTCACAATATACAAAATACAAGAAGCTATAATCGAAGGTACTAATAAATGGATCTTGTGACCATAGTTTGGTCATGACATCTTCTCTTTATGAAAAATATAACTGGGTTATGGTGAGTGGCCAATGCCATAACCAAAGGTACCTGAACAGTAAATAGAAAATGGGGTTTAAAAAATCTATCCCAATAATAAACAATATCATAAACATGATAAGCATCTAAGTATAAAATAATGAAATCACATAAACACTGTATTTTCAAGGTCTGGTAATGAAAGCCTAACTCTATAAACTAAAAACAACTTCTAAAACATTCTTAACAAGGAACAATATATCAAAAGAATAAAAATGCAGAAAACCTAGTAAAGTGTAAAATGTATCATTTCAAAAATAGCAGCATGCATCCCCAGATATACTGAAAGGATAGTCTGTAGCATAAATTAAAAAAAAAAAAAGAAAATTTTGAAATCCTGGTATAAATAAGAAAAAAAGGTAGAAACAAAAGCAAGGAAACAAAGAGTTCAGTAGCAGTCATCAGTGAAAGTAAGAGCAAAAAATGGGGAAATCGGTGAATTTTAGAGCTGATTCTTTGAAAATATCAAAGTGTGCATGTTTTCTATTAGAGCAACAAGATCAAGGACTGTACTTGGTTACCCACTGGAAGTTGATAGTAAGAGTCTATTACTGAGGATGCCCACCAGAAATTGATAGTAAGAAAGACTCTATTACTGAGGATATCACATACTTAAGTCATAGAACACAGCAAAAATCAAGCTGGTAGAAAACTGGGTGCTTCATCCTACTGGCTAGCATCCATAGTGCTGGAAGTTGCTAAGCAAGTTACCAGAGTAGGGAAGTAATCATCAAATATCACCAGCTATGAGCTCTGGGAGCTACAGCAATGATGAATCTCCCAATTGGAGAGATCCCATTGGTGCAATAGTGGCATGGCAATCTTGGGAATAAAAACTGCTTTCTGATTGGTTTAAGTCCTTTTCCACAAGAGGAAAGCTGTACCTGCCTCCAATATCAGTGTATGCCTGGAGGCACCATGGACAAGCCCATAATGGAAAAAAAAACAGTTTTTATTTTTGCATGCACAACAGGCATCCTCCTTTCCTCAGGTTTGTTTGTTTTTTGTTTTTTCAGTGCATAACACCACTATTTCATGGGTTGCAGAGAGAGAGCCAAGACTCAAAATTGGTTTTTGTTTTATTTTGTTTTGTAAATTGAGCATTTGAGTCTCTTTCTTAGTCCTCTCAGCATTTTCAGAAGCCAGTTGTTTTGTGTACACCTTGTCAGCTGTAAAGCACCCTGGAAATATTAGGGCCACAAAGTGTAAGTTAAAATTTTTTATTTTCCAAATCCTGGAGAATCTTGGTTAAGAAACCACAGTTAAGTTGGTTAAGAAATCACAGTTAAAAACAAGGTATTTTGTTTTGTTTTGGAAAAGCTGCAGGATGATCAAAAGCCAGGTAACATTCAAAACCACCAAGATATTTTTCCTCTGGCTCCCTGTCTTTCTCAGAGCAGGTGTTAGAGTTAGGTTACAGAAGCAGTTCCTTGGTGCTCCCGCCCAGCCCAGCCTGGAAGTCTGGGACAATATAACACAAGTATCTCTGTCTTTACCATGGCCTCCTCCCACAAGTGTTCCGAGGACATGATCCAAAGATAGGTCACCTGGGAAGGGCCAACATTCCTAACCTCTGCTCTCACATAGTTTGACCACTTAGGCAGGACCAGGTCACTAAACTCCTTTATCAGTGGTGGATCACATGTCTGTTCCCTAGAGACCCAGGGATTTCCTTTAGGCAGTAATGTTGTTTGCCTTCATTCTGTGGTTTCTAAATTCTCCCTTAATCTTATTTCCAGAGTTTCTCAAAATCTTCTTCAAAGCATCAGCATAGAACTGTCTACCTTTAGATTTTACTTTTCTCCCAAAATCTCTTTCAAATATTATTGTGTCACTACTTATCTTTTAGATCTCTTGTACCAAATTCTACACCTTGTGGATAGCAGAGCAAACTGCCTTTCCTTTTTGTTTTATTTTAACGTTTATTCTTCAAAGGCATGCCTTTCCCTAGAACATTCACTCTTCTTACTCAATTCAGTTTCAATGCGAGGAGTGTCAGTGTGAATTCCTCTTTGCTGGAGCTGAAGTGTCTATTTCCTTGTCCCTGTGGAAGGTGCCACTTGCTGAGATTTGTGTGGCTTAGTCCCAAAATCCTAGGTAGGAGTGAGGAGGGAATGAAAAAGGACAGATGCACAGACCCAGGTTTTGTAGAGCTGGGATTCCATGGGGTTCTCTGACTGATACTGCTGCAACCTGGAGCATCAGCTTGTTTATTAGGTACAGCACAGTGGGAGAGGTTGTCTAGTCTTGGGAGGAGGTTTCTGCAGGCCAGCAATCTTAGACTATAAGCATCCTGAAGGAGGAAGCCACAATTGCTTGTCTTTGCACTCACAACTAAATCCTTCATAAATAATCATGCTCCTATTACCTAGGAAATCTTTGCCATTCCACTTGAGCCTGGTCCATATGGATAATGGCTTTACCAATTTCCTATGAGCCAGTTGGTCTTATAATAGTAGGTAACCTGTGCCAATGTCAAAGAGCAGGTTCACTCAGGGCTTCACTTACCCAGGGCTTCATTTAACCCCTCTATCTATAATCCAACTTCAGGATCCCATGGCTATCCCCATTACTTCCATGCAGACTAATCTAGACATCTGCATTTTACTAGGGTCCCAATTGTATGAAAAAAAAGACATCTCTAACCCAAGAAGACTGATAGGAATTCATGCCCAAAGGAAATCAACTTGCTTTGAAAAAAGCTTTCTAGCTTTTCTTTGGATTTCCATATATTTTCCCTACATCTTCTAATATATTGCTTGAATTATGAATGGGGTGATAATTTTTTCTTTCTCCTTTCTTCTTTCTTCCCTTTTTTTGTCCTCACCCCTCTGCCTCTTCTTCCTCTTCCTTCTATTTTAACATTGGAATACTAGGTTAATGCAAACGGTCACTCATTCTGAGTAGTTTAACATGTATAAGTCTTTGCCATGTTCCCAGAACACTATACAATTTATTGCTACAAATTAGACACATATGAGCAGGAATAGAGCATAAAAACAGATGTTTAGAAGATTTTTTTTAGGCAAATAAGAACATCGTTTAACCAAATAACATTAAAGACCTTCCTACTGGAGCCTACAACGTTCTCAGTCAGATTTCTTGCCAGGCTCACAATAGCAAATACAAATTTCATCAAAGGAATAGGATTTAAACCCACCAGAAAACAGCAGATACTGCATCTATAAATTTGTGCCACCACAAGACCAGTAATTATTTTTGCTATGGCTTCGTAACTGTATTGAATCTATCTTAATAGGTCCCTAAATAGTACTTCACTATAATCTGATCTAGGCCCATCTGGCACCAAAAAAGAAGGCAGCATGGGATCTGGGACCTAGTATCAGTCAAATTTCTCTGTGCCATACAACCAGATCACAAGGCATCCTGTGGACACTTACATATACTCCTTGTGCTGGCTAGTTTTATGTCAACTTGACAGAAGTTATAGTCGTCTGAGAGGAAGGAACCTCAACTGAGAAAAGGCCTCCATAATATTAGGCTATATTCAAGCCTGTAGAGTATTTTCTTAATTAGTGATTGATATGGGTGTGTCAGCCCATTGATGGTACCACCCAGGAATGGTGGTCCTAAGTTTTATGAGAAAGCAGGTTAAGCTAGCCATGAAGATCAAGCCAGCAAGCAGCATATCTCCATGGCTTTTGGATAAACAACTGACTCCAGGCACCTGTCCTGTTTGAGTTCCTGTCCTGGCTTTCTTCAGTGATGAATAACAATGTTGAAGTGTAAGCCAAATAAACCCTTTCCTCCCCAAGTTACTTTTAGTCATGGTATTTCATGGCAATAGTAACACTAACTAAGACAGAAATTGTGTGGTATTGCTGTGAGAGACCCAACCAGATTGGTTTGGTGAGGATTGTGGAAAGACTTTGGAACTTTGAATGAGAAAAGCCATTGAGTGTTGAAAGATTGGTGAGCTGTTCTGTGTAAGTTTGGAAGATAAGAGTGTTGATAGAAACGTGGATGATGGAGTCCTGGCTTGTGAAATTCCAGAGGGAAGTTTAGTAGTCACTCAAAGACTCTATCAGAGCTGGCGCATCCTTTTTTCTTTCTTTTTCTTTCTTTCTTCCTTCCTTCCTTTCTTTCTTTTTTACTTTCTTTCTTTTTCTTTCTTTCCTTCCTTCTTTCCTTCCTTTCTTCTTCCTTCCTTCCTTTCTTTCTTTCTTCCTTCCTTCGTTTCTTTCTTTCTTTCTTTCTTTCTTTCTTTCTTTCTTTCTTTCTTTCTTTCTTTCTTTCTTTCTTCTTTCTTTCTTTCTTTCTTTCTTTCTTTCTTTCTTTCTTTCTTTCTTTCTTTCTTTCTTTCTTTCTTTCTAAAGGAAGGTATATAATTGGGCGCCTGCTCAATTTCAAAGGGTTAGTACATAAACATCATGGCAGGGAGAGCAGGAAGAGCAGTAGAAGGCTTGCTGGCATGGTATTGGAATGGTAGCTGAGAACTTTACATCCTGGTTTTCAGGCAGCAGGAAGAGAATAAGGACACACAGACACACAGACACACACACACACACACACACACACACACACACACACACACACACACAGAGAGAGAGAGAGAGAGAGAGAGAGAGAGAGAGAGAGAGAGAGAGAGAGAGAGATCCTCTTGTAGGTTTTGAAAACCCAAAGCAGGCTGGAGAGATGGCTCAGTGGTTAAAAGCACTGGCTGCTCTTCCAGAGGTCCTGAGTTCAATTCCCAACAACCACATTGTGGCTCACAACCATCTGTCATGAGATCTGGCACCCTCTTCTGGGCTGTAGGTATACATGCAGACAGAAAATTGTATACATAATAAATAAATAAATCTTAAAAAAATAAATAAATAAATAAATAAATAAAAAGAAAGAAACCCCAAACTCAATTCTCATTGACATACTTCCTCCAACAAGGCCAATCCCCTAATCCTTCTCAAACATTTCCACTAATTGAGGCCCATGCACTCAAAAATATAAGCCTATGTGGTTCTGTTTAGTCAGACCTGAACAATCAGCTGTAATTAACAAGATATCAGAACCACTAAAGTGAAACCTTTTCTTGGCTGAGAAAATGGATGCAGTTCAGCTGGGACTGAAGAATCAGCTATGATAAGAAACCAGTGTAATTGAGGTGAAATATTCTGGCAAGCATTTTTTTTTTTAGGGTCAACACACAGAATTTATGTTCTAGAGGAAACCAAGGTTACACCTCGTCCTAGTAGCTGAACTTGGTAGTATAAGAGTCACCCAGGTATTAATGAGTTTTGAAGGCATGAAAGGTCATGGAAAGCAGCTGAGACTTGGCAGCTGGAGTCTCTGAAGAGAGTTCAGGAGAGGCTATTGGTAAAAGTGCAGCCCAGTTATAGCAAGACACCCCAGAATTTTGAGGACACCAGTACCAAGGGGTGACCACAACAGTTGCAGCTGTAGTGTGGAGCTGCTGTGAGGTTAAGAGACTATCTAGGCTGCAGATAATGGAGATAGAATCATGACCTAAGTCCTTCGGAGGAGCCCAAAAGATCATGAGTGGATCCCAGACAATGGATGCTTAGTTATTTGCACAGATGGAGCTTGGTTTTGTGTTGTTCAAATTATGACTGTGGCCTGGTTCTTCCCACATGAAGTAAGAAAGTATTTAAGTTTTTTTTGATTTTACAGGAATGCACAGTTGAGAGATGTACTAGTCAGTGTTCTCTAAAGTAACAGAACTTATAGAACTTATATAAAAAAGGGATTAATTAGAATCATTTACAGACTGTGGTTAAGATAATCTAACAATGACTGTCCACAAATGGAAAGTTCAAGAATCCAGAAGTTGTTCAATTCATGATGTTAAATGTCTCAGCTTGTTTTCGGTATAAGCTGGAATGTTGAAGAAGTACGATCCAATGCCAGTGAAGGAATGGAGTTGCTAGCAAACCAAGAGCAAGCAGGCAAAGAACAAAAGCTGCTTCCTTTTTCCATGTCCTTATATAGGCTTCCAGCAGAAAGTGTGGCCCAGATTACAGGGGGTTTTCCTACATCAAATGATCAGGATTAAAGTTATATCTTCCCACTTCAAAGATCAGGTTTAGAAATGGATCTTCCTACTTCAAATTAAGCAAAAATCCCTCACAGGTATACCTTCCATTTTGGGGTTCTAGTTAATTCTAGATGTAGTCAGTTTGACAACCATGAATAGCCATCACAAGAGACTTTAAAGTTTTAAAGAAGTTTTGGATTTTTAAAAGATATTTTTGAATTCTAAAGAGACTGAATTTTAAAGTGTTTAATTTTTAAAGTCTGTGGGACTCTTTTAAGTTTGTAAGATGTTTTATATTATAATGTTGATATTAATGTGCAATCTTGGATATGTACAAGAAAGGTAATGTTATAGCTTAACAGTAATGAATTTGTGTGCCAAGTTGACAAGGAGTCAATTATACTGGCTAGTTTTATGTCAGCTTCACATTATAGTCATCTGAGAGGAATCAAAATCAATTGAGAAAATGCCTCCAGAGAACTGGGCTGTAAGCAAGCTTCTAGAGCATTTTCTTAATTGATAATTGATGTGGGAGGGAACAACCCATTGTGAGTTATATCACTCTAGACTGATGGTTCTACACTCTATAAAGAAGTAAGCTGAGAAAGCCATTAGGAGCAAACAACTTAGCAGCACTCTTCCTTGACCTCTATCTACATCAGCTCCTGTCTCCAGATTCACCCCTACTTGAGTTCCTGTCTTGGCTTCACTAAATGGATTGTAACATGGGATGTGTAAAATAAACCTTTTCTGCCCAACCAGACATTGCATAATATTTCATCACAGCAAGAGTAAACCTATTTAAGATGGTGCTACTTTCATTCAACAGTCTGATTTACATCATTGGCCAAGAGGGCTTAATGAATCAATAATTCATAAGAAGCAACCTAATCAGAACTTGGGACTTTTTTGTTGCCTTATGGTTTTATTTTCTCCTTACTCAAACCATGCCTGGTACCCTCTTTCAAATTTTTAACTGCTTTAGTTTTCTCCTATTTAATTTCCCAACTCTATTAGACATTTCATGTTAGTGTTATATAATATAAAACTTTACAGACCATCATCAAAATCTTTGATGTCATGATTTCATTGCTACAAATAAATATAAAAGTACAATTTAGGTTGAAAATCAACATCAACTAGGAATCTAGAAACTAGATAAAAATTAAAAGTTAAATTATAACATCATGTAAGGTTCTAAATGCTGGTTTCACTTGTTTCTTCCCAATAACAGGGTGGTGTACAACAAGGTGTACTCCAGGCATGACCTCAGTTATGTAAGTGTTACAACTGTGATAGAAAGGTAATATGGCAATCAGAAACCAAGGAATACCTACAGCTCTGAAAGAAAAGAATTCTGGCAGTTGGAAGCCCAAGAATATCTACAGCTATGAAGGGAAAGGTATCCTTATAGAAGTGTTACAGCTTTGTTCCAGCAAGGGACAGTTTCCCCAGCAAAGTGTTACAGCCCTTGCTCCAGAAAAGGTTTACCTAAAGAAAGTATAATAACTCTGCTCCTCCAACGGAGGGTTTCCCCAGTGAGATTTTTACAGCTCAGCTCCAGAAAAGTGTTCCAACTCTGCTCAACTCCCCCAGAGTGTAATAACTCTGTTTCAGCAAGGGAAGGTTTCCTTAGTCAAAGTGTTATAGTTCTTCTCTGCTCCAGCCCTGCTTTGCTCCACTCCACTCTGATGAAGGTTGTTACAGCTCTGTTCTAAGGGAAAGTTTCTTTGCAGGAAGTGTAGCAGTTCTACTCCACTCCAGTGAGAGCCATTACAGCTCTACTCTGCTATAGCAAAAGTCTGTTCTACTAAGGCAAAATAACAAAATTACAACAAACCTCACTCAAGATATTTATTGGGAGGGAGGAATCTAGGAGAATGGTTGCTTGTTTGAGGGTGGAAGAAATGCAGTCCCAAACTGAACAGGTAGGGCTTATATAGGGTTTCTTATGGGTGGAGCTTTCCAGGGTGAAGATTTTCAGGGTGAACATTGGCAGGATCTCAAGTCCTGAGCTTGGAACAAGCTCAGAGATTGTTGATTTTAATGCTCAGGCATTTGTTGGTTTTCATGCTCAGGGATTGGCTGGATTTCAAGTCCTGAGTTGGTTAGGGGCAGGATATGTTACCTTGGCTCTTATCTCAGGGCCAGGGTGTTTTTTTTCAGTAACCCTTTTTACTCAACACATTAGCTCTAGACAATGTGCCTTTGTTATGAATATTATTCACTATCACCAGGCTGCTATGAAGTAGCCTAGAAAAACAAGGTCCAATAAGGACAGGCTATATCAGTCTCACCAAAGAACATGAAAGAAGGACATGGCATGCCATTCTGTGAAGTGATGTGGGTGAAACCTAAATTGTAATAGGGACCTTAAGCTTTTTGAGATATTGAGAGGTGGGACTGTTCACTGAGAAATGCTACAGTAATGAAGTGCAAGCAGTCTAATGGAAAAGCCTTATACTGTAGCCTGTGGATATTGAGAGGCTGGGCTCTCCAAGCCCCTTAGAGCCAGAATCATTCCATCATGAACCACAGATACTACATTTAGAGTGGGAGGATTTGATGCTTAGTTGTCTAAGGATTCAATGTGTTCTTGGTATGTCCCCCATTGATATGTCCCCATTCTTTCCTGTTACAATTGCACTGATTCCTTTGTGATATTATATATTGGAACTATGTACCTTAGTTGAGTTTTACAGAATTTTACAATTAAGAGATTGCCATGTGTCTCAAAAGAGACAATGGACTTGGTGAATAATTTGGGGATACATTAATGGTTTAAGTGGATTATGTGTTATGACAAGTTTAGCTTATGAGGAAGGGGGTAGAAAGTCTTGTTTTAAAATGACATATGTGTATGTCATTCTTGATGGGGGATGTCTTTCTGTACACTGTGAATATGTGTTGCTCTGATTGGTTGATAAATAAAGCTGTTTGACCTATGGCAAGGCAGCTTAGAGGCAGGCAGGAAATTCAAAGAGAGAGACAGGAAGAAGGCTGAGAGAGACACCAGTGAACTGTCCAAGGAGTAATATGTAATGGGATTCAGGTAAAGCCATGGAACATGGAACACAAATAAATCTACGTATTTAGTCAATACATAGATTAGTAATTATGGGCTAGTTTAAGATATAAGAGCTAACTATCAAAAGGCTTGAGCCATGGCCATGCAGTTATAATTAATATAAGCCTCTGTGTGTTTTCTTGGGTCAGAGCGGCTGTGGGCCTGGGTGGGACTGGAGAAAACTGCAGCTACCATTCTATTAGTCACTGTTGAGTTGTTGTGGTAAAATATCATGACCAAAGGCAACATAAGGAAGGGGGATATATTTCAGCTTATGGTTCCAGATGAATAAGACTCCATGTTTACAGAATGGAGGCATGTCAAAAAGTAGGGAGTATGGAAGCAGGAACAGAAATCTGTGAGTTTAAACCAATAATAGAAAACATGATATAGGGAAAAATGGAAATAGGCAAAGCTTCTTTAAGTCTCAGTGTCCACCCCTAGGGATCCATTCTTCAGCAAAGCTACACCACAAGCTGACAACCATTCAGATACTGAAGCATTATGAGAGAAATTATTCATTCAAACCAACACATCATATGAGGATTAGATTTATGATGGTTAGTAAAGATTGGTTATTTGATATCATCTAGAATTATCTAGGAGAAATAGCTCTGTGTGTGTCTGTGTGGGGGATTCTGTAACTGGCTATATTAGGAGAGAAGACTGACATTGCACATGGGATCAACTATTTCGTGGGCTGTGTCTCAGACCAAACATACAGGACAAAGAAAGTAGATCAAAAGCATTATATATCTCTGCTTCCTGATTGTGGAAAATCACTGAGACCAGCTTTGTCAGTTTCCTTACCATGATAAAATGTGTCCATTTGCAGTATATCTCACAACAAACTATTCTACAACAAACTTATATTATCAGATTTATCAAAGATATGAAAGTAAACATGGACAAATGTCATTACCCATGAGTCATTAGTCTTCATCACCTTGAGGAGCATCCTTTACTACTATTCAGCTGTCTTTGTATTGATAGCTGCTATTGCTTGTCTTTAATGAAGGTAAGTGGGCCCGTTATTATCCTTAGAACATTGTCATTTCACCTGGTTCCTGCGTCTGGATGTTCCAGGCTTGCCCTGTGGCCACATCCTGTTTACAACCCTTATCTGTATGTAGGCACTCCCAGATCTGGGTGAACATATTTATACTCAAAGTCTCTCATTTTGCATGAACTCTGAAGTTGTTATTAGTTTTATGTTCAAAGGTGGTATTCTCCTGCTCTGTTATATAGTATGTGTCTCACAAGGACACTCACCCAAACTTAGTATCTATCTTTCAGTAAAAAAGGTAAACTGTATTATACTTGGATAGACATAAGTATTGGAGGAATGGAATTCAGGTATGGAGTTCAGCTATAATTCTGTTTACATGTAACAATTATAGTCCAATTTCATCATTTCCCATGCAGATAAAAACTGAAATATTATTCCTTCAAATGTATTCCTCTCCCCTCCCCCTTTTTTTAGCTCTAATTCCTCTCAGGCTGCTGAACCTATTACTCAGGAATCAATGGAGAATAGGGAAAAGAAAATTTCTATGAGCCAGAGAAACAGAAAGGTTACTGTCAGGTTTCATCTCTTAGAAGTGTCAGAGAAGCTGTACTCACAAAGTCTCCTCAGCACTGCTGCCTAAACAAGACCTGAACAAAAATGCATTCTTTTTTATTATAGTTTTATTTAACTATTTAAAGATATTCTTAAGTGCTTAATGTTAAGATCAAATCACACTTATATGCAGATGGTAGATATGGACCTTTAATAATCAGAACCATTCTTTAAAATGTTTCATTATGTCATGCTAACGTTTGCAAACTCCGAAATACTAAAAACCATCTACAATTAATGTAGCAGATGAGAATTTGAAATTAAACAGCATACATAAGTGGAAAAATCTATATCCCAACTCATGAGACCATTGAAGATGTCTGAAGTGCCAATGTGGCTACCTTTCTACTCAGATCAGACTGATGGGTGACGATGAGTAAGGAGGGAGGGTGCCTGCAGAAGAGCAAGGACAAACCCCGTGGAAGATGAAAGTCCTCTAGACTAGAAAGCTTGTTTTGTCTTTGATGGAACACTCTAGATAAGAATAGGCATGCGTGTGTGCATGAACACATATATGCCCATAACTATGATAATAAAAGAAAAAGATGATATCAAGTTAAGACTGGGGGCATTGGAATAATTCAAAGGACTATATCTGGGTGGGACTAGAGGGGAGAAAGGGAGAAGGGAAAGAGATACTATTTCTTTTCTGTTAAAACATATTAAAAAATAATAGAGAGACACTACACTGCACAACTACAATACAATTTCTTTACAATATAGGTGCACTTAATATTTTTATATCCCTGAATTTACTTCCAAGTAATAACAAGTTCTAAATCACTTACTTTCTTTAACATTTAATTATATAAGTGAAAAGTGAGGGAATGCTAAGGAACCATTATTTTAAAACATTATTACCATAACAGTGAGAGTGGACAGGCATGCAACACAAGGAAAATTGTAGAACAATTTCCTTGAGGACAAACAGAAGCTAATATTTAAATAAAATTATTTTAAACAAACTTGAATGACAGATCAGAAAGATCATTGACTATTATCTGCTTAGGGTCACTTCAGTCCTTGTTGAATATATGTAAATCAGTAAATGTACTAGAGTAGTCAGACAAAGGAAACAAGTTACATGGCCATATCTACAGATCCAAAATTGAACATTCCTTCATGAAAAAGTTCCAGAAAATCTAGAAATAGAAGAGAGATAAGCTACAGTAAGAGTGGTACATGAGAAGCCTACAGGAAACCTGGCAAGAGATACAGAAAAATAAAACCACTTTCTCTAAAATCAGTAAGAAAACAAGAGCATCCACTCACTCTAAGTTTATTCTACTTGGTGTTTGATGTCTTCCTATAGCGAAAAGGAACGGAAAGAAACACAAAGAAATACAAATATGAAAGACAGAAGTCAAAGTTCCCTATTTGCAGATGACATTATTCTATACTTAACTGACCCCCAAGACTAACTCATACTCCCACAGCTTATACATTTTTTTCAAATATTAACAAAATACAATATCACCATTAAAAAAAATCTGGCAACTTTTTTATTACCAAGATACAAATTACAAAAAAATGATGGTGTTTCTATATTGAACTCCATTGGGAAATCCACAACCAACCACTTTTCAACTGGATTTAAGGGCCAAATCACAAAAAGTCACCCATGCCTAGCATAATTACTTAGATGTTATGGATAGACAGATATAGGCCCTGGGTGAGAATTTACTATTATCACACTGCTAAATGGACACAGCATTAAAGTGACTCCTAATGACTTATTCTACCCACAGAAGAATACATCTCTCAAGGGTCATCAAAGAAACTTCTTTTTGCAGTAGATGGTATTTACTGCTGAGTCCCTCAATTAGTTAAAGTGCAAAGAACAAGGTCCTGTGGCATATTCAGCACTAAAGTAAACACCTAAAACAAACCTCTTCCTCCAGAAACTCAGGCATCATTGCAGAAGAAAGAAAAGAAAGATTGTGAAAACCAAAGGCAATGGATGACTACAATGATCATTGTTTTCTGATACAATGGAGTGATTACAGAAATGAACTTCAGAAGTTGTGACAGCATGTATAAGACCTTTGTGAGCTCAAGCTACAGAATGTCATGGCATAGAGAGGGAATTTATTTGTAATTGATAACTGATAGGAGAGAGTCATAACAGCAATCAGAAAAAATCATTCATGGCACTAGTACAAATATAGGTACAAAGATTATGAAATTAAATAAATGACTCAGAAAGAAACTCATGCACACAGAGCCACTGAATTTTCAACACATATACCAAATTTCCAATGGAAAAAGTGTTCTTACCAACAAACAATACTGGTAAACTGTACATGTAGAAGAAAGAAGCAATATCGGCATTTTATTAAATGTATCACAAAGAAAATTATTAGAAAGCTGGTTCAATATGTAAAGTGCTTGCACAGAATCATAAAGATCTGGGTCATATCTATGGACCCAGGCACAATACTGACATGAAGTCATAGGTCCTTAAACTGAGCAAAAGAAGAGAAAAATCAGTAGGATCCTTAGCCTTTGCAGTCTTACATGCTCACACAATTGGTTAGTTCCTGGAATATCAATGACCCCTGTCTGTCAATAAGATGAAAAGTTATTGAGTAAGACACTCAAAATCAATATTTGGGCCACCTCATGAATGTGAAAACTGATGTGTGACAACCACCTGCATAGGTACACACATTCGTACACATAAAGTAATACATATTCATACAGGTTCATAACATACACAGGCACTCATATATAATTATTACAGATAAAAGAAAAAGACAGGATCATATTACTTAATGTGAAAAGCACAAACCCAAAATGAGACCATCTTAAACACATTTTTTTTTTGGTTTTTCAAGACAAGGTTTCTCTGTGTAGTTTTGGTGTCTGTCCTGCATCTCTGTAGACCAGGCTGGCCTTGAACTCACAATGATCCACCTGGCTCTACCTCCTGAGTGCTGGGAAGACACAGTCTCCCTAGGCAGGCTATCTGGGAATTCACTCTCTAAAAAGGTACAAATAAGTTTGATCATGGGGATAAGGAGAAACCAGGTGCCAGGGAAGTTCCCAGGAATCCACAAGGATGACCCCAACTTGGACTACTAGCAATAGTGGGGAGGGTGCCTGAACTGGCTTACCCCAGTAATCAGATCAGTGAACACCCTAACTGTCATCATAGAGTCTTTTTCCAGTAACTGATGGAAGCAGATGCAGAGATGCACAGCCAAACACCAGGCTGAGCTCCAGGAGTCTAGAGGAAGAGAGGGAAGAAGGATTCTATGAGCAAGGGGCATCAATATCATGGTGGAGAAACCTATAGAGACAATCAAACCAAGCTAATGAGAACTCATGAAATTTAGACCAACTCTTGTGGAACCTCCATGGGACTGGACTAGGTCCTCTGCATAAGCAAGACAGTTGTGTAGCTTAATCTGCTTTAGGGGCCCCCTAACAGTAGGATCAAGATCCATCCCTGGTGCATGAGCTGGCTTTTTGGACCCCACTAATGTGGTGGTACACCTCTCACAGCCTTGAGGCAGGTGGCAGGGGCTTTGACCTGCCTCTACCAAATAGACCAGGCTCTGCTGACTCCCCATGGGAGGCCTTACCTTCTTATTGGAGGGAATGGGGAATGGGTGGATGGGGAAAGACTGGAGGGGTGGGAGGAAGGAAGAGGGGAATCTATGATTGGTATGTAAAATGGATAAAAAATTTCTCAATTAAAAAAAAAAAAGATTCTGCCTCTACCACTCATATTCTGGGATGTCAGGCCTGGGCCAGAAGCAATGGTCTAACCAGTAGTTGGAATTAAACCTAGGTCTTTAGAGAAGCTGTTCATGAACTGTACCATAGGTGGTATGTGCCCAATTATCTTCAATGTATACATTAAATTCTTGAGAGGTAATAATAGATACAGGGAATAATAATTTAAGCACTGAAAGTATTAACTAATGGATCATGTGACTAGTTTCACAACATCATCTTCACTTGGAGAAAATAATAGAACAATATTAAGTTTTGGTAGTTGTGCAATGCCATGGACACTCTGAACTGAACGTGATTGGAACAGAAAATTGAGAAGTGAGTAGAAGGACATGTTCTATCCCAGCACACGTGGAAAACCTTAACAATAAACAATATGTTCATCATAAGTGTCTATGTATGACATAATGAAAACACATAAAGACGGTGTTCTCATTGTTGTGAAAGGGAAGCAAAATTCTATAAACAAAATACAACAAAAGTATACCTAAGCATAATGATTAAACAGTCCTCTTCTAAAAACATCCTTGACAATGAGCAAATTATAAAAAGGAGGAAAGGGGGATAAAGCCAGTAAAATGTATTATTTCAAAATTAGCAGTATGCATCCCCAGATGTAATGAAATAATAGCATATAGCATAAATAAGGGAAAAGTTTAAAATCCCTTTATAAGGAAGTAAGAAAAAAGAGAAAAAAGGAAATAACAAACTCAATAGTAGCAATCAATGAAAATAAGAATAGAAAATGGGAAAATGGTGAAATTTACGGCTGGTTCTTTGCAAAAAAGTTATTAAAGTTTGGAAAATTCTATTACAATAACATGATTAACCACTGATCTTGGCTAACCACTAGAACTTAATAATAAGACTATTACTGAGGACAACACATGTCTGAGTCATAGAACATGGCAAAAACAAGCTGGTAGAAAACTGGAAGCTTCATCTCTACTGGCTAGCTTCCCTGGTGTTGGAAGGTGGTAGGCAAGCTATCAGAGCAAGAAAGTAATCATTTATACACAGCTGTGAACTTGGGAGCTGTAGCAATGACTGAAATGCCCATTGATGCAATAGTAGCAAACATATTATTGGCATACCTATTTCCTGAATGGTTTAAGTCCCACTCCACTAGATGAAACCCGGATCTGGTACCATTATCAGAGCAAGAACTTATAACTACACAGGACACAGTCCCTAGTGGTAAACCTGCTACTTTCATGTTGGTAAATTGGCAGAGTGTTAAACTTACTCCTGGTGACTTATTTTATAACCCTAGTTTAATGTATCTCTCAATCACCATCTAAGAAGCTTCTATTTGCAGGAGATGGTAATTAACACAGTATCCTACAACTGGTCAAGGAGCAGAGACAAAGAGACAGAAAATGATCAGTCTGGAAGGGATATATAATAAAGATACAATCTAAGGCTCAGGGATCATTGAACAAGGGATGGGGTACAAAACAAGTGTAGGAACCAGAGCTGACAGATGACTGTAAGGAAACATCTTCTGAAGAGAGAAGGGAGGCTGAGCTTCAAAGTGAACTCCCATTAATTGTTCAGAATGCAGAAGGCGTGTTCAAGACCAAGCTAGACCAAGTCCTAGTATGGGGAGAGGAGTTGGGCATAAAATTTCATCCCTAGCTGCAGACTAATTGACAATTGGTCAGTTTTCTCTTACTGTAGCTCCTGGTAAGGAGATTGTACTCCAGTGGCAAACTACATATCCATGAATATCATGAATACTTTAGGTAGCAGAAATTACTCTTGAAGGGTTTTGTTTTTCTGTTTTTCAAATCTCTTTTCTTTTTTAAGGACATGTATTAGGTGGATAGGGAAGGTGGTGTCTAATGTGGTGAGTATGATTAAAACAGATTGTTCAAAACTTGAAACTGCCAATGAACTAATGCAAAATGTTTTAAGAATACACAAATTACCAACTGTTATGATATGAATATTCTTTCCTCTGCTAGGACCGTACCCCTATAGGAACAGGAAGGCATTTGGTAGAACTGAGTAATGATGACTCACATTGAATCGGGCTTATAAAATGCCAAAGCAATATAGCTGGAATGGGAAAACAAGTCACAGCAATAAAAATGTTACAAGACATCTGGGGGAGGGCTTGAATATTGAAGCATAATTGATATTAAAGATTGAAAAGGAGTCAGACATGATGCTTATGGACTTCAAGAAGTAATGCTTATCAGATAGTTCTCTGAGAAGACAGGATGCAGCTTTTGACAGGTTGCTGTGGATGAAGAACATCTAGATGGGTAGGAATCACTTCAGGCAGGTCTTTGAGCAATGGTCAGTGATGCTTGAAGGTAAGGGTCAAACAGATTAACTCAAGACCCACTGTTATGTTATACATTTGTTAACCACCAATATTGTGCGTTGTTAAATCTTACAAGTAACTGGATATGAATTCACAGGATTTCTTCAATGTAGCAAGGAGAGCAAAAGCAGACCATGAATAAAGAGACAAAAAAAAAAAAAAACCATGCACGAGAAAAGGACTAAGCTCGTATAGCAGTGGACAGTCACCTCTACCACAGACATTTATACAGTGGCCTTTCCTTATGAAAGGGACTGTGCTCAGGGTGGGTGTCTTTCTGTGGAGCACGAAGTGACCAGAGTGCCAAGTATCACCTCAGTGTGGCAAATGTAAGTTGAACTAATGTGTTTGCGGGATGGGGAAGCCTTTGGGTATTGCATCTTGTTCATCCTGCCCTGGGTGAAATCAGGAAACAAACACGGCTGATACAAGTTCAATAGCCGCAGCCAGCTTGGAGCCAGATACAGAAACAACCTGAGGTGAAAGAGTGGCTTAGATGAGACTTGGCTTGTTTCCCACTTCCCCTTGGCCAGTCAAAGCAGCTGTCATCCAGCCATCGAGGTAGCCTGAGTGGACGTGCTGTCAGGGAAGGACGGCTAATGTGTCACGGGGAATGACAGCTACATGTAATCACTTTTATCACTGAGATTAGAAAATAGCTGGCAAAGGTAGTTTGCAGAAGCAAGAGCATTGGAATGAGACACAGTTCCCCATGATGGGACAGATTGAGCAGCTGCTTTCATTTCCTCAAACAGTCAGAAAGTGGCAAGAGATGAATGCTGGGGCTAACATTGCTGCTGCCTTTTCAGTCAGATCTGGATCCCAACTCAAGGAATGTTGCCACTTACATCTAGAGTACATTTTCCCACCTCAGTTATCCCCATCTATGTCTCTCAAACTGGCTATCTCCTAGGATTACATTATTTGATTACAGGCACTGTTAGATCAACAATCAATCAACTCTTGTCAATTTGATACTCATTCATAGAACTTTTTAGGCATCCTATCTCACCACTCACTCTCAAAGCCTCAAGACTATCATATGAGGTATAATCTATTCAACACTCCTCTAAGAGTCCCAATACTCTCTAGTAGTCCTGACTGTTCAAAATCCAAAATCTCTTCTGAGACTTGGTCAACAGTGAGGGCCTGTGAAATAATAAAAACAAAACCAAACAAAAAAGAAATCCCAAAATGAAACAAGATATAGGCTGACCATGTACATGGGTAAGAAGTAACATTCCTCCTCCAAAGGGGAGTATTGGGGGCTGTATCAAGGAATGGTAGGACCAAACCAAGACTGAAAGCCAGTGGCATTTGGACATCTAACAAAAGCAACTGAGCTCAGAAAGGTTTTGGTAGTTAGCCTTGCCCTACCATCCCTGATGTTTGTTATGCACATGAATTCTGTCACAGCTGGATCTGTTCCATGCTTGATATTTTCCCGAGCAGACAATCCAGGAACCTCAGATCTCTGATATGCTTGGTATTGTACTACTTCTTAGGGTTTGCCTTCACAATGGCCTTTCATAGGCACCTCAAAGGGACTATGACCCTACCACGTGTTGCTCTCCGTCATTTACATTCTAGAATTTTGAAGCAAGTATCAACAAGCTCTATAGTCTTGTATTTCCATGCCTGCAAACCCAGTGCCACCTGTACCATGCTTCCAAGTTCTGTGGTAAGCTTCTAATATACACTATGGATAACAATGTCATGGGATATTCTACATAAGGTTAAGTTAATACATATTTTTATAAACTTAATTATTTCTTTAAACCCTTGGCCACAGTTTACTCTCCCTCCTCTCCTTCCAAGCCTCCCACCCTTTCTATTCCCAGCCCCTAATCTACTCTTCTTCTGTTTCTGTTTAGGAAAGGGCAGGTCTCCCATGAATATTAACAAAATATGGTATATCAAGTTGCAGTAAGACTGAGCACCTCTTCATGTATTAAGACCCATCAAGAGGAGTATTAACAACCAGTATGAGGTGACCCAGTATGAGGAGTAGGTTCCCGAAAGCCAGTAAAAGAGTTGGAGACAGCCTTTGTTACATCTGTTAGGAGTCTCACAAAAGGACCAAACTATACAATTGCAATATACATGCACAGTGCCTAGGTCAGTCCCATGCAGGCTCCTTGGTTGTCATTTCAATCTCTGTGAGCCCCTATGAGCCCAGGTTAGTTAATTTAATAATGCATGTTAACTATAAATGGTGCCTTACTGAGAACTAAATATGTTAGTACCTTCCCTTATTTTATTGTAACCCAAATCATTCCTTACACAAAAAAGGGAAACGGTGAGTCCTGTTCATATTTGTTAGAGCCATTCATTTTTTTTTTTTTTACAGATTCCTTAGATCAGTGGTTCTCAACCTTCCTAATGCTGCAACCCTTTAATACCGTTCCTCATGTTGTGGTGACCCCCAGCCATGAAACTATTTTTGTTGCTACTTCATAACTTTAACTTTGCTACGGTTATGAATCACATATCTGACAGGCAGTATATGGAACCCCTGTGAAAGGGTCATTAAACCCCCAAAAGTATCATAATCTGCAGGCTGAGAACCACTGCCTTACATGCTTAATTCCAATACCAACATATGCAGTGGAACTTCAAATGCTCTGCTGACCATCTATAGGGAAGTCATTCACAATGGTAATACCTAATGTCATATGTATTTGGAAAACAATATAAAAGAATCGTATTCATACCAGTTGAGAATGTGCAAGAAGGAAAAGTTCATGGTAGAAATAGATATCACTGATGCCCATTAGGGTGTTGAAAAATCTCAAGAACAGACTGGTTAACTTCCATTGAGTTACTGAATGGGGTAGACTCCTTGGAATCAAAACCATAGTGGCATTGTCAGTGAATTTTATGCATGCCAGAACTAAATGGTAAGAACTTATTGCTGATATTAAATATTCATCCTGCATGTTATGAAGAAATTAGTCTGAAAATGAGTGGACATTTCCATAGGACTAAGCAACCTTCATCATGCCACATGAACCGTACTAGTTACTAGAATAAGTGTCAATGTGAGACATGTACAATGAAATGATATTGGAACACTCAGCCAAGTAAGATGTAACCACTGGGCCATAGTGGTAGAACTGTTATAATGTCATCAAAACACTTTGTCATTGGATTTAAGACCATCTCAGCATCATAGAACCCATGTTTTCTATTATCCAGCTTAAAAATTTGTGTCTAAGGAGGTAATAGTCCAATAAGATGACCTCTGCAGTTGTTTGGTTCAATAGATGTGATGTTTCTACCAGTTGCCTTCTAAACTGTGTTTAAACCCTTTATCTGTCTACCAAGTAAAACTCTGTACAGTCTTCCATGAATATTAATAAAGACTTGCAAAGCATAAACTGTTCAGAATAAATACTATTGCTATGTCTGGGTGGTTTAGGGAATATTGCAGATGAAATAATAGGAATATACAAGAACCTGGAGAAAACAATGTAAGTCTGGGTGATAGCTATTTCCATTTGAGTATAAAAACCCCATCATTATTTATGAACCAGAGATTGCTGAGTCTATGTACAACATATTTTGGACACTAGTAACAACCTGGAAATAAGATAAACACTGGAGATGCACTTATGTCTGTGGTCACGAATACTAGGTTGCTCTCCCTGACCCTAACAGAGAAAGGTCATGGGATCCTGATTTGGATTTCAGGTGTTACTTCCTTCTGCCTTCTAGCAAATCTGCTCTGCTATATAGGAGGTGGAAAACTAACAGAAGGAAGGACTACAGTGGTGCAGATTTCCTGAGTTGGCAGACAAGCTGTGGTGTGACTTCTCAGAGATGTCATTCTCTTTGACTCAAACATTTTCTTGTAAGTAACTCCTCATTTGAGTTCCTCTATAGATGCTTAAACATTATGTTATTGGGCAGTTTATTTATTGCTATAATTGTTGCCCTATTTGGGATAATTAGTTATTTGTTCATACCAAGCCAGGAGAAGCAAAGCCACATAGACTTTAGGTACACTTTGTGGTCATTGCTCTAGAAAGAAAATACATTCTGGGATTAGTGGGTTTCAGAGGGGAGTCATTTTAGCATAGAGATAGGTAGCTATGTCTAGAGACATTTTTTCTTTTCTTTTTTTCATTTTTCTTTATTAAGAAATTTTCTACTCACTCCATATACCACCCACAGATACCCCTCCTCCCTCCTCCCACCCCCTGGCCCCCTCTCCCAAGCCACCCCACATTCCCCACATCCCCCAAATCAAGGTCTCCCATAGGGAGTCAGCAGAGCCTGGCACACTGAGCCTAGGCAGGTCCAAGCTCCTTCCCACTGCACCAAGACTGCACAAGGCAATACACCACAGGCACTGGATTCCCAGAAGCCTACCCATGCACCAGGGACAGATCCTGATCCCCCTGCCTGGGTGCCCCCTAAACAGTTTGAGCCAAACAACCAAGACAATTTTTCTTGTCTTAACTGATATGATGTACAAAGTGGCTGGGTGGGGGGGCATTACCTGTGTCTAAGGGTTAGAAACCAGGGGTTTGTTAGAATACTACATGAAAAAGATATATCCAAAACAGGAAATGATTCATCTCAAAAAGTGAAAATTGCAGATTAAGATGAAATGAGAGCAGTAGATTCTATCGGTCAAATTAATAATATTTTAGGAAAGAAGAAAGTGACATAGTCTGATTCCAGAGTCTTGACTGTGAGTTCTTTGCCTTGAATGAGTGTAACCAAATTGTTACTTCGGGAGAGGAATGTAGGCAAGCATAGCACATGTGGGTACTAAAGAACCTTGACAATTAGGTTCAAGTAAAATAATGATGTAAAACCTCACACTAATGCTAACTTCCTTTTATTTTTTTAATAATATGTCAAGAAAAATGAATCAGTAACAACTATGAACTTGACTTTATGAAGTAGAAAAACAAAATATGAGTCTTCTTCCTTTCTTCTTAGACTGTGAAAATTCTTCAGTTGATGAATGGGTAGAATGTACATATACATATTTTAATATATATGTATATCACTCTTAAAATAAATTTAGGAAAGCATGTATATTTTGAAAATATATAGTAATATGAATTTTTGACAATATCTTTACTTTATATATAAAATTGATTGTTATCTGTATTTTATACAACTTTTCGATATATTTAGACATTTTAAGTATTTGGTTGTAGATGTTTCCTGTGAATTCCCCCTATCAATTTTCTAAGGTTGTGTTGGACATTACCACTAATATTAACAAAGTTTCTATTGAAATATATAGTCATAAGAGTCACATTTTATAACATAATTTGTCTCAGACTTGTGTCCATCAAAATAGATAGCCTTTTAATTTGGTAAGTGCATGGTGTATCACCCTGTTGTAAACTATTGATGTGTTACAGTTCTATGATTCTTCATGTAAAGGACACATGTAAAGGGAACTGACGAAACCAACACTGATCATTGCAAAAACATTTAAAGGCATCTGTTCTACAGAGCAGAGAAAATAGATAAAATCAAATTCCTGGAGCGAGTAACATGTCACCAAGGACATTGTGTAGGTCTTTATGTGTAATAATGACAACCCTTGGCAACACAAAGCCTTAGAAAAGATGCAAAGTCCTCAGTGTGTGTGTGTGTGTGTTGCCTTCGAAAATTTTTAATAATGGGACTACTAAAAAAATCACACTAGCTACAAATACAGTTTATTTATTATTTATCTTTTCATTATAACTATGTTGCCAAGCCTATTTACAGGCTTATTGTAAACATCAAACTGAGAGGAAAATGTCTGAAACATTTTGCAAAGAAATAAATACATGACATTTTGGAGTTGAGTTAACGATATCAGGCAGTGGCATTATGTTTATGACAACATTCTCTTCATCCTCAATGTTAATAAAAAAGAAAATAATGTATTTTTCATGAATAATGAAGATAAAGCAAACCTATGCATGTTGCCTTTGTCAGATTAGGGTCAAATATGCTAGTATTAGACACTGAACTATGAGAAACAAATTTTTAATTGTCTTATTACTCAAAATGAAGAGAAATCTGCAAGACCTTAAATGATCAGAAAAATATGATTAGATCAACCTGACTTGATTTATGTTAAGCTCCAAATGATAGGAAAAAACAGAAACATGTCTGTAAATAACACTAAAAATTCATTATCTTAGTCACATTTCAAAATAGAAATCTGTGCAAATGTATTTACTTACCTAAATTTGCACAGTGGAAGACATTTATTACTCGGCACATCTAAAACTGTCAAACTGTGTAAAAGATGCCACTGAGGTAAGGCTTCCATTTACAGGATGATTGTTGACAACCTCAGAGAAAGAAATCTCAGAGTGGCTTCTCTTCTTGTTTAGCAAGGACACTACTCCTGTTCCTAGTGTCCAACCTGCTCTTGTGGGAGAATGCAGCCTCTGCACCTACCTGTGTCAAGAGGGATCTGGATACCCAGAAGTCCTTAGAGAGACTAGTTAAATTGGCCACCTTTATGTCTAAGATGATCAATATCCAAGCTGGAGAAATATTTACTGAATTTGTAAGTACCTCTCTGACCTATGGCTTCTTTCAAAAATGGGCCTTCATGCTACTAGTTGGGATGTAATATAGACTAAATTTGGAAGCATAATGACCCAAATTTCAAACAATATACCATCACAGGGAGAAGAAATCAGCAGTTACTAAACTCTTTAACAGGAGAAAAGGACATTCTCAAGAAATGTCAGATATTTCCTCACATGAAATAATATTTTTCTCTATTTTTGAACTTTAATTTACACCTGTGACATAAAGTCATGAAATGTATGGCTAAGAAAAAGGTGTAATTTTTTTTATTCCTTTATTTAGTGCAGTAGTTCTCAACCTTCCTAATGCTACAACACTTTATTTTTTTTTTTTGTTTTTTTTTCGAGACAGGGTTTCTCTGTGTAGCTTTGTGCCTTTCCTGGAACTCACTTGGTAGTCCAGGCTGGCCTCGAACTCACAGAGATCCACCTGGCTCTGCCTCCCGAGTGCTGGGATTAAAGGCGTGCGCCACCACCGCCCGGCACTTCAACACTTTAATACAGTTCCTCATGTGGTGCTGACCCCAAACCATAAAGTTATTGCATTGCTCCTTCACAACTGTAATTTTGCTACTATTATGAATTGTAATTTTAATATCTGATCTGCAGGATATCTGATATGTGACCCATGAAGGGGTTGAGACTCACAGATTGAGAACCCCTGATTTAGCAATTTGGCTTCCACTGGTATTCATTACTTTGGGTAATATAGATAACCAATAAAGGAGGATTGCTTTCCATGGAGCTGCAAACAGTAGACTACACAGACATAAGTTTTCACTAGGAGAAGTTTTCAATTTTTTTCTTTATAAATCTGCAAATGCATTAAATCATTTTTTTTTTGTTTTTTCGAGACAGGGTTTTTCTGTGTAGTTTTGGTGTCTGTCCTGGATCTCAGGCTGGCCTTGAACTCACAGAGATCCGCCTGGCTCTGCCTCCTGAGTGCTGAGATTAAAGGCATGCACCACCATCGCCCGGCACATTAAATTATTTTTCAACCATTCAAATTCATGTGTTTGTAACAAGGAGTTCCGGTGTAGAGATAGGGCTATGTCCTTCCTTCATATTATTGCTGTCAAATATATATGCATATATATATATATATATATATATATATATATATATATATATATGTATGTATGTATGTGTATGCATATATATATGTTCATATTTTCCTTTGCATATTTGGCTGACTACTTAGTGTTAGACAACCTATTGGTCATTCATCCCAGGAATCAATTGATTTGCCCTCTCTCAGCAGCCATGAAACCCCTGTAGCTTTTCATCTAAGGATAGAACTATGTAGAATTTCTCCTGTTTACATTAACAAGTCAACCAGTATTATTACTATGCTGGTTTTGTTTAGTCAGTCATATTGTTGAAAATTCGTGGGTTCACTTTACCTGTCATGTCTAAGGGGAGCTATCTATCAGCACATTTCCTGGGACTTTGACTTTTATAAGCTTTCTACCTCACTCCCCCTTTGAGAGTTTCTCTGAGTTTAGGTTTAAGAATTGCATTAAAGATATATTAGTTGGGGTTGGGAACCTCAAAGTCACTCATTCTCTGCATTTTGACCAGTTGTATATCTCTGTAATGGTCTCCATCTATTTCAAGAAGAACCTTCTTTGGTGAGGGGTGAGATTAATCTTATCTGTGGGTAGAAGGATATTTATTTAGAATACAGTTACAGAATATGTTTTTTAGGAACTAGCAGTAGTAGGTTCTATAAATTTCCATTCACAAATAGTTGGCTAGGTTTACATTACTAGGTGTCAATTATCTTCTGTTGCGTTTAAATCAAATATCTATCAAATGCAACAGAATTTGGTCAATGGCTCATTCATATAATTTTTAATCTCTAACTTATTTAATATTTCATCATTTCCAGGATAAACAGTATGCCCATGGCAAGAGGTATAATGATAGGGTCCCTGACATCTGCCCCACTGATTTTTTTGAAACTCCAGTAAACAAGGAGCAAGTTCTAAAAAGCAATGTAAGTGTTTAACTCTTTTGTATTTCTTTACCAGAACAACTGAAGCAATATAGCATTTCTACACACAGTGGAGGTGATCAAAGGCACTGCAATGGTTATCATATGAGCAATAAAGAAATCATACAGCATGGTTAATAAATTATAAGTGAAATATGCTAAGTGGTATTTTAGATGATCCATAATTTTACATAGAGAAGATCCTTTTACCACTGTGAACCCCTGGACTTGTACTTATTAGTCTGTTGGAAAGTTTCAATTGACATTAACATTCATGGTTGAATATTCATTAATGTAATGAAGGCAAAATACAATTCAACAGTTGTATTTCTCACAGTTACTGATGAACCCCAAATTGGCAGCACAGCGGATACTGACCTGTTCCTTTCTTACTGTTAAGTAGTTCCTGGTTCTGCTCCTTTTTCTTTTGCTAAGTGTTAATTCCTAACTGGTTGTTCTACTTTTAATTTGTAACTGAAAACCACCTAAGAAAAGAGTCCAATGAACACTGTACTTTATTCCTCAGGTTAAAATCATCCTTTCTGTATGATGACAAGTCAATATATTATATCAGCTCCAATTTACAATTGTCATCATCTCTTATATATGATTTCTTGCCATAACTGATCTCAGGGTGGAGTGGAACATTACTATATATCCCTACACATCTACACAGTACAATCCATCCTACATGTTATACTTAATGTACATCTACAGTTCTCATTTAAACAATTATGATATAAATGAAGAAAAATAAAGGAAACATTAACAGTGGGAGTTTGAGCAACAAAACTCATTTATTGGGAGGGATTATTTTGCTAGAAACTTCATAGAGCACTCTGCTGACAGTTCTGAGTGTAATCTTCAACAAAATTTCATAACAATTGTCAATGGCTACATATTTCACATATACAAATATATCATCTATAAAATAATATGAGTAGCTACAAAAATTTATTGCAATTCATTTATTCTAACACTATTGTTAAATTATGATTACTTAGCCAGAAGTACTACTGCAATTGGTATACAATCTACTGTATTCCTGGGGCGACCCTCTGCATCATCTTGTGAATGAAATACCTATCATGCAAGGAGATCCTTATTCTATTCTCTATAAAACCAGACAGATGAAGGCAAAATTTGAAGACCTCACGGAGGGAATTAAAATAATACTCAGCGAGGTAAGCAGTCTGCTGGCAGTTCTTTGTTTTCTTCATAATTACATAAGGTGTTCTTTGTAATGACTAATATATTTTTAAAGTGTTTTACTTTGCAAAAAAAAATTAAAAAGCAATGTAGTTCATGCAGACTTACAGAAAACCACAACCAGTCAGAATGAAGAGTTGTGAAGTCCAATTCCAATGGATACATCTTCAAAATATTCACACATCTAAGGCTCAGGGAACATGGCAGAAGATGAGGAGGAAAGATTTAAGAATCATAGGATCAGGGAGTTTGTGTAAGAATGTGTCTCCTAGGAATGTCAGAATCTTCATCCATAGAGGTTCACCAACATGACTTCCTAAACATGAGATGAAAAAGGGCAACCCCAATAGACATACCAAAGTGGACAGGGCTTCAGGGGAAGGTCTGTGAGGCCTCACTCCTACAAGAAGAACTACCGGCAAGTAAGAAATGTTGAGAGTAGGAGAAATAGGCTTTGCCAAGGAAAAGTCCATCAGTTGGTTTTCCAACACCAAACAGTCAGCCCTGAAAACATAATATGAGTAACATTACACAGACTGATCAGGTTATATGTAGATATACATAGGTATGTGCGTGTAACAATAATTAAGGAAGAGTCCATGAATTTAAAAAATAACAAGGAATAGTATATGAGAGGATTTAGAAGGAGGAAAGGAAGGGAGAAATGGTGTAATTATATTCTCTCAAAAATAAAAAAGCAAAATCTTGAAAACAGAAAATGTAGGCATTCATATCTGTTATAGCCTTACAGTTAAAAGGGATACTAGCAACGCCACACCTCTCAAGTATGTTTTACTCAGAGTCTCTTACCCAGGGGTATCAGAAGAAACCAGATATTTCTCACTCTGTAGTATCTTTCCTGGGTAAAAAGACAGATACCTAACTACCTTAGCATATCTAGCATAGACATCCCTTGAATATTGCCTCTTGGACCATCCAGAGCAGTTCTTATTTGTTCTGGGCTCTATTGGACACACATTATTTGGAGAACTAATTAGGTTGAAAATCAGAAGGGGAATTGGTTTAATGTCAAATTCCGTGAAGTAAAAAAAAAAAACAAGACTGAGTCTACGGTGATGGCACACAGTTTGTTCAATAATAAAAATTAAATTCGTTCTTCCATTGTCCCTTTGTCACCTGTGTCAAAAATTAAGTAGCCACTTGCTGACTGTCCATCTAACAACTTCTGAAAGAAACATTTTATTAGTAATTTCACATGTGCCAGAAAATGTATTCATTAGGGGTTCAGTGAAGTATATCCATGAAAATCTGTGTCTATTTTATAATCTTGATAATATAAGTACTTTCACAAATCTATATTTAGAATGAATAAGCATCTAAAATATAATTAATACTTGGATGACTATCCCTTTGATGATTATGTTCAGATTGGAGAAAAAGCTAATGAGAGCTACCTTGCCTGGTCTGGGCTGACAGCCTTGCAGTCAAGCAATGAAGATGTTCGCTGTTTTACCTTTTACAACCTGTTCCGCTGCCTTCTCAAAGATTCCCACAGAATAAACACTTTTCTCGAGGTCCTCAAGTACCAAATCATCCATGAAAACAACTGCTAACAGCAAATTTATACCATCTACTTCTGAGATGCCCCTTGATAAGACAATAATGCAAAACTCCCTTTGAATTTTCCCCTCTCTTCTTCAAAAATAAAAACTACTTGCAAGTTCTAAAGTCTTTGTCAATTGGTATAAATTTCTTTTGGTAATTTCATAAAAAATCAAAATATTTCAGAAACAACAGAAGTTAAGCACCTAACTAATACATTATACAACTTACTTCAGACTCCGAGAATATTGTTATATATGTAAAATTGTTAGAATCAAAAAGTAATGTGACTATTACACAGTCCCTAAAGTCTATCAAAAAGCATAAATTTGGCAGTTTCATTTCGAATGCCAAGCCATCTTAATTGGACTTTTAGAAGTATACTAACTGAGAATACATGTAGTATGTATTTGCATTGTCTGTAAGTACTGTGAAATTTTTCAGTAATCAGAAGTGTGTTAGAACACAAGCAAGAAATGGCTCTCAATTTCTCTTCAACAATGAGGGCCCAAAGAGGAATGCATGGATTTCTTTGGGAAGGGGAAATAGAAGAGATCTCCTGGGTCAACTGGGGGTGGGTGGTGATGGGAACATGACAGATTGGGTTGCAGGTGGGGTTAAGGTGGAGGGTAAAGAAAGAGATGTCTTGATTGGGGGCCCATCTCAGGGTCAGGTAGAACCCTGGTACAAGGGAAACTCCCATGAACCTGCAAGGATGACTCTAGCTAAGACATCTAGCAATAGTGGATAGGTAGCTTGAACTGGCCATCTCCTATAATCAGTTGGGTGACTACCCTAATTGTTATCATATAGCCTTCATCCGGTAACTGATGGAAGCAGATGAAGAGATCCTTAGCCAAGCACTGGACCGAGCTCTGGGAATCCTGTTGATGTAAACGGAGGCTTTTCTTTCCTGCCCTGTCACATGGCCCTTTGTAAATAACCATTCAGAGACTTACATTAATTATAAATGTTTGGGCCGAGCGGTGGTGGCACACGCCTTTAATCCCAGCACTCGGGAGGCAGAGCCAGGCAGATCTCTGTGAGTTCGAGGCCAGCCTAGTCTACAAAGTGAGTTCCAGGAAATGCACAAATCTACACAGAGAAACCCTGTCTCGAAAAACCAAAAAAAAAAAAAAAAAAAAAAAAGTTTGACCGATGGCTCAGCTTATTACTGATTAGCTCTTAAAACATAAATTAACCCATTTTAATTCATCTATGTATTGCCACATTTACAGATCTGCTGGCATCTTGTTCCTTTGGTGGCTAGCTGGCTTTTCTCCTGACTCTGCCCTTCTTTGTGCCTGTATTCAGTTTGACTTTCCTGCCTAGCTATATTCTGCCCTGTCATAGGCCAAATCAGCTTTATTCATCAACCAATAAAAGCAATACACATTCACAACTTACAAAAGGACATCACACATCATGTTGAAGAGAGGGAACAAGGATTATATGAGCCAGGGAGTCAAGGTCATCACAAGAAAACCCACAGATACAACTAGCCTGGGCTCATAGGAGCTCACAAACATTGGACTGACAGCTAGGGGGCCTGCATGGGGTCGACCTGGGCCCACTACATATGTGTGTCAGTTGTATAGCTTGTTCTACTTATGGGACTCCTAGCAATGAGAGTAGGGCTTGTCGTTGACACTTTGGCTGGCTTTTGGGAACCTATTCCTCATACTGGGTTGCCTTACCCAGACTTAATACAAGAGGAGGAGCTTAGTCCTGCCTCAATTTGATATATCATGCTGCCAAAAGCAGACATGTCTCATTGTCCAGAAAGTCTAAATTTTTAAAAATATTTTAAATGACGTATTCTGTAGGTCTTTGAAGTGTTTGAAGATTACCTGTCTATCTGAAATATATCTATGTATACCTAGAAAACTTAACTAACATGGTACAAGTTTGACTGTCATAGAAGACTAATTATTAATCTGTACTTTTAATTATCCACTACAATCTAAATGAGTTACATAAACATAATACCTCAAATGAGAATAGAAATATATATACAGTATAACAAAATTAAGTTTAAACTTGTATCAATAAACTAAAATCTATACCAATGTAAAACATTTTAAACAAGTTGTTGCTCTTTAAAAGTAGGTTCATAAATCTACCCTTTTATCCTATCATCTCTATATCATATATATCTATATTATATCCCCTTTTCTTTTTTAGAAAGTGATCACATTTATAATCAACCCATTTTAAATAAAAAATATTGGTTTTTCTCTGTCACACACCAGAGGGCTCTTCTGATTTGGGACACAAGAATCTCTTAACCTTTTCTTTTAGCAATATGCCTGGGTTTAGAGGGTGAGTGAACCAATTCCATCTCCAAAGCAGCTTGTTGTATTTGGGAATTTGGGTGTAGCATCTCTTACTACTTCCTGCTGGAGGAGTGCGCTGTATCTTATGGGGACACAAAGAAAATTTTAAGCTTATAGGGTAGTCCGTCAGGCTGTATTGTCTGAGCCAGTTGCCTTGAAACAGTTCTGGATGTTGGATCATCTGGGTCATGGTGTCATCAAAGACCTTTCAGGGGGTCTTGGCTGGTCAAACCTGATGTATCTCAATCTGGAACAAACCCATAGCCTCTGGCTTTCTGTGAAAACAAAAGCAGAGCCTCTTTTCCAAAGCAACATATCCATATATCCAAATTTTGAAGTCAAGGTACCTTTAAAATTTACACTTTGGCATAACTCAACAGCTTTTAATATCAAATGTTTTTCTTCAGTTACGAATATCAAAGAGAACATAATCCAGATTCTCTGTGTGATAGCCATCTTTACATGGCTTACTTTTTATATTAATTTTACTGTCTCTTTAAAGACTTTATTTTTAAAAACTATGTTTTTGTTTATATAACTGTATATAATTCTTTTTCTCTCTCTTTTGAGCCTACATACATTTTTACATACATTGTAAACTATTTTATCTGAATCTGTCTTATTGTGAACCTATTGCTTTAAACTGCAGCATTCTAAGCCTGAAATGGGGCTGTGGCTGTTGACTCTGCCCACTTCAGCTTCCCAAGATGGCTGTGGTACATTTTCTGCCAGCTCTGGGAGTCATCAACTCTCAGAAATAGTAGGTCTATGCTTCTATCAAAGCTGCGTGTAGCCCAGAAACATCTTTTTTTTAATACTAGTAAAGACTAAATCTACCACACAGCATAATGTGCCGCTAGCAGATGCCTCATTCCCGCCATAGTGCCAGTCAAATGCGCATGCCAGGAACCCGCCAACTTGAGAGAGACAACTAGGAAGCTGTGTTTAGCTCCGTTTTAGAATCTTTTTTTAAGGTTTTAGGTGGAAACTCTTGCCAACCCCTTGGGCACCATTTGTAGCTTGAGAGTTTTCTCTCTGGGTCCCACCAAGCCTTGGCAGTCCCTTGGCCCACTTACAAAATAAACATACAGACACTTGTATCATTTAAACTGCTTGGCCATTAGCTCAGGCCTATCATTGTCTAGCTCTTACTCTTATATTCAGCCCATTTCTATTAATCTATACATTGCCACGTGGCCTGTGGCTTACTGGTACCTTACATCTTCCTTGTCCTGGCGGCAGCTGTAGGCAGTCTCTCCCTTCCCTTCCTGTTCCCTCAATTTTCCTCTCTTATAGTCCCACCTATAATTCCTGCCTGGCTATTGACCAATCAGTGTTTTATTTATTAACACATTTGCCATACAGAACATCCAACAGCAAAAACTAAATCTATAATTGAACATATTCAAAATCAATATCAGGTCTTTACCAAATCCAGAAGAATCAAAATAACCTCCTGTATCTTCTCAGATTATAGTACAATAAAATAAGAAATCAATATCAAGAAAACTGCATAATCTATACAAATACATGGACACTGAAGGATTTACTGTTTAGCATGTCACTGAAGAAATCAGAGAGGAAATTTTAAAAGTTCCTAGAGTCAAAAAATATCAAAGCTGGTGCAGAGACAACTGGCCAAACTAGTGGAAATGCATGATCTGTGGACCAATGGCTGAGGAGCCCCCATGGTGTTGGACTAGGCCCTCTGGACAAGTGACACAGTTGATTGGCTTGAAATGTTTAGGGGACCTCCAGACAGTGGGACCAGGACCTGTCCCTAGTGCATGAGCCAGCTTTTTGGAGCCTGGTGCCTATGGTGAGACACTTTGCTCAGCCTTGGTGCAGGGAGGAGGGGCTTGAACCTGCTTCAACTGAATGTAGCAGGCTCTGCTGATTCCCCTTGCATTGGAGGGTGTGGGAGGGAGGTTTTGATTGGGGGGAGGGCTGGGAGATAGGAGGAGGGAGGATGGGGAATCTGTGGCTGATATGTAAAATGAATGGAAATTTCTTAATAAAAAAAAGGAAAAAATATCAAAGCCCTGCTTGTTGTAACATTTAAGGTATAGTTGAAACAGAGTAACAAATGGTTGTTGACAATAGAAAGTGGGAGGAAAGATGACTGATTGAATCATCAGAGTTCCATGGCAGGTATCCCTGGGGTATATACATATTAAAGTGACAATGGTTTTAATACACAAATTATACGAAGACAGTATCCAGTTCAAATAAAATGATCATAAAGAATGACTTGTTCAACACAGAGAAATAGAAACATGCAGAACATATCTATGATCATGTAATGGAGAAGCAGATGTAGAATGGGGCTTACGACACAGTGAAGAGATCTTGTGCAATTGGCATTCGCATTCTAAAACAATTTTTAATTTTTAAAAATTGATTGTTTGGAAATTTCACACATTAATTTGGTGTATCTTTATCATATCCACTCCTTGATCCCCTTCCTCCCAAATCCTGTTTAGACTGTGGAGTCACATAAATATTGTATTGTCTTAGCTATGTATTCACTGTGAACATTATTTCCTAAGGATGGTGTTGATTTCATGAAGCACTATAATATTTGCATTTCTTATTATGATACACAGATAAGTTAATTGAGAGTTTTACACTTAGATTGTAATTACTTGACTTCCATTGCTTTCCTGTGAAGTAAATTGTGGATTTATTTTTTTACAAACTTAACATCTATTATTTGTGTTGAATTTGATTGGTGCAACCTGACTTTAATTATATATGTTTTATACAATGAACAAAAACAAATAGGTTTTTAGATTTGAGCATCTTTAATGAGGAGTTTTTATTTTTAAAAAGTGGCCCATTATACCCGCACATGCATTCACAAGGTATAAAATTAAAAAGAATCTTCTCAGCAATAGACAGTCATGAACCATCTCCAAAGCTGACAGAGTGATGAGCACTTAGCAATCTTTCCCAGTTATTCGACACTTCAATGTTTTGAGATGATTTACAGTGTGGAATACACCAGTGCGTAGGCAGAAGGAAAGGTTAAACATCGCCAAAAATTTATCGCTGTTGTTATTTGATTTTATGAATGGAAGATATTCCCAGGTAGGGAATTTTTCCATTATCTTTGCTGTATGATAGGCCTAAAAATCAAAATGATCCTCAGTTACTTGTTGATCATATTGGTAAAGTTCCTTTCTCATTGTTTCTTATGTGTTCAATCACAGAAATACATTCACAAATTTTGTTTCCATCAAAGGTGTGGATTTTCATTTTTGTAGGCCAGGAGACCTTCGATAGTTAGTCTTTTAAAAACTATGATTAAGACTCAAGTGCATCTGCCCTAATATGTAATTGATTGCAGATGAAGTATTCTCCTTTAGAAGCAAACAGAGCAAAAGTAGGAAGTTTGTATTTGACTTTGAGACAGTGAAGGGGGTGCTGTCAGTTTCTCACTCAGGAAATTTTTACATGTACTCTATATTTCATAGAAGCTGGTATGGACCATTATTCTTTTATATGTTTCAATTAAATCTATTCTCCATGCAGTTTGTGTATGAAAACTTAACATGTGATGGGGATCACATAGTGACTTAATATGCAGAGCCAAGGGATGACTGTGAAAGAGCTGAGCTTCTTCACGCCAACTAGGAAAGGTGTCCTCTAAGTGTACATGAGGAAGTGATGCATTTCATTCTGATCCCTGGAGCAGGAGGTGAGGAGAAGCATCTTAAGGAATGGTGGACCTGCCAGCAACCTCTTAGGGCAGTGGTTCTCAACCTTCCTAATGTTGAGACCCTTTAATGCAGTTTAAGTCATGGTGATCCACAACCATAAAATTATTTTTGTTGATACTTCAAACTGTAATTTTGCTACTGTTATGAATCATAATGTAACGATCTGTATTTTCCAATGGTCTTAAGCAACACCTGTGAAAATGTCATTGGACCCCAAAGGGTTCACAATCTATATGTTGAGAACCACTGTCTTAGGAGAAGATGACCTACAAAATGAGGAGCATTTCAGAATACTTTTTTAAAAATTATACAACCCACCTTTTTTATGAATGAAAATAATTAATAGGAAATTGCTTACCTCGGTGAGTATCCACCTAAGGTCATCCAGGAGTTCTTTGTTGTTCTTTTCAATCTCATTGGCTTTTGAAAGAATAGTTTCAGGGACAGCTGGCATGGCACTCAATTCAATCGCTAGATGGAATAGAGGGCTGCTCCAGGCACCCACATAATTGATCAACATTTTTAAATATTTTTTGGTCTAAAAATACAAACACAACAGAACCATTAAATTAAAAATAATTTCAATACAGCAAGTTAGTTGCTTGTGATGTTTATGTGAAAAAGCTGAACTCAAACATGTTTTTTACCATGGATATATCACAAATGTTGTATAGATGTTACATAGTATGGCAATGTAAAATTGAAACAATTAGTCTATTATCTACAAAATAAAACAAATTAGGATGATTATAAATTAGCATTTTTCTGAGGTTATGTCACCATGTTAGCTTTCCCTATGAAATTCTAACATATGCCTTCCTATTGACATCTTTATTATTTGGTTATTTTGCCTATCAGTTGGTAAAACAGGACTTGCTGTGGCTCAGTAGAGGCCAATAAGATTGTACTCAGGAAAGATAGAGGCCATCAGCTAGGGACAAGTGACTCAAATAATTTCCACTCAGGGATTATTAATACACATCAATAAATCATGGCATTCATTAATGAACTCATCTATGGTTTCTAGGTAAATTTAAGACATTGGAACAAGAAGAAAATAAAGAGAGCATGGTACTCATTAATGCGCTTTCCCCTTGCCTCTAAGAGAACAGGATATTTGTTGGTATGTGTAAGTGAAACACTATGTAGATATGAAGAACATTGGCTTTAATAACAGATTCAATGGGAATCACAACAGAATTTTGCCCCTCCAGTATTTAATGTTCATGTCCGATTTAAATTATAGCCTCTCTTGATGTTTGTTACTATCCCCTGTGGTCATGAAAATGAGAGTAGATTGGAGCCTGTTAACTACAATAGAAATATGAAGGGTTTTAATGAAGGGAGCAGGCAAATGGTAATGGCAATACATGGGAGAATGATGTCATGTGATTAAGACTGAGATCTGTGGTTGGATGATGTACACACTTAAATTCTTAATATCTATACAAGTGTAAATACAACTTTTCAAAACCTCCATTTCCTTTTTTACTCAAATAATATCACATTCTGTTGATTTTTTTAAAGTTTCAAATATAGCAATGATAAAAGAGTGCATTGTGACATGTTTAGCAATATTGTAGTTTTCAAGATACATTTTCTTTTTATCTCTGTCCTAATTTTGCCTTATTGTTGTCATATAATATTCAATTTAAATCATATTCAGATATGACATTACAGAGAGATGAGGAGATGATTGCAATCATAAAATATAACTGCTGTAATATGTAGACCTTCCCATTATGAATTGGAACATTGTTGCATCCTAAGGAAAATAATAATTGTATCTAACAAGAATATTCTGCTCATCTGCCTTGCAGTTAAGGCATAGAGAATCATAGAGAAAGGAAGAGATTGGTAAAAAATAGAAATAAAACCAAGGCAGATTTGAAAATCAAGAAGAGAAGATGTTGTGCTCAGTAACGTAGGATGTCACCATGAAGAACCCATTAGCAATATATAATAAATACAGCTACATTTTCATAACTTAAGTAGACATGAGTTTATAACCATAAATAGCCAATTTAGCTCAAAGTGTCCTATAAAATAGTGAGTGAAACTTCAGTGGCAAGACATTGCTAAAATGCTATCCTCTAAATGGACTGTTTAAGAATCTGCTGAACTATTATTAGGTATTTGATTTTATTTATAGTTTATTGACAATATAATGTGATTTTTAACATATTTTACCTCCATTGTTTTCTGCATGCATGATTGCCACATCTATCATAATGGCTGCAATAACCAGCAGCACCACAAATCTAGTGTACTGCTTCTGGTGTTTTGTTAAAACCCCAAGATGGAAACTCACTCTTATATTTATGTGTTCAATTCCATGAACTGGAGGGTTCATGATATTAGTGTGGCAGTGTGTTCTTGCCCTGTAAACAGTCTGATTACTCCTCATCAATTGTACAAGCTGTAAATAAAAACAAAAATTTAGTTAGAGTTCAGAAATTATATAAATGAGTTCATGAGCAGAATATTAATGTATTTTGATGGATATGTAATTTTTATCAATAAATACTTCATAAAAACAGAAATTAAAGAATTAAGGAAGTGCCCACCACCTAATTCTGTGTCTATTGGATCTGCAACTTAATTTGGGATTTCACTAAGTTTTGAAAAACTTAACTCCTCTTTTGTTCTCTTGTTTTCCCACTCTTCCAAAAGCTACTATTTGGAAATCAAACAGAGAAAGGAGCAAATGTATCAAGAACCAAGTGTTTTAATTGTCATCTTTCTCTAGTATTTCAGCACAAAGTCACAAACATATTTATTAATGTTCCTATTTTCTGTCAATAAATATTGAAATTTCCTTACCCAGACATAAGAATTTCAAATTTATTCAGTTAACACTGAATACATATAGCTATGTAACAAAAATTTTTAATAGTTTTAGAATAAAATTGTGTTCATTGTGACAAAATTACTAATGAAAATAGAGTATTTCTAGAAAACTAAGCAATGAAGAATCAAAATATACTAAATTATTATTAATGTTTATGTGCCATATTATTCATTGTATGATTAATGAAATATTAAATTTACTTAAATATATAATTTAGGATATCTTATTTATTTCTAATAATCAGCTAATTCAAGGAAGGTTAATGGACTCTTGTGAAGGTTAGGATGCAGAAAAACTGTCACTTAAAAACAGGAAATAAAAATTCAGTGTAATGCTTTCTCGTCTAAGTCGAAGTCATTGACATGAGACTCTTTTAGGGAAGCAATTAGAAAGAAGCAGGGTACTCACTATAGTCGTAAATGGTCTGGAAGAGAATTCATTGTGGAACTGAGTCATGTTAAGGGGAAAAAAATAACATCTAATCAGTAAAACACCAACATGTTTCAAATGGAGACACATTCTCTTGATGTCTATCATATTGAAGGTTTGCCTATTTTCTCTTCTTTGTGTTTTCTGACCTTGAGAAATGACTTATAGCAATCAGCAAGAACCAAATCAACCCACTTCTAATCTTGCCCTGATACTGAATAAACCCTAGCACTGAAAATCTTTAAATCACAATTCCTAGTATTTAGGGGCTTCCTGAAAGGCTAGATCTCTTTCTCTCTCTCTCTCTCTCTCTCTCTCTCTCTCTCTCTCTCTCTCTCTCTCTCTCTCTCTCTCTCTCTCTCTCTCTCTCTTGCTTCTTCACATGCATTAGGTTATCTCTGATCCAAATATATAGTTCACTACAATGCACATCTTCTACAGTGCTAAATGAAGATGAACAATGGAAATTTGTGATCCTGAATGCAATATTAGGAAATGAGTGTTCTTACTCTAGCCACATTTTAAGGGTTTCTACTATAGTTTTTTTTTTTTTAAGAAAAAGTAAAATTAGAGAAAACATAGAAAAATCATTAGATCCTTTGAAATTTCATGAAACTATCCCATTGACCCTGTCCATGTTTCAGTAGTTGGTGCTTCCTTTACCTATGAAAGTGTATTTTCTGATATTTGGGTCATGACACTTAGTGTCTCATTTACTAGTGCAATTCAAACATTAGCATGAAGGTTAAAGGACATACAAACTCCTGCTGGATTTGCTCAACAAGATTATGGATGGTTTGAGCTCGATTGATGGCACTGTTAAAGGTTTCCACAAGGGGCTCCCAGCAGTCCCAAACTTCGGTGTGGCACTCGGGATTTGATGCAGCTTTCTCCCACAGGAGCAGGTTCAACATCATCAGCAGCACAAGTGTCCCTACAAAATAGAAACAAGAGCCACTTAGGGATGATGCATTAATCTGAGTTTTTCAAGGCTCAATCATTTCAGAAAAGTTTTATTAGGCCAAGATTTTTTTCACTGCATGACTTTATATTGAGTATTTGGAATAGCAGATAAAATCACTGTGAGTACTTTGGCAATTAATTGCACTTTTCTGTATAATAGTTTGAGGAACAGGTAGTTTCCCATTTTTTTTATTGTTTGACAAATGATTCTGAATTCTACAAATGTCTGGAAGTGAAATGAACTCTCAACTGGCAGTTTTAATTCATTCCCTTTAGATAGTTTAGTGTCTTTCAGTTTAAGCCCATTTTCAAATAGTAAAGTCTTGAAGAATTTGTAATTTTTGGACTTCATGTCTGATATCAGGATTTTGGGCATTGGATAACAGGGTTAGCACAGTTTATCTGTTTGCTTTCTCTGTATTTTAGATCATAAACACAGGAAGATTACTAATCCAAAAGATGAGGAGAATGTTGTCTTAAAAGTGATGTCAGTTTGGAATTGCTAATTTATGATAAAATGTCAATAGAGTAACAATTCATTAAAAACTTCAGAATATTTTCTTTAAAGTTAATCTTCATAATAATTCTCTGACAAGATTAGTTTGTCGTGATTACTTCAGAATATTTTCTTTAAAGTTAATCTTCATAACAATTCTCTGACAAGATTAGTTTGTCGTGATTGTAATCTGAATAAATTTACGAAGGAGAAGGCTTATGGGGCTAAATGATTTTCCTAATGGTTGATTATTGGCTAATGGTGAAAACGGGACACCAACAATCAGGACTTTGCCCTTCACCTAGTCTTAGAAAGATCACACGTGGGTTCACACTACACATCTTTCTGACAGTGAACATAGCCACAGTTCTGAGATTCAGTTTTATTAGAGATCATTGCCCTTCCTTGAAAATAATAAACTTTGTCACTAAGACATTATAAGAAAGCTCTAGAAGCTTGATTTGATCTACTTACTTTGCTGTCTAAAAATACTCACACATAAAAGTTTTGACAATGATTAGCATTGACTTCAATCTAAAAATTGTTACTCATTAAGCAGTGCAGCACAAGGCCAAAAATTAAGGCTGAAGGAATCAACATAAAAGATAGAGGTCCAGAAGTTTTGTTGAGAGAAAGTGCTCTTTGATTATGCAATACCAAGTTGTCCAGCCTAAAATCATAGACATATGAGCAACATTAAATGGATCCAGCAGGTTGTTCATATGTATGTATAAACATAAATATAATAATTAAAGAAAAAAAACGCCCTGAACTTTAGAGGGACCATGGGAAAAGGCTTCTGAAGATGTGGAGGAGTGAAATAATATAATATTTATCATGTATGAAATTCTCAAAAAAATTTAGGAATGTAAAAATGTCTTCCTATTGCATTTCAAACATAATATTTTTTGTTATGATCTCCCTTTTTCTACCAAATGACATCTACAAAATATGGCACTTGGTCAGCACTCCTTGCTCTTCTTTGTGTGATGTGATTTGGCTTGTACTACACTGAAAAAGAGTACAGAACACAAGCTGCCATTTGTCTATTTCAGGCTTCAGAACTTAAAGATTCTTCAGATTTATTCCAATGTGAAAACTCATATACTATACCCAGGAGCAAAATTCTGTCTCTTCTGCCTTGAGATAAGATGAGTTGGACCCACTGACTTTACATCCTTGACAATTTCCAGTTTTTCAAACTCTGAAACATTGTCCTTTTGAGCTGTAATATTTGTTCTAGATGTCCGGTACATTAGGAGTTGTTTAATGGTCCCCATTGCTTCTACTCATTGGATACTAGTAATACTTCACTTCTTCTCTCCCTTCAATACAGATAACACAGGCTATCCCTGAATATTGCAAGCATGTCTCAAGCTAAAGGATGTTGAGAATAACTGATCCAATTGTCTCTTCTTCCCTTGTATAGTTGCCTTCAAGAAAAATAATTTTAAAAGATTGTAGAAAGTCTATGCTGAATTCTTCCCCTGGAAAACTGTGAACAAATATCTCTTCATACCAGATAGAACAATAAAGATTCCAAAGAAAGAGTTCCAACAAAACAAATTCAAGAACTGAATATTTTTACTTAGAGACACGTGGGGGGTGGGGGAGTGTACTTACAGCTGTGAAGTTGTCTCAAACGCAGCTCCATTGCTGAGAAGTTTCCAAAGAGGATGAGTGCTGTCTCTGGAGAACTGGCTCACTGGAGTCCTACATTCGGCTAGTTTCTTCCTCCTATATATTCTAGCAGATGGCCCCAAGGCATGCACAGCAACTGGACAGCAAGTAGTCACATTCGGAACCCCTCATGAGTGAACTATGTCTGTTTATCTTCAGGGAATGTTAGCAGTTTTATTACCACATATTTATCTGTGTCTGGATGGTTGTTTTGTTTTGTTTTCTTTTGCTTGTTTTTGTCACTTATTTTCTACGTGTTGATTCTTGTCCAAATGATTTTTGGTATCTCTGAAGTGGTCTCGACTGCCTGATGACAGATGGTCATGCCAGACCAGGAGGAAATTGTTGTTCATGACTACTGCCCCCTCCTTAGACTCTTACATTCTTTCTATTATCTCTTTTAAAAAGATTATGGACAAAGAGGGGTTCTTTATTCAATATTTGAGCATCATGCCACAGCATTAGTAAATTATTAGTAGTCTTATTATGAATCTCTGCCAGTAATCACTGACTATTTTCTCTGTAAACTAAACTGACAGCTATAGTAATCTACATGCCTAAATTAGATGCTTAGAAGTCATTTTGAAAGACACCAAATATATTTAATAGAAGAACTCCTTTAACTCCTCTTGAGAGTCTATGACATCTCAAATAAACGATTGTGCATTGGCTTGAAATACAAAATATGGTTGATTTGTTTGGAATTGGCCTTAATCATATCAGAAGTTTATTTATTTACCAAAAACATTTGTATCACTATTGTCCTAATGAGTATAGCTTTATATGCTTGCTGCTAGCATTAGTACTTGAGCCATAGTACCACTGGTGACAATTCTCCAAAAAACAGCTTCATAGTCTCTTCCAGACTCTGACAGCCAGTGGACATAGAGGGATCTTCTATCCCAATGCCAACCAAATTTCCTCATATTGTTGAAACAGAGTATTTGCTGCTTAAAAAATTTAGGCCAACCAATTAGGTATGCTACACATCCAAAAGGAGATACAGCTGCAACAATGGTGTGAGGGACCTCAGAAGCCGGACTGTCCAATATCTCTTGGGGAAGGTAACTCAGCCTGCTCTCAGGGATTTAATTCAATAATCATATGGTGCTCAGGAATCCCTTTCCCTTCATGTATGTACACTCTCATAAAAGTTCATTTAAAAAATCTCATTAAAAGCTGTGCTTGTGTCCTTTCAGATTCCCTTCCAAATGAGTAAAGTGTGTAGAGATTGAATCTATATAATGGGAGCTTTACAGGGACTCAGCATTTCCATAGACCTACTATTACCTGTTTCAAGAAACCACAAATTCACTTCCCAATTTTGTGTCTACATGGACACTAATCACATCTTAGCATTGGTGTTACACAGCATAAAGCCTCAAGCATATATCAGTTGTTTCTTCCAAAGCACCTGGCTATGTAGAGTAGCATGGATAACATCATTACTTCTTTTCCAAGCTTATAATCTACAGGCAGCCCCATGAACTGTTTAGGGTATTCCACCTGGGACTCTTTCATACGATTAGGAAAAGTTGGCATTTGGCTAAGGGCCAAAACAGAGCAGAGCACATTCAGTCTTCCCAAACCTACTGCCCCTCCATATGTCTTCCACCTTTTAAGATTCTCTTGCTTGGTCAATGAAGATGTTCACTGTTTTACCTTTTACAACCTGTTCTGCTGCCTGCTCAAAGATTCCCACAGAATAAACACTTTTCTCGAGGGCCTCAAGTACCAAATCGTCCATGACAACAACTGCTAACAGTAAATTTATGCCATCTACTTCTGAGATGCCCCTTGATAAGATAATAATGCAAAACTCCCTTTGAATTTTCTCCTCTCTTCTTTAAAAATAAAAACTACTTGGAAGTTCTAAAGTCTTTGTCAATTAGTATAAATTTCTTTTGGTGATTGCTGTGGGATGTTCTGTATGGCAAATGTGTTGCTAATTAGTCAATAAATAAAACACTGATTGGCCATTGGCTAGGCAGGAAGTGTAGGCGGGACAAGGAGGAGAATAAAGCTGGGAAGTGGAAGGCTGAGTCAGAGAGACACTGCCAGCCGCCATAATGACAAACAGCATGTGAAGATGCCGGTAAGCCACGAGCCTTGTGGCAAGGTATAGATTAATGGAAATGGATTAATTTAAGCTGTAAGAACAGTTAGCAAGAAGCCTGCCACGGCCATACAGTTTGTAACCAATATAAGTCTCTGTGTTTACTTGGTTAAGTTTGAGCGACTGTGGGACTGGCAGGTGAGAGAGATTTGTCCTCACTGTGGGCCAGGCAGGAAAATTCCAGCTACAGGTGATTTCATACAAAATCAAAATATTTCGGAAACAACAGAAGTTAAGCACCTAACTAATACATTATACAACTTACTTCAGACTCCAAGAATATTGTTACATATGTAAAAATTGTTAGAATCAAAAAATAATGTGACTGTTACACAGTTCCTAAAAATCTATCAAAAAGCATAAATTTGGCAGTTTCATTTGGAATGTCAAGCCATCTTTATTGGACTTTTAGAAGTATACTAACTGACAATACAGGTAGTATGTATTTGCATTGTCTGTAAGTACTGTGAAAATTTTCAGTAATCAGAAATGTGTTAGAACACAAGCAAGAAATGGCTCTCAATTTCTCTTCAACTGTCTTCAACCATGTTCCTCTGAATTTTTGTCTCCTAAGCATCATCTTAGACAAATTCCAGATGTTTGATTCATCCTGGGTAGAACAGTTTTTTTCCAGGCTTATATCAACTTGAGTTTACACTGACAGTTTTTAGTACTTCTCCATCACCCTCAAGTGGTTGAAAGCAGAGGTGAACAGATCCTACACTGTTTCTTCCCCCTCCTTCTGGATTTTGCATTCCTTTGAATTTTTTGACTTAGAAATTAGAAGACAGAAAAAATATGCCATTGGTGACTTACAACACAATAGCAAAGACTTATTTCTAATTATGGCTTGGAATATATTATTTGGAAGTAGTAAATGCCTCTCTTGGGGTGCACTACTGGTTTCCTAAAATACACACTTGAAAAACTCACTATAATCAGTGTCTTTATCTGTAGAAGAGCTGTACCAAATGTGATGGTCCCTCCAGTCTCTGCTCTTTCTTCCTTCACTATGTAAGAAAACTGCCTTCATTTGTACTTCATGGTTTGGGGTATTTTTGTTCATTTTTGCAGCCAAAATATTCATTGGGTTGACCATGAGATATGGTTTTGATGGTATGATAGAATACCTTTAGATAAAAGAGAAACACCAAATATGTATCAATTAATCTACAATCTATAATGCATTTATATCCCAGATAATCAACAAAAGAAGCTACAATTTTTGTGACTATGTGACAATATAAGATATCAATAAGTAACTTATGCTATTTTAAGCACATATTTGACATCACTTATTATTTTATGCTGCATATATCAGTACATGATGACAATGGAGAAACACATACTGAGGATAATCATTGCATTCTAGAGCATGACGCACATGAATTTTGAAACTTTGTATTTCTTCCATGAGACAGTGGAAAAGTAGCCCAATCTATCCCAAGAATAATCTATGTCTAAACTCATAAATAAAAACAAAATCATGATCTGCCTTGTTAGGTTGTTGGATTGGGGACTAGCAGAAAAAGAAAAAACCCAGGAACATATGCAACTATCATCATTACCACTCTAAAATAGAATAAATATAGATAGTTGAAAGGGCAAAAAAGCAAAGAAATGAAGGATATGGGAAACTCTAGGGCATTGGTGGGCCACTAGTTTGTGAAGGAATAAATCCAAGAGACTTCAGAGCATAAGACTAGAACAAAGGACAGATAAATCAAAGAGGAAGTTTTTGCCCAAAGACAGCCCAGACCTAGTAGATCTGCTCTTAATGGTTGCCCAAACAAACAGTTTATACACACACACACACACACACACACACACACACACACACACACTCACACTCACACACACACACACACACACAAACGAGAGAGAGAGAGAGAGATAGAGAGAGAGAGAGAGAGAGAGAGAGAGGGGTGGGGTGGGACTGAAGTTGAATCTCTCAAACTTTTCTTTTAGCAATATGCTTGGGTTTAGAGAAGGAGTGAGCCAATTCCATCTCCAAAGCCAGCTTGGCTTATAATTGAATTGGAACCACCACTTTTTTAGATTGATAGAGAGATAGATGTTAGACAGTGAGATTTTACCGTGTGTAGATTGGTACCAATAGATTCTTTCTTTCTGCTGTAAACATCCGGATATCCAAGGCCTTATGATTTGTGGAAGATGGGTATTTCCATCATCCTGGAAAGACAAAAACAGAACCCTACCCCAACCTTTGATTGTTAAATTTTTCTTACAGCTTGTAGAGATGTCACATTGGTGGATAATCTTTTACTTCTCCTCATCAAGGGGTTTTTCCTGTTCGAATCGAATTTTTATTAATTTTGTTGGTATCCATAGCTTTTCTTCTCCTGCAGAAACAAAGGCAAAACCCCTTCCCCAATGTAGAACATAAATGTTGTCAGCCATATTACAAGAATTACTCAAAATTTGTTAGTCAATTTAAGGTGTAAAATTATCAAGTACTTTTACTTACCTTTCGTGGTTTTGGGGGGTGTAGTAGCACTTTTTAGCCAGCAGGTGGCATTGGTACAGCTCCAAAGCAGGGCCTGCTGGTGATCTTGGCTGACTGTAGCTCGATGGAGTCAAGATGGCGGGAGCCGCTGGGAATGGAACCCTGTAGGCGTTCCCTGGTTATATGGAACTTTGTAGGCGGGTTTAGGTACCCCGCTAGCCGGGGAGGAGGCTGAGGGCGGGAGCCACTCAGGCCTTTGGAATTTGCCCCATGTTGGGCGCCAGATATTGGTGAAATTATTAAGGCCACTCCACTATGTCTCGGGGTCTGGGGAAGGTGTATCTCAGTCCAGCAGTGTTCTCTGGAGCTCTACTTGGCCCACCTCCACCATCCAGGGTCCGGGAACCCAGAGAGTGCCCGCCAATCCAGATCTCCAGTTTCCAGGCGCCTCCCTTGGCCCTGCCTTGTAGGCGTGACAGTTGCCAAAGTCTCAATGGGGGTTGGAACTTCCAGATCAAAGCTGGAATGGCTACCCACTATAATGGTCAACAATCATTTTACTGTATGTTAAATTATGTGTACACATATTGTATTAAAATTACGTGCCCCTGTGCTCATCAGGAAAATTGGTTTATAATTTTGTGATTTTTTTTCAGATATTTTCTGAGGTTGTAATATAATACATAATTTCTCTCCTTTTCTTTTTTCCGTACAGGCCCTCACATTGCTTACTTTCAAGTTCATGGCCTCTTTTTCTTTTTTTGCCTCTATTTGTTTTTGGTATCATGGCCATGTTGGCTCTAAAAAGGTGTCTGGTAGTGTGCTCTTACTTTGTATATTTTGAGTAGTTTGAAAACTATTGATGTTAGTCATTATTTTTAGGTCTAGAACAATTCATCAGTGTGCCTGTCTTTTCTTTTTGGAAGGATTTTATTATTACTGTTGCTTTCAACAATGTTTAGAAATAGAACTACTTGACTGTATTTTGACATCTATGAAAGTGTAATGCAATTCATCCTCTCTTACATTATTTTCCATCTATCCATATATTCATACACTTAATCACTCACTTGTTCATTCACTCATGTATCTACTAGTCTTCATTCCTGTGTCTCTTTTGTGTGTCTGTCCTCTCATAGCAGCATTATTTGCAATAGTAGGAACCTGGAAGCAACCCAGATGTCCCTCAATGGAAAAACTGGATAAAGAAAGTGTGGTACATTTACACAGTGGAGTATTACTCAGCTCTTAAAAACAACAACATCAGGAAATCTGAAAGGCAAATGGATGACACTATTAAAAAAAAAATCATCTTGAGTGAGGTAACTCAGACCCAGAAAGACAAACATGGTATGTTGTGGTGATATATTGTGTACTCTAATAAAATTTACTTGAAGATCAGAGGATAGAACAAGCCACTAGATTAAACATAGATGCCAGTTAGTGGGGGCACATACCTTTAATCCTAGAATTTGGGTGGTAGAGATCTGTCTGGATCTCTGTGAGTTCAAAGCCACCCCAGACTCCATAAGATTGACTCAGTCTAGGAGAGAAACAGAACCAGACACTGGTGGCACACACCTTTAATCTCAGTACTTGGGGAGCACACACGCCTTTAATGGCTGGTTAGAGAAAAGTATATATGACATGAGGAGACAGGAACTAATAGCGTTCTTGGATGAGGCAGCTCATTCAGCTAGAGGCCTATCCTCTGAGACTTTTTCAGGCTGAGAAGTTGGTAAGAAGTGGTGGCTGTGGCTTGCTCTGCTTCTTTGGTCTTCAGGCAAATTTTATTAGGGTACACAATATATCACCACAGTATGCACTTACTTATAGGTGGATATTAATATAAGACGAATTGCCAAATGGTCTTATTAATAGAAAACCTGGAGCCAGATATTGAGGTTTAGGCTGAAAGTTCAGACTTCACCTCACCAACTCCTCAGCCAATCCTCAGACTGAAAGCCTCTGAGTCCTCACCCCTGAGGGTCTCAGTTGAACTGCTGCTAAAATGCCTCTAGTTCCTGGTCCTCACACCTTCTATATCTTTCTGCTTCCTGCCATCACTTCCTGGAATTAAAGTCATGTGTCCTTCCCAAACAAAGATATGATATCTCAAGTCCTGGGATTAAAGGTGCGTGCCATCACTGCCTGGCTTTGTTTCCAGTGTGGCCTTGAACTCACAGAGATCTAGATTGATCTGTCTCCTGACAAAAAGATTAAGGATATGTGCCACCACTGTCTGGCCTCTGTGTCTAATCTAGTGGCTGGCTCTGTCCTCTGATTCCCAGATAAATTTTATTTATTAGAATAAAAATAAAATATCACCACATATTAGCTGCAAAGAAAGGATAACCATGCAATAATCCACAGCCCCAGAGAGGCTAGGTAACAATGAGGGCCCAAAGAGGAATGCATGGATTTCTCTGGGAAGGGGAAATAGAAGAGATCTCCTGGTTTAACTGGGGGTGGGTGGTGATGGGAACATGACAGATTGGGTTGCAGTTGGGGTTAAGGGGGAGGGTAAAGAAAGAGATGTCTTGATTGGGGGCCCATCTCAGGGTCAGGTAGAACCCTGGTACAAGGGATACTCCCATGAACCTGCAAGGATGACTCTAGCTAAGACATCTAGCAATAGTGGATAGGTAGCTTGAACTGGCCATCTCCTATAATCAGTTGGGTGACTACCCTAATTGTTATCATATAGCCTTCATCCGGTAACTGATGGAAGCAGATGAAGAGATCCTAAGCCAAGCACTGGACGGAGCTCTGGGAATCCTGTTGATGTAAACGGAGGCTTTTCTTTCCTGCCCTGTCACATGGCCCTTTGTAAATAACCATTCAGAGACTTATATTAATTATAAATGTTTGGGCCGAGCGGTGGTGGCACACGCCTTTAATCCCAGCACTCAGGAAGCAGAGGGAGGCAGATCTCTTTGAGTTCGAGGCCAGCCTAGTCTACAAAGTGAGTTCCAGGAAATGCACAAATCTACACAGAGAAATCCTGTCTCAAAAAACAACAACAACAAAAAAGTTTGACTGATGGCTCAGACTTATTACTGATTAGCTCTTACAACATAAATTAATCCATTTTAATTCATCTATGTATTGCCACATTTACAGATCTGCTGGCATCTTGTTCCTTTGGTGGCTAGCTGGCTTTTCTCCTGACTCTGCCCTTCTTTGTGCCTGTATTCAGTTTGACTTTCCTGCCTAGCTATATTCTGCCCTGTCATAGGCCAAATCAGCTTTATTCATCAACCAATAAAAGCAATACACATTCACAGCTTACAAAAGGACATCACACATCATGTTGAAGAGAGGGAACAAGAATTATATGTGCCAGGGAGTCAAGGTCATCACAAGAAAACCCACAGATACAACTAGCCTGGGTTCATAGGAGCTCACAAACATTGGACTGACAGCTAGGGGGCCTGCATGGGGTCGACCTGGGCCCACTACATATGTGTGTCAGTTGTATAGCTTGTTCTACTTACGGGACTCCTAGCAATGAGGGTAGGGTCTGTCCTTGACACTTTGGCTGGCTTTTGGGAACCTATTCCTCATACTGGGTTGCCTTACCCAGACTTAATACAAGAGGAGGAGCTTAGTCCTGCATCAATTTGATATGCCATACTTTGTTGACACCCATGGGAGGTTTGCCTCTTTCTGAACAGAAACAGAGGAGGAGAGGATAGAGCAGGGCAGAGGGTAGGTGATAAAGGGAATGGGAACAGTAGAGGGAGGAAAAACAGCAGTTGAGTTGTAAAATAAAGGAATAATTTTTATTAATAAAAAATTTAAAAATATAGAGAAGAAATAAACAGATTACATAGAAAAAACAAAAGGAATTTGTGGCTCAGGAAAGAACAAAGGAAAGACTACAAATAAAAAGATAATCAAAGACAGGTAATGAAGGAGAAGATACTGTTAGAATAATAAAAACTAAATCTATAATTGAGCATATTCAAAATCAATATCAGGTCTTTACCAAATGCAGAAGAATCAAAACAACCTCCTGTATCTTCTCAGATTATAGTACAGTAAAATAAGAAATTAATATCAAGAAAACTGCATAATCTATACAAATACATGGAGACTGGAGGATTTACTGTTTAGCATGTCACGGAGGAAATCAGAGAGGAAAATTTAAAAGTTCCTAGAGTCAAAAAATATCAAAGCTGGTGCGGAGATGACTGGCCAAACTACTGGAAATGCATGATCTGTGGACCAATGGCTGAGGAGCCCCCATGGTGTTGGACTAGGCCCGCTAGATAAGTGAGACAGTTGGTTGAATTGTTTAGGGGACCTCCACACAGTGGGACCAGGACCTGTCCCTAGTGCATGAGCCAGCTTTTTGGAGCCTGGTGCCTATGGTGAGACACTTTGCTCAGCCTTGGTGCAGGGAGGAGGGGCTTGGACCTGCTTCAACTGAATGTACCAGGCTCTGCTGACTCCCCTTGCCTTGGAGGGTGTGGGAGGGGGATTTTATTGGGGGGAGGGCTGGGGATGGGAGGAGGGAGGATGGGGGAATCTGTGGTTGATATGTAAAATGAATGGAAAATCTCTTAATTAAAAAAAAGGAAAAAAAATCAAAGCCCTGCTTGTTGTAACATTTAAGGTATAGTTGAAACAGAGTAACAAATGGTTGTTAACAATAGAAAGTGGGAGGAAAGATGACTGATTGCTTCATCAGAGTTCCATGGCAGGTATCCCTGGGGTATATACATATTAAAGTGACAATGGTTTAATATACAAATTATACGAAGAGAGTATCCAGTTCAAATAAAATGATCATAAAGAATGTTTGTTCAACACAGAGAAATAGAAACATGCAGAACATATCTATGATCATGTAATGGAGAAGCAGATGTATAGTGGGGCTTATGAAACAGTGAAGAGATCTTGGGAAATTGGCATTTGCATTCTAAAACAATTTTTAATTTTTAAAAATTGATTGTTTGGAAATTTCACACATTAATTTGTTGTATCTTTATCATATCCACTCCTTGATCCTCTTTCTCCCAATTCCTGTTTAGACTGTGGAGTCACACAAATACTGTATTGTCTTAGCTATGTATTCACTGTGAATATTATTTCCTAAGGACATTGTTGATTTCATGAAGCACTGTAAAATTTGCATTTCTTGTTATGATACACAGATTAGTTAATTGAGAGTTTTACACTTAGATTGTAATTACTTGACTTCCATTACTTTCCTGGGAAGTAAATTGTGGATTTATTTTTTTGCAAAATTAACATCTATTATTTGTGATGAATTTGATGGGGGCAACCTAACTTTAATTATATATGTTTTATACAATGGACAAAAGACAAATAGGCTTTTTAGATTTGGGCATCTTTAATGAGGAGTTTTTATTTTTTACAAAGTGGTCCATTATTCCCGCACATGCATTCACAAGGTATAAAATTAAAAAGAATCTTCTCAGCAATAGATTGTCATGAACCATCTCCAAAAATGACAGAGTGATGAGCACTTAGCAATCTTTCCCAGTTATTCGACACTTCAATGTTTGAGATGATTTATAGTGTGGAATATATTATTGTGTAGGCAGAAGGAAAGGTTAAACATCGCCAAAAATTTATCATCGTTGTTATTTGATTTTATGAATGGAAGATATTCCCAGGTGGGGAATTTTTCCTTTATCTTTGCTGTAGGATAGGCCTAAAAATCAAAATGATACTCAGTTACTTGTTGATCATATTAGTAATGTTCCTTTCTCATTGTTTCTTATGTGTTCAATCACAGAAATACATTCAGAAATTTTGTTTCCATCAAAGGTGTGGATTTTCATTTTTGCAGGCCAGGAGACCTTCGGTAGTTAGTCTTTTAATAACTATGATCAAGACTCATGTGCATCTGCCCTAATATGTAATTGATTGCAGATGAAGTATTCTCCTTTAGAAGCAAACAGAGCAAAAGTAGGAAGTTTGTATTTGACTTTGAAACAGTGAAGGGGGTGCTGTCAGTTTCTCACCCAGGAAACTTTTACATGTACTCTGTATTTGATAGAGCTGGTATGGACCACTATTCTTTTATACGTTTCAATTAAGTCTATTCTCCATGCAGTTTCTGTATGAAAACTTAACATGTGATGGGGATCACATAGTGACTTAATATGCAGAGCCAAGGGATGACTGTGAAAGAGCTGAGCTCCTTCACGCTAACTAGGAAAGGTGTCCTCTAAGTGTACATGAGGAAGTGATGCATTTCATTCTGATCCCTGGAGCAGGAGGTGAGGAGAAGCATCTTAAGGAATGGTGGACCTGCCAGCAACCTCTTAGGGCAGTGGTTCTCAACCTTCCTAATGTTGAGACTCTTTAATGCAGTTTAAGTCATGGTGATCCACAACCATAAAATTATTTTTGTTGATACTTCAAACTGTAATTTTGCTACTGTTATGAATCATAATGTAACGATCTGTATTTTCCAATGGTCTTAAGCAACACCTGTGAAAATGTCATTGGACCCCCAAAGGGTTCACAATCTATATGTTGAGAACCACTGTCTTAGGAGAAGATGACCTACAAAATGAGGAGTATTTCAGAATACTTTTTTAAAAAATTACACAACCCACCTTTTTTTATGAGTGAAAATAATTAATAGGAAATTGTTTACCTCGGTGAGTATCCACCTAAGGTCATCCAGGAGTTCTTTGTTGTTCTTTTCAATCTCATTGGCTTTTGAAAGAATAGTTTCAGGGACAGCTGGCATGGCACTCAATTCAATCGCTAGATGGAATAGAGGGCTGCTCCAGGCACCCACATAATTGATCAACATTTTTAAATATTTTTTGGTCTAAAAATACAAACACAACAGAACCAATGAATTAAAAATAATTTCAATACAGTAGGTTAGTTGCTTGTGATGTTTATGTGAAAAAGCTGAACTCAAACATGTTTTTACTATGCATATATCACACATATTGTATAGATGTTACATAGTGTGGCAATGTAAAATGGAAACAATTAGTCTATTATCTACAAAATAAAACAAATTAGGATGATTATAAATTAGCATTTTTCTGAGGTTATGTCACCATGTTAGCTTTCCCTATGAAATTCTAACATATGCCTTCCTATTGACATCTTTATTATTTGGTTATTTTGCCTATCAATTGGTAAACCTCAATACAGGTCAATAAGATTGTACTCAGGAAACATAGATGCCATCAGCTAGGGACAAGTGGCTCAAATAATTTCCCCTCAGGGATTAATACACATCAATAAATCATGGCATTCATTAATGAACTCATTTATGGTTTCTAGGTAAATTTAAGACATTGGAACAAGAAGAAAATAAAGAGAGCATGGTACTCATTAATGCGCTTTCCCCTTGCCTCTAAGAGAACAGGATATTTGTTGATATGTGTAGGTGAAACACTATGTAGATATGAAGAACATTGGCTTTAATAACAGAATCAATGGGAATCACAACAGAATTTTGCCCCTCCAGTATTTAATGTTCATATCTGATTTAAATTTTACCCTCTGTTGATGTTTGTTACTATCCCCAGTGGTCGTGAAAATGAGAGTAGATTGGAGCCTATTAATTAAAACAGAAAGATATAAAGGGTATTAAGGAAGGGAGCAGGCAAATGGTAATGGCAATACATGAGAGAATGATGTCATGTGATTAAGACTGAGATCTGTGTTTGGATGAAGTGCACACTTGAATTCTTACTTTCTTTTTTTTTTTTTTTTTTTTTTTTTGGTTTTTCGAGACAGGGTTTCTCTGTGTAGCTTTGCGCCTTTCCTGGAACTCACTTGGTAGTCCAGGCTGGCCTGGAACTCACAGAGATCCGCCTGGCTCTGCCTCCCGAGTGCTGGGATTAAAGGCGTGCGCCACCACCGCCCGGTGAATTCTTACTTTCTATACAAGTGTAAATACAACTTTTCAAAACCTCCATTTCCTTTTTTACTCAAATAATATCACCTTCTGTTAAATTTTTCCAAGTTTCAAATATAGCAATGCTAAAAGAGTGCATTGTGACAAGTTTAGCAATATTGTAGCTTTCAAGATACATTTCCTTTATATCTCTGTCCTAATTTTGCCTTATTGTTGTCATGTAATATTCAATTTAAATCATATTCAGATATGCTATTACAGAGAGATGAGGAGATGATTGCAATCATAAAATATAACTGCTGTAATATGTAGACCTTCTCATTATGAATTGGAACATTGTTGCATTCTAAGGAAAATAATAATTGTGTCTAACAGGACTATTCTGCTCATCTGCCTTGCAGTTAAGGCATAGAGAATCATAGAGAGAGGAAGAGATAGGTAATAAATAGAAATAAAACCAAGGCAGATTTGAAAATCAAGAAGAGAAGATGTAGTGCACAGTAACGTAGGATGTCACCACGAAGAACCCATTAGCTATATATAATAAATACAGCTACATTTTCATAACTTAAGTAGACATGAATTTATAACCATAAATAGCCAATTTAGCTCAAAGTGTCCTATAAAATAGTGAGTGAAACTTCAGTGGCAAGACATTGCTAAAACGCCATCCTCTAAATGAACTATTTAAGAATCTGCTAAACTATTATTAGGTATTTGATTTTATTTATAGTTTATTGACAATATAATGTGATTTTTAACATATTTTACCTCCATTGTTTTCTGCATGCATGATTACCACATCTATCATAATGGCTGCAATAACCGGCAGCACCACAAATCTAGTGTATTGCTTCTGGTGTTTTGTTAAAACCCCAAGATGGAAACTCACTCTTATATTCATGTGTTCAATTCCAAGAACTGGAGGGTTTGTGATATTAGCGTGGCAGTGTGTTCTTGCCATGTAAACAGTCTGATTACTCTTCATCAATTGTACAAGCTGCAAATAAAAACAAAAATTTACTTAGAGTTCAGAAATTATATAAATGAGTTCATGAGCAGAATATTAATGTATTTTGATGGATATGTAATTTTTAACAATAAGTGCTTCATAAAAACAGAAATTAAAGAATTAAGGAAGTGTCCACCACCTAATTCTGTGTCTTTTGGATCTGCAACTTACTTTGGCATTTCACTAAGTTTTGAACCATATAACTCCTCTTTTGTTCTCCTGTTTTCCCACTCTCAAAAAGCTACTATTTGGAAATCAAACAGAGAAAGGAGCAAATGTATCAAGAACCAAGTGTTTTAATTATCATCTTTCTCTAGTATTTCAGCACAAAGTCACAAACATATTTATTAATCTTCCTATTTTCTGTCAATAAATATTGAAATTTCCTTACCCAGACATAAGAATTTCAAATTTATTCAGTTAACACTGAATACATATAGCTTTGTAATAAAAATTTTTAATAGTTTTAGATTAAAATTGTGTTCATTGTGACTAAATTACTCATGAAAAAAAGTATTTTGTAGAAAACTAAGCAATGAAGAATCAAAATATGCAAAATTATTATTAATGTTTATGTGCCATATTATTCATTGTATGATTAATTAAACATTAAACTTACTTAAATATATAATTTAGGATAGCTTATTCATTTCTAATAATCAGCTAATTCAAGAAAGGGTAATAGACTCTTGTGAAGGTTAGGATGCAAAGAAACTGTCACTTAAAAACAGGAAATAAAAATTCAGTGTAATGCTTTCTCATCTGTGTTGAAGTCATTGACATGAGACTCCTTTGGGGAACCAACTGGACAGAAGCAGGGTACTCACCATAGTCGCAAATGGTCCGGAAGAGAATTCATTGTGGAACTGAGTCATGTCAAGGGGAAAAAAATAACATCTAGTCAATACAAAACCAACATGTTTCAAACAGAGACACATTCTCTTGATGTCTATCATATTGAAGGTTTGCCTGTTTTCTCTTTCTTTGTTTTCTGACCTTGAGAAATGACTTACAGCAATCAGCAAGAACCAAATCAACCCACTTCTAATCCTGCCCTGATACTGAACAAACCCTAGCACTGAAAATCTTTAAATCACAATTACTAGTATTTAGGGGCTTCTTGAAAGACTAGATTTTCTCTCTCTCTCTCTCTCTCTCTCTCTCTCTCTTCTTCACATTCATTAGGTTATCCCTGTTCCAAATATATAGTTCACTACAATGGACATCTTCTACAGTGCTAAATGAAGATGAACAATGGAAATTTGTGATCCTGAATGCAATATTAGGAAATGAGTGTTCTTACTCTAGCCACATTTTAAGGGTTTCTACCATAGTTTTTTTTTTGTTTTTATTTTTTTTAAAGAAAAATAAAATTAGAGAAAACATAGAAAAATCATTAGATCCTTTGAAATTTCATGAAACTATCCCATTGACCCTGTCCATGTTTCAGTAGTTGGTGCTTCCTTTACCTATGAAAGTGTATTTTCTGATATTTGGGTCATGACACTTAGTGTTTCATTTACTAGTGCAATTCAAACATTATCATGAACGTTAAAGTACATACAAACTCCTGCTGGATTTGCTCAACAAGATTATGGATGGTTTGAGCTCGGTTGATGGCACTGTTAAAGGTTTCCACAAGGGGCTCCCAGCAGCCCCCAACTTCGGTATGACACTCGGGAATTGATGCAGCTTTCTCCCACAGGAGCAGGTTCAATACCACCAGCAGCATGAGTGTCCCTGCAAAATAGAAACAAGAGCCACTTAGGGATGATGCATTAATCTGAGTTTTTCAAGGCTCAACATTTTCAGAAAAGTTTTATTGGGCCAAAGATTATTTCACTGCATGACTTTATATTGAGTTTCTGGAATAGCATATAAAATCACTGTGAGTACTTTGGCAATAAATTGCACTTTTCTGTATAATAGTTTGAGGAACAGGTGGTTTCCCATTTTTTTTTATTGTTTGACAAATGATTCTGAATTCTACAAATGTCTGGAAGTGAAATGAACTCTCAACTGGTAGTTTTAAGTCATTCCCTTTAGATAGTTTAGTGTCTTTGAGTTTAAGCTCATTTTCAGATATCAAACTCTTGAAGAATTTGCAATTTTTTAAATTTAATTTAATTTAATTTTACAATACAATTCAGTTCTACATATCAGCCACGGATTCCTTTGTTCTACCCCCTCCTGCCCCCCTCCCCTGCCCCCCAGCCTACCCCCTATTCCCACCTCCAGGGAAAAGCCTCCCCTGAGGATTGAGATCAACCTGGTAGACTCAGTCCAGGCAGGTCCAGTCCCCTCCTCCCAGGCTGAGCCAAGTGTCCCTGCATAAGCCCCAGGTTTCAAACAGCCAACTCATGCAATGAGCACAGGACCCGGTCCCACTGCCTGGATGCCTCCCAAACAGATCAAGCCAATCGACTATCTCACCCATTTAGAGGGCCTGATCCAGTTGGGGGCCTCTCAGCCATTGGTTCATATTTCATGTGTTTCCATTTGTTTGGCTAATTGTCCCTGTGCTTTATCCAACCTTGATCTCAACAATTCTTGCTCATATAAACCCTCCTCTTTCTCGCTAATTGAAATTCTGGAGCTCTACTCGGGGCCTAGCCGTAGATCTAGGAGGATATTAGATGTGGAACAAGGATGACTGGACTGCTACTCACATCACCAGTGAGGCTACCTGGAAAACAGGACCCCAAGAAAGACACGGGGATCACCCAATGACGGAGAAATGAATGAGATCTACATGAACAATCTGGACATGAGTGGGGGTAATGAAGGGCGAGGGTCGAAGGAAAGAGAACTTGGGGGAGTGGGAGATCCCAGCTGGATCAAGAACAGAGAGGGAGAACAAGGAATAGGAAACCATGGTAAATGAAGACCACATGAGAATAGGAAGAAGCAAAGTGCTAGAGAGGCCCACAGAAATCCACAAAGATACCCCCCTCAATAGACTGCTGGCAATGGCCAAGAGACAGCCCGAACTGACCTACTCTGGTAATGGGATGTCCAAACACCCTAATTGTCATGCTAGAAACCCCATCCAATGACTGAAGAATTTGTAATTTTTAAACTTCATGTCTAATATCAGGATTTTGTACATTGAGGTAACAGGGTTAGCACACTTTATCTGTTTGCTTTCTCTATGTGTTAGATCATAAACACAGAAAGATTACTAATCCAAAAGATGAGGAGAATATTGTCCTAAAAGTGATGTCAGTTTGGAATTGCTAATTTATGATAAAACGTCAATAGTGTAACAATTCATCAAAACTTCATATTATTTTCTTTAAAGTTAATCTTCATAATAATTCTCTGAGCAGATTAGTTTGTCATGATTATAATCTGAATATATTTATGAAGGAGAAGATCTCTCTCTCCTTTCTAAATGATTTTCCTAATGGCTGATTATTGGCTAATGGTGAAAATGGGACACCAACAATCAGGACTTTGCCCTTCACCTGGTCATAGAAAGATCACACGTGGGTTCACACTACACGTCTTTCTGACAGAGGACATAGCCACAGTTCTGAGACTCAGTTTTATTAGAGATCATTGCCCAACCTTGAAAATAATAAACTTTGTCACTAAGACATTATAAGAAAACTCTAGAATCTTGATTTGATCTACTTACTTTGCTGTCTAAAAATACACTTAAAAGTTTTGGCAATGATTAGGATTGACTTCAATCTAAAAATTGTTACTCTTTAAGCAGTACAGCACAAGGCCAAAACTTAAGGCTGAAGGAACACAGTAAAGGAAAGAGAAGAATAAACATAAAAGGTAGAGGACCAGAAGTTTTGTTGAGAGAAAGTGCCCTTTGATTATGCAATACCAAGTTGTCCAACTTAAAATCATAGATATATGAGCAACACTAAATGGATCCAGCAGGTTGTTTATAGGTATGTAAAAACATAAATATAGTAATTCAAGAAAAAAAACAGCCCTGAACTTTACAGGGACCAAGGGAAAAGGCTTCTGAGGATGTGGAGGAATGAAATAATATAATATTCATCATGTAGGAAATTCTCAAAAAAAATTAAAAATGTAAAAATGTCTTCCTATTGCATTTCAAACATAATATTTTTTGTTATGATCTCCCTTTTTCTACCAAATGACATCTACAAAATATGGCACTTGGTCAGCACTCCTTGTTCTTCTTTGTGTGATGTGATTTGGCTTATGCTACACTGGAAAAGAGTACAGAGCACATGCTGCCATTTGTCTATTTCAGGCTTTAGTACTTAAAGATTCTTCAGATTTATTCCAATGTGAAAACTCATATACTATACCCAGGAGCAAAATTCTGTCTCTTCTGCCTTGAGATAAGATAAGTTGGACCCACTGACTTTACATCCTTGATAATTTCCAATTTTTCAAACTCTGAAACATTGTCCTTTTGAGCTGTAATGTTTGTTCTAGATGTCCTGTGCATTAGGAGTTGTTTAATGATCTCCATTGCTTCTACTCATTGGATACTAGTAGCACTTCACTTCTTCTTTCCCTTCAATACAGATAACACAGGCTATCCCTGAATATTGCAAGCATGTCTCAAGCTAAAGGATGTTGAGAATAACTGATCCAATTGTCTCTTCTTCCCTTGTATAGTTGCCTTCAAGAAAAATAATTTTAAAAGATTATAGAAAGTCTATGCTGAATTCTTCTCTTGGAAAACTATGAACAAATATCTCTTCATACCAGATAGAACAATAAAGATTCCAAAGAGTTCCAACAAAGCAAACTCAAGGACTGAATATTTTTACTTAGAGACACATGGGGGAGAGCATACTTACAGCTGTGAAGTTGTCTCAAACGCAGCTCCATTGCTGAGAAGTTTCCAAAGAGGATGAGTGCTGTCTCTGGAGAACTGGCTCACTAGAGTCATACATTCGGCTAGTTTCTTCCTCCTATATATTCTAGCAGATGGCCCCAAGGCATGCACAGCCACTGGACAGCAAGTAGTCACATGTAGAATCCCTCATTACTGAACTATGTCTGTCTATCTTCAGGGAATGTTAGCAGTTTTATTACCACATACTTATCTGTGTCTGGATGGTTGTTTTGTTTTGCTTGTTTTTGTCACTTATTTTCTACGTATTGATTCTTGTCCAAATGATTTTTGATATCTCTGAAGTGATCTCGACTGCCTAATGACAGATGGTCATGCCAGACCAGGAGGAAATTGTTGTTCATGACTACTGCCCCCTCCTTAGACTCTTACATTCTTTCTATTATCTCTTTTAAAAAGATTATGGGCAAATTAGTAGTGTTATTATGAATCTCTGCCAGTAATCACTGACTACTTTCTCTATAAACTAAACTGACAGCTATAGTAATCTACATGCCCAAATTAGATGCTTAGAAGTCATTTTGAAAGAAACCAAATATATTTAACAGAAGAACTCCTTTAACTCCTCTTGAGAGTCTATAACATCTCAAATAAACGGTTGTTCATTGACTCGAAATACAAAATATGGTTGATTTGTTTGGAATTGGCCTTAATCATATCAGAAGTTTATTTATTTACCAAAAACATTTGTACCAATATTGTCCTAATGAGTATAGCTTTATATGCTTGCTGCTAGCATTAGTACTTGAGCCATAGTACCACTGGGGACAATTCTCCAAAAAACAACTTCACAGTCGCTTCCAGACTCTGACAGCCAGTGGACATAGAGGGATCTTCTATCCCAATGCCAACCAAATTTCCTCATATTGTTGAAACAGAGTATTTGCTGCCTAAAGAATTTAGGCCAACCAATTAGGTATGCTACACATCCAAAAGGAGATACAGCTGCAACAATGGTGTGAGGGACCTCAGAAGCCGGACTGTCCAATATCTCTTGGGGAAGGTAACTCAGCCTGCTCTGAGGGATTTAATTCAATAATCATATGGTGCTCAGGAATCCCTTTCCCTCCATGTATGCACACTCTCATAAAAGCTCATTAAAAAAGCTCATTAAAAGCTGTGCTTGTATCCTTTCAGATTCCCTTCCAAAAGAGTAAAATGTGTAGAGATTGGATTTATGTAATAGGAGCTTTACAGAGACTCAACATTTCCATAGACCTACTATTACCTGTTTCAAGAAACCACAAACTCACTTCCCAATTTTGTTACTCCATGGACATTAATCACATCTTAGCATTGGTGTTACACAGGATAAAGCCTCAAGCATATATATATCAGTTGTTTCTTCCAAAGCACCTGGCTATGTAGAGTAGCATGGATGACATCATTACTTCTTTTCCAAGCCTATAATCTATAAGCAGCCCCATGAACTAATTAGGGTGCTTCACCTGGTACTCTGACATATGATTAGGAAGAGTTGACATCTGGCTAAGGGCCAAAATGGAGCAGAGCACATTCAGACTTGCCTGCCAAATCTACTGCCCCTCTAGATGTCTTCCACCTTTTGAGAGTCTCTTGCTTGGTCCTATGCCCTGGAGCTGTCTGTCTCTCAACAGTATTTTGGGGAAGGGCCCTGATCTGGATGAGTAACCTCCTCCCCACAAACTCCCCTTTTCTCAACCACACAAAGTCAACATAAATTTCACAGTCTCAAGAAAACACTCAAAACCTGATGAGTAGCTTGTGTGCCTGCTGCAATTCACTTCCAGCATTCTTTCCTCCATGAGAGAATTGTGCACAGAGTCCTCTCTGGGACAGAGCTAATTGCCTACCCCTAGGGCAAGCTGCATCATGTTTATGTTCACCAATCTATTTCCTCATTCTTCCAGTGTTGCTTTACTCCAGGATGATTTTAGAGAGCCATGAATTCTAGTCTACTTGGCAAATTGATAAGAACCAACGTGCCTTTCCTATAAGATTTGTGTGAGATGTTCTCAGATTTTCTGTAATGTCCTTGCTTGAAGGCAATATTAGTCAACCTGCTGATTTTATGTGATGTGCTGTCCCTCTAAGACATCTGTTTCTTTCAGCAAGGAGTTCAGTGAAAAGTCCTCTCTCAGCTTCCACCCCATGGAGGATTATTACTCGGTTTACAGCCATTCATTTGCTCATAACCACCGCATCTTTCATGGGGTCAGCATTTCCACTGGAAATCTGAGATTGGTCACATTGTACATATTGCCACAGTTGACTTCCCTTGAGTCCTGTTCTCAGCTTTTTGTCCTTTCTTGTCTCAACTGCATTAGCACTTTATAAGTGCAATTTAAATCATGTTCCAGGTACTTATATCCTACCCCTTCTACTGAAAGTGTCATCTTATGCTTAATCATGGTTTGAGAAGAGATAATATACAAACTCTTAGGTCACAGTTTTGGAAACCAGACTGTCATCTCTTCTCACAAAGTGAATATAGTTTTCAGGAATGCAGAATGAGATCGAAAACTGCCTGATACAAGTCAAGGGACTTATTATTGCCATGCCTAAACACGTGTCTTCTACTTGATTCTTAATCTTTCAAAATGAAGATTTTTTTGTCAGTTACCTGACTATAATGCTCGGTGGAAAGTTTTATTCTCTTTTCATCTATTTTGACTTCTAGAAGCCTCTTGAGTGTTTGGATTCTTGTTGCTATCCCTAGATTTGGGAATTGTTTTTCTGCTACATTTTCCCATTCTAACTTTTGTAAAGTTTACAGCAGTCACTATCACAAACATCTGTGCATGTGTTTTTCTCTCTCTCCCTCTCTCTCTCTCTCTCTCTCTCTCTCTCTCTCTCTCTCTCTCTCTCTCTCTCTCTCTCTCTCATATATATATATATGTATATATATATAGACATACATACATACATATACACATATACACACTTACACTCAAAGAGAAGTATTAATCATCTCTAAATACAGCCCATGTCCACACTGAAAAGAGAAAATTACTCTAAGAAAGCCTTGTAGACAATCACAAATAACTCTCATCTCCCTACCTTTACAGGTCAGCACAGGCTGCTATTATTTCCACTCTACTAATATGGATTTTCTTGTCACTATATTGGCACTTTTGCAGTTGTCGGGTACACATCAATAAAGAAAGAGGATCCTACTTCAAGAACCTTAGATGCTTTTTAGGAAAGAAAAGACAACAAATATAAAAGTGGTACTCTGAGGTATGTACACAGCCTATTTGTCTTCTAGAAAAATATAAGTAGCAGCACAGTAGAAGAAGTTTTGAAGGAACAAATGATGAAAAGGAAACATGCCATGAGTTGGAATGCATTCAGAAACACAAGTACTCCTGATCCTCAGATGTTCACCAAGAAGTGAGCTAGGAAAAAAAAAAACCTCTTTCTTCCTTAAACAGCTTTTGTCACAATATTTTATCACAGAAACATGACAAGTGAGTCAGTGTTTGTCTCTCTGTGAATGTGTGTGTATTTGTGTCTACGTGTTTATGAATGTGTATGTATGTATTGTGTATGCTGTGTGTACCTAGATGTGCAATTGTACAAGTATCTATACATGTATATAAAAGCCTATACTATACTTTCTCAATCACTCTGTACCCTGTTTTTAAGACAGGTTAGCTCACTGAACATAGAGTTCATTGATTAAATAGACTGGTCAACTACAAGCCTGAGAAATCCCTGTATCTCCACCTTCCCAGAACTGGATTGCAGTCATAGGCAAGTTGATCTTGATCCTGCTATTTCTTATAGATTCTGTGTTATTGGGTCAGGTCCTAGAGCAAGTATACAATCTCTACAAACAAAATAGCCTCCTGATGTGGGTCTTAATTTTTGAAAACTTGTGATAGATAAAATGAACTACTAACAGTTCTGAAATATTTATTTGTTTTAACAAAAACTTTTCAAATTTTATTTGCCATAGTAAAATTGACAGACATAGGTAGTTCTTAGCCTTAGATTGCAGAACTGCTTTTTAAGTCTGTTAGGTTAAATAAGCTTCTCAACACAGTTCTCAGACAGATTGCACTGCAGATGTCACTCAAATTAGGCTCCCTTTGAATCTCTAGTGGTGATGTAAACTCTACTGGGAACATGCTTGTGAAATATGTACTACTTTTCTTTTTACTTATGAATTATTAATTTTTTACTTCTGTAGTAATTGCTTAATTAAGAAAAAAGTTGAAGAAATGAAACATGGTAAAGAAACAGAGTTTTGAAGTGTATCAATATTTTAAGAACTACATTAAGATGTTTTATATCTTGAAAATAGATTTAGAGAAGGAAACATTATATTTTACCTTAAAATATAAATGGTTTAATTATGTTAATTGTGAAATGTGACATAAAAGTGGACAGGAGGAAAACCCAGGAGTCCTCAACCTTATACAAAGATCTATAGGCTATTAGGGAATTGTGAGAAAGGAGAAATACTCTTCTCCATGGAAGAGCACATAAATTGAATACCCAACACCAAATGAAGCATACATATAAGTGACATTATGCAGACTGAACAGTTTGTATTTATTTACTTAGGAATATGTATGTATATTCATATACATATGCATATACATATATAACAACAATTGATGAAGAAAAAGAGGCCATGAATTTGAAATAGAACAAGGAGGGATATATGAGATGTTATGAAGAGAGGAAAGGGATGAGGAAATGATGTAATCATACAATCTCAAACAAAATAAATTAATTAAAAATAATTGAAATTTTTTTTGTTTTCAAATGTTTTGTTCTTTTGAAAATGTTCATTTCAAAGTTGGTGTAGCCTTCAAGATTTTGAGCACAAATAATAGAATTCTGAGGTCTTAAAAATGGTTCCCAATGTTTCCTTTTCTTTTCCTGTCTCTACTGTACAAATCAGTTGTGATTATGACAGATGATATTCATACAGAAGAAGCTATTTTGCTGCTTATAGGGTATTTTTGAAAATTGCTAAGGAGATAAATTCTGCTACTGAGCTTTCCTTACCAGTAGATTAGAATGTATGCAGTCAGCAATCATTAAATATGAATACCATTTTAGTGATAGATGTGTATATTTATTTGGTATTCATTTATCATTTGATAATAACATATGAAGAGATGATCCAATCACTGATAAATTCTGAAAATATCGGGTTGGTAAGTTTCCATTGCTGCGACAAAACACACAAGAAATACATCTTAAATGGAGTAAAGGTTTATTTTAGTTCATAGTTTCCAAGGGTTTAGTCAATTGTCACTTAGTCCTGTGACAGCACTGTATATTATGGGTAGATGCAGCCTATTTAAATTTCCATGGTCAGGAAGGAGGGAAAGAGAGAGGGGGAGAGAAAGAAAGATTTTTTTTATCCTTTTCAAAGTATATACTCAGTGATACAACTTCCTTCTACCAGATTCTATTTCCTAAATTTTTACCAGTGCTCTGTAGTTCCACAGGGTGAAGACTCCAGCTTCAAAACAGAAGCTTTTGTAAAATACTGCAGATACAAAGGGTTACACAATGTATTGTAAACTTTTAGAAAGCTGGACACAAGTTCAAAGAGAGTAGGCAGTTCTTGTGTGGTATTCAAGTCCAATGAGGAACAGGGAAGACAGTGACTTCTGTCTTGTTATTGCTTAACTATGGTAACTCTTCTCTTCTGGTACAGTACATACTTAAAAGCACTATTTGATTAGACTCAGCTTAATGATGTTTTATGTTATAATATGTTAGTAAATTTGATCCAGTCAGTGATATATAGGAAAATAAAGTTCAGGAGCAATTGGCCATAAAGTTAACTGGCCTCATCTCAGTCTCTTGGATTTTACCCTCATTTGTTTTTCCATCTATTCTCATTCTCTGAAGATCCCTTGTTGTTTCTGTGTGCTTCCTTCCTCTGTTGAGCCCTGGGTTGCTGATGGCTGCTTTGATTTCTTCTGCATTGGAGAGTCCTTGATGAGTTTCTTTTAGAGAGTCTGCATTGAACGTAGACTCACTTGGCCCTCTTCTTCTATCAGTTATGCATTCCAACAGCACAGCCCATTATCATCTACATTCTAGTTACATCATCAAATTCTCGCTATCTCTCTTTCTTGTAGTACTACGTGCTGCTGTCCCATTACTCATACAATGATTGCAGACTCAACCCTGATAGATATCACTGTCTATGATGGAAAGGCTTTTAGCATCAGGGGTTAACATTTCTTACTCCACAATAATATCTACAGAAAAATCTTAAACATTGATTGTTTACTAATGCCTTATTATAAAACATATCTCCTTTTACTAAAAGTCAGTGTATGCAAATGATATAGGAATACTGAAGATTAATTGATGAATATATTTTTTCCTTTTTTGATCAATCAGCATTTCATCAAACCATCAAAGCCATGAGGCCTTGAAAGAAAAGATTTAATCATTCGGTAATTTCTTTGCTGTTTGTTTTTGTTCGTATTTTCTTTACTTAGCAGTATCCACTGCTGTGACATTAGTGCAGTAATCTACATATTTATCTAACCCGTCCCCCCATGTTCAACTAAAACTACTAGCAGCCAGATTTTTTAAAACTTTCTTTTGGTATTTGTAGTGCCCATAATTCAAAATATCAGATGAATATTTGTGGTGTTTATTTCTTTCTGTTTTGATATCACAGCTCTTATTCCTACAATAAAATGATTGTTTCCTCTAATGTCACCTTATGTTGAAATCCATAGACACAAGCACACATAACCTCATTAGAGAGGCCTGACTGCTATGTTCTTCTTAAATATTTTTTCCTTCTTTTTGCTGATTCTGTGTAACACTTATAGGTATAATAACTTTTCTCTGAAAAGTTTGATTTCAGTTATATGCCACTTTTGCACAGAGGCCTTTCTCCATCATATACAATTGAGTAACTGGCAGTATAAAGTTCATGCTTTATGTAATACTGTGAAATTTACATTCCTTAGAATTGTCAGTCATTGCCCAGTTTCCTCCCTGTTTAGTTATCATCACACATTCATAAACTGACTATTGAGAAATCAAAACTAACTTATATAAAGTATCCCTGTGTGGTGATGTAGTGTGTCCCCAATATACTGTGTCCCCCAATAAAATTTATCTGAGGATCAGGGGGAAAAGCCAGCCACTATAGTAAACACAGAAGTCACGCAATGGTAGCATGTGCCTCTAATCCTATCATTCGGGAGGTAGGGATCTGTTATCTCTGTGAGTTCAAAGCCACACTGGGAATAGAGCCAACCATGGTAACACACACCTTTAATCCCAGCACTAACCATAGAGGTCTGTAGGTTTGCACAGACAGACAGGAAGTGACAGAGCTGGGCAGGAAGAGGAAGTGATGTAGCTGGACAGAGAGCAAATGAGATAGCAAAACAGACAGGCATATAGGCGTGGGTATACAGGAAGTAGGTCTCTTTGGATACTGAGGTATTGGTGAGGTGAGGTTAACTTGTGGCTTTTCCAATTTCTCTGATCTCTCAAGTTTTCACCCCTATATCTGGCTCCAGGTTTTTATTTAATAATAAAACTGTCATGTTTTGAATAATGGGCCAATGGTATAGAAATGAAATGTTTACTGGGATTTGTTTTACAATATTCATTATATATTATCCATTAAGCTATACAATGTGAAGTTTATGGTAGCTAGAGTTTTCTAATGAGACCTTGTCTCAAACAATGAAGCAAGTTACATTCAACTATATATATTTTTTAAAAAAAGACCATTTAGAAATTCATCTACATCCCTGGATCTCATGATATATATCCACCTTTTGAAGAAAAAAGTTTGAAATATGTCAGAGCAATAATGATTTTGAACGTATTCAAGAGAAAATAGAGGAACTGATATATTTTGAAGAATGGTGTTCAGTTGTATTTAAAAAAAAGGGAAGATCGTCACAGTTAGGGAGAAGGCAGATTCAGTGCAAATAAGTCTGGCTGTGAGGAAACCAATAAGTTTACCTGAACTGTTGTCTTATAAGCTCCAGGAATTTTCATTACATAGCAAGACTTATTCTTGAATTTTGTCATGGAGAGTGGTCTAGTTTTGATTGTCACCTAGAGCTCTAACAATTCAATGAATGAAGGAAAAGGTACTTTTGATGCAATGAAACTTTCAAGAAAGTAGGTAAGATGAGAAAAGGCATGTGGAAGGAGAAGATGGAATACAAGTTTTATATGTGGTTCTAAAATTTAAGGTACTTTTAGGTGATCATAAAGTTTAGTATCCTAACACTATAGATTCATTGATAGTAACAAAGTATACCTACATCATCATAGTATCAAAGCACACCATGCCTTTTGAAGGTTTTCTTTTATTTAGTCTTTCTTTTTTTTACTCCTTCCCCCAACATTCGATTTTCTCAATTTCATCCATTGTTTTCATTTTCTATTTATTAGAATTCTATCTAGATGGTCTCTTGGTATCTGGAAATCTTTGTAAATCTCTGATGCTTGGAAATAGAACCCAGCAATCCACATTCCTCTAGGAGCATCTCACAGTGTGATGGGTACATTTCTTAGGTGGCTTAGACATATATGACAAGCTGAGCTCCCATCAACTAATCATAACTCTGAGGACTGAAGAAGTCAAATATCAGATGTTTTGACTAATTGTATTGGATGACTATTAGGATTAATGTCCTACTCAGGAACATCTGAGTGAATGAATCTAAGGGTGTTGTTCCTAGACAAAAGTACACAATGGATTCAAAAAAAAGGGAGAATGGCATCTCATTCCTCAGGTGATGAGTGCTAATTAATTTAAGTTGCTAAGATAGCTTGTATCCATATGAACAGCAGGAGAACAATGTTGGTAGAGACCTCAATGGGGAGTCAGCAGTGATATAATGCTATTGCTTCTTGACTATTCTAGTAATCCTGATGCAGAAAATCCCCACGTCCTCTCATCAGAAAGATCACTTTGACCACTGTTCTCTAGTACTATGGATTTATCATAAAGGAAGCAATGCCAAAGGATGTAAAGGACAATGCTAATGTCAGAACTGTAGGTAGGAAAATTCAACAAAATATCTTTGGTATTCTCCTAATAGGTGTCCTTGGAAAGCACCAAAGTGACCCATGGGAGAGTCAGTTGCCACTGAGAGGAAATAAAATTGTGATCTTATCTAAAATAGGTCTTTCATATCACTATGTAAGTTGGAGATAAGAGAAATTTTCATTTCCCCTAATCCTCCACCCCATCCTATACAAATCAAAGAAAGGACTGTATATGGAGCAGGAGGAAGAAAAGGGAAATTGTTGGACTGACCTTCTCTGAATTTAATGGAGTGTGACTTGATTCACAAGAGTATAATGTTAATGTCTTAAGTAATTGGAATTTGAGCTGACACTAAACCAAAGAAGGCTTGTTAGACTCAGGAGTAAAGAACACATGAAATATGTGTCAGAAGATGCTGAGGAGAAGTAAGAAATGTGGAGGTTTTGTTGTTGTTTTTTGTTTGTTTGTTTGGTTGGTTGGTTCACAGTTTGACCGTACATCATGAAGCAGATATTTCATTGAAATTGAAATCAAGAAGAAAGATGAGTGCTCATCTCTTAGGGCCCATTCTGAAGCAAGACTGATTTTTCTATCTTACAAAAATCATTTATTACTTACTTTTCTCCACCTAACAATGGAGCCTTATTAGATTTCCCCGATTCTATGTCAGAAAATTGCAGTAAAATTTTCTCTTTTTGGTTTCATGGCCTCATTAGCCATTGGTAGTTGTCTAGATCAAGGTGTCAGCCCACCAGGAGGTAATGCCCTGATGGGTGAATCTCCATTAGACAAGGCCCCTAGAACTCACACCCCAGGATGTCTTTTGCTTTTGCTGTGCCTTTACATGTTTGCTGCTGCTATGGCCTGCCAACAAAAGAGTCAGCTATGAAAAAATACTTTCTGCTTGTTCATGTTCTGTTAATATGTAACAAGTTACTTAAATATAAATGTATATGGGTTATTGGGGTAACTTTGTTTTTAATCATGTAAGGGAGATTTAAAAAATGTGTTTTTACCTGTACTCTGTAGGAATTTAGCAGAATGCCTGTATGGGGTAGATGTTAGAATGCACAGCTGTTTTTTAGAAGTACCTTGACCTTAAAGAATCCTTGTGTAAGACAGTGATTGTTTTGCTGGTGGGGCTTTGCAGTCATCTCATGACTTTGGTCACAAGAGACCTCAGGCACACCTGAGGCTCTTGTATTACTGTGTATTGTACACAATGCATAATAAAGAACTAGAGTCATGGAAGCATGTGATGCTCTCCTTCAGTAAGACATGTAAATTAAGATTAGAGACCTTGGTATGAGGAAATACTTTGTGTAACAATCAATAAATACACCTTGGTATGGCTGTTCAGGGTTCAAGTCATCAGAAGAGGTTAGACCTTCCTGCTGTCACATGGGTCTTAAAATTTCATCTTGGAGTTTCTTTTTTTCTTCAACTAGTAATGGAAAAACACAGAAAGAACACACAAGAATAGAGAATAAAGAAAGAAATCATCAAGCGAGAGTTTGAGTGTCTTTTTCCCTAACCCCCTAAGATAAAACAAAAATCTAATACATGCTGATGCTGTGGATTTCCATTTGAGCCCTATGCTGCTGGAGGCTGCCCCCCCAGGCACTGATACCTCTTCATGTCATGTTACTAATATCAAAACAAACTCAAATTCTATTATATGTACAATTCCATGGTAGAGACTTGGAATTCATGAACTTACCATGTATGTAAAGGAGATAGGTGGCGAGAGAGGGTGGGAATGAGCTGTTATCAGTAAACCACTGGGTATTGACTATGTACAGTCAACCTTCCATGTGTTGCTAGTGTTGGGAAATTGGATTTTCACAGGGGCTGCCTGCTTTCTCTTGTCAAGATGGATCCTGACTTTTTCCCAAATAATGTTTAGGGACCATGAAAATCACCAAGATTATTACCTCCGAGATGATTTTAGGAACAAATATTGTTGTCAAATAAAATCTGTCTTGCTTTTTTATATGATTTTCTAAGTCATCAATGGAAATTTTTGAGGATTGACTGAGTGAAAATAGGAAGAAGCCAATTTCATCATTTGCTAATCAAACATCTATTCTTTCTGTTAGGAGGGGGTCCATGCTACTGATGTGTTTAGTACTAAATGAATGAAAGATATTAATAACTGTCGCATTATACATCGACATATTTAAAGCACTATTTTGTTTTTGTTGAGGCATGTTACACTCAAGCACACATGCAAAAATCATTAAAAATGGATCATTAAAGAGTATCAGTCCTCTAAGTTGTAGCAGATGTCACCATGAACATGTACACACCTCAAGAGTCTGAGATAAGTGTTAACCTTATCTGTGTCAACACGAAGGCAGTAGGACAATTTATAAAGAGCAAAAAAACGTGATTTTTCCTCCACTGATTGTAAGGATGCAAGCTCTGACCAGACAGGGTACTCTTCATTTCCTTCCATTTCAGGATGAACCTAATGACAAAATTAATAGTCACATTATTACTGTTTGTGTTGGATTGTCCTTTTCCCTTTTAAGTCTTGTCATCAACATAAATCCAGAGTCAGAATTGTGAATTTTCATGTGTCAAAGCCTGGATACCATGTATCCTTCTGGTCATCTGAAAACTAGAAGAAAGACTCAAGTATATATTTTCTCAGATGAAACTGATTCTAGACAATGCATATTCTTTTGTGAAAAGTTACATAGAGGATCAAAAAATGACACTTGTGTTTGTGCAAGGCACAACTGAAGGACTGGTTGTATCATCTTTCTCACTTTAGATGCACAGAGGCCAGGAATGGTAGATAGTTGAGAACAACTCACTTTGCCAGGAAAGGTACTGCCTTGGTGACTATGAGGAAGAGCTCTATCAATTAGTGGCCAGGCTACAGATAAGACTTTGTGTATAAACTGTGTTCTTGCAGAGTGAAGTGTTTCAAATGCTATCGTTCTCCACATATGTCACATCATTCAAGGAGAAAAGTAAGAAGACTGCTCACCCTGCTGACTATCCTCATGATGCTCTCCTGAAGCTCTTTGTGTTTTACCTCAATATCTTCAACTCTCGATAGATTATCATCAGGGGCTCCTGGCATAGCACTGAGTTCCTCTAGTAAGTGGTGTAGAGGGTTGTTCCAGGCATGTAATATGCTGAGTATCAGTTTCAGAAAGTCTTCAAGCTATGCAATAGTAAGTAAGCAATCATATTGACATAAATGAAGTTGGTTGTGATGCATTGCATTTTTATTTTAATCAGAAAATCATAACTAAAATGTACGTTTGTAATTTTGTGGATATATAGAATAAATTTTGTAGATGAAAATTATGTAGAACTGTGAATTTCAACAAATTCATCTATATTTTGCTAAATAATACATTATCTTAAATAGTAACTTTTTCCCTAATAAAATATTATGTTGTTTTTATTTTATTTTCCTACTGAAATTGTACCATTTGAACCCACTTTAGGTCTTGCCTATAGTATTGTGTCCAGAAGAAATCAAAACTTTGTTGGGATTTGGTAGGTACCCAAAAGACCTGATTCAGAAAGATAACTGTGACGAATGTCAGTGGCATATGGCTCAAATCATTTTCAGTCAGATTTGTAATAATAAGGAGATGGTTCACAATTACACTCAACTAAGATGGTTAGGTTTTAGGGGATATGAAAACAAAGATTTAATAAAGAAATCATGTTGTACATGAATGTGCTTTCTTCAGTCTACTTCACTCTCTGTCCTTGCCTCTAGCAGAGCAGTCCATCTGTCAGCATGAGCAGATGAAGATCAATGGCACAGTGTTGCCTTTATTACTAGCATCAGTGGAAACCTCAATGGAGTTTGACTTCCCAGTGTGTGCCCTCTGCCAGGATCATACATGAAGCCCAGCTGTGATTTCAAATACTTGCTGTGTTGATATCTGTAAGCAATTCTGTGGTAATAAATATAAAGTCTAGAAAGGTATGACACAAACTTTGTGAAGGAAAACATATAAAGATATGAAGGAAAAGACCATACCAAATGGTGACAAATCCTGGGAGCAGTGAATGCTTGACTTAGAGGAACTACAGACTCCCAATGTTACTGGGCATGCTGGTGGTTAAAATTCTGCATTAACCTCCCACATCTTCACTTCTTATTTCTCAGCTAGTGTGATAATATTCCATTTTGTGAGGACACTGGAGTGAAGTCAATGTAACAGTTTATGAAGTGTCTACCAATGCCAGGGAAGAACGTCATTAAAATACTACTCCTTCCTCTACCTTCACTTCTCATTATTACTTCCACATAATGTTCAAACCAAATCAGTTCATGATAAGTTATGGCAAAGGTCATATGGGAATGATCATATCAATTATAAGTTATAGCTGCCATAATAAGATGATCTTTCCAACATTTTTGAGGACATGGTTTCATTTGGAGGAACATTAAATAGTACTTGCGTGATCCTCATGTTTGAGTCCTTTCAGTAAAGCCATAGGAAAAGTCCATAAAACAGAGAGTAATAACACATTCGTAAGATGCAAACATGGAATCAGGAGATTCTTGAGAATTAAGAGGAGCTGATTTAATGGTCAGTAGTATAAAATATTGCCAATAAGGTAGCATTAGTAATATACAATAAATATAACTACATTTTCATTCTTATGGATATACATGAATGTATATATAAACACAGATACCCAATTCAGGTCAATCTCCTACAGAATAGTAAATAAAATTGGTAGCCAGATATTGCTAAACTAGGGTTATGTAAATGGACAATTTATAACTCAGCTACAAAATTGTTTCATTATTAAAACTTTATTTTCTTATAATTCATCAACTATGTAATATGATTTTGTATCATTGCTTACTCTTTCAGCATTTCCTTGTAGGGGTGATTATAACACATATATAGTGCTCATAATGACCTACAGAACAGCTGATCCAGTATACTACTTGAGCTCCTTAGGATAAAACCGTGGACTGAGGACTCACTGAGATCTTTCTGGCTTCCTCTTTTGTTTCTGGGGTGTTGAGTGAAAAAGTATGGCAGCTGTTCAATGTCTTGAACATGAATTCTTGGTCTTTGAGTAATCCTAGTGTCTGTATATGTTAAAATAGAAACTGAGTTAGTTGTAGTTCAGTCAATGATCCATGATCAGAATATGAATGCATTTAATAAATGTGTAATTTTAAATGTGAGTGTTAAATAAACCTGAAATTAAGGAAGAAAATGCCTATTTTACCTACTCTTTTCTCTTTAGATACAAAATTTCAGTTTCTTTTCATCTAAGTGTCTAGCCTCTGAATCACTTCCTTTCTCATGGTTCCTGTGTATCCCCATGCTTCTCAATATTTATGTTTTGAAGTGAGGTCCTTTAAATAACAAAATAATTAATATTTTAAAGCTCATTTTACTCTGGGATTTGAGTTAAAACTCATTACTCTCCTGTTTTTTTGTTACTCAAAACTGATGTTTCCTTTAACAAGATATTGTTAAATTAGACAATTCTTTCTATTGATGCTGAATATATTTAATTATATCTGGCAAAGTTAATCATAAATACTGAGTGGAATTGTGTTACTGTTGATATAATAGTTATCAGGTCTAGTATTTTAAAAACGACTAAACAAGAATAAATTAAAATACAAAAATATGATTTAGTATGTATATTAAAACTTTTATTTAACTATGCTATTTTTCAATATATTATTTAAAATAATAATCAGATATTTTGTGAAAGTTTAATGGATCACTAGGAAGTATAGGCAGTTAATGGCTGTAAAATCTAGAAACACAAACTGAAAGAAAAACATGTGAGTAAAAATAAATTTATTGGCTCCAATGAGTGACTTTTATTACAAATGTTGAGATATATTTTCTGCTTGCCATTTGTTGGATTGAGGTCTAATTTATTTTCTCATCATTGAACTAAATAACTAAATGTCCTTGTACAAATAAAACACAACCATCAAGCAAAGATAAACTACTTACTTCTTTTTCCCCTTTTATTACTAACTTTTTTAATATAACATAATTTGATCATATTCTTTACCCACTCTCAAATAATTATAAATCCCCCCTACCTCCATACCCACTTAGCTCTGGTTTGCTCTTTTTTTTGTCTCTTTGAAACAAAATAAAAAACAAAACAAAAGAGTAGAAATAAAAAGAAACAAAAATAAGATGAAAAATATCAAAACAATATTCCTCCCAAACACCCCAAACTCAACAACATAGAGTCTGTTTTGTGTTGGTCAACCACTTCTGGTTTGAGGCCTCTCCTGCAGTGTGGTTGATTTACCCCATTACACTCCATCAGGGAAATCAGATTCTTCCTTTCCCATCAGGCATCAATTTCAAATAGTTTCTTGGTTAGGAGGGGCACTTTGTGGCCCTCTCCTTAAGACTAAGTGATTTATGTTGAAAAGGAAAAAGAAAGATCATGAGTTAGAGGTGTAGGGCCACTCTAAGAAACAGTTTCTGCTAGATACAACAAGGAGATACACATAGTAACTCACAAAAACTATGCCTACTTCTAAACCAGTCCTCCGGTTGAATAAACTCTATTAAAAGAAATATATATATATATTCTCCTAGCATTAGGGGGCTTCTAAAAAGCTAATCCATCAATACCTGATAAGGTTTCAATTTATGCTAGCTCTTTCAATCCATGGAATGTAATACATAACAATGAAATTCTCATCTCATGGAATATCTGCAGTATACTCAATAAAAATGGCAGAGGGGACTGCCTCCAAAAAAGAACAGCAGAGTTCTTCACCTTGGACACATCTTAGACCTCTCTCTCTCTCTCTCTCTCTCTCTCTCTCTCTCTCTCTCTATATATATATATATATATATATATATATATATATATATATATATAATTTAATATAAGATTGTAGGAAGATAATTTTACCAAAAACCTGAGATTTCTCTGCATCTATTATAAATCAGAGATTCCCTACATGGTCCTACTCTTGTTCTACTATTCCTGACTGATATTTCCTTTCTTCTGGAGGTATACTATTAGAAATTTGGCTCATGGTGGTTTCTCATCTAATTGTAGTGCAATCATTGGCTCCAAGCTTTTTTTTTTTTTTTTTTAAGAAAAACTATCTGAAGTAGGGCAAGTACTTACAATATTAAGGAACATGTCTGACGAGAAGGCATTGGTGCTCTGAAACAAGAGGAATGAAAGAAAAATTTATAAGTAAAAGATAGCATGAGTGCATACTTATTGCAATTGGAGAGACACTTTTTGGGATGTCTATTGGAGCATTCAAGCCTTTTCCTTCCTTGGTCTTGACTGTTCTTGATCACATAACATACAGTTATTAGGAAGAGAGAAACTGTTTGTCCAGCCACCCTATTGTCTAAGCGTTAACTTTAGGAATGCATTAGGAATGTTTTAAAAAGTTTCCTAGCACTTATGGGTTTTAGAAAAGCTGCTGTGGATATCGCTCTGTATAAATAAAATGCTAATTGGCCGGTAGCCAGGCAGGAAGTATAGGCGGGACAAACAGAGTAGAGAATTCTGGGAACAGGAAGGCTGAGGCAGCAGACGCCAGCCCCGTCCAGGGAACAGCATGTAACAGGCACACAGGTAAAGACACAGAATATGTGGCAACATCTAGATTAACAAAAATGGACTGAGTGTAAGAGCTAGATAGTGGTAGGCCTGAGCTAATGGCCAAGCAGTTTTAAATAATATTAGCCTGCATGTGTTTATTTTGGTCTGAGGGCTGTGGAAATGCAAGGGCGCAGGAGCCGGGTGGACACAGGAAAACTTAAACTACAAAAACCTATGACTTTTTTCCCATCTTGAATCTATTGTAATTTAATTTACTACTATTCTATTCACCTAATTCATGGCTGTGCACTTGATTAAATAACTGTGCTTCCTTAATGAAGAAGGCAGTAGACTTGGCCTCCTACAAGCAAGATCAGGAAGTGGGTGTTCTAGAAACTTTTTTTAAAAAAGTGTTTATTCTTTTAAGTCATTTGTTTGTAATTCTTTAAGAGGTCATGAATTTCTTTCCCTGCTTCTTGGAGACAGATGCTTGCTTTCACATATGAAGGTGTAGTACCTGAATTTTAGCTCATGAAGATTTCTGTTAGATTGTAATGCACTACCACTACTGTTAGGGACATCTATTGTTGAAAGATACCTGGGACCAGTGAGGTACGTACGAATAGCCTTCGAATTTCTGTAGCAAGCTCACTGATGGTCTTGGACAATATGATAGCATCATCAAAATGGTCTTTGAGGGACACTTCACCATTGCTAAACACACTGGTATCCATGGATGCAGAGGCCATGTTCTCCCACAGGAGGAGGCTTGACACCAACAGCATCTGAGTAGTCCCTGATATACAGAAACAAAATCTCTGTTGAGATCCATATTTCTGTTTCTTGCTTACAAAAGCACCTTTATAAACTCTGCCCGGTCTCCTCCATGATACAGTTCCCTCATATCCTGCTGTATTAAGGAATAACCATATTATACGGTAAAAATTAATTTTGTTACTACATTACATTGACATATTTGATGTAGCAAAATTTTGGTTGGCTATCAGAAGCAACATTGAAGTTTTTTAACATTTGACCATAAGTTAATTCTAAGTGAGTGTTTTCAAATCATTCACCATGGATGATTTAATTTTGAGAATTTATGCTGAACTTCAGTGGTCTTATTCTCCAAGGCTTTGTCTCTAACTCAGCAAGCAGTGTTTGCATTTGTCAAGGACAGTACACTATCTGTTTGTTGTATCTTCATACCCAATAAGAGTAAAGACATGATTACTTAGTTTTTAATAATAAAAGTCATGAGAATTCATTAGTCATGAAAGCATACTGTATGCTGGATTTACTAACTCCCAATAAAGCCATGCTATTTTACCAAAGTCTTAGGTTGTGTTTTCTGTGAAGTCGAGCTTTACAATAACCTATGAGAAGGGTGAGCCTATGTAATATCATCAAACTGTACTGATGAAAGAGAGTCTTCCAAGGTTATGTGATTTTTGCTAAGCCCTATTAATCAATGCTGAGAGGCAGAATGCCAACACTATGGACTCTCTGCCCCACATGGAACTTTATGTAATAGGTAGCTGTTTCAGCTCTGACTTGGAAGTACTACCCCCAGTGGTAATTGTCACGTCTACCTATGACCTGCCCCTGAGGCAGGGCTGAGATGGGAGCCTTAAGACCCGAGATCCAGATGTGTCAGCTCTCTTGGTTCTTAGTGATCTTGGATGCTGGATGGTAGACCAAGCAGAGTTCTCCAGAGTACCCAGGTGGACTGCACCTCACCTCTCCTGGAGCCTGTAACTAACCCCTTTACTAGTTGTAAGTTACCCCAACCCTTGTTTGGACTCTCTGCCCCATGTGGAGTTTTATCTTTGATCACATGAGTACGGAAGTCCTAGGAATCTTCATTTTATCTATGTTTCTTGTTCTGTAAAAATATTAGCTTTATATTTTTGACAATGACGACTGTTGAATTCCTCCCTAATTTGCTGAATCATTAAACAGATAGTGATAAATCTATAACATACCAACAGTTACACTCTTAACAAAAAAGAATCTAGATATAGAATCCAAGTTAATATCACTTTTTACATTTTTTGACACTACCCATAAATAATTTGTAAAAAAAGAAATGTGACTCTCAGTAGTCTAAATAATTTTGATGATGCATTGAATATGTGCTCAGGATATACGAGGCCAATGTTAAAGATTTATGCCTAAAGAACACCTAAACTCAAATGTTCACAAGTAAGTGGATCTAAACATTTTGTACATGAAATTTTACTAAGCGTTTCTTAGGTAAATAGCTAAGCTATTAGTAGATAAACTCCTATTATAGACTTTCATTTTTCATGAATATTTTGGTTTCAGACATTATTTTATAAAATTACGTGTATTTCATATATAAATATAAATTCAATAGTTATCTATCTCTCTTTAGATACATGCATATGTATATATGTATAAGTGTACTATCCAATTTCACCTGAAGCATTTCCGTAATCTAATTTGAAGTGAAGTAGAAAAATGTTTTTGTTCTCTATTTCATAAAATACGTTTTGTAAAATTCTGTTTTGCTGTTCTTGTCACCTACAGAACTTTAATACCAGCAACTGTTAATAAATATATTGTTGCCATTCAAATAACTTCATAACTCCCGATTAGTCAAGGATGTAAGAAATGCATCTGCTATCTTTGTCTATTCTAGGCCTCAGCACTGAAAGTTTTAAAGGTTAATTCAAGAGGTCAAACTCATGTTTAACATGCAAGAAACAAGAAAACCTTTCCTTCTTTCTGAGTTGTGACAATTTGAACATACTGACTCTTGTGTTCCCAGTAAATTACCATTTCTGAATCTCAGCAAAATCAACCTTTGAACTATAGTTTTTTTTTTTTCTAGAAACTGTCATGGCAATTGAAGGTTTTTAAGCATCATCCATGGTTTCTAACCATTAGAATGCCTTTCTCTAACCATTAGAATGCTTTAGAGTATATGGGCATTTATGTGTGCATTCACATGAGTACAAGTATGTATATAAGGCAAAGAACAACTTCAGGGGTTATTTTTAAATATCAGCCACACTTTCATTTTATAATTGCTGAGATGAAATCTCACTCTCCTGGAACTCCCTAAGTAGACTATGTTGACTGGTCAGCCAGATTCGAGACCAATCTGCCTCTGCTATCCCAGCACAGAGATTACAGACTACTACATCTGGCTTTACCCATCCCATTTCCTTCATCACTTCAAGTAAGATAAGGAATACAAGTTAATTATTGCCCTTGACATAAAGAAAAGGGTCCCCATGTTGTGAACCTCTGTAAACAGTGTCTCCTATAACCCCATGAAGATTCCTCCTAGACTGTAAAATTTCTCCTAAGCTTGGTCCTGTGTTACTTGAACAAATATACATGTCTGTTAACACAAGACGTCTGAGACAGGACTCTACCAAAAGGATTCCATCTCATAGCCAAATAGACAAGTCTGTTAACACAAGATGTCTGAGACAGGACTCTACCAAAAGGATTCCATCTCATAACCTCAGAGAACTCACAGACTGATCAGATTTATTCAGAGCATGAGTGAGAGCTTACTTACAGAAGCATGGTTGAGTCAATGACAGCTGCATCTCAGAGAAGTTCTACCACAGTAAGTGGGCCACTGGAGAAGGCTGCTGCCCTGGAGTTCTAATCTCTGTTTGCTTTCTACCTCCTATGTACTCTAGCAGATTGCTGCAAGGCCACTCACAGCTGTAACAGGAAGGAAACAAGTTTTATAATGCTGGGTATTTTTCCAATGACCCTCCTGCTTCTGGAAATGTTAGTAGTGTTATCACTGTCATCACAGAATTGTTGTTTCTCTGTGTGTCTGCTATTTGTAGGGCATAGCTAGTGTCCAAGTCAATGTAGAGCTCTCCAAGGCCAAGTTGACTACATGATCATTAACGACATATCAGTCCAGGTATAAATTTTTGTATGCTATCACATCTTCTCCTTTCTCATACTCTTGCATTCTTTCAGTAAAGGTTTACAAATTTCAAGCCTCTTTGAGAGGGTGATATATGTATGTGTTTTTTTTTTACTCAATATTGAGCCAGTACGTCACAGCACCCATCATTTTTTTTTGTAGCAGTTTAACTAGCCATTACTCCTGTAATCAGAACTGCTGTGTCACAGTGGTTGTGGTGGACATGCCTTTCTGTGCTCCCCCCTGGCATTAGCATATAATTGAATTCTCTCACTGGTGTCAGTTCTCCCCAGGCAGATCCCTTAGTGTCTTTGGAACTGAGAAACAAGTAGTATGGAGGAAGATTCCAGTTCAACTCCAGTCTGATTTTTCCAGATCATGAAATAAGACCATGAAATGTCTTTCAGCAACTGGGTCCACTCAGTTCCTTCCCACAAGTGCCTATCTATAGTGACAACAGCCTGAATGGTGTAAGAAGATCTAGAAACCTTGCTTGTCCACTAAGTCCTAATGAGGGAACATAGGGCAGGCAGTGGCATTTCATTCAATAAACTTATAACTGTTAGGAATGCTTTTCCCCATGCCTGTGTAAAAATCTTACTCATTCTTTTAACAGCTGTCTTTAGCTGGTAAGTTGTCAGTTTTCTCCTAATACATTGCTTAATTATTAAGACCCTTAGAGGTTAGCTTTAGATAATGGCAGCTTTAGAAAGGGTCAGCATGCTATTTTATTGACTACTTCATGAAAGTGTAGAATTGCATCTGAAATTTTCATCTATGTAGATGCTAAACAAAATCCTCATAACTGTTCAGTACATCATGAACATGTCTCATTCTCATTTCAATGTTTTCCTTTAGAGCAGTGATTCTCAATCTTCCTAAGGCTATGACATTTTAATACAGTTCCCCATGCTGTGGTGACCACCTCAACCATAACATTATTTTCATTGATACTTCATAACTATAATTGTGCTACTATTATGAATCTTAATGTGAATATCTATATTTTCCAATGGTCTTAGGCAAACCAGTGAAAGGATCATTCAACACCTCCAAAAAGGGTCATGACCCACACTTTGAGAACCACTGTTCTAAAGCAAAATCTCAGTTATAATAGATGGTTATCAATATCTACTTTTCATAACCTATAATCCATTTTTTTCACTAGCTGTTTGCTATAGCTGATGCTTTGCTATGGCTTTACCAACCTTGCTACATATTGGTCATCTATGCCACAGTGAGTTATCTACTTTTGGCTTTTGGTTAGCCCTTTGTAAAGGAGCAGGGTAACTTTAATGAATGCTTTCTGAAAGGGCCTGGAGTTGGGTGAGCAACTTCTTCCCCACTGATATATTTCTGGGAAAGCAAATGATTGCCTAATATTTCAGTCCTCAGGGAAAAGTTTACAAAAGGTTATACAGCAGATGTTCCACTGAACACCCTGATGTAGCATTCCTCTGCTTAGGACAGAACTGAACACAATGTGCTCTTTCAGGAGGGGATCATCGTCCACACTTAAGGTAAGTTCAAGCTTATTCATCTTTATGTCTCTGTACTTATCCATCCACAGTTGCCTGTAGTCTAGATGATTTAGGTATTAGGATGTAGTCATGAATTAAGGTATACTTAGAGCAATTTATGTTTTTCCCAAATCTACCCCTTTAAAATTTTTGTTAGCATATACCGATGATGATAATAATAGGTTTCATTTCAACATTTTGTATTTTGATCACAATGACTCTGTTAACCTCTTTTGTCCTCCAATCCTAGCTCTCTCCTTCTTCTTTGTTAATCTCCCTTTTTTACTTAAAAATATTTTATTTGTTATTTGAGAAGTTTATACATATTTTGATGAATTTCCTCTATCTCCCCAATTCTCCTGAGATCTACCCTCCATCGTGCTCACCCATCTTTGCCACATTTGTTTCCTTTCTTGGCTGTTGTTAAATGTATCAACACTAATTTGTGCTGCAAAATATTCTTGGTTGTATGGACTTTTATTTGAGCGTGATCATCTTCCTATGGTCTGAACTTTTAGAGAAAATTGACTCTGGCTCTCTCTCTCTCTCTCTCTCTCTCTCTCTCTCTCTCTCTCTCTCTCTCTCTCTGTCTTTGCCCCTCTGTCTGTCCCTGTCTCTGTTTCTGTCTGTCTGTCTTTCTGTCTGTCATCTCTCATCAGCTATCAGTGAAAATGGTCTTTGGATAGGGGTGCAACTTCCTGTCAAAGTCTCCTTTCCAGATTAGGATTTTATCTGGCTTGGGCAAATACAAGTCTCATGCATACTGCCACAAATACTACTTTCGTTATAGACATTCCTGTCCTGTGGCTCTTACATTCTTTCCACAACCACTTCATTAGTGATCCTTGAGTCTAGGAAGAAAGGGAGTATATATGTCCAATTTCATGCTAAGCATTCTGCAGTCTCTTATATTGTTTAACTTTGTCAATGTAGGTCTATTTATTAATCAACATCTGCTACAAACAGAAGTTTCTCAGATGATAGCTGAGCAATGCACTTGTCTAGGAATATAATGATAAGTTACTAGGTATCTTTTCAATACTTTGTCCATTTAGGAGAAAAATAAGAATAGGTACTCAACTATGGTCAGTGAACTGTCTAGCTATATATTCCTAGTCCAATAATGGTGCCAGGTACAGGCTTCCTCTCGAAGAGTGGACTTTAAAGCTAACCAGAAAGTAGCTGATTACTCCCATGATATGCCTGCCACTATTACACCATTGGTTATGTCTTACCAGCCAGTCATTGTTGCTCGCATGTTTCATGACTGGGTCAAATTGATGGCTATTTTTCTTCTTTGGCACTGTTCATGGCATGATCTAGCACAATGGAGTTTATTCAGTAGTGATAAAGCTTCCAGGTCTGTACCACTTTAATTTCTCCATGTTACATGACTTAAGTGTCAGTGTCTTCATGAATACAGTCTTGCCATTATCAAGAATATTGCCAATAGCCTTTAGTGTCATATATCTATGGTACTTCACTAAACAACAACTACTAAAGAATTACCATTCCTGTCACTGGACTTTTTACTTCTTAGCCTATGGTATCAGGAAAGACATATTGCCCCTTCACATGCAAACTCCATTGTAATTCAGGGCCATGTGGAGTCATCTTGAGTATTTTTCTGTACCAAACAATATTATGTGAAGTGTCTTCACTGTCTAATATTGGACTGGCAGTTGGATTCCAGCTTTCTTACATTGTAGAATAAATGCCCAGCAGGTTAAAACTTGTCTGCCCACATTTCATTTGAACAAATATTTGAATATCTCTACTATGGTATTTGTAACCATAAGAAATAATATATCCATGTTATCTTGATGACTTTGATAAGAGTACTGTAAGTGAAGAGTCATTTTTTAATCTAAGAGTGTTGTCTATATCATTATATATTTTAATGTGTTATTTTTGTGTATTTATCTGTCTATAATACTTACTTTATGGAAACTTAGTATCTAATTCCTGAATGAACAATCCCCCTAGAGATTCATATACATGATGGTCTACTGGAATTGCAGAAAACAGTCTAGTTCTCTCACTGTCCATCTCTAGTGAGTGTAAGGAACATGATTCTTAATGGTGGTGTTAGGGTGTCTTACTCAAAATGTCTAGTGATATAGAGACACATTAGAAGAATTCATGGTTGGTGTGACTATAGCAACTCATCTTCAAACACAAATAAAGCTTTGCTATGTACACCCTCACTGCACGCTCACATTAGAAAGCACCCTCAGTTTCAGAAGTAAACATCTTAACCTTGGATGAAACTTTGGTAAGAAATCACCATTAAGGAGCACATATTACTTAATTGCCAACATTGACTCTTCTTTATACACCAGGATGAGCTTCATGCAATGGCAACAGAAAGCTCAGCCTCCCCCTAGAATCTTTAACAATGTCAGACTCACACTCCTCCATCTACTTCATAAGACAATTATTGGATGCACAAATTTAGTTTAATACACAGTCAGTTACTGGATGCTTCTTCTTCTCCCATTACATCCCCTTCCTGCTGTGGGATGTTCTGTATGGCAAATGTGTTGCTAATTAGTCAATAAATAAAACACTGATTGGCCATTGGCTAGGCAGGAAGTGTAGGTGGGACAAGGAGGAGAATAAAGCTGGGAAGTGGAAAGCTGAGTCAGAGAGACACTGCCAGGTGCCACGATGAGAAACAGCATGTGAAGATGCCGGTAAGCCACGAGCCATGTGGCAAGGTATAGATTAATGGAAATGGATTAATTTAAGCTGTAAGAACAGTTAGCAAGAAGCCTGTCACGGCCATACAGTTTGTAACCAATATAAGTCTCTGTATTTACTTGGTCGGGTTTGAGTGGCTGTGGGACTGGCAGGTGAGAGAGATTTGTCCTGACTGTGGGCCAGGCAGGAAAACTCTCTGTATTTACTTGGTCGGGTTTGAGCAGCTGTGGGACTGGCAGGTGAGAGAGATTTGTCCTGACTGTGGGCCAGGCAGGAAAACTCAAGCAACACCTTCCCCTCCCCTTTTGCTTGTCTACTCTCCCCTCCTCTTCAATATTCCTGTTTTCTTTGCATTTTTATCTATTTCATTGACTTTTTCTCTCACTACCTCTCTCTTTTCTTCCTCCTTTTTTTTTTTGGTTTTTCGAGACAGGGTTTCTCTGTGTAGCTTTGCGACTTTCCTGGATCTCGCGCTGTAGACCAGGCTGGCCTGGAACTCACAGAGATCCGCCTGCCTCTGCCTCCCGAGTGCTGGGATTAAAGGTGTGCGCCACCACCGCCCGGCGTTCTTCCTCCTTTTCTTGTTGTCCCTTTGTATTGTTTCTGCCCTTAATTACTTAGTTGTTCAAAGTCTTTATCCCAGAGAGAGCTAACAGAAATTAAGATTAAAAATTCTTGGTGAAGATTTTGAAGCTCTTCCATTTCTTATAGTTCTGTAACCCAAAAGGAAGCATGATAAATTTAGGCACATGAGCCTATGAGGAAAAATTGTCCCTAATTAATAATGGAATCATGCCTATTTCCATTCTCTTCCTATCCATACATCTTTTTATTGATTTTAAAATTATTTCATTTTTGATAATATGCTTCATTACAATATTTCTGTAAATATTTATTATTAAATATAGAACTCATTCACTCTCCCACTGAACACTCCAGTCTCATCTCCCTATTTCTCAGGCCCTCTTCCCTTTAAGAACATAATTGGAATTTTGGGGAGAATAGCACTGAACATTCAAGCTGGGTTCTTTTTTTTTTTTTTTTGGCCCTGTAGCCATTTTCACAAGACCAATCTGTCAATCACGGTAAAGTGTCTTCTTTAGTTTTGCCTTCAGTGCTTTAAAACTTTTATGGTACAGTTCTAGGTCTTTCACTTTCTTTGTTGGGCTTACTCCCAGCTGTAATTTAGGGGTTGTTCCACTGTTGTTCTGGCCCTTGGATAATAAAAATGCTAATATCGTCACATGATTAATCAATCTCTTGGTTTCCTTTTGCATCTTCCCTGCGAAGAATGATACCAAACAGGTCTAAGATTTCTTGTGTAAAGATATGAGTAGGGTTTGTCTCAACTAAAGGAATATGTGTAGTCAAAGGAAAAAACTCTGAGCAGACAGACGGAAGTTGACACTCCAGAACTATTCTTGGTCTGTAAAGCCTTGGGGTGCTTAAAAAAATTCTATAACACATGAATATTTATCCCTCCCAAAATAGCTGGGTATTTTTGTTGCTCTCATATTTGAGTACTTATCGTTTCTTCATAATCATCTATACAAACGAGGATGCAAAATGATACCCACAGTGAGTTTAGTTCATTGTTTACATAATTAGTTTGCTTTCAGAGTGTCTTGGGATTTACACTCTTCCAGAAAGGATTCTAATGTGAAATTTCAATTAGAAAATGTATTATTTGACAAATTGACAATCAGATAATAAAAGGTCTAATGGTGATTAGTCACTGATCTCACTAACTCTTATGCATGTATATAAAGACATAAAATTTTATTCTTGGCTGGGCGGTGGTGGCGCGCGCCTTTAATCCCAGCACTCGGGAGGCAGAGGCAGGCGGATCTCTGTGAGTTCGAGGCCAGCCTGGGCTACCAAGTGAGTTCCAGGAAAGGCACAAAGCTACACAGAGAAATCCTGTCTTGAAAAACCAAATAAATAAATAAATAAATAAATAAATAAATAAATAAATAAATAAATAAATAAATAAAATTTTATTCTTAGCTGCTTCTGAAATTATAAAAGCTTGGATTTAAATTACACATAAAATATTATTCTGTGTGGTGACTATGCAAAAGTTCATATATTTACTTATGTACATAGAGCATATGAAACACTAGACTTTAAAAATGAGTGTCCTTACCAAAATAGCTATTTCTATTTTCAATGTATCTTGTCCTTCACTCAAAATTTTCTATGAATTATAACACATAATGCAATAATAGCAATAGGTATGTTATAATTTAAATTTCATAATGCTAATTACTGGTAAGATTTGGTGAATAAAGTGAGATTTAGTTTCTATACTATGGAAACAGTTTTAAACATTATATTCAATATGTACTGAATTTTCAGGAGTTTGCTGAACAATTATTCATAAAAATGTTTCAGTTTAACTGGAAAGTTTGCATAGTTGTAGCTTTCTTGTTCAGATGAACTTGAAGTACATGCCTAATCTTAGCTTGTGCTAGAAAGACATTTTGAAATCATGTAGGAGAGACTTAAATCCTGAAGAACAGAGCAAAAGCTTGATCTATGATCCACATGAACACGCATCAATGGAAGTAACACAGGAAATGAGCTTTGCCTTGGAGTTCACACTCCCTCAGAAGTTTTTCATCTGCTCCACCGTGTTCTTGTGTCCTGTTTTTGTCAGGTGCCTCTCGCAGCTAGAAATTACATTTAGTTCAGTTGGATGTGCTTGACTTGTTTGCTCATGAGCGTGAACCCAACACTTGCCTAAGTGAATGAGTAAGTAGACAAGGAAATATGTATTAGCTAAGTGGCCAATAACAGCTTTCTGGAGTGACCTACAAATTTGGGCAATCAGTAGTTACTATTGACCTTTGAAAATATATTAATATATTAATCTGACCAGGTTAAGATATTTTTTAATTCTCAGCATGACCATGAACTATATTTGAAAATAATTTTTAAACCAATTGTGTTAAACAGAATTGGGATTTATGAAAAGAGCCCTAAAAGTTTTGCTTCATTTAATTTGATCTCTATGATTTTTATTTTTCTTTGTGCCATTAAGTGAAGTGAGTAGTTCCGAGTAGTAATTTTGGAAAACCACTTTAAACACTGGAGTAGATAAGCTTCTCAATGGAATACTCCCATGGCTGTCATGGCTGAAGTACTTCCAGTTTGACTTACTCATCTTCCTTTATGGTGTGTAGGCAACAGTGGTATATAGTAATATAAGTTATCACATCCATCTGTGGTGAAGTGATTCCCATGTTTTTCATGGTTGGATTTTTTGTCTTGTCTTTCATGCATACGGTCATTATTGTGGTAAAAGATTTTCATATAGAAGGAATATATCTGGCTGCCTGCTGGGTGGGTAAGGTGCTAGTGTAGAGGAATTATGCTGATAATGCACCTTTTACAAGATATTAGAATGGTTCCTTGGCCATCAATCAAAGGAGGGATATTTTTAAAGTAGCTTTAGAACATAATTATTTTCATTAGCGGTTAGTTGACAATATCTTGAGATTAAGACATGGATAGAAAATCACAGGTAGATTTGAGGGAAAAACAAACAAAGTATTATTAGTCAGCTTCCCATTGCTGTGACACAATCCACATGGAGATCACATTAAGAGGTGAAATTCTAGAATTGATTAACAGTTTAAAGTGGTTTTAGGTCATGGTACCTTGAAGGTGTTGCATTGGTCCTATGACAGTATAGGACCAGTATATTTGTGACCATGAGGGAGAGTGTGTGTGGTGGGGAGAGGGTGAATTAGCATTCTAATGTCTCAAGAATTCCAGGCACACCCTAGTAACATGGATGCCATCCACCATGTCTTCCTTGTAGAGTTATAGAGTTTTTACCAACTAATCACAGTGTCAAAACTTTCAAAATATAATCATGTGGCAATATTGCAGTTCTAAACAAGAACAATGAGGAATGCTTAGGAAAATGGAGAAAAATTTAAAGGGATCAGGGTTTAATGTCTATTTGTAGCTGGCATAGGCATAGTCTGATTCATGTTCATTATTTCAGTCTTAATTATCGTGTGTTGTTGCACATATCATATTTTACTTTCTGATCCATTATGAATCTCTGTGAACAGGAAGGGAACGGAAGAGGTTGAGATTCCAGAAAGGGTTCAGTAGTGATTGAATGCTATTCATTTTACTGCTTAAATAGTTCCAGTTCAGGTTGAGATCTTGTCAATAATATGTGTTCAAGTTCACTAAGAAAATTAGTAATGGGACTTTATTTCCCATTTCTACTAATCTACTATACTATTTTAAGAACATTAAATGAATGTACATTCAGTGGCAGAAAGGTGAAAAGAAATGTTTTAGGGACTGATCATCGCTCTCTCTTCTTTGAACATGTGACTTGAGCCATAAGAAGACAAGAGGGATGTATTATATAATTTGAATGAGATTAATATGAAACTAGACCAAATAAGCCCTGTTAGACAAGAGTGGAGAGAATACATGGGTGATGCCCAAGATGAATTTTTTCTTCTTTTTTGTTTCTTTTTTTTTTTATTAAGGAACTTTTTTATTCATTTTTTATACCAATCACAGAACCCCCTCTCCTCCCTCTTCCTGGGTCTCCTGCTCCCCCCAATCCTACCTCCCATTCCCTCCTCCAACAAGGCAAAGTCTATCATGGGAGTCTGCAAAGCCTGGTATATTCAGTAGAGGCAAGTCCAAGCCCCTCCCCTGCACCAAAGCTGTGAACGGAGTCCCATCACAGGTAGTGGGCTCCAAAAAGCCAGCTCATACACCTGGGATGGATCCTGATCCTACTGCCAGTGGGGCCCTTAAGCAGATCAATTTAAACAATAGTCTCATTTGTGCAGAAGGCCTAGTCTAGTCCCGTGGAGGCTCCACAGCGGTTGGCCTAAAGTTCATGAGTTTCCACTGGTTTGGTTTGGTTGTCTCTGTAGGTTTCCCCACCATGATCTTGATGCCCCTTGCTTATAGAATCCGGGAGCTCAGCCTGGTTTTTGGCTGTGGATCTCTGCATCTGCTTCCATCTGTTACTGAATGAAGGCTCTATGATACAATTAACGTACTCACTGATCTGATTACTGGGGTAAGCCAGTTCAGGCACCCTTTCCACTATAGCTAGTAGTCTAAGCTAGGGTCATCCTTGTGTATTCTTGGAGACCTCCCCAGAACCCAGCCTCTCCCCATCCTCCACCATGGTGTCTCCATCATTGTTCCTCAACTCAGTCCCTGCTCTAGCTCAACCATCCAGTTCCCTCATATTTTCATCCCCCATCTCCCATACTCCATTTCTTCTCCTCAGCCCCAGTTTACTCATGGAGCGCTACTCTATTTCCCCTTCTCAGGGTGATTCATGCATTCCTCTTAGGGTCCTCTTTGTTAGATAGCTTCTCTGGAGCTGTGGGTTTAGTCTGGTTATCCTTCGCTTTACATCTAGTATACACTTATGAGTGAGTACATACCATGTTTGTCCTTCTGAGTCTGGGTTTACTCACTCAGGATGATATTTACTAGTTCTATCCATTTGGGTGCAAATTTCATGATACCATTGTTTTTCATTGCAGAGTAGTACTCCATTGTGTATGTGTACTACGTTTTCTTTAGCCATTCTTCAGTTGAGGGGCATCTAGGTTGTTAACAGGTTCTGGCTATTATGAATAATGCTGCTATGAACATAGTTGAGCATGTGACCTTGTGGTATGATTGAGCATTCCTTGGGTATATGCCCAAGAGTGGCATAGCTGGGTCTTGAGGAAGATTGATTCCAAATTTTCTGAGAAACCAACATACTGATTTCCAAAGTGACTGTACAAGTTGGCACTCCCACCAACAGTGGAGGAGTGTTCCACTTGCTCTGCATCCTGTCCAACATAAGCTGTTATTAGTGTTTTTGATCTTAGCCATCTTAGTTGTAAGATGGTATCTCAGAGTTGTTTTGATTTGCGTTTCCTTGATGACTAAGGATATTGAGCAATTCCTTAAATGTCTTTTGGCCATTTGAGATTCTTCTGTTGAGAATTCTCTGTTAAGCTCTGTAGCACATTTTTTTAATTGGGTTGTTCAGTATTTTGGTGTAGAGTTTCTTGAATTCCTTATACATTTTGGAGATCTGCCCTCTTGGATGTGGGGTTGGTGAAGATTTTTTCCCATTCTGTAGGCTGTCATTTTGTCTTATTTACCATGTCCTTTGCCTAGCAGAAGCTTCCCACTTTCAGGAGGTCCCATTTATTTTTATTTTTTATTTTTTTTGGTTTTTTGAGACAGGGTTTCTCTGTGTAGCTTTGCGCCTTTCCTGGTACTCGCTTTGGAGACCAGGCTGGCCTCGAACTCACAGAGATCCACCTGGCTCTGCCTCCCGAGTGCTGGGATTAAAGGCATGCGCCACCACCGCCCGGCCAGAGGTCCCATTTATTAATTGTTGCTCTCAGTGTCTGTGCTATTGGTGTTATATTTAGGAAGTGATCTCCTGTGCCAATGCATTCAAAATTACTTCCTACTTTCTCTTCCATCAGGTTCAGTGTAACTGGATTTATGTTGAGGTCTGTGATCCACTTGGACTTGTGTTTTGTACATAGTGATAGATATGGATCTATTTGCAGTCTTCTACATTTTGATATCCAGTTATGCCAGTACCATTTGTTAAAGATGACTTCTTTTTTTCATTGTACAATTTTGGCTTCCTTGTCAATAATCAGGTGTTCATAAGTGTGTGGATTATTGTCAGGGTCTTCAATTCAATTCCATTGGTTTACACGTTGGTTTTTATGCCAATACCAAGCTGTTTTTAATACTATAGTTCTATAGTAGAGCTTGAAATCAGGGCTGGTAATATCTACAAATATAGATGAATAGGAACAAATTAACTTAAGTTATAAGAACTATTCAGGAACAAGCCTAAGATATAGGTTGAGCTTTCATAATTAATAAGAAGTCTCCATGTCATTATTTGGGAGCTGGCTGGTGGACAGAGAAAGACTTATTACCTACGTGTCTATGCTAGTGATATATTACCTACATCTCTTTGTTAGTCATATATTTGTATTTCAGGGGAAAATGCAATGTCAACAAACTTGGTTTTTATATATTAACATGTCTAAAGAGTCTGTTATTATTTTTAATGAAGGATCCCTCACAGACAAATATATATTCAAAGTTAAAAATTAAAAAATTGTTTAAAACAAGACAGATTAACCCAAAACAACTCAAAATTAGATTGAAGGGCTGGAAGATTAACAATCTATTTTGTAGACAAGTTGGCACATGAGGAGCCTAAGAGTCAACCTTACGTGAATCCTTTGTCAGGCACTGAATTAAGTTATACAAAGCAAAAAAGCGAGTGTCTTCATCAGGTGACTGCAAGGATGCCAGTCCATTCCCGTATGGGTACACATAACTTTCTGGGAATCCAGGATGAATCTAATCACCAAAAGACATTCATTTATTATTCACTATTGTTTGCTTGCTGATATTCATTTTAAATGTTGAGTGAACTCTTGGGATGAAGTTAGAATTGTAAAATCTCAGGCAAAGGCATGAATTTTAATGTATCTGTCCCAGAGTAGTGTGAATGTGTTAGCCATGAAATTGTATAAGAGAGATTCTTGGATACATTTTATGTATACAGTATACACCAGAATAAGGATGTTTCCACATACAAGGCAGACAGAAAAATAGGAGGATGCTACTTGCTTATAGACATGGACTTTACCATGGGACAATGTCAGTTCACTCCTGAGGGAATTTAAATATGCCCTCAGCAATGGCCCAGACTATGCTTACCTGATTGTGAAGGGAACCATTGCTCTTCAGTACTTTTCAACTAAATCTTTTGTCAACATAATACACGGAACGGAAAACTCAGATTTGGTGAGGACTGCACATGATGTTTTCAGGTGCAGATAGTCCAGGGGTGGTTGTGATGGGAGATTTGGTTATGGCAGGAGTCTTTCCCCCTGCCAAGGAAATGTAGTTGCTTAAAGGACTATGAAGAGCATCTATTTTGTATTGAGACTCCTGATATGTAAAGCATTCTAGAGATGGATAGCACTGCCAGGAAAGCTTTAGTAAAGAGGCTGTGTATTATACTAGATGATTACGTTTTGCTATTTAAAATAAGGTATTTCTGCATTTGTTTCTTACTACAGTGGTCACATCTCTGATGAATTAGAAAAGCAAAGGAACATAAGAAGACTACATACCTTGCTCACTATCCTCTTAAGAGCCTCTGTAAGTTCTTTGATTTTTGCTTCAATGTCTTTGGCTCTTGATATATCATTAGGGACTTCTTCCATATGACTTAGTTCATTTGCTATGTAGTGCAGAGGGCTTTTCCAAGATCCCAACATACTGATCATCTCGTTCAGAAGGAATATATACTAAATATCTGTAATTAAAAAACTGTATCAAATTGGTGAAATATAGAATAGTTAGCCCATGTGGTATATGCTCTAAGAAACTGGACTAAAATATCCATTTATTATATTTATGTAGATGTCAGTTGTTATGGAAATTTCAAAGTTCAGTCATTTGTCTACAGTGTGATTGAATAACACGAAGTATGTCTTATTTGACTAGCTACCTTTTCTTATGATAAATATGTTTTATAATATTTCTTTTTCCTTTTGAAATTCTACCATCTGTCCACCCTGTATAAGCAATAGTCTTTGATGATTTTTTGTTTGTTTGTTTGTTTCTCAGCAAGTAAGCAAGCCTTCCCAGGAAATGAGTAAGTGGTCATAGAACCTGATTCATATAAGATTGCTACCAGCACTGCATTTCAGTGGCAAGTGGTCCAAATGCTTTTCCCATGGGAATGCTTTTATAGTAAAACATATTCTTCATTGATATATTCATTTATGATTTTTTTGTTTACCTTAACACAGTGGAACAAAAATTCAATGAAGACAGCTAGGCCTTTATATATGTGTTTTGCTCATGCTATGTGAGTCATATCTCTTACCTCTCTGGACAGCCTTAGTGTGACCATGTACAGTGGAGAAAAGTTGAACAGCATTGCCTTTAATAAGTGGATTGATGGAAAGCACAAGAAAATGTGATTTCCCAGTGTGTGCTTACTGCCAAGGACATATAAGAAACTCATCTCTGAATAAAATGCTGTTGTGCTGCTGTCTGATGCTTATCCTCTTGGTAATGGAAACAAAGACAAGATTGGATTCCATTGATCCACTAATTTTCAACATTTTCACATTGTGATATGGAATAAACTACAGATGTGTTTGGTTAAAGCAGGGAACCAGAAAGGAGGAAATATAATGATTATAAATTGAAAGTGATTTGATACATGAACCTTGTTGTTACAACTGATATATAGTTGTATCCTGACAACTGCAGTGTCTTACAGGAACTTCTTGTGCAGCTGACTTTTAGTTAAAGCTTAGGAGAAGACCAATAATTTATCGAGGGATGGACATGCAGGTTAGACGAAACCAGGACGATCTTGAAAGTCAAGAGGAGTTGTTTTTGTGATTAGTAATATGCAAAGCAGCAAACACAGGAGCATTTCATATATATAATTAATGAAACTGTATTTACATTTCCTATACATAAATACAAATATGTTTAAGCATGTGTGCAATTCAGTTTAAAGTATCCTACAAAATAACAACTATAATCCTAGATATAGGCATTGGTAAAATAGTTCCCCTGCATGCACAATTTATAGTTCTATTAAATATTATTTAATCTTTGGTTTTACTTACAATATATCAACTGTACAATGTGACTTTTCTTTGATTAATCCTTCCTCTTTCATTCTTCTGCATGTGTGATTGCCATAACAATTATCTTACCCATAACCACCTTCAGTGTGGCCAAGTCAGTGACCTGCTTAGTTCTTCAGCATAAAGCATAAGCTGTACTCACTGGGATCTGTGGGCTCCTTCCTTAGGTATCAAAGGAGCAAAGGTAGATGTGGCAGCCAGTAAGGTCTCTTTCAGGGAACTACTGGCCTGGTGTATATTGCACATCCTCTTACTGGAAAAAAAATCCATTTTAATTCGGACATGAGTAAGTTAATCCATAACCAGAATACTGATACATTTGTTATATACATTTGTTTTATATTGTTGTGGGATGGTCCTTCTGTATGCTGTGAATGTGTGTTGTTCTGATTGGTTGATAAATAAAATGCTGATTGGCCAATAGCCAGGCAGGAAGTATAAGTAAGATAAGCAGACAGGGAGAATTCTGGCAAGAGAAAGGCTGAGTCAGGAGATGCCAGCTCACGTCCAGGGAGCAGCCTGTAATGACATACAGGTAAAGACAGGTAAAGAACATGTGGTGACATATAGATCAACAGAAATGGGCTGAGTTTAAGTGTAAGAGCTAGTCAGTGGTAGGCCTGAGCTAATAGCCGAGCAGTTTTAATTAATATAAGCCTCTGTGTGTTTACTTGAGTCTGAGCAGCTGCAGACTGGGCAGAACATGGAAAAACTTCCAGCTATATTACACACGCACACATACACACACACACACACACACACACACACACACACACACACACACACATACACACACACATATATATGTATACAACCTTTGTGTGTGGGGTTGGGACAGGGAGGTCAGAGATTATGCTTAGGTTTTGGTCCCTGCTTTCTTTCTTTCTTTCTTTCTTTCTTTCTTTCTTTCTTTCTTTCTTTCTTTCTTTCTTTTTTTCTTTCTTTCTTTCTTTCTTTGATTTTTCGAGACAGGGTTTCTCCACATAGTTTTGGAGCCTGTCCTGGATCTTGCTCTCTAGCCCAGGCTGGCCTTGAACTCACAGAGATCTGCCTGGCTCTGCCTCCAAAGTGCTGGGATTAAAGATGTGCACCACCATAGCCTGGCATTGGTCCCTGCTTTCTATCTTCTTTGAGACACCATCTCTTTTTCTCTGCTGTACCACACAGCAAGCTGGCTGGACTGCCACTGCCATGGATCAACCTGTTACAATATCCCATCTCACTGTGGTAGTGCTGGCCTTACAGACTTATGTTATCAGTTCTAGCTTTCTGTGGGTTGTAACACAAATCTTAGAAGGTCTTATAATAAAAATCCCAGAGCCAGATAATGGGGTGAATGCTGAAAGATCAGAGAAGCAGAACAAGCCACAGTCAACCTCACCCTGACAACTCTTCAGTCAATCCTGTTTCTAGGAATCCTCAGACTGAAAGCCTCTGAGTCCTCACCCATGAGGGCCTCAGTTAAACTGCTTAAAAGCTTCTAGTTCCTGGTCCTCACACCTTATATACCTTTCTGCTTCCTGCCATCACTTCCTGGGATTAAAGGTGTGTGTCCTTCCCAACAAAGACATGAGATCTCAAGTGCTGCAATTAAAGGTGTGTGCCACTACACCTGGCTCTGTTCCTAGTGTGGCCTTGAACTCACGTGTAGCATGAATCTTAAAAGGTCTTATCAATAAAAACAAACCTGGAGCCAGGTATTGGGGTGAATGCTGGAAGATCAGAGAAGCAGAACAAGCCACAGTTTCCTCACCTCGTCAATTCCTCAGCTGATCCCGTTTCCTCAGACTGGATGCCTCTGAGTTCTCATCCAAAGGGATCACAGCTGAATTCCTGCTCAAAAGCCTCAAAGCTTAACCAGGTTCTAGTTCCTCATCCTCACGCCTTAAATACCATTCTGCTTCCTGCCATCACTTCCTGGGAATAAAGGCTCTTGTTACCATGCCTGGCTGTTTCCAGTGTGGCTTGAACTCACAGAGATACAGGCAGATCTCTGCCTCTGGAATACTAGGATTAAAGGCATGTGTGCCACCATTTTCTGGCCTCTATATCTAGTGGCTGTTCTGTTCTCTGACCCCAGATAAGTTTATTAGGGTGCACAATATTTTGGGGAACATAATATCACCACACTCACAGAGATCCAGAAGGATCTCTGCCTCCCCAGTGATAGGATTAAAGGTGTGTGCTACCACTGCCTGACCTTTATATTTAATATAGTGGCTGGCTTTTTGCTCTGTTCCCCAGATAAGCTTTATTGGTGTACACAAATAAAATATTACCACAGTGGGTTATGAAGATCCTGATGTCCTCAAACTGATCTTTTCACCTACTTTTTCCATATCAATTCTGTAATCATTTCCTACCCCAACCCACCTCCATCTATCCTCCCAAACAGTTCTGCCCCTTACTATTTTCTTTGAGATTTCAAGAAACTCTTCTGTGATTGTTCCCCTACTCCATTAAAGCTGCTTTCTTTTGCTGATGGCATGTATTACCTAATTGTGCTGCAGCATGCTTCCCGGTAAACTATAGAACTCTGCAACTGCTGGCTTGGAGGTCTGCTTTGTAAAGGAGCCAAATGTAAGTGAGGTACTTACAAATATCCTGTGCATTTCTGCAGGGAGCTCTCTGATATTTTGAGAGTCTTATGGCACGATCAAGAAGGTCCTTTGGAGACATCTCACCATGGCCAGTCAACCTGGCATGCATAGGAAGAGAGGCCACATTCTCCCACAGGAAGAGGTTCAAGACCAATAGCATCAGGAGTGTCCCTGCTATATAGAAACAGAAGCTAGGATGAGATTTTTTTCATCAGAAGTTATCAGCATTAATACAATCTCTGCCCGGTGTCCTTGAATATCTGTACTAGTAAATAAATATCTACTACTGAAAGATTCAATTAAACAATTAATTTACATAGCTATATAAAGAAGTTGGTTATTTCCAACTTTTTGGATTGCTATCAAAACAGACACTAGGTGAGATGAAGATACATACATGAAACTTCGATGTAGAAAAACAGCTTCCCTGGAGAGCATGATGAACACTGGAGCTACTTCACAGACACACAGAAGAATCCCCATGGTCAACAAGATGAAGCCATTACCCAAAGTGTCAAGGTTTCATTTTGCTCAGCCTGAGACCTCCGCTAATTTCTAACTGCATGTGGTCCATTAGATCCAGAAATCTTTCTGTTCAATGTACCTTCTTGCCCTCAGATATGGATGGCCAGTTCTTTTCCAATCCTTTCTTCCTCTTTGAAGCTCTCCCAGTCCTATTCAGACTTGTCAAGGGTGTTCATTTTCTGTTTTGTTTTATTTTTTTGTTTGTTTTGTTTTGGGCTCCATTTTTCTTCCAAATGGCTGTTCACACCACTTGACCTTTGTGTATCCATCTAGCAGAGAGTGATGACAGCTGGAGAGACACCAGCCTTTGGTTTTTCTGTCTCATCTTGCTGGAGATTTGCCTGCAGCACTCACTTCCTTAGTCACTCTCACTGCTTCACCAGCAGTCAAACACTTGGGTGGATTTTCACCCTTTCCGTTTGCCCAGGGTCCTCTAGATAATCTGCTTTGACCCCAGTTTATTTAAACTTGTCTCTAGTTTCCTCTGCTTCCTTGTGAACTAGGCCGGCTTTTCCCTTCAGTTCCGCTGCATTAAGGAAACTGGGCCACAGTCTATCTTCCTTCTTCTTCCTTGAATTCCCTGGCCCAAAGCCTCCTTCTTCCTTGTCATCTTACTGTTACTACCTCCAGATTTTCTCATCTTACAAGAGACCCCCTTTTTTTCATTAAAAAAAATTATTCATTTTACATACCAAAGATCTCCCTCTTCCCTCTTCTGGCCCTCAGCCTCCCCCTCACAACCCAACCCCTATTCCCTCCTATAAGAAGATAAGGCCTCCCATGGGGAGGTATATTTAGTAGAGGCAGGTCCAAGCCCCTCTGCCTGCCGCAAGGCTGTGCAAGGTGTCCCATCATAGAAGTGGGTTCCAAGAAGCCTGCTCATGCACCAGGGATGGATTAAATAAGAGATCACTTTTTTTTTTCTCTTCTAGTCTGAAATTTTCTGAGCCTACATTCTTTTCCTTTGGGTTTTCTCAGCCAGCTCTTCACCATCCTTTTCCTCTTCCTTCACTAACTCATTGACATCATTTTCATTGTACTCTCCACTCGATGGCACATTTTCCTACCCCTCTTCTAACATGGAGAAGTCTTGGGTGTTGAATTCCTCCATGCAGCTGAGGCTCAGGGCCTGAAACCCAGAGAACCACAGCCCCTTCCTACAAACATCTAAGTCTGTGGAGAGAACTTAAAGCATCTAGAATGGCCTTCTGAGAGAGCCTTTGAAAATCATTCACCACAGCCTTGAGGCAGGGGGAAGGGCTTGAACACACCTCTACTGAATGCACCAGGCTCTGCTGACTCACTATGGGAGGCCTTACCTTCTTGTAGAAGGGAATGGAGGGGGGGTTGGGGAGGGGAGACTGGAGGGGCAGGACGGGGAGGAACAGGGGGATCTGTGATTTGTATGTAAAATGAATAAAAAATTTCTTAATAAAAATATCACCACTGACACTTTAAGGTTGTGAATTTACACTGATATTCAGTGGTCTGGTTCTCCAAGACTTTGTCTCTAAGTCAGCATACAGTGTTTGAATTTTGACAAGGACAGCACACTTTATCTGTTTGTTGTATCTCTATGACTGATAAGTGTAAACACACAATTGCCTGGTGTCTAATACTAAGAGTAAAGAAAATCAAGTCTCGAAAGCATACTGTATGCTGGATTTGTTAACTCACAATAAAGCCATGTACTGTTATTTTACCAAGGCCTCAGATAGTGTCTTCTGTGAAGTTGAGCTTTACAATAACCTATGAGTAGAGTGGGCCTATGTAATATCATCAAACTGTACTGATGAAAGAGAATCTTACAAGGTTATATGATTTTTGCCAAGTCTTATTAATAGGTGCTGAGGCAGAATGCCAACATTAAGTACTCTCCACCCCCATGGATGTGTATTACACGCCTGGGCTCTCTTGAGTATCTGTGTGGCAGAGACCCCCATCTGTGATGCTGAGACTCAGTTCTGCAGATGTTGCTGCTTTTAAAGCATCAACTTTACACATCAGCACAGAAGCCCTAGTAATCATAATTCTATCTACATTCCTTGCTCTGTAAAACAATCATCTTTACACTTTTGACAATGATTACTGTTGGAATCCTCTCTAATTTGCTAATTAAACAGACAGATCTCATGTCAACAGTTTCACTCTTAACACAAAAGAAGCGGGATATATAAAAACTTTTTTACATTTCTTGATGGTGTTCCTAAATAATTTCTGAAATAAAAATGTCATTTTCAGAAATCTAAATTCCATAAAACTTTCATTATGCACTAAGCATGAGTCCAGAATATACCAGGCCAATGTTAAAGTTTTCTGACTGAAGACCCCCTAAGTTCAACTCTCATAAGTAAATGAATCCAAACATTTTGTAGTGTACAATATAGCTAAAAATATTTGCTGACATAATAAAGCCATTAATATATAATTCATAGACTTTCATTTCCCATAAACTTGATGATGGCTCCATACTTTATTTGTGTGCATAAAAATTTATATCTACGTGCATAAATATATATTTTTCTGGGTATACATATATATAAATGTATGTAGGTATATGTGTGATATCTATTTTCAGCTGAGTAATTCTAATAATCTAAATGAAGTAAAACAGGCAAATACTCTGTTCTCCATTTTATAAAATCCATGGCTGTCATGAATTCTCTTTCTTCCCAGTGTCATCTAAGGACTTTAGCACCAGCAATAATTAACCTGGTAGTGTCATTCAGTTTACCCCAGACTGACAAAGAGTGTAAGACAGGTACCTGCTATTATTATCAATTTGAGGCTTCAGTACTGTATGTTAGAAGGTTGATTCAAGTGGGAAAACTCATGATTAAGATGCAGAAATCAAGAAAACACTTTCTTTTTCTTTCTAGAGTCATGACAACTTGAACACATCGACTCTAGTATTCACAGTACATTCCTTTTCTTATTATCCAGAACATCAATTATACTGTATTTTTTCTTCCTCTAGGAACTGCCCTAGCACTTGAGATTTTTAAACACCACATGGTGTTTAAAACTATTAGATGTCAAGATAATGTCCCTTCACTTGTGTGCTTGTGTGTGTGTGTGATATTTTTTATTTTTTGAAATTGAATATGTTATTGGCTTGAATTTGCTAAATAGACTGGGATAGCCAGTTTGCCAAAATCAAGGAGCTGTTTTTACCTCCAGAACTAGAATTACAAACTTCAACTGCATCATGGGACTTTCACTGTCTTTTGCTTCCTTTAGTTCAAATATCATGTTGAATCATCTTAGAAATTGCTCCTTGTCTCAAGGAGAGAGAATTCCCATGTTTAAAAACTGTTCTAAATGGTCTACTTTGCTCCTAAACAGTTCTTTCTAGATTGCAATTTTTCCCTAAGCTTTTTGTTGTTTTACTTTTCAATTAAATATGTCTGTTAAAAGCAGGTACACAAGATAGGATTCTAAGGAAATAATACCATCTAATAAGCCTCAGAGAACTGATGGATTGATCAGATTTACTTAGAATAGCATTAGTGAGAGCTTAATTACAGAAGCAAGGTCGACTCAAAGACACCCACATCTCAGAAAACTTCCATGATGGTAGGTAGGCCTCTGAAGAATGCTGCTGCACTGGAGTCCTGGTCTCAGTTTACTTTCTACCTTCTATATACTCTGGCAGATTGCCCCAAGGCCACTAAATACTAGAGTAGGAAGGAAATAATGTTTAAAGCCCTAGGTAGGGTTACACTTACTCTCCTGCTTCAGGGAATGTTAACAGTGCCACCAGCATTATCATAGACCTGCTGTATCTGTTTCTGCCATTTATAGGGTATGGCTACAGGGTATGTCTATAAGGTACAGATAAAGGGTATGGCTACAGGGTATGAACTTACTTCAAGACCTACAAAGCAGAAACCTTCTTTACTCCATGACCAGTGATGCTGATCACGTCAGGCCAGGTGTAAATTGCTGTCCTTCTCTACATGGCCTCTTTCCTCAGACTCTTGCATTCATTCTGTAACATTTTACATTTTCTGATTCTGAAGAAGTTGAGATATGTATATGAATTTTACTGAATTTTGGGCCACTATGGAACAATATCATTCACTTATTATGTATAGTTTAACTGGGCATTATGCTTTTGTCTGTAATCAACAACTACTGTAAAATTTGTCTCTGGGCAAACTGGACCTAAACAGAAGTCTTTAGAAGGCAGTTTGTCAGAAGTCTTTAGAAAGCAGTTTGTCAGGCATGTTACATCCATTTAATAAGGAAAGGAGAATGATTTCTTAGTGTAGTTTGCAACAATATAAGATACGATACACATTTTTGCCATAAACACACACACACACACACACACACACACACACACACACACACTATATATCACCATTGGTTGCTCTATTGGTTATGTGACATGAAAATTTAAATATTCTTGGGTAGAAAGAGCATTTGCATGCTTGGTTGCTGTGCATAGCCCATATTGGATTTCCTGTCTTTAAATTTTGGTGATATATGTCCTTTATCTGTACCTTATAGACATACCCTGTAGCCATACCCTATAAATGGCAGAAACAGATACAGCAGGTCTATGATAATGCTGGTGGCACTGTTAACATTCCCTGAAGCAGGAGAGTAAGTGTAACCCTACCTAGGGCTTTAAACATTATATATATAATGGGTTTCCTCCTGTAGGAGTGGCATTAAATAAAATCAGAAAGTTGTTGATTGTCACCAGAATAATTATATCACAATTTGTTTGGATAGATATGCCTTGCTGTGCTTGTTCCTGGCATTAATATTTAACTGATTTCTCCCATTGTCATCAATTCTGAGCCAAGTACATTCCTTGGCAGCTTTGGAACTGTGACTGCCAGCCAGTAAGGGCAGAGAAAGTTTCCAGTTTAACAACAGCTTGATTTTTCCACGTCATGGAACCAGAGAATGAAGTGTCTTCATCAATTGTGTTAAATCAATTCCTACTGACACATGTCCAGCTGTTGTTGCAACAGCCTCAATGCTGTAAGTGTTCTTAGAGACCCCGTTGTCCACCAAATCACAGTGAGGTAACATGTTCTCAGGCATTTGCACTTTTTCTTTGAAAGAAAACTTAGAGCTGCACCTTTCCCGCAAGCATGTGTAACATCTTTCCACCTCTTTAATAGCTGTCTTCAGCCGCTAATCTATCAATTTTCTCCTGATACACTGATAAATGACTACATCAGGTAGATGTCAACTTTGCACGAGAGTTTTGGAGGTGAGTAGTCTCACTGAAGTCCTAGTTAAAGCACGAGTGTAAAACAGCAAATGAATTTTGCATCTAGGTGTATTCTAAACCAAATTTTTATGAGAGTTTGCTAAAGTATGAACAGGTCTCATTCTCCTATCAGTTGTTTCTTCTGAAGAGCATAGTTGGGTACATTAATGTGAATATTAGATCCTACTTAGTTTAGCAATATATAATCTATGGATATTCTTCAGGTGCTGTCAAATTTGACCTTGCTGACTCTATGCTATATATTTACCAATATGACTTAGGTCAATTGGTATGTGGACTAGCTACAGATCAAAAAGTATCCACTCCCATTCAATCATCCACTGGTATAATCATGTGCAACTGACTTTTGTCCATGTGTTCATGAGCTGTTCATCTGCAATGAATGTTTTCTAAAAGGGCCTGTGTTGGGTATATAGTCTCCACAGATTAATTTCTGGACAACCATGTTTTCCTAACAATTCTCCTTTGTCAAGCCAAACTCTGCAAATGTTGTGTGAAGCAGATACTGTTAAAAAATTTTGTGCAGCATTTTATGTTCAAGACAGAATTATACACGGTGTACTCTTCGGGGAAGGGATTATTGTCCACACTTAGGACAGTTTCAACCATTTTCATCTTCACTTCTCTGTACTTATCCATCTACTGTTGTCTATAGTCCAGCAGTTTTTGGTTTTAAAGTCTTGCAAGGAATTGAAGTATTCTCCATTTTTATGTTATCTGCAGCTACTTTTAAACATAGGGTTTGCAGGTCTCCTTCAATGCTCTTGCATGCCATGAACATTACACCCTTCTATGGATCTGCCCCAGTAAGTTTCTACTCCTGAGAACTTCTTTCTGTGCAGTAGAAAGTTCAGTGGGAATCCCTGGCTCATCTACAATTCTTAGGTTGGATTGCTCTCTTTTTATCTTAAAATTCCCTGGAGTTCTAAGATTCAGCATATTGTCCTTTGTTAGTACTTCCCTTGGATGTTCTTGCTTGCTCACAGCACAGACATTGGCACATTTGCATTCAGGGATGTTTGAAAGTATTGTTGAATAGAACTATTGGTTATGTGACATGAAAATTTAAATATTCTTGGGTAGAAAGAGCATTTGCATGCTTGGTTGCTGTGCATAGCCCATATTGGATTTCCTGTCTTTAAATTTTGGTTCATTCTTTGTCTCTTTGTGGTGTGAAAGCCATGGGGATTCACCTTGGGTGACTTTGCCATATCAGATGATGTTAGGTGTCTTGTCTCAACCATCTGAGGTTGGAATGGCAGTTGAGATACTGCCTTCCTGAAAAATTTGAAATTCAGGTACCCAGAATTTAGGAAACTTGCCTGCTTACATTTGTATTTGAACCAATTTTAGTATTTGTGCAGTGATGTTTGTAACCATAAGCAACTCTTTAACTGTTTTATCTAAAGGGATTAGTTAAGAGAATTCTGGGTGAAATGGTTTTTTTTTTCTTTAATCAAAGAGTGCTGTCTCTGTCATTGTAAATATTCAGGTGTCATTTTTGTGCATTTATCTGTCCATACTACTGACTGATAAAGAACGATGCAAATCAACAATTCCCTTAGAAATTCATTTACATAGTGGTTCCCCAGACCAACAGTGTGTGAGTCCAGAGATCTGCACTCTAAATGCCATTGCCATGGTATCTGGCCCCAAATGTGCAGTGATCTGATAGGAGACCCACCCTGTCAGAAGACTGTAGCATTCAGGATTGGGAACAACAATGGCAAATCATCTTCAAACACAACTGAGGCTTGGCTACCTCCCAACCTCACATTCACACTTAAAGGCACTCCTGCTTTTGCAAGTAAGCCTCCTACCTCACATTGGAACTTTGGAAAGAAATCTCCATTAAGCAGCACATATTACTAAACCAAAACCTCCCCAGAACTGACTCATGCTTACATGATAGGATTCACTTCATGCAGAATGTCAATGGAAATCTTAACTTGCCCCTTGAATCTTTAACAGTATTTGAACATCAACCCATGTTTATTCTGGTGTTTTGTTGTTGTTGCTTTTCTTTAAGAGAATTATTGATCAGCGAAATTATTATTCTTTTGCATCTCTAGTTTTAATGGTGTAAATATTTTTATTCTCCTCTTTTGTGGTTTGTGTCTTTCTGTTTGTTTTTCAGAGGTCTTTTTTTTCCTATTAAGACAAATTGGTCTTGAACTCACAACATAGCCAGGCTTCTCTCAAACTTATCATGGTATTCATCCTTAAATATCTGGAAATCTGAAGTTCTAGGCATGACTGATACTTGCCTTATATGAAACCATATCTGAGATAATTTTTGCATGTACAATTTTAATGTATATTTTGTTTTTCTATTTCCTTCTCTCTTCTCCCTTTCCCTTCTTCCTCTCCCCTTTTAGAATAGCACTTTCTATTACTAATATAGCATGTTTCTTACTCAAACTTTGCATAAATTTTAAGATACAAAATGCAGAAATGGTGTATTACAATGTAAGTTACAGTGGTGAGTATTGGTAGCAGTTAGTGAGCAAAACTAGTTTTAGTTTTATGAAATCTAAAAATAAATTTATATTACTGTAATCAAGATGTAGTGAATTTTCAGGGGTTTACTACACAATTATTCATCAGCCGTATCAGTTCAACTGAAAGGAGTTTGAGTAATTGGAAACCTCTTCTTCAGATCAACATGAAGGGAACCATACATTTAAAGGTTAGTTTCTTCTTGGAAGCATTGTTTGAAATCATGTAGGAGGGACATAAATCCTGATGGACAAGACAAAAGCTGGATTTGCAATCCAACAGAGGACATTGTAGTCTGAATTAACACAGGAAATGAGGCTTACCTTTTTCCTTGAGTTCTGACTTGAACTTCACATGAATCCCCTTCCCCAGCATGTCCTCTTCCTGAGCCTTTCAGAGGACTCTGCCAATTCTTCCTTTCCATAGCATAGGTGTCCTGCTCATCTGCTTCACACTGTACATGTGTTTTGTTTGTGTCATCTGTCTTTTCCAGTTAGAATTTGTGTTTAATGAGTTCAGGTGTGTTTGCCTTTTTGCTCCTCAATTTGGACCCAACGACTGTAGAAGTGCCTCAGTAAGTTGGCAAGGATATACATGTTCATTAAGTGGTCAAGAACCCACTACTTGGGCTGATCTATTAAGTTTGGGGATTTGATAGGTTAGTGGTGATTGTTGGTGAAGTGTTATTCACTTAATCTGACAAGGTTAAGATTTTTTCCTTTTCATTTTTTCAGCATGATCATGGAATACATTTAAAAACAATTGTTAAATCTATTGTGCTGGGTTGTGGTGGTGGTGGTGGCACATGCCTTTAATCCCAGCACTGGGGAGACAGAGACAGGTAGATCTCTATGAGTTTGAAGCCAGGTTGGTCTATAGAGCAAGTTCTATGACAGCCTGGGCTATTACAGAGAGAAACTCTGTCTCAACCTCCACCCCCCCCCCAAAAAAAAAATCTATTATGCTAACCTAGTTGAACATTTATAAGATAGTACTCAAAAAATTTGCTGTAATCAAACATTGCAACTTGGGGCAATTAAGTGAAATGTGTATCTCTGAGTAGTAAATTCAGAAATTATTTTAAACCCTGGAGCTGGATAAGCTTCTACAAGCAGTTCTTACATAACTGTTTTTCTTAAAGTCCACGGTGTTCTATTTACCCATCTTCTCTCATGGTGCTTAGGCATGTAGTGATCTGATCTGTGTCAAAAGAAGTACCACTCCCATGTGTGGATGAAGTGTTTCTTAGATCATTGATTGCTGGTGTTTCTTGTTGGTCTTTCTATACACACTGGTCATGACTGTGGCAAAAGATTTTCATACAGAAAAGGTGTATCTCGCTGCTTACTGGGCATTATGGGAAGGTGTTAGGGAAGAGTTATTATGCTAGGAAAATATCTCTTGAATTACATCAATCTTGAAATAAGAACAACATTTTAGAAACAGGTTTCAAAAGAATTCATTTCATTAGTGTTTGACTGACCAGCTGCCAAATGTGAGACAAGAAGTGACAATAACAGGTAGGTTAAGTGGTAAATAAGGAAACAATGTACGATTAGTTAGCTATCCATTGCTATGACAAAATATTGGAAAAATAATATTAAAAAGGAAACTATTTCAGAGGCTTATGACTAATTAATGGGCTGTATTGGTACAATGGCAACATAGCAGACAATACTGAGACAATATGGAGGAGAAATATGAAGAGGCAGATAGAGAGAGAGAGAGAGAGAGAGAGAGAGAGAGAGAGAGAGAGAGAGAGAGAGAGTGTTTCAAGAATTCAGTCACATCCCAGTTACCAGGACCCCTTCCATCATGCTCTTTCTTGTAAAATTTCTATCAATTCACAGGTTGTGGACAAAGCTTTTAAAGCACAAGCTACTTGTGGATACCCTATTTCCAAACAATAACAAGAGCTATGAGGAATTCTTAGAGAAAGTTGAGAAAACTTAGAAGTGCATGGCTTAATTTCTTCTTGTGGCTGGCTCAATAGAGACATGGACTGATTTCACTTGATGATATTCTTCCAGTATTATTTATTAAAATGTATGTTTTTTTTTTATTTTCTCATCTACTATGAATCTACATGAACAGGAAGGGACAGAAAGTGGTAGAGATATCAGGAAAAGTTATGCAGTGATTGAATGTTGTTGACTCCACTGCTGGTGTGGTCTGGATGCATGAGACTCCTGTGTCAGTTAGTGGATAGCACTTTTTGAGTCACTTTTCTCTAGTAGAGTTTCTTCCAGAAAAGAACAACAATAAAAACTGCAAAGGAGAAACACGTGGTAGGATTGCAGAGTAAATAAGGGAATTGAGCTAGGCATTTCTACTGACAAAGACACTATACATTAACATGTTCCAGTTGGTAAGTTTCTTGAGAAAACAGTAGTGTGCTCCATAAGAAAGACAGTTGCCAGTTACAGGAAATTCGAATTGAGATCTTGTCAGTAATATATGCTTGATTTCACCAAGCAAATGAGTGAACTGAGGATTGTTTTAATCTTCCATCCCATTCTGTCACCATCAAAGGAATGCAAGTCCAGAGGTAGTGCGGGGATTGATCATCTCTGTCTTCCTTGGGGTGTAACTTGAGTTGAGAACAAGACAAGAGAAATGTATTAAATAACCTAAATGAAATGAAATTTAAACTAAACCAAATAGGACCTGTTGGACAGGGAGTGAAAAGAATGTATGGTAGCACCTAAGTTGATGTTGAGAAAAGAATTCAGAGAAGCATGGCAGAAAACAGTTGTCAGTAAAACTGAGAAATACCATGTTTGTAGTCAAACATTTTCTGTACTGTTTTAAAATCTCAAGGTAATATATTTTATTGGGTAGTTTATTGATTTGGGGAAGATAATAATCATGTCAGCTGATATGAATTTATTAAAAATATGTGGATAATATTATGTATTCTATGTAATTTTAGATAAATATAAAATAGTAGGATTCTCTATTACTTTCTCAAGCACGTTCAGTGTTGTTTATTCCTACTCCCTCTCTTTCATTATGTATGGCCTATGCCACCCTTCCCAATTAAAGCCTCCCTCATTTTTCTCCATTCACCATCATATCATCTAGTCTGTTGGTCCGAGGAGTTCAGGAGCCTCCCACAACAATACACACTACTGCTTTTATTTTTAATACTGCACAGATATTGAAGTTAAGTCCATATTGTCTAAGAAACTGCACACTTTTTACACAGGACTCAGTGGACTCAAGATGGATTTTATGTGGAAGTCTTATCCCTGAGAATAGCTTTCATTGTACCAGTAGTTGCTATTTAAGCTGCAAAGGGGAAAAAAGTGATCAATACACCTTTCCAAATTTGATGTCTGCAAAGCACAAGCATGATTAGTACCAAAAGATATCCCTAAAGGTGCAATAATGGCATGTCTATCTTGCAGTAACCAACTGCTACCTAAATGGGCTTAGGCCTAGTCAATAGGAGGGAAATAACATCTATACTGAACTGAAATACTAGCCCTTGGCTAGTATTTTCCTGAATCTCAGCGCAGAACATAATACTGCCTATTTATTAAACCATTATAATTACTAATTGCAACCTAAATACTTCTCCTTATACCCATAGTTAGGTATAGCAATTACTCCTTATCAAAGAAACTTCCTTTTGCATCAGTCCAAGACCATTACAGAGAGCCACAACTGTTCAAAATGCAGAGAAAAAACTGACCATGGGGTTTCCTATGCCAATTTACATATATAGACAACTCTTATACCTAAGGCTCAGAAATCATCAGGAAGGACATAGTAGAAAGATTAGAAGAGCCAGGGGACCAGGATGTCTGCATGAGATTGTATTTTTTAGATATAACCAGAAATCTGCACCAACGAACTCTCAATAATATTGATGCCTAAACAAGACTTGAACAATTCCAGTATGAGTTGATATCCCAGAGTACATGACAGAAATCTCACTGGGCTCTAATTCTAGTTGAAGAGCTACTGGCAATTAATCACTACTGATAGGAAGAATTAGTCTTCTTCAGTGATGAGCCCATAATTAATTATCTAATATCAAATGGTCTGTCCTAAAAAGATATATATAATAACACTAAGCAAACTCGTGTGTGTGTGTGTGTGTGTGTGTGTGTGTGTGTGTGTGTGTGTGTTTTTAACAAAAGGTAATAAAAGAAAAAGAGGCCATGGATTTGAGGAGACATTGGAGTTCATGGGAGGGGTGGGGAGAAGAGATGGGCAAATGATGTCATCATAATTTAATTAAAAATTAAATACTTTAAAAATTGATGACACTCATGTATAGTGCAGTCTCATGGTATTTGTATTGTTTATCCTTTTACTATAAAAATAAGCCCATAGAGAGTGTCAGTTTTCATAAAGTACTGAGGCTTTCTCAGTTCTTAGTAGAATGGATCAACTATAGTATCACTCCTTGCTTTAATAGGGTGGTAAGCTTTGAATTGCCTTACTTGCAAACAAAAATTCAGTTAATGATGAAATTTGTTGATACCGACATCTCAATGCTATTGATAAATTTTGTATTACATGAACAAAAGAAAGGTTCAAAAATTAGATTTTTAGAAATTATCTTTTTAAAGTGTCAGCTTTTATTCAAGATAAAACAATTCATCATATCCAAAAGTTATAAAAGACAAAATTCCAAACAAAACGATGTTTAACAATCATATCAAAATTACATGGGCACGAAGCTAACAATCTCTGTCATAGACAAACCGGCACTTGAGCATCTTTAGTTTACCATTAATCTTCCGTGAATCTCTGCTCAGGCACTGAAACAGGTTATGAAAAGCAAAAACACGAAGGTCTTCATCAGGTGACTGCAAGGATGCCAGTCCCTTCCAGACGGGGTACTCTTCAACTTCTCTGAATCTAGGATTCACCTAATCACCAAAAGGAAAGTAACTTATTATTCATTATTTTATGTTGGTCTTCATTTATTATAAATGGTGAATGAAAATTTGCGGGGAAGATAAGATTGTAAAATTTCAGACAAAATCATGGAACTTAATGTACCCAAGTGAGTGTAGTGGGAATTCACTTGCCTCAAAAATTCTATGAGAGAGATCTTTGGATATGTTTTCTGAATATACTAGATTCCAGATTACGGATGTTCTTGCATATAAGGCAGATGGAGAGGTAGGAAGGTGCTACTTGCCTATAGACATGGATTTTGCCAAATGACAATGTAGGACTTAGTGTCAGTTTTGTTGTGAAGGAGTTTTAACATGCCCTCAGTATTGGCCCTGATTTAATGTCTACGCTTTCCTGATCCTGAAGAAAACCATTGCCCTTTTCTATATTTCAACTAAATCTCTTGTTGCAGAATTCGTGTATAGAAATCTCTCTTGATGATGCTTTCAGGTGCAAATAGCCCAGGGATATGGGGATCTGGTGATATTGTCAGGAATCTTTTGCACTGCTAAAGAAAGGTAATTTCTCAAAGGCCTATGAGGAGCATCTATTTTGTACTGAGATTTTTGAAATATGGAATAAGACATCTTAGAGATACTTTGTGTTACTAATAAACTCTTAGAAGCAAAACTTTCTAAAAGACTGCCTCACTAAATTTTGCTCTATCAAATTTCTTGTTATAGGACTCATCTATCTAATGAACAAGAAAAACAAAGGAACATAAGAAAACTACAAACCGTGCCAAGTATTCTCCTAATGCCTTCTTGAAGTCCCCTCATTGCTGTATCTACAATGTTGGCTTTTGCTATGATTGCAGTCGGGGCTTCTTCCATTCTACTCAGCTCAGTCACTGCATGACTCAGAGGGTCTTTCCAAGCTCCCAACATAGTGAGTATCTCTTGTAGAAGGAAAGCACTCTACACAACCATAATTGAAGAATCACATTAAATTTTCTGAAATTACAGCAATGTTAGTACTTTATGTGGCATTTGCTCAAAACACTGAAGGAACAAGTATGTATTATTATATTTTTATAAAATAATTTTGTAGATGGTACATGTTATAGAAATGTAAAATTTAGACATTCATCTGTAGTTTGATTGAATCACAAAAAGTATGTCTTATTTGACTACTACATATTCTAATAATAAATATAGTTGATAATACTTTATTTTCCTTTGAGATTCTACTATCTGCCCTCCTGGTCAAAACAATAATCTTTGGTTTCTTTACTTGTCCACCAGGAACCTAGTGTGAGCAAGAACTAAATATGTGGTTATAGAAACACATTCACATAAAATTCATGCCAACAATTCAATGGCAAGTAGCCCAAAATCCTTTCACATAGGTTTTCTTGTACAATATAATCCAAAATTGTTCATTAATGCACTAATTTATTAATTTTAAGTTATTTGAATACTTTATAACAAGTATCCAATGAAGTAAACCTGATCTTGATACTTTTTGCTTTCATCAGTCTACATACAAGCCAGCTGAGGAGCCTGTATTTAAACATGCACAGGTGAACAGCAATTGAACAGTATTGCCTTGAACAGGAGAATTGATGGATATACTGGAGAGATGGCACAGAAGTTAAGAACACTGCATGTTCTATGAGAAGACACAAGTTTGGTTTCTAATACCCACACAATGACTCACAGGCATATGTCACTACTCTTCACAGAGACCTTACACCTTCTTCTGGTCTTATCAGACATGAGGGACACATGTAGTACCCATAAATGTATTCAGGCAAAAAGTATATATAAAATAAAAACAAATCTTTCCCAAATGAGAGAGAATTGATGGAAATCACAAGAGTTTGACCTCCCAGGGTGTGTTCACTGCCAAGATAATAATGAAAACCACCTCTGAATAAAATGCTGCTGTACTGATGTCTGATAGCTACTCTATTGGTTAATGAGAAAAAAAGAGCAGAAAGGATTCCATTGATCCAACATTGCAGCACTGTGATATGACATAAAGTACAAATATGTTAGGCTCCATTCATAGCTCTTCCAGCATGTGTGTGCCTTGTAAGCAAAAATTTGGACATGGCTGCTAGATACTGCATAGGAAATATTTAAATGTGATGAAAGATTGAGTAAATGGTGATAGAAAGATAGTTTGCTGAGAAGAATATGACATGATTAAGAGTGTGGGCTTGAGTTGGATGTAGCCCACAGAACCATTCTTAGTTAAATAGACTTTACACAATCTCTGAAATTTAGTTTTCTTATCTTAGTCACTGTAGCAAGTGAAACTTGTCTAATAACTTTCAGCAGGATCTACTGCAACAATATCAGTAGACTGTTTTGTGAAGTTTCCAACATGAAGTGTATGTCTACAAATATTATCTCTTCATCTTTCTTTTACTTTTCCTTACGTTATGATGCTTATTATTAAAGAGAATAATACTATTCTCATTAATATGCAAATTAATGGTGGACTAACAAAATCACAGTGTAAGAACAATTAGACATGATGTGCTCATGTTTGACGTTTGAAATTCAGGTTAAAACATGCTAAGTTTTATTAAATCAAGTAGAGATGGCATGATATATGGAGCTTGTTATCACAATACAAGGCATAGTTGCATCCTGAGAATTGTAGTATTTTAAAAGAACTCTTTGTTCAGCTGATTTTCAGTTAAGGCACAGGAAAAGGCAGAGAATTCAGTGAAAAATGAACATGCAGGTTAGAAACCAAATTAGAACAGGAGAGGGTCTTGAAAGTCAACAGATGCCATGTTGATCAGCAATACGCAAAGCTGTAAACATGGGAGCCTTTCATAATGTATAATAAATGAAACTGTGTTTGTGTTTCCTATGAATATACATGAATACACTTAAGCATGCATGCAATTCAGTTCAAAGTGTCCTACATAATAACAACAACCACCTCAGGTGTGGGCACTGGTAAACAGGTTCTCTGGTGAACAATTTAGGAATCTGCTGTACTATTACTTAGATTTTAATTTTACTTACAATTTATCAGCTATGTAACAAAGATTGTTCTTTGATTGTAAACCCCCTCCTCCATTATTCTGCATGTGTGATTGAAGCTACAGTGGCCAACTTCAAGACCAAGCCAATGGCCTGCTTAATTCTTTAGGTTAAAGCACAAGCTGAAGACTCACTTGCATCTGTTCAGTTTCCTCTTCCGTTAGCAGAATAGCAAAGGTGGAAGTGTGACAGCTGCTTTGGGCCCCATCAAGGTACCACCTGCCTGGTGTGTATTGTACATCCTGCAACTGATGAAAAAGATTTAATTATCTTAAATTTGGAAATGAATAAATTTATATATGACCAGAATACTAACACATTTAATGGGTGTAAAATTGTTTAACCTTTGTGTGTGTGTGTGTACAATGTATGTATGTGTGTGTGTTTATGTGTGTGTTTGTGTGGGTCTGTGTCTCCATATTTCTGTGTACATGAGTTTCTGTGTGCATCAAGGTAGAAATGTAACAATCAGAGGACCACAGCTGTTTTAGTTTGCTCTCCACCTTCATGGAGAAAACTCTTGCTACGGATTACTAAGTTAGTCTAGCTGATGCAGTAAAGTTAAGGGATTCTCCTTTTGTGTCTCCCATCTCTCTGCAGAAGTGTAGGGTTTACAGAGGTGCCTTATTGTGCCTTGACTTTCCAGGACCATTTGATGCAGAAGTGCATGGTTTACAGAGGTGACTTACTGTGCTTTGACTTTCCAGGACTGTTTGGAAACCTCAGGTCCTTGTGCTTACACAGCAAGCACCTTACTGGGACATTTTCTTAAAATTAGATGTGCAATTAAAAAATAATAAAAACTAAAATAGAAAATTAAGAAAATCAACTTTTTACCTAATTTTAAGCCACTGGGTATGTATGTAATCTCATATTCTTCCTATCTAACTTCTCAGCTTCTTCTTCTCTTAAAAACAGTCTTTGAGATTCCATGAAACTCTTTACTTCTTGATCTACTCCAGTTACCGATGGTTTCTTTTCCCTATGAAATTTGGTTCAGGATGCTACTGCATTTACTCTTCAGAGCAATCCAGTCACTGGCATGAAAGCTCCCATTAGAAAGAAGACAGAAGTAAGTGAGATACTTACAAAGTCATGTAACATTTGCACAGTTTGGTTTTGGAGTTCAGAAGACAGACTCAGGCATAATCAAACATGTTCTTGAGGGTCCCATGGCAGGAACTATCCCAGCTGGGGCATAAATGTATAGAGGCCACATTCTCCCACAGGACCAGGTTTGACACCAGCAACACCAGGAGTGTCCCTGCTAAATAAAAAGAGGTGTCACTTGCATTGATCTAGTGTGGTTATAAAGTGTCATCATGTGGAGGAAATCTTTGTCCATCTCTGAGGCTTTCTGAATGATTTGGTTCCGTGTAATAGGAGTGGAGAATAAACCTCTTGCACTGTGCACTTGTAGGTCCATAATTATCTTTGCACTGATAGTTTGGTAGTGGGTGACTTCCTTCTTTTGGGATTGCCCACAGAAGTTCGTCTGCTGTAAACACTAAGAACTCACAGTAATTATGACTGAGCATTTTAAAGTTATTCTCTTAAGATGGCTTGATATTTAGGGAATACATGCTTATTTCCAATACTCACACTCTATGAATTTGTAATGTTTTAAATTCACTTAGGTCCCTGATGTGACAAGGACAGCACAGGTCAACTGTTTGCTTAATTTTCATGCTTGATGAGAATAAACACATGATTGCCAGATTTCTAACACCAAGCATGAAGAGATTCTTGTCATAAATGTGGTTCTATATCCTGAATTTGATAATATGCAATAAAAAAACCCTCATGTATGGTTTATTTAATCAAAAGGTTTTGGATATTTTTTCTAGGGAGTGGAAACAACCTAAATGACCTTCAACTGATGAATAGATAATGAAAGCATTGTACATATATACAATGGAATATTATTTATCTGTAAAGAAAAAGGAAATCATGAATTTTCAGGTAAATTGATGGTGTTAGAAAGTATGATACACCAACCCAGACCGAGGAAGGAAAGTGTCATGTGTTCTCTTTTATTTGTGGATCTGAATCTTTGTATTTGATCATGTAACCTAAAGTATCCAAAGATGACTGGGGAGTAGAAAGAGACCATAAGTGGGTGGAGAAGTGAGGAGCTCTAGAAAAATATCCTAGAAGATGGGTGCTATGAAATGGGTAATGGGGAAAATATGTCCAACTTTAAAGGAAAGAGAGAATGGTAATATAAAGGGAGAAAGATGGAGCAATAACACTAAGGATGTTTTTAAAAGGCATCTGGGTGCTGAAGAGATGGCTCAGAGGTTAAGAGCACTGATTGTTCTTCCAGAGGTCCTGAGTTCAATTCTCAGAAACCACATGATTCTTTACAACCATCTGTAACGAAATCTGGTACCCTCTTCTGGCCGGCAGGGATGCAAGCAGAACACTGTATGCATAATAAATAAATAAATATTTAAAAAAATAGCTGGGTGGTGGTGGCATACGCCTTTAATCCCAGCACTCGGAAAGCAGAGGCAGGCGGATCTCTGTGAGTTTGAGGCCAGCCTGGTCTACAAAGCAAGTTCCAGGAAAGGCGCAATGCTACACAGAGAAACCCTGTCCTGAAAAACCAAAAATAAATAAATAAATAAATAAATAAATAAATTAAAGGCATCTGATAATACATCATTTTATAAGACATATAAGTAAACAGATAATGATAGATGATAGATACATAGATAGATGATAGATAGATAGATAGATAGATAGATAGATAGATAGATAGATAGATGACAGGGGGTTATATCACATAAGCAATGGTGTTCTTTCCAAGAACTCTACCTAACAAATACACAGTGCCACATACATCCCTCCTTTGAATCATTTTTTGGAGAAATACAAGACCTCCAAAAATATTATGGTTTCCATGGCCTTTGTTTACTTTCCAGCTGAAGATATCACATATTTAGACTTGGAGGAATAGATCTGTAAGTGTCTTAAGCCTCCTTCTTGAGAACTAGCTCTCATACTTGTGAGATGCAAAGTGCTATACAAACTGTCATACTAAAGCAGGAACTGCTACTCTTTTTCTTTCAGTTTTTAAAATATTTATTCAAAAAGTATTTCATACAAGGTATTTTGATTATAGTTTTAGCACTCCCAGAACTCCTGCCAGATATTCCCCAACTCCCTACCATTAAATTCCATGATCTTTCTCTCACTCAAGAAACCCCTATAACCAATAGTTGGCAAATGCTACTCTTACTGAGCAGTAAAACCTAAGACTGACATCAAAGACTAGGCTAGTCATATCACCACAATTCTGCAATAGTTGTGCTTTTATCTTGAGGCAGCCAACAGCTGTCTAATTAGAATTTAAGTCTACCTAAAAGGAGAGAATTCATGCCTCGTTCTGTATCCTGAGCCAACCACTCATTTTTGGAAATGTTATAGACACAAAAGGAGAACTCACTACTCTTTTTCCCTAAACCATTATCATTTCCGTGATTTAAAAGATTAACCTTTTACTCACAGATAAAAATAGCTCTAACCCCTCATCAAGCTTCTTTTTCCAACATATGGATACTATTATAGGAATCCGCAGCTGGCTAAATGTGTTAGATGCCTGTAGATGTCCAACCCAAACAGACATATCTTTGAAGCAACCCTTAGACCCAAACTCAGGAAAAATAATAGAAGAAATGGTTGAAATATTTTAAGGGACAGAAACTCTAGACACCAGTTGCTAGATAGCGTCCCTTAGACTTAACAAGGAAAATGTTTCCATGAACTCTCAACAATAAAGTAGCCTGAATAAGATCAGAATAATAACATTAGTTGACATGCCAACATGAAGAAATGAAATTGCTCATGATCCCACCTCTAGAACCAGAACTACAGGTGCTCAATGGCTGTTGAGAGAGTGAGAATAAGTTTCCTTTCAGGCACAAACTCTCCAAAGATTGTCTAAACCCAAGTGCTTCGCCCCTCAACATATGTACTTATAAACAAGCTTAAATGGACTCAGTCGGTTGTATATACATTTAATAATAATAACTAAAGAAAAGATCATGATTTTGAAAAGACAGGGTACACAAGGTATAGAGGTGGGAGAGAGGGCCCTAGTGATGCAGATGAAGTGTTTATGTATTAAATTTTCAGATAAAAGAACATTAAATAAATTTAAACACAGAAAACTCTGTCTTCAATGATATGCTAACTGAAGCTGTAGGAAGCTTTATTCTCTTCCATTTTCCCTACATTGTGAAACACCTACTTTAGGAAGTTTTCATAATAGCCAGTGTTGGTTTACTCATCAGACAAACAGATAAACAGATAAACAGATAATCATCATCAGATAAACAGACAAAGGACTTTCCTGTATCAGTAAGTTACATTCACATGAAGAAAGAAAAAAATTGCAGACACATAGTTACATTAATGAAACTGTTCCTAGATTATTTTTGGACATCTCTGGAAGATGTCCATCATAAAAGTGGGTACATTTTAAAGATTTATGCACAAAAAAATTCATAAATTCACATATTCAAAATAAAATTTCTAAAATACAGTGAATTATACAATATAAACAAACACCTTAACTAAAAATTAACATTAAATAATTTAAACTATAGTTTCATTTTCTAAAACTAATACTTTCAAAAACTGATGTATTGATGCAATTTTACATGTAATATTTGTAAATTTATATATATGAATTTATTTCATGTAACATTCCATTTCCTCAAACAAAAATTATGCAAATTCTATATACAAAGAAAAGAAAGTTTGTTAACACTACTCCACTCTTTCTTCTTCAGTGAAATTTGTCTTACACAAAATTGATAATCAGTATTTGAATCAAATCTGCTATCAGTGTCTACTTAGGTTTCAGAACTGATTGCTTCCCAGGTTGATTTTTGGTGGGTAAATTCATACATAAGACCATGAAACCTAAAAATGTTCCTTCTATTCCCTGCAGGTGATAGGAATTGGCTGCAATTATTCTTATGTCCCCAATAAAGTCCAATTTCTCAATTTAGTGACAGTGACTTTCTAAGGTGTGGTATTCCTGTCCTTATCGGTATAACTATTCATTTGAAAATGTTGAAAGGCATTGGTGGTTCTATCTATTGGAAACTGTTAATATAGTTCCCTTTCTTTCTTTACTTCAACTAAAAAAAACCAATATGTGTTGGATATTGTCACATTTGTCCAGGAGAAGGAGGCTTACCACGTTTAAGGGCTAAGATTGAAAGACTCTGTGCCTTCATGCAGTTGTTTTCTAGAGAAATGACTGCAAAGTTCTTCTAAATCTGATATTGTTTTATTTCTCATGAGATGTGAATAAATGTCTAGTCAATCCTATAGAACCTCAGTAAATGCTAAGAAAGTATTCCATTCATGCACAGGTAAGAGATTACTTACAGGAATGTGGTTGAATCAAAGTTAGCTGCATCTCAGAAAAGTCCCCCTGTAGTTTGGTGCTGATTAGTGAATGCTGCTTCACAAGAGTCCTACCTTTAGTGAACGTTCAACCTCTTATATACGTCAGTAGATTGCCCCCAAAGGCTACACATACCATACGTCAGAAGGAAGGAAGTTCTGGAGTTATTGGTGAGGGTCCTTTGACTCTCCCCCTCAGGGAATGTTAAGAGCAGTCACCACAGACCTAACTATAGCTGCATTGTTTTACTTGTTTTCATGCTATGACTGCATTATTTTTTAGATAGTAAAATCCGTATTTGTTCTAGATGCCTGATGATCATGTTAGTCTAGACAGAAATCAATTATCCAAACACATTGCCTCACATTCCTCAGGTTCTTAGATGATTTTTGCCCTCCACAATGGTCCCTGTGTCTTCTAGAGGATTATATAGATACTTGATTCTTTTCAGAGGCCTGGGGAACAATGGCACAACAGTTGTCGGCTTTCTCAAGAGTGGAGCAGATAAGAATCTCTTCAAGTAACCCCCAAATACTGTAAAGATTATTTCTGTTCACACTAGGGTGATAGGCACAGTCATCTACAGGCCCAAACACAGATGTCTCTTATGCAATGTAATAGACTCATCATACTCATTTAACAAAACAAGATCAGTGGCTTCCATGCTGGAGTCCACTGCCTTCCAAAAAATGTGTTTTTACAGTCTTATGAAACAAAACATGGTTTTCCTTCTGGGCATCTGAGGGTAAATCAATTAAAATTGGTTTGATGGCATGTGTAGTTTGTGCCATCACTATAGTACTGGCTACTTCTTGCTAAGGTTACTGATGACCAAAACAAGTGGCCAAGTAGTATCATTGGTGATAGCTGTGTCTGATAAACCTATACAGCACCATTAGGCAATATGAAAGCTACTTAATGTGGAAAGGGCTTCTAGATCAGTCAAAGCTTGATTTTTCCTTGTTGTAGAAGCAAACTGTGTTTCATTCACCAACAAGGTCTCTCCTGTTCTGATGTGTAATCTTGAGTAACAGCAATAGTCTATATTATGTGATCCTCAGTGGTCTTCCTTTTCAACAACTCCAAGAGGAAAATCCATTCTAGACATGGAGATTTCATTCAATAATTTTATAACTGCCACACATAACCTTCTGATAGACAAAAGGTTATTTCTTCCAAATTCTATTGCTGTCTTTATTGTTCTTCTAGATGATTTTCTAAATCAGGAGGCCACACAGAGGTTTGCATTGTATCATGAACATTTTGTAGAGGGTGGCCAGTTTCAAGAGAGTACAAATTATCACTGAGATGCAGTGTCTAACGGAATACTGAAAAATCTTAGTAAGGTCTAATAAAACATTGAAAAGTACCAAGCTTGATAACATTGTTCCCTGCAAAGAGCAATGTTTGTTAAGGCAGCATGAATTGGAAATACCCTTCTTCATTATTATGAGCCTTCCTGTCTCCTCATCCTGGTATATTGCATAATGCTGCCTTCTAGGCTAGGTAAACTCATCTGGGGTACTTCTTGACCTTGCCATGAGCCAAGGAAGAGTGTTGTCTGTTTTATTCCTACTATATCCACTTTTCCTCCAGCTGGCTGTTTTGACAGACTCTGACTGTCCTTGTAGCCATTGGCTATTTGTTGCTCACAAATCTTCTTAAAAAGCCCATGCCTGAGTGAAGAATTTCTATCTCCACAGACTCTCATTTCACATAGTAATAGTTCTAACCCTCCAACTCCCCAACTGTTATTTTAATAAGTGTCACCAAAGTATAATCACTTTAAACACAGTTACTCTCAGCAGAGAAACGCATACACTGTTCTCTCTCATAGAGGGATAATTATTCACACCGAAAACTAACTCAATACTTTTCACCTATTCTGCTTTGTTTCACCCCTCTTCTGTTGCCCATTTCTCTAGATGTTTTAGGAAGTAGCTGTGATTTGCTTGTACTCATGCTATCAGTCACCAAAGCCCAATGTACATTAGAAGGAAAAAAAAAAACAACTGTAATTCAATATGTGGTCTTCCTAACAGCATTTGGAGGCCCTGTTGGTTACTCTTATATCGAACTTGCTGCAGTGATTCCCACCCAACAACAACTTCTCTTACTTCTATAGTAGCATGTTCAGCTGGAATCAGTGGCCCCATGTGTGACATTTCAGGGATCTGTTATTCTGATTTCAATAATGTTTAGGGGTTCATGGGCAAAGCATCTTATCTGGGCCCCTGTCAACATTTTCTCTATGATTGATGGCTTATTCTCATCAAAGATCTTGCCAAATTCACTTTTTAGTCACAACCTTTGTCAGCTTTGATTTTTTTTCTCAATCCATCTTGATTTTATTAACACTCAGATCCACCAAAGCTCTCCCACTATAGCTGTGATTTCATGGTGACTCTGGCTGGGCAGGATATGTTCTGAACAGGGAAAGTTGTACATGTCCTCTCCTTTTGTCTATCAAACTGTCCTCTTTCTAATTTAAAATTTTGAATGCTCATGAAATTTGGAAAAATTGGGATCTGATTCTGAACTTTAAAAATGGTAAGAAGTTTTCACCCTCTTCCTGTTAAAGGGAAGGTCCTAACAACAAGAAATCTTCAAGTCAAAAATGTGTAAGGATCTTACTTCTCACAAGACCTGTGTCTGCAGTTAACAAGAATGCATGGAGTCCACATCTCTTAACCCAAAGGAACAATCCACTTAACATGACTCACTGTAACACGTAAGAGTTAGATATGATCTAGCCTATGTCCTACAGTTTTCTATAGATTATAAGATGGCCAAAGGGATGATTACAAAGATAAATAGATACTTGCCTGATCTCCTTAAGCTCAACCATAATGCAAATATAAGAAACAAATAAATCTATTTTTCTTTACCAATTTCTTTTTCCTTATTTGTTTGACAATAAGGACCTACATGCTCCAGGAGCACTTTTGACATTAGCAAGCCAGCAAGAAAACTGCAGGTTTATTGGCTCATGGGCAAAGGGGCTTTTGTGGTTCTCTGACTCTTGGTTTTATTTGATTGCAAGTATACCTGGATGAGTTTATGAAGAAGATGTTGTCTATTTCAACCAGTGTTATTTGTAAAGAGTCCACTGGCTCTTCAATTTCATAATGTTGAGAGTTTTTGGTAAACTCTCAAGGTCCTGACCTTGATGTAGTTGTGCTTCTTATACATAAAGTTAAAGAAGTTAGAATTGAAATGGCTGTCCTTTTGAAGCTGTTGAACCATTTGTTGAAGGGGGTGATAGGTTATATGACAAGAAGTTTCAGATTATGTTTGGCAGAGCACTCAACATGTTACTTATTCCATATAGTTTGTTTTGGCATGTGTGTGTTTACATTTTGGCTTAAAATTTATCTTCATATTGTAAGTATGAAAGTCATTTATACTTATCCTGGGTGCTTGAGTATTAGGTTATATGAGATAAATTACCTCCACTATCCAAGGCTTGAATACTTGTCTGAATGTTCCCCTTAATGCATTGCTAAATAAAGTTTCAGAGGGTTAAAATTCTTAGAAAACGTATCCATTTGTTTTAAGATTTGAAAAAATCTATTAAAATCTCTATTGTAAATAGGGGAAATATTATATTTACTCCCTCTTTATGGCCCCTCTATAGAATTCTGGATAATGAATCCATCTGAAGATCCAAGAGTGTGCACTTCAATTTAATGCAACATTTTATGTGCTGTTTTGGTCACTAAGCTGTTTGTGATAACTGGATTGATGAATACTGGAAATTTGATGGATGAAACTGTAGTGTCATTAGAGATTTATGTATAGAAAGGTGCCCTGGATACCAAAGAGAACAAAGAATTGTATTATTTGACCAACTTGGGATGAATCTAAGTGTTTTGAGTTTTTGAGAGTCTGGGATATTAGGATGTATGAATTGAAGAATTGAAGCACACCAGAAAAACATAACCATTTTCTGATTAAAAGGAAATTGTGTTACTCATCTTGGAGGTAGACTTAACCATTTGTCACCATACACTAAAAGGTGCATACTCTAACACCCCTTATTTTGCAAGATTTCTTAAAGAAGTAAGAGTGTATATGTGACCCATTGGTGACATTCTTAGAAGGAATCAACATATGTTAAACAGTACTGGCCACAGCCACTTCTATAGCATTAACTATGGTTTCATCTACCACAATGCCTTTTAACCTAAAGTATTACGTGCTATGGTATTTTAGATGTAATTGGCCCCTATAAGCTCATGGGAGTGGCACTATTAGGAGTTATGGCTTTGTTGGAGTAGGTATGGCCTTATTGGAGGAAGTGTGTAACTGTGGGGGTTGGCATTGAGCTCTCATATATGGTCAAACCATGCCAAGTGTCTGATTCACTTCCTGTTGTCTGTGAGTCAAGATTATAGGATGCTCAGCTCACTGTCCAGCACCATGTGTGCCTGCATGCCACCAGGTTGTACCATGATGATAAAGGACTAAATCTCTGAAACTGTAAGCCATCCCATTAAATGTTTAATGAAAACATCTTTAAAGGATATAAAAGTTTCTGTGGTCATGGTGTCTCTTCACAGCAATAGAAACCCTAAAGAAAACATGTGTTAATAGGTCAATAAGCTAGTAAAATTCCCTAAAAGATAACCAAAACACCTGTGGATACTTCATTTTTTTCAAATAAAATGAACTTAACCTAAACTTATTATTCTTGACATGGCTAATTTCAATTATGATTTTTTTCCCCAGATAGTGCTTCATTGTATATCCTAGGCTGCCTGTAGCTCACTGTGTAATCCAGTGTGGCCCCAAAGCTATGATGCTCCCTCAGCCTTAGCCACAAAAATCCCCATTAGTGCAAGCATAGGATACCACACATGACTAATAGTAAGCATTTGTTGAGTGGATGTAACAGTTGTAGCATAAATATAAGGTATCCCTTTTGGTTCTGTTGCTCTTGTAATAACTGGTTGTTTATGGTACTTCCTTCAACGATGCTAAACTGAGAGACAGATATTAGAAACTTTACCAGTTCCCTACTCCTAAAGTACCCTACTTCTATAACTTCCCCAAACTTCGCCACCAGCAGGAAAAATATTCAAACACATGGATGTGTGGGGAACATTTCAAATTCATGCCCTAACAATTGGTAATCTATGCTTTTCTTTCTATCTTGTGTCTTTCTAGAAGCTCAGATATTTTATTATTTTTCAAATACACTATATTATCAATTTTCTCAATTTCCTACTTTTAGTTTTATTGATAACTATTATTGTTTTTGTACTTTCTTTCTTCTCCTTTTTCTAATTTATTCCTGTTGTTTCTTTCGATATGATATGATTCCATGCACGAAAAGTGGTAAAGACTCAGAAAACTCCAGCCTTTACTAACCACATTCATTAAAGTAATAGAATAGAAAATCAGCACATAAAAGTCAGTAGCATTCTTATATATAAATGACAAACTTACCAAGAAAGCAATCTGGGAAATAAAGTCATTCACAGTAACAAAAAATACCCTGGAATAAATATAACCAAGAAAATGAAATATTTATACAATAGAACTGGAAAAAGAAATGGAAGAAAATAAATGAAAAGTCCTCCTATGCACACAGCTAGACATTATACATTTTGATTTGATTTTTTTTTGTTTTATCTTAGTATATTTTGTTTCTTTTGTTTTGTTGCTATTGCTTAAAAGCCTGTTCTTTCCTAGTGAGAAACAGAAAGGGAGTGGATCTGGATGGGAGGGGAGGCAGGGAGGAGTAGAAGGGGGGAAATTGTAATCAGAATATATTGCATGAGAAAAGAATCAATTTTTCATTAACAAGGGAAATAAAGAAAGAAAGAAAAATAAAAAAACGTAAAAACACACACACACACACACACAGAGCGCTCTTATGATAGGTAGGGTTAATATTGTGCAAATGGATATTCTACCAAAAACTCTCTACAGATTCAATGTAATTTTGGCTAAAATCCCACCATAATTCTTCAAAGAAATCGAAAAAACAATCATATGACATATTTAGAAAGCAATGCTCAGCAACAACACAAAAATCTGACATGAGCACCTAAACATATGCTGTTCAATGATAACAACAACGGACATGTGGAAGTTGACAGAGAAAAGTCCATGAAACCTCAACACTACACCAAGAACTACAGGCAACTGAGTAAAGTTGGGAGTGGGAGAGGTGGTCTAACCCAGGGAAGAATGCTCAGATTGGTTGTGCACTGCTCAACAGTCAAACCTGAAAACATCCACATGCAAGTGACATTGTATAGATGCAGTGGTTTATATTTGGGAATATATAGAATTATCCAAATACTTATATTCATGCAATAACAAATGATAGAAAAAGAGGCTATGAACTAGGAGAGCAGAGATGTATATATGGAAGGGTTTGAGGGAGAAAAGAACAGGAGAAATGTAATTATAATCTCAAAGAATTTTAAAAAGACTAAAAATTATATTGCAAGAGTTATCACTATCACAGATTTCAACGTTTACTACAATGTTAGAGAAAAAACATGGTATTGGAATAAAAATGATACATTCATCAGTGGAATAGAATGCCCACATATAAGCCCACACTCCTATAGCCGTCATATTTTTGACAAAGAGGACAACAATGGACACTGGAGAAAAGACAGCATCTTCACCAAATGGAGCTGATCAAAGTGAGTAGTTACATACAGAAGAATGAAACTAGATCCTTCCTTCTCACCCTGCACACAATACACTCCAAATTAATCAAGGACTACTGGCAGCATAAAACCCTTCTAATTATGCTGCATCTGATAGAATAGAAATTAGGGGATGAATTTGAGCTTATCAGCATAGGAGATATTTTCTCACCCTGTCCCAGGTTTCACAGGCACTAAGACCAACAATTTGTGAACAAGACTTCATGCAACTAAAAGCATTCTGTAAAGTTAAAGGTACTATCATTCAAATTAAAGGTAGCCTATAGAATGGGAAAAATATTTACCATCTAACAAATGACAGAGCATTAGTACATAAAATATGCAAAAACTAAAAAAACTATGCATATGATGAAATTATTAATAATTATAACTAACATTTCTCTGATGCCTAAACACATTGAATATTTTTAAATGTTTCTAAGATATTTGTATTCCGTCTTTGAAAACTATTTAGTTCAATACCTCATTTTTAATTGGACTTGTTAGTGTTTAGTTTATTTAAAGACTGTAAGTACTGGCATGTAAGTGGAGAAAGAAGGATACTTATTCACTGCTGATGGGTATAAAAAGCGTTACAGCCACTGTGGAATTCAGTGTGTAGTTTCCTTTAAAAGTGAGTAATTATCTACTGCATGATCTAGCTATTCTACTCTGGGACATATTCCCAAAGGACTCCACATCCTACTCTAGAGACACCTGCTCACTGCTCCTCATATCTGATCTACTAACAATAGCCAGGAAATGGATAATACATCCATTGATTGCTGAGTGAATATTGAAAATGTGTTGTATTTACACAGTAGAATATTATTTGGCTATTTAGAAAATTGAAATCCTAAAATCCACAGGCAAATTCAATAGAACTGGAAATAATCATTCTGCATGAGGTACTCCAGACCCACAAAGACAAATGTTACACATGCTTTACCTCATATATGTTAGCTTTGAATCTCTAAATATGTGTGTTTCATTTGAAATAGCCATAAAAGCCATGAAATTGCTAAGGAAACACATGAAGAGGTTTTCAAGGGAGGGGAGAGAAAACTCCTTAGTATAACTGGTTAAAAGTAAATAAAGGAGCAAAAAGAGTTAAATTGGTGTAGCGGAGTGGAGCATAGGGTAAAGGAGTGAGTGTGGAGAAGGATAAATAACACTGAAGACCTTTCAAAATATCATTTGCAAATCCCCTACTGTAGAGGGGGAGAGAGAGACAGAGAGACAGAGAGAGACAGAGACAGAGAGAGACAGAGAGACAGAGAGAGACAGAGAGAGAGCTAAAGTCAGCTCCCATAAAATAGGGTAATATTGCCTATTGGACACCAGAGGCTTCCTTCTTTGCGGTTACTTATTTTGAAGCTGTTGGTCAGTAGGCTACACAGAGTACCAAACATCACAGGCTATTGCCATTTTACACATCTTTTCTTTCCAAAACTGTGATCATTTTGAATGTATTTTTTATTTATTCTGTTTCAAAAAGCCAAGACTTTCCTATCTGTAGTGTTTTATTTTTAACCAAACTTGGAAGTGTTTTTGAGGGACGTCACAGCACCCTTCTTTGCCTCCTGTCTATTGGAAATATAATTATTCAATCACTTGGTCATCTTGTGTTGTCTAGCTAGTCTCTGTAGTTAGTCTACATGGTACCACTTGTGCTTTCCACTCTATGGTCCCACTCATTCAGTAATCCATATTTTGTCCTTTTACTTTCAATTTTGATAGTTTTCACTTAAATCTCTTCTTAAAAATTTCAGACTTTAATGTGATAATTTTCAGTACCTTGAGAAAAATTTTAACATGTGTTAGAATGCTTTAACTTGCTTTAAAATTCCTGTGAGATAATTGCCACCTCTGATTGATTTGGGGAGTGGTGTAGAAGAATACTTATTCAAGTTTTACTTTTGGGGATCTTGCTATGACAAATCAATTCTAGTTGTTGCCAGAGCATTTTCAGTTATATGAGTAGACTTTAGGTCCTATGTTATGTTGGTGCAAACTGGATAAGAAATAGTTTATTCTGGAGCCAGTTATGAGTGACTAAGCTTCGAACATAGATTCTGGTTGCTCTGACTATCTTCCAAAGTGACAAGAATTTCATTGGTTTTTATAGTAGCAGAACAATGAAACATTCATTGGTTCCATTGAAAACAATGCAATTTTCAAATGGAAACTTTGGGTGGTTGGATTAAACCAGAGGAAAAATCTCTGCTGTGTTACTCAGAGCTACCTCATCACAGTCTTTGCCTTTTCTTTAAGAGAAGTGTGGTCTGTGAAGTTCCTGTATTCCAAAAGGTTTGCCAGTTAGTTACAGGAAGTTAGGTCAGAAACTGAAGCAGGCAAGGAATGGCAATTAAGGTGACTAACTAAAGATAGTCCAAGATAAAGTATAATTTTGGGCTCTGGACCTGCAACATTCCAGGGACTTCATAATGACTTAATCCTTATCAGCCAGTCAACCCTGAAGAAGAATTAGGCTAGGTAAAGTTCTTTCTGGAAATTTTCCTTTGCAGTAAAATCTATTTACCAGACAGGAGACTGGGCTCAGCAGTTTAAAGCACCTATTACCCTGCCGGATGATCCAAGTTCAATTTAATGCACCTACACTGGCAGCTCACAACTGCCTGTTACAGCTCCAGTGAGAAGATTCCAAGCTTTTGCCCTTCACTGACATCCACACTTGCATTCCCACACCCACGTGCAGACACATACACATAATTTGAAAAAAAAATTAAAAAGAAAAACTCTTTCCATTAGCATAAAGTTTCTGGCACAGTTTTGAAACTTTGATCCTAAGAACAGCTGAAGCTTCAGTTTTGCCACACTATCCTTGTCTGTTGGACTTATCTGATGATTTTGTTTGCAATTTCCCTATGTGTACTGCCTGTGGGAGCGGAAGTGGTTTCTCCAGACAGGATAAAGTGGTAGATGTAGGTTACAGAAGCCAGATGCATGCTAGTATAGAGACAGAGGCTGCTCCAGCCAGACTTTGTCATATGATCTCCTTACTCCTGCCTCAGCTTCCCCAAATGTCTGAGAAGCAGAGAGGAGTCAGTTCCTGTTAGACAGTAAGATGCTCCAGGTTCTGCTGTCTGTTGTAGTTGCATGCTTGTGCACTCTCCAAACCCTAACTTTTGTCTGTATTGAGGAGAGTTTCAGGCCTGTGGAGCCTTGCCTGCTAGGTTCTTGCTCTTGCAGGACTTTGCCTTCTTTAAGGAACATTAGTTTAGTAATTGCAGTGATGAAATCCCAGTGGAGGACAAAAGACTGAAAGACAAGGATTGTGGAAAACATGACTCCTTCTTGCTGGAAGAGAGCGCCCATCTTTCCTCCTGATTCTGTGTCCAACACTGTGAGTTTTATGGGAAAATCTGGGTCTTGGCCATTTATTTTGTGTTTCTCTGTTACTCTTTTAGTCATCAGATCCAGAGTCAGTTTACAAACTTCTCCTTCATGAAAAGTCTCCTGGTTACACCTATATTGCCAAGGCTGAAAGTAAACTTGTCCATATCTTTCTATATTTATCAGAAGACCAGAGTTGATTATGAATCACAGGAAGAAATTTTTATGACTAAATATTTAGAGAAAAGTAGAAAAGTCTTGTCAGCAGCTGGGAGAAAAACACATAGAATCCTTTATATATGGAAGCTGTAAGATGCTAAGAAAGTATTCTGTATCACACGAATGTCTGTTAAGCAATGAAATTGCTTTCTTTCTGCCAACTTGAATTTGTGGGAAGTATTTTGAGAAGCTTTGATTTTCATAATTCTTTAAATGTCTGGTAGACTATATTCATTAATTCTCCATACAAATGGTGATGTGTAATGGTAGCCAGTATAAGTATCATTCATTTTTTTTATGCATCATGGGTTTATTTTCAGTCTGCCTTGGGGTGTACAATCTTTCAGGAAGAATTGTATTGTAGAATCTAGATTACAATTTACCAATACCTGTATTGTTGATGGAGAAGTAAAAGATAGAATGGTGATTAGTTTGTCCTTCAAAATTTTATACATAGAAATGAAGAGAGATGCTTACCTATAACTTTTTCTCAACCACATAAAGCATTTTAAAAATTTGGATTTCGATTGCACATAGTTAATTATTTTGATAGTCAAATAAGTGTCATGTATGCATGTTTATGCATCTATTTATGTCTGTGTGCCTACAGAACACATTGACTAGAAACTTTGAAGACAAACACCTTTTTTTCTGAGAAGAGAAACCTTCAGGATAGCTATTTCTATGAGTGCTATCTGGCTAATCATTTATATTTTGTGTGCAGTGTAGGTGCTATATTCCAATATTATACTATATGATTGGAGTACGTGTTGCTGCTTTAAGTCATAGGAGCTGGAGCTTAGTGGGCTATGAGGCTTATTGCACAAGCATGAGCACCTGGGATTTTGTCCCAGCACTGACAATAATAAGCCAGGTGTGCATGCCTGTAATGTCTGTGCCTAGAGGACACAGTGATGACAGGAAGATTACTTGTATTTAGTAGTTGAGAGCCTTAACTAGAAAATAGTTAAATCTAGGTTCAGTTAGAGACCCTATATCAAGAGACTAATGTGGAGATCAATAGAAACAGATACCTGATATCCTCCGTGTATCGGCATGTGAACATAGGTTCATAAGCCCCTCTACTGCACACAGATACACACATGTACTGCACATACATACAACATACTTTTAAATTATGTAATCCTGGGCACACTGAACATTTCCATTGCTCAATGAACACAAGTTTTCAATGTTGTTTTCTAAAAGATTTTTTTAAAAATTATCTCATTAAAATGAACTTAATTTTCAGTTTACTGCAATATACTTCAAAAATCTACCCAGTTGAACAGAAAAGGGTAGAATTTTCACAACACTCACACTTGGATATTTTTGAAGACCATATAACTATGTTAGATACTGAATGAGGCATTTTTTAAAATTAAAAATTAGGGAAATAAATCTTATTGGAGGTGGAAAATTTGAATCTTACATTCAAGAGATTAACACCTTTGTCTGACTTATCAGAAAAATCATAGCTTGCCTTTCTTGTTGATTTCTAAATTGAACTTTACAAGCACTTCTTTCTAACTACTTACCTAGGTCTCTTTCACTACTTTGCAATTTCTTTTCCTAAAGCACAGATCTCCTGTTCACATGCTTCACAAAGTTATTGTGTTCAAATGTGTCCTTTCTTTTTCTTTGTTTCTTTGTTTCTTTCTTTTCTCTCTCTTTCTTTCTCTCTCTCTCCCTCCCTCCCTCCCCACCTCTCTTTTCCTTTCTTTCTCAGTTAGTGTCTAAGATTCATAATGTCAGGAGTGTTGGTCTTTGCTCATAAGCATGAATCCAGATGCCACAAAATTTAAAGGTGACATTATATAGACAGGGAAATTTGTATTTATGTGTATAAATAAATGCAACACACACATATGTAACCATAATTAAAGAAAAAAGAAGCCATGAACTTGAGAGTCAAGGGTGGAGGATAGGAAAGAGAAGTAATGTTGTAATTATATTATAATTTCAAAAAGATGTGTGTGTGTGTGTCTGTGTGCATGTGTTCTGTATTTTTTAAGTACATGTGTAAAAGTATAGGATATATGAGTTCAGTGGCCAATCATATCTTTTATGGGCTGACTTATAAGTGTGGTGATCTAATGAATATAGCGATTGTCAGTTAAATGTTTTTTGAGTAATTTTAGAAGGTTATGACAGTTTTTTTCTTCCTTTTCTCAGTATGAACACAAACGGTATTTGCAAATAAAAATTTAAAACCCTTGTGGTAACTAGGTAACTAGAGTGTTTGATTCTAAGACAGTATTAAAGGCTCTGTTCTTATGTTCATTTAAACTATACTATTTTTAATTGACTTTAGCAGGATGAGTGGTTCTGAGTATTAGATTCAAAATTTCATTTTCAATCAGTTGAGTCGAATAAGCTTCATCACTGAGAGAAGTCAGGACAAGTACTCAAGACAGGAATCTGGAAACAGAGACTGAAGACAAAACCACGGAGGAAAACTGCTTTTCTCATACAACCATGCCAACATGACCAAAGATGGAACTACCCATAGGTGACTGGGTCCTCCTATACAATTAGAAGTCGAGAAAATGTCCCCCAAACATTACTACAGGCCATTCTGACTGAGGCAATTCCCCACGTGAGAGCCCTCATATAACTCCAGGCCATGTCAATTTGACAGCTGAAGCTAAGTGGGCAACGATAGTCCCACAGACTGGGGAAACAGGCTGCATGGCACTTTAGGGAACATTCCAGATCCAAATGATGGCAATCAGAATGAGAAAATGGGCAAAACTTGAAACAGAGTTGAGTAAGCCTGAGGTTCTGCTCCCGGATGGCTTGGCAAAGAAATGGATTGATTTCACTTTGCTTTGTTCCTATATCACTTATACTGTGTGTTTATGTAAGTGTTAAAAAAAAGATGCAAGACTCACAACTCATCGTTTCCAAGCAGTATAAACACTTTTCTTCTGGTTTATGAATAATTTAATAGAATCATTTGATTAACTTATTATTAAACTCACTTCTGCAGTTTGAGTAAGAATATTTCTGTGATTTCTGGTGCTGAGTCAATGAATTACAGGAAAAGCAAACTCATAGGTAATTGGGCAAAAATTTAGTTTACCTAAAAAAAAAAATTTGTCTTGGATTTTGTACATCTAATTTTTTCATCTAGTTCCAGGTTCCTCAGTCCCTTTCACACCTCTGCTGCCCCATTCCTCCATGGAATCCCCTCCTATATATACCCCATGTATCCCTTACTATCGATTCGTTGTTTTCCTCTGAGTGCTTGTTGACTTATCACATCATGTTGACTATTCTTGGTTGTCAACTTGACTATACCTGGAATGAACTACAATCCAGAAGATGATATGCCTTTAATCCAGATTTTGAGGTGGGAAGGCACATCTTTAGTCTGGGCCACACTATCTGCTCTAAGCCTATATAAGGACAATGGAAGGAGGAAAGATTCATTCATTCTTCACCTTCTTGACCTTGCCTTGTCAATACATCCATTTTTTTTAGTGGCTTTGGAACCTACTTCTTCAGGATCCAGCATATACAGAAGATCAGTTGAGACACCCAGCCTTGTGGGACTGAGCAAGTACTAGATTATTGGACTTTCTAATCATAGCTAGCCATTGCTGGACTACCGCCTGTAAGTCATTCCAATAAATTCCATATACATATAAAGATGACTATATATTTATGAGAGAGAGAGGTTTGTTCCATAAGCTTTGTGACTCTAGAGATTCCTAATAAATCCAGGTCAAAATGGTATTTCAACTTGATTCTCAAGTTCAACTCTTTCGTTTCCTGTCAGCTACCCAGTCCTACAAGCTTTTAAACTAGATTAATACTTTTATTTTCAGTTCCAATGACATTGTTTTCTTCTTTAAAATTGTGATGATTTTCCATTTGCTCATAGAGTAAATAAAAGCTCTCCAAATTCTATAAATCATCCTCTATATTGCAAAACCAATTTTCACCAGGACTTACCCATTTTAACAGTGATGCATACAGAAAAAATGTTGTCATATATTTATTTAAAGATGTCTGTGATTATTTCCTAAATTCTTTTCATCCTATTTGCATGACCTATACTATAAAGGAATTCTAGATTAATTAATAGACATGTGGCCTTCTTATTTTTATTGATCTGTATTTCATCAAACCTTCATGACTGCATCTCAAAGTCATTACTTTCATGTAAATCTATATAAGTTTAATTACTTCCTTCCTTGCTGTGCTTTGAAATGCTTTGTGTCTTTTGCAGCATTATCTGCTGTATTAACTTTAGTAAGACCATTCACATATTCATCAAAACTTCTTTCACAGGTTCAGCTGAAACTCACAGAATTTTCTTCACTTTTTCTCCTTGTGGTGTCCCCTTGTGTTCCCAAAACAGAAGCACCTGATTCTCAGCAGAATGTGACTTGAGCCATAGTAGTAATACACTTCAGTTATCAAATTCTGTGTCACTATTTCTCATTTGTCCTCATCTTCTGATCTAAGAAAGCTACAGATGTTGATATGCAGAAGAGCGAGAGAAACAGAAACACTGTAAGAACAGATGAGATCTGCCTTCCCTGCTGTGTTACCTTAATAAGTGGAGGTTGGGGGGAGGGTACAAAAGAACTTGAGCATGAGATGAAGTGTCAAAACTAAAGTGACCTGAACATGTGGAATCTGTCTGAGATAGTGCTAAGGGAGACCATGGTTAAGAGTGTTTGTTATTGGAGAAATACAGAGTCAGTTCATGTTGGTGTCCAAACAGGGTTATGGAATGTTTACAATTTATGGTTAGGGAGATTGTTCTTTTACAGTACTTGTCTTGCCTATCATTAGACTGAAAGTTTGCTTGTAAAGAGCAATTTTCTTCCAAAGCCTATCCCCAAATTTCTTTTTTAAAATGTATTTATTGATTATCAGTGATTTCTTGCTTTGGTTCTAAGTTCACCCATCCTGACTTACCTGTTCTATAGCAAAAGGGCAATTGTCTTATTGGCAAGACAAACCACTAAGTTTGGAAAGCTTTCACAGGAATATAACAATACCATGAATCAATTTTATATTAAATAAACAAAAGGAGGTATGACAAGTTTTTACTTTGGATTTTACCTTTGTTTTTCTTTTTGTTTATTCTTCCCTCATACAATACATCTGACTGTAGCCTTCCTTCTTACCTCCCCATCCTCCAGGTCCACTGTATTGCTGATAATCCACAGATACTGATAAAGGAACTATTTATCTAGAAATTGTGTTGGGGAGAAAAACTCACTGAACAGAATAGGCAAAATCATCACAGAGTCATGGAAGGCTGAGGTCCTATCCCACACTGCTCCTGCTGCCTGAGTCAGTCTGCACCATCCAAGCCTACAAGGGAGAGAAGGGCCAAGTATATATGCCCCCCAGCTTAAGCTAGCCCCAGGGCCATGCCTTAGGGACTGGTACTTCAAGGTCACAGGTAGAATAGGTACCTACTACATCTCCCCTTTTTTTGTCTAAATCAGAAAGTTTTAATCTAATATAAAACTATATACAATTGAAACAATTATCAAGTATTGTTCAGGAGAGGGGAAATGTAATAACATAAAATAGAAATGCAACTGACAAGAACAACATCAAACAAGAAACTTATATTAGATGTTCATAAATGTCCAGACCATAGGTAAATGACAAATTACAGAGATTATTTCAATAGCTGTCCTGTCCTGAAGAATCTAACTTTAGTACCTAAAATGTTCCTAGCTAAGATATGAGAAGATTATAACTGTAATTATCTAGTCTTCAACCCCATCAAAAACCTGAGAAGGAAAATAATATTACCTGAGAAAACAGGAAGTGCATGCAATTTCCAAAAATTGCAAGAATTGACAGATAGATGGCAGCCTGAGTCATCTAATGTTTCTCAGCACCATTGGGCAACCATTATTGGCTACAGGCCTAGAATATCTGACAGACCATTTTCAGAAGAAGGAATTTTGAAAGACCCTCTTACCCTATCTTGGCAAGGTTCAGCAGTCATTTTTCCTTGTGTTCTACTTGTCCAGAAAGGAGAGTGTGCATACTGTCAGCAGCCAAGGCACGGGCAGTTCTTTGCCCAGTATCCCATGTTTTGCCAAGAAGACAAACTTCTATACGGAGTGTCTTTGAAGCCCAACATTCTCTTAGGTGTAGATTGGTGCTACCAGGAACAATTGTGTCTCACATCAACAAAATTCTTAGTTATTAAAACATTTAAATGCTATGTTCTCTAAGTCTATGAAGTGTTTGAAGATCATCTATCCATCTGACATATATTTCTGTAAATCTGGAAAACCCAATTAAAATAACTGTAGATATGACAAGCATGGGTGACTATTAATCTGTAAATGTTCTCTATCTAAATAACTAAGAACTAACATTTCATATCATCAAGGTAAACAATCTGTAAACAGATGTACAGTATAAAGGTATTTACCTCAAATTTGTGACAGTATATAAAATATCTTACTCAGAGGAAAAATGTATAGTGCAATGTGACAACAATATCCTTAATTTGTATCAATATACAAAATATCCTAGACAGAGGTAGAACACACATGCAGTATGGCAAATGTAATTTTACGTTTGTATCTATATACAAAATATTTTAAATAGGAGTAGGAACATATGTATAATATGATAATTATAATTTTGAGTTTGTATCAATATATTATTATCTTAAATAGGAATAGAAAAATAGTTTATATTTGTATTGATATGCAAGAATTCATACCAGTGCAAATTATAAGGCTGATAAATTGCTAAATTAGTTTACCAGCATAATATAGAAATTATAGGATAAAAGGATATATTATTGAATCTACTTTAATCCAAAATACAACTACTAATCTTATATTTTACATTAATATAGATTTTTGGTTTATTAATACAAATTTAGGATTAATTTTGTTATACTATATATATATATATACTTTTGTTTAAGGTATTATGTTTATGTACTCATTTAAAATTGTAATATATAACTAAGAAATATAACTTAATAATCATCTTAATAGTCAAACTTATAGTCATGTTAGTTAGTTTTTATAGATATGCAAACATATATTTCAGATAGAAAGGTAATCCTCAAATACTTCAGAGACCTACAGGATACTTAAATAAAAAAATTTTATATGTTTAAAACACTTAGACCTTTCTGGATAATGAGACATGTCTGCTCCTGGCAGCACCAATTACTTCAAAAGAGGAAGATGGGCATTAAAGTCATTCCACATAGAATTTATCTTTTGCTTGGCAAAAGTGGCCATTTGGGCAAAATACTGCTCTTTCCTGGACTTCTTGACAGTATGTTGTATAAACTGGATGTACGGAACCCATAGGAAAATGACCACTAAACCTTACCTAAACAGGGCAAGATGGTCCTTCAGTTTCCCTCTTCACAGAATAAACTGCCAGACATTCTGCAGAACACAGAAGAAAACAATGAACTTTGCTAATAGGCTGCACAGTCCTTCAAATTTCCTGCTTCACTAAAAAGTCTGCCAGAGACTTTAGGCCTGTAGGCTGAAGATGGATGCCCCAATGTTGCAGAGGAACCTTGGATGATTGTCCAAGCAACTCAATGTCTCTTGTCATTTCTAAAATTTTGAAAGTTGCTTACAATGTTTACTTAGGTAATATTATATCCTTCTGGGATCTTTGATAGAATTGAAGACAAGATAGTTATAATTACAGTATTCCTTAATTATGACTAAAGGTAAATTAGATATAAAACTTTAGACTTACAAATATAGGATAGATGATAGGATATTTTCTTTAGTTTTACCAAATACAAGTAGATTAAATATTATATTATAACTATAATTCTTGCTTGAAAACTGTTTTGATATATATATAATTTACTATGTTAAAAATAAAACCTTCTTTTTGATTACACAGAAAAGGGGAAGTGCTGTGGGATGCCTTTCTGTATGCTGTGAATATGTATCACTCTGATTGGTTTATAAATAAAGCTGTTTGGCCAATGATGAGGCAGAATAAGGTTAGGTGGTAGATTCAAACTGAAAATGGAGATGAAGAATGGTAAAGCCACAGGAGATGCTGCAAGCTGCAGCCAAGAGAAACATGATGTGAGAGAACAGGTATTGCCATGAAGCCACGTGACAAAACATAGATTAATAAGAGTGGTTTGAATTAAGTTGTAAGTGCTAGTTAGCAAGAAGCTTGAGCCATAGGCCATATAGTTTGTAATTAATATAAGTCTCTTTATCTTTACTTGGGACTAAGCAGCTGTGGGACTGGGTGGGACACAGGAAAACTTCTACCTACACCACTGCTCCTTTATTTCCCCTCAGAAAAGAGCAGACCTTCCAAGAATATCAATGGAACATGTCATAGCAAGATGCCATAAGACTAGGCACAAATCCTCATACAAAGGTTGGGAAAGCAACCCAATAGGAAGAAAAGTGTCCCAAGAGCAGCCAACAAAGTAAGAGATATCCCACTCCCACTGTTAGGAATCACACACACACACACACACACACACACACACACACACACACACACACAATTTTTTTTCTAAAGAATAAATTTTTATTTTTTTTAAGAAGCAATTCATTATAACCATGTGTGCATGCAAAAAATAAAATCTAAAGCTGGGTGGTGGTGGCACATGTCTTTAATCCCAGCACTCAGGAGGCAGAGGCAGGTGGATCTTTGAGTTTGAGGCAAGTCTGGTCTACACAATGAGTTCCAAGACAGCCAGGACTACACAGAGAAACCCCGTCTTAAAAAACAAATAAGCAAAAGCAAAAAACAAATAAAAAATCAAAAGAAGCATTGATAGTTTTAATTATCAAGGACAATCCGAGCAGTAGCTGAATGGATATATGCTCAGCAGTTGTTATTATGGATGACTTGGCACTTCACGACCTCAAGATAAGTGACAACCTTATCATTATCACTTCGCAGGCAGTGCAACAGGTTACTAAGAGCAAAATGGTGAGTATCTTCATTGGCAGACCTCACTTCTGCTAGTCCCATCCAAGCAGGGTAAGCATTTTCTTCAGCTCCAGGATGAACCTAATCACCAGAAGAACATGTATTATTTGTAGTAATCAGTAGTTCTTATGCCTTCGTGTGTGTGTGTGTGTGTGTGTGTGTGTGTGTGTGTGTGTGTGTGTGTACATGAATGTCCATATGTGTAGGTGCACATTAATTTTTAAGGCCAGAGTTCAACTTGGAAATGTTTTTCAGGTGCCTCATGCCTCCTCTCTCTCTCTCTCTCTCTCTCTCTCTCTCTCTCTCTCTCTCTCTCTCTCTCTCTCTCTCTCCATAGGTTCTCTTTCTTTCACCAGGACTGACTCCCCAGTACTGGGATTATAAGCATAAACCACAATATCCATTTTAAATGTGAATTCAGGGAAATAAAACGCAAGGAAGGGTTTTATATATTGATACATATCTCCAGTCCCAGAACACATTCCTTATAATTTTGATTAAAGTTTAGTGAAAATTTAGAAATAAAAGGTTTCAGTCAAAAATCAAGGCACTGACCAAATAACTGTAAGACCTCTTTTCTGTTGAGTTTCCTGGTATATGAGTTTCTCAGTAAGGAACCTCAGAGAATAACTATTAAAGCTGTGAACAAGTTGGAAACCTAAATTTAATTCTTGCAAATTACATATTTTCAGATTCATTTCTCACTACAACAAAATACATCTTTCCTGGAAAAAAAGAAAGAAAAAAGAAAAGAGAGAAATATAGAGAGAACACTCACTGTGACAAGGATTCTTTTCATTTCCTCTAGAAGTTCTTGATTTTTTTCCTCCACCTCTTTGATTTTCGACAGCATTGTCTCACAGGTCCCTTTAAGAGCAGCCACTGCACGCACTAGGTGTTCCAAAGGGTGGTACCAGGCTCGTGAAATGCTGATCATCACTTTGAGAAGTTCATCTGACTAAGCAATCATGATTGAACATCAAGTTTAAAAATAAGTGAAATACAACATGGTAGATACATGTGGTAATGGCACAATCATGGTGAACTATAATATCTATATGATTTTAATAAGTGTTTAGAAAATTTTTGGGTAAATGACAAATTATAAAAATAAAAATTTTAAGCCACCGAATTACAGTTTACTAAAATAAAAGCAAATAATAAATAAACGATCATTTTGTTTTTCTGAGAAGTTGATCATGTTTTGTTTTTCCTCTACATTCTATCATCTGCCCTCCTCATGAGGTCTTCTGTATTTGGTTATTTCCCTTGTCTATGGAAAACCAAAGCTTTGCTGAGACTAGGTAGGACCTGATTCAAATAAAGACACCAGTGTTATCATTGGCAAATGGTCTAAACCATTTTCATGCCAAAAAAAAACCAAAAACCCAAACTGGTTAACTCATACCCACCTGTAATTTCTATATTATTCTAGGATATTGAAAACTATAAGAAAGAAAACAATACATTCATAAATAGACTTTTCATGTTCTACATTACTTCCTTTCCTAGGTGCTAAAAGAGCAGCCCATTTATGGGCATATACAAGACAAGAACATCCTTGCCTTTAACAACATTGATGTAAAACCCATTGGATTTTAGACACACACACACACACACACACACACACACACACACACACACACACACATACACACACACTACAGCCAGGTGTGTTCATTGCCAGGATCACACATGATATTCCTCACCAATTTAAAATACTTGCTGTGATGTCTCTTAGCAACTCTAGTAGTAATTATATTGGGCAGTAGGGAGGAATCCAAGTAAACATTGTTCTATATACGTGTAAAGAACATAAAAGAAAGAAGGACAAATTTTTATGACAAAACAGGTTGCTGGGAGCACTGTGGCATGGTGAGTAAGAGTGATATCTGTGGTGAATGAAGCACAATTTCACATTCTTGTCCGGCATGCAAGTGATGTAAGGTCTGTGTAACCTTTGGAGCTTCTCTTCATAATCTTCCTAATGGTACCTTGTGTCGGTGGACTTTTGTGAGGACAAAATGCATCAGTGTCAACAGAGTGCTTTTTGAAGTGTCTAGCTTTGAGGAAATGTTCTCTCTTTCCTTCCTCTCTTCTTCCTTCAATATAATCACATTTTAATTAACGGGAATAGCTTCTGTCTAGGTGTTAGATATTACTAATAAAATAATAGCAAACAGTTTATATGTATGATATGGGCACACATATTAGCTTAGTTTAAATTATACTGAGATTTGCTCTGACAGGGAGTCACAGTGGATAGATCATCACAATTACACATTAGAGCTTGCAAAATAAGTAGACCTCATCAAAACAGGTTAGTCTGAGGCACATGATATGGTATGAGGAGAATCTCTTGTTCAGCTGATTTTCAATTATGACAGGGAAGAAGGCAGAGCAGTCAGGAAAGACTGCACATGTAATGAAAAGCAAACAGAAATAGGGGTGTATTGAATTTCAGAAAATAAACGACATTCTGGTCAGTTAAGAAATATGTGGCAGTGGAGGAGCCTATTGTAATAAATGCAACTCTATTTGCATCTATTCCACATGTGCATGAGTGTATATTCATCCATGAATGTCCAACTTAGATTAAGGTAAATACAATCGTGCAGGCATGGCACTGGCTAAAAAAATCTGTCCTGTGGATGGACCATTTATGAATCTGTACAATCTGAACTAGCATTAGTTTTATTTTCTAGTTTGTTAACTGTATAATGCTATTGTTTTTTGACTATTCATTCTTCTCTGTTTTGTTTGATATGTTATAACCACCCCTATAATACACCTGAAATAACCTATAACACAGTAAACCTTGTGTACTGCTTCCGAAGTTTTGGTGACAACCAGGAATGAAGATTTACTTGTGTCTGTTGGATTTGTTCATTGATTTCCAGAGTAGCAAGGGAAGTGGTGTGACAGATGCTGGAGTTCCTGGCTTTGTACCCCAGGCTTTTGGCAAAGTTTTCATCCTGAAAATAATAAATTATTTCAGTTTATTGGCATTTCTGAATTAAATAATTGCACCTATGATAATTATATAAATGTATTTCATAGATGTGCAGTTTATAACAAATAAGCACTACCTGAAATTGAATATTTAAGCAAACATATTCTACTTACATATTCTTCCCATTAGATATACAATTTCATTTCTAATCTCAGTTTCTAACCACCTAATTTCTTCCACTTTTTCTCTTGTTATTTTTGCCCTTCCTGAAAATTAATTTGGAAAGAAAGCTATACAATTACTAGCACTCTAAAACATTAAAGGTTTTACATATCTTGTTTATGAGGTTAGCTGAATAACATAGACTAGTGTATTAGTTAGGGCTTCTATTGCTGTGAAGAGACACCATGACCATGGCAACTCTTATAAAGGAAAAATATTTAATTGGTGTGGCTTACATTTTCTGAGGTTTAGTTCATTATCATCATAGTGGGGAGCATGGTGGCAGGGAATATGGCATTGTGCAGGCAGGCATGGTGTTGGCTATGTCTTGACTTGCAGGTAACAAGAAGTAGTCAGTCTCAATGGTGGTGGTTTGAGCAAATATGAGACCTCAAAGCCTACCTTCATAGTGACACACCATCTCCAACAAGGCCACATCTCCTAATAGTACCACTTCCTTTGGGGGCTATGTTTTTTCAAACTGCCAATGTGGTGATATTTTATTTGTGCTGAAATGTGGTGATATTTTATTTTTATGTTAGTAAATAAAGTTTGCCTGGAGATCAGAGGACACAGCCAGCCATAAACAAAAGTCAGGCAGTGGTAGCACATGCCCTTAATCTGATCACATGGCAAGCAAAGTCTCTGTGTGTTCAAGGACACACTAGGGGACAGCCAAGCGTGGTGACATGCCTTTAATCCCAGTACCAATCCTTGAGACCTGGAGATCTGTACAGACAAACAGTGACAAGGAAGTGAGGTAGCTGGGCTAAGAGCCAATGAGAAGGCAGAACAGCAAGGCAATAATGGTGCAGGTTAGACAGGAAGAAGCTTGGTTGGGCAGCTACAGTGGCATGGTGAGCTAAGTTTAGCTGGTGGCTGTCAGTATTTTTCTGATCTCTACGGCTTTCACCCCTGTATTTGGCTCTGTGTTTCTTATTTAATAAGACTGTTTAAAAACCTTTCTACACTGCCACAACTCTTTTATCTGTATTTATGAATCTATTATTTACTGTTGGTCTAAGACGGCATGTTTGTTTTAAGTTTTAAGTATGTGCTGTGAAATTATACCTCTTTCTCAATTACCACTGAATCTATGTCTGGACAATACCAAGTTCATGATAAATTTACAAGGTAATTGTGCTGATGGTGTCAAAATTAATTAAGAAAATTAGAGAACAACACAAATGGGACACAGAAAGAATATAAGAGCCAGGAAAATGAGAAATTTGCAGAGACTGTGTCTCTTAGAAAGGACAAGGAAGTTATACACATGCTACTACAAAAATATGGCTGCCTCATTAAAGATTTGAGCAGTAATAGCACCAATAGATATACTAGAACTGAAGGGGGAATCTCAAGGGCTCCCACCCCAAGACAAGGAACTCCTGGCAACTAAAGATGACTGATAGAAGGGTAGACTTCCAAGGGATGAACCCCTGAACCCTCTACTTAGTTATACCACACCAAGTGACTGAAATCATGTACATATAAGCAATGCAACATTAAATGTACTCAGCAGACTATGTGTGTGTGTTATAATATATATGTATGTATATAAAATAAAACAATAGCCATAGCTATAGATGCTGTTAATTCGAGAAGGATTAAAGTGAGCAAACATGAGAAGGGTAGAAGAAGGAAAAGGATGGAGGAAAATGATACAATTTTAACTAAAATAAAACTATCTAGGCATGTTTTAAAGAAAACATATAGCAAAGAATGAGGGAAGATTAAAAGTATTATCTAATGTTTATATGTGATCAATTGAAGATTTTACTTAAGGTATTTATTAAAGCAGAATATTTTCTACTAGCAATCATTGAATTTGTAAAATCAAAGATACAGGAAGTCATCTGTCTCTCAAACTATGTGTTGAGGAAATGTAATCACTACCTGCATTTTCACAGTGGAAAAGTCTTATTCCCCACTGAAACTATACAGAACCAAATCATCTACCTGAAAAGTCAGGGGTTCCCAGACAGTTTAACTCTTGTGATTTCATTTGAAGGAATCCTATCTATGTGACTCGCTTTTTATAGCAAGGGTATTGTGAAGTTGAAAGATTGTATATGAAGAATACATGATGAAAAAAAAAAACCTAGCAAGTGAAAGGACAACAGGAATGCATATTCCTTACAAATCTATAGACATATTCTCCAGATTCCCAATTGTGTATTGAAGTCATCTTTGTTTTCCCTACACCGATTGATTCTGAAAAGACCCTGTATCTCCAGTAGGAAGAGAATACATTTCTTTTCTAAACTAGCACTCCCTATGGCTTTAAAAATTTGTCCCTGGAAATCTATAGACACCATTCTCAGCACTTGAGGCTAACTAAACAGCTTTTTGTTGTTTCTTCTTTACACAGCTTCAGATTAGTTCATTTCTTTTCCCTCAACATAATTCTCTGCAATGCACTTCTCTTATGCTCCACATCTGTGAAGAGAAGAAAGACCGTGGAGACTGGACCCTCCATACAAGGCCAGAAAAACAGATTTCTTCCCTGACCTCACTTTTAGGCCTCAATGTCATAAATTAGAGTTAAGAGACAGCCAATTTTTACAAAAAAGCCCTAATTACAGAAAATATCTCTTTAAATAATTATTTAAAATCATGTGATCTTTACAAGTCTCTGAGATTTCATCACATTTCCCATTCTTCCTGTACCATTTCTCAATATCTGATATATTCTTTTAATCCTATGAAGGCATATTATCTGAAATTTTGTTCATGATTATATCTGGTTTAATCTGTAGAATTTTTGAAGAGCCCTTTAGAGAAGAAACCAGAGGAAATTAGGTACTTACAAACTCCTCAGACATTTGTGTGGTGAGGTTAGAGGTGTATTGAGCAATGACAATTGCATGGTCAAAGAGTTCTTGAAGGAACAACTTGTTGCATCCTTCTATGTCAAGGCACATGGGTATGGAGACCACACATTCCCACAGGAGAAGGTTTGACACCAGCAGAAGCTGAATCATCCCTGCTACAAAGAGAGAAATTACACCCAGATGATTCTTTCAAATGTAGTTATGTGTTAAACAGTCTAGCAAGCTATGTTTGTTCTTGGGGTCCTAGGCTGCATGATTTGCTTATGTATAACTCCAGTGGGGCATAAGCTTTGTTCACTGTGAAAACATAAGTAATATTTCCCCTCTACATAGTTTGAGAGTTGGATCACTTCCCACATCTTTGACTTGCTCTTGAAGTACTTTCCAACTTTGCAAACATTTGGAACTTACACTGATACTGATCCATAATATTTAGTCCAACAAATATTTTAATCGCTTGTGAACTTATGCTCATTTTAATTTATAACATCCTCCAGTAATTTTTAAAACTGAATTTCTAAAGCCAGCATTTTGGAAACTGATAGTACAAGGAGCACAATTCTGTTTGCTTTATCTTCATGTCTGATGAGAATAGACACATGACCGCTGAATTACTGACAATAAGGCTGAAGACAGTCCTGTCATAAAAATGATGTCACAGTCTGGAATTTTCAGCTCACGATGTTTATCTTGTGCATTTGACATTTTACCAAACAACATTGATGATTTGTGCCAAGAAAAAATAGCTAACTACCAATAGTCTAAATCGTGAAATATTCTAAAATTTGTGTATAAACAACATAAGTAAACAATATTTTAGCTACACAATGAAAATAACAGGTTATTTTCATTGCATTAATTAATTTCTCCAAAACATGATGCAAATAAGAATTTACATCATATCTACACGAAGAACTACAATCAACTAAAGAATATGAGAACAAGAGAAATAGTCTTTCTAGGGAAGAGCATATTGATTGTTTATGCAATACCCAGTTGTCAGCCATGTTACATTCAAGTAACAAAACAATATACAGACTGAGTTGCTTATATTTAGGAACATATATGTATATACATATACATGTATGCATATAACAACAACTAATGAAAAAAGAGGCTATAAATTTCAAATAGAGCAAAGAAGGGTATAGAAAAGGGTTTGGAATGAGTAAGAGGAAGGGAGAAATATTCCAAGTATAATCTCAAAATTAATCAGTATAAGGTAAAATAAAATAGCAAATAATTCTGTTCTCCATTTCATAAAATAAATTTTGGCTGTTATCAATTCATTTTTCATGAAAACACAATCTACAAAAAAAAAGGTGATTTGTTAACACAAGCTTAATTTTCCTGTTGCTAAGAGATTCGGCTTGTACTGGATTAGTGAAAGACACAAATGTTCTGTCATTACCTGAACTAGGTTTTATAACTGAACATTTCTTCAAGTGCATTCAAGTGACCAAACACACGTAAAAGACCAAGAGACCAAAAAGATTGTAGCTTCTTCTTGTGAAGTTGAGACAATTGCATCACTGAATCTTGTGTTCTCAATAAAGTATGATTTCTCAATTTAAGAAGCTAGTCATTTTTACTTGAGTAATATCTTGTTCAGGAAGGTGTTCAACAGCATTTCCCACTATATATTTGTAAAAATTCACCTTTTTATCCTCGTGTCAATTAAGATCATAGAAAATGTCTTGGGACATTGTCATGTTTTTTCATCACAGAGACAGTTCTCAATGAGAACCACTGTTCTCAAAGATTACAGTGAAATTTTATTCTAAAAAGTTATTTCTCTGTTCTCTTATGTTTGGTGTCTGCATGTAAGGCATGAACAAATTTCAATTTACAACAGATATAGCACCAATGATGCCAAAGAATGTTAGTACTATCCAAACTCTTCTTGGTGAAATAATGCATCAATAAAGCTTACTTAGAGAAACATGAATGAAGGGCTACTTACAGGAACATGGTTGACTCCAAGATAGCTGCATTTCTGAGAAGTTGCTCCTCAGTGTTGTCAGCAACTCTGGAAAGTTGCTTCAACTGAGTTCTGCCTTAACTATATCTTACTTGCTATATATACAAACAGACAGCCCCCAAAGACAGGCAGAGCTGAAAGGCAGAGGGAAACGATGTCTAGGAGAGGGTGCCATCCTCTATTCCTCAGGAAGTATTTATATCTTCTTTAGCATTGCCACGCCCTACCTCTCCAAATATTCTTTTGCTTTTGGCCATAGTATCTCTATCATTCAAATTATCTTGTAAGTCGTCAAAGTTATCTCTGTCCTGAGATGACTCATAGTTTTGCCTGTCAGGAGAAGCACACTTATTCATTAATACCTTTCCCTTAGTTCAGGGTCTCATGTTCTTTCTGTCACGTGTTCAATGTCCCCTAAGTTTTCAGAAGTTTGTAAGTGCATATGAATCTTTTCCAGTATTGGGCCATCATGCCACAGTCATAGTCAATAGTTCTTGATATTTTAGCCATGATTTTTTTCAAGTAACCAGCAAACACTATTTCCACAAAGACAATGACAGTTTAACTCATCTACAGGATGAAAAATAAATGTTTAGAAGGCACATTGACAGGAATGTCATGTCCATCTCTCAAAACTCTGATTGTACTAACATTATTGGGTCCTTGTTGTGGGGCCCCATGTTTTTGCATTCTCTTGAAATATAAAACACAAGTGTCCTCTTGCAAGATTGGACTTAAATCGTATCAGAGAATTGTTCCTTGCAACTGTAACTACTACTCCACTGTTTGCCAACTGGACACAGTTTCCAGGCTTGATGATAACTTTAACATGTGAATCACTAGTAGCTTGAGAGACAGTTCTCTTGAAACAGCTTTCATGGTACTTTTTGGTACTATGGAAGTAATTCAGCATCATTAGATCACTTTAAGACTAATTATTTTTCATATCATGAAATCAAACCATGTAGTTTCTTAAGCGGTATCATCTAACCATTTAGTTATAGTGTGCAGTCAATAAGATTATCAACAGCATGTATGGATTATGAGTTTCATGTGCCTCCACTTCCAATTAATCTTAGGGGAGAAACTGATCCTAGACACTGAAATTTCACATAATAAACTTAAGACTTCAGGCATAGCTTTCCCCAGGCATGCTGAGTATCTTCTTACAAATTCTTTAACTCCTGTCTTTATTGTTCTTCTTATGCACTTCCAAAACAGTAAGCAATGTAGATGTTGGAATTTTCATTAGATAATGAAAATTTTACAGATGGTAGCTAGAGGCTAGCAGAGAGAGGGAAAGAGAGATAGAGAAGGTGAGGGCAAGAGAACAGAGCAGAGAGAGAGGGAGTCTGTGTCTAGCTTTTTAAAGGATTCCTGTGAACACACACAGGTGGGCTTACAGATACAGTGCAAATTGTCATTGGGATTCAGTGGGGATAATAAAAAATTCACAAGTTCTAACACAGTACAAAATAGGACTCAAACATGTATCAACTCTTTCCTCCAGAGAGCAAGTTGATGACTTCAGCTTGGATGGGAGACACTGGTTTATTTAGTTGTTTATACTCTATCATTATTCTGCCCAAACCTCAGTTTCCTCATCTTGGTATGTTGAATTGACTACCAATCTGAACAGGTGGAAACAGTTGAGTTGGTGATTATTCCAGTAAGGACAAAAGGACTGGAGTCCATTCCACTCCAACAAATCCAGTGTTCCTCTAGCTTCCTTGTGGCTTCTAACATACTCAGGGTCTGTCTGTGGGCTATTGACAAAAGCTATGTGTGGAAAGGACCCAGAGAAAGAGTGAGAAATGTTAACCTCACCCAAGTCTCATTTCTCAAGTTATATAAGATTTCCTTACAGTTCACTCACAGGCAAAACTACACAAATGTGGTAAAAAGCATATGTCCAATGGTTCATTCATTTTTCAGAATAATTATTTCCTGGAAGAAAAGTTCACAGGACAATCTAATGCAGAGATAAGTGTTCACACTAAGGACTAGCTGGACTTCAAAGGAAATCCTGCACGATTTATCTTCTAGTGATTCTCCTTTGTCAGTCTTTTTTTTTTTTTTTAATTAATTTATTTTGCAATACAATTCAGTTCTACATATCAGCCACGGATTCCCTTGTTCTCCCCCCTCCCGTCCCCCTCACCTTCCCCCCAACCCCCCCCCCCCATTCCCATCTCCTCCAGGGCAAAGCCTTCCCCACAGACTGAGGTCAACCTGGTAGACTCAGTCCAGGTAGGTCTAGTCCCCTCCTCCCAGGCCGAGCCAAACAATCCTGCGTAGGCCCCAGGTTTCAAACAGCCAACTCATGCAATGAGCACAAGATCTGGTCCCACTGCCTGGATGCCTCCCAAACAGATCAAGCCAATCAACTGTCTCATCCATTCAGAGGGCCTGATCCAGTGGGGACCCCTCAGCCATTGGTTCATAGTTCATGTGTTTCCATTCATTTGGCTATTTGTCCCTGTGCTTTATCCAACCTTGGTCTCAACAATTCTCGCTCATATAAACCCTCCTCATTCTCGCTAATTGGACTCCCAGAGATCCACCCAGGGCCTAGTCATGGATCTCTGCATCCAGATCCCTCAGTAGTTGGATGAGGTTTCTAGCACAACAATTAGGGTGTTTGGCCATCCCATCACCAGAGTAGGTCAGTTCGGGCTGTCTCTCGACCACTGCCAGCAGTCTGTTGTGTGGGTATCTTTGTGGATTTCTGTGGGCCTCTCTAGCACTTTGCTTCTTCCTATTCTCATGTGGTCTTTATTTACCATGGTCTCCTATTCCTTGTTCTCCCTCTCTGTTGTTGATTCAGCTGGGATCTCCCGCTCCCCCAAGCTCTCTTATCCTCAACCCTCGCCTTTCATTACCCCCACTCATGTCCAGGCTGTTCATGTAGATCTCATTCCATTTCTCTGTCATTGGGTGATCCCCGTGTCTTTCTTGGGGTCCTGTTTTCCGGGTAGCCTCCCTGGTGATGTGAGTAGCAGACAAGTCATCCTTGTTTCATGTCTAGTATCCTGCTATGAGTGAGTACATACCATGTTTGTCTTTCTGAGTCTGGGTTACCTCACTCAGGATGATTTTTTCTAGATCCATCCATTTGTCTGCAAACCTCATGATGCCATTGTTTTTCTCTGCTGAGTAGTATTCCATTGTGTATATGTACCACATTTTGTTTATCCATTCTTCAGTTGAAGGGCATCTGGGTTGTTTCCATGTTCTGGCTATTACAAACAATGCTGATATGAACATAACTGAACAAGTGCTCTTATGGTGTGGTTGAGCATTTCTTGGGTATATGCCCAAGAGTGGTATTGCTGGATCTTGGGGGAGATTGATTCCCAATTTTCTAAGAAAGCGCCATATTGATTTCCAAAGTGGTTGTACAAGCTTGCATTCCCACCAGCAGTGGAGGAGAGTTCCCCTAGCTCCACATCCTCTCCAGCATAAGGTGTCTTCAGTGTTTTTGATCTTAGCCATTCTGACAGGCGTAAGGTGGTATCTCAGAGTTGTTTTGATTTGCATTTCCCTGATGATTAGGGATGTTGAGCAGTTCCTTAAATGTCTTTCAGCCATTTGAGTTTCCTCTGTTGAGAATTCTCTGTTTAGCTCTATAGCCCATTTCTTAATTGGACTGTTGGGCATTTTGATGTCTAATTTCTTGAATTCCTTATATATTCTGGATATCAGTCCTCTGTCAGATATGGGGTTGGTGAAGATCTTTTCCCATTCTGTAGGCTGTCGCTTTGCCTTGTTGACCGTATCCTTTGCTCTACAAAAGCTTCTCAGTTTCAAGAGGTCCCATTGATTGATTGTTTGTCTCAGAGTCTGTGCTACTGGTGTTCTATTTAGGAAGTAGTCTCCTATGCCAATGCGTTCAAGACTACTTCCTACTTTCTCTTCTAGCAGGTTCAGAGTAGCTGGATTTATGTTGAGGTCCTTGATCCACTTGGACTTAAGTTTTGTGCACGGTGATAGATATGGATCTATTTGCAGCCTTCTACATGTTGATATCCAGTTTTGCCAGCACCATTTGTTGAAGATGCTTTCTTTTTTCCATTGTGCACTTTTGGCTTCTTTGTCAAAAATTATATGTTCATAGGTGTGTGGATTAATGTCAGGGTCTTCAATTCGATTCCATTGGTCCACATGTCGGTTTTTATGCCAGTACCAAGCTGTTTTTATTACTGTAGCTCTATAGTAGAGCTTGAAGTCAGGGATCGTGATGCCTCCAGAAGTTGTGTTATTGTACAGGATTCCTTTGGCTATCCTGGGTTTTTTGTTTTTCCATATGAAGTTGAGTATTATTTTTTCCAGGTCTGTGAAGAATTGTGTTGGTATTTTGATGGGGATTGCATTGAATCTGTAGATTGCTTTTGGTAGGATTGCCATTTTTACTATGTTAGTCCTGCCTATCCATGAGCATGGGAGATCTTTCCATTTTCTGACATCTTCTTCAATTTCTTTTTTCAGGGACTTAAAGTTCTTGTCATATAGGTCCTTCACTTGCTTGGTTAGTGTTACCCCAAGATATTTTATGTCATTTGTGGCTATTGTAAAGGGTGATGTATCTCTGATTTCCTTCTCCGCTTCTTTGTCCATTGTATATAGGAGGGCTACTGATTTTTTTGAGTTGATCTTGTATCCTGCTATGTTGCTGAAGGTGTTTATAAGCTGTATCAGTTCCTTGGTGGAATCTTTGGGGTCGCTCAAGTATACTATCATGTCATCTGCAAATAGGGAAAGCTTGACTTCTTCCTTTCCAATTTGTATCCCCTTAATCTCCTTATGTTGTCTTATTGCTCTGGCTAGAACTTCAAGTACTATATTGAATAAGTATGGGGAGAGTGGACAGCCTTGCCTCGTTCCTGATTTTAGTGGAATTGCTTTGAGTTTCTCTCCATTTAATTTGATGTTGGCTGTTGGCTTGCTGTAAATTGCCTTTATTATGTTTAGGTATGTTCCCTGTATTCCTGATCGCTCCAATACCTTTATCATGAAGGGGTGTTGGATTTTGTCAAATGCCTTTTCTGCATCCAGTGAGATGATCATATGGTTTTTTTCTTTGAGTTTGTTTATATGGTGTATTACATTGACGGACTTTCGTATGTTGAACCACCCTTGCATCCCTGGAATGAATCCTACTTGATCATGGTGGATAATTGTTTTGATGTGTTCTTGGAGTCTGTTTGCCAGTATTTTATTGAGTATTTTTGCATCAATGTTCATGAGGGAGATCGGTCTGTAGTTCTCTTTCTTTGTTGTATCCTTGTTTGGTTTAGGAATTAGGGTAATTGTAGCCTCGTAGAAGGAGTTTGGTAATGTTCCTTCTGTTTCTATTGTGTGGAACAATTTAGAGAGTATTGGTATTAACTCTTCTTTGAAGGTCTGGTAGAATTCTGCGCTGAAACCATCTGGTCCTGGGCTTTTTTTGGTTGGGAGACTTTTAATGACTGTTTCTATTTCGTTAGGGGTTATTGGACTATTTAAATAGTTTATCTGGTCTTGATTTAACTTAGGTATGTGGTACCTATCCAGAAAGTTATCCATTTCTTTTACGTTTTCCAGTTTTGTCGAATAGAGGTTTTTGAAGTATGACCTGATAATTCTCTGGATTTCCTCAATGTCTGTTGTTATGTCCCCCTTTTCATTTCTGATTTTGTTGATTTGGATGCTCTCTCTCTGTCTTTTGGTTAGTTTGGATAAGGGCTTGTCTATCTTGTTGATTTTCTCAAAGAACCAACTCTTTGTTTCATTAATTTTTTGTATTGTTCTCTTTGTTTCTATTTTATTGATTTCAGCTCTCACTTTGATAATTTCCTGGCGTCTATTTTTCCTGGGAGACTGTGCTTCTTCTTGTTCTAGAGCTTTCAGGTATGCTGTTAAGTCTCTAGTGTGAGATTTCTCCAACTTATTTATGTGGGCATTTAGTGCTATGAATTTCCCTCTTAGTACTGCTTTCATAGTGTCCCATAAATTTTGGATATGTGGTGTCTTCATTTTCATTGATCTCTAGGAAGTCTTTAATTTCTTTCTTTATTTCTTCCTTAACCCATTGGTGATTCAGTTGGGTATTATTCAGTTTCCATGAGATTGCAGGTTTTCTGTAGTTTTTGTTGTTGTTGAAATCCAACTTTAGACCATGGTGGTCTGATAGAACACAGGAGGTTATTCCAATTGTTTTGTATCTGTTTAGATTTGTTTTGTGGCCAAGTATGTGGTCAATTTTAGAGAAGGTTCCATGGGGTGCTGAGAAGAAGGTATATTCTTTTTTGTTAGGATGGAATGTTCTGTAGATATCGATTAAGTCCATTTGAGTCATTACATCAGTTAAGTCCTTTATTTCTCTGTTAAGTTTCAATTTGGGAGATCTGTCCAGTGGTGAAAGTGGGGTGTTGAGGTCTCCCACTATTAATGTGTGGGGTTTTATATGTGATTTAAGCTTTAGTAATGTTTCTTTTACATATGTGGGGTGCCCTTGTGTTTGGGGCATAAATATTCAGAATTGAGACTTCATCTTGGTGGATCTTTCCCTGTGATGAGTATGTAATGCCCTTCTTGATCTCTTTTGATTGATTTTAGTTTGAAGTCTATTTTGCTGGATATCAGGATGGCTACACCCACTTGTTTCTTAAGACCGTTTGATTGGAAAGTCTTTTCCCAGCCTTTTATTTTTAGGTAGTGTCTATCTTTGAATTTGAGATGTGTTTCTTGTATGCAGCAGAAAGATGGGTCCTGCTTTCGTATCCATTCTGTAAGCCTATGTCTTTTTATAGGTGAATTAAGTCCATTGATATTGAGGGAAATTAATGACCAGTGATTGTTCATCTCCTGTTATTTTTTGGTGGTGATGTGTGGGTACTTCTATACGTTGGGGTTTACTGCTGTGGCTTTATCTGTTGCCTGTGTTTTTGAGGGTGTATCTGACTTCCTTAGGTTGGAATTTTCCTTCTAGTTCTTTCTGTAGGGCTGGGTTTGTGGATAAGTATTGTTTAAATCTGGCTTTGTCATGGAATGTCTTGTTCACTCCATCTATGGTGACTGAAAGTTTTGCTGGGTATATTAGTCTAGGCTGACATCCATGGTCTCTTAGTGTCTGCATTACATCTGTCCAGGTTCTTCTGGCTTTCAAAGTCTCCATGAGAAATCGGGTGTTATTCTGATGGGTTTGCCTTTATATGTCACTTGGCCTTTTTCCTTTGCTGCTCTTAATATTCTTTCTTTATTCTGTACGTTTAGTTGTTTAACTATTATGTGGCGAGGGGACTTTTTTTTGGGGGTCTAGTCTGTTTGGTGTTCTATAAGCTTCTTGTATCTTCATAGGCATTTCCTTCTTTAAGTTGGGAAAGTTTTCTTCTATGATCTTGTTGAATATATTTTCTGTGCCCTTGAGTTGGTATTCTTCTCCTTCTTCGACCCCTATTATTCTTAGGTTTGGTCTTTTCATGGTGTCCCAAATTTCTTGGACATTTTAGTTCATGACTTTGTTGGCTTTAGTGTTTTCTTTGACTGATGAATGTATTTCTTCTACTGTATCTTCAATGCTAGAGATCCTCTCTTCCATCTCTTGCATTCTGTTGATTATACTTGCATCTGAAGTTCCCAATCGTTTTCTCAGATTTTCTATTTCCAGCATTCCCTCTGTTTGTGTCTTCTTCATTTTTTCTATTTCCCTTTTCAGGTCTTGGACTGTTTCCTTCATTTGTTTCATTGATTTTTCTTGATTTTCTCTCAGTATTTTATTGTTTTCTTCCAGGACTTTATTGATTTCTTCTAATTTGTTTGCCCTTTCCTCTAGTTGTTTACAGCGTTCTTCACTTTTTTTGTCTTTTCCTCTACACAAGCCTCTAGGTTCTTCATGATGTCATTCATAAGGCTGTTTTCTTCTGCTTCTTCCAATTTCTGATGTTCAGGTCTAGGTGTTGGAGGAGGGCTAGGGCCTGGTGATGCTGTATTGCTATTCATTTTGTTGTATATGTTTCTGCCTTGACGTCTGCCCATCTCCTTGTGGTTCGTTCTTGGCCTTATCCGCACACTTGGTTCAGACAGACCAGTGTTCCAAAAGGGAAAGTCTGGAGCAAGATGGGAGCTGGGGGCGGCCTCCTCTAAGTCTCAGGAAGAGGCTTGGGGCTCAGGCGGATGGGCGTGGGGGCAGGGCGTGGAGACTGCAGGGTCTGCCAGGGGTCTTGGAGAAGGGGATCCTTCCTGGTGGGGCTAGCAGGGAACCTGCCCGGTGGCCAGAACCTGGGGCCAAGTTGGGCAGGTCTTCCCTGGAGTGGCTGGTGCCCAGGGATGGGGTCTGGGGCAAGGAAGGGCACTCACCAGTGTTGCAAAAGGGAAGTCCGGAGCAAGATCTGTGTTATGTCTTATAATACAGTTAATTAAATAAAGCAACAAAAGAAGAAATGATATGTTTAAAATGTGGTTCAGGCTTTGCCTTTATGTTGTTTTGGTTGTGGAATGTTCCTTACCAGCTTACTTATTTGATCAGTTGATCTTTAGTGGTAGTCATATTTTGGGAGTTGTAGAGAATTTAAAGGGTTGTGAGTGGTTGGTAGCAAGTTATTTAGATTGGGTAACATTCATAGCCTCTCTCTCTCTCTCTCTCTCTCTCTCTCTCTCTCTCTCCCTCCCTCCCACACGCATTTCTCTTTTGATACTGATATATGATCCTTCCCATGTCAAAGCTGGGCCCCAAACTACCTAGAATTCAAGCAAGGAACTAAATGGCGAGTTTAATCACATAACAACCCCACTCCTGCATTAGTTGTTTTTCACTGTGGTAAAATACCTGCTCAGAAGCGAGTGTGAGGAAGGATTTATTTCGGGTCAGTTTCAAGGCAGGAAGGCAGGGCAGCTGAGCCTCTAGGTTTGCTGTGGGAGTATGAGGCAGGTGGGAAGGAGAGAGAGGAGGGTCCTCTCAGGAACCTACATCTTTCTGCCAAGTCTGTGAACGTCCTAAAAATATGACTAGTTAGAGATCAAGGAGTCCTGGGAGAAATCTCACATTCTAACCATGGCACTTTGTGAATGGATTGGTGTCATTATCACAGGAGTGTGTTCTCTGTGGCAGTGTTCAGTCTCCTTTTTAGCTCTGTCAGTCTTAGTCACACCTGATTGCCCCATGTCATGTTATAATGCAGCAGCAAACTCCTCACCAGACATTAGTGCAGGGTTCTTGGAAATAACTGCTTCTAGAAGCACAACTTTGAAATGCCTACTAATTATAACTTCCCAGTCTCTGTCATTCTGCCTCATTAGAAAACAGAGTAAGACATTCTCAGCATACTGAAGTCAGAGTCTACAGGGGACAATGACACTGCTGGAAAGAGATGGGTCAGTGGGAAGGTCAGAGGGCTCCATGTGCTGTGGGACAGCCAGGAGGAGGAGGGGATCACCAGTCACACTGACCAGAAACCCAGAGGCTCCAACTGCTCCTCGGCCAGGCTGAAGCCTCTCTCTCCACACAACTGCTGAGCCTCACCACTACTGTGTCTCTTGTCTCCCTGCTTTTGCATTTTCTGCCATCCGTGACTGTCACAGGCCAGAGATTGAAATGGGGACCCTGGAGAAATCACATTGGCACTGGGGTTGGTGTATGTATGAACACACAGAGATTCACACAGTAACATGCAACTCTACTCCTGTCACTCAAGTCAAACCTGAAAGTAAGAACATATAGAGGAGCCCCACAATGCAAGAATGTAATTGTGAGCCACATGTGTTGGCTCACACTTTAATCTCAGTACTCAGGAGGCAGAGATAGGAGGTTCTCTGTGTTCGAGGCCAGCCTGGTCTACAGAGTGAGTTCCAGGACAGCCAGGCCTACATAGAGAAACCCTGTCTTGAAAAATCAACCAATATACACACACACACAGACATACAGACACACACACAAACACACACACCACCACCACCACAATCACCACCACCGCAACAGACACAACACACATACACATACACACATATCTAGAGTAACACACAAAAGCACACACATGTACGTTCACATAAGAAATATCCCTTCACATATGCAGCATACACACACAGGTCCTTGCCCGAATCAATAAACAGACAAAACTGAGCTGAGAAATGCACACTCACCCCAAGAAATCAAGATGTGTTACTCCCAATGTTCTTTTGTCCTGTGTGTCTGTTTCAAGTCCTTGACAACATCTATGGAATAGGGAGTGAGAAGGTCACTGGCAGCCCAAGTAGGAAGCATGGTTGCTCACACTACTGGACAATGATGAAATAGGAGGTGGGAATAGCTGAAGTTACATCACTGGGTAGAAAGACAGGCTCAGGATAAAAAGTCCTGCTGGAGTGTGCAGTGGAGTGGATGCTGATATGACCAGGACCATGGAGGCCAGTGTCCTGCTCTTTATCGCTATCATTGTGGGCTTCTACTGCTCCTGGTCAGGAGACACCCAAAAGCCCGCGGCCACCTACCACCAGGACCACGTCCCCTGCCCTCTTGGGAAACCTACTACAGATGGACAGAAGAGGCCTCCTCAACTCCTTCATGCTGGTGAGACATTCATAGTGTCTGTGCCCTATGGATTTAGGGCCGTGTTTGCTCCTGGAGATCACTCAGCAGGACGAGAAAGGGATTCCATCCAAGCTCTAGCCTCAGGTGGGAAGGTGGCTAAGGGAAAGTTGAAATGCTGACTGGTGATGGATGGTGCCCAGATCCACAGGCATGTCCTCTCAATGTTGGAATCATGTGGGGGGACTGTGTTTGGAGTGTGAAAGGTGACAGAGGTGTCGAGGTGTGTGCCAAGGTTTTACAATTTTCCTCTTTGGTGCTTCCTTGTTCCAGAAGAGAAAGAAAGATGTCAGAGACATCAACAGATAACGTTTGCTTCTGCCAGCACAAGGGATTAGCCTGCCTTGTTCAGGAGCAAAGGGGAGGAGAGGCAGGTCAGGAGGTGGGGTAGGTAGGGAGTGCTTATCAGTTATAAACACCATGGACCATCCAAGCAGCTGACCATGGCACCATCATATCTGTCCCCACAAGGGAAATTTCATGTTCAATTACCATTTTTTTGTTAATAAACAATTAGCATTCTTGTCCCCACTCCATTTAGAGAGTCGATATAGTGGCAGCAATCCCAATTTCCTGTTACCCCTTGGTTGTTAAAAGATCACCCATCTGTATCATTGGTTGTAGTCATTTATATCTAGTTTTTGAGACAAGGTCATCCTACTTTTCCCAGGTTAATCTCAAACTCATGATCCTCCTTCAAGTTTTATTTAACATTTAATCTGATCTGTGTATTGATAGTTCATTGTTGCTTAAGTTTCCAAGTTGTGACCCGGCCTAAAAACATGAGTAGGTCAATATCAAATTTGTGTAGAGGTTTTCCTTAGCATTGTCCCCTAAACTACACTGGACACTGACCGTTTTCATAGCCTTTCATTTCTATTAGCTGCATTGTAATCTAGAGTGAGTTAAGGTTATGAGAGGACGATGTGGATTATGTGCAAACACTGCACCATCTCTTAAGGGCTTTCAGCACTTGAGGGTTGTAGTATTCCTGGGATCAATTCCCTGAAGATGCCCAGATGGTTTGCATTGTCAGGTATTTTCCAACTGTGTGTGCTGTAGTCATGACTCACATTCAGTTCTACCATCAGGTGACTAGCACTTTCCCTTCCCATGTAACCCAGTGGGTGAATCAGGACCATTCTCTAGATGTTGTCAGAAGGCACCAAACAGGTTGTCACTGGGTCACAGGAAGCATGGTTCAGCTGGCCAGACTGGAGGGTGTGGGCATGGAGCCACATGTATAGCTGAATCCATAACTATATATTTTTAGAGACAGAATTTTATGTAGCTGAGGCTGGCTTCCAAATGGATGTGTAGCAAAGGATGACTAGTGATTCTCTGGCGTCTGCCTCTACATTGCTTGATTATAAACGTGAGTTGCCCTTCCTCCCTACTCTACAGTACTGCTGTACTGATCAGGAAGCCCAACCAATCAATGCAGACCCTGACTGTGTGTGGAATTAAGCCTTCTATCTTAGGTTCCTAGAAGGGAAAGGGTGGCTGTATGAGAGTTCCTATTTTCCATTCTGTATGTGTTTTCATAGTGTAACATCATCATCTGCACTGACTAACAACCCTGGTGCCCTTATGTTTGGCAGTTTCGAGAAAAATATGGAGATGTGTTCACAGTGCACCTGGGACCAAGGCCCGTGGTCATGCTGTATGGGACAGAGGCCATAAGGGAGGCGCTGGTGGACCAAGCTGAGGCTTTCTCTGGCCGGGGGCACAGTTGCTGTGGTTGAGCCATTTCTACAGGGATATGGTGAGATATGGGACAGGGTGGCATGGAGGATGTGGTCCAGGAAGGTGGAGCCAGAGCTGTGTTGAAGGACTCAGGTTCTCCGACCTTCCAGTGTAACCTACCCATACATCCCCTACTTTCTAAGGTGTGATGTTTGCCAATGGGGAATGCTGGAAAGTCCTTAGGCGATTCTCTGTGGCCACCATGAAGGACTTTGGGATGGGGAAGCGGAGTGTGGAGGAGCGGATAAAGGAGGAGGCCCGATGTCTGGTGGAGGAGCTCCGGAAATCCCAGGGTGAGTCTCTGAGAATGGGCATAAAGGAAGATGACGATACAGAGACCTGAGTGCACAACCAAAGAAAGAGAAAGAGACATATAGGGGTAGATAAAAGGCAGACAAACTGACAGACCAACACACACACACACACACACACACACACACACACACACACACACACACACACACACAAACACAGACACACAGAGTATGGGGAGGATGAGGTATGGACATAGGTGGAAAGAGAGAAAAAATGCAAGGGCAGGGAAGAAACATGAGGTATATTGTGTCCAAAATAACTCAGAAACTGATACTGATAATAGCTGCAGTGTTTCTCCAGAAAATCAGTCTGTGAATTAGCTTTGTTTGCCTTTTGGGTATGATTGGTGCATACTTGTCCTCTCAGAATTCAGAAAGTGAGGCAAGATGCTCAGGAGTTCAAGGCTGGTCCTATCTACATTGTGAGGCTCTCTTTTTGATATGACTGTGGCTGAGTGAAGGTTGCTTCCAGCACCACATACATGGGGCACGGTCCTACACGTTTATAATCCCAGCACTCTAGGGGTGGAGGCAGGAGGCTGAGATTTCCAAGGTCATCTTCTACTGCATATAGAGGTCAAGGACTTAGCCTTTGTCACTGTCACCCATCATGGTCTTATCAAAGACAAACGCAGACCCTAGGTAACTGAGAGGGACGGGGGGCAGGAGGAACTGCAGACACGTTCTCAGCAGGGAAACTGTGTTTTCTTCCTTGTGGTTGTGCTGGTGAGCAGCAGTGAGCACAGAGGCTGATGGGAGTTTGACTCTGGGTGAACTCAGAGGCACTTCTGGGGACTGGAGGGGTCTTTACATCAAGGGCGTATTGGTGACATGACTGTTGTTTGTACCTCCATTTCTATACACGGGACATTTGCCATCCCTTATTGACCTTTCTCTGGAGATCTGAGAGGTCAGGGCAGAGGCAGGAGGGAAGAAAGGTGCAGAGGCTTGGAAGAATGACTGGAGAAAGCAGTCTAGATGGAGGGACCCAAAGGAGGAGAAGTGAGCTCTAAGGCTGAGAGTGAAGGTGATGAGCCCCAGGGAAGGATCTATATCTCTGTCTGTAGACCAGGCTCCAGGCAGCTTCAGACTCAAATGGAAATTCACAGTGTCAGCACACTGACTTTTTTTATCTGAGGAGGTTAGGGGAAAAGACACTCACACACCTTCTTGATGGTTTCCTTTCCTCTTCCTCTTCCTCTTCCTCTTCCTCTTCCTCTTCTCTTCCTCTTCTTCTTCTTCTTCTTCTTCTTCTTCTTCTTCTTCTTCTTCTTCTTCTTCTTCTCCTCCTCCTCCTCCTCCTCCTCCTCCTCCTCCTCCTTCTCCTCCTCCTCCTCCTTCTGCTCTCCTCCTTCTCTTTACCCTCCTTTTCCTCCTCCTCCTGCTCATCCTCCTTCTTTTTGCCTCTACAACTTATATTCCTCAACAAAGTCTTTTAAGCAATACAAGCTTCACAACGTGGTTACATTCAAATTTTCAAGTGAATGATTATAATGAATATAGGTAAAAACATGTTTTCAACTCCCTTACATGATTAAAAACAGAGTCACCCTAATAACTCACATACATACATTATAACATCTAAGCAACTTGTTAAGATTAATAGAATATGAGAAAACAAGGACCATTTCATCTCTTCAAACTCTTTTGTTGGCAGGCTGCATATTGCTGTTACAAAAAAAAGAACCAACCACTTTATTATCTATTTTGAATGGTAATCTTATAAGGAATTTTAAAGAGGTCGTAAACCCAAACTTTTATACATAAAAACCAATCAGTTAGCTGATCTTTGAATCCTCAGAGTACATACTGATTTATCAATAATATCTAATATCAGAAAATTAAGGTCAGGAGTGGGTGAAAGGAATTAATCATCACCTTTGATCACCAACCAGACCTAGCATGGAAAGTACTTCAGCTAGCAACAATCAGGCTGCTCTGTATTTTTGACCCTATCCTAATGAATCTATAACTCAGCTGTGTGCCCTTGTGAACTTCAGATTATTTTCTGTGGTTCTTTGTCTTAAAGCTATTCTCAGAGCATCTGGTCTAACCAAAATTATTTTGAAGCTTTGTTTGAGCTAATGGTTGCAAACAGAAAACTGTGACAGCATCTTTCAGCATTAAGAGAATTAGAACCAGCCTGGATCCTGGGACTCAATTGTTTCCCTTAATCATTATCCTGAACTGTGATCTAAAGCAGCTCCTCAGGTGAAACTGATAGGCCTTAGCTGTAAAACTCATAAGCCCTAACTGTGTAACATTTCCTTCCATTTATTTTTATTCATCAAAACTCTGTATAAACTATCATTATTATTATCAACTTGGCAGTACAGTTTAGGTAGGAATCATTTCCATGACAATCCACAGATAAAAATGCCCATGATAATGGTTCCCATGAAATAAACACACTGCATCACAGGCTGGGATGTCTCCCCCATCCATTAACACCATGCCAGATCCCAGAAGAAGATGGCCGTAGAAACATGTAAAGGCACAGCAGAATCAAAAGACATTCTGGGGTTCTGGGACTTGTGGTCTTGTCAAACCAAGATTGACCCAGCAGAGTGTTTCCTCCTGGTGGGCTGACACCTTGGACTCCAGTTGCCACCTGTTGCTCCTCTGACACAGCCACCAGAAGATCTACATGGGATCAGAGACCACAGACAAGCCAGCCTCAGGGTGAGGGGCAATGGTAGCCCAATGGTAGCCCACTAATCACCAGGGTCCATGACTGAACCTGACATAGGAAGGTGGCAGGGAGCAGGTGCTGATGGCTTCTGGAACACCACAGAGCCCAGAAGTCAGAGAAGGGATGGCAGATTGGCATGCAGTGTTCAGGGACTGTAAATTCACACAGGCATTCCCTGAATCCTTCTCTGCACCATTCGAGCCAGTGGGAGTTAGCTACCAGCTCAGAGTCAGAATGTTGTTCTGGGAGAAGGTGTAGGTTGGAGACTGAATATATACACTCTTCTCTCCACCCTAGTATCCTAGTCCCAACCATAGTTATCTGAGTTGCCTTAGTGAAGGTAGCCTCCCTTTTGGTGTATATGAAATAGTATCCCATTTTCTGTATAGTATTGAGGGAAGTTG